>NC_072432.2:120087500-121337500 GCF_028878055.3 Symphalangus syndactylus | reverse complement strand
GACTCTGTCTCAAAAAAAAAAAAAAAAAAAAAAGAAAAAAAAAATCAGCCAGGCACTTGGGTTGCATGCCTGTAATCCCAGCTACTTGGGAGGCTGAGGCAGGAGAATCACTTGAATCGGGGAGGTGGAGGCTGCAGTGAGCTAAGATCATGTCACTGCACTCCAGCCTGCAGTGAGACTCTGCAGTTTAGACAGAGCGAGACTGTCTCAAAAAAGAACTGTGGATCACACAGGTAATGTGGTCCCTAGTCTAAGTGAATGAGAAGCATAGCGGCGAAGAATTTAGTATCTGGCATCCTGATGGGCAACTTTTTGGAAGTCTAACCAGACACTTGATTCATGATTATTTATTGAGTGTCTAGTATATGCCAGACACTATTCTAGAAGCTGCGGATATAGCAGTAAGTAAAAACAAAATCTCTACTCTCATTGAATTTGTAGTTGAGTGGATGAGACAGACTATCAGGCAGTGATGAGTGCAAAGAAGAGAAAAAAGGCCAGGCAAAGGGGCAGTTCCATGGTGGTATTATAGTTATGTATCTTACAATGAGTGCATTGGAGCGGGACCTGAATCAAATGATGGAACAAGTTCCATGGGTATCTGGAGGAAGATCATTCCAGCTCAAGGAACAGCCTTGGAAAGGCTGAGTTAGGAGTGGGGCTGAGGAAGAGTAAGGGGGCCAGTGTGGCTGGAACTTCAGGAGCCAGGGAAGAACGGTGGGGTGGTAGGACTGGAGAGCTGATTGGGACAAAGATCATGTAGGGTCTTGCAGTGAGTGAGATGGGAAGCTGTTGGAGTTTTGAGCAGAAGAGTGATATGATCTGACTTAGATTTTTTTTTTTTTTTTTTTTTTTTTTTTTTTTTTTTGAGACAGAGTCTCACTCTGTAACCCAGGCTGGAGTGCAGTGCATGATCTTGGCTCATTGAAACTTCTGCCTCCCGATTTCAAGCAATTCTCCTGCCTCAGCCTCCTGAGTAGCTGGGATTACAGGCGTGCACCACCACGCCCAGCTAATTTTTGTATTTTTAGTAGAGATGGGGTTTCACCTTGTTGGCCAGGCTGGTTTCGAACTCCTGGCCTTAAGTGATTCGCCCACCTCGGCCTCCCAAAATGTTGGGATTACAGGCGTGAGCCACTGCGCCCAGCCTGACTTAGGTTCCAGAAGAATCTTTTTGGCTGCTGGGATGTTGAATAGACTTTTAGAAAGGCAATAGAGAAAGCAAGGAGACCGGGGGAGCCCATTGTGGAAGGCCAGGCTAGAAAGATGGTGGCTGGACCAGGGAAGTTGTGCTGGAAATGCTGGAACATTAATTAATTCTGGATGTATTTCACTAGAACCCATAGGATTTTCTGATGGATTAGATATTGAGTATAAGAAAATAAAAAAAGTAAAAAAAGGAGTTAAGGATGATTCCAAGTTTTTGTTTGTTTGTTTCCTGAGCAACTAGAAGAAGGGAACTGCAATTTACTGAAATGGCAAGGAGCAGATTTTAAAGGGAAATCAGAAGTCTGGTTTTGGACACGGTGCATTTGAGATCTGATTAGACATCCAAATGGAGATGCTAAGTAGGTAACTGGTTTTAAGAGTCTAGAGCTCAGGAAACCAAGTTAGGTATAAATCAAGCCTCTGGTGGAGCCTGAAGCCTCAGTTCATTCTGTTGGCCTCATCTGCTCTAAATATATGGGCAAGAGGTCTTCAGTATCCCAGGAATCTACTGAGCATCTGAAGCATGCTTTGAAGCAGGGATCACCTGCACCATGGAATAACTCTAATCTGTCCCCCATATGCAACCGGCTATTCATTTATTAACAAATGCTTATTAAGTACCTACTACAGGCCAGGTGTGGTGGCTCATGACTGTAATCCCAACACTTTGGGAGGCCGAGGTGGGAGGAACACTTGAGCCCAGGAGTTCAAGACCTGGGCAACATAGTGATACTGTCTCTACAAAAAATTTTGTAAAACATTAGCTGGGTGTGCTGGCATGTGCCTGTAGTCCCAGCTACCCAGAGGCTGAGGCAGGAGAATTGGTTGAGCCCATAATTTGGAGGCTGCAGTGAGCTATGATGGTGACAGAGTGAAGCCCTGTTTCACACTTAAAGAAAAGTGCCTACTACATGCCAGCCACTGTACTAGGTATTGGGTATACAATGGAAAACAGGACATACTCCCTGTACTCACAAAATATTTAGTTTTTTGAGGCATTAGGACAAGAAAATGGAGATTTCAGTGCAGTGAGTCACAGTGCTTTGGACACATGGGAGGGGCACCTAGTTCCAGTCTTGGAGGCTCATGAAAGCATTTCAGAGAAAATGCTATCTAGGTTGACCCCTTGAAGGATGAGCAGAGATAGCCAAGTAAAGAGGTCAGAGGGCAGGGTAGAGAGTGTTCTAGGCAGAGAAAACAGCATGTAACAAGCAGAGAAAGTCTGTTCAGGCAAAGAACAGATGATCAGTTGGGCGTCTGAAGTGCCATGTGAGGGGTAGAGGCAGAGGGGCAGGTAGAGGTTGGAGATGTCACTGGAAGGCACACCATGAAGGACCTTAATGCGCAATGTTGGGACTTTATTATCAAAGCCATTGAAAGCTTTTGAGGAGTTTTAAGCAGAGGCAAGAGGTTGAGGAAATAGAGTGGATTGTGGGGAGGCAAGCCTGGAAGCAGTTGCATCTGGGAGTTGGGAGGGTGGCAATCTCAGACTCTTACTGCTCTAAAATAGCATTTATAAATGAGTCCATAGCATATGAAGCAGGGAAGGGAGGTCAGACCTGGGTCTGCTGTGCTTAATCTCAGCTAATGGGAGACACTCTCCAAAGAGCTAATTACTTAATGGAAATGAGGTAGAAGATAACTACTTTTTTTTTTTTTTTTTTTTTTTTTTTTAAGAGACAGGGTCAGCTGGACGCTGTGGCTCATGCCTGTAATCCCAGCACTTTGGGAGGCTGAGGTGGGTGGATCACCTGAAGTCAGGAGTTCGAGACCAGCCTGGCCAACATGGTGAAACCCTGTCTCTACTAAAAATACAAAAATAAACCAGGCATGGTGGCACGTGCCTGTAATCCCAGCTACTCAGGAGGCTGAAGTAAGAGAATGGCTTGAATCCAGGAGGCAGAGTTTGCAGTGAGCCGACATTGAGTCATTGCACTCCAGCCTGGGTAACAAGAACAAGAATCTATCTCAAAAAAAAAACAAAAAAAAGAGAGAGAGAGACAAAGAGAGACAGGGTCTCATTCTGTCACCCAGGCTGGAGTGCAGTGGTTTCAGTCATAGCCCACTGCAGCCTCCAACTTCTGGGCTCAAGTGATCCTTCCACCTCAGCCTCCAGGTAGCTGGGACTAGAGGCATGTGCCACCATGCCTAGCTAATTTGTAAATTTTTTTTTTGTAGAGACAGGGTTTCCCTATGTTTCCCAGGCTGGTCTTGAACTCCTGGCCTCAAGTGATCCTACTGCCTCAACCTTCCACAGTGCTGGGATTATGGGCATGAGCCAATATACCCAGCCTGCCTACATTTTAACAGGGGGGCCAGGGTGTGGGAGAAAGCAGGGTGAAGGGCAGTTCTGAGATTGGACAGTCCCCCAGGAAGGGCAAGCCTTAGTCATTTATAGGGGAAGGGGGAAGAAGAGGGAACAAGACTGGAAACCAAAAAGTGATTGTCTTTGTAAGTACGTCTTGCTTTGTGTAATGTGAGTGTTGTGCAGTATGTATTCAGGTCAGGGCCCGGATTCAGTGTGAAGGTGCTGAGCGCTGGGTGTGTGTGTGTTGGGAATGGATGTTTGTATTGGGATGAGTTCTCTGCATCTGTGTTAATGTGCAAAACTCTGGAATGCATACTGTGCAAGTACCTACCTGTAGTAAAGAGATATGCATCCAATTTATGCAGAGAGAGAGCATATGTCCTTTGAAGGCCTGTGTTTGCAAGACACAGTCTCAAACATAACAAGTCCTCAAACAGAACAATTCTGTTGAAATGTAGAGACTATTTTGGCTCACTTTGCACGTAAGACACACTCATGTATTTGTCAAACGAATGAGTGTTTTGGTTTTATTAAAGTGCAATCATTTAAAGAAATATGTAGGTTTGGTTAAAAGCTTAAACCAGATGTTTTAGGAAGAATAAATTGGCTGGGCACAATGGCTCAGGTCTATAATCCCAGCACTTTGGGAGGCTGAGGCCAGAGGATTGCTTGAACCCAGGAGTTAGAAACCAGCCTGGGCAACATAGTGAGACCCTGTCTCTCAAAAAAGAAAAAAGTTAGCTGGGCATGGTGGTGCACGCTCATAATCCCACCTACTTAGGAGGCTGAGGTGGCAGGATCGTTTAAGCCTAGGACATTAAGGCTGTAGTGATCTGTAATCCGCCACCGTACTCCAGCCTCAGTGACAAGAGTGAGGCCCTGTCTCAAAAACAAACAAACAAAAACTAAAGAATAAATTCACAACCAGACACCAACAACCATTGATGAATCCTAGCACTTTAAATCCTGTTATGGAGTTTACATACTAGTCCTACCTCATGTAAGAAACATTCACTATTTCATTTCACTCAATAAACATTTCCTGAACACCTTAGTCCCAAAGGCAAGCCCTGGGCTGTTGCTGCCGGACTCATTTCCCTTTCCTCTGAACCACTTTACTCTGGGTGTTGCAATTAGAGCTTAATTATATGTTATCTTGTATTGTTCCCTAATTGTTGCATGTGCATTAATCCACTTCCTCAGAGGCTGTATAGTCCTTGGGGGCAGGGACTATATTATAAACCTCAGGATAGGTGAGGAATTTAGCAGAGAGGTAAATATATAGAAGTAAGTAAACACCCACTGTTTGAAGAAAAATGGAAACAAACTATTCATGAACTGTAGTAACATGTAACATACAAAAATACCTTAAAAATAAGAGAGGATACATTGTTAACTAACAAAACTTTTTTTTTTTTTTTTTTTTGGAGAGAAGAGATCTTGCTATTGCCCAGGCTGGTCTTGAACTCCTGGCCTCCAGTGAAACTCCCACATCGGCCTCCCAAAGTGATAGGATTACAGGCATGAGCCACCTTGCATGGCCTAAATATTCCTTGAATAATTAAATATAAAATTTCAATCTGCATTTTCATATTAATGTAATTGAGGTGATCCCCACAATGTTTTGTTCTTCTTCTTAGTGCAAACCAGAAATGTTTCCTTAAGGGTGAGAGTTAAAGGGTAGAACCAGTCTTTGCTGAATTACTGGGTAGCAGGATTATTCTATAGCGGGACTTCTCAATGGCAATACCAGCATTTTTTTGGACTATACAATTCTTTGTTGTGGGGGGCTGTCCTGTGCACAGTAGGATGTTTAGCAGCCTTCTTGGCCTTTACCCATCAGATGCCAGTGGCACCCCTCTCCCGATTGTGACAATCAAAAACGTCTCCAGACATTGCTGTCTCATCACCCCCAGCTGAGAACCAGTGTCCTATAGGAATTTTGGTTCTAGTTAGATAATGTTCTTATTTCACAAATGGTGGGAGATGGAGGAAGGGAAATAATACTTATTTGCTATGAGCTAGACACTCTTATCTATGTTATTCCATCTTGCAGATGAAGAAGCTGGGTACAGAGAGTGGAAGAACCTGCTGGAGATCATAAAGTGAATGTAGCTCAGTCAGGACTGCAAGCCGGTTTGTCTGACTACAAAGACTTTAGCCCTTTTCCCGGACACTCCCACTGACTCTTTGCCAGAAAAACAGCACACCTTAAACCCAAGGTGAACTACAAATTCAAACATTATGTCCAACACAGATTTTAAAACTTTTTTTGGGGAGAGGAATTACTACCTTTGGAGTCATTAAATTTGCTTGAATATAAATATCCATGCCCACACATATATGGACACGGAGCCCCCTCACTACCGTTGTGGCGCTGGTCTTATCTCTGAAAAACACAGAACAACACAATGGAACAACTTCAATTCTCCTTGTTACAAATTATCCAAAAGCCAGAGCCTAACGGTGCCAAAAGCAACCGGTCTTGTTTACGTAAGGCTTGAAGGCTAATAGTTAACTTTCTCCCATTTAATTTCAGCAACAGTAAATAACGCCTCACTTTACACCGACAGAGGAGTGAGATGTCATGAAATGGGGAAGAAAACATTGAGTCCAAAGGAAAATGGGAAGGCGCTTTCCAGCCCCCTCCCCCTGGCGCGGGCATGGGCGCTTGGGGCGGCCGGGGCTGCGCCGCCTGGGTCCCCGCGGCCCCAGCCGAGCTCCCGTCCGCGGCGCCTCAGCTGTCTGGCTCCCTTCCCGCCCTGGGTCGAGCCCGGCCCCTCTCGGAGGAGCCTGTCCCAGAGCCAGGCCTGGAAGAACAACAGCGAGAGAAACTTTGGCTCGGTGCGAAAAGCCAAGCCTCAAGTTTGGCTCCGGGCTGCAGCTGCCGGTTCCGATCGGGGGGCGGGGCGGGGTGTGTGTGGGGGGGTCACCACTCGGTCAGGTTCAAGTGCGCATGTGCACGAGGAGTCGCTCGGGCACTTATTGAGCGCCGACTGTCTACGGGCGGCCGGGGGTGTGTAGCCCAGGCGCGTTGGGGGTGTGCTGGGCGGGTGCGGGGGCGCGGGGGCGCGGGGGGCGGGCGGGGGTGTGTCCCGAGTGTCGCCGCTGGGCGCCGGCTGGCAGGCTGGCGTGCTGCTCCGCTCCCTTCCCGGGCGGGAATCCGGGCCGGGTTGTGGCCGCGGCCGCGTACGTGAGCGCAGTGTCCCGGGGAGGAGGGCAGGCCGGCCAGGTGGGCGCCAACCGAGCCTCGGCGGGCGGCCGGAGCGGAGCCGGGCCGCGGGCCGCGCCGGGAGGGCGGGCAGGGCCGCGGCCGCTGCAGCCCGGAGCTGAGCTAGCCGTCCGAGCCGAGCCGTCCGAGCCGGGGAAGCCGGGCGCGTGCTGCCGCTCGAGGCGGGCCGAGGTGAGCTGCGCGGGGACCTAGCGGCGCGGCAGCCGGGGACGGGGGCGGCCGCGAACTTCCCACGCCCCGCGCGCCCGCGGCTGTCGGGCCGGCGGCCTGGGGGGTCCGGGGGTCTGGGAGGCCGGGGCCGCGGCGGGCGAGGCGCGGGGCGCTGCGGCAGGGCCGGGGTGGCGGGCGGGGGTGGCTGCCGCTCCCGCGCGTCGCCTTGTTTACCTCGCCCGCCGCCGGCCCCCCCCCCCTCGGAGCTCCCTCCCGACTTCGGGCGGCCGGGACTCGCCCCTCGGAGGGACACGGACCGGCCCGCCTGCCCCTCCCCGGCCCTTTCCGGCGGGGCCGCCCGGCCGGCCCTCCCGCGCCCCGCGCGTTCCTGCCGGTTCCTGCCCACTCCGGCCGGCGCGCGAGGCCAGGCTGCGGGACGGGCGGGACGGGCGGGACAGGGGGACACACCTTCCGCCCGCGGGCGACCCGCGTCCCTCCCGCCCTGGCGGCCACCGCCCCCTCTGTCCGCACGCTCTCGCCCGGTCTCGCCTCCGCCCGCGCTCCTGGCCCTCCCCGGCGGTGGCACCGTGGGCTCACGCGGGTGCCCGCGGGGGGGTGGCGGGGCTGCACAGGGAGTTTGTCTTGTGCAAACAATTTCCAAGGCAGCATTTTCTTCCCTGCCTGGGAGTGCAGGGCTCAGCGCCTTCCCTTTGGAACTGACTCAGAGACCTGAAGAAGCCCACCTGGCCAGCGGGAAGGGGGGGCCGCCGCCGCCTCCTGGTTTTGGGCAGCCCTGGCCAGTTCCCGGTGGCCTTGGAGGACTTCCACCGGGCAGGCGTTCCCATGATGCCAGGCTACCAGGCGCGGGGGATTCCTGCAGGCCGGCGCTGCTTTCCTTAGAACCCTCTTTCTAGAAAGGTACACCTGGGGGTTTTGCTTCAAAGTGAGTGATCCACAGGTATCTAAGGCCTTCTTGACACCCTTCCTAGGCGTTGTGTAAACAGAAGCGCCTGGTCGCAAATACCTCGAAACACAGGGAAACAGCCATTAAGTTCAACTCCACAGGTCCTTTTGGGGAGCTGCTGTGCTCTCAGCACGGTGCCAGGCCCTCTGGGAGGTGGGGGAGGCACCGAAGAGACCCCAGGCTTCAGGAAGCCTAGGAGGACTAGGTGGAAGTGATTTAGGAGTTTACGTTCAAGTTAATGTGCAGTGGCTGCCTGAGTTATTGGAGATGCTGGAGAGGGAGTATATCAGATAAAGCAAAGAGGAGATTGGGGAAGGGACTTGGAGTACTAAGGTTTGAAGTAAATTATGCCTGTGGAGAGTAACTCACCCGTAGGGCCCAAAGACAGGAGAAGAAAGTAACAGGTGGGATAATTTGCAAAGCGGAGCAGAGGAGCAGAGGCTCACACGTGTCTCGGGGAGGGAGGAGACAGAAGGTGTAAGAGATGATTCCCTCCCTCCAGGGCTTCTACCCTCATAGAGGGGACAGAAGGATGTGAGCATGTGAAATCAGACGCCAAGAGAGGGAATGGTAACTGTCCAAGTGTGAGGTGCAGAAATAGTTCTGTTGGAGTCAGAGAAGGGAGCTGTGGGCAGGGATCAGTCACCAGGACTGGAGGCTGACGCTCTTGAGGTAGGCTGTGAGGTGGGAATGAACATGGCTTTCCAGAGAGACAAGGAGATGTCCTTAGCCAGACCAGGGAATGTATCCCGAACAGTAGGAGATAGAGGTGGAGAGGAACAATGGTTGAAATTGTGAAAGTCTTAGAAAGCCCTTTTGGTGATTGCATGCCACCCTGTGTGTCCTAAGGAGACATTCAAGGTTTTCGAGTGAGAGAATGGTGTAATGAACAACTGTAATGGAAGGGTTTTGGAAAGTCGTGTTAGGGGGACACATCAGTGAGCAGGCTGTTGCAGTTGTAGGGTGGCCAGAGTTTGCACTGGGATCACTGGAAGTGAAAAAGGTGGGTTTGAGAAACATTACTGTTGAAATAATCTGTTTACAGGGCAGGGTGAAGGGATGAGATGAATGGAAATTAATTCTTGGTGGAAATTGATTCTACGCCAGGTCCTTGGAGCTGCTGTAGTTGGTAACTTGAGAAATTGGAAATGTGTATTTTGGAGAGAAGGAACTGACTACTCAGGCTATAGAGAAGTTTCTTGTGGCTGCTAAGATATCCAGATGTTAGTGTCCTGCAAGCAGCTATGGCTCTGAGATGGGGGGAGCCCAGGGGGACAGTGTTGCAGAGGCTGCAGATGCCGGGAGAGGGAAGGGGCTCAGAGAAGTGGGGAGGCTGCTGGTAATAGGGGGGCAGCAGAGGATGCCTCTGAGTGGTACTCAAGGCCTGAACCGAGGGGCTTCTGTTTCTCTTTGCTGCACTGCCATTCACATGACATTGTTCGGTTCTGAACCTGAAGTTGGAAAAGCAACTGTGGGCAATTGGGCCCTGAGGAGGATGGGGCTGTTGATTCTTCTAATCTTGAGGGTGGATTGGAGGTTAGAAGGGTGTAGAATGGGATTTGCTAAAGACAGTAAATTGCTGGGCTTTGAAACATTTTGAACTTTTCTGGGGTGGAGGGTGGGGGGTAGGAGTGAGAGAGTGGGGCAGGAGGACATTAGCCCTAGGGATATTGTGATTCCCAGGGCCGTTCCACCCAGAGCCTGGCACTCTGCAAGTAGAGGGGAGCTGGTGCCTTTTTTCCTGAGCTCTGTTCATGTTGCAAGGGTGACACAGGGTGATTTGCTGAACAAATTCCCCAAGCCTCAACTTGCAACATCTGAATTTGAATGATGATTGCAAAAAGTTGTGGAATGAGCTGAGAATGTAATTACTGTTACTTAGCCTCCTTGTTTCTCTGAGATGCAAGATCAGTGAACTAGTAGAAGAGGACTTGGGAATCAGATATTTTTCTTTATAGAGTGTGTCTGACTGTCCAAAGAATAATTGCATGAAGCAGTGGTCAAGCTAATTTACTCATTGTAAAGCAGTGTCTGTACTGTTTTGACTGTGACTTACATTAAGAAATGAAATTTACATCGTGACCTAGGACATACAATCATGTATATAAAAATCGAATCTAAGTTCATAAAGTACCTACCTCCCTTTGCTTGGTGTCATCTCCTCTGACGTTTCTATTTTCTAGTCTATTATTTTTCATTTAAAAACCTCTTATCTCCCACTAAGTTGATCTAATCGTTCTCTAATGGATCATAACCCACAGTTGGAAAAATACAGAGAGTTTTCGCATTCAGTGAGTATTTATTAACCTGTTTGAAGAGCTACTGTAGTACTGAAGGTGGAAGAAAGCATGAGGAAGGGTGGAAGATTTACAGTCTCTTTGGAAAGATGAGAGACACCTTGATTAAGGAGCAAGCCAAGATGATTAAATGCCAACATGAAGAATAACTACCTGTGGGGTTCAGAGGAGGGGGCCGTGTTCTGTGCTGGTGTGGCTTGGAAAAACGTTTGGGGACAAGGAAGGAAGTCTGGGATGAACTGGTTTTGGTGTCTCAGGGTGCTGCAGATGTGGGGAGGTATAGAGTGGGCAAAGCCTTGGAGTTAGGAATGTGTGAAGTCTGTGACTGTGTGAGAGAGAAGAACAGAGGGTTCTTGTTAGAGATTAGGGAGAAATCAAGTTGTTAAAGTGGGCTGGGGTCACATATAGGGCAAAGGTTGTAAACCGGTGGCCAGGGAGTGTTTTAAGCATATGGATGTGTTCTAGTTTGGACTACATAAAGGTGTTTAAAAATTGGGGAAAAAAATCCAGAAAAATCTCTGGATTTGCAGCTCTTTCAGATCTGGTGTTCATCTCAAACTGAGAAGGCTGTCCCCTATGGACAGGAGACAGGCTCGTGGTCCCCGGGCTTCCTTTTGCCTCAGTCCAGTCACTTTCCATTCTTCACTTAGTCCTGTAGGCGTTTTGCTTTGCCACCTCAGTTTTCAAGAGACTCGAATGCTGGGCCAGGAAATTCGGGATTGCTGTCATGGGCTCTGGGTGGCCACTGAGGATTCCGGGTAGGAGTGTGGCATTATGGAATCTGAGATATTTCTGTACACCGGATTTGTTTTAGGCAAGTCAATAACACTTTTTGAGGAGCTGCTGGCTGGGACTTTGAAATATTTTTATGATAATGGGAATGGAATTATAGAGGGCTTTGACCTGTGTTCTCCGTAGTAAGGCAAGTTTCAAGTGACCCCAAGATTTCTCCAGCCTTCCCATTTTCCGCTTCTGGCTGGCAGGGATCTCTGAGAGTGATGTCGAGGTCATACCTTGGTGAGTTGTGAGTCACAGCCATCAAGTGCCGTATGGCGTACAATTCTCAGGAGCTTGGTATTGATCCAAATGGCTCCCAGCAGACGAGGCTGATTTGAGGTCCAGCTGAAGTGACTAAGTTCAGGACTCTGTGACTAGAATAGTCTGATTTACCACCCAAGACTAAGAGCTCATCCCAGATGAGCCACTGGTGAGAGAGACTGACCAATAGTCATCCTGCTGTTTACAGGTGGGACTAAAATCAATTATTTAAAATACTGATCTGGCTGTAGTGGCTCACACCTGTAATCCCAGCACTTTGGGAGCCTGAGGCGGGAGGATTGCTTGGGCCCTGGAGTTTGAGACCAGCTTGGGCAACATGGTTGAGACCCTGTCTCTACGAAAGATAAAAAAATCTAGCTGGGGCCGGGCGCGGTGGCTCACGCCTGTTATCCCAGCACTTTGGGAGGCTGAGGCGGGCGGATCACGAGGTCAGGAGATCGAGACAGTCCTGGCTAACACAGTGAAACCCCGTCTCTACTAAAAATACAAAAAATTAGCCGGGCGTGGTGGCGGGCACCTGTAGTCCAAGCTGCTCGAGAGGCTCAGGCAGAAGAATGGTGTGAACCTAGGAGGCAGAGCTTGCAGTGAGCCAAGATTGTGCCACTGCATTCCAGCCTGGGCGACAGAGCAAGACTCCGTCAACACACACACACACACACACAAAAAAAAAAAAAAAAAAAAAAAAAAAAGAAAAAGAAAAAACACTATCAGGGTGTGATGGTGCATGCCTGTACTCCCAGCTACTCAGGAGGCTGAGGCAGGAGGCTTGCTTGAGCCCCGCAGAAGGTGGAGGCTGCAGTGAGCTGAGATCATGTCACTGCACTCCAGCCTGGGCAACAGAGTGAGACCCTGTCTCAAAGAAAAAGTATACTGCTTTTGAAACATTAACAAAATGAAACTGAAGTGCATTTTAACAATGTGTGGCTATCGGATGCAAGGATAACCAGAAGCCAGCTGAATCATATCAAATTAAATCTATTTCCTGTCTTACATGGTGGTTTGTTTACTAGGCCAGAGAATAGTGCAGCAACTATGGTACATTTTGGCTTCAGTAAAGTATTTAACAGTTTTTTGAGGTATGATGGTCCTTATTAAATCATAAGTGGTAAGACGTGGGCTGGATGGTGTTATTAATTTAACAATCCTATGTGAAACTGTTAATTATTGGCACTGAGGCAGCCTGGAAGGAGATCTGAAAATGAGTACAGTAGGGTTCTATTCTTGGCCTTGATCTGTTCAACATTTTCCCAGTGTTGGCAGTGAAGACAGAGAAGGCGCGCTCATCAGATTTGTTAGTGGCGCAGAAGTGAGAGGAATTGCTGGTTTTGCAGACAAATCAAGGTTGAGTCGTCTACAATTAGGAGTGCAAATTAAAAAGAAAACAAAAAAATTCAGTAAGGGATGAATTTAAAGTCTGATTTAGGTTTAAAAATTTGAATTGTAGCGTTTTGAGATGTTCAGTATCCTGATAATACCACTTCTGGGGATGTAGCTGAGACCGTATCCACAATGTAGATGATGATTTATGCACAGAGATTATTCAGAGATTTTTTTTAACTCTAGTAAAAACTTGGGAATAACCTAAATATCCAGTGGTGTGGGCTAGAGGTAATAAATAAGTGAATTCTGTTATCTTTAAAATAGAATGTTATGAAGTCATGAAAAATAATGTTTAGGAATAGCTTTAAAGTAACAGGGAAAAATGTTTTTGCCAAAAGTTAAGGGACATCTACAGTGTGATTTCAAATGTTAAAAAAGCAATGTGTTTAGAAAATAATTGGAAGGAAATACACCAAAATAGTATATCAAAATACAAATACCCGTTGCTTCTGGATGGGTTGAGGCATGCAGCTTTTTTTTTTTTTTTTAACGTTTGTATTATTTGTCTTTTCTATAGTTGTGTATATATTCCACAGTGGGGACATCTGCAATTTTTAAAACTTTTTATGGTTCAAGGACAAGATAGGGTAAAGTAGATGATTCATTCAGTGATTACTCTTGAGTGCCTGCTCGCTGTGTGTCAAGCTCAAGGTCAGGAACTAGAGTCACAGTGGAAGACAGAGTCCTTGACCCCAGGTTGGCACAGGTCCACTGAGGAGGTGCAGAGCATGGAGAAAAAAAGCGTTGGGATTTTTCTGTTGTTCGTCAGTTCAGTGTGAGCCTTGAGTGTATGAGGCTTTTATTTTTATTTGTTTTTATTTTTATTTTTTTTTCAGAGTCATGAGTCTTGCCATGTTGTCCTGGCTGGATTCGAACTCCTGGGCTGAAGCGATCCTTCTGCCTCAGCCTCCCAAGTGGCTGGGTCTACGCATATAGGCCACTGAGCTTAGCTCTAAGATATGGCTTTTAAAAAATTGAATGCAGTTTATAACAGGATCAGAAATTCAGCAATCTAATCATCATAAGATCTAGTCTTAATGACCTTGGCTAGTCAGGTGACATTTGGACCCCGGAGAGCCAAGAGTTAATAGGGACATAAGCAAGTAAGACTTGATCCTGGAAAGAAGAGTAGGATGCTATAGGATAGGGAATAACTGAACTATATTCATGCATTGGGTACACAGTACCAACTTCAAATATTTTCCTGGTTATCAGACATAGGAAGGAGGAGACGTTCAGTTTTGCTCCTGGTACTCGAATACAACCAATAGATGAAACAGTCACTTTATTCTCTGTAGCTGCAGATTCCTAATTTATGGCATGATTACGTGATTCCTTGTCTGTAGAATGATCAGCGATCATGCTGAAGTACATAGACTTTGAGATCCCCTTTAACCCGAAAGACTGGGACAGCAGATTTCAGTTCGATATGAAAAAGGATTTTCTAGCTGGCAGATCTGTCCAACAGAGGAAATGTCTGCCCAGGAAGTAGTGAGCTTACGGCTGTTGTCGGTATTCAAGTAGGGCTGAATGCTGTTGCTTAGGGATGCGGTAGAAGAGGACAAGAATTAGGCCGACCTCCAAAGTCTCTTCCAATTTCTGGGGTCAGTTATTTAATATGTGACTTGTCAAAGCTGAAAGGCACATAGAATAGGGGCTTTACCTCCAGTGGCAAGTATTTGAGTCAATATCATCAAGTGTGTTCTTTAAAAATGTTTATAAATAGGTCCCAGCATTTTTGAGAGACTCTTCTGGGATCATTTTAGAAAGGATGAACAAAACAAAACAAAAAACAGGCAAGGTGCATTGACTCACACCTGTAATCTCAGCACTTTGAGAGACTGAGGTGGATGGATTGCTTGAGCCCAGGAATTCAAGACTGGCTTGGGCAACAGAGAGAGAACTTGTCTGTGCAAAAAATAGAAAAATTAACCAAGCATGATGGTACATCTGCCCATGGTCCTAGCTCTTAGGAGGCTGATGTCAGAGGCTCACTTGGGCCTAGGAGTTTGAGGCTGCAGTGAGCCAGGAGCAGTGAGCCATGATCGTGGCACTATTGCACTCTAGCCCAGGTGACAGAGTGAGACCTCTACTCAAAAAAAGGAAACAAAGGATGAGAACTATTTCAAGTTGGGTCAGAACTCAGTTTGTGACCCCAGGGCTGCTGAAAATTAAATTTGGTCCTTAGGAAAAGCAAGAAGGTTGGGGGTGGGGGCTGGGAAATGGCCAATAATAATGAACAACACAGATTGACGGGTAGACAAGCAGTGGGATCATGCTGGGTGTGGTGGCACACACCTCTAATCCCAGCACTTTGGGAGGCCGAGGCGGGTGGATCGCTGGAGGCCAGGAGTTTGAGGCCAGCCTGGCCAACATGGTGAAACCCCGTCTCTACTAAAAATACAAAAATTAGCTGGGCGTATTGTTGCTTGCCTGTAACACCAGCTACTCAGGAGGCTGAGGCAGGAGAATCCCTTGAACCCAGGAGACAAAGGTTGCAGTGAGCCGAGATCATGCTACTGTACTGCAGCCTGGGCGACAGAGTGAGACTCCATCTCTCAAAAAAAAAAAAAAAAAAAAAAGGTGGAATCATCATGCCACTTCTATTTGGGATGATGACTAAATCAAGAGGGGGCTGTTAGTGGGTGCTGGGTCCTCTGCTTGGCCGTGGAGAATGTGGAGTGACCTTGAATGTCTCCTCCCAGTTCATGTCCCGCACTGTGGATTTATATCCCCAGGAGCACCTTGCTCAACACCATCCTGACACCAGTGATGAGACCGAGCCATCTGATTGCTCTGCAGTTTAGCGATAAAGAGAATACAGGGCAGATCAATTTAAAGACATTTTAAAGTGGGATTTTCCAGGAAAGCATATGTTTAGTTTGTATCAGACAATAAATTTGTAATTTGAATTAAAATTTTTTTGAGACAGGATCTTACTTTTGCCAGGCTGGAATGCAGTGGCGCAATCATGGTTTTTTTTTTTTTTTTTTTTTTTTTTTTTTTTTTGAGACGGAGTCTTTCTCTGTCCCCCAGGCTGGAGTGCAGTGGCGCGATCTCGGCTCACCGCAACCTCCACCTCCTGGGTTCACGCCATTCTCCTGCCTCAGCCTCCCAAGTAGCTGGGACTACAGGCGCCCGCAAACATGCCCGGCTAATTTTTTGTATTTTTAGTAGAGACGGAGTTTCACCGTGTTAGCCAGGATGGTCTCGATCTCCTGACCTCGTGATCCGCCCGCCTCGGCCTCCCAAAGTGCTGGGATTACAGGCTTGAGCCACCGCGCTGCAGCCTCGATCCACCGGGCTCAAGGGATCCTCCCACCTCAGCTTCCTAAAGTGCTGGGATTATAAGCATGAGCTACTGCTTCTGGCTTAGATTTTTTTTTTAAATTTTCGCGTATGTATTATAGCTTACATATGAAAATTTTTTTTTTAGTTTAATTCTGCTTAACTTTCACTGAAATATATGCTTTATTTAGAATCCGCCCTGATTATCTAAAACTTTTAGATTCCTCTTCCTGATATTTTTGGATTACTTTTGTTGTTGTTTTTGTTGTTGTGCAGGTCACTGCTTCGACTAAATCACTTAGCAAAAGTTTCTTAGCTCTGCAAAGAGAATAGAGGTTTATCTCATCTTTGGAGAATATCGTAAGATGATTTTTGTCTCCACATGATTTATGCTTGCATTTTGGCATTTGAGAAATCAGTATTTGGCAAGAAAGGGCTCTCTTTATATGGGATGAAGCAATTTTGGGGTGTGCTGACTTAATAGCAGTTTTAGATATATGTGAAAAGCATAGGCAAGACCTAGTTATTTAGAACTAGAGTTGAAAATTTTTGTACATTTGATGACAGGCCTGAGTCTCTTTTGTCGCTGTATCATTTGTGCCTCACATGGTATCTGTCACATCAACTGTGCTTGTCGAATTGCTGTGATTTGGTTCCCTGGGCTACATATAGTGGGTTTTGGGGAAAGTTAGGCTAACATGCCTTTTTTTTTTTTTTTTTGAGACAGAGTCTTGCTCTGTTGCCCAGGCTGGAGTGCAGTGGCGCGATCTCAGCTTACTGCAACCTCTGCCTCATGGGTTCAAGCATTTCTCCCTGCCTCAGCCTCTGGAGTAGCTGGGATTATAGGCTCCCGCCACCATGCCCAGCTAATTTTTGTATTTTTTAGTAGAGATGGGGTTTCACCATGATGGCCAGGGTGGTCTTGAAGTGACCTCAGGTGATCCTCCCACCTCAGCCTTCCAAAGTGCTGGGATTACAGGCATGAGTCCGGCCTTTTTTTTAAAAAAGCAAAATATGATAAGAAATAATAGTTCCCAGCTGGACATGGTGGCTCATGCCTGTAATCCAAGCACTTTGAGACTACCTGTGGTCCCAGCTGCTTTGAGAGGCTGAGGTGGGAGGATTGATTGAGCCCAGCAGTTCGAGACCAGCCTGGGCAACATGGTGAAACCCCATCTCTATAAAAAATACAAAAATGAGCTGGGCATGGTGGCGTGCACCTGCAGTTGCAGCTACTTGGGAGGCTGAGGAAGGAGTATCACGTGAACCCGGGGAGGTTAAAGCTGCAGTGAGCTGTGCTGGTGCCACTTCACTCCAGCCTGGGCAACAAAAAGAAAATAAAAAGAAAAACAAAACACAAAAAACCAGTTGTCAGCCTTTTTGTCCTTTGAGTATCAGGAAGCCATATACAACTCTCTTAGTAAAAACAACCGCGTTCAGTCAGTGGCTCCTTGTCAAAGTGCCGGAGGAATTGAAAACTCCCTCTCCTCTTTCTATTTTTCTTCTGCTGAAAATGAATTGCTCTTGATGTGCTGTTCTTAAATTCATGTGTCCTGTGTCCATTTTAATCTTGTTATCTATTTTTATGGTGACTGTCGCCATGGTACTCATGCTCCTTGCATAGCATAACAGAGATTTCTGACGTCTGATAGGACAGCTCAGAGTTCTGCTGCAGCCGGGAGAGAAACTGTGTGTGAGGAGTTATTTTTTTAATTGAGGTGTAATTTACATACAGCACAGATCTTAAGTGTGCTGTTTAATCAGTTTCGACACATACATATGGAGACAAAACATTTCCATCACCCCAGATGAGTTCCTCGTGACCATTTCCAGATAAGCCCCACCCCCAACCAGAAGTACCACAAATCTGATTTCTATTGCCATAAGTTAGTTTTGCTCAGTAGGTTCTAAATATTATAATTTTGTCTCTCTCTCTCTCTCTCTCTCTCTTTCTCTTTTTAGACAGTCTTGCTCTGTTTCCTAGGCTGGAGTGCAGTGGCACAATCACGGCTCACTGCAGCCTTGACCTCCCCAGGCTCAAGCCACTCTCCCACCTTAGCCTCCCAAGCAGCTGGGACCACAGGTAGGCACCACCATACCCGGCTAATTTTTAAATTTTTTTTAGAGACAGGATCTGGCTATGTTGCTCAGTCTGGTCTCGAACTCCTGGCCTTAAGTGATTCTCCCACCTTGGCCTTCCCAAGTGCTGGGATTACAGGCATGAGCTACCTGTGCACAGCCAATTTTGTATTTCTAAGTCCTCTATAGGTAGTGCTTTGAGGAGGAGGAGGAGGGGGTGCATGTCTGTTTAAAAAGCAGTATCTTATATGGTTAGGAGTCCCCAGTGAGTGAATAATAATGTTTTAGAGTTTGTGCAATGGGATGTTCAGATTCTTTTTTCTCATTAGCTCAGGGGATTTGGATTTATATTAGGAATCTTGATTCCCAGCTGAAAGAATCAAAACCACAGACAGCTAGGCCTGGTATGGAGGAAGTGTGATTGGGCAAGGGCTGGCTTATTAGGGAACGTGTGTGTTGTGTTGGAGTGCTGCAGTGCTGGGTTAGAAGAACTGGAATTACTCCTAGGACATCCCTTTGGATGACCAGAAGTCCCATTGACATACTTTCTCTTTTTTCCCTGCCTTTTCCTTGAACTAGCGTATAAATTTAACAATCCACAGAGTTGTGGAGTTGGGCTTGTAATATTGAAACAAGAGCTGTGTTGCAAAGCCCACTGCTGACTGGAAACGCAGAGTGCACTACCGAGCTCACAGCCCCTGGGAAGTGTGGGCCAGATTCAGGGTGAAATTGCCCCCAAACATATTACTGAAATGCATTGAACAGGGCCTGTTTCTTTTCTTTTTTTTAAAAGAAAAAATTTAAATGAAATTTTCATTGCGCAAGTTAGTACATGAACTGAACATATTCTCTGTAGAGGAAAAATGCAAAACTTCTCGAGCAAGCAGAAAGTCTTCCTTGATGACTGTTCCTAATCCCAGTCCCTTCCCCAGAGGTCGAGCACTTTCATGGACTTGCTGTTCTTCAGATGCCTCACATACTCACATCTATACCTATAGGACTTACAAAAAGTTAAGTGCATTGGCTGTGGATTACATAAGGTCTCTTTACTGAATTGCCTCTCCCTCCCTCAACAGGGTGCTTGGCGATAGTTCCCGGCCCCTACACAAAGGTCTCCTTGATTTTGTTTAACCCCTGCCCGGTCTCCCTTAGAATTAGAAAGCTACACAATTGCTTCACCTTTCCCTAATTCATGGGCACTTCAGTCATTTCCAGATCCTTTACTGTTAAAAACGCTGTTACCAAAAAACATTGCTGCACAGACCTCTATAGCACCTGTGAGTTTTCTCTAGGGTGGGTACCGAGAAAGTGGAACTGCTAGGCTATAGGGTTCTTGAGTTGTACATTCTAACAAAGATGCATTATGGGGTCAGTTCCTCGCTTAGAGTTACTGTAGACCGGGGGATGCCTGCCCTGTGCTCAGACATTAAGCAGTTATTTGAAGATGAGGGGGCAAGATTTAGAGTGTGCTAGGTGGGTGCTCACCGGCCTCACAGGTCGCACATACCATTGCTGGTTTGTGGGAAGGGTTGGTGTTGGGAAGGGCTCTTCTGGGCCTCCTAGCTAATTCTGCCTGGTTCCCGCCCCCCAACCCCTGAGGACTTTGACCCGTATGTTGATAGTGGTTGTGTGGAAAAGAATCAGGCTGAACAGGCAGCCCCTTGTGGACTCTGGATGGGAAATTCTAAACTCAGTTCACTTGGCCTGGAGACTTTCACCGCACCTGCAGTTCTTCTCCAGGCTGCCTTTGTAATCCAGTGTGGCTTAAACACTCAAGCAAAGCATGAGGCGTTTGGAAGCATGATATTCTTTAAAGGCATCTAGAATGTGGCCACGTGGCTGCTATTAGCAGTTTATGTTAATTACAGAAGAATGGCGTGTGCCACTGTTTACGATTCTGGCCTTCATCTCTATCTCTCTACAGAACTTGTGGAAAATATGAGAGTTAATCCTATCAGATCAAACCCATGCATTTCGGAGCCAGTGTTGCAAGGGAGGGAGTGGCTGTGCCCCTCCTGAAGACAGCTTTGTGGCCAGTGGTGGGCCGGTGTCCCTGGCCACCTGGGTGGGGAGAGGCAGAGGCCCCTTTGCAGCCTTCACAGTTTTACATGCATTCGACCTCAGATCTCCATGCAGTCTGTAATGAAGCAGTGCTACTTGGATCCTAGGGTATCCCCACTCGTGCATTCATTTACTGTCCAAATGCAGTGTGCACTTCATTTGCCTTCACTGGGGTATTCCAGCATCCCCTCTCTGGTCTCCAGCTGATGTTAGTGGGGCCTCCCTTTTCTGTCATTTCAGTATTTGGTGACCAAGTCGGCATTCTACTCCTCTCTCCTACTTGGTGGATTCTCTTGGGGCCCTCCTGGCCTCGATCCTTTGTCCTGAAGAGCACTGCCTTCTTAGCTTGCCCTCCCTGTCACACAGCACATTTAGGTTAATGGTCCTCTGGCCTTGTAAGTCATCTTTCTTTCCCCCACCCTGCCCTGAGACAGGGTCTGACTCTGTTGTCCAGGCTGGGATGCATGGTGCAATCACAACTCACTGCAGCCTCAACCTCCCAGGCTCAAGTGATCCTCCCATCTCAGCCTCCTGAGTAGCTGGGACTACAGGCACATGCTACCACTCCTGGCTAATGTTTGTGTTTTTTGTAGAGATGGGGTCTGCCTGTGTTGCCCAGGCTGGTCTTGAACTCCTGAGCTCAAGCCATCCTCTGCCTCGGCCTCCCAAAGTGCTGGGATTACAGGTGTGAGCCTCCATAACTGGCCTCATCTTTCTTGATGGGCAATAACCAGTGTTCCCAGTGTGGTTGAGTTTATAGGATGGGGGTGGGCAGTGTGCTTCCTTTTGTTTTAGTGCTTTTGTAGTGGCACTGGACAAAATGTCTTTTTCCTTTTTGGACTTCATGGCCACAGTAGATGACAGTGCATTCCACAGTGACATCAGGTCACTTTACTGGGTGTGACTGTTTCCCTAGAGCTCTTGCATGGTTTTCATTTTTTTCTTACCATCTCTTACACTGCTCTTGTTGATGTTAAAATTTACTGTATTTCCCCCGCATTTGCACAAACTCTTTCCGATAATTTTCCTATAGGTTTGGTTCTTCACTGCCTGGGATTTGGTGTCTACTTTTTTTTCAGGTCAGCATTTATCGTGCACTTTTGCTAGGCACAGTGCTCAGTATCCAACATGCATTTTCTCACTGTTTCCTCTCTCAGACCTGGGGATCAGAATCTCTAGGAAGAGGAGCTTGGCGACTCTTAAAACAAATCAAGGCACTTCTGGAAACAAAAAATTCATTGCCTCATTAAAGCCCCAAATTATCCTCTGGGGTAGGATCAATACTTTTTCTCATTTTGCACGTGAGGAAACTGAGGCACAGAGAGGTGAGGTCATTTGGCCAAGGTCACAATGGGGAAGTTTGAGCTTTTTTTAAAAAAATTTTTTTTTTTTTTTTTTTTTTGAGATAGGGTCTCACTCCGTCACCCAGGCTAGAGTGCAGTGGCACGATTTTGATTCACTGCAACCTCCCAAGTACAAGCGATTCTCATGCCTCAGCCTCCCCAGTAGCTGGGATTACAGGTGCCCACCATCATGTCCAGGTAATTTTTGTATTTTTAGTAGAGATGAGGTTTTGCCATGTTGGTCAGGCTGGTCTTGAACTCCTCACCTTAAGTGATCCACCTGCCTTGGCCTCCCAAAGTGCTGGGATTACAGGCATGAGCCACTGTGCCCAGCCGGAAGTCTGAGCTTAAGGCAGCCCTGACTATTTGACTGTGCATTCTCTTTGGAATATTTGTAAAGGGTGAAATAAGAAAAAGTGTAGCCCTGATCCTGGGGGATTCCATGCTTGATTCTTTGCTGTCATAATACACATTTCCCATTCCATGCCACAACCACTAACACCGCATTAGCCTCTTGGTGACTCAAGTTTTTAAAAACAAGGAAGCTTATGAGGTCATCTAGTTTAGTCTGTCACTTGATGCATACTTTTCCTGGCTGTACAACATAGTAGAAAGAGCATAGCTTGTCTGGGTCTGGTGGCTCACACCTGTAATCCCAGCACTTTAGAAGGCTGAGGCAGGAGGATCGATTGAGTCCAGGAATTCAAGAAAAGCCTTGGCAACATGGTGAAATCCTGTCTCTACAAAAAATACAAAAATGAGTCAGATGTGGTGGCATGCACCTGTAGTCGCAGCTATTTGGGAGGCTGAGGTGGCAGGATAGCTTGAACCTGGGAGGTCAAGGCTGCAGTGAGCTGTGATTGTGCCACTGCACTCCAGCCTGGGTGGCAGAGGGAGACCCTGTCTCAAAACAAACAAACATAGCTTTTGGAATCAGACACATTTGCGATCACATTCTGAGTTCTGTCATTTTCTAGCTTCGTGGCCTTGGGAAAATTACTTACCCTGAGACTCAGTTTGCTCATCTGTAAAATGGGGGTGATGATGGTATTTCTAATCCCATGGGTTATTTGTGGGGGATTAAATGAGACACGGTCTGCGAAATGCTCAGCAAGTTGACTGGCACTTAAGTCTTTGATAAATGATAGCTATTAGAACATTCCTGAATGCACATCAGTCTTTGAAAGGCCATGGATTACATATAAGGGTTCCTGTTATTCTCTTGCCACTTAGATGTGATTTTATTTCTTGGGAACATCCTACTGCCTTTTCTTCAAAAGATTCTCCTCTTCTGCTGGCCTTGAACTAAGTCCAGTCTACCTGCCGGCCTGAGGGGGCGGGGGCATGTGTGTCAGCCCCCTCAGTTGTGTTCCTGGGGCAGGCAGAGCTCACCAGCGCCCGGTGCTGATTTTGTCCCTTCCTTCTCTGAAAACTCGGAGAGTGTGTGCCAGCTGCTGTCTGTGATTGATGCACATTTATTTTGTCACTTGGGCTCAGAACGTCTTCACAAGTGAGCACCTTCTGATTAATGCCGCCACCCCATCCATTTCAGGAAAAGCTTCAGAGAGTGGCGTCCCAACATCCTAAGCTGGGACTGGGGTGAACTCTCATTCGGCCTGTTTCTCCATCTCTCTCTCGTCTCGAAACTCATTCTCATGCCCACAGTTATTGGGGCATAAAGATTCCTTAAATGGCTTCCTCCAGAGAAAAATACGTTTAAGGCACTTCCTTAGTGGTTTGAGCCCTGGGTGAGCCCCTCCTCCACTCCGTTTATTTTCCACTGTGTATTTAAATCTTCCCCGATGGTGCCTGTCTTCTCTTCACTAAGGCTGACTTTCTGTTTTTGGGGTGAAACGTGTGTCTCCTTCAACCTTCAGTCACTCAGTGGATTTTTTTTTTAGATTCATAACATATTTTATTTTGACTTATCTAACTGATGTCAAAAATGGAAAATTTTCACATGGATATTCATCTAACTCATGGGCTTTATTCTAAAACCCCCCTTTTTAAAAATCAGGCTTCAGTGTCAGATTGCTGAATGCTTTTTTCATCTTCCTGAGAGAAGCAAATATTCATTCATTCATCTCATTATACAACACAAGTACATAAATGTAGCTTCAGAGCGTATTAAGTGCTTTTATACACAAGTGCTGGCTGTGTGGACCAGGTGGTAGCTCATTGAGGCCCCAAATTCATTAAGGGCAGGGTCTGACTCTTAGGCTTCTTAATATTTGGCTTGGTGCATGGTCAAGAGCTGGGCCCACATGTTGCATATCAGCAGGGCTGATATGTTTAAAGACGCTGGGCTTTTTCTGCTCTGGGGCCCTTTCCCGGGGGTTCTGGTGAGTCCCTCCCCAGGTGGGTCTGCCCCCACCCATGAGGGCGGGATTAGCTCCCAGAGGCTGGCCAGGCCCCACCTAGGGGAGGCTTGGGGGCAGGGCCCCAAGGCTGAGATTCAGGCTTGGGGGAACAGAGCAGGAAAGAGACCCGGTACCGAAACTGAGCGGGGCAGGCACCTACTCACATGGGCGATG
The DNA here is from genome assembly GCF_028878055.3 of Symphalangus syndactylus. Classification (NCBI taxonomy): domain Eukaryota; kingdom Metazoa; phylum Chordata; class Mammalia; order Primates; family Hylobatidae; genus Symphalangus; species Symphalangus syndactylus. The sequence continues at coordinate 121,313,596 of NC_072432.2, read as the reverse complement.
GGCAGGGGCCAGTCACTGGCTTTGGGCTCCAGGGCCAGAGCCATCTGACTTGGTATTGAGCTCCAAGCATGGAACACTGGAGTTGGTTCATTTTGACCAGCAAGCCTCTAAATGGGTGCCTTGATTACCCACCGCAAGGAGAGGGCAGTTGCCTTTTTATGACATGTTGATTCCAGCCAGGTGAGTCACCAGGTAGCTCTCATCCTCCTGCCAGGCTCCCCTGCCTGTCGGTTTGGCATTGTCAGATAATGTGATCATTCATCGAAGTGACATTTGAGTTCCAAACCAGTTTTCTCCTTTAACCATTTCACCCTCAGGAGTGATTCTTCTTTGTTTGGCATTGTCAGGGAATGTGATGATCCATTCAAATGACTTTTGAGTTCCAAATAGTGTTTCTACTTTAACTTCCTAAATGAAAAAAAAAAAAAAAAAAGAAGAATTGGCCAGGCACAGTGGCTCACGCCTGTAATCCCAGCACTTTGGGAGGCCGAGGTGGGCGGATTACTTGAAGCCAGGAGTTCGAGACCAGCCTGGCCAACATGGTGAAACCCCATCTCTACCAAAAATGCAAAAAATAGCCCGGCATGGTGGCGGGCACCTGTAATCCCAGCTACTTGGGAGGCTGAGGCAGGAGAATTGCTTGGACCTGGGAGGAGGAGGCTGCAGTGAGCCGAGATGGTGCCACTGCACCCCAACCTGGTCGACAGAGCGAGACTCTGTCTCACAAAAAAAAAAAAAAAAAAAAAAACAAAAAACCAAAGAAAATAAAAGAAAGTAGAGTCCATGTTCCTGTGTTCCTCCTCTTTCTTCAAGGAGCGAGAACATAGGAACCCTTTTTGTCATCTTGGGATTGGTACCTAGGGCATCGTTACCTCTCAAGCTTCCCTTTCCAGCGAGTGCCCACTCAGAGCCTTAGTGCTAAGGCTTTGACTATTAGGCTTTTAAAACTCTCACGTCTGTGTTTTATATTTTTGGAATGGCAGCTTTTTTTTTTTTTTTAATTGCCAGCTTTTGCTTGTTGTTACTGCGAGTGCTTCCAGTAAATCCCTTCTCCATGAAACTCACTCTCTTCCTCTGGATCCCCCCAACTCACCCTCCCCAGGCCTGAGCCGCGTCTTGCTGCTGGGTCTCCACTTGTAGGGAAGAGAGAACTGGACCAGGATGGCACAGGAAACTGACAATGCCACTGCTTGCCAGCGTTGGGATTTTGGACAAATAGGTGACCTTTTTGGACCTGTGTTCTCAGCTCTAAAATGGGGATAATCTTGTTCCTCCATATTTTATTGAGTTGCTGGGAAGTTGGGAAAGAAAAGAAGCCCCCGGTGTGTGCGCTCAAGAGAGTATAAACCTAAGTGCCATTCAAGCATTTGTGGATGCTCTGAGGTCGTGTGCAGGTCTCTCAGAAGTTTACCCTGAAGACTGCTAGAGAGAATTGCTAGTTGTGTGAGGCTTGTTCTCCCCAGGGATACTTGGCTCCTGGTTCCCTCCCTCCAGTCCTGGCTCTGGGTAAAATGCCAAGTCAGCAATCATCCATCTCCACACCTCCTTCTGGAACTGTCATGTGGTTTGAGAACAGTTTAAATCAGGTTTAACCACACTGCACGCCTCTCCTCCCCCACCACATACATGCACGCCCCAGTGTCCCATGCATTTACAAAAACACTGCAGGACAACTGCGTCCCCTCACCCAGACATCTGTCAGCATAGTCCTGCTTATACCTGCTTCCTTCTGTCTACCTGTTTTTAAGGAAACCCTGTCTTGGAAGCAAGTTCGAATGCTCTTGATACCTTTGCCTTCATTTTAGGGCCAGCAGCAGGTATTCTTTCTTACAACACGTTTTTCTTGAATCTGGGCCTCTTCTTACCCCTGGGAAGATCAGCTGTTTAAGATCAGTTTAAGGAGGCTGCCTTCCCATCGGTGCCAGTGGAGAGGGTTGTGGATTTCTGAGCCCTCACTATGTGCCAAGGAGTGTCCTAAGAGCTGTCTTGTGTAACAGGGTAGTGTGAACTCCAGAGAGCTGTGAACAAAGGCACTGCATTTCTGAGAGCAAACGGGGAGGTAGGTGTGAAGGAAGGGGAAGTGTATTTTTTCCTGGGTAGAGCTGTGAAAACGCTTTCCTGCCAGCAGCGCAAACAGAAACCGTCTCTTTTACTTGATTGAATGACTGTTGTGCAGTCAGACCAGCAGAAATATTTGTTGATCAGGATCGTTCTATTATTTGCTGGAGAGAATTTGCTGTAAGCAGATCAGATGACCTATTTCTGTGGCCCATCTGCTGGAATATGAAAATAGTAGTGTTATTTGGGAGTCCCTTCTTCTTCCTTTCCATTACTGTATTACATCTATTACTTAGAGTAATAGGAAGGCTGGATGCTCAGTTATAGGGTATGCCATCAAGAAGATACCAGCCCTGAATGGGAGTTGGACAATTATTCTGGTCCCTATCAATCTTAATATTCTATCATTTTAATTTTACTGGTAGTCTAAACTATTCTACACTGATGCAATGTAGTCCAGTTTTTTAAAACCTTCAGAAAAAGACAATAATTAGAATGCCCTGAGAATCCAAATTGTCACACTCTGACCAACTGATTGAGAACTTGAATCAATCACCAATATGCTCAGTGCCATGTGTCTGAAGCTTGTACTGTGAAAATCCTAAGTACACACCACACCCGTCTTAAAATTAGGCTAATAGGACCTGATAATTTCAGAGAGCTAGAAGTTTTAAGTCAGGGCTTTGGGTGCTCTTGCTGAGGCCCTGGGTTTCTATTGAAGGCCAGGAGGAGTTTTCTCCTATCTCTTCAAAGAAAAGGTCCGTGTATGCTTAGCGAAGTGTCTTTTTTTTTTTTTTTTTTTTTTTACTTTCTTTAGGGAAGACATACCAGAAAAAAAAGGCTTGAGAACCAGCCACCAGGTAGCAGTTGGGTATGGGATGGGACAGTTTGTTTCTGCCAAGGTTCAAATGGTGACCTGGAAACCAGGAGGACCATAAACATATTTGCATATACTTATAAATATGCTTGCAAGTACTCATGGCATTTGTCAGCAGAGATGTTGGCTAAGAATTGCTGAAAATGAATTGTTTGGGAATCTTGTTCTCCATGGAGTTCTGTTGTAAAATAAGAGATGCAAACATTCACTGCAAACATTTTGGCCTTTATTTATTTATTTAGAGCTCAGACGATCCTCCTGCCTCAGCCTCCTGAGTAGTGGGACTATGGGCATGTACCACTATGCCCTGCAAGTTTAGAACATCACACTGAAAAACAAGTAAAAATGTTATAGATTTAAAGGAAAAATTGGCACTTTTCTGGTAAAAGATAAAGAATGATATGCTTAAATATTAACCAAACATCTAAAAACTTAAACTGTTGTTCCTGCAGTGATACCCAGTGGAGATAATAAAATATACAGAGAGCTGAGTTGAGCAGAGAACTGAAGCTCTTGGCAGGAGGGTTTATATCCCTCAGTTGACCTATAAATTATTCATTAGAGAAGTAGCAAGCACCCATGCTTTTGCAAATAGGAGTCTTACTCCAAACTTCACCCTTCTTAAGTTAAAAGAAACCCCATGAGTTGTGCAGTGAATCACTTTGACTTATGACTCGTGTTCTGGAAGTGCTGCTAGGTGATATCATAGCTCGCTGCAGTGTCCCTGGGTGGTAGGAGAGCACAGCCACCGTGCGTGAGTGTGTGCACGCACACAAGTGTGGGGGCGTGCCTACGTGTGCTGAGACATGTGGTTGTCCAGCAACAGTTACATGACAAATAGCAGTTTGCAACCCTGAACCACAGAGAGAGTTTTACTGTTCTGCCTGTTCCAGTTCCTTAACTGATGGCAGATGTCCTCATTAAGGGCTATTAGCACATCAGAATGTGTTTGCTGAGCCCAGAAAAGAGCTAACTCCTTTTGGACATGGACTGAAAGATGTTATCTAGGGTAGCCAACCCCTCCTGTTGGTGATGGCAGTAGGGAGTGAGGAACACAAGAGGGCTTGGTATCCCCTTAAAACTTTCCCGAGAAGCCTTCAGCGTGAATTTATGTTTCAGTCAGGGAATTCCGTAAGAGGAGAATGTAAAATCATAAAGTGGGATTTGGCTGTGCGTTGAACTACTGTTATTGTTACTGTTAGGTGTTTCTTGATTTCTCTTGGCTGCTCCAGAACTGTATGGAGAACTAGGGGATGGCTGGTTTATAGGGACCATTGATAGCTCCCAAGAAAGAACTCACCAGAGGAGTGAATGAAGTGGAGATCCTGGAGGAGAGAGGTTGGAAGGAGGCCACCGCTGGAATGGTGGAAGTGCACCAGGTGGGCAGGACCCCCAGAGTGATTGTGAGACAGCAGGAGGTCCTGAAAAGTCACAGGCGGCCCAGAGTTAACCTTGCTCCTTGACCCACCTGTTGGCAGACCTTCGACAATGCTGTCATTTGCTCTGAGTCCCCGAAGACTCTTGGTTACTTGTGCTGTCTATCGAGCCGCGTCTGTAAACGTCATGAGTGTGCTGATTAACACAGGTGAGGCATCAAGTGATGCCTGGTGATGCTGCCCAGCCTGGATTAGTGTAGATTTGTATTTCTCCCACTTCCATGCTATTAATCCCCAGTATAAACTTGGCTAAAGTTTTCCCTGACTTTTTGGGTTGATTCCATTATCCCTTTGCATGCCCTGCCAGAGGGCAATATGTGTATAAAGGTCTTCCCCAAACCCGAACTGCTAAATGATTAACAGTGGCTTGGGCTGCTTAACAGGGTCAGATTAAAGCTTTGACCTTTATTCTGTAGGTAAGAGGCCAAGATGCAAGTGGAGAAGAGATTTTTTCAAGGAATGAAAGTACGTGAGAAAATGAATGTGTAGACTTTTAGATCAGGAGCTATTTTTTCTTTTTATTTTTTTGAGATGGAATCTCCCTCTGTCTCCCAGGCTGGAGTGCAGTGGTGTGATCTCGGCTCACTGCAACCTCTGCCTCCTGGGTTCAAGCGATTCTTTTTTTTTTTTCTTTTTTTTGAGATGGAGTCTCACTCTATCCCCCAGGCTAGACTACAGTGGTGCAATCTCAGCTCACTGCAACCTCTGCCTCCTGGGTTCAAGCGATTCTTGTGTTTCAGCCTCCCAAGTAGCTGCGATTACAAGTGCACGCCACCACACCTGGCTAATTTTTTATATTTTTAGTAGACATGCGGTTTCACCATTTTAGCCAGGCTGGTCTTGAACTCCTGACCTCAAGTGATCTGTCTGCCTTGGCCTCCCAAAATGTTTGGGATTACAGGTGTGAGCCACTGCACCTGTCCAGGAGCTATTTTTCCCATCAAGGTTCACTAACATAGGGAAAAAAACACCAAGTTGATGAAAATCAACTTAATCGAGTGTTTTATTTTGAGAGATCCCACACCTACTAGAATCATGGCAGGATTGTGACCTCTGACACCAGACAGACATGAGTTCATACCCAAGGCTGCAGTTCCTAGGTGTGCAGCTTTGGCATCCTGACCTCTCTGAGGTTGTCACCTCATCAGAAATAGAAGACCATTGGTTCATCTCAGATCCTTTTGAGGATTAAATTAGATACAATTTATGAAAGCTAGTACCTCTTAGGCACTTAATAAAGACAGTTTCCCTTCCTTTTTTTCTCTTCTGCTTTTAAAAATTAAGATTTGGTAGTACTATAAATAAAACCAATGAGAAAATGTATTTTGGTTTGGAATTCTGGCCAGTTAAAGGAGAGAGGGGACAGGAGGGGTCCAGTCAGAAGCGGCAGGTTCACCAACTCCATGCGAATCCAGCAGGCGTGGAAGGTTGCAGGCACAAACAAAATAGGCAGTAGAAAGCAGTCTTTAAATTAAAAAAAGAAAAAGGCTTACAAAAAACATCAACCGAGTTTGTTGGCTAAACATTTCAGGTGCCGTCTGAAGACTGGGAGCCCAGGAATTTGGGAAATACTACCCTTTCTTCATTTTCAGTGGTAGAAACCCCAAACTTCCTGCTCTAGAAAGTGGGGAGGCCATTAGTTATTATTTTTTTTGGCCAAGAAAAGTGGTGCAGTTTCTTTCTCTGGGTTGATGCTGCCATCTCACGTCTCTACGTGGCATTGCGGCTTCGCCTCTGGATCCTATCAGCCCAGTGAAATTGAACTGAGAGTTAGAGGTGCTCCATTTTAGCTTGAGGCTCCAAAGACGAAGATATGTAGGTGACAGTGTTTTAAAAACCAGTTTAGGCCGGGCACGGTGCCTCATGCCTGTAATACCAGCACTTTCGGAGGCTGAAGCAGGCAGATGGCCTGAGCTCAGGAGTTTGAAACCACCCTGGGCAACATGATGAAAACCTGTCTCTACTAAAATGCAAAATATTAGCCAGGCGTGGTGGTGCACGGAGCCTGTAGTTCCAGTTACTTGGGAGGCTGAGGCAGGACAATCGCTTGAACCCGGGAGGCAGAGGTTGCAGTGAGCTGAGATCATGCCACTGCACTCCAGCCTGGGCAACAAAGTGAGACTCCATCTCAAAAAAAAAAAAAACAAAAAAAAACGCAAACAAAAAAAAACAACCAATTTAGCTTAGGTATACGTTTTTTTTCTTTATACTGGCAAAGAATGTACTCTTTACATCTGTCTCCCTTTTTATTGTTACAATGAAGCTTTCAGAGAGAGTGTTACTGGATGTAGTTACCAGATACCTAACTAGGAATTTCTGTCTGCGTGCTGTGACTCCCACCTTTTCCTTATATTAATCTTTTCTTTGCTTTCTGGAAAATTCGTGGTGGAGATACTATGCCAGTAGATTCTAGCCTGGAGTTTCTGCGTAAAATGCTCATGAAAACCAGCATTTTGCCCCTTTACTCAATATTTACCAATCTATTATTATCCTTTACAATTCTTTTGCCATTTCTGTTATGTTACTGTGGAGATGTTTGTGAACATACCTTGCTGGAATGGTTTGGAAAGAGGCTAAGATTTGGGAGGCGTGGAGATGGTGTGGTACCCACAGAAAGAGAGCCTGGGGGGCTTCTGGACAAAGGTGAAAAGGAAAGAAGGCTTATGCAACTGTTCAAAGATAGCTTGAGCTAAGGGCTGTGCCACAGGTGTCCTCTTGATGTGGGTGGAGTGGGAGGGGCACACCTCAGTGGAATTAGCCCCATAGGCGCTGGGGGTGGGGCAGTCAGCATTGATGCTGAGGTCCCTGGAAACCCTGGTTTTTTATACCTGCTGTGACCCCACAGCACCTGGGATGTGCTTTGCACATAATAAGCGAATAAGCGAATAGGGACCAGAGGACTGGAACAGCAGAGATTAGGAACTGAGAAGCCGTGTGTGCTCTGTAGGAGGAGGGCAACCTGAATTTGCAAAGCACTGGGTCTGACTCATCCCCTTCTGCCAGCAGTGTCAGGCCTGGGAGCACTGCAGGTCAGCTGGTCCCCTGGTAGGGACCCACTTTGAGAGGCCTGTTCAGATTCTTGCACCAACTACCTTTGCATCCTGAACAAGTCACTCGTGCTCAACATTAGTTTCTTCAAGTGTAAGATGAGAGGAGCCTGGTTCATTTCTTTTTTCTTTTTTCTTTTTTTTTTTTTTTGAGTCTGAGTCTTGTTCTGTTGTCCAGGCTGGAGTACAGTGGTGTGATTTTGGCTCACTGCAGGCTCCCGCCTCCTGGGTTCAAGCAATTCTCCTGCCTCAGCATCCTGAGTAGCTGGGATTACAGGCATGTGCCGCCATGCCCGGCTAATTTTGTATTTTTAGTAGAGACAGGGTTTCATGATGTTGGCCGGGCTGGTCTTGAACTCCTGACCTCAAGTGATCCATCTACCTCAGCCTCCCAAAGTGTTGGGATTACAGGCGTGAGCCACCACGCCCAGCCAAGCTTGGTAAGTTTCTATGGCTCTTTGCAGCTTTGAGCCAGCTGAGCTTGAGAATCTATGTGCATCAGACAGATGTCCTCAGGCTTTGACCCAGCAATATTGTATCCTAGAAGTTGCCCTACGGAAGCCGTGGTTGATGTGTGTGTGCTGAGGTTTAGCTCAGAGAATGCTCGCTGCAGGCAGAGAAGTTTAGACAGCAGACCATTGGGTGCAGCCTTTGGGTACAATAAAAAGAGAATAGGAATGGTGCGTCCACCTAGGAAAATGCTGAGTGTCTTCTAAACATGTTTTTATAAAATAATATTGAATGATGTAGTAAAACTTACACAGTTAAGTAAAAATACAGTTTACCAAACAACAATCCCATTTTTACAGAAATAAAAGTGTAAATACATGCACAGAAAGAATCCTGGCCTGCTGTATAGGAAGAGTGGGCCTCCCTGGGAGGCAGATTCCTGAGTGGTTTGTTTTTCTGTGTGCATATAAGTATTTTTCTGATTGTCCTACTAGGAATGGATATCACTTTTGTAGAAAGGAAGGATGGTAAAAGTTGACTTTAAAGGGTTCACTTATTTTAAGCCACCCTTCCTGGCTCCTGCTGTGTGGGGCTCCCTCCTGAAAGCTTCCTGATTCCCCCAGGTGATGGGCAGAGGCTTCAGTGTCCCCTTCGCCTCCGCAGGAGAGGAGAGGCAGCAGCATGGCGAGTGTCCTGTCCCGACGCCTTGGAAAGCGGTCCCTCCTGGGAGCCCGGGTGTTGGGACCCAGTGCCTCGGAGGGGCCCTCGGTCGCCCCACCCTCAGAGCCACTGCTAGAAGGGGCCGCTCCCCAGCCTTTCACCACCTCTGATGACACCCCCTGCCAGGAGCAACCCAAGGAAGTCCTCAAGGCTCCCAGCACCTCGGGCCTTCAGCAGGTGGCCTTTCAGCCTGGGCAGAAGGTAGGTTGATCCCAACATGGACAGGTGTCCCATCTTGCGAGTCTTGGGGTGGTGGGCTGGGGTGCCCTAGTGACAGGCCGGAAACTCTCTGGGCACCGTTTTGAGTGCAGACCTTTGCCCTCCAGCCACAGGGCACCTGGGCAGCAGATCGCCCAAGAGAATATGACATTGTTAGTAGACCCAGGGCTTCTCTACCACAGTGTTGCCTGTAGAAGGTGGCAAGACCTAGCATCTGACGCTGTGGGCTTTGGCTTGCCGAAAACCTCACTCTGAAGGATGACCATAGCCATGTTTCTCTTGATCTGCCTCAGTTTGCAACTTTACCAAAGGAAGGCATCTCAGGCTTTGAGAGTCAGAGAACATTGCATCTTTGAATTCCCGTTAGACACTTTAAAGAGTCAGAATGTTTGTGTAGTCGGTGTGGATTTCCTTTTCCAGCGTCCCTGCCCCTGTGCCAGGGCCCTGGGTCTGATGTTATGAGGTCCAGGTGCCAGGGGTTCTCTTCCGTTGCCCTCTCAAGGCCTCCTAAGTAAGGACTCTACCTCTATCTCCCTGCCAAGGCTTATGCCGCCAGGCCTTCCTGCCTGTGAGAGAAGGTGGCCTGCCAACTTCCAGGTCCCCATGGTGAGAGGTTGGCCTGCCTCTGCACCCCTGCCACCTTGTCCCCAGGTAGACTCAGCATCCTCTGAGTGCAGGATAATGAGCAATTCAGAGTGGCAGTTGGGCACCAGCAGACAGGCAGTGCATCCGGGTCAAGGAAGGCAGGAGGATGAGCACAGATTCTAGATTCAGAGAGAGTCCCAGAAACTGACATGTTTGCTGTCTGCCAGTCTAGAGAGCTGATAAGGATCTGTCTTGGGAGGAATTGGGCCTGTGTGGGTGCTCAGGTGGGAAGCGAGTACCTGGGAACATCTGCTTGAATAAAAGCTGAGTGAGGCAGAGAACGTGGTTCGTGGCAGGCAGATCCTGGCTCCTGGGATGTGGGGTGCATGAGAACTTCAGGGTGAGACCCATCCAGGGCTGACCACTAGCTGCTGTCCCTCTTCCCGCAGGTTTATGTGTGGTACGGGGGTCAAGAGTGCACAGGACTGGTGGAACAGCACAGCTGGATGGAGGGTCAGGTGACCGTCTGGCTGCTGGAGCAGAAGCTGCAGGTCTGCTGCAGGGTGGAGGAGGTGTGGCTGGCCGAGCTGCAGGGCCCCTGTCCCCAGGCACCACCCCTGGAGCCCGGAGCCCAGGCCCTGGCCTACAGGCCCGTCTCTAGAAACATCGATGTCCCAAAGAGGTTTGTGTGGGAGAAGAAATTGGGTTTTAAAAGTCACGTGGGTAGTGTGGTGTGAGGGTGTGGGCTGCCATGTGGTGGGGAAGAAATGTGGTGTCACTGACATCTGGGTGCCAAGATATTGGGACAAATGGGACACTGAAAAGAGAAATCTTTAAGAAAGCCAGAGTGGCATCTTTTCTTTCTTTTTTTTTGAGACAGAGTCTCACTCTGTCACCTAGGCTGGAGTTCAGTAGCATGATCTCAGCTCACTGCAACCTCTGCCTCCTGGGTTCAAGCGATTCTCCCACTTCAGCCTCCCAAGTAACTGGGATTACAGGCGTACACCACCAGGCCTGGCTAATTTTTGTATTTTTTGGTAGAGATGGGGTTTCACCATATTGGTCAGGCTGGTCTCGAACTCCCGACCTCTGGTGATCCACCTGCCTCGGCCTCCCAACGTTCTGGGATTACAGGTGTGAGCCACCATGCCTGGCCAAGTGGCATCTTATCTTTTCCATGCTCTATTATGGGCAATGTATCTTTGGTTGGGCATAGGGCTATTTTTTCCCCTCATGCTTAAACTAAATCAGGTCATAGTTTATGATAAGAGACAGGGAAGAACTGGCTTAAATCGAGAGTCAACAAACTTGTTTTGAATGGGCCAGAAAGTAAATAATTTAGGCTTGATGGACTAAACAGTCTCTGTTCCCACTGCTCAGCGCTGCTGTGGTGTCCAAACAGCCAGGGGTGATGCAGAAACAAATGGGCATGGCTGTCCTGCAATAAAACCTCATTCGAGGACCCTCAAATTTCAGTTTTATATACTTTCCATGTGTCACATGTCAAGAAATTATATCCTTCTTTTAATTTTTAAAACTATTTAGGCCAGGCGCAGTGGCTCACACCTGTAACTCCACTACTTTGGGAAGATTGCTTGAGGCTGGGAGTTTGAGACCAGCCTGGGCAACATAGCAAGACTTTGACTCTCCAAAAAAATAAAAAAATTAGTCAGGCAAGGTAGCTTTTGCCTGTAGTCCCAGCTACTTAGGAAGCTGAGGCAGGAGGATTGTTGGAGTCCAGGTGGTTGAAGCTTCAGTGAGCAATGATGGCACCACTGCACTCCAGCCTGGAAGACAAAGCAAGACTCTGCTCTAAAAACCAAAACCAAACCAAACCAAACCAAAAAACAAACAAACAGTCTGGGTGTGGTGGCTCACGCCTGTAATCCCAGCCCTTTGGGAGACCAAAGTGGGTGGATCACATGAGGTCAGGAGTTTGAGACCAGCCTGGCCAACATGATGAAACCCCGTCTCTACTGAAAATACAAAAATTAGCTGGGCGTGGTGGCGCATGCCTGTAATCCCAGCTACTTGGGAGGCTGAGGTATGAGAATTGCTTGAAGCCAACCTGGGTGACAGAGGGAGACTGCATCTCAAAAAAGAAAAAAAGAAGAAAAACCACAAAACTAAACCATTTAAAAATGTAAAACCATTCTTAGCTCGAAACCCTACAGAAACAAGCAGCAGACTACATGTGGTCCACAGCCCACAGCATGCTTACCCCCGGCTTAGATATTCAGAACCATTGGTGTTGAACGAAGAATGTATTTTGCTTTAGAATTTTGTGCTGTGACTTTTTTCTAAGAATATATATCCTAATTTCTAGGTTATATGCTCTATGTACATTGATCTTTTAAGATTTAAGAAGAAAATCTGCCACCTGAAATTGTCTTATATACAAGATGTGCAGTCACACCCTATCCCACCTCTCTGTGTTTGTCTATGAGTGCTGAAAAACAAAACAGACCCAGTATTTTGAAACCAAATTAGAACAGCAATATTTGTGATTGTGTATTCAGTGGAATGCAGGCAAAGAATTTATTTTTCTGTTCTATGGAAATGAAAATTCAAAAATCATACAAAAACAGAGATGCTAATGTGTTTAATGTATTAATAGTCTTGGTTTAGCTGCTTCAAACCCAAGTCATATTTTGGTGGACCTGAATTGTAAGGAATAAATTAAGACAGCTTTTTGAAACAGACCACTTAGAAGTTTATTTCAGACTAACTTTTACTAATACTTTAGCATTAACTTCTAGACAGCTCTAGTTTTACTTCCAAATAATGTAGTGATATACGAATTTTTAAAAAATTATGTGTAACATTTTATAGAACTCCGCTGTATAAAGCATGGACACTTGCACTGGGAGATTTATTTTAGTGCTTCTGGTTTATTTGCACATTGGCTTGAGTAGTAGGTTCTGTTGACATTCAGAAGCTGTTAGAATGCCTTACCATTTTTCTTGGGGGAGGGGTGGGAGAAGGTGGTTAGTGTATAATTGTTCCCTCTTAAATTTAAATGTGGGACAAGGAAAGGAGGTAATTGTGCTTTTGAATTCCAGTGGGTGTCTTTTGTCCCCGTGTTCATTTCGAGTCTGTCCTCTCTTTCCCCTGAATAAAATTCTCCTTTTTAAGCTGCAGAGTTCGGCAGCAAAGTCATGGGAGAATGGGGCTCTCTCAGGGCGTCACAGTGGGATGAGACCCAGCGGCTTATACCGGGGCTGCCTAATATTAGAAGCATCACTCAGAATGGGTACTGCTCAAGAAGAAGGGGAGACCTTCATGTTTCACTTAGTTTATATGATCTGAGCACACACTGGCTGATTGGAGTTGGGGGGACTTGGAGGGGACAGTCCAGAAGTGTAAGATGATTGTGTGAAACCAGCCAGAAGTGGTGTCTCGTTTTGCAAGCCATGGGCCCGCCGTGCCAGGAAGTAACATTTCCCACTCATCCGTGTGAATCCAGGAAGTCGGATGCAGTGGAAATGGATGAGATGATGGCGGCCATGGTGCTGACGTCCCTGTCCTGCAGCCCTGTTGTGCAGAGTCCTCCCGGGACCGAGGCCAACTTCTCTGGTGAGCGAGCGGGGCCCAGGTGGGTTCTGGGCATGGTAGAGGCCCACGACAGACATCCTCTGTGCAGAGCAGCTAGTTGCCTATGTCACCGGCCTGGCAATAGAATTTCCAGGGACACCTCCCACGGGCACCTCTGACCGGCTGCATGCCGTGGAGTTAGACACTTCCGTTCTTTTTCCTCAGTTTCCTCACCTGGGGAGGAGTTTCCTGGTGCATTGTGAAGATGGTTGAGCATGGGACTGAGCTGCAGTGGCCAGTGGAGTAAGTTCTTCAATGGGAGTGGCTGAGCCCAGCACTTTGGTGGGGTCCGAATGAGGCCAATAGAGGAATATTTAGTTCACAAAGTAGCAATATAATGGTCTCCTAGTGACCTCAGAAAATTCATGCCCTCATTCCACGTGCCTAATTCAGCCTCATAAATTAGTGTGGGTCTACGGGACAAGGACCTGGAATAAATGAGCTAAATTCTAAAGTAAGTCTAATTGCTTAATAAAAACCAGTGATTCAACTTCAAGGCAAATTTATTAAAACAAAATTTCTGTAGTTGCAACCCCAAAATACTTTATCAATAATATGAGGGAAAAAAGGGTTGCTGGGTATTTGTCAGTAGTTTGGCAAGACTGATAGTGAATCTGAAGTTTTTTGGGAAATTTGTGGCAGGGCTGGCCTACCTTACTCCCAGGGAAGAACTTCTTCATTGGTGGACACCTAACTGAATTGCAAGCTACTTATAAGCTTACAGGAAAATATGGAGTTAGCTCTGAGCACATAGCAGGAGGAAAGTGGCCTTCATAAGTATCCCTCATAAGGAATCTCCCTAAATAGAAATTAAACATAAAGGAGAGAGAAAACTTACTTTCTTGACTCAAAGTCAGCAGTCAATGAGTAGGCTGCCAAAGGAAGTCATTGCATTATGAGGACACCTAGCTGTGAAGCTTAGTATTGCATGCCTGCTCTATTAGCACAGCCAAATAGGGAAGAGGAAAGGAGTTAATTTCTAAGTTCTCAGGAGAGTTTAGGAGATCTGGATGGTTGGGTCAACAGTGGAAAGATCTAGGAAAGTGTCTTAAAGGGAAAGAAAAGAAAATTATTGACTCCAGTTCCCATTATGAGGGTATGTATAATATATGCATACACAAGTGCACATCAACGTAGAAGCATCTCACTGATGATATGCCATCATCCTGACAATTTTAAGTCCCTTTGTAAAAAAAAATTTATTGTCTATTAAAGATTTTTTTTGATGACAATATATTTTTTATCTTATAGCTGAAGTCAGTGGAAATATAAGGCTCCCTTGGCCTAATTATCTTGAAGTATTCTGCAAAGTGTGGTCTATACAACAACCAAAACCTTGACTAAGAGAGTCATGGATACTATTTGCACAAACGCCACATAGTCCCTTTGGTTTCTGTGTGGTTAGGATGGCATGTGTGTGTGCATGTCTGTGTATAGAAAACAGGGTTGTAAATATTTCTTAAAAGTTCACTTGTAAGCTCTGAGTGCCGTGCATTTGTAGAGCAGTACTTTATTTTCATGGTATAGAATGTGTATTTATTGCCTGTGTCCTAGAAAAACTTATGATCAAAGATGGAGTCACTTATAACTTATACATTAACTTATAACTTATAGATAACTTTTTGCTTTATGTTTTGCTTCCTTTGTGTGCCAGTCAAAATCTGCCATGCAGATTTCATGCATTTGAGCCATTGTGAGTGGTTCCTATAGGGAAGGGCTGCCGCATTTGTAGGGTGTACCTGCTGCTTGACCTGCTCTTTGTCACGGAGTCCTGAGCATCCTAGATGTCGCCATGTAGTATTCTGCTCTCTGCCCTTCTCTCCCTGATCGTTTTCCTATCCGTGGATGTGCGTGGGTCTTTCACCTGTTGGCCTGTTTAATGATTCTTGTGTTCTGCCCTGAATGTGTACCCTTTTTTAAGCACACATGTACATGTAGTAATCTCTTGGTTCCCAGGAAGGGACAGTGATAGCTGTGAGACACGACAGCGGTATCTGGGGAGGGAAGAGTTCTTCCTCCATCTCATTCTTTTTGGGTGGGCTGCTTCTAGGATGTGAGATGTAAGGAGAGCCTGGACTGGAAACATGGAAAGATGGGAGCCTGTGCCAGGTAGATCCCTGATTAGCATTGAAGGAGTCTGGACTATGAGCAGGAGTAGAGAAAGGCAGCAGGATTTTATCCTGGCCACAAAGGATGTGCTAGTAGACCTTGGAATCCAGGGTTAGGGGGCTCTCTGGAACGCCCCTGTTGGGAGTTGGGGCTTTTGAGGACAGGTAGCTTTTTTCCCTCTCTCTTGGTATTTCCACATATCAGAGTTTCAGATTCTCCTATATTATAAATTCACCTGGATTTTTGGCCAAGGAGTGAGAGTCTGGGTTGGGCCCGCGCAGCCTGCAGATGTGCTGTTTAAAAACGGAGGATTCTCCATGTCTGCTGATGCCTGTCCACCTGCTTAGAGGCATTCAGGAGCCTGGCAGCTGCTTCAGGGCCATGTCAGGCACGAAAGCCCCCTGCCGCCTTGCGATGACCAGAATTGCTCGCAGAGCTTGTCTTTCCTCCTCCAAACATGTTATTTCTTGATTAAAGCAGGCTCTACCTGGGCTGCAGCTAGCACTGGGAAATGTTGCACACCCTCCTGAGAGTTGCAAAGGCTGAGTGGTTTGTTCCAGGTTTCTATGGACTGGCCTGGGTTTAGATGATTGAAAAGCATTTTTCAGAAAAGCTGGTCAAGAAGACCTTTAAGTTGGCCTCAGCTGTAGGAAAACACTCTGGGTGGTACCCAACACTGGGTGTGCCTGTTCTCAACCAGGCCTGGAGGCTGCAGAGGCTTTGCCCTTCCCCCTCCCCATCCCCCCTTTATTTAATGTATAAAATGAGAAACAGGCAGCACTTCGGGAGGCTGAGGCCAGATGATTGCTTGAGGACAGGAGTTTGAGACTGGCCTGGGCAACATAGCAAGACCCCATCTCCAAAAATAATTTTTGTTTAAAAAGAGAAATAAATTTCATTTAGGTTTCTCTTTGTTTCTCTTTGTATGACTCCTATCCAAAGCAAACTCGCAATGTGTATCTGTTGGTCAGTGATGACCAGGTGGCTATGGTAGGAAATGTCTGTGAGGGCAGAGCAGTTCTACCAAGAGAAATTGCTGCCATGAATGAACTCCTCTCCATGTTTACTGAAGCTCAGAAGGGAGAGTTTGCCCAGGGACATGCCCGTGAGCATCCTCTCAGAACCTTTTCTTCGTCTGGCCAGCTTCCCGTGTGGCCTGCGATCCATGGAAGGAGAGTGGTGACATCTCGGACAGCGGCAGCAGCACTACCAGTGGTCACTGGAGTGGGAGCAGTGGTGTCTCCACCCCCTCGCCCCCCCACCCCCAGGCCAGCCCCAAGTATTTGGGGGATGCTTTTGGTTCTCCCCAAACTGATCATGGCTTTGAGACCGATCCTGACCCTTTCCTGCTGGATGAACCGGCTCCACGAAAGAGAAAGGTACGTGATTGCAGTGTGAGTGGGAGCCCAGGCTGGAGCAGATGTTGTCTGTGTGGGGACAGCCAGCCGTGGAGGGGAGGGGACCCTGCAGGCCCTAGATAGTCTTGGGTTCGCTCCCATTTCGGTTTTCTATTGCTGCTTCTGTTACCTGGTGATAGTCCCAGGATTCTCTTTCTCCTGTTTAAAGCCTCTTCCGTTTTAGCCTCCACCCCAATCCCTGCCTTCTCTCCTGTGTTCCTGCAGAGGTCTGCATGGGAGAGGCCCCCAGTGGGGTCTTAGCCACAGCACCGAGCACCGCTGTTGGCCACTAGGACCATCTCTTAGGTTAGGGCTTCCTAGCCCCTGTTTGTAAGTTTCTCTGGTCCCAGAGAACCCCTTTCCTGGAGGTTTTTGTTGGGTCAGGCTGGGGACAGAAGACAGTTTGAGTCCCCACTGGGTAAGGTTGAGCGAGGGATAAGGAGAAAGACATATGCACTCACCCCGTCTTCCTTTCCTCTAGAACTCTGTGAAGGTGATGTACAAGTGCCTGTGGCCAAACTGTGGCAAAGTACTGCGCTCTATTGTGGGCATCAAACGACACGTCAAAGCCCTCCACCTGGGGTATGTGCGAGCCCAGGGCCTCTAGCCTAGGGTCGCGTGCAGGTGTCCCTCCACCTGCCGAGTCCCTGTGACCCACAGCCCACAGTGCTTTCAGGAACGTGGCTTGCTGGGAACACCCCCTGGTGTCTCTTCCTGGCCACCTGAGAAAGACATCCTGGCGAACATTGTTGCTGTTGACGGGAAGGGAGCTCTGTCCATCCTGGGGATCTGTCTTCTTGCCTCACTACAGGAAGCAAGATGTTTTAGTTCTGGGTAGAAACGGGGTCATTTGGTTCAGTTGCTGGTGAGACCCCGTTTCCAAGATGTTTAGTGGCCAAGCACTGCACCACCGACTCTTCCTTGGGAGTGGGTCTCCGCTAGCCCCACCCTGGTGCCTCCACCGTGTTCTGTGCAGAGCGAGTTTGCAGGCTCTGTGCAGAGCGAGTTTGCAGGCTGCTAGTGGTAGGAACTGACTCATGGCCCTGGGGGAGAAAGCGTGACTGCAGGCAGGTGGGGCCCAGAGAGGGCTCATGGTCGTGCTCAGCGTGGGATGCCTCCTGCCAGAGGAGAGGTTGGCACATGTTCCGGGAGAGGATGAGCCTTAGGTGCCAGGAAAAATAATTCCCGTTGATGTGCAACACATAATCCTGGTGACACCCGTCAGGAGCGAGGCACCTGGGTGTTCTCTTGGGCTCCGTCCCTGGCTTGCTGGGTGGCCTCAAGCAATCACTTCCCTCCCCACCGCGGTCCCCTCTGGGTTTCAAGGGAGCAAGGCGCCCCTGATTATGCCGCATCTCCCTCCCACACAGGGACACGGTGGACTCTGATCAATTCAAGCGGGAGGAGGATTTCTACTACACAGAGGTGCAGTTGAAGGAGGAATCTGCCGCTGCTGCTGCTGCCGCAGGCACCCCAGTCCCTGGGACTCCCACCGCCGAGCCAGCTCCCACCCCCAGCATGACCGGCCTGCCTCTGTCTGCTCTTCCACCACCTCTGCACAAAGCGCAGTCCTCTGGCCCAGAACATCCCGGCCCGGAGTCCTCCCTGCCCTCAGGGGCTCTCAGCAAGTCAGCTCCTGGGTCCTTCTGGCACATTCAGGCAGATCATGCATACCAGGTATGGGGCGGGGCTCGCTGGAGGCTCAGGCTCGTAGCTGACTCATCATGGGCCAGCTTGATTACAGGCTACCGACCACCCTGATGGAAGGCTGAGCCCTTTGGCCAAATTGCTAATCTCTTCTACAAAGAAAGAAAAGGAAACCGAATTCACTGCTCAATAAATGTGGGAATTCCTGGAGTTATCTACATTGGCAGCTGTCATGAGTGGTTACTAGAAATCCAGCTAAATCCCTAAGTAACTGGGCGATGGATTTGGGCGGGGGAATTGTCACACCTCTGCTTATAAGAGAGGATGGAGTCATGTAGTTGGGCTTCCCACGTGATGTCTAGGTCCTAGAATTGTGTTCCATGGACAGACAGTCCAGCACGCATGTTTTGAATACTTACTACAGGCCAAGAATTGGACTAAGTAAGATTTTCAGGTAGAAGAAGACTTAGTCCCTGCCCTTGTGGAGGGCATGGTTCAGATTGAGAGAGAGAGAAGTGAATATGAAACTATGGTTAATTATAATAACTAGTCAAAGTACTAATTACTAGAGGCATGAGAAAGTGTTGTAGGTACCAGAGGGACCAACCTATTTTGCCCATGTGAATGAGAAACTTATCACAGAGGGTGACATTTAGGATGGTCTTCGCTGCATGTAGTAGGTACTCAAGGAACATGCAGCTTGCTGTGTGCTGATATTTCTTAAAATTCTTTTGTGCCTACTTTATCAGTCTGTGGGCCAATTTGTAAATTAGTTATTAAAAGATATTGCTTTCAGTGAGAAAGCTTTATGAAATGAGCCAGCTCTCCTCCATGTTAGAATGAGTGGCCGCTTAGCGATTTCATGTTTGGCCCATTTGCAGCTCTGGCTGACCTGTGGGGCCCAGACATGTAGCTGGTGTTTTCACAAATAGCCCTGAACCTGGATACCCGTGAGCACACTGCTACTCTCAAGCACTTGCTGGAGGATCCCATATCTTATCCCAGCCATGCCCCCCAGACGCAGAAGGCCTGGGGCCTCTTTTGGCACCTGTCGTGGCGTGTTCTTGGTAGGTGATCCAGTTGAGAAGTTAAATCTTCTGCAGTGATTAAGTCACGAGGCTGGCACGTAGACCAGCACTGAGGGAAGGGTTCCAGGATGAGACTGGAGCCTCGCAGTAAGGAGACTACTGCAAGGCATTGGATGACACCCCAGTGTTGTCCTCGAGAAAGCCGAGTGTGTCCCAGCTCTTTCTGGTCATTGCACTTATGCAGAGATGCACCTTCTGCTGCCGTCATGAGGCTGTGGGGATTGTGGGCAGACTCTGAACACTTCCTGAGCTAGAATCCAGGCTGACACCCTCGTCTTCCACAGGCTCTGCCGTCCTTCCAGATCCCCGTCTCACCACACATCTACACCAGTGTCAGCTGGGCTGCTGCCCCCTCCGCCGCCTGCTCCCTCTCTCCGGTGAGTGTGCTGGCAGCATGGCCGGGGCCTTGTATGGCCAAGGGCTCTCCCACACATCCCAGGGCTGGAGGCCATGCCTTGGGCACGGGGCACGTGGCCACAGGTCGGTGTGGCCGTCTTGCCTTCCGCCCCCAAGCGTGTTGAAGATCTCCTTGTGCTGCCCCCTCCCTGGCACTCCCCATCTGGCCATAGCCCCTCTCGGAGGTGGAAGGAGGCGCTTGTAGAGGATGTCCAGAGCAAGCAGGTTTCTTGCCAAGAAAATCACCAGACGAGGCTGGGGTCAGTTGCCCCATCAGCCCCTAGTGCCTGTGGGTGCTTTTAGGATTTTAATACTGAGGAGAGGAAGGGGGAGAATGTGGAGGCTATGTGGGCTGGGTCAGAAATCTCAAGGCCACTGGGGACAAGCGCCATAGGTGGACCCCAAACTCAAGTAAGCGGGAAGTCATTTTGAACTCTACCTAGCAGGCGCTGGTCTTGAGTTATCTCCTGCAGGGTGGTGTCACATTGTAAATCAGATTGCCAGTGATGCCACTGAGGCAGTGCGAGGCTTCCAGGCATGGCAGCTCCGTCCAAGCCCCCTGCAGGGAGAGCCTCAGAGGGGGCCAGGTCCAGTGGCTCCCCTGTCCTTGTCCTTGGCTGGGTCCCAAGTGTGGCATGAAGGCCTGCTCCTTCCTCACTCTCCTGCCAACAGCTCCCCTCGGCTAGAGTGTCCTCCCTGAGAAGGCGTGAGGCCTCTTGGACCAGAAGGAGCTAGGGACGGGTGGCTGCCTGTCTTTTAGGATGGCTCCCTCACCTTTCCTGACTGTCCCTGTGCTCATGGCCCCTCTCCCCACGCCCAGGTCCGGAGCCGGTCGCTAAGCTTCAGCGAGCCCCAGCAGCCAGCACCTGCGATGAAATCTCACCTGATCGTCACTTCTCCACCCCGGGCCCAGGGTGGTGCCAGGTGAGATGTCTGCTGTCGTCCCCTGCCTTCTGGTTTCTGTGCCTTGTCTCCAGTGGCATGGACTCCGACCCCACCCAGATGAAGTCACCAGGGTTAGTCCCCAGAGAGGAGCCCAGATGGCGGACGCACCAGATGGGATGACTGGTCCTCAGAGCCTCTGGCCTCTGGTCCTGGTGGCTTTTGCCGGGAGCTGCCCCTTTGGCCTCTGCTTGTTCTCCCAGCCCCACTTGGCTGCTCTCCCGGCCCCACCACCTGTGTGGGGCTCGATTTGCATTCCTCTCTTTCTGCAGGAAAGCCCGTGGGGAGGCTAAGAAGTGCCGCAAGGTGTATGGCATCGAGCACCGGGACCAGTGGTGCACGGCCTGCCGGTGGAAGAAGGCCTGCCAGCGCTTCCTGGACTGAGCCGTGCTGCAGGTTCTACTCTGTTCCTGGCCCTGCCGGCAGCCGCTGACAAGAGGCCAGTGTGTCACCAGCCCTCAGCAGAAACCGAAAGAGAAAGAACGGAAACACGGAGTTTGGGCTCTGTTGGCTAAGGTGTAACACTTAAAGCAATTTTCTCCCATTGTGGGAACATTTTATTTTTTAAAAAAAGAAACAAAAATATTTTTTCCCCTTAAAGTAGGAGAGAGCCAAAACTGACCAAGGGTATTCAGCAGTGAACCAGTGACCAAAGAATTAATTACCCTCCGTTTCCCACATCCCCACTCTCTAGGGGATTAGCTTGTGCGTGTCAAAAGAAGGAACAGCTCGTTCTGCTTCCTGCTGAGTCGGTGAATTCTTTGCTTTCTCAACTCTTCCAGAAAGGACTGTGAGCAAGATGAATTTACTTTTCTTAAAAAAAAAAAAAAAAAAAAAAAAAAAGTTTCTGGCTGATGGGTGATTCAGAGTGCAGGACTGCCTGGCCGTGGGGCAGAGGAGTTTGCCCTTCTCGGAGGGTACCTCCTGTTCCCTGTCTGAGCATCCTGTATGAAAGTCAAAGGAAAGCCCTTTCTTGGTGACAACTTAAATCTGGTTCCCTCAGACATTGGGTTGCACCCCAACAAATATTAAATGGCTTCTTCTTAAAGCCCAGAGAAAGAGGTTTTTTAAAAGACTGTCGCCAAATAGCTGAGCCAAAAGGCTGATCAGAATTCACTTTTTGGAATGTGGCAGTTAAACACTACCTTGATCATTCTCTCCTCTTTCCTCGATTAACTCCTGGAGGGTTTGAGCGTCTGGAAACTCTCTGCTCTGACCTGAGGAAGCACCCTCCTGACGCCGCCTCCCTCCGGTTATGGAAAGGACGCCTCAGAAATGCTTTGTTTTCTTTTATGATGTATTCAGAAGCCTTTACTGATTAAAGTTTTCTTTTATTTGGGTGGCCGAGAGAGACTCAGGGAGGTTCTGGAGGTTCCTTTCTGTCTCCTGGCCCCGCCAGGGATTTCCCCATTTCTGTTTGCTGCCCGAAAGCAGGATGAGGAAGGCCAAGGAGAGTCCTTGCACCCGTGAGCTTCAGGATGAGGAAATGACAGGAGGAAGACGTGGGTTTGGGTTAGTGGCTGCTGGCGTTTTGGCCCTTGGTGTTTCTGGAGCCTCCAGGGATCTAGGGGAGCCTGGGCTGCGTGCATGTTGATAAGCAGAGCTGTTCTTGTGGAGAAGGAGGGAGGTCTAGGGAGTTTAGCACCACGCCAACCAGTCGTGCGCGAAGACAGAGTGAACCACACCCGGATGGCAGGGCATGTTTCTGTTTTGGTGTCTTGCTTTCCTCCCAGCATGACTTATTTGGGGATTCCTCAGGGCCTGCTGAAATGTGACCGTCCGCTGCCCAGCTGCCTCGGGTACAAGTCCTGGCCCTATGTCCCAGCTGTCGGGGCTCAGGGAATCCTACCCAGCCATCTGTCCTGGGATGGAGTGTCAGCATCCACCCCTTGGTTGTCATCGAGGCCTCCCTCCCAGTCCTGGGTGAAGATATTTGGGCCACTAGGGCTCCCTTGGCCCCTTCACGTAGGACATAGACATGTGCTTTTTAATGCAGGACACTTTGAGTATTACAAAATCTGTAGACCTGGCAGTAGGGGCATGATGTTGGGAAGGGTGCAGTGCCCTAGGTTGGTGACAGAAGGGACAGACTCTTATGCACAGGTGTCTTTGGTGATGGGGTATATTTTTATAACTTAGTAAAAAAAAAAAAAAATGTATGTGGAATTCTGTCTCTTGGTAAAGCTCAAAGCCAGGCTGGCCTGAGGTGGCGCAGGGCTCTCCTTCCTGTCCTTTCCACCTCCTTGAGAATTAAGAGCTGGCAGCTGCCGATGGTGTTTCCCGACCCCCCTCACTTCCCAAGACGACCCCCAGGTTCAGGTCCTCGTGGGGAGGGGAGGGCGCGTTCTTGACCCATGGGAACTTCACCAGGAGGGCCTCCCCTTCCCTTCTCCCTCAGAGTTTTTTCACTGCCGTCTCGTCTTTAGAAAGCTGTTTGAATTCCCCCTGCCCCCCGTTTGGACCGTGTAGATATAACTGGATATACGGATTTTTCTCTTTGTGCGGGCTTCTTATGCCATTGGTATACAGGGCAGGAAAGGAAGGAGGAATAAAGGGAGGGAGCAGTGTGGAAACCACGGTGGTTTTGCTTTGTTCTTATTAGGTTTTGGTGCCGCCTTCCCTGCCCGCGCTTGTGCCCCCTCTTCTCCTTGGTGCTGGCGGCCTCCTTGCTTCCCTTCCACTCGCGCTGCCATCCGGTGCCTGTCGTGTTGGTTCTTCACATGTGCCCTGTTCTCGGGGTTGTTCCATTCATGCCTTCTTGGAGGGTGAGGGTGGCTTGGGAACCGACCCAGTGATCACACCTACTTTCTTCTTCTTTGTATCTCCCTCCTTCCCAGCCCACCCGGGCAGCAGATTCTGATGGAAGGAAGGTGCCGCAGGTGGGCTTTTAGAAACTAACGGGACTGGTTTTCAAAGCCGTTACCTTAGGAAACTGTTTATTCCAGCGATGTGACTTTTTTCAGAATATTTCTTGGAATCACCTTCAGAGTCTGGGGCTGTGTGTTGAGCAGCCTTAAGGATGCTAGACACTCATTTAGTGTCCAGGGAGTCCAGTGAATGACGTCTGTGGCCAAGCGAGGTCTCAGGTGCAAAGCAAAAGGACCATTTAAAGTAAAATAGCTTGGATTCAATCATGTGACTTTTAAATTGGCTCAGAAAGCAATTTTTTAACTTCAGAGAGTGTTTTGAGCCATGGCCACGTTGTCGTTGTGAGTCTATAGCTTGACTCCTTGGAGAACAATATTCATTTGGATGTGGGGACTCTGATTTGTTGGGAGAAATCTGTCCCGTTACTTTCTGGTCATCCCAGGTTCTGACTTTTACCAGGGGCAAAAAAAAAAAAAAAAAAAAAAAAAAAAGGAGGGAGATAAATCCCATCTGTGAGTTTGTCTTATTGGCGCCTTTTCCCTCGGCTGTCTTCCAAGTATTATTTTTACTGTTAAAAAATTTTTTAAAAAATGTGAAATGTAATGTTTTTACAGCAACAATATGAAATATATTTTATAAGGAATAAAATGGTACCTTGTCTGATTTAATGTGTACCTGTCCTTTGCCCCTTCCCCTGCAACAAATAAGATTATCACTGCCCTTGTCCTTGGTGTTACACAAATGGTAGCATATCACACTATAGCAAAGTATGACATTGATTCACTTATACTAACAGTAGGTAACACTTCCCAGTGACTGGGCCAAGTGTATACATGGGTTCTCTATTACAAATAACCCTATGAGAGAGTGCTGTTATTGTTCCCATTTTGCAGATGAGAAGAGTGAGGCACAGAGGTTCAATAATTTGCTCAAGGTTATAAACTGAAATAACAGCACTCCAGGCAGTATTTTCTGCTGCTTTTCTTGACAAAGGGGAGCATATTCTTGACTGCATTCCTGAGTCTTTCGAGGAGCAAGCAAGTGACATGGGAGAAAATAAGTCACACGCTACCTATCGAATGGCTTCTGAACAT
Organism: Symphalangus syndactylus; assembly: GCF_028878055.3. Taxonomy (NCBI): domain Eukaryota; kingdom Metazoa; phylum Chordata; class Mammalia; order Primates; family Hylobatidae; genus Symphalangus; species Symphalangus syndactylus. The sequence goes on along the minus strand of NC_072432.2, from coordinate 121,289,069 downwards.
GGTCTGCTCCGTACAGACATCAGTTCCAGGTGCTGCGATGGCCCAAGTGGCTGGCAGAGCTGGCCTAGGTGGGAAGGCTGTTGGAAGCAGAAGGTATCATTCCACCCAGGGGCTGGTTTGTGCAATTTCAGTTGCTGAACTTTAAGAACCACTTAGTGAAGCAATGATAGATTCCAAGAAGACCAAGTCAAATAAACCAGGCTTGCTTGAGGAAGTTGTGGAAGTGTGTTTAAACGTTTAAGGTATATTTAAAATAAGAGTTCAAGGTAGTAGTGGTGGGGCAGGTGGAAGGCCCGACAGGACCCTTTCCGCACTGAGTCATCCCTCTGGTGGGGAGAAGCAGGAGCTATAGGAAGAGGCTCTGGGGAATAGGGAAGGCAAAGAGGCAGTGAGGAGCTTTGGGGATTGTGAAGTGTCTCTTGGGGCGGGTTGCAGGGACCCTTCACACTGCCGGCCAGTGGGGGTGTCATGCTCAGGCACTTCATTATGGCCTGAATCAGCCACGCCCAGCAGCCCAGAAAGCAGTTTCTTTTTCCCTCCTTTTTGCCTTTTATTTATATCTTGGGGGTGCAGTCAGGGACTTCCTTCACCCCTTCTCTGTGTCCTTGTTCCAGTTCATCCCTCTAAGAACACCTCAATAGCATTACCTGTTTTACTGCGTTTGCCAAGTCCCCCTCCAAGTTAGCTACCTGCCTTCTCCATCTGTAGCTCGCCCCCTACCCCTACCTTCGCAGCTGCATCAGTGGGTCGACCCCCCAACTTTCCAGCTTCTGGTTGGATTTGGCTGACAGACATCGGGCTGGAGTTTGAAAGAGGGGAGGAGAGGGAAGTGGGGATATTGAATCCTGGCTCCCACAGTGTGTGAGTAAATGGCTGTATTTCTCTACTGAAAGCTATGGAGAGCTAGAGTCCTTGTGGGTCCAGGAACTCCCTTACCCCTACCAGGGCTCTCCGGCTCCCAACAGAGCGCCTTTCCATCCCTTGCTGATCTTCTGTAACCCTGCCCACTCGTGTAGACGGTTAACTCTCCCCGACAGACTCTGTTTGGTTTGCCTTGTGTTTCTCAGCTGGACCCTGGCAGTGACACACCCTAACGTGTGAAGCTGGAGATAAAAGTGGCATCAGCAGGTTTCTGTCCGCCCTGCTCCTTGCTGTGTGTCCCAGTCCATTGGACCCAAACCAGCAGGATCTGCACTACCTGGAGCTTGGTAAAAAGGCAGATTTCTACCATCTCAAACTGGGGGTGGGGCCAGCAGCCTGCCTCTTTGCGGTGCTGATGCACACAGGGGTTTGGAGAGCCCCTGCCCTCTCTCCACCCCGTCCAGTCACACAGCCATGTGCATTCATTCCCCCACCTGCTGCACTTGGATCTGGGCACTGTGCCATCGGGGTGCACCTTGCCCATTCTTTTTTTTTTTTTTTTTGCGACGGAGTCTCTCTCTGTCTCCCAGGCTGGAGTGCAATGGCGCAATCTCGGCTCACTGCAACCTCTGCCTCCTGAGTTCAAGTGATTCTCCTGTCTCAGCCTCCTGAGTAGCTGGGATTACAGGCACGTGCCACCACACCTGGCTAATTTTTTATATCTTTAGTAGAGACAGGGTTTCACCATGTTGGCCAGGCTGGTCTTGAACCCCTGACCTCATGATCCACCCGCCTCAGCCTCCCAAAGTGCTGGGATTATAGGCGTGAGCCACTGCACCCAGCCTGCCCATCCTCCTTTCTACACAGCAGTGCCATGCGCTTTTTACCCCTGCCTCCCGGGAGCCGCAGCGCTGGTTGCGTGTGTGCAGAGTCTGCTTCTGTCACTTCACTTAAAAACAGCAAACCAATTTATTAACCATTTGCTCAGTAGAAGTTTAATGGAGAAATCGTTGTTTAAAACAATCAGTCAAAAAGAACAGCTCTTTTACAAACAAGTTATGGCAGTGGCGAGTCAAAACCCCAGGTTCAATTTCAAATTCCTATTTCCTATTCCTTGCCCTAGAAGGGGCAAGAGGCGGGTGAGCAGGAGAGATGGGGCCATTGAAATGGTAGCTAGAGGAATTACAAAAATACACTCTGATGTAGCAACAGGGTTGTGGTGAAACATGCCAGGGGGCTGGGGAGGAACAATCAGACAGGGAGGTTCTGGAGGCGAAGGAAGCCTGCCGGATCTGCAGGCGCTCAGTGCCTTGGGGAAGAAGGAATCCTGATTCCCAGGCGGCAGGTCTGGGGCTGGACACATGCTGTTTGGGGGATCACCTGGATGCCTGGGGAGACAGAAATGATTAAAAAATGGCAAACCTGATGGTTTTTCTGACCCTTTTCTATTCCCCCTAGAGACAGAAGCAGTGAAAGGGAGGCAAAGAAAAGCTATCAACCCAAAGAAATCGTTCCTAATGTAGCCAGAGGGGTCCTCACCTCCTCCGCACATCTGATCCCCCAGCCCCGGGTCAACTGGCTGGACTAATAGACTAAAGGTCTGTGGGCTGTGACTCAATAGGCACAGTGGCAAGCCCCCTCCCGGGGAACAGTTGTCGCTGGTATTCGGAGCCCAAGCAAAATAGTGCCCTTGTTTTACAGTTCTTTTCTTTGCAAGTGCTCTTTGAGCCTGATGGCACTGATAACCTGACCACGAATGAATGTGCTCAGTTTCCATTGCCTAGAAGGGTCAAAGCCTAAGGGTAGCAGAAAAGAAGAAGGCAGTATAGGGTCAGGGGAAAGGAAAGCAGACCCCCAAGACCAGCTGTGACAAGTTCTGTCTAGAGGTGGGCTTGCACCCCAACACCTTTCCTTCCTAGGATATTATTACACTTTCTGATTAGTGTTTTTTTTGTTTTTTTTTTTTGTTTTTTTTTTGAGATGGAGTTTCGCTCTTGTCACCCAGGCTGGAGTGCAATGTACATGATCTCGGCTCACTGCAACCTCTGCCTCCTGGGTTCAAGCGATTCTCCTGCCTCAGCCTCCCAAGTAGCTGGGACTACAGGCACCCACCACGACGCCTGGCTAAGTGGCTAATTTTTGTATTTTTAGTAGAGATGGGGTTTCACCATGTTGGCCAGGCTGGTCTCAAACTTCTGACCTCAGGTGATCCACCAGCCTTGGCCTCCCAAAGCGTTGGGATTACAGGCATGAGCTACGGATGCCTGGCCCTGAGTAGGGTTCTTTATCCCATTCCAGTGTAAGGTGGCCCCACTTCTTCCTAGCCTTCTCCATGTCGATTAGTATTAGGTATCTTAGGAGTCAAGGACAGCATTGGTAACAAGAGTCCCCCAAGGTGGAGACATCTCCATCATGTGTAGGGCAGGTTGGGGTGTGTATGTGGATGAAAACAAGGTTGAAGCCGGCTGTTATAGACTCATAAATATCCATATGGGAACTCACCAACTGTGCATGTTGGGGGAAAAGAAACAGAGAGATGGTTGCAGAAGGAGAAAGGAGAGTCATCAATAATACCCAAATGAGCTGGTGAATGTTTCCAGTTTCCATCCAGAACTTGACATTTGAGCACAGCCACAGACAGAAGCTCCTTACCAACTTTATTTCAGTGCCTCTCAGATGGAAGCATAATAGAAGATTAGAAAAACCAATTGCCTGGATAGAGGCTCAAATCATTTTTTAAAAAATAAATGGATTCCTGTTAATGGGCCTGATTTTCAACTGTGTTTAGGTAAAGAACATTGCCATCGTTCAGAATTAGACATGAGCTTCAGTGTCCCTGAAGAGCCACTTTAAAGAATAATGTCTTTAAGATTTGACAGAATTCAACCCGTGCTACTTCTGAACGATTTACTGTTAGGTGCTGTGCAGATATGTGTTAGAAGGAAATAGGAGGCTTGTGAAGGATCCAAGAGTGAGTATGACTTCAAAAGCAGTGCAGGTTAATTTGGGGCCTTTGGAGATGAGTCATCCTGCTAAAAGAAACACATCAGCTTTCTCTTCACAACTTAATACACGTGTCCATATTTGGTAACAGGCCTGTGGTGAACATGCTGGCCTACCTGCAAAGGGGCCGTCTCCATGCTAAAGTGTGGGCACCAAACATTAGCATACGTACTAATATATCGTCAAGGAAGGTTATTAGTGACACGGCTACCTCTGACACACGGGACGCAACATAAAATAGCACATGCTGACATTTTTCTCTTATGCTCGGACTCAGGGAAAAGCCCCACTTGGGTAATGTTTTGGGGTGATTTTGATGATCTGACTGGTTCTTTGTGTTAGGACAATGATACAGTTTAGAAGTTTGTCCTCTTCCAATTTCATGTTGAGATGTGATCCCCAATGTTGGAGGTGGGCCTAGTGGGTGGTGTTTGGGTCATGGGGGTGGATCCTTCAGGAATGCTTTGGTGCCCACCCTAAGGTAATGAGTTCATGGGAGATCTGGTTGTTAAAGAGGCTGGGACCTCCCCTTTTTCCTCTCTTGCCCCCTCTTGCCATGTGGCACGCCAGCTCCCCTTGCCTTCTGCCATGAGTAAAAGCTCCCCGAGGGCCTCACCAGAAGCAGATGCGGGTGCCATGCTTCTTGTATAGACTGCAGAACGTGAGCCAAACAAACGTTGTTTATAAGGTATCCAGCCTCAGGTATTCCTTCATAGCAATGCAAAATGGATGAATACGGCAAGTTTCTTAGCTATTTAAGGAGACGTATGGGACTCTGCAGCTGATCATCTTCCCATATACAAATTAAGGCACATAGCCTTGATGGTTGCGACTTTCCTAAATTTTCAGAAAATTCTACTGTGCTAGGTTGCCAATGCCACTCAAAGTGATGTATTGGTTGATATCCTAAGGAAAGTTGGGTTTTGAATGAACAGGCAATCAATTAGGGTCTTTGATGTATATTATTAGACATGTGGACTTGTATAAAGTGCCTGTGGGGATAGGAACAGAGCAGAAGAAAGAACAAGAAAGAAAGAGAGGAATATAAAAGCAAGCAAACAAAACCAAAGCAAAAACAGCACGCTGGAAAGAAGCGAAATGGAGGAAAGAAGATGAATCCCTTTAGTCCATATTCTAGTAGCTACTAGGTCCATTGGACCAAATTCTCCATGTCTTGCTCAGGAATGATACCGTTGACCACAAGGAATCAGTCCCTCTCTGGCAAGGTGGCAGGATGGACAAATGGCTTGTGGAAGGAGGAAGAGCAGAAACCACAACTCCTGATCTTAACAGGAACTCTTTGGCCAGGTAAAATGGGAAACTTTAATGTTTCCATGGAGCCAGGCACCCTGAGAGCTGGGGAAAGGAGAGGGGATAGGTAAGCCGTGTTTGAAGATGAAATAGCACCATCACAGCTGTGGTAATCGGACTCTGCTAATGGCTAAGAGTAGGTCCCACTCTTGGTGTTTAGAGAGACAATCTCGAGGACAGGTGAGCTGACTGGTTACTGTGGCAACCGGATGGGCGTATTGGTCCACATAACTGTCCCCATAGTAACTAAGCTCCTGGGGAGTGACAGAGGAATTAGTTATCTTAACATACTACTATTATCCCCATGGTAACCAGTCTCTAGCCAGAAGTGGTCAGCTTCAAGGTGCAATAATAGGAAAATCTTTGCTGCCTAGAGAAAGGGTGGGCTGGACTCCTTGCGGGGTGTGTGTGTGTGTGGGGCGGGGGTGGGTGAGGGGATGAATGTGCTTCTAGGCCTGGGAGCAAGGCTAAGATAGTTGGTGTGTGAAGTCTCTCCTTGCCCCCAGCTTATTGGTGCCCAACTCACTCATGGGTTGCAGTGGCCGGTACAGCTGGGAGGAGCGCCCCTTCCGGCTACACATTACCATTCTGGTGCAGGGTGCGCCGGCGCTGGCTGGACTGCATGCTCAGGACCAAGTACTGCCTCATAAACTCACTGAACCGCTTCTGATTGGCCAACTTCCGGGCCGACTTCCGGGCCCCGGTGAAGCCCCCAAATCTCTTCTGCAGCTGCTTCTGCTCCATCTCACCAGCCTCCTCCATGCCAGGCTCGGGCTCTTCCTGCTCCTGGAACAGGCTCCGGACTCGGGGCATTCGCCGCAGATGCTGCATCTCCGAAGCTCTCGGCTGGTAGAGAGCAGCCGCCACATGCTCTGGGGCGGCAGGGCTGAGCTGCCAAGAGCTCCTGGCCATGACCTTGGTGCATGGAGTCCAGAGGGGGCTGGGGAAGACCTTCTCTTCACACTCGAGGATGCACACCTGCAAAGATACGGGTGAGAGGAGGGGAGAAGGAACAAGGACCTCTGTTAATCCAGGGCGAGGGAGGAGATCCGGCCCACTGCACCAGTGCAAGTGCTTCTGAAGCATCTAATTTATCAAGTAACGTGCAGCAGTTTTACACAGGTTTTTAGGTTTGTAGAATTTCAGAATTGGAAACAAACAGAGAATCATCTGACCCAGCTCCATCATTTTACAAAGAAACCAGGGCTCAGAGAGGTGGGCGTAACTTACCTCTGGCGTCACAGCACGTTAACACAGGAAGTTAACACAGGATAAATGCGCCCAACACCGCACCCTGTTACATCTTTAGTCGGGTTTTTGGAGCCAAGCACAGCTCATGACCGTCACCCATAAAGAATTTTATTTTGTTCTCTCGTCAGGCTTGTGGAAGGTCATATGGGTTAAAGAAATTGGGGATGTGAAAGTATGTAGTCAAATCTGCAGGTTTATTTTAAGGTCACCGTGTAAAGATCTACCTAGGTGTTGTTAATTTTTCATCCCGCGTACAGCAGTCGTCACTATCTGTGTATCATTTATAGCAAACGGGGGTCAAGACCCTGTGGGGTGTAGGCAGGCTGGACGTGCGGGGCTGAACCTGTGATCCAGTTCCAGGTGGCGGGGAGAGATGCCATCATCAGACGTGAGCCCAGCAGACCCGCCCGGCTCCTAGGAACACTCTGCTCTGTCTCTCCTGCCAACCCTGACTTCTAGCCACCAGCTGGACCACGATGTTTCTCCACCCCCTCTTGGCTGGTTCTGACCTTGGCCCCCCACCTCCCACGTTCTTGGTTCTGATTGGGTCTCCTGGAAGCCTCTGCCCCCAGCTTTTCTTCATTTTGCTGTTTTGGCTTCACCCCTAATTTCAGTCCAGGTTTCTGGCCTTAGCCGGCTGGAAACCCCGCTTCAACCTGACCTTGCTGCTGTGTCAGTAGGCAGAGCCCCTCATTTTTTTTTTTTTTTTTTTTTTTTCTGAGACGGAGTCTTGCTCTGTCGCCCAGGCTGGAGTGAGTGCAGTGGCGCAATCTCGGCTCACTGCAAGCTCCGCCTCCCGGGTTCATGCCATTCTCCTGCCTCAGCCTCTCTGAGTAGCTGGGACTACAGACGCCCGCCACCGCGCCCGGCTAATTTTTTGTATTTTTAGTAGAGACGGGGTTTCACCGTGGTCTCGATCTCTTGACCTCGTGATCCGCCCGCCTCGGCCTCCCAAAGTGCTGGGATTACAAGCGTGAGCCACCGCGCCCCGCCGCAGAGCCCCTCATTATAGCGTGGAGCTCCTGCCTGGCTTCCAGGGCACCTTCTGGGGCAGAGGCTGTAACTGGCCCGTATTCATCTCCCCTTCTCCTTATGCACAGAACACTGTTTTATTCCTAAAGGCAACATATCTGTTTCCCAAGCTTCCTTGGAGCCATAAGTAGCTGACGACACAAAAATGGAAGTGTAGGCTGGGCACGGTGGTGCATGCCTGTAATCCCAGCACTTTGGGAGGCCGAGGCGGGTGGATCACGAGGTCAGGAGATCGAGACCATCCTGGCTAACAAGGTGAAACCCCGTCTCTACTAAAAATACAAAAAAAAAAAAAAAAAAAAAGTAGCTGGGAGTGGTGGCGGGCGCCTGTGGTCCCAGCTACTCAGGAGGCTGAGGCAGGAGAATGGCGTGAACCCGGGAGGCAGAGCTTGCAGTGAACTGAGATCGTGCCACTGCACTCCATGCTGGGCGACAGAATGAGACTGTCTCAAAAAAAAAAAGAAAAAAAGGAAATGTAATTCCAGAACTTTGGGAGGCCAAAGCAGGTGGATCACTTGAGGCCAGGAGTTTGAGACCAGCCTGGCCAACATGGCAAAAACCCATCTCTGCTAAAAATACAAAAATTAGACGGGTGTGGTGGTGGGTGCCTGTAATCCCAGCTATTGGGGAGGCTGAAGCAAAAGAGTTGCTTGAACCTGGGAGGCAGAGGTTGTGGTGAGCTATCATGTCACTGCACTCCAGCCTGGGTGACAGAGTGAGACTTTGCCTAAAAAAAAAAAAAAAAAAGAAAAAAGAAAAAAAAAAAAAAAAGAAGTGATCAGGCATCAGGTAGGGTTTCCAAGAAAGTAGGAGACTGACTTAAGTGGGAGGAACATCCCATTTTCCTCTTCCTCCAACTTTCTGCTTGGAATGTGGACATTTGGGCTGACATTGTGTTTGCCATCTAGAAACCATACAGTGACTCAGAGGATGGGAGTCATGGGCTAGAAGCTGCTGACTGGCAGAGAAGAGAGAGGAGACTGGAGCTGCCACTGCAGCCCTGAGCTGTCTCCTTCTCACTCCTTGTGAGGAACTGAATTTATTGATTTCCGCCACCGTCACTTTAGGTGTTTGTTACTAGCAGGTGAATTTCATTCTTATCTGATACACTTGTCCTTCTGCTTGGCCTCTCGGTCCCTGTCTCTGAGTGGCACCTCACTCCCCAGTTGACTCAGATTTCAAACCCTGGGCATATCTTTTCCTCCCCTCTCACTGCCCCCATCCTGCCAGTCTACAGTTCTGCCCCTCCTCCCACTCCCTGTACCACCGCCTAAGTGCCTCTTAGGTGAAGTGGGTCCCTAACTGATCTCCACATCTCTGGTCTTTGCCACTGTCATCAATGTGGTACCCCTGGCAGGATACCCTTCCTGAAGAGTAACTATTCATGTCATTACCTTGCCCACAGCTGTCTAATTGTTTATCATATCCATAAAACAGCTCCAAACTCTTGAGCAGAGCATTCAAATCCCTCTACCACCTGGTCTAGCCCACCATCAAGGTCTTATTTCCGATTCTTCATCACACATCCCTTGAGGCCTATGAGGCTGTTCCTAGTGCCTTAAACACTGCAAAGCTCCTCGCACCCGCATGCCTTTCTCTCTGTCCCTCGGATGCAATGACCTCCTTGCATCCTGCCATCCATCCTTTGGGACCCAGACAAGCTCCAGTGCTGCCCCTCTCTGATAACTTCTAGTTTCCTGGCAAGAACCGCTCTCTCCTGCCTCTGTCTTCCCACAGAACTTTGTATTCCTCTTGTGGAAATTTTAATGCTTTATGTCATTAAATTGCAATACCTTCTAAGGCAGAATATGACAAGTTAGGGACCACATCTTACTCATGTGTGAATCCCTTGCAGGAATCTTCTCCTTCCAGTAAAGAGTAGGGTTTCAGTAGAGGTTTTTTGAACTGAGATGAATTAATCGAGAAGTCACTTTATATTTAGCTAACAGTATAAAAGAAGGGAATGAAAAGAGGTGAGAAAGAGTCCCTGGAAGAACAGGGGTCGCAGCTAGTTGCGACCAGGACTGGGACGCCCCTAGTGCTTAGCATGCACACAGTTGCATCAGCTCCTGTCAGCCTGCTGCCACCCTTTGCTTATCTGATTACTCATCTGTCCCATTAGTCCGGGATTCCAGGATTCTTTTATTCTTTTTTTTTTTTTCCTTTGGAAACAGAGCCCACACCTGCTCTAAAGGGTCCCACACCTGGCTGTGAGTCCCAACCATCTGCAGAGCTTTTAAAAACAGAATTTTGGCTAGGCGCAGTGGCTCATGCCTGTAATCCAGCACTTTGGGAGGCTGAGGGGGGCGGATCATCTGAGGTTGGGAGTTTGAGACCAGCCAGACCAACATGGAGAAACCCTGTCTCTACTAAAAATTCAAAAAATTAGCCAGGTGTGGTGGCACATGCCTGTAATCCCAGCTACTCGGGAGGCTGAGGCAGGAGAATCGCTTCAACCCGGGAGGCAGAGGTTGTGGTGAACCGAGACTGCACCACTGCACTCCAGCCTGGGCAACAAGAGTGAAACTCTGACTCAAAAAAAAAAAAACGAAACAGAATTTCAAGACTCAACTAAATCTCTGAAGAATAGAAGCAGGGATTAAAACTTATTTTTACAAAGAAATTAAAAACTTAATTTTACAAAGGTCAGGTAATTCCGATATTTGCCTGGGTTTGCAAATCATGAATATAATTCAACCTTTGCATTTTATGATGCAGTTGAGTAATGTGTCCAAAACAACACGGTTAGATAACAGTATAACCTGAACAAGAACTCAAAGATGCCTTGCGGCCCAGTCCAAGACATCTACTCAGCTACCTCTGTGTGCTTGCAGTAAGAATTGGTGGCAATTAATGCAAGAAGAAGGATTCTATGAGACCAAGAGCTGAGGTTTGGATGGGTATTGCCCATGTTCCAATGGACTGGAGGGGACAGGCAGGGACTGGGTCTGACAGGAGTGTTGCTTTCCTTCCCTGGTAGGGTTTCCAAGAAGCAACATGTCCAAGTCCACCTATTAGTCACAGGAGGTGACATTGGCCCCTAGTGATGCTCAAGCCATGGTTTTTCTGAGCATGCCTTTTTCATTTAGCTTTTGCTCAGAGATGCTTAACACATGGAACCTAGTTGCTGACAGAATGACCTCAGCAGGGAGATGAAGGGAACTACTTTTTCACACCTGCAATGTTACTGATTATAAAAAATGATAGGTAACTTCCATAGATAGGGAGGGCTGCCTTAAGAACAATGGAGTTGCAAACTTCTGGAGTATTCTATAAAAATTGCTACTGTGCTGGGCATGGTGGCTCCTGCCTATAATCCCAGTACTTTAGGAGGCCAAGGAGGGAGGCGCCTTTGAGGCGCCAGAAGTTTGAGAGCAGCCTGGGCAACATAGGGAGACCTCATCTCTACAAAAATAAAAATGTTAGTGGGGTGTGGTGGTGCATGCCTGCAGTTCCAGCTACTTGGGAGGCTGAGGTGGGAGGATTGCTTGGGCCTGGGAGGTCAAGGCTGCAGTGAGCTGAGATTTCTCTACTGCATTCCAGCCTTGGTGACAGAACGGGACTGTCTCAAAGAAAAAAAAATGCGACTGGAGTTTGTTAGAATGCAAATTTTTAGCCTAAAGCATTGGAGATTCTGATCAACTAAGTCAAGGGTGGGGCCCAGAAATTTGTATTTTTAGCAACAGCCCAGGTGATTCTGAGGCTGGATGATACCTGGAGAAATCCTGTTTTGTAACTTGCTCTGAGGAAGAAGAAGCCATCACGGAACATGGTAGTTAAAGACTCCTACAGAGAAAGACTCACCTGGGTCTGTACTTAGCCTGCTCCTGAAATACTTGGAAGGAAACCAGCTAGAATCAATGTGTAGTATATTCTTTCAGATCAGAATCCTGTTGAGTTAGTACTCTACAGGAGTGGATCTCAACTGGGAGTGATTTTGCCCACCAAGGGGCCATTTGGCAATCTCTGGAGACATTGTTGGTTGTCAGAACTGGTGGGTGTGTGTGTGTGTGGTGTGTTACTGGCACCTAGAGGCCAGGGATGCCAGCAAACATCCTAAAGTGCCCAGGACAACCCCCACAACAAGTAATTCCCCAGACAAAAGTGCCCACAGTGGCAAGTTTGAGAAACTCTGCTCTACAAAATCAACAGGGATGCAGAGAAGTGTGGCTAGCACTCGGAAAGTCATAGAAGGGTAGAGTGGGGGAGCTGGATCTGACTTTTGAGCAGGCTTGGTCCAATCCTTGCAGAATAGGAGGCCCCAACTGCTTGTTGAATTGTTCTGCTCCGTCAGTTTATGGAAACAAATAGAAGAGTTGTTAAACCTGGAGGTGCTTAGATCTTCTGTGAGCCCCTGGGTTTCTAAGCCCAGATGGTAATTAGATTTTGTGTCAGTCAGAGAAAATGAAATTCTGTGATCAAACCAGATGCCACAGTCCATACCCAGAGTTGATGCACTGTTAGATAAATTAGATGCTAACAAAATCATCCCAACTCTTGATTTAGGAGAGGGTTTTGGGCAAATAGGAGGAAGCTAAATTCACAACAGCATTTGTAGCACCAGATGGGCATAGGAGCTTAATGCCTGACCCTCTGGTGTGGGGAACTCACCAGCCTTTTTCCAGAGATGGGTTAATGGCTTATTAAGTGAGCTGGACACGTTTTGGCAGCCCACGCTGATGGCATTGCTATATTAAGCCAGAATGTGTATGGGCATCTGGAGTCTCAGATGGCTGCCAAATTGATCTGTAAAACTGGGCTTATGGGGAAAGTGAGCAAATGGCCATTTGGATGTCTGGGCTCAAAGATTAGGGTACAAAGTGGAAAACAGGCACATGAACCCGTTGGGGATGAAAGGAGCAGCTCACAAAGGTGGTCAAGTTTCTGCCACTAAAGAGTCACACCACTTCTGACCAAGAGACATTCGGAAGCTATTTGCTTTGTGAGGTCCTGCTAGAATATCTGAGGACAACTACAGCAGATGAACAGCATAGAAGACAAACATATAAGGAACTCCTACTGCAAGTCACCTCATTAGAATTTTCATTTCATGGAGATGGAAAGAACTACCAGAAGGTAATTTGTTTTGCAATAGAATTTTAGGGAATCTTACTGATTGATTAGACAGAGTCTTACTTTGTCCCCCAGGCTGGAGTGCAGTAGCATGATCTCAGCTCACTGAAACCTCTGCCTTTCGGGTTTAAGTGATTCTTCTGCCTCAGCCTCCTGAGTAGCTGGGATTACAGGCATGCACCACCATGCCCAGCTAATTTTTGTATTTTTAGTAGGGACAGGGTTTCGCCTTGTTGGCCAGGCTGGTCTCGAACTCCTGGCCTCAAGTTATCCACCTGCCTCGGCCTCCCAAAATGCTGGGATTACACATGTGAGCCACTGCATCAGGCCAAATTTTAGGGAGTTTAAAATAAATTTCCCCAGACTCTTTCTTGGGGATTGGTTGCCTTATTTTTTGTCTCTAAAACAACTCAGTGAATCTAGTTTTTCCTCCTTGAGCTGATGAACTAAGTACCATTCACAATTAGGTTAAAGGCCAGGACGTTGCAATGGGTTTGGGTGTGAGTCGTTTACCAATAAAAATTATAGTCTAACAACAAGCAGCCATATTCGAATAGTCTACGAGGAGCAGAAATAAAAAGTTTCTTGATGAAGCCAAGGATCCAGAGGACCCTGGGAATAGCTCAGGATTATGTAATTTGGTGGAGGGACTAGCGAAGTGACTCTTGCTGAAACACGAGTCCCCCGATCATTCACAGAATGGACATAGTCAAGGGCTGCCAGATTTGGAAATGGGATTTGAGTGCCTACATTCTAGGCATTTCATTAAACTTAAACATAGGTTATAAGTGAATACGAACTAGAAACAGGAACAAGCAGGCAGCCACATCCTCCAGGGGGTTAGCAAGCACTGTGAAAGTGTTAGTCCCCCATTGTGAGGCTTTTACAGGTCCATTTTCTGACTTGTTTCAAAGAAGGAGAGCTGATAATGTTGTCTAGACCCCAGATATTTAAGATGCTACGGAGAGATGCAGATATGCTCCAAATTTTTGAGTCTCTGAAAGATGGAAATGTAAAACCTTTACAGAGACTGCAGCAGATGTGCCTTTTAGGAGACTACTGGTGTTAGAATCTTCCAACTTCCATGGGATGTGATGTGTTTATTGAGCTATACTCTGTGCCACACACTGTGCTGCGTGCTGGGATACCCAGATCCATCAGTAAAGAAAGCTCACTCCATATGGGGAGAGAGAGTCCTGCAGATACAACTAACAATCAGAACATGAGGAAGGAGGGCCCACTCCACTGGGGTGGGTGGAGAATCAGTGCAGTGTTCTCTTACCAGGGGACACTTAATCTGGGATTTGAAGTGCAAGTGGGATTTATGGATGGGGGAGGAGTCTGTGGTAGGCACAATGGCAGGGCAGGAAGAGAAGGCAGGATTTCCGGGAACTATGGAAAGTGGTTGGGAACACGGGTCTGGAGCCCAGGGGAGAGGAGGTCAGGAGGGTGCCTCTATGAGTTTTCTGCAGCCTGGGAGGAGCAGAAGGCCTAGGATGTATGAGTGGGTTCTCAGAGGGAGGCGAAAAGCAGAGAATCTTGGCGATCCTTTGTGTGTAGGGGTGGGGAGAGGACAAGGAACCAACACAGCAGCCAGAGTGAGGAAGAGAATGCGGCACATGGACCGAGAGAGGGCTGGGGTTCCTGAAGGAGGGAATCATCAGCAGGGTAGGAGCTCAGAGAGAAACATGGTGGATGAGTAAGAGGAGACATTTACTGTAACCACTGAACCGAGGGCCAACTGTAGACTATATTCATGGAAAGTAATAATGTTAATAACATGGGAAATTGATCCTGGTATAACATAGTAAGTGAATTGGTTAACTGGAGATGCCCTGGGTAGTTATGACTGGTTGGAAAATGGGCTTGAAAACCACTGAGCCCAAGAGCTTGGTGCTTTGGGTCTGCTGGGTTTTATCTCCTCCTCTGTTATCTAGAGGTGGGAGAAACCAGGGTGTGTTAGTCCCCCTGCAAATACTCGGTTCTACATTTGTACATTTGCCTTAAGGAACTGTGGTGCTTCCGGTTGTTTTGAAAGGTTAAGGGGTTTAAAAGATGGCATCTTTTGAAGGAAGTTACTTGACTATAAAGTAAAAAACAATTGAGCTATACTGGATTTAATAGGAGAGGAGTAACTATCTGGACTGAAATGTAGATAGTTGACAAAGCAGTTTATTTAATGAAGAAAAAGTTAATACTGGATTTGCACCTTAAGTTGGAAGTTTAAAATATAAGAGAGCATTTTGGTACTAAGGGGTTCACTGTTGAATTATCTGCAATATCAAAAATAAAGAGCACAGGCCGGGCATGGTGGTTCACGCCTGTAATCCCAGCACTTTGGGAGGCTGAGGCGGGTGGATCACGAGATCATGAGATCGAGATCATCCCAACACGGTGAAACCCCATCTCTACTAAAAATACACACACACACACACAAAATTTAGCCGGGTGTGGTGGCAGGCGCCTTAGTCCCAGCTACTTGGGCGGCTGAGGCAGGAGAATGGCGTGAACCCGGGAGGCAGAGCTTGTGGTGAGCCGAGGTTGCGCCACTGCACTCCAGCCTGGGTGAGAGAGCAAGACTCCGTCTCAAAAAAAATAAAAAATAAAAATAAAATAAAATAAAGAGCACATACGTGTTCAGTGGTTAAAGAAATTACATGGTCCTTCTGTATCCACAGGGGATTGGTTTCGGGATACTAAATCTGCAGATGCTCAAGTCCCTTATATAAAATGGCTATGCGGCCGGGCACGGTGGCTCATGCCTGTAATCCCAGCACTTTGGGAGGACAAGGTGGGTGGATCACTTGAGATCAGGTGTGTCTGTAATCCCAGCTACTTGGGAGGCTGAGGCAGAAGAATTGCTTGAACCTGGGAGGTGGAGGTTGCAGTGAACTGAGATCGCACCACTGCACTCCAGCCTGAGTGACAGAGTGAGACTCTGTCTCAAAAAAAATAAATAAATAAAAATAAAAATAATCAATAAAATGGCTATGCACATCCTCCTGTATACCTTAAATCATCTCTGGATTACTTATAATACTTAATATAATGTAAATGCTATGTAAATAGTTGTTATGCTGTATTGCTTTATTTGTATTATTTTTTATTGATGTATTAGTATTTTTTATTTTTTTCTGAATATAGAAAATTCTATCCATGGTTAGTTGAATCCTTGAATGTGAAACCTGTAGATACCGAGGGCCAACTGTAGACTATATTCATGGAAAGAAATAATAACATGGGAAATTTATCCTGGTATAATATAGTAAGTGAAAAAAAGTAGGATTCTTTCTCTGACTGGTGTAATTAAGGGGGATTTAAATTTCTCTTGTTTTATACTTTTCTGAATTGGCCAAACTCTCTGAAATGAGTAACATTATTTTAATCCTGGGAATGGCCTGGCATCACAGGCAGGGCTCTTCCTGCAGGTGGTAAGGTGGAAAGATCATAAGGTTCTGGGTCAGAAGAGCAGCTCCTGTCTGATCTGTTTCCTATGGGCCATGTAATGCTGGGCAAGTCCTGTGAGCTGTGGGAGAGGCCTTGGCTTCTCACTCAGAGTCTGCTCTGGAGTAGGGAGGGAGGAGGTAGTCAGAGAGGAGGACAGCCTCTCTGCCTTGTCTTGGGGACCTACCTCCAGGTCGAAGCTGTCCAGGGCTGGGCGGAGCTTCTCCTGGCATGTGAGACAGTCCCTCTGACAACTGCTGAACACACTGGAGAAGAGGCTGAGCAGCAGCAGGTCACAAAGCAGGACTTTCATGGTGCAGGAGCAGGAAGCAGGTGCTGGAACATACAGGAAGCATGGCGGTGAGTACAGCCATTCTCAGGGGCTGCTCAGGGCCGGAGACCCTAACCCAGAGAATGCAGGAAAGACACTCTGCTGTCTCTGGCAGGACGGCACTAGGGGCCTGTGATTCACTTTGCAGGGGTGTAAATTGTCAAGGCCATAGGCGACCCGGCCTATCACCTAGGCTCAGTGTTCACACACAGGCTTGTTAGTGTCTGGGTTCCTGGGTTAGTCCTGGGTGGCAGGACACTCCTGTGATTCCTGCCACCTGGCTGGCCTCGACACCACACAGGTACTTTTGGGAGCAGCTGTGTGGTGGCAGAGACAGCTTTCTTGGGAGCTAAAGGCATCACTTTGTAGCTTACCAGCATGTGACGTTAAATCAACCACTTTGAGCCTCAGTTTTCATAGCCCATAAAAGGGGAACAGTGGCACCTGCCTTATCACAGGCCTATTGTGAAGATGAAGTGAGATCTGTAAGGGGAGTTTTGCAAAGTGCTGTGCAAAAGTAAGATGAGTAAAATACGACATTTATTAATGACTCAAGTGCTTCCTTTCATCCTCCTGACCTTCCCTGCTGCAGCCAGGAATGCCCCCAAGCCCCCTATGCCCCGAATTCTCTCTTCCAGGTACTTGCCTCTTATCCCTGTTAGATGTGAGCTAGTGCTATGGTCTATCTCTGCCTCCCTAAAATTCCTGTGTTGAAATCCTAACCTCCAAGGTGATGGTATTAAGAGATGGGATCTTTGGGCCAGGCACAGTGGCTCATGCCTGTAATCCCAGCACGTTGGGAGGCCAGGGCAGGTGGATCACTAGAGGTCGGGAGTTCAAGGCCAGCCTGGCCAACATCGTGGCAAAACCCTGTCTTTACTAAAAATACAAATATATATATATATATCTGGGTGTGGTGGTACACACTTGTAATCCTAGCTACTTGGGGGACTGAGGCAAGAGGATTGCTTGAACCTGGGAGATGGAGTTTGCAGTGAGCCGAGATCGTGCCATTGCACACCAGCCTGGTTGACAGAGCAAGACTCTGTCTCAAAAAAAAAAAAAAAAAAAAGAGAGAGAGATGGAACCTTTGGGAGAAGATGAGATCATAAGACTAGAGCCCTTATGAATGGGATTAGTGCTTTTATAAAAGAGGCCCCAGAGAGCTAGCTAGTCTCTTCCACCACTTGAGGACACAGCAAGAAGGCAACATCTAAGAACCAGGAAATAGACCTTCACCAGACACTGAATCTGCAGGCACCTTGATCTCAAACTTCCTAGCC
This sequence comes from Symphalangus syndactylus, assembly GCF_028878055.3. NCBI lineage: Eukaryota > Metazoa > Chordata > Mammalia > Primates > Hylobatidae > Symphalangus > Symphalangus syndactylus. The sequence goes on along the minus strand of NC_072432.2, from coordinate 121,271,480 downwards.
TCCAGGACTGTGAAAAAGAAGTTTCTGTTGTTGGCAGGGCACAGTGGCTCATGCCTGTAATCCCAGCACTTTGGGAGGCTGAGGCAGGTGGATTACTACAGATCAGGAGTTCAAGACCAGCCTGGCCAATATGATGAAACCTCATCTCTACTAAAAATAGAAAAATTAGCCAGAAATTGCTTGAACCCAGGAGGTGGAGGTTGCAGTGGTCCAAGATCACGCCGCTGCACTCCAGCCTGGCTGACAGAGCAAGACTCCATCTCAAAAAAAAAAAAAAAAGAAGTTTCTGTTGTTTATAAGCCACCCAGTCTATGCTCTTTTGTTGCAGTAGCCTGGACAGACTAAGACAGTTGGCTTCCCGAGCAAAGGGCCATGTTATTCACCTTGGCATTCCAGGCCAAGCACAGGCCCTGGCATGTGGAACTCGCTATTTAAAATTGAACAAAGAAACTATTCTAAGACAGTAGCTCCAAGGATTGGTTGATTAGATCAGTGGTTTGCAATCTTATGTAGGATTGCCTGAAAGGTGTGCAGTTTTCACTGTTTCTCCTTGAAACTTATCTTTTGATCAAGCCTTCTGAATCTGAAAGATGCTTCCCTGGACTGTATCATTTTGGGTCCCTGTAGAACCATCTTTAGGTAGAGGATTAAATGGAAAAGGAACAAAGAACTTTCTAGAAATGTAAATGTTCTTGACTGAAGTCGCAGGGGTGTATCCATTTGCCAAAACCCATTGAGTTGTCCATTTACATTCTGTGCATTTCACTGTATGCAGTTCCCTTAATAAAGAGTTCAGTGTAGAAAACCAAAAATGACTGCTTTTATTGCTTTTTCTTCAGATGATATTGAGGAACTGTAGAAGGTCTTGCTACTCCAATGCACCCTGCAGACCAGCTGGAATCTTGTTAGAAATGCAGATTCTTGGGCCTCACCCCAAAACCACTGAATCACGATCTGCATGTATTTTTGTTTTTGTTTTGAGACAGAGTCTTGCTCTGTCACCCAGGCTGTAGTTCAGTGGCACAATCTCAGCTCACTGCAACCACCACCTCCCCGGTTCAAGAGCTTCTCATGCCACAGCCTCCCAAGTGGCTGGGATTACAGGCACATGCCACAACACCTGGCTAATTTTTGTATTTTTAGTGGAGACGGGGTTTCACCATGTTGGCTAAGCTGGTCTCGAACTCCTGACCTTGTGATCTGCCCACCTCGGCCTCCCAAAGTGCTAGGATTATAGGCATGCACTACCAGGTCCCGCTAATTTTTTGTAAGGATCCCAGGTTACTTGTATCCATGCCAAAGTTTGGGAAGTGCTGGTATGAGAAGGATGTGAACAAAGGGGGGACCTGCAGCTGAGCCCACCCCAGTTCTTCTTGTGCATCATCAAAGCATTTCATACCCAGAGGATGACGACTACTGGGTGCTCAATCAGTGTTTGTTAAATCAATGAGTTGACTTTTTGTTTGTTTGAGACAGTCTCGCTCTGTTGCCCAGGCTGGTGTGCAGTGGTGCAATCACGGCTCGCTGAAGCCTTGAACTCCTGGGCACAAGCAATCCTCCCACCTCAGCCTCCCAAGTAGCTGGGAGGATTGTTTGAGCCCAGGATGCTTGGTTAGTTTTTAAATTTTTAGCAGAAATGAGGTCTCACCATGTTGCCTAGGCTGGTCTCGAACTCCTGGCCTCAAGTGTTCCTCCTACCTTAGCCTCCCAAAGTGTTGGGATTACAGGCATAAGTCACTGCACTTGGCCAATGAATTCACATTTGAGACGGGTTTTGAAACAAATAATGAACACAGTGCCTACATAAATGACTGTATCGCAAATGCATTTGAAGTGAATTTTTCTTCTCTATCCCAAGGACCAGGGCTTTAGTTGAGATTTATTGCCTTGGTTATTGTAATAGCCTCCTAATTAGTCCACCTAATGATCTGGCTTCCCCCCAAGCCATTTCCAATCTGATGATGTCACCTTATATTTAAACTAATTTTATAACCTCGTTGCTGTCAGGAGGAGCTCCAAGGACTTAGCACCGACCAACTCCTGCCTCATCTCCTAGCACCTAACCTCGCATAGCCTCTAGTCTCAGTCAATCATGTGTAGCTCCCAACTGTATCAGGCTCTTAATGTCTTTTTTTTCTTTTTTTTTTTGAGACAGAGTCTCACTCTGTCTCCCAGGCTGGAGTGCAGTGGCGTGATCTTGGCTCACTGCAACCTCCGCCTCCTAAGTTCAAGTGATTCTCGTGCCTCAGCCTCCTGAGTAGCAGGATTACAGGTGCACACCACCACATCCAGCTAATTTTTGTGTTTTTAGTAGAGACGGGGCTTCACCATGTTGGCCAGGCTGGTCTTGAACTCCTTACCTCAAGCGATCTGCCTGCCTCGGCCTCCCAAAGTGCTGGGATTACAGATATGAGCCACCATGCCTGGCTTCTTAATGTCTTTTTATCTTGGCACTTGCTGTTCCTGCTGCCTAGAATATCCTTCTCCAACTCATCCTTCACACACACCTCTAGCATCATCCCTTCTGGGAAGCCATGTCCACCCCCTGGTCTGAGTTAGATCAGTCTCCTCTGCTGCCCTGGCATCTGGAAGAACACATCATAGTGGGATACCAGCGAGCCTCGGGGGCCCCATCCATCAACACAGGCACAACAGACCCACGCTGCAGAGTGGCGGTGATGTGCGCTTTCTCATCTGCTAATGACTACAGACTGCCTGCTTCCTATCACAGCTCTGAAGCTTGCTAGCTGTACTTGACCTCTCATTTCCTCATCTGCAAAAATGGGATGAAATTAGTACCTATCTCAGAGGATGATTAGTGGGTTAATGTTTGTAAGCAATTAAAATAGCACTGACAGGCAATAAGAATACATACGAAATGAAAAGAAGGAAAGAACCTGGCATGCAGCATTCACTCTAACACTCTTTTTTGTTTTTTGAGACAGTGTTTCACTCTGTTGCCCAGGCTGGAATACAGAGGCACAACCTTGGCTCAGTGCAACCTCCATCTCCCAGGTTCAAGCAATTCTCTTGCCTCAGCCTCCTGAGTAGCTGGGACTAAAGGAGTGCACCACCCCGCCCAGCTGATTTTTGTATTATTAGTAGAGATGGGTTTCACCATGTTGGCCAAGCTGGTCTCGAACTCCTGACCTCAGGTGATCCACCCGCTTCAGCCTCCCCAAGTGCTGGGATTACAGACATGAGCCACCATGCCTGGCTTTACATTTCTCATTCTAAGTTTCCATCTTTCTAGACATTTTTGTAGAATTTGTTCCAAACAGCATGGCTGTGCCCTCTACAGCCACATGGTGGCAGTGGCTATACATCGCAGAAGAAAGGGAAGGGAGGAGAAAAGGAGCCGTTTCCTTTCCTTCCTAATATGAGGTTGTAATACAGAATGTGTGCATAGGCTGAGCTGACAAGCTGTGACAGATGTTAGCAAAATGCTCTCCGGCTGAGGTTTTTTGTGAACTTCATTAACTGGGGCAACTTGCACATTCAGGAAATGTTGGCTGGTTTGACTGATGCTCGCCATCTCAAAATCTGGGTAAACGGGATTTAGGGGCGAGGTGTAAAAGGAAGATGAGCTTCTGGGACATGTAGTGCATGTTCCATTTGATAGTCTTCCCGCAGGTGAAATGTGACGCCCTGCAGCTTGGCACTTGGGGAGACCTTGTTGAGTGTCCTTGGCTGTAGCCAGGACCTCCCTGTGGGTCAGAGGCACATCTACCTTTCAGACTCCAACCTCCCGACCCTTCTCTGTCTCCCCTCACTTTTAACAATTGACTCCACTGATTATTTGAGGAGCCATCCATACTCAATGCTATCCATTCCCTGCTGCAATTCACAGAATCCGCAAAATAGAGATGACCACATAGTTCTATCCACCCTACAGGTGGCTTGCAAGCTTTAAAATGAGATTAATGTCAGTGAAAACTTAAAATTATGTAAATATCATTATAAAAGAGACAGCATTCTGTATTTTCTCATACACCTCCCAACACCTACTACAACTGTGTTCTAGGTTAAATCAGATTTTGAACTTTGAAAACTCAGTAGATGTTTTTCATTTGTAAGAAGTCTTGACTATATCTACATGCCGGATGATGTTCTGTATCTAAATGGAGATGAGTAGTTAGTTAATCCATGAGTTGTATTTGTGTTTAAACCTTACACTGTGGATCTGTGTGACCGCGGACAAGTCCTGAGATGGTCAGTCCTTTCAACTACAAAGTGGGGATAATAACAGGTTTGTTGTCACATTGATGCTGAAACTTTATACTTTGTAACGGTGGGACTGTGTGCAAATTATTTCACTTCTGTGAGCCCCAGTCTTCTCAACTGTGAAACGGGAATAGTGACAGGTTGTTGCTATTTTTATACAACCATAGCAAACATCAGTAAATAAAGTTACCTGAGTAGGTTGAATTTTACATGGCTTGTATTTCACTTGGTGAGCCAAGCTCAGCTAATACTTCTATGTGGCAATACTATATTCTGGGCGTCTCATATTGAATAAAGAAATGTTGAATTGCCTTTTCTTTTGGTAATGACACCTCATAAATTTAATTGTGCCTTGCTGTTTATAAAGATAAAATACCACTGTGGCTTGGCCTTAATCGATTTGCATGTAATCTTGCTTCCAAGGGCAATATAATTAGTTGCTTATCTGTTTGGAGAATCACATATGCAGCTTTAGCCAAAGCTGGACCCTAATTGAGTTTTGTCTTATGACCTATTCGAAGTCCTGTAATTTTGATGCTGCCAGCAGAGAAGAGAAGAGGGGACTGCTCTTGCGAGAGGCAGATACACCTTCATCCTTTTCATCAACCACATGTAGAGAATATTCTTGACAGGTTACTAAAAAATTTTATATTCATATATTATACAACCCTATAATCTAGGGTTAATATCAACCCACCTTTTTAAGATGAACATAAACTCTTAGAGGTTAAGCAATTTGACTAGGATCATCCAGTTTATAAGTAGCAGAGCCAGGACTTAAACTCAGGTGTGTTGACTCCAAATCGTGTGTTCTGGGAAACCATCAACTTTACACACTGTTTCTGCTTTTGGAAGGTTGCCAAATTCTGATGGCATCTCATTGCGGTGGAATCTATTTGCATTTCATAGCAATCATATTACTATGACTTTAGAGCACTATGAGCCAGGCTTTGCGCTAATTGCTGTACAAGCATCACCCTATGGGGTAAGTGCTGTCATCCCCACTTTATAGTTGAGCAGATTGAGGCTTGAGGAGCCGATATAACTTGAAGTGGCAGAGCTGGGACTCATGTCTGATCCTGCCTGTCAGTGATCCCTGCAGCTGTCTTCGTGTAGGACTTCCTCTTGTCCTGAAGTCTGTACTCCCTGTCTGATGACAACCTTTTTTATTTACTTTTTATTTTTTATTTTTTGGAGATGGAGTCTCGCTCTGTTGCCCAGGCTGGAGTTCAGTGGTGCTATCTCGGCTTACTGCAACCTCTGCCTCCTGGGTTCAAATGATTCTCCTGCCTCAGCCTCCCAATTAGCTGGGATTACAGGTGCCCACCACCAAGTCTGGCTAATTTTTTTTGTATTTTTAGCAGAGACAAGGTTTCACCACATTGGTCAGGCTGGTCTCAAACTCCTGACCTCAAATGATCCTCCTGCCTCAGCCTCCCTAAGGTGCTGGGATTACAGGCATGAGCCACTGTGCCTGAGCTGATGACAACCTCTTTATCGTTGCTTCTCTCCAGTTCACACAGGGATCCTTCATTGCACACCAGCTGCATGTCCATCAGAAGATAGGTGGGTCTTCCCGATGCCCCATTTCTTAGACCCATTGCAGACAAGACTCCTACAATGGAGTTTGTGCTTGTTTACCAGCTATTATGGACAGAGGCTGCTTTAGTTTCTTTTCCTCTTCTGGCTGATACAATTACACTTCCAGTGTCTCTCCTCTGATCTAAATTTCCACCTGGAAAGAGGGGGATGGCATAGAGGAGGTGGAGGAAAGAACAATTGCCCAGCCCAGCACAGGTCAAGCATTCCCCAGGCTGGGGAGAAATGAACGCCCGAGAGCTGTGCTCAGAAACAAGAGTCCTGGCTTCTAGTCTGGCTCTGTCATTACCTGTGGGATTTTAAGCAAGACCTTTTCTCTCTCTGGGCCTCAGCTTTTCCCTCTATAAGAAGAGGCAGTTAGATGAGATGGTTAATATCCTTTGATTTTATGTACGGCCAGATATTTGTCCTTTCCTGGAAGTGAGAAAGGAGGGAAGAAAGGAAGAGGAAAAGGAGATGAAGACTTCATGGGGAAGTAGCTTCCGGGCAGCATGAGGAAAGCCATAGAAAGAGTGTGGAGGGGGCAAAAGACACACGTTCAGGGCTGCTGCAGGTGGGAAGGTAGCCCTCAACTCCCATCCTCCTGGTTCTAGGCCACACTCCCACATATACTGGCAACATAATTTAAATAGATTTTGGAAAGCTTTTATTTACTTTTAGCTGGGTGTGTTGGCATGCATCTGCAATCCCAGCAACTTAGGATGCTTGAGCCCAGGAGTTTGAGACCAGCTTGGGGAACATAGTAAGACCCCTATCTCTAAAAAAAAAAATAAAAATAAAAAAATTAGCTAGGTGTGGTAGTGCACATCTGTAGTCTTAGCTATTCAGAAAGCTGAGGCAGGAGGATAGCTTGAGCCCAGGAGGTTGAGTCTGCAGTGAGCTATGATTGTGCCACTGCACTCCAGCACGGGTGACAGAGTGAGACCCTGTCTGTAAACAACAACAACAACAAAAGAGCAGCCTGGGCAATATAGCAAGAACTCCAACTCAAAAAGAAAGAAAGAAAAGCTTTTATTTACTTTTATGTAATAAAATCATTCAATGTTCTTTTCTAAAATATTGGAAAACACAGAGAAACAGCAATGAATTTAGGACAACAATCTTCAAACTTCTTTTTTTTCGAGACAGAGTCTCGCTCTGTCGCCCAGGCTGGAGTGCAGTGGTGCGATCTCGGCTCACTGCAACCTCCGCCTCCCGAGTTCACGCCATTCTCCTGCCTCAGCCTCCCGAGTAGCTGGGACTACAGGCGCCTGACATCACACCCAGCTAATTTTTTTGTATTTTTAGTAGAGACAGGGTTTCACCGTGTTAGCCAGGATGGTCTCGATCTCCTGACCTTGTGATCTGCCCACCTCGGCCTCCCAAAGTGCTGGGATTACAGGCGTGAGCCACTGTGCCCAGCCAAACTTCTTTAACTTTGTACCCCTAGCAGTCGATTTTGAGTACACATTCCCAATTTATTTATAAGTTACATACATTATAAAATCCACTAAAATGCAAATTAGGAAAGGTAAGATAAAAACAAAAGTCTCAATCTCCTGAAGCCCATTGTGAGTTTGGAGGAAGCCAGAGCTCTGGCCGCCCTGTGCTCCTGGCACTTGCTCTGTGTGGCTCCTATCAGGAACTCCACACATGTTCCTTGGCCGAATGAATGAAAGGATGAATGGGGAAGGAGGGTGGGGAAAGATTGCAGGCCAGTGTGGAAAGAGGGGAGGTTGGATCTGAGCCATTGTGGGATGGCAGAGCTGGGGTGCACGGTGAGGCATGCTGTCTACTCCACCTGCCAGGCTGGGTCCCCAGGCTGATGATTTTGTGCTTCTGCAATGTTGAAGCAGCTGCCAGTATTAAAAACAAAAACAAAAACAAAAAAAAACCCCACAGGATCACGGAAAATTGAGACTGAAACTAATTGTAGCCTATCCAGGGAAATGCCCAGAAAACTGGCTTGCCCCTGAAATCGATGTGCTCCAAATCTCACAACTAGTTTGTGATTAGATGGAAAGCTTTATGTTCGATTGTGGGATTTAAATAAAAGCATTTAGAAAATCCAGTTTGCTTCACAACTGCCCAGCAATTCAAGCCACTACCAGCCATTCATTGTCAGGACGGCTCCTGTTTTCTGAGAAGGGCCCATCCCTTTCCTAAGATATCTGAGGAGTAGCTCCGCCCAGACTCGGAATGCAAGATATTTCAAAGCTTCCTTCGTGGGCTTTGGGAGCTGTGGAGTTGGATGGGGAAAGGAGGGATCACTGAACCGTGTCGGTGCAAGTAGAGAACGCTCACCTGAAACTTCCCATTCCTACCCATGTGCATATGTGCGTGTGTGTATTAGCACGAAATAAGCACGTAGACAAGCTTAGCTCACTGCCTGGCAAAGAGTGGGTTTCAAGAAATGTTAATTCCTTTGCCCTCCTTTTATGTGTTTGACCTGGCTGCTGCCTCCCTCTTCAAAGCCCTTGACCCATCCAAATTCCACCTGCCTTCTCACTTGGTGGAATCCCAGGAACACCTGGAGGAAGTGCTCCTTCTCCCGAATTCTTCTAGCACTTGCTTTCTGGATTATGCGATTTAGGACTGAATTACACCCAGCCTTGCATGGTCCTCTAGTTGTTTCTCATGTTTGTGTTATGTCTCTCCTCTACCCCCGACCCCACTATGAGTTCTTAAGCACCCCTGACCATAACGGGGAGATGAACTGGAGCCACAATGGCTTGGCTCAGTCCTGACCCTGCCACGTACTGAATAAATCATTTAATCTCTCAGCTTCAGTTTCCCCAACTGCAATACCGAGATAATGGCACCACCTCACAGGGCTGTTGCTGGGATAATAGGTGTGAAAGCGCCTAAATCGTTGTACAAATGTAAAGTGCTGTTATTATCACCTCTGCTGAATCTACTAGAGCCCCTGCAAGCCTCCCTGCCTGGTGGAGGATAGACGATAACTACCTGATTGATTGAATACAGAATAGCTTAGTGACAGCTCCTGTCATAGGCTCCAGGGAGCACAGGTTTGAGCAATCCTGCAATCACTCCCTTCATTGACAATGCAAACTCGCCTGCATTTTACAAATCCCTAAGTACTCTCAGCTTTCAGCTGATAAAGCAGGAGCTGCTGCCCTGTGGGCAACAAAACTGCGCCCTCAAAATGACCCGAGGCTGTACCACAGCGCCCTCGCCAGGCAGCACCAGGCGGCACATGGAGATGTAAAAGCTGCTGCTTTTGCTGAGGTGGTGATGGTTGGCGATGGGTTTACCAGGGACCCTCCCGTGCAGAAGACTCAGCAAGCCCAAAGGAGCACGAATCCTTTTTGTTAAAGGTAACACAGCCTCATTGTAAGCTTGTAGAATATTTCCCTGCCACACTTTACAAATGAGAAAAAAAGAGGGTGCATGCAGTAGCCACCCACGAGCAGTGAAAAAGAGCAGTATTTGCTTTGGGAGGTTTTGATAAGAAGCCAGGCAGTTACTTTTCCTATCTATGTTGAAAACTCTGGTTCAGGCTTGCTGGCGAATGCCGTGCAAAGCTCATCTTTTGTTAGTCTGCCGAACAATGTTATTGGTTATAATTGGGGCAATTATGGGCTGCTTGAGGAAGCTAAACACAGATGTTTAAGCGCAGGATCGGGGTATTCAAGTCCAAAGCAGCTTGCTTTAAATAGTCCATTTCCCGAATCATCCTTACTTGAAATTCCCCCAGAACTTGCCCATGTTCAGAGCGAGATTGGGGGAGGAGGGGCTGGGTAGTGAAGCCGGCGAAGCAAGACTCCAGGGAGAGAGACGCACAAAGAGACGAGGAAGAAAGAAGGTGGCTGAGAGAGCCTCGAGAGTTGGGATGCGGTGACTGTGAGCGGAGTATTCTGCATGACCTGGGCAAAGACCTTTAGGTGGGGGAGATGGGCAGGGGGAGAGAGATGCCAAGCAAGAGAAGAGCCCTCTAAATGAATCGGGTTCTGGGAGACCAAGGTCACGCCCGTAGAAATGCTCTCTGGAATTCACACGCCGTGGCACTCAGCAGTGTGTGTATGCAGGTGAAGCACACTCCCCAGGTCTGGCGCTTCCCCATTATTTGTAGCAATTTCTGCTGGGGTCAGAAGGGAGAAGGGCTCCCGCAGGATTAAAAACTCCCATCTGGATGGCATCAAGTTCAGTGATAGGCGGAGAAGCAGCCTGCACACCGCATCGGAGAGGAAGCCACTGAGAGAAAACCCTCATGAGGGGGCCAGGGGCTTCCTGGGGGCCGCCCCGTGGAAGGCAAGCCCCCTCCCAAGTGCCTGCCCCTCCCCTGACCTCACTCCTCCAGCAGCCTCCTCTCGACACAGAGCAACAACCACGTAGGGGCCACAGCTGGGGAAGCAAAACTTTTCCTCATTTCCAAGTTCCTCTCTTTCTGCTTCTGCGTCTGTCTGAGGTTAAAAAAGAGACTCAGCCCTCCCCCGTTCCCCACCATCCAAGCGCTACAAAGGAGATGAATGAAGAAACCATCTCGCAAGAGGCCAGCAGCATCCACGCTGGACAAAGGAGAGAGGCCGAGGAGCCAGCCCCTGGTGGCCCTGCCCTCCCGGAGCTCCACGCAGTTAGTCCAGTTAGTCGCGGTCGGGCTGGGGGCCCCATGCAGTTGCCTACCTGAGAGCTGTCAGTCCCCGGCTCCCTCCGATGGATGCGAGGCTCGGTTCCGCTGTCTCAGCCACACCAGCATATATATCCTCTCCCCCACGCACAGCCCTCCCCTTCCCTGCCCACCTCCATGACACATACACACACTGACCCCCTTCAGCAACCAAACAGCAGAACCTGCAAGCCTTCCTGGCTGTTCCCTTCCCCCGGCTCTGCCATCAGACCTGTGACATCCCTACCTCCCCATCAATCCATTCTCAAGCCTGCTTCACCTGGACTCTGTTCAGCCAGGATCCCACAGCTGCCTTCCCTGTGCTTCCAGAGGCTCTGCGAGGACTGACGGGGAGCTCTGGCAAGTCAGAAAAAAAGCCTCCTGGTGACAGTGACGAGGCAGACCCCAAATCCTGGAGTCTCCTTGAGCAACCTTTTTGCCTGAGGATTGAAGAATAGGAGGCAGGCAGAAGGGAGGGGAGCTCACGCCAAACTCCCACCGGCACGGAGGAGCCCAGGGCTGAGCTAAGCCAAGCCCCGACCTAATGTCACTGCCCCTAACTAGGCCACTCAAGAGGTGGCTGTACCTGCTCTGAGCCAGGTCAGGAGGCATTTCCACAGGTGCCCACAGCATGGTGCGATGGAGAATGCTGAGACTCGAGGCTCAGATGGAAGTGTTTGAAATTCGGCTGTACAGTCAGAGCAAGGCACATCTCTTTGTGAATCTCAAGTTCTCCTTCTGGAAAAGGAGTCTAATACTGCCCAGGATGGTTGTGAGTAGAAAAAGGAGATTCTGTCTGAATCTACCACACACAAGGCCCTTAATGAATGTGCTGCATCCTCCCTCTCCTCTCAGCCCACTTTTCAGTACCACCTGGATGTAGAAATCCCATATCAGTGTCTGGTGTCACAACAGAGAGCTTTTAAAGCTTCTGCACCTTAGGGTGTCACTACCGAGGGCCCTGGAGGCTCAGAAGCTCTGGAAGCTTCCCTGTCCCTTACTGCAGAGCCTGTTTGCCTTCTACAGCCGCCGGGGGTTGTGGGCTGCAGGAAGCGAGCTCACAGGCTGAAGGCACAGGCTCGAGGGTTTAGCATCCTTGGGGACCCCACGTTTCCTTACCTTAGATGAATTGCACTATGACACTGTCCTTGGTTTTCCTAAGAGGGTCTACAATATTCCAGAATCCCAGGGTTTGAACCTATGTCATCCAAGGAGCTCAAGCACTCACTCATATGGTAAGTCCAGCTCTCTGGTCTACCCAGGACTGGGTGGAGAAGGATTGAGGGAAGCATCTGCCCTGACTGCAAATGGTATAGGGTTTCTTTTTGGGGTAATGGAAATGTTCTGGATTTAGACTGTGGTGATGGTTGCACAACACAGCAAGAATACTAAAACCCACCAAATTATATGCTTTAAAATGGTGCATTTTATGTTATGGGAATTACATCTCCATGAAAAGAAAATAGGAAAAAGACAGCAAACATCTGCTCAGGTTAAGAGCAACAGGTTCTGAGAATAAAATTTCCCTTCCATCTGTGTTCACAGCAAAAGGGCTCAGGAGACCAGCATACTCACGATTCTTCACTTAGATCTCTGTTGCCCAAACCTTACCCTGCAGGTCACAGCTACTATTATGGACCCTTTGGGAAACCAGCATGTTCACTGAATGACACGGGGTCACTTTTGCATCCTGATGTACTTCAGTGTCTCAGGCCTGGAACCTTATTTCATACATGATGTGGCAGATATTGCTGGCTGCCTACCCAATCCCCATTCCCCTGTTCTTCCTTACTAAACAGTACCCTTGATTTTATCCCAGGCATAAATGCACTTAGCTAAAAGACTACATTTCCCATTGACCAAGGGTTGCCAATGAGCATTAAGCTGCAGGTCCTTGGGTGGGGCTTCCAGGAAAGCTCTTTTTTTTTTTTTTTAGACGGAGTCTTGCTCTGTCACCCAGGCTAGAGTGCAGTGGCGCCAACTCAGCTCACTGCAAGCTCCACCTCCCAGGTTCACGCCATTCTCCTGCCTCAGCCTCCTGAGTAGCTGGGACTGCAGGCACCTGCCACCAAGCCTGGCTAATTATTTTTGTATTTTTTTTTAGTAGAGACAGGGTTTCACCGTGTTAGCCAGGATAGTCTTGATCTCCTGACCTTGTGATCTGCCTGCCTTGGTCTCCCAAAGTGCTGGGATTACAGGTGTGAGCTACCACGCCCAGCCGGGAAAGCTCTTTTAAAGGGTGTCAACTCGCTAAAGGCCTCTCTCTCTTCTTTGCCCTCCCTCCATCCTGACTGGGACACAAATGTGATGGCTGGAGCTCTAGCAGCTATCTTGGATTACGAGATGAGACAACTTTGAGGATGGAAGCCATGAGTAAATATGATGGAACATAAAGATGGAAGGATTTTGGGTCCCCCATGACTAATGGAATGGCCATATCAATCTTGGACTTCTAAACTTCAACCTTTTTTTAAAAAAAAAAAAAAAACAAACCCAAACATTTATTTCAAATGTCAGTCAGGGTTCAGTTACCCATTGCTGCATAACAAGCCACACCAAGGCCAGAGGCTTAAAACAACAGACCACGTATTTGACTCATGATTCTACAGATTGGGAATTTTGGCTAGTCTCAGCAGGGCAGTTCTTCTGGTCTCAGCCTGACTCTCTTCTGCACCTGCAGTTGAACTCAGAAGGTTGGCTGGGTGTCAGCTGGGGACCTTGGTTCTCTTGCACATGTCTTATCCTTTATGGGTCTCTCACATCCATCCAGCATATTAACCTGGCATGGTCTCATGGCAAGCCTGAAGTGAAAGCACAAGCAAATACGATCAAGCAAGGGAACAACTGCAAGCACACAGAACCTCTTGAGACCTAAGCATGGAGCTGGCAGTCCATTGCTTTTGCTACATTTGTTGGCTAAGGCCAGTTGCAAGACTGTCCAGAGCCAGGCTGGGTGGAGACTACAAAGTCCCAGGATAATAGAGGGTGGCTATGCAGAAGGCATTCATTGGAGGCATTGGAAACTTTTACTTCCTATGATTTAAGCCATTTAGTTGGATTTTCTATTACAACCAGTGGAAAATTACCTTGAACAAACACACCTGCCTTTGAGCACCTCATCATTCCCAGGATGTTCGGGCAGCTAAATGCTTTTCTTCCCTTGCAGTTGAGGAAGAGAAAGAGCAAGAGTGAAAAGTCACTTAGCTTCTCTGGACTTTTCTTTCCTCATTTACCAGATAGAAGAGTTGAACCCAATATCTGGATATTCTCGGTGGGTTGAATGAAGCTGCATGTGGTGGCAGGCTGTCTCCTGTGATGGACGGAGAAGGGCAGGATGAACCCAGGAGGGAGTTTAAAACCACTGCTGGGTGGGGGAGTAGAAGAATCTTGCCCCTCAGAAAAGCATAAGTAGACTAGAAAGGGTGCAGACTGTGTGGCGTTTGTGATGGCTTCGGGGCTTCCCCCTTGCCACACAGCCACTGAGACATGGCACTTTGAGAACCATGGGCTTCCCTTGGGTATGGTAACTGGTCACAGAGCAGCAAGCTGCCCCCTGCTTTTCTGATTGGCAGGATACACTTACTAAAATAGTTGGAAAAGAAAGGTCACATGCTCTTATTTCTACTGCGTTGTGTGTGTGTGTGTGCGCAAGAACTTGGAATTAATAAAATTCTTGGCTGGGCATGGTGGTTCATGCCTGTAATCCCAGCACTTTAGGAGGCCAAAGTGGGAGGTTTGCTTGAGCCCAGGAGTTCAAGACTAGTCTGGGCAACATGGCGAGACCTTGTCTCTATAAAATATAAAAAACTAGCCAGGTGTGGTGGTAAGCACCTGTAGTCTCAGCTACTTGGGAGGCTGAGGAGGGAGGATCACTTGAGCCTGGGAAGTTGAGGCTGCAGTGAGGCATGATTGAGACACTGCACTCCAGCCTGCGTAACAGAGTAAGACCTTGTCTCATAAAAATAAAATAAAATAAAATAATGATTTCTTCTGCTTATGAGGTGCTGGAAGTTCACTCCTGCCCACACCAGCTTGGCATCTTCTTTGCAATAGAGGCCCAGCCAGGGAGGCTGCAAACATTAGAATCCAATCTGTACTGATAGGTAAGTTTTGAGGCAGATTGAGAAAGCTCTTAAAATTGTCATCAGAATATCTCAGCAGAGGAAGTACAGGGGAAGGAGGCAGCCACAGCTGGGCCTCATGTTGAGCTCAACGCACCTCCACCCACCTGCCAATTTTCCCCTCTCAGAGTAAAGAGCCTCTCCCAGCCAGGTATTTGGCTGCTTGGAATTTACTGATTAATTACGGCGCCTACCTCCAATTTGTCTCCTTAGTAACCACGTTAGCAGGGTCCCACTGGAAAAGCTGCTTCTTACTCAATGAGGGCAAACTCTCTTCACATTTTGAAACACTTTTAAGTCAGAACACAATGGATTTTAAAAATAGAGGGACACACACATTTCTTCACAACTTTGCATCAAAATATGGATGGACTTTTGAACTATTGAGGGCAAGTTACAATTTAGTAATCAGTAAGAGCTAGGTTTAAAGGAAGAATTGGGTGAATGCAGTTTCAATGCAAATGGCCAATGATTGCCTTTGCAAGTATAGATTTTACTACCAGAGTATCCAGCCTCGTGCTGGGCTAGGTGATGTGAGAATGAAAGATATCCTTACACTCAAGAAGCTGGCCTAGGGGACAAGTTAGATCAATGAATGGTGACCAGCACAGGATTTGCTATAGTGACTCAGACTATTTGAGAATTAGGGAGCACATGATGAGGTGCTAATTGTGGATCAGACTGGAAGGGAAAGAGAAGTCCAAGAGAAGAGAATGATGTTCAAGTGATGTTTATCTTATTTTTTGAATGACGTGTTAAGATTCTGAGGACAAATTGCAGGTTCTGAGTGGGCAGGAAAGTGGCCACTGGGCTTTAGTACGGGCACGTAGAAGGATTAGTGCGTGTATTAGTCTGCTTGGACTGTCAGTACCCAGTGCCACAGACTGGGTGGCTTCAACAGAAGTGAATTTTCTCACAGTTCTGGAGGCTGGGAGTCTGAAATCAAGGTGTCGGTAAGGTTGATTCCTTCTGCAGCCTCACTCCTTGGCTTGGAGATGGACGTCTTCTCCTTGTGTCCTCATGTGGCTGCCCCTCTGTGTGTATCTGTGTCTTCATCTCCTCTTCTTTTAGGAACACCAGGCCTATTGGATTAGGGTCCACCCTAATGGCTTCCTTTACCCTTAATCACCTCTTTAAAGGCCCTACCTCCAAATGCAGTCATGCTCTGAGGAGCTGGGGCTAAGACTCCAGCATAGGAATCTGGGTTAGGGGTGTACAGTTCAGCCCATAACAGGGGCTAATGAAACTGTGCTCATCACATAATGGGGATACAATCCCAGAAAGGGAACTAAAGGTCACCACAGAACATGCGTGAATAATGTGCACAGGGCATCCCTTCCACCCTCGGCCCTGAACCCAGGAGTTGGAATCCCTGGACAGTAAGCTGACAATGTGCCCCAGTGTTGCCATGTCACAATGTCCTGGGAACACCCCATGCATGTCCCACAGCTGCATCTTAAGAGCCCCATCAATATGGCTAGAAGCTGTGTCCTAAAACTTGAATGTTAAGATCACAGAAACCTAAAAATTGCCATGCTCAGAATAAGAAGGCATCCAGGTGTCCAGATGTCCAGGTGTCCCAGCATCCAGGCACTTCAGAAGCCTGTTCACAATCCCTGAAAAGCTTTGTAGGATGGTACAGTTGATTTGAATGCCACGGAGGGGGTCTGATAACCTTCTGTTTCATAATTTTTCAGAAATAGATGTATGTTTCATGTTGGAGAGCCAACCCCCTCTTCAGCTTGGCCCTCTGTTAAATTAGTCACAGGTTTCGTAGGTTAGCTCATTTGCTCTCACAACTCCACCCTTGGTGGGGACCTCTTGGGGTTCCCTCCAGCCCAGATCTCCCCTTGGATTTGGGTACCATAATTCCAGTGCCTTTGAGATGTTCTCACTCGGATGTCACCTTGATGCTCACAAGGATGTTGTGATGTCCCTGTTAGCTAAAACCCCCATCCGCATTTTCAGTGTCAGTGATGACATTCTCCCAGCCACTCTATTTTATAACCTGAGCCATCTTTCTTCTCCTTCCCTCATCCTTTGTATTCAGGTGTTACCAAATGTAATCAATTCATCTCTACAGCCATTTGTCAGAGTTCCCAGCATGTGCATGCTCTCTCCCCACTCTATTTCTTCAATCTATCCTATACACAGCAGCCTGCCTAATATTTTTAAAATGGTATTTTCATTTTGCTTCAATACCTTGCTCCAGAATTCTAGTTTAAAGGCAAAGAATGATAGTAGTAGAAGCTAGTGAACCTGAACTCCAAATGCTAGTGGTTGAGTTGAGTCCTGGCTTAGCCCCCACATTGCCGTATGACTTGAGCCAAACCACTCCTGCTACCAGGGCCTTTTTGTAGAGATGGGGACTCACTATGTTGACCAGGCTGGTCTCAGACTTCTGGCCTCAGCAATCCTCCTGCCTAGGCCTCCCAAAATGTTGAGATTACAGGCACAAGCCACAGCAACCAGCTTTGAATTCTTATTCTTTAAAATGGGCATAGGGGCCAGGTGCAGTGGCTCACGCCTGTAATCCCAGCACTTTGGGAGGTCAAGGTGGGAGGATTGCTTGAGGCCAGGAGTTTGAAACCAGCCTGGGCAACATAGTGAGACCCTGTCTCTATGAAAACAGAAAAATAATAGGCATAATAATACATAACAACAGTGGTGTGATAATTTATTCAGTTAATGTAAATGAAGGAGCTTTGAAAACTATAAAGTAGCAGACAAATACAAAATATAATGATTATTCCTCAAGGCCTTCTCAAGTACAACTAACTTTTATGCCTAATTAAAAGGTGGCCTTTTCCTTTTATAAGCTTACAGCATTTTTCTGGATGATATGTCTGGACAATTGTTACTTCCAGATTTGCAGTTTGCATTACAGAATGCACCTCGTACTCTTCTCTGCTGTTACTGTATCTTGCCTCTCTAGAAAAACTGGAAACTGCTGGAGGGAAGCAACTTATATTCTTTCTTATTTCTATGCAACTGAGCACAGTGCCAGGCACACTGAAGTCAATCAATTTCACATGCATGTATTGGGCACCCAATGCTTGTTGATATGCAGAAGGCACGTATTAATGGGCAGGGGATTCAATACCATATAATAAAAATTTCTGCACTCAAAGAGCTCAGAGTCTGGCTTGGAGGATGAGCTGCAAGAACTAAAAAAGGTACAGATGGCATTTCTAGTGTTAGCAAAAGACACCTGCGTACTTAAGGGAAATGCATCTCCTCCAGCTGGGATGGTGGAAAAGGTTTGGCCGACGGGAGATTTGAGCAGGGTCTTGAAGGATGGGCAAGACTGGATAGGCAGAGATGGGGAAGGGGTGAGAGTCAGAAGGCCAGGTGAGCTGGCCTGGAGGAGGCTTTGCAGATGGGAGCAGCAGCAGAGGCTGGAAGTGCATGTAGGGTGAGACTGTAAAAGGCCTTCAACAGTGGCCTCAATAGCTTACACTTTACCCAATGGGGATTAGTAGGGCACTGGGAAGACAATGAATGTTTCTGTGCATGGGGAGTGATGCTATGGCAGTATTTTAGGAGTGGTCATCTAGGGCCGACACTAAATACTTATTGATTGGGGAGAGTGGGAGGGTCTCTATAGGTGTTCATCTGTCTTTATGTTGCTGGTTCTGTATGGATGACTGCAGCCTCAAAAGCCAGCTAGAAATAGACATACAAATGGTCCAACAACTGCACCGAAAGCTTTCTATTTTTTCGGCAAATAGTGTCACATGAAAATCTCCTATTCCCTAGATGTTTCCTGTTTCTAGATCAGAAAATCTCAAATCTCAAATCTTTCCTTCACTACCACCATCAGAGGCGTGACAGCCTGCCACGGTCTGAATCCGTGCTTAAATGGAAGAGAGTCCCTTCTTTCTGCTTCTCCCCTGCTCCTCATCAGAGTGTTGGTGTAAAGCCAGTGAAATGCCATTTCACAAAATTGTGTTTTTGTTCATGCAAGATGACTATCTTCCCAAAGCTATTTTGTGGTTCTGGAAAAGGAAGATATGAGATAGATTTTTTTTTTTTTTTGAGGAAGAAAATAGTTTTAGTCCTTTGCAAAATTAAATAATAGATCTCTAAGATTTCTAAGCTCAGGTTTTCGGTATTAATTAAAACACATTGCCAGAACAGCTTGTTGTAACCTTCTCCTTCCCCCATGGCTTCCCCCTGTCCTGCCAAGGCTTCTGCTGGCTACATAGAGACACAGACACAGACACACACACACACACACACGCACACATACACATGCGCACATGCACACACAGCTGGTAGTTCCAGCTCTGTCTGCCATCATTACAATCAAAGAGCGTTTACCAAGCATCCACATGAGCTGGCGCTGTTAGAATTATTTGCCAAATGTATCTCGCTGAAACACATGAACACAGCGCCTAAAAAAACGGAAGCCACACGGTTGGTTAGGATAATGGAATTGTTTCTCTGAGGGTAAGGTATGTGATTAACCTCTGTTGTCTTGTATAACAAACTGAGTGCAAATCCCCAGGAGAGGAACTTTTTCAGAGTGACTGACAGGCACCTGCTGAAACTTTGCTGCGCCTTTCCCTGTGGCTTTGTGCCCCAGTGTTGACGAGGTACCCAGGCCTGGCTCCAGGAGTCCAGGCTCCTATCCTCCTGACAGATAGGGCTAAATGAGCATGGGGCTCCCTCCTGGGGAAACATATCTGTATTCCACGCTGCCGCAGGCTTCCCTTGGGGCCACATCCAGGACCTGAATGTTTTATTGAACCATTGATAGTGAATTTTCTGCTTGAATTCCCTGCTGCTTGGAGACAAAAGGCACCAGAGGGCCCTGAGTCAGGGCTCAGGGTTTGGGTGGAAATGTTCTTATTTGTATTCCATAGCTCTGTGCATGTGTATACTCTAAACAAGACCAAGCCACCCCTCCCCCAAGCTAACTGTACATATTGGTGTTCATTCATTTGACACACATGTGTGAAGGGCCTGTTAGTGCCAGGCACCATGCTAGGGGCTGGGCACAAACAAGAATGGGTCTAGATCCCAGCTGAAATGCACCGGAGCCCTCGAAGCTTAAAAACTGCATTTGGTATGAACACAAAGCAGTGCACGTCCCAAATGTGAATAGGTTCTGGAAGGTCTTAAATTAATGAACAATAGATTCAGAAGAGGGTAGTAAAAGGAAGGTAAGATGATCATACTGGGTAAAATAAATACAGACATGGATTGGTGGGAGACAAGAAAGCAAGCATTGATGTGGTGATTTTTTCTCCTTTTCCTTCCTTCCTTCCTTCCTTCCTTCCTTCCTTCCTTCCTTCCTTCCTTCCTTCCTCCCTTTCTTCCTCTTTCTCTCCTTCTCTCTTTCTTTCTTCTCAGAGTTTCACTCTTATTGCCCAGGCTGGAGTACAATGGCACAATCTTAGATCACTGCAACCTCCACCTCCTGGGTTCAAGTGATTCTCCTGCCTCAGCCTCCCAAGTAGCTGGGATTACAGGCGTGCTCCGCTATGTCTGGCTAATTTTTTGTATTTAGTAGAGATGGGATTTCACTATGCTGGTCAGGCTGGTCTCAAACTCCTGACCTCAGGTGATCCACCCTCCTTGGCCTCCTGAAGTGCTGGGATTACAGGTGTGAGCCACCATGCCTGGACAAGATTTTATTTTAGGTTCTTATATATATGGTAAAGCAGGGATAAAAATTTTAAGGTTAGATGAGAGGACTTTACATATCTAGAGTCTTTGCAAGCAATATAATATTTTATACTGAACTATTTGCTGAATGAATAAACATTCTACCACAAAACAATTGTCCCAATAATTTCCTGAGCTGGAAGGTTTACTTACGGAATAGGAAATGGTATCTTCCCCGCAAAAGAGAGGGTTTTTTTTTCTCTGATCATATGAGCAATACATGCTCTGTGTAAAAACAATTTCAGACTATACAAAAAACTATAAAAATGAAAGCAATCTCAGCTCACTGCCACCTGCGCCTCCCGGGTTCAAGTGATTCTGTAGTCCCAGCTACTCAGGAGGTTGAGGCAGGAGAATGGCTTGAACGCGGGAGGCGGAGGTTGCCGTGAGCTGAGATCGCGCCACTGCACTCCAGCCTGGGTGACAAAGTAAGACTCTATCTCAAAAAAAAAAAAAAAAAAAAGAATCCAATTAAGCTTATATATTACGTTTTTTGGTCTTTTACTTTTTTAAATTTTGAGGCAGAGTCTTGCTTGCTGCAGTGCCCAGTCTGGAGTGCAGTAGCCCTTCTTTTGTTTCTTGACATTGACTTTTTGGAGTGTTCTGGCCAGTTGTCTTTTGGAATGTCCCCATTCTGGATTTGTCTGGTGTTTCTTCATGATTAGATTCATTAGGAGGCAACTGCTCATGATACTAAATTTGATTAATTAGTCGATATAGTAACTGAACAGTCCTTCCATTGTAATGATAATTTTGCCTTTCTAGTCAACAAGGAATCTGTGAGATGATAACCTTGAGACTGAATATTCTGTTTCTCTATAACTCTTTATCCAATATATTTTTTGATGATTCTTGCTGGAATCAGTGATTATGTTGGGGACTGCACAATGATAATTTTCTATGGCTCTGTCCTCATTTATTAATGGTTTTCTCGTAAAGAAGAGCTTTTCCCCATTTTCCTTCTCTCATTCTTTCTCTTTAGGAGCATTATGGATGTATAGATTTAAAAAAAAATACAAGATACCACAAAAGCTTACTGTAATTCTTTTCTGATGTTCAAATTGCCCCAAATTTGGCCTGTGGCTTCTGTGCTCTGGCATGACTCCATTAGTCTTTGAACACTGTTTTCTGGCACAGTGTGTTCTGGAATTACCTTGTACTTTCTTTGCCCCAAATCTAAAATCAACCAAAAGAGAGAATCTGAACAGCCAGAGGAGAATCTCTTACCCTTCACCCTTTATCCCAGTGGCAAAAGAGGAGGGTGGGGTAAGGAAAGGGCCCCATAAAACAGATATGCCTGCCTATGTTTGTGTGTGTGGAGGGGGGAGTGGGGCCAGAGGACAGGTGGAAGGGGAGTCCTTTGAGTGGTGGAAAAATCTGGAAGCCTTAACACCCCGGGACTTCAAGATTGGGACCAGCATGCCTATTCTAATCCTTTCCTATGTTGTCCTCCTGGGACATATCCATTGCATATTTCCATGTCGCACTTATCTCTGTGTTCATTTGAACCCAGTTTTACCTGTATGAAAATGCTGGTGGGGGCATGACAGTGTTATTTACTGCCCTAGAGATGCACAGTCAGATAAACCCTGATAAACTCAGCTAATATGTACTGATCTCCTACTATGTGCCAGGAGAGCTGATTTCACAGACATTATCTCATTTAGGCTTCAAAGCAACTGTGCAAAAGAGGTGCGATTATTCTCATCTGACAAGTGAGGAAATGGGTTTTAGATGAAGTAACATCTCAAGCTTACGTGCTGCTAAGGAGCAGAATCTACACTTGTATTCAGTTCTTCGGACCTCAAATGTGGTACTCTCTCTCCTATTTGTTACAAGCCTGTGTGTGAAAACAACCCAGTTCCCTGATAGAGTCAGTCACCGAATGTGCCCTGATTACTTACTACATGCTCACCACTGTACTAGGCATGTCCAAGGATACATCATTTATTAAGCACTGACTGTGTAATTTATAAATTACCCACTGACTGACTAATTTATAAAGGAAAGAGGTTTAATGGACTCACAGTTCCACATGGCCGGGGAGGCCTCAACAATCATGGCTGAAGGTGAAAGAGGAGCAAAGTCTCGTCTTACACGGTGGCAGGCAAGACAGCGTGTGCAGGAGAACTCCCCTTTATAACACCATCAGATATCATGAGACTTACTCACTATCATGAGAACAGCATGAGAAAGACCTGCCTCTATGATTCAATTACCTCCCACCGGCTCTTTCCCACAACACGTGGGAATTATGGGAGCTACAATTCAAGATGAGATTTGGGTGGGGACACAGTCAAACCATATCAACTTGTTTAAAGAGTTTTGCAAAAAAGGATATTGACTTGGGTGTCAAGATACCTTAACTGACAATTAGATACTTTTACATTGAGCATCTGTGGTGTACTAGGTATGTACATAAGGCATATGCTCTGGCAGGATGCTGTGGCTCATGCCTATAATCCCAGCACTTTGGGAAGTTGAGGTGGGAGAATCACTTGAGGCCAGGAGTTTGAAACCAGCTTGGGCAACAAAGCGAGACCCCTGTCTCTACAAAAAATGAGAAAAGTAGTCAGGTGTGGTGATGTGTGCCTGTAGTCTCTAAGCTACTTGGGAGGCTGAGGTGGGAGGATTGCTTGAGACCAGGAGGTTGAGGCTGCAGTGAGATATGATTGCACTATTATACTCCAGCCCAGGCAACAGAGTGATACTGTCTCTTAAAAAAAGTATATGTTTTAATCTTCATAATACTCTGTTATGGACTGAATTTTGTCTCCCTTAAATTCGTATGTTGAAGCCCTAACCCCTAGTGTGACTGTGTTTGGAGTTAGGGCCTTTGAAGAGGCAATTAAGGTAAAAAACAGTCGTATAGGTACACCCTAGTCCATTATGACTGGTGGCATAAAACAAGAACAGAAAGAGACACACACACAGAGGGCAGGCCATGAGGACACAGCAAGAAGGTGGCTGTCTGCAAGCCCAAGAGAGAGACCACAGGAGCAACCAAACCTGCTGCCACCTTGATCTTGGACTTCCTGCCTCCTGAATGGTGAGAAAATAAGTATCAGTTGTTTAAGCCACCCAGTCTGTAGCATTCTGCTATGGCAATCCTAGCAAATTAATACTCATCTTTTCAAGAAAGGAAATAGGATCTTGACTTCTCAGATAAAATAGGACATAGTTCAGAGAGGTGAAGACATTTTCCCAAGGTCCCACAGATGGGAAGTGGTGATGACAGAATTCAAACCCAGGTCTGTCTACACTAAAGCTCTGAGCCTTCCCACTGCACTCTCCTTTGATCTAGTTCTGGCACTGGCACAGAAGAAGTCCTGGGTAAATGCCATGAGGGCAGGGATGAGGTCTAATTTGCCTACTATTGTGTCTCCATGGCCAGCCACAGTCCCTGTCAGCACTTGAATGTTTGTTGGATGAATATCTTTGCCTCAAAGAGCTTTATGATTTGGGTTAGATAAGAAACCAAGCAAGTATTAACCTCTATTAACCTCTAAACTGTTTTGGTGGAAGTTCTTAGAATAATAATTCACAGAAGAGAAAGTTCTGGGTGGACTGGAACAACAAAAGAAAATTTTAGAAGGTAGACAGGACTCTGCCTGGACCTCAGTTCTCAGGACACCAGGACAAATGGTCGTTACCATTTACCATCCATGTCCAATGGATTATTTATTTACTTTTATATCATAAGTCATCCTGTGAATACTTTACAGAAGTGAGAATAAAAGTATAGTGAAAAATAACTACTAAAAATTTTCATGAGAATGCAAATGTAGCGGACCTCTTTGTATCAAGTAAATTTTGAGGCACAAACATAATTAAAAATGAAACACCGCAGTCACGTGCCCTTTTTTTTTGACACAGAGTTTCATTCTTGTTGTCCAGGCTGGAGTGCAATGGTGCAATTTCAGCTCACTGCAACCTCCACCTCCTGGGTTCAAGTGATTCTCCTGCCTCAGCCTCCCAAGTAGCTGGGAATACAGACATGTGCCATAACGCCTGGCTAATTTTTTTTTTTTTTTTTGTATTTTTAGCACAGATAGTTTCACCATGTTGGTCAGGCTGGTCTCGAACTCCTGACATCAGGTGATCCACCCACGTCGGCCTCCCAAAGTGCTGGGATCACAGACATGAGCCACTGCACCCAGCGCACATGTCCTTTTAACAAAAGGAGATGGTCCAGGTTCTTGTCACAAATTATTGCATGATGAAGTCCTTTCTGTTGATTTACAGGGCAAAAATGCTGTATTTCCTTTTTGTTCTTAAAAAGACATTTTTTGGCCGGGCACCGTGGCTCACGCCTGTAATCCCAGCACTTTGGGGGGCCGAGGCGGGCAGATCACGAGGTCAGGAGATCGAGACTATCCTGGCTAACACAGTGAAACCCCGTCTCTACTAAAAATATGAAAAATTAGCTGGGCATGGTGGCGGGCGCCTGTAGTCCCAGCTACTTGGGAGGCTGAGGCAGGAGAATGGCGTGAACCTGGGAGATGGAGCTTGCAGTGAGCTGAGATTGCGCCACTGCACTCCAGCCTGGGCAACACAGCCAGACTCCATCTCAAAAAAAAAAAAAAAAAGACATTGTTCACACATTGATTCTTAAGTTTGAGGACACTCACTTAGGATGGTGTCATCTGAGGCCTGATAGCCTGAGATTTCACTTTAAGGATATATTTTACCATCATTATTCCTGTCTACAGTGCCATTCTCTCTTTTCATTTCATTTTCTGGTTCATCTAATAATTTGGAATGTCTTCTTCTGTCCATTTTATTTTCTTTGCCTTTATGGGTGGAAAATGAAAAATTCTGATTTGTCAAGTGTGTTTAATGAAAGCAAAAAGCAGCCTACAAAGATGGTGTCTCCTGCCTTCTTTTGTACTTTCTTGAGAGATGATGTCATTCTTTGGGTAATAAGAAAATGAAAAGAACAGTTTGGAGATTCCTCAAAAAAACTAAAAATTGAGTTACCAGATAATCCAGCAATCCCACTGCTGGGTATAAACCCAAAATATAGGAACTCAATACATCAAAGAGGTGTCCTCACTCCTATGTTTGTTGCAGTACCATTTGCAGTAGCTAAGATTTGGAAGCAACCTGTGTCCATCAACAGATGAATGTATAATGAAAATGTGATACATGTGCACAATGGAGTGCCATGCAGCCATCAAAAGAATGAGAGCCAGTCATTTGCGACAACATGGATGGAATTGGAAATCATTATGTTAAGTGAAATAAGCCAAGCACAGAAAGACAAACATCAAATGGTCTTACTTATCTGTGGGAACTAAAAATCAAATCAATTGAACTCATGGACATAGAGAGTAGAAGGATGTTTACCAGAGGCTGGGAAGGGTAATTGGGAGGGAGGTGTGGATGGTTCATGGATACAAAACAGTTAGAAAGAATGAATAAGACCTATTATTTGATAGCATAATAGGGTGACTATAGTCAATAGTGACTTCATTGTATATTTGAAAATAAAGAATGTAATTGGATTATTTGTAACTCAAAGGATAAATGCTTGAGTGGATGGATAACCCATTCTTCATGACGTGCTTATTTCGCATTGCATGCCTGTATCAAAACATCTCATGTACCTCATAAATATATACACTTAGTAGGTACTCACAAAAAATTTAAAAAACAATTTAAAATTTTTTTTAAAAAGGAAGGATGATGATTTGCTTCACTATTGCACCATCCTTCTAGGCAGTTCCATCATTCTTCCATTTAAAAATTGTTTTCAGGCTGAGTGTGGTGGCTCATGCCTGTAATCCCAGCACTTTGGGAGGCCAAGACGGGTGGATCACAATGTCAGGAGATCGAGACCATCCCTTCTCTACTAAAAAAAAAAAAAAATTCAAAAATATGAAAAATTAGCCAGGCATGGTGGCACACGCCTGTAGTCCCAGCTACCTGGGAGGCTGAGGCAGGAAAAATTCCTTGAACCTGGGAGGCGGAGGTTGCAGTGAGCCTAGATCATGCCACTGCACTCCAGCCTGGATGACAGAGTGAGACTCTGTCTCAAAAAAAAAAAAATTATTTTCATCATTTTTGGCATGGTTGGGAGCAATTGTTATTTACCAGTTGGGTTACTTATCAGTTGTTCCCAACTATGCCAAAAATGATGAAAATAATTTTTAAATGGAAGAATGATGGAATTGTCAGGATAATAATAATGGAATAACAATAATTTCCAGGATAATAAAATAGTAAAGTATCTCAAGATATAAGAAAAATAAGATCACCTAGATCCTGTAATGCCTCTTACACACATTGCCCTTAGATAAAAAGGATCCCAGTGGACCCATATGGTAATTGCAAAATAAAATACGTTTTATTTAATTAAAAATATGTAAATTCTCTCTGTTCTTTGGAAGACCTCTAAGAAGAAAAGGCATAAAACATCAATCTTTATAAAGCGTTAGAGCTTACAAAAAGAAACATAATAGGGAATTGGGAACCATGGGTGAGGATAGACAGGCACTCCCGCTATTGGAGGCAGGATTGGCAAACAAGCACAACAGGGAGAGGCAATACAGGTGTGGGAGTCAGTGAGTAAATCAGATTCACCACTGCTGATGCTTTGTTGGGGAGAGAGGCATCAGGTTGGAGGACCAATGATGGCCGCCCATCAATTTGAGCCACGTGGATGCTCTTCTGCAGGCAAGAAGCAGTGAGTCTGGAGGGTTTTGGGCAGGGTGGCATGAGGCATGCAAACATTTTCTTGGCTGTTTGTCTTGTTCTTACTAGGATTGTGGAGCTTTATTCCCAAGGAAAAAATATTGCTTTTAACATGTAATAAAAACCATACATAAGAATCTTCTTTTGTAGTTGCTGTCCATAAGTTTAGTGTCTTTATTTGAAAAATCCTCATAGAAAATTGTTTGGTTTAGCTCTCAGCAGCCTGCTCCTAAGCTCTGAGGAAGCTTGCCTTCTTTTGAGCTACCTGATCTTTCTTCTGAGTGAGGGACATTTTGGGATGGTTCCACCTCTTCTTTTTAACTTCTTTCTTGGGCTTCTTTTCGTAGACTGGATTCTCTCGTATAGCAGCATGAGCTTTCTTTTTTTTTTTTTTTTTTTTTTTTGAGACGGAGTCTCGCTCTGTCACCCAGGCTGGAGTGCAGTGGCGCGATCTCGGCTCACTGCAAGCTCCGCCTCCCGGGTTCACGCCATTCTCCTGCCTCAGCGTCTCCGAGTAGCTGGGACTACAGGCGCCCGCCACCACGCCCGGCTAATTTTTTGTATTTTTAGTAGAGACGGGGTTTCACCGTGGTCTCGATCTCCTGACCTCGTGATCCGCCCGCCTCAGCCTCCCAAAGTGCTGGGATTACGAGCGTGAGCCACCGTGCCCGGCAGCAGCATGAGCTTTCTTATACATCTCCTCCATCGTGTCTGGAGTTACGCTGTTTTTTATATATTGAGAGAACTGTTTCTTGTAAGCATCTTCATCTTGTTTCATTAAGTAGCACATGTAATCTGCAACATTCTGGCCCACGATGTGCTTCTGGTGTACTTCTGCATTGCTTTCAGAATCATAAACAGGGAATCGTTTGGTACTGTGAGGGATAGACAAGCTTCCATCCACAGCTCCCTTCAGGGTGCCAAAAACTTTATTGCCAGTGATGGTTCTGGCAAGGCCTGCATCCAAACAGCAGGTAAAGGCACCTGGCTGACCATCAATGCTTTCCACATTGTATTCATCGCCAGTCACCTCTATTTGGCCATCATAGATCTTGTCCATGCCAAACCTATTGAGAAGACTGCAGGCCAGCAGCAGGCCAGTACAATACGCTGCAGCATAATTTGTTAGGCCAACCTTCACATCATATTTTGGCAGTTTGCGTGCATATGCCGCGCAGACTATAATTTCCCCCTCTATGCGGGCATAAGCAATCTGATAAATGATATCTCTGTTTGTTACATGAACTATCATCCTGTATTTGGGTGTGCTGTATTTATTTTTATCCCGTATCACCAAGGATTTCTGAGAATAGTAATCAATTTTACCCTCTTGGCGTCTTCTAAATTTCACTTGCTATCTCTTAAAGTAGGCCTTATTCTTAACAACTTTAACAAACCCCATCCTGTGGAACAGAGACCCGAATCCATGGCTCGACAGAGACCTGCAGGCCCAGCAGCGCTAGGGGGCAAAACGGGCAAGAATCTTAACATTGAATTCAGATCATTGTGTATTTATTTTCAAGTACTTCAGTAGGGACTACATTCATTAACACGAATTAAAACCCACATGCTGTTTTCAAAGCCTATTAAAACTATATTCCTATTAACAAATAAGCTATTTAGTTCAACTCTGTTTCATTGGAAGTTTACACTAACTCCCGAGGTCTTGAATGTTTTAGGTGCCACACTGGCTTGCCATTAGGGGTCGTGACGAAAAATACCAGACGACTCAGTCTGGGAAGGGGAAGTTGAAGAGTGAACATGATCATAATCTCTAAAATGGTAAGAGCAGTGGAGAAAGTGGACATACATTTATTTTTCAAATTCTGGAGGAGTTTCATAGGGAAGAAGCTTATGGAACCATTATCCCAAGAGGTGGTAGTGCCTGCAAAAGTAATTTCAAAGATTAAGATACTTGCAGAGATGACAGTTATAATTGGCTATTAGAGAAAATGGAGTGCTTTGGGTGGCACACTCCAGAGGCTGCTGTCAGGGCTGTACATTTCCAGCTGCAGAGGCAGAGAATCATACCTAGCATGGCCCTTCTCATATCCTTGGGAGGCAGCTTGCTCCAAGAGATGCATCTTGCTTTCAGAACACATTCCCATTGACTTTTTTTTTTTAAACACAAAACAATCATTTATTGTTGACTGGGCTCAGGAGGTGGTTCTCACTGGGGGTCTCTTGTGAGGTTGCAATAAGACATTGATGGGAGGTGCAGTCATCTCAAAGGCTGTCTGTTGATGCTGTTTGCTAGGACCTCCACTGGGGCTGAGGACTAGAATGAATATACTCAGCCTCTCCATTGTTGCCTGGGTTTCTTCACAACATGGCAGCAGGGATTGAAGAGCAAGCGTCCCAAGAGAGAGCCAGGCTAAAGTACCTTTCATAGTTTAGCCTTGGAACACATGCAGTGCCACTTGTGCTGTTTTCTGTTGTCTTCCTTAGAAATGTGTCCCTAAGTTCAGCCCGTATTCAAGACGAGGGGAATAGACTTTACCTCTTGAGGGTTGACCCATCAACTTGAAAAAAAAAAACCTGGTTGTTGTTTTATCACTGTCACACATTGATAATAATTATACCTAACATTCCACCCATTCAGTGAGTCAAGCATTCAGTCATTTAGCAAATACTTATTGCTAGGCATTTTGTCCATACTTACATCTGAATAGGGCTTCACAGTTTCCAGAGAAACTTCGTAATCAGCATTTGACTTGGTGTTCTCAACAACCATGCATGAAAGGCTAGGTGTGTTTAATTACTTCCATTTCTCAGATAAGGCAGTAAGAGGCTGGGAAACTCATCCAAAGTCTCTGAGCTGGTGCCTGGTCCAGAGGTCATTCAAACCCAAGTCTGTCCTGGAAGGGCATTCTTTCCACTCACCACCCAGGACACCATCTTCCTCTCTCTCTCAAAATATCCAAGACTGGAGAGGATAGACAGCCAGATAGACTTGCTCTGAGGTACTATGGCTTTTGCATGGGGTGGCCACATTTGAGGTATTTGAGGCATTTGAGGGTGAAAGGCAGCGCTATTAATAATGACCCTGGGGTGACAGGCACGAACCAGGCATACTGGACATAGAGTCACTTCACCCACAAATGCTCAAATAACTGGAACCCAAGTGTCTTGTGCTTTTCTGCCAAATCATGCCTTATTTTTTTAAACTTCCTACCTCTTTAAGCAAAACCAACAAATGCTATCAATGCCACAAGGATATGAGTGACCCATAGCTCCCCAGGAGAAGGCACGAGGGCATCTATGTGCTCACATGAAATTGCTTGGCCAGCTCCTGGAACCTGCTCCATTCCATGTGAACTGAAGGGGTCTGGGGTGTGAGTTTGGGGTTGCTGGGCAGAGGCCTGCAAGGAGATGGTCCAGCCACCCCAGGCGTCCCATTTCCCTCTCCTGCTGCATCATTTGTTGGGGAGGCAGGAAGACCACATTCTGGAGGGAGTGGCACTGGGGAGCCGTGGAGTGAATATTGGGCATGGGTGTAGCCCTTGCTGGGCAGAAATGGCTGGGCCTTTGTACCCCACCCACCTCGGTCAATGTGTGCTGGGTTTCCCAGGAAGGATGCAGCCTCCAGTGACACAGACCTCTCTAGTCGAGGCAGATCTCGAAGGAACTGAGAGCTAGCAGCTTTGTGCTGATCATGCTTCCCACAGCCAGGCCCTAAGGCTTTCCTTCAAGGGGGACCTGGATGGAGCATCTCATGCCCCCTCAGGCAGTAGAAAGAACCAGAAAATAGAAAGAAAATGTCTATTTAAAATTAGATATGGTCTCCGAATTTAAGGGACCCAGATCTGGTATAGATTCTACCACTTGTTAGTTCGCGTGACCCTGGACGTGTCCTTTTCCCTTCCTGGAACTCACTGTCCTCATCTGTAAAAGTGAGAGAGCTGAATTAGTGTTAGAGTTGGCCTGGCTCCACCCTGCTGTTTTGTAGTAATGAAGTCATTTAATACCTGGGCTGGGGAGACTTCTCTCTCTGTTAGAGTGGGTTGGAGCAAGCCTTTCTGCTCTTGGTTGGGAATATTTGTTACAGGCTATTCAAAGTAAACTAGAATACTCCCCAGAGAATAACATTTTAAATGGAACTGCAGAAAAATCTATTGTGACTGGTAAGTGGCTAAAGAAGAGAAAATCCCTAGGGAGTGATTGGATGCCACTTGTCACACTTGGAAAAGATTTAACCTATCCATTAGTGGGAAAGAGTGTGTAGAGTTGTGGCTAATAACTGCATTGTGCCGCACTTAGCATTTATGAGGAACAAATTGTGTTTTTCCTGTTGTTTGGATTTTACTTCCTTCCTGAAAACCCTTCACCAGCCTCCTCTTGTCTTGTAAGCATCGACTTCAAATGGCACATTGGATGTGAAAGGTTTTTAGAAACTAATGAATTATCTGTAGCTTTCCATTACTCTTATCTCCTGTTCCAAGGTAATTAAAAGATGGCTGTGCCATTGAGTAATTTCAAGCGTGTTGTCCAGTTATCTAATCTGCAGTATTTATCTTCTCTGCATTGCTGAATACCGTCTTCTCTCCTGGTCAAAGAAATCTTGGAGGCTTCACTTTGGTAGATTGCTGACACCAGGGATGGCAGGTTGCCCCGGCCCCGTGAGTCCTCTGGGCAGTCAGGTGTCAGCAGGGTGGAGTGGGAGCTTCAGTGACAGGTTGGCATCTTAGAACATTCCACCCCCTGACTCCTTGCAGAATGGGTGGGACATAGAGCGAAAGCCAGGGACTTGGGGAGGCAGGAGTCTCTGCAGCTCGCAGACGCGAGTTCTGTGTTCTTGTCATCCGCTGGAGAGAGATTCAGGGAGCCATCATTTCTGCCAGGTCGAGGGGCCCAGATGCAGCCCCTTTGGGCAGCGGGGCCAACTCTGTGCTGCTAGTCTTCGGTGGTGAGGAGGGGACAGGGAGCCAAAGTTGGGGGGCTTGTGCAGTTGGCAATGGTCATTTGTGGGCTACAGTTGAAGCAGCCCCTGAAGGGGCAGAGTTTTCTAGAGGTGACTTCCAAGGTGGGTTTTGAGGAAAGCAAGAGATCTTGAGGAATGGAGGGGAGTAGGGCACCATAAGGAAACATGAGCGCAGGACTCACATATGCTGGGAGACAGAGCTTGGCTGCCACCAGGGCCCAAATGGGGTTGGAAGGCAGATGCAGCGGAATGACCGTTAGTGATCAGAAGTGCTTCCTCTCTGTTTTCTGCCAGGAATCCGATGAGGTGGACTGGAATCACTACAGGTTCTTGAGCTAGTGGGGAAATGCATTTGGAGCATTTGGAAGCTTTGGAGAATGGATCAGAGTGGGGAAGAGACTGCATGTTAGGGGAGCAGCCTCCCTAGGGAGACTGTTGTAGCCCAGGTATGAGGAAAGGGAGGGGAAGGTGTTGTGGAAACACCAAAGTGCTGTACATTTCTTGCTTAATGTCATCAATCCCTTCCAGGAAACTGGACCTCTGACCCTGGTAATATCCCAATCAGCTCCACAATGCTCCATTTCCAATGTCACTGCCCTGCCCCTAGTTGAGCCCCTAATGCTGTAAACTTGGACTGTTATAAAGAGCTTACCAAGACTCCTTGGCTCAATCTCCTCTTCTGATTACAGCATCTTCACTGTTTCCAGAGTCATCTTATCAAAACAGCTAGGAGCCCCTCGTCCTGCTCACACACCTTCCGAGTCACCCCATTGCCTCCAGGTGAGGCTGAGACTCCTCAGCAAGCACTAAGCTCTCAGCTTGCTTTCCCATTCTCGTCTCCAGGGTGCCCCTTCCCTTCAATCTAATAGAAAGTCACAGTTTTAATTTTGCCACTGTTTTCGTCTTTACCACCTGTCCTCTGGATTCGAATCTCCTTTTTTTCCTCCTTCCCCTGTGACCTCATCTATAGAACTCTACCTCTCTAAGGCCCAGTCCAAATGTAGCTTGGTTCATAAAGTTTCCCAAGATTTCTCTGAGCAGAATCTGTCTTTTCCTCTTTCTGCTGCCATAGCACTATGACTACATGTAACTCAGTTTGTTTTGATCATTGTTTTTTCTATCCTTTCCATGATCTGCTTGTAATTGAAGGGCAGGGGAGGTGTCTGATTGATCTGTACCTTGGCATTCAGAGACAAGTTGTTCTACCCCTTGTCTCACTACTCTCTCCCCTGAAATTTGGACATCATTTATTTTTCTCTTCCTACATGCTACTCCTCTTGTTGATCTTGGGCCAAAGGTCCTGATTTTGATTTTCTGGAAAGCCAGTGCTATTCTGCTTCCAAATCTTCCTCTGAAAGATAGTAATAACAGGTAATCTCATCAGCCCTTTTCCTGCGGCAGAAGCTGTGATCACACAAGTTCCATTTTCTCTGTCCTAAAACTCAATGTGGTAACTCATTAAGGTCAGGAGGGCTGAATCCTGGGAAAAGTCCCATGGCCCCATTTTGCAGATGTGAGAAATGGAGGTCAATGACTACTTCTCAGGGGATGTTAAAGATAAAAAAAATCAGCTGGGCCTGGTGGCTCACGCCTGTAATCCCAGCACTTTGGGAGGCCGAGGCAGGCAGATCACAAGATCAGGAGCTTGAGACCAGCCTGACCAACATGGTGAAACCCCATCTCCACTAAAAATACAAAAATTAGCTGGGCATGGTGGCGTATACCTGTAATCCCAGCTACTCAGGAGGCTGAAGCAGGAGAATTGCTTGAACCCAGGAGGCAGAGGTTGCAGTGAGACAAGATCACGCCACTGCACTCCAGCCTGGTGACAGAGCAAGACTCCGTCTAAAAAAAAAAAGATAAAAAAATCAAACTGCTGGTGAATAAGCATCATGGGTGATGACTCTCTGGGGCTGGTATCATGCAGGTGGCAAACAGCTGTAGGTAAAGAAAGGCAGATTTATTAGAGAAAGTAATAAAATTTGTTGCAAGAAAGCAATGGGCAAGTCAGCAAGAGAGGAGCTGACTGCAAGGGGGTTTTATAGGATGGTGTTTGTGTTGGAGAAAGCTACATGCAGTACTAATAATGCCAAGGTTGCAGTGAGCTAACTTGCAATTTTCTCTCAGCTGAAGGTCTGGTGATAGCTGGGCACAGGATGATTGTGAGTTATTTGTGCAGGAGGGCTATGTGTCCTGGACCATGAAGAAAGGCAGACTTGTAGCTCATCTGCATTCTCTTTTTGCTGTCCTCTGCACCCACCAGCCTTACTCTTTTCCCATTATCAAGACTCTACAGTGAGGACTTTTGTTGAAAACTTGAGATGCAACATTCAGATGATCCTTGGCTTTTTATATGATTGTTAGACGCTTTTAAAAATGTCACTTTACCCCCACTTATAGTCTATAATATTAGATC
The DNA here is from genome assembly GCF_028878055.3 of Symphalangus syndactylus. Lineage (NCBI taxonomy): Eukaryota > Metazoa > Chordata > Mammalia > Primates > Hylobatidae > Symphalangus > Symphalangus syndactylus. The sequence continues at coordinate 121,237,224 of NC_072432.2, read as the reverse complement.
TAAGTATTCTCAGAAATACTTGTCTAACTCCCTGGAGAGTGTGAGGAATGGACAGAAGGTAAGTAACTGGCCCAAGGCCACATAGCTAGTGGGTGCCACATTGTGTATATGATACAGCATTAACCCAAATATAGAGAGAAGAGGAAGTTCTGCTTGAAGCTAGGGATGTTGAGGGCATGTAGATTTCCTTCCAAAACAGATAGAGTTGGCCTCTTCTCAACATATTATTGAATTGGTTGCCACAGCCACAATGATTGACTAAATTGCTCACCTAACTTAGTCACCCATACCTTTTCCCAAAACAATGTAGGTAACTGTCTCAGATTCTGCCTTTGGGACATCACGCCAGAGCCAGCTTGCAAGCACTGCCACTATAGAAAAAGGCAGTGTGAAAAGACCTGGCCAATGGGGCAGAAATGCTCCTTCTAGGCCAACTTGAAGAGTTGTTGGGAGAATTAAAAGAGAGTGGCTGCAGAGGGCACCCTATAGCTCCTGACTAAACATTTAATGATGATCACCCATATGAACTACTCTTTTTTTTTTTTTTTTTTAAGAAATGAGGTCTTGGGGTGGAGCCAAGATGGCCGAATAGGAACAGCTCCGGTCTCCAGCTCCCAGCCCCAGCGACATAGAAGACGGGTGATTTCTGCATTTCTGCTTGAGGTACCGGTTTCATCTCACTAGGGAGTGCCTAACAGTGGGTTCAGGACAGTCGGTGAAGCGCACTGTGCGCGAGCCGAAGCAGGGCGAGGCATTGCCTCACTCGGGAAGCGCAAGGGGTCAGGGAGTTCCCTTTCCTAGTCAAAGAAAGGGGAAACAGACGGCACCTGGAATATCGGGTCAGTCCCGTCCTAATACTGCGCTTTTCCAACGGGCCTGGAAAACGGCACACTAGGAGATTGTGTCCCGCACCTGGCTCGGAGGGTCCTATGCCCACAGAGTCTTGCTGATTGCTAGCACAGCAGTCTGAGATCACGCTGCAAGGCGGCAACGAGGCTGGGGGAGGGGCGCCCGCCATTGCCCAGGCTTGCTTAGGTAAACAAAGCAGCCAGGAAGCTCGAACTGGGTGGAGCCCACCACAGCTCAAGGAGGCCTGCCTGCCTCTGTAGGCTCCACCTCTGGGGGCAGGGCACAGACAACCAAAAACTCAGCGAGAACCTCCACAGCCTTAAATGTCCCTGTCTGACTGACAGCTTTGAAGAGAGTAGTGGTTCTCCCAGCACGCAGCTGGAGATCTGAGAACGGACAGACTGCCTCCTAAAGTGGGTCCCTCACCCCTGAGCAGCCTCACTGGGAGGCACCCCCCCAGTGGGACAGACTGACACCTCATTCAACCAGGTACTCCTCTGAGACAAAACTTTCAGAGGAACTATCAGACAGCTGAATTTGTGGTCTCACGAAAATCCGCTGTTCTGCAGCCACCGGTGCTGACACCCAGCCAAACAGGGTCTGGAGTGGACCTCTAGTAAACTCCAACAGACCTGCAGCTGAGGGTCTTGTCTGGTAGAAGGAAAATTAACAAACAGAAAGGACATCCACACCAAAAACCCATCTGTACATCACCATCATCGAAGACAAAAAGTAGACAAAACCACAAAGATGGGGAAAAAACAGACCAAAAAAACTGGAAACTCTAAAAAACAGAGCACCTCTCCTCCTCCAAAAGAACGCAGTTCCTCACCAGCAACGGAACAAAGCTGGATGGAGGATGACTTTGATGAGTTGAGAGAAGAAGGCTTCAGACGATCAAACTACTCTGAGCTACGAGAGGAAATTCAAAACAATAGCAAAGAAGTTAAAAACTTTGAAAAAAAATTAGAAGAATGGATAACTAGAATAACCAATGGAGAGAAGGGCTTAAAGGAGATGATGGAGCTGAAAGCCAAGTTTCGAGAACTACGCGAAGAATGCAGAAGCCTCAGTAGCAGATGCGATCAACTGGAAGAAAGGGTATCGCTGATAGAAGATGAAATGAATGAAATGAAGAGAGAAGGGAAGTTTAGAGAAAAAAGAATAAAAAGAAATGAACAAAGCCTCCAAGAAATTTGGGACTATGTGAAAAGACCAAACCTACGTCTGATTGGTGTACCTGAAAATGATGGGGAGAATGGAACCAAGTTGGAAAACACTCTGCAAGATATTATCCAGGAGAACTTCCCCAATCTAGCAAGGCAGGCCAGCATTCAGATTCAGGAAATACAGAGAACGCCACAAAGATACTCCTCGAGAAGGGCAACTCCAAGACACATAATTGTCAGATTCACCAAAGTTGAAATGAAGGAAAAAATGTTAAGGGCAGCCAGAGAGAAAGGTCGGGTTACCCACAAAGGTAAGCCCATCAGACTAACAGCTGATCTCTCAGCAGAAACTCTACAAGCCAGAAGAGAGTGGGGGCCGATATTCAACATTCTTAAAGAAAAGAATTGTCAACCCAGAATTTCCTATCCCGCCAAACTAAGCTTCATAAGTGAAGGAGAAATAAAATACTTTACAGACAAGCAAACGCTGAGTGATTTTGTCACCACCAGGCCTGCCCTAAAAGAGCTCCTGAAGGAAGCACTAAACATGGAAAGGAACAACCGGTACCAGCCCCTGCAAAAACATGCCAAATTGTAAAGACCATCGAGGCTAGGAAGAAACTATAGCAACTAACGAGCAAAATAACCAACTAACATCATAATGACAGGATCAGATTCACACATAACAATATTCACGTTAAATGTAAATGGGCTAAATGCTCCAATCAAAAGACACAGACTGGCAAACTGGATAAGGAGTCAGGACCCATCAGTGTGCTGTATTCAGGAAACCCATCTCACGTGCAGAGACACACATAGACTCAAAATAAAGGGATGGAGGAAGATCTATCAAGCAACTGGAAAACAAAAAAAGGCAGGGGTTGCAATCCTAGTCTCTGATAAAATAGACTTTAAACCAACAAAGATCAAAAGAGACAAAGAAGGCCATTATATAATGGTAAAGGGATCAATTCAACAAGAAGAGCTAACTATCCTAAATATATATGCACCCAACACAGGAGCACCCAGATTCATAAAGCAAGTCCTCAGTGACCTACAAAGGGACTTAAACTCCCACACAATAATAATGGGAGATTTTAACACCCCACTGACAACATTAGACAGATCAACGAGACAGAAAGTTAACAAGGATATCCAGGAATTGAACTCAGCTCTACATAAAGTGGACCTAATAGACATCTACAGAACTCTCCACCCCAAATCAACAGAATATACATTTTTTTCAGCACCACACCACACCTATTCCAAAATTGACCACATAGTTGGAAGTAAAGCTCTTCTCAGCAAATGTAAAAGAACAGAGATTATAACAAACTGTCTCTCAGACCACAGTGCAATCAAACTAGAACTCAGGATTAAGAAACTCAGTCAAAACCGCTCAACTACATGGAAACTGAACAACCTGCTCCTGAATGACTATTGGGTACATAATGAAATGAAGGCAGAAATAAAGATGTTCTTTGAAACCAACGAGAACAAAGACACAACATACCAGAATCTCTGGGACACGTTCAAAGCAGTGTGTAGAGGGAAATTTATAGCACTAAATGCCCACAAGAGAAAGCAGGAAAGATCCAAAATTGACACCCTAACATCACAATTAAAAGAACTAGAAAAGCAAGAGCAAACACATTCAAAAGCTAGCAGAAGGCTAGAAATAACTAAAATCAGAGCAGAACTCAAGGAAATAGAGACACAAAAAACCCTTCAAAAAATTAATGAATCCAGGAGCTGGTTTTTTGAAAAGATCAACAAAATTGATGGACCGCTAGCAAGACTAATAAAGAAGAAAAGAGAGAAGAATCAAATAGATGCAATAAAAAACGAAAAAGGGGATATCACCACCGATCCCACAGAAATACAATCTACCATCAGAGAATACTACAAACACCTCTATGCAAATAAACTAGAAAATCTGGAAGAAATGGATAAATTCCTCGACAAATACACCCTCCCAAGACTAAACCAGGAAGAAGTTGAATCTCTGAATAGACCAATAACAGGTTGTGAAATTGTGGCAATAATCAATAGCTTACCAACCAAAAAGAGTCCAGGACCTGATGGATTCACAGCTGAATTCTACCAGAGGTACAAGGAGGAACTGGTACCATTCCTTCTGAAACTATTCCAATCGATAGAAAAAGAGGGAATCCTCCCTAACACATTTTACGAAGCCAGCATCGTCCTGATACCAAAACCTGGCAGAGACATAACCAAAAAAGAGAATTTCAGACCAATATCCTTAATGAACATTGATGCAAAAATCCTCAATAAAATACTGGCAAACCGAATCCAGCAGCACATCAAAAAGCTTATCCACCATGATCAAGTGGGCTTCATCCCTGGGATGCAAGGCTGGTTCAACATACGCAAATCAATAAATGTAATCCAGCATATAAACAGAACCAAAGACAAAAACCACATGATTATCTCAATAGATGCAGAAAAGGCCTTTGACAAAATTCAACAACCCTTCATGCTAAAAACTCTCAATAAATTAGGTATTGATGGGACGTATCTCAAAATAATAAGAGCTATCTACGACAAACCCACAGCCAATATCATACTGAATGGGCAAAAACTGGAAGCATTCCCTCTGAAAACTGGCACAAGACAGGGATGCCCTCTCTCACCGCTCCTATTCAACATAGTGCTGGAAGTTCTGGCCAGAGCAATCAGGCAGGAGAAGGAAATAAAGGGTATTCAATTAGGAAAAGAGGAAGTCAAATTGTCCCTGTTTGCAGATGACATGATTGTATATCTAGAAAACCCCATTGTCTCAGCCCAAAATCTCCTTAAGCTGATTAGCAACTTCAGCAAAGTCTCAGGATACAAAATTAATGTACAAAAATCACAAGCATTCTTGTACACCAATAACAGACAAACAGAGAGCCAAATCATGAGTGAACTCCCATTCACAATTGCTTCAAAGAGAATAAAATACCTAGGAATCCAACTTACAAGGGATGTGAAGGACCTCTTCAAGGAGAACTACAAACCACTGCTCAATGAAATAAAAGAGGATACAAACAAATGGAAGAACATTCCATGCTCATGGGTTGGAAGAATCAATATCGTGAAAATGGCCATACTGCCCAAGGTAATTTATAGATTCAATGCCATCCCCATCAAGCTACCAATGACTTTCTTCACAGAATTGGAAAAAACTACTTTAAAGTTCATATGGAACCAAAAAAGAGCCCGCATCGCCAAGTCAATCCTAAGCCAAAAGAACAAAGCTGGAGGCATCACGCTACCTGACTTTAAACTATACTACAAGGCTACAGTAACCAAAACAGCATGGTACTGTTACCACAACAGAGACATAGATCAATGGAACAGAACAGAGCCCTCAGAAATGATGCCGCATAGCTACAACTATCTGATCTTTGACAAACCTGACAAAAACAAGAAATGGGGAAAGGATTCCCTATTTAATAAATGGTGCTGGGAAAACTGGCTAGCCATATGTAGAAAGCTGCAACTGGATCCCTTCCTTACACCTTATACAAAAACTAATTCAAGATGGATTAAAGACTTATATGTTAGACCTAAAACCATTAAAATCCTACAAGAAAACCTAGGCAATACCATTCAGGACATAGGCGTGGGCAAGGACTTCATGTCTAAAACACCAAAAGCAATGGCAACAAAAGCCAAAATCGACAAATGGGATCTCATTAAACTAAAGAGCTTCTGCACAGCAAAAGAAACTATCATCAGAGTGAACAGGCAACCTACACAATGGGAGAAAATTTTTGCAACCTACTCATCTGACAAAGGGCTAATATCCAGAATCTACAATGAACTCAAACAAATTTACAAGAAAAAAACAAACAACCCCATCAAAAAGTGGGCAGAGGACATGAACAGACACTTCTCAAAAGAAGACATTTATGCAGCCAAAAAACACATGAAGAAATGCTCCTCATCACTGGCCATCAGAGAAATGCAAATCAAAACCACAGTGAGATACCATCTCACACCAGTTAGAATGGCCATCATTCAAAAATCAGGAAACAACAGGTGCTGGAGAGGATGTGGAGAAATAGGAACACTTTTACACTGTTGGTGGGACTGTAAACTAGTTCAACCATTGTGGAAGTCAGTGTGGCGATTCCTCAGGGATCTAGAACTAGAAATACCATTTGACCCAGCCATCCCATTACTGGGTATATACCCAAAGGACTATAAATCATGCTGCTATAAAGACACATGCACACGTATGTTTATTGCGGCACTATTCACAATAGCAAAGAGTTGGAACCAACCCAAATGTCCAACAACGATAGACTGGATTAAGAAAATGTGGCACATATACACCATGGAATACTATGCAGCCATAAAAATGATGAGTTCGTGTCCTTTGTAGGGACATGGATGAAACTGGAAAACATCATTCTCAGTAAACTATCGCAAGGACAAAAAACCAAACACCGCATGTTCTCACTCATAGGTGGGAATTGAACAATGAGAACTCATGGACACAGGAAGGGGAACATCACGCTCCGGGGACTGTTGTGGGGTGGGGGGAGGGGGGAGGGACAGCATTAGGAGATACACCTAATGCTAAATGACGAATTAATGGGGGCAGGAAATCAACATGGCACATGGATACATATGTAACAAACCTGCACATTGTGCACATGTACCCTAAAACCCTAAAGTATAATAAAAAAAAAAAAAGAAAAAAAAAAGAAATGAGGTCTTGCTTTGTTGCCCAAGCTGGAGCACAGTAGCATGATTATAGGTCACTGCAGCCTTGAATTCCTGGGCTCCAGGGATCCTCCCACCTCAGCCTCCCAAGTAGCTGGGACTACAGACATGTGCCACCATGCCCAGCTAATTTTAAAAAAAATTATTTAGAGACAAGGTCTTTCTGTGTTGCCCAGGCTGATCTAAACTACTTTTATATAATCTCAGAACTTGTATCTGGAAGAAGCTGTAGAGATCTTCTAGTTTAACCTCTTCAATGAGGGATACCTGATGGATGGTCTAGAGTAGAGACTTGCTACTCAAGGCATGGGCTGCAGGCCAGCTGCATCAGTGTAATGTGCATACCTGGGATGCTGTGAAAATTATCTAAATGCTACTCAGGTTTCTCTATGGAAAGGGGTACTAGCCACTCCCTCGTTGGAAAGCTTTGTTAGTTATTCCGTGTGCTGAGTTGAGGTCTTCCTCTCATGATGTACATCCCTTGGTTGGGATTCGGCCTTTTGGTGCAACACGGAGACAGTCTTTCCTGCTTTCTCAAGGGCAATTGCTCAGTCATTTGAAGATAACCATCATTTGTCTCCTGAGTCATCTCTCTGCCTAAGAAGCCTGATTCCTTCAGCTGTACATCATGACCCATGATTTCCTAAACCTTCCCAATTTTGCTCCCCTGCCTTTGGACAGTTTTCAGGTTTATAATGAATGCAGAGCCTCCTTCCTGAAAAGATTAGAGTTGGTTTATGGCAGCAAGAGCAAAAATGCAGCAAGGTTTATTGCTGCATTTATCTTTATTCTTGATAGAAAAGGGAAATTAGGATCAGGAAAAATGAGGAAGCAAATATGATAACCGTAAGGATTAATAAAATTGATATAATCCAGCATAGAATTTGACTTGAGCATCTAAACAGCAAAAGTGAAAAGAAATGAACAATAGTTATGGATATTTGTTGTTAAAAAGGAGAATGCATACAAGAGTTTCATGGGAGATCTGTTTTTTCTTGACTCTAAGCTTCTCCTGCAAGTCATTTATTTATTTATCTTTATTTTTATTTTTATTTATTTTTGAGATGGAGTCTCATTCTGTCACCCAGGCTGGAGTGCAGTGGCACAATCTTGACTCACTGCAACCTCTGCCTCCTGGGTTCAAGCAATTCTCCTGCCTCAGCCTCCCAAGTAGCTGGGACTACAGGCGCACACCACCATGCCCAGCTAATTTTTGTATTTTTATTAGGGATGGGGTTTGGCTATGTTGGCCAGGCTGGTCTCAAACTCCTGGCCTCAAGTGATCCAACTGCCTTGGCCTCCCAAAGTGCTGGGATTACAGGCGTGAGCTACTGCACCCGGCCCTGCAAGTCTTTTTAAAAAATAAACTTTTAATCTTGGAATAATTTTAGACGTACAGAAAAGTTGCAAAGAGAATATCAAGTTCCTGTATACTCATCCAATTCCTCCTAATGTCAACATCTTGTAGAACCGTGATACATTTGCCAAAACTAAGGAACTAACACTGGTACATAACTGTTAGCTAAACACCAGACTTTATTTTGATTTCAGCAGTTTCCCCACTAATATCCTTTTACTGTTCCAAGATTCAATCCAGGATATCACGTTAGCTGTAGTCATCTGGTCTGCCTGTTCTCCCCTGATCTGCAAGTTTTTCAGGTTTTTCTTCGCACAGGGTTTTTATTGCTGTCCTTCTTGTTCTTGTCGGGAATGTTGAATAATCTCCTTAATAACAAGATTTATAACAAAAGCAGAGTCAACTTTTGTGCTCCATCTCTTGTGACACTCAGTGAAAGTTGGTATTAAACATTCCAGGGCATTTCAGTGAAAGATGATTTTGTAGAAGGGGCCAGTGGGGGCTTTCTGGTGGTTTAACCTGAACAGTAGATAGGATTGAAGTCAGAAGTGTGTGACTCTAGGCCTTCCTTTTTAAACGTCACTTCTCTTAGTAAGGCTTTCTAAAAGAGGTGGGAGTAGGTAGTTTAGGGTTATATTCTCTGACAATGGCCTGAAGGGATGGTATCCGTATTGCTGATTAAGAAAAAATCCTCACCTTATAGGAAAATGGGTGATGTATGGTGGTTCATCATCATGCTGATATAAAATCTACCTTCTTTGTTAGCTTAAAAATGTACTCTATGCAGAATCCCCCCCGCCTCCCCCCGCCTGCCAGTTTTATCTCCTTTCCATTAAACTTAGGAGATGGGTGCTCTCAAAGATTTTTTCCCCCAAGCTGTTGTTACCTGAGCTTTGGGGAAAAATAAGAACTGATGCCAAATCCAGTCCCCCACAGGAAGTGGGCCGTGGGAATACTGTGGTGATGCGGCAGAATCAGGCAGCATAAAAAGGAGCTGGGAAAGGAATGCATCATAACAGACTGGAAAATGTGGATTATTCAGGGACAAACAGACCCTGTGGTTTGGTTGAAAGAACCTTTCTGGCAAAGCAGCCGAGTCCTCAGCCGGCGTAAGAATCTCTCACTGCTGATAGCAACACCTTGGCCTATTTCACACGGTGCATTATAGAATTTTGCAGCCTTGACAATAGGAATGAGTTCTCTTGCTCTAGATGAATAAGAGTTTCAGATATCAAATAAGCGGGATGGTGTTATTTGGGTAAAAATATCCATCTACAGAAATCTGAGGCCAGGTAATAGTCTAATCTCAGGTGGCTTCTGAAATGCAATATTGCCTTTCAAGGATGAAACATTCTTTTTTATGGGAGTTGTACATTAAATGGTCGAATTTAACTCATTAAGTACTCCTGGGGCATTGGTGGGGGGATTGTAAAAAGAGTAGAAATTTCAGTCGGTTGGAAACTGTGACATATGTTCAATTTAACTCAACAAATAATATTTTGTGGACATGCCACGTGGCTTGTACTGTGCTAGGCTCCGGGGATACAGAAATGAGTAAGACAAAGTTTTCAACTTTGAGGGTTTGATGGCTTAGAAGGAGACAGCATAACAGAAGTTGAACATAATGTGTTGATTCAGTTCTTCTAGGTCGATGTGTTTACAGGTCATTTACGTGTTCTTTACATTGCTTGAATTTTGCGTCTATTATGGTCACTTTTGTATTGTAATATCTAGAAAACCAGTGAAATGAAGAACAGGGGAACTTTGTATCAAAAGCCACTGGAAACAGTGACAGCATTAAGTGAACATTAGAAAAGAGGCATTCCCAAAGTGCTATGGCAGCACAGATAATAGCTATTTCAACCAACTTGGGGATTAAGGGACAGCTTCCTGGAGGGGGTGGCACCTGAGCTAAATCTTGAGATAAAAGAAACGCTGGAAGTGAGATGTAGCAGCATTGATAGGAACACACAGGAATGCAGCAACGATGTTAGAACCACAAGCAGTTCTGTCCTATTCAGAGGTAAAATGTGTGTCAGCGAGTGGTGGAATGAAACTAGTAAACCGTGCTCCAGAGCTTGCATTTCGGCTTTGGCTGATGGAGAATCACAAATGGTTCTCATCGGGGCCTGACACTTTCGTGTTTTAGATAAATCTCACTGGTGACCACCTGAAGGATGAGTTCAATGAGAGACAGATTGGATACTGGGGATTCTGGGAAGATGTTGGTTGGAGAACACTGTCGTGACCCCCTGTCCTTTTCTCTCTGCTGGGTTCATTGACCAGTAAGACAAGTGTGGCTCCCTATTGGAGGCTAGAGAGGGATCCCAAACACATCTGGAGCTTTGAGCATGAGAGGAAGCGCAGGCAAGGGCCCGTGGAGGGTTGCATTGGTGCACTATTATTTGCAATACTGAGAGAACACCCAAGGACCTGGGAGGAAGCCAAACTTTCTGGCAAAGCCTAGGCCAGAGCCCACTGATCCAGAGGGCACAGGCTGCTGATTCCACAGGTCTTGGTCCCCCTCAAGAGGAACCGCCCTGCTGGGTTGAACTGCTCTCTTTCCATGTGGTTGGGAGAGGACTGGTCTTCCCAAAGTCCATGAGATACTGGGTGTCTCCTCAGGGGCTTCAGTCAAGAGGCCCCCGCTTGCCAGGCCACTGGGCCCTGACTCACAGGAGAAACAGTTCCTTCCCAAGCGGCCAGCTCCTTGGGGCCTGCAAGAGCTCAACATCCCAACCTGCATTAAGTCTTTGCCTACTTTCTTTGCAAGTCGGCAAAGCAAGGCCTGAACCATTTAGCAGGCTCAGAGGCTTGAAGCGAAACTAGCCAAAGCCAGGCTAGGGAGTGCTGTTTCAGACTTGGGAAGAAACAAGAGATTCAAAGACATCGTGTAAACCTTACTGAAATATTAGACTATATTGCAAAGGAATTGTCAAAGAGCAAAAAAACCAAAAAGTTTCTGGAAATAAAAAAATTATTTCTAAATTTAAAAAATGAAATAGGTTAACAACAACAACAACAAAATGAAACAAACATTGATTTAGTAATTTGGACAATCAAAATGGTTACCAGATCACTGATTACTTGTGGTCCCAGCTCAGCTATTTAGTGATTCACAGGTTTTAAAAGACAACCAATGAAGTCATAGTGTTCATGTTCTCAAAAGTTGCGTGTGTATTGCATTTTCACAATATCATCTTCTGCAACATTTCACTGAACAGATTCAGTTCTTCTAGGTCCATGTATTTACATGTCATTTACATGGATTGAATTTGGCATCTATTATCATCACTTTTGTACTGTAATATCTAGAAAAGCATTGAAAGAAGAACAGGAGAACTCTTTGTATCAAAACCTATTGCAAACAGTGAAAGCAGCAGTTAAGGGAACATTTATAGGTTGAAATGTGTTGCAGCATTTCTCTAGCTTAAAAAGGATAGATGGCTCATAAGTGGTTCACAGAAGCATCAAAATGGAGATGAAAACAATAACGTAAACACCACAACCCAAACATAGAATGTGCAAATATAGAATGTGACTCTGTGTGCTGGAAGAAGTAAAACTGCACAATTTGTCAAAAGAGGAGTGCAAATAAGAAGTATGAGAGTAAATAAATGAGAAGTTGGATTTTAATGGAAGCAATCTATTTTCTACCTGAGACTTCAAGTGCTTTGCTGAACTGGTGTTATCTCAGCCAGGTGTTTACTGTCTTTAGAGCCCGAACCTATTGCCTCAGGGCTTAGTGACCATGAATTTTAATACTGAGGATAAGACATTAGACTGTCCGTGGTACAAATAGGACAATTGCAGAAAGTTTGTCTTTTCTTTAACATTTGATGATTTTCTTCTCAGGGAGAAAGAAATCAATGATGTATTATTTGGCATATTTTAAAATTACCTCCAGGGGCTGCAATGGAGCATGAAAAGCTACTTTCCAAAGAGTAGATTAGGAATCCATTCAGCACTGATGCCAAGCCCAGAGTCATCCCTCCAGCTTTTCAGTGTGATGTGCTTATTGACTTAGCATCTGACAGAGAGCTGAAAGGAGTCTTCAGTGAGTCATTCTCCACGATTTTCGTGTCCCTGTTCAACCCAAATATCTAGCACTCTCCGACACAGCCAAACTCTTGCTGCCCTGCTCAATAACTTACAACTGGTAAGTTTAGGTAAATATGGAAGAAACCAGTCAGATGTGGAATCCTGTGACACAAACTCCAAAGAGCGAGAGTTCAAACTGTCGTTTTTTTCATTGATCTGAAATGAGTAGTATTGATTTTATGTATTTCATCATAAAATTTACAATGAGTCTCTTTAGAAATGCCCTAAAGTTTGTGCTCCAAATGTCCATTAAGTGGTCTGTGGATGGATAGCTAAAGTTAGAGAAATCTTGGTTTAACCTAACAGATCTTGTTAAATAAATGCTCTTCCCTTCCATACTGGGTGAAGTATATTTCCTTATTCCTCTAGGGACATTTCTCTCCTGAGAGCGTCTCTATTAGGGTTTTTCCAGAGAAACAAAACAGATAGGAGATATATATGTATGTGTGTATACACACAGACATACCTTGGAGACATTGCTGGTTCAGTGAATATTGCTATAAAGTGAGTCACATGAAATTTTTGTCTTCTCAGTGCATATAAAAGTTATGTCTGCACTATATTGTAGTCTATTAAGTGTGCAATAGCATTATGTCCAAAAAACAATGTACATACCTTAATTGAAAATACTTTACTGCCAAAAAATGCTAATGATCATTTGAGCCTTCAGCAAATCATAATCTTTTTGCTGGTGGAAGGTCTTACCTTGATGTTGATGGCTGCTGACTCATCAGGGTGGTGGTTGCTGAGGGTTGGAGTGGCTGTGTCAATTTCTAAAAATAAGACAACAATGAAGTTTCTCACATTGACTCTTCCTTTCAGGAAAGATTGCGCCGTAGCATGGGATGCTGTTTGATAGCATCTTACTCATAGTAGAATTTCTTTCAAAATTGGAGTCAATCCTCTCAAACACTACTTCTGCTTTATCAATTAAGTTTATGGTCTAAACCTTTGTGGTCATTTCAACAATGTTTATAGCATTTTCACCAGGAATAGATTCTATCTCAAGAAACTACTTTCTTTGTTCATCCGTAGGAAGCACCTCCTCATCTGTTCAAGTTTTATCATGAGGTTGCAGCAATTCAGTCACATCCTTAGGCTCCACTTCCAATTCTAGTTCTCTTACTATTTCCACCACACCTGCAGTTCCTTCCACCACTGAAAACTTAAAACTCCTTGAAGTCATTCATGAGAGTTGGAATAAATTTCTTCCAAACTCCTACTAATGTGGATATTTTGACCTTCTCTTATGAATCACACATGTTCTTAATGGCATCTAGAGTGGTAAATCCTTTCCAGAAAGTTTTTAACTTACTTTTCCCAGGTCCTTCAGGGGAATCATTATCTATGGTAGCTATAACCTTATGAAGCGTTTTGCTTAAATAATAAGACTTGAAAATCAGAATGACTCCTTGATCCATGGACTACAGAATGAATGTTGTGTTAGCAGGCATGAAAACCTTAATCCCCTTGTACATCTCCATTAGAGTTCTTGGGTGACTTGGTATATTATCAATGAGTGGTAATATTTTGAAAGGAATTTTTCTTTTCTGAGCAGTAGGTCTCAACAGTGAGCTTAAAATATTCAGTAAACCACGTTATAAACAGATGTACTGTCCTCCCGGCTTTGTTATTTCATTTATAGAGTACAGGAAGAGTAGATTTAGCATAATTCTCAGGAGCCCTAGGATTTTCAGAATGGACAATACATTGACTTCAATTTAAAATCACCAGCTTTATTAGCCCCTAACAAGAGAGTCAACCTGTCTTTTGAAGATTTGAAACCAGGCATTTACTTCTCTCTAGCCATGAAAATCCTAGATGGCATCTTCTTTCAATACAAGGCTATTTTACCTACACTGAAAATCTGTTGTTTAGTGAAGCCACCTTCATCAATGATCTTAGCTAGATCTTCTGGAGAACTTACTGCAGCTTCTACATCAGCACTTGCTGCTTCACCTTGCACTTTTATGTCATGAAAATGCCTTTTTCCCTTAAACCTTGTAAGCCAACCTCTACTAGCTTCCACCTGTTCTTCTGCTGTTTCCTTACCTCTCTTAGACTTCATAGAATTGAATAGAGTTAGTGCCTTGCTCTGGATTAGGCTTCAGCTGAAGGGAATGTTGTGGCTGGTTTGATCTTCTAGCCAGACAATTCAAACTTTCTCCATATCAGCAATAAGGCTGTTTCCCTTCCTTATCATCAGTGTGTTGATAGGTGGAAGGTCTGGAGTAGCTCTTTTAATTTCCTTCAAAAACTTTTTCTTTGCATTCATAGCTTGGGTAATTGTTTGGCACAAGAGACCTAGCTTTTCACCTATCTTGGCTTTAGACATGCCTTCCTCACTAAGTTTAACCCTTTCAAACTTTTTTTTTTTTTTTGAGATATAGTCTTGCTCTGTCACCCAGGCTGGAGTGCAGTGGCATGATCTCGGCTTGCTGCAATCTTTGCCTCCCTGGTTCAAATGATTCTCCTGTCTCAGCCTCCCGAGTAGCTGGGATTGCAAGTGTACACCACCATGCCTGGCTAATTTTTGTATTTTTAGCAGAGATGGGGTTTCGCCATGTTGGCCAGGCTGGTTTTGAACTCCTGATCTCAAGTGATCTGCCTGCCTTGGTCTCCCAAAATGCCAGGATAATAGGCATGAGCCATTCTGTCCAGCCTGTAGCTTTTAAGTGAGAGACATACAATTCTTCCTTCTACTCGAATACTTAGAGACCATTGCTGGGTTCTTCAATGGCTTAATTTCAATAATATTGTGTCTCAGGGAATATGAAAACCCAGGGAAATAAAGAGAGATGAGGAAATGTCCGGCTGGTGGGCTAGTCAGAACACCCACATTTATTGATGAAGTTCACCATCTTCCGTGGGCACAGTTTGTGGTCCACCAAAACAATTACAATAGTAACATCAAAGATCACTGATCACAGATCACCATAACAAATATAATCATAAGAATAATGTTTAAAACATTGTGAGAATTACCAAAATGTGACACAGAGACACAATGTGAGTACCCGCTGTTGGAAAAATCTTAATGATAGAATTGCTCAACATAGGGTTAACACAAACCTTCAATCTGTAAAAACACAATGTCTGCCAAGTGCAATAAAGCAAAGCTGAATGAAATGAGATATACCTGTATGTATGTGTGTATGTGTGTGCATGTGTGTGTGTGTGTGTGTGTATGTCTTATATATCTTATGTATGTATGGATATAGATGAAGAGATATAGGGAATTGGCTCATGTAATTACAGAGCCTGAAAAGTCCCAAGATGTGGAATTCAAAGACTGAGAACCAGGAGAGCCAATGGTACAAGTTCCAGTCCAAGTTCCAAGGCAGGAGAAGATCAATATTCCAGCTCCAAGGCCATCAGGTAGACAGAGAGAGTAAATTCCCTCTTACTCAGCCTTTTTAAAATTCAGGCCTTCAATTGATGGGATGAGGTCTGCCCACACTGGGGAGGGCAATCTTCTTGACTCAGTCTACTGATTCAAATGTTAATCTCATCTAGAAACACCCTTATAGACATACCCAGAATAATATTTAACCAAATATTTGGGCACCCCATGGAGCAGTGAGGTTGACATGTAAAATTAATCATTATAGGGTCCTCAGCCCTCCTGAATGAAGGATTACATATGCCATTCCAACAGTATCTATGCAAGATGTGGATGAACTCCAGGAGAGAATAGAACTTAAGTTGTTTTTCCAAGAAGCACCACAGCCCACACAATCACGTTGATATGCTTCTAGTGTGACTGTACCATCAATTTTCTGGGTGTGCCTGGAACCTCGATGTTTCTGAATCACTCATCCACAGAAAAGGACTCATATATCAGGGTCCTTAATTGCAAGTAACAGACACTGATTCTGACTGACATTAGTAGCAAAGCGATTTATTAAAAGGATGTTGGGTAGCTTACACCCACTCACTGAGAGGCCTTGGAAAACTAGACTTGAAGGCTACATAACCAGGAGGAGCCATGATCAAAATTACTTTTATAGGATTGGTTCTATTTCTGCGTGACTATCACTGCTGCCTCTGCCACTGTATGGAGATAGCACTGCAGGCACTTCTGGCTCTGGATGAGCAATAGCCATTGTGGCCCCGGAGTTCATTCTTGGTACAATGCTGCCAGATAGAATTATCTGAGGTTTTCACTTCTCTGCATAACTGCCTACTGGCTCAAAGTCTGCAGCAGGTGTTTTGTTGTTGTTGTTGTTGTTGAGATGGAGCCTGGCTCTGTCAAGCTGGAGTGCAGTGGCACGATCTTGGCTCACTGCAACCTCCATCTCCCAGGTTCAAGTGATTCTCCTGCCTCAGCCTCTTGAGTAGCTGGGACTACAGGCATGTGCCACCATACTTGGCTAATTTTTTTTTTATTTTTAGTAGAGACAGGGTTTTGCCATGTTAGCCAGGCTAGTCTCAAACTCATGACCTCAAGTGATCCTCCCGCCTTGACCTCCCAGAGTGCTGGGATTATAGGCATGAACCACCGTACCTGGCCCAGGTGTTTCTTATTGGTGGAGTCTAGATCATGTGCCCATTACTGACATGGAGGAGAGCCCGGGGAAGTTAATTTCTGGAATTTTCTAATGGTTTCTAAAGTGGCAGATGAGTTTTGCCTTCTACCAGAAACTGCAAGATTGGAATTCTCTGAATTTTGCCAGTATAGTGAGGACAATACAGAATTGTAGTTAAAAGTGTGAACTCTGTGTGGAGTCCAAACTCCTTGGATTCCAAAATTTGAGGTCTGCCACTTACTGTATGACTTTGTCTTTTGTTTTTTTGTTTGTTTTTTGAGACAGAGTCTAGCTCTGTCACCCAGGCTGGAGAGCAGTGGTGGGATCTCGGCTCACTGCAACCTCCACCTCCCGGGTTCAAGTGATTCTCCTGCCTCAGCCTCCTGAGTAGTTGAGATTACAGTGCCCGCCACCAGACCCAGCTTATTTTTGTATTTTTGGTAGAGACGGGGTTTCACTGTGTTGGCCAGGCTGGTCTTGAACTCCTGACCTTGTGATCCGCCCGCCTCGGACTTCCAAAGTGCTGAGATTACAAGTGTGAGCCACTGTGCCCGGCCAATATGACTTTGATTAAATTATGAAATATCCCTAGGACTCAGTTTTCCTAGCTGTAAAATGAGAATAGTAGTGCCTAGCTCATAGGATTTGGGTGAAGATTTTCTTAGTTAATATGGATAAAGCACTTAGAACAGTGCCTGACACACAATAAGCCCTCATGTTAAATGTTAGCTCTGAAGGTGGGGCATTCGAGTGATTGTGGTCAAAGAGCATGGTAACTGTTGATCAGAGACCACTAGTTTGGTTGTCCAATGCACATAATATACTCTTCTTCCCATATTTACATTTCCAAATGTAAACTGCAAAGCTCCAGGCTCACATAGTGCAGCGGAATATAACAGAAAATATATCTGTCCCTCTCCCAAAGAAGAGTGCCCCAGAGACTCATCAGTTACCACATCTAGCTCCATGATAGGCTATTTGGATAAGCTTCATTCTCATGGACCGAGTACTGATTCACCCTACATAAAATGATGAGGGAAAAGGAGAGGAACAGGAAGGATAAAATTCACAAAGATACATACATGCTTACTTGACACACCAGAAAAGAAAACATGGTGAGATGCTGTAGTTCTTGTTCCTAACTTACTGTTGAAGCCATGGTTAATAATTAGGACTTCTCTTCTAGGGCTTCCATTCCTTGTAGCCAAGTGTGTTAATCAGGGTTCTTTTAGAGGGAAAGAACCAATAGGATATATATATATATATAATTGATA
Organism: Symphalangus syndactylus; assembly: GCF_028878055.3. NCBI lineage: Eukaryota > Metazoa > Chordata > Mammalia > Primates > Hylobatidae > Symphalangus > Symphalangus syndactylus. The sequence continues at coordinate 121,219,208 of NC_072432.2, read as the reverse complement.
TATATGTAAATTCATATATATGAGCTTATTAATTCATATATATGAATTTATTAATAGGATATATATATATGAGTTTATTAAGTATTAACTTACATGATCACAACGTCCCACAATAGGCCATCTGCAAGCTGAGGAGCAAGCAGAACCCGTCCGAGTCCCAAAACTGAAGAACTTGGAGTCTGATGTTCAAGGGCAGGAAGCATCGAGCACAGAAGGATGTAGGCTGGGAGCCTAGGCCCGTCTCTCCTTTTCATGTTTTTCTGCCTGCTTTATATTGGATGGCAGCTGGTTAGATTGCACCCACCAGATTAAGGGTGGATCTGCCTTCCCCAGCCCACTGACTCAAATGTTAATCTCTTTTGGCAACACCCACACAGACACACCCAGGATCAATACTTTGTATCCTTCAATCCAATCAAGTTGACACTCAGTATTAACCATCACTCCAGGTGACGTGGGCTACTAGAAATGGATAACAAACGTTGCAGTAGTTTTTAGTAGTGTGTTCAGGTGAAAATCCTTGATCAGGTGACATTAGAGCAGGGACCTGAAGGAGATAGGGAATGAGTGTTGGGGTTGTCTAGGGGAAAGCCTTCCATTTTCAGATTAAGGTAGGTTAGGTTATTCTGGCAAATCCTGTTCCTGAAAATAGCTAAAATGTTGGATTTTTAAAATACACTTTTTATTTTGGAACAACTTTTGGCTTATGCAAACATTGTTAGGATAGTATAGAGAGCCTCCATCTACCCCTCACCCAGTTTCCCTTATTGTTAATATTTTGCAGGACCACAGTACATTTGTCAAAACTAGGAAGCCAGCATTGGTACAAGCCTATTAACTCCAGCCATTATTTGAATTTCACTAGTTTTTAAATTAATGTCCCTTTTCTGTTCCAGGATTTAATCCCGGATACCACATGCCATCTACTTGTTATATCTCCTCAGTTTTTTCTGACCTGTGACAGCCTGGCTTTGTTTTTCCTGACCTTGACATTTTTGAGTACTGGCTATTTTGCAGAATGCCTCTCAATTGGATTTTTTCTGATTTCTTCCCTTCTTTCTTTTCTTCCTTCCTTCCTTCCTTCCTTCCTTCCTTCCTTCCTTCCTTCCTTCCTTCCTTCCTTCCTTCCTCCCTTCCCTCCCTCCCTCCCTTCTTTCTTTCTTTCTTTCTTTCTTTTCTTTCTTTCTTTCTTTCTTTCTTTCTTTCTTTCTTTCTTTCTTTCTCTTTCTTTCTTTTCTTTTTCTTCTTTCTTTTTCTTTCTCTCTCTCTTTTTCTTCTTTCTTTTTCTTTCTCTCTCTCTTTCTTCTCTCTCTTTCTTTCTTTTACCAATTTCTAAAAAATGTGTTGAAATACATATAACCTAAAACTTACTGTTTTAACCATTTACATGTGTACAATTCAGTGGTATGAATACATTTATAATGTTGTGCAACCATCATCACGATCCTTCTCCAGAATTCTTCTCATCTTGTAAAAACGGTAACAATTCCCCTTTTTCCCTTCCCCCACAGCCTCTGGCAACCGCCATTCTACTTTCTGTTTCTGTGAATTTGTGCTTTCTAGGTGCCTTCCTACTAGTGGAATCATACAATATTCGTCCTTTTGTGACTGGCTTATTTCACTAAGCATAGTCCTCAAGGTTCATCATGTGGTAGCATGTGTTAGAATTCTCTTCCTTTTTGAGGCTGAATAGTATTGCATGGTACGGCTAGACCACACTGTGTTTATTTATTTACCCATTGATGGACATTTAGGTTGTTTCCATTATTTGGCTATTGTGAACAATGCTGCCATGAACATTGGCCTACCAAGTGTTTAATTTGAAATGTTAGATAGCTAATACATTCACATGGCTCAAAGACAAAAGAACGAATACCTAGTGGAAAGTCTTGCTCCTACCCATGCCCATGTCACTCAGTTCCCTTCTGCAACCTTTGTTATCAATTTGTAACGTGTCCTTCCAGAGGTATATGATTCCCTTTCTTTTTTGGCACAGATGACATTGACTATCCTATATACATTATTGTGCACCTGTTTTTAACAATGTTTCTTGGAGATATAAGTTAAGAGCATTCTCGTTATACAATATACAATGAATTTTGCATAGAATATCATTGTATGGATGTACCATATTTTATTCAACCATCCCTGATTGATTGGCATTTAGGTGGTTTCCAAGCCTATGCTTTAGAAACACAGCTGCAATGAATAATCCTGTAGAACTGTCATTTTTTATGCATAAATATATTTGTTTGATACATTCCTGGAAATGGAATTAGTCAAAAGACATTGCATGAGTAATGTATATGTATAGAGTCAAATGTATATAGATAGATATCTATATATATCTCAAAATTACTCATATATATGTGAGTAATATATTTAGCCAAATTGCCCTCCATGGAAGTAGTTCCAGTTTATGCTCCCATCAGCAGTATGAGAGTGCCTGCCTACATAACCTTGCCAACACAATGTGTTATCCAAGATTTTGACCTTTTCTAATTGGATAGGTGAAAAAGTGGTTGCTGGTATCCAAAGAAAGACTTGTCCAAGAATGTACATAATAGCCTTATAAAAGTGTATAAGAAACAATATACCAGTAAAAAAAGAAAGAAAGAAAGAAAGAAAAAAAGAAAGAAAGAAAGAAAGAAAGAAAGAAAGAAAGAAAGAAAGAAAGAAGGAAAGAAACCGGCTGTGCCAAGAATAGTGGTGTGTGCCTGTAACCCCAGCTACTCAGGAGGCTGAGGTGAAAGAATGGCTTGAGCCCAGGAGTTTGAGACCAGACTGGTCAACATAGTGAGACCTCACCTCTAAAAAATAAAAAAGACTGTGAAAATCATGCAACTCCAGGGCATCCTCCTCAGTGCCCATCTCAGAGGCACTGTGGAGGACAGTGGGCAAGGCAGCACCTCCAGGGTCCAGGACAAGGGGGCAAAGAGGCCAATGGGCAGAGAGGGTCATTTCAAAGGCAGAACCAGCGGTTGCTGGCCTGACACACTGAGGAGCTCAAGACTGCCAACCAGAGTGTCTCCTCTGTTCACTTTTAGTGGGATATGACATGTGCGTTGTGGATGAGTGACTGCCTTGTATTTTTCTCTTTTCTGAAAAATGTTGATTCACTTATTCTATTACTTCCTTAACACTGTTGAGCAGGTGAATTATATATATATATATATTTTATCTAACAGATCACTAGACCTTGAGAAGACACATTTGGACCTAAAATCCTGGACTTTGAGCTGGATGTAGCACCTGGCTCAGATATTGGGGAGTTGGGGGGGGTCTCTGGGTAGACCGTGGCAGACACTGTTGGATCCTTGGTGAACATTCGTCCTACTTTCCTTTGGCCTCTTCTTCCTTGTTTACTGGTTTTGTTAGGGGCAGGTAGCATTTGCCTAGCTGAAAGTCATGAGTAGTGATGGATTTATCCCAATCCAGAAGCCTTCAGGGCAATGGTTTGTTTTTCTGGTAAAAAGAATAGATGCAACTGGTGCCATCTTTTCTCTCGTCTTCCTACCTTGATGCAGGCAAGCTGCCTGGACCTGCAACAGCTATCTGGTAACAATGAGGCAACAACTAAGGATGATAGGGCAGAACGGAAAAAAGGAGCCTGGGCCTTTGGCCTCACTGGGCTTCTGTACCAGCTCTGCAATTCTTATTTCCAGAGCTCTTGTTATATGATATAATTAAGTCTTTATTGCTTAAGCCACTATTAACATCAATATTCCATTGCTTAGAGCTGGGAGCATTCCTAATGTATACACATGAATGGCTAAAGTCTCATTTCTTAATATTAATTTTTTTAAAGTGTCATAAGCTCTGATCAGTTCAGACAGCCAATCTCAGGTCCCCCTCCTACTTTCCCTGAAGGTTGATTGCCCAAACCACCCTACTTCCTGTGTCATTTTTGAAGGACTGTGAAGGGTCTGAGATTTTATCCTGCTCGTCAGCTAGTAAGTCAGCTTGCCAGAGTTTCATGGATGCTGGCAGAAGACACGAGGCTCCTGGGTCAGAGACAAAGGACTCTGTTACTTATTGCAATGACTATAGCCAGAATACCATCATTTATACTGCTTCCTTGAGCCCCAGGGATGTGAAGATGTTTAGATGATACCTGCATACACAGTGGGGTTCATTTCAAGAGAGGAATCCCAAGCCTAAGTAACCTGAATCTTTTATAATGAGTTTAAGCCTGCCTGACTTTTGCCCTGGAAGGAGACATTATCTTTGTTATTCTGCACAGAGAATCAATATGCCCTGCCTTCTGCTTCTGAGGACATACCTCTGTTTTCCAAAGCTGTTCATTCTCCAAAATCCTTGGAGAGACACCCTGGAACAAAGACAGTGATAACCTCTGCTCTAAGACATGCAGAAAGGTGAGAAACCCATGGAAATTGTCTCCCAACATCAGACTGTATTCTTAGTTAAAAGTAATAGAAATGGGCCAGGCGCAGTGGCTCACGCCTATAATCCCAGCACTTTGGGAGGCTGAGGTGGGCAGATCACGAGGTCAGGAGATTGAGACCATCATGGCTAACACAGTGAAACACTGTCTCTACTAAAAATACACAAAATTAGCTGGGTGTGGTGGCAGGCACCTATATTCCCAGCTATTCGGGAGGCTGAGGCAGGAGAATGGCGTGAACCCAGGAGGCAGAGCTTGCAGTGAGCCGAGATCGTGCCACTGCACTCCAGCCTGGGTGACAGTGCGAGACTGTCTCAAAAAAAAAAAAAAAAGTAATAGAAATGGACTCTGGCTCATTTAAGCAGAAGGAACTTGTTAAACCAATGTAAGGTACAACCACTTTAGATAACTAGATATATGGCATTATCTAGTAAGCCTGGGGAGGCTCATGTGGTACGACCTATCAATTCTACTCCTAGGAATATACCCTCTAGGAACCCTGGCACACAAAGACCAAGAGCTATGTACCAGAGGGTCTACAGCAGTATTATTTATATTAACATAACATTAGAAATAAGTCATATATCTGCCCATAAGGGAATGTACAAATTGTGATACACTCTTTCAGTGGAATTCTATTAGAGCCGCAGCAGTAAAAATGAGTGAACTAATAGCCACATGTATCATCATGGAATAATCCATAATCATAGTGTTGAGTGAGATAAAGCCAGTTTCAGAAGGATACATAGAGTATGACACCATTTGTATGAAGTTTAAGAATATACAGGATGATTGCTGTGTAGTGGTCAGCGTTCCCTAATATATAGTAAAGTATTAAAGATGCATGAAAATGGTAATGTCAATTCCAAGCAGTCTGTTGCCTCTCTATGGGGAGGCAAGCAGGATTTAACTGATTTGTCCAAGTTTTACATTTAAGCTTTATTATTGATTAAAATTGTCTAAGAAATAATGTTGGTTAGCTCAGTAGAAGGGTAGAGACATGCAGACCTGGGCTCAGAGGCCACTGAGCCAGGACCAAGGGATATAATCCCAGCACATTCCTGTACAGAGCTGGTCTGGGGAGGACACAATTGTTGTCCTGCTGAAGACTACACCCTCGGTACCAGCACCAGGAGCCCTGGCTCTGGACACAGGTTGCTGCCCCAGCACTATACCACTCTTCCTCCAGGGGCTCAATCTCGTTAAACTTCAGAATCATCTGTGGTCTTTGCTTCCTTGCCTCACTCACTCCTGTTTCAAAGCCTCAGCCATGTGATCATGCTCTAGCAGCAAGGGGACTGGGAAGGTAATCAGCTGGCATTTTTGGCCCCTGTAGTGGGAGGTAGCCTCTGCCTCTCACTAAAATTCTTAAGATTGGGAACACCCCAAATATTGGAAGGAGGTTCAGACGCTGGGTGATCCAAAAAGCGACAATGTTCATGACAAACTTCAATCCATGTGGTCAGGTGGAGTGTGTAAAGAAATCATCCTAGGAAACAGAAATAGAAGAAATGACAACATTCCGGTGGTGTTTTTCTAGAATGTAGGAAGAAAACAGATAAAATTTCACGGGCTAAACTTTACCTGGTTATGAGGAGTACTGAAATCTCAATTCCTCTGTCCATGGTTGTTTTCTAATGAGTTATTTTTTAAAATTAAACTGAAGTGATCTCCTTTGTTAGGCTGTAAGCTCTTCAAAGTCCAGGACCCTTCCTTATCTTGGAGAGATGCCATGTTTGCTCTGGAAAGCCAGGGGTATTCAGGTCAGAGACAACTGGGCATAAATCCTGGGTCTGCTGCTGCTTAGCTGAATGGCAGTGGCTCCATTAGACAGCCTTTCTCAGTCTTGGCATCTTTAAGCCATCCCTGTACATTTTATAAAATTAATCATGGAAGAAGGAAGGGGAAGAAACGAAGATAAACCAAGCTTGCAGCACACTCAGTATTAATCATGAGGGCAGCCTGCTCTCTGACCTGCTTCCTCATAGCTGTTTGGTGCCTGTTGCCTCAGAATCACGTAGAACCTGCAAGATTATAGTTCCCCTTAACTGCTCTATAGATAACAGCTTGAATGTTATAAAGTGTTACATTTTCCATTTGAGATATTCTTTCAGGTTCTGCATACCAATGAAGCTACTGACGTCAGCTGGTCTGAAGGACCTCACAGAAGCTGACTCACCAAAGAATGCAGTTTTCATATTCTGATGATTTCATCCCCTCTCCTCTAACCAATCAATGACCCCAATTTTCCAACCCATTTCCCCTCCATGATCCCCCTAAAAACCCCAGCCTAGAGCTCCTCAGGGTGATGGATTTGAAGGTCTCCTTCCATCTCCTTGCTTGGAGCCCTGTGATCATTAAACTCTTTCTCTGTTGCAAACTCTGCTGTCTCAGTGTAGTTGGTCTATTACTGTGCAATGGGCATACCAACCTGTTGGTCCTGTAACACCCTCATGAGCAAAATGGAGCTTGCATCCACTTCTCTGTGTGGTAAAGATGAAATTCAACATGAATAAAATTAGAGAGTAGATGTTCAGTAAATATTTCCTCCTTTCCCTTATCTCTAGGCCCTTTCTATTTCTCTTCAGGCTGTAGCACTGGGCTTAGAAAGCCCTTGGCTGGTGTTTGCTGAATGAACTTGGCTTCATTATAGCATTTGTAGACATGTTTCTTCCCTTCCTGTTTGTAGCTGCCATGTGTGAGTTTATCTATAGCCCTTTTGGCAGCTTGGTATAATTCTTTTTTTCACGGGCAGCCTTTAGGAAATTCTTATGTGCCAATACAACTTCACTGTTGCTACTTTTCTTCATTCGCTAAACAATTCATTGAACAAATGGAAAAACCAGATATGTGCTCCAGGGGTAAATGACATGGATCTCACTGCCACGAAACTGGCAGCTGCAATCAGAGGGACGGGCTTGACAATCTATCTCCCCTAGAATGGTGAGCTCAGACAATGCGCAGCTCTCACGGCCATCTAACCCAGCAGTTCAACATACACAATTTTATTCTGCTGTTATGTCATATAATTCTCCATATTAAAAAAAGAGTTTTCAGTTGATTATGGTTTGGTTTAATTATCTTATCAGAATATTTTGAGAAAATGACATTCCTACATATGTCTCCCAACATGCCCAAAGCACAACTTTTACTTTACTTTTATTTACCAAGTCTCAGTGGTCTTTTGGGTAGGAATTAGCCATTTTAAATTTCCTGCTTCGCGTAGTTTTGAAAAGCTCTATTTCCAGTTTTATCTCTACCTCTTCCTACTGAGAAGGATCATGACTACAACAACTGCCACTGAGAACTAATTATGAAGCGGCAGTGAAATTACTGTATCAACAGTCTCATTAATCCAATCACTTGGGATAAACCCTGGTGGAAATTAATAGTGGCTGTAACATAGCAGGGGATTGGCCTACCGGAAGCACAGGACGGACTGCTGAGCCCATCTGGCTCCAAATTCTGACGCTCAATCCTGTGGAGGAAGGGAAGAAAGATGGGAAGGCGCAGACTTTCAGCAAGGCTGTTGAAAAGAGGTGACGGCGTAGAGTACAGTAACAGTTGAAATGAATGAATCAGGGCTAATGTATGGACAAAGTTCTAAACCATCGTGGAAAGAAAAAAAAGCAAGTTGCAGAATGATAAAAAAGGTTTTGAAATCTACAAAACAACTCTTTATGGTATTTACATGTGCATACTTAAATAAAAAACTATTAAATAGGCCGGACTCAGTGGCTCACGCCTGTAATCACAGCACTTTGGGAGGCCGAGGCAGGTGGATCACCTGAGGTCAGGATTTCGACACCAGCCTGGTGTCGAACATGGGGAAACCCCCCTCTACTAAAAAGACAAAAATTAGCCAGGTGTGATGGCATATCCCTGTAGTCCCAGCTACTCGGGAGGCTGAGGCAGGAGAATTGCTTGAACCCAGAGGAGGCGGCTGCAGCGAGCTGAGATTGCGCCATTGCACTCTAGCCTGGGTGACAAGAGCAAAAACTCCGTCTCAAAAAAAAAAAAAGCTATTAAATATACATGGGCACAACAGGTTCTGAATTCAGTACAGTGGTTGTCTCTAGAGAGGGAAGAAGGATGTGGGAGCTACCTGGGGACTCAAATGTTGCAATGCTTCAATTAAAGACAAGAAAGAGCTGAAGCAAAAGGAGGGAACATGTGTGAGGACAGGAGCTTTGCCACCCCAGGGATACAGCCAAGGTGATACAGCCAGGCGTAGATGGAACTGGATGGGAGACCTCAATCCACGTATTGTTTGTGCTGTGGCTGGGTTGTGAGGACCTTGAGTGAATTTTTGCAATCATTTCTGTACTTCCTTTTGCAGAATGGAGAAACTCATATTGGCCCTGCTTCCTCAAAGTGTTTCTGTGAAAATCCTTCCTCGATGTACATAAATACATTGTGAAGACCCTTGAGGGAGGGATTCTTAGCAACCCATGAGAGCTTTAGAGCAGGTATGGTCAGGCTGGGAAAAGAGTGAGATGCTCCCAGCAAGAGACCTCTGTATTCATCAGCACTACAAAGCTTAGATGTGGAAAACAAAATCATTCCAAAAAATATGAGGAAATACCTGGCAATTACAGAGAAAAATGTCCCTAAGGCTATTCCACATTCCTTACCTTTAGGGATGGCTCCATGCCTGACAGTACCTGTTGAGACCTTCCAGACTGTTCTGTGTACAGGCTCACCAGGTAGAAGGAAAAGAAGATGAATGGGAAAAAACATCTGACGTTACCTACCTGCAGCAAATCAGTCTGCTCTTCCTCAAGGGCACAAATTGTGCAAGATTCATCTGCATCCATGAGCCTGGGGGCTCTCTATTCAGGCTTTTTACACAGGGGATTTTTAGCTTACTGGGGACATAGAGTGGATGCAGTTATGTCTTGGAGACCCTCGCCTGCAGTCTCCCCTCAAAAGATGATCCCTTCAATGAACCCTATACTTGCCGCCACCAAAATTTTGACTAATCGTTTGGTTTATTTTATTTTATTTAACTTTTATTTTAAGTTCAGGCGTACATGTGCAGGTTTGTTATATAGGTAAGCTTGTGTCATGGGGGTTTGTTGTACAGATTATTTTGTCATCCAGGTATTAAGCCTAGTACACATTAGTTATTCTTCCTGATCCTCTCCCTCCTCCCAACCCTCACCCTCTGACAGGGCCCAGTGTGTGTTTTTCCCCTCATGTGTCCATGTGTTCTCAGCATTAAGCTCTTACTTATAAGTGAGAACATGGGGCATTTGGTTTTCTGTTCCTGCATTAGTTTGCTAAAAATAATGCCCTCTAGCTCCATCCATGTTGCCGCAAAAGACATGATCTTATTGTTTTTATGGCTGTGTAGTATTTCAGGGTGTATATGTACCACATTTTCTTTATCCCGTCTATCATTGATGGGGATTTAGATTGATTCCATGTTTTGCTATTGTGAATAGTGCTACAGGGAACATATATATGCGTGTGTCTTTATAATAGAATGATTTATATTCCTTTGGATATATACCCAGTAATGGGATTGCTGGGTCGAATGGTATTTCTGTTTTTAGGTCTTTGAGGAATCACCACACTGTCTTCCACAATGGTTGAACTAATCTGCAATCTGCTTGGATTATTTTAAGACAAACGACCTCTGCTGGAGGTTGCGTTGTCTGTTGGGTTTTGGGTATTCATTGCGTTTGTCTCTGCATGTCTGTGTCCATTCTCTGTCTCTGGCTGACTTACTGTGTCTGGGTCTCTTTCCTTCCATGCTTCCTCTGTCATTTGTTCTTCTCCCCTTCTTCCTCTTCCAAGCCCTTTGCTGCTGCTGTCCACACAATTTCTTCCTGTCTTAGATGGCTGCTCTCTTTTCTCTCTTTTTCTTGAGTTTGATCTTTCTCTCCTGATCTGATGTTTCTTTGAATGTTTTCTGGTGCCCATTGGTTGGGGACCAATAAGAAGCCTCTCTCTGCTGAAATGGTCACTGGGACTCAAACTATGACTTCTTCCCTATTTTTCTGCAGGAATACACTTTGCCTTGAGTAGAGCTTGCTGGGAGAAAGTGAAGGGGAGTGGCCATCCATTTTCTTCTGCATGAGGGACGGTTCTCTCACTTCTACCAGACACCTAGAGGGAGATGAGGCCAGGACTATGCTGAGTTATCTTTGCCTTTGAGATGATGCTGGGCTGTGGTTGAGAGAGTTGCTTTCAGGGAAGTAAATCCCAAGAAGGGGACGCAATATGACATTGCTGTTCAGAGATGATTATCCTTTGGGATTTCAGAGAGCAGTTCAGTAGACAGAAAAATCCTTATTCAGGCAGTTATAGCTTTTCGCTGTCGCATGTCCCTGCAGATGGTATCAAAAAGAAAAATAACAGAAAAAAATGGTTCCATTTCTCCTAAGACCTGTGTGGCCCCTTGTCTGGCCTGTGCTCACCACATTGGTATTGTGGAATGAGGACTGAATTTACTTAAGCCTGTGGAATTAATCTGCAGCTCTACACTGACAAAGGTGCAGACTGAGACATCGAACAGTGAAAGAGTGGGGTTGTAAGGCCGTTTGAAGTGAGCAGACAGCGCGAGTTCAAGGTAGCAAGGAAGAATTCCAGCTTCTTGTCTGGGTCTCAGAAAATTTTTAATTTTTTTGGTCAGTGATGACAAGCACTGTGGACTACTCAGGCTCAGAAGGTTTGGCTGCTAGTTCACAACTAGATATGTTTCTCTAGTTTTTTGTTTTGTTTTGTTTCATTTTTTGAGACAGAGTGTCACTCCATCACCCAGGCTGGAGTGCAGTGGCATGATCACAACTCATTGCAGCATCGACCTCCTGGGCTCAAGTGATCCTCCTGCCTCAGCCTCCCAAGTAGCTGGAACTACAGGTGTGTACCACCTCACCTGGCTGATTTTTACACTTTTTGCAGAGACGGGCTTTTTGTTGACCAGGCTGGTCTTGAACTCCTGGCCTCAAGTGATCCTCCTTGCTCCAGTTAAGTGTTAAAGCCAGAGTTAATCTGGATTAAGAGTACATCTATGTGATGCACACCCAAACCCTCCCACCCATGTGTGTATCGTGTAGATGAGAGTGTAGCTGCAGCCTGTCTAGAGTGTAGACAGATTCCCCCTTCCCTTTGGAGGTGATCCTGCCCCTGATGCATGTCCTACAGGCTTTGATGGGCACTTGCTTCTCACCAACAGGCCTAGAGCTGCCAAGTGCGTGGTTCACACCTCCTGCGGGGCTCTGTCCCACCACACCGGGAATGTACGGTATAGTCCTGTGCCCTGCCTTGCAGCCCTGGGCCATGGCTGTCTTCCTTGTTCTGGACATCAGGACATGAAGGGAGGCTGCATGGCCAAGTGGATCAGAGCACAGGCTGCAACCTCTGTGTCTGCCTCCTCATCCCTTCAAGGGGGATAATAGTCCCTACCTCGTAGAGTTCAGTGAAGATTAAATGAAATCACTTAGAGGAGGACCTGGAAGCTCAAAGACTTAGAATTGTCAGAGAGCCAGGTCAGCCTCCTTTGTTTACCCTCTCTCCTTGGGCCTCAGGAATCTTTGGTTGGGGCCTGCGGAGAGGGAGAGGTGCTCAGCTCTGCAGATGGAAGGCCCTGCCCTGGCCCCTCCAGGCCTTGCATCTCCAGGCCCAGGGAGTCTCCTCCATTAGCTCCTTGGCCTCAGGCACCCTCTCCATGCTGGGGACCTGGGCTATTTTATTAAACTGGAAAGCACAGGTGTTTACAGGAATGTGCCTTTTCCCATCTTAGATCTGAATGAAAGCTCCAAAGAGGTTCGTCTTCCATTTAATGGCCCCAAGAAGCAGGATCTGGATGGAGAGTACAGGATTTCACCTTATCAAAAAGAAATTTCCAACAGAGCCAGCCAGAGATAGAATGGCCACACCTGGGAGAGGTTAATGTCGGCAAAGGGCAAGAGTTCATTGGGAAAGTCGTTGGAAGGACTCTGGCATTAAGTAAACAATAGGGCACGGTGTCTTTCAGGTTGCATTCTATTCTAAGGCTCTGTGTCTGTGAAAGCCACGTGGCTCAGTGGGGCATCGTTGTTTGTTTCGTTTGCTTGTTTTTTATACCTTTAAATAAGTTGTAGTACTCTTTTCTCATCTTAGAGCACGTTTGAGTTTTATGGCAGCAAAGCCCAGTGAGGATTCTTATTCTTAGTCCCTCCCTCCTGCCTGATCACCTCCTTCCTCTCTACTTTAGCCTTTCTTCTGAAGGACACATCATTCATTCACCCATCATTCATTCAGCAGATGCCAATCATCTGCTGTGAACCAGGGCAGGGCTAGGCTTGGAGGAGGAAATAATCTGAATGAGATGTGCTTCCTGCCTTCAAGGATGTTTCATTCTGGGATGGGCAGACAGACACACAGGACAGAGAAAAGAATTTCATCTGTAAAAGAATTCATTTTTTGTTTGGAAATTTAGTTTTCTTAACTTGTAAGCATTCAAATGCTATTAAAAGTACATAGTAAAGAAAGTAAACATCGTCTGAAATCCTGGCCACTCTGAGATAACCACCTTTGTGTATATAAAAAGTAAAGTAGAGGTTCCTCTTCAAAGAGACTTTCCTCCCATCTAATTAGGAATAAATAGTAACTTCTCTTAGAAGCAAAATTTATTCAAAGACCCGTGCTAACATTCTTAGATATCTGCTAGCCGTAATAAAGAAGTCAATGTACTTTGTGTTCTTAGCTCCCACAATTTAGCCTAAATATTTGCCCTGGCATGCTTATACTGGTCCAAGCAAGCATTAGGTCATAGCCTATTCCTCTTCCTTATTTGAAGGTGTTTTTACCTTTTTACCTTTCTGAGCATTCCACAAGTTACTCCCTCCTTCCTTTGTTCTCCTCTGCCTTTACCTCTTTTAAAAAGTTCTAAGTTGCTAGCCAATCGGGACAAATACAGAACATGAGGTCCCATTCCAGCCAGTGGAAACTGGACACAGCAGTAGGGTGGACATGTCAGGTTATAAATAACCCTGTCTCCTTTGTTCAGTGTACTCTAGTGGCAAAACTGCTCGTGAGTGTACCTTTTCTGCAGAAAGTAAAAATGGCCTTGCTGAGAAAATTAAATTTGTGTTCAAATGCTATTTCTTTGCAGTACCGGGGAACAAGCATTTCAAACACATATCAATTATATAAACATATGACAAAATAGATATAAGCAAAATGATGGGGTGATGCTGTGAGTACCGAAAACAGAAGATTTCTATTGGATATGGAAAGAGTAGTGATAGATAAAAACACAGGGTATTGTGGGAGTCCAGAATTAGATTGGGGGTGAAAAACATTCTAGATCCTTTTTCGTCCCTCTTTCTGCCATCCCAGTTCTTTTTTCTTTTTTTGAGACAGGATGTCACTCTGTCATCCTGACTTGAGTGCAGTGGCATGATCTTGATGTCCTGGGCTCAGGCGACCCTGCTGCCTCAGCCTCCAGAGTAGCTAGGACCACAGGCACACACCACCACATGTGGCTAATTTTTTCTTTTTTTTTTTTTTTTTTGTTTTTGAGACGGAGTCTCGCTCTGTCGCCCAGGCTGGAGTGCAGTGGCGCAATCTCGGCTCACTGCGAGCTCCGCCTCCCAGGTTCATGCCATTCTCCTGCCTCAGCCTCTCTGAGTAGCTGGGACTACAGGCGCCCGCCACCACGCCCGGTTAATTTTTTGTATTTTTAGTAGAGACGGGGTTTCACCGTGGTCTCAATCTCCTGACCTCGTGATCCGCCCGCCTCGGCCTCCCAAAGTGCTGGGATTACAAGCGTGAGCCACCGCACCTGGCCTCCATGTGGCTAATTTTTAAAATTATTTGTAGAGACAGGGTCTTGCTATGTTGTCGAGGCTGCATAGTTCCCAGTTCTAGTTTCCAGTCTAGTTCTCCTGGTTCCCTCATTGCTGTTTCTATTGTCCCTGCTTAGAAAAATGAATTTGCCTCTTCCCATTCAAATCAAAGAGCAAATTTATTGCTTGAAGCAATAAATGTTTGAAACATACAGATAAAAATAAAGAATAAAGCAATAAATGTTTGAAACATGCAGATAAGATTAAAGAATAAAAACTCACATACCCATTATCCAGCTTCATCAAATCTTAATATTAAGCCATATTTGCCAGAGAATTATTTTAAAGAAATTACACATGACAGATACAATTGAGGCCTCCTGTGTACCCTTCTTGGATCTTTTCCTCTCCCTCCCTCTCCTGCCAGAGGAGATCATTCTCATGAATTCAGCCTTCATCATTTCCATTCACATTTTTATATTTTTGACACATAGGCTGTATATCCATAAAAATTATAAAGGATTGTTTTGCCTATTTTAAAAATTTATATAAATGGTATCTTTGTTGTAAATATGTCCCACTGTATCTTGGGGTTTTTTTGTTTTTGTTTTTTTGGGCTTTTTTCTCAACATTCTTTCTGGAATTTATTCAAAGCAGATAGATGTAGCTCTTGTTCTTTCATTTTAAATGCCATATGGTGTTCCAATGTCTGAATATAACACAGTTGACTTTTCCATTCTTCTGTGGTGGGCATTAGGTTATTTCCATTTTGGGGGGACTTGTTTTGTTCTGTTTCTGTTATGTACAATCAACATTCTTGTACCTGTCTTTTTAGGCTCATATGTAAGATTTTTTTCAGGCCATTTACAGATTTTAAACTGGCAGATCAGAGTATGCACATTTTTAGCTGAACTGGATGTCGCCAACTTGCTCTGCAAAGTCCTATGAATTTATACTCTGATGTGCAGTATGGGATTTCCTGTTTCTCTCCATCCTTCCCAATCTTTGCCTGATGAGTGTTTTGATGTTTTACCAATCTGACGGGTCTGAGTGTGTCCGGAGTTGGTTCCTTCCGGTGGGTTCGTGGTCTCGCTGACTTCAAGAATGAAGCCACGGACCTTCACGGTGAATGTTACAGCCCTTAAAGATGGCATGGACCCAAAGAGTGAGCGGTAGCAAGGTTTATTGTGAAGAGTGAAAGAACAAAGCTTCCACAGCATGGAAGGGGACCTGAGCGGGTTGCTGCTGCTGGTTGGGGTGGCCAGCTTTTATTCCCCTTATTTGTCCCCACCCATGTTCCATTTTTGTCTTATCAGAGTGCCCTTTTTTCAATCCTCCCTGCGATTGGCTACTTTTAGGATCCTACTGATTGGTGCGTTTTGCCAAGCGCTGATTGGTGCATTTTACAATAGTCTTGCCAACTACAGAGTGCTGAATGGTGCATTTTTACAGAGCACTGACTGGTGCATTTTACAATCCTCTTGTAAGACAGAAAAGTTCTCCAAGTCCCCACTTGACCCAGGAAGTCCAGCTGGCCTCACCTCTCATGAGGACATCTCATTGTTGTTTTACTTTGTATTTTCCTCATTGCCAGAGACATTGTGCATCTTTCCATGTGTCTGTTAGCTACCCGGGTTTTCTCTCCTGAGAACTGCTCTTCCTGTTGAGATAGCCAGATGGGAGACGGTTCCTGGAGAAAGTCCAACCAGCCCGCCCACTGGGGTGGAGACTTGGGAAGTCTGAGCCATTTGCAGTGGGGAGGAGCCTGGCCCCTCCTCTTCCTGTGTGGAACCTGGAGTTCAAGCTGCGGCAGGAAGTGCTGTAGCAGGGCCTCTGGCCTGAATTTTTGTGGCCATGGGACAAAGAACCCTGTCTTTTTCCTTTCGCAGGACTTTTCCTGGAACACTGTCTCTGCCCATTTTTCCTAAGAATGTCACTGGCATCTTCCCCATGAGAAGGAGAAAGCAGCCCCTGACATCCAGGAGCTGGCCTGGGACTGTCAGCAAGGCCTGTTGAACAACAAATTTCATACAGCATCAACATCAGATAAGGTCACACTGGGACCACTACGGATTAAGACAAAAACAAGACTTCTCCCTAATCATGCTGAAACGTAAATAATACAAGAACATTGCCCAAGCCACAGAATACCAGGCATGCCCCTGTGGTAGGTAGAATTGTAAGCTGCCCGCAAGATTCCGGGCCCCTGGTATACACGCACCTATCCCCAGTTACTTAGCAAACATTAGCTACTGCTGTGAAGGGAATTGACAGATGTAATTAACATCCCAAATCAATTGACCTTAACATAGGGAAATTAGGCCAGGTATGGTGGCTCACGCCTGTAATCCTAGCACATTGGGAGGCAGAGGGGGAGGATTGCTTGAGCCCAGGAGTTCAAGACCAGCCTGAGCAGCATGGCAAAACCCCATCTCTACACAGAATACAAAAAAATTAGCCAGGCATGGTGGCACATGTCTGTAGTCCCAGCTACTGGGCAGGCTGAGGTGGGAGGATCACCTGAGTCCAGGGAGGTCGAGGCTGCAGTGAGCTGTGATCAGCCACTGCACGCTAGCCTGGGCGACAGGAAAAAAAAAAAAGGAAATTATCCAGGTGGGCCTGACCTAATCATATGAGCCCTTTAAAAGCATAGTTTTCTCCAGCTGGCCACAGAAGAGGAAGTTAGAGAGACACATGCGGGCTGGCCTGAAAGAAATCAAACTCCATCCTGGGAACTGTTTACGGAGGGCCAAGCAGCAACAACTGCAGGGAGCCTCTAGGAGCTGACAGCAGGCCCCGGCCTTCAGCTAGAAGGAAAATGGGAACATCAGTCCCATAGTTGCTAGGAAATGAATTCTGCCAGCAGCCGGTGTGCCTGGAAGAGGATCCAGGGCCCAGAGGACAATGGCAGCCCTAGCCCAGGGAGACCCTGAGAGAGAATCCAGCCATGCCACTCCTAGACTTCAGTCCTGTAGTATCTTCAGAAATGGAGAGAACACTTCGGTGGTGTTTTATGGCACTAAGTTTGTGGTCATTTGCTACAAAGCAATAGAGGACGAATCAGCCTCTCCCAGACAATGGGAGTGACCACTGTGTCTTTGCCACGTACAGCTTTAGCCTGAGTCTAGTTTCCCTCCTCCTAGGTAAGAGGTATTAAGATACCGAGTCACAGTGTTCCCCCTGCTTCCTGACCGCATCCAATCTGGAGCATTGCCTTCCTCAAACCACCTAACACACGCCCAGACCCTTGACTAAGTCCTTCTGAACACCTTCTTACTGGGACACTCCACGCTCCCCGATGGAGTGTTTTCCTTGGCTGCAACGCGTGATAAACCGGACTCGTCCAGCTGCAGGTGTGTTCCTGTGGTCTTTGACTGGAGGATTA
The DNA here is from genome assembly GCF_028878055.3 of Symphalangus syndactylus. Classification (NCBI taxonomy): domain Eukaryota; kingdom Metazoa; phylum Chordata; class Mammalia; order Primates; family Hylobatidae; genus Symphalangus; species Symphalangus syndactylus. Next base: position 121,201,639 of record NC_072432.2, on the reverse strand, counting down.
GGACATCCTACAAGGTGGGTACTGCAGGCCCCGGGGGACAAAGAATTGAGCTGGAGATTTGAGCTTTACAACTAGCCTCGGCACTCACTGGCCATGTTATACAACAGTCACCTACTTTTTGGGATCTTAGTTTTTTCATCAGTAGAATGAGAAGGTGGGGCTGGGTGATCTTTAAGGAAGCTGCATGGTGGAGTGGAAAGACTTCTGGAGTCAGCCAGTCCTTGGTTTAATCTCTGTTCTGCCCTCACCAGCCACGTGGCTTTGGGTAAACATTCATTTTCCCAAGCCACATTTGCTTCAGCCTGGCCAACATAGTGAAATCCCATCTCTACTCAAAATACAAAAATTAGCCTGGCATGGTGGCACATGCCTGTAGTCCCACCTACTCGGGAGGCTGAGGCAGGAGAATCGCTTGAACCCGGGAGGCAGAGGTTGTAGTGAGCGGAGATCTCGCCACTGTACTCCAGAATGGGCAACACAGCGAGACTCCGTCTTTAAAAAAAAACAAAACCCTACACCTCATTAACCTCCACCTGTTGGCTTCCCCTTCAGAAGTCCCCTTTCCTTCAGGTCTTCCTGGGAGTTCCCAGTGAGTGTCTTGGGGCTCTCACATGAGTGGAGAGGCTTCCCGCCCGTGCTGGACTGTGGCTTCCAGTCCTGCAGCTTCCAGTCCTGCAGCCTTAGGCTGGAGTCTGCTGCTCAGAGCTCTGCCTCGCTGGCTGTTCCACCATCATTCTCAGATCAAAGCAGTACTTCTCCCAGGCCTCAGTTTTACAAGTGTCGTCTGTGAAGGAAGACTAACAGGAGGATCTCCCAGCAACGCTGTTGGGATCTCAAGGGGTGACAGCAAATGCAACCACTCCTGCAGTTCACCCATACCCCTTTCTCCCAGGTGGCCACCAGCATGCCCACTTCAGCTGGACTTGAGGAAAAGTCCCACCACTCCTCTCCACCCCTTAGTTCTATACCCGTGCCAAGTTCAGCTCATCTTGTCTAAACTTGTACTCATTAGTTTCTCCAGAGCAACAGAATGAAGTTTCTGAGGAGTCAGAGATTGTGTGATTGATTAATTGATTGATAGATTGGAATTAGCTTACATGATTAGGGAAACTAAGAAGTTGCAGGATCTGTGGCTGGCAAGATAAAGACCCAGGAGAACTTATGTTGTAGTCCAAGTCCGAAGGTCTGAGAAGCAAGAGAGCTGATGGTGTAAATCCTGTAAATTTTATTCCAGTGGCTGGAGAAGACTCATGTCCCACCTCAAGCAGTCAGGCAGACAGAGAGAAAGAGAGATTGATTGACTGATTCTCTGTTTCCTACTTTTTGTTCCAGTGAGACCCTCAGTGGATTGGATGATATCACCCACATTGGGGAAGGCCGTCCACTCCACTCGGTCTCCTGACTCAACTGTTCATCTCATCCAGAAACCTCTTCACAGAAACACCCAGAGTAATATTTAACCAAATATCTGGGTGTCCTGTGGCCCAGTCAAGTTGACACATAGAATTAACCACTACATAGTTCTTCTTCAGAAACGACTTCTCTGTCTGGCCCTGAAATCTCTCCGCTCCCCCAAAAGTTGCCTTCAGTTAAGCCATTGTAGTTCTGTAGACATATTTATATATATTTGAATCTAAATCACCAGTAACTCGTTATCTTGACACCTGTCTTTGAGCACCTCTCTGCGTCATGCCTGATGCCATGTGCTGGCGATAGGATGGGGATGAAGGGAGTGAACTCTGCTGCTGCCAGGAGACCCTCATGGTGACAGAGGGAGCCAGTGAGTGAGTACGATGATAAATAACAATAGAATCACAGAGTGTGATTGATGCCAGGAAGGAAATAAATAGAGGTGGAAGGGGAGTGGTGGTGGGACACTCACTGTAGAGCTGTGGGCCAGGTGGAACCTTCTGGAAAGCAGGTGGCTGCAGGGACAGCAGGGGTGCCCCACTTGCAGAAACTGCATTATACAGTGTCCTTGTATTCATCCATTTGGCCGCCATCGCAAAGTACCGCAGACTGGGCAGCTTCACTAACAATTTACTTTCTCACTGTTCTGGAGGTTGGAAGTTCAAGATCAAGGTGCCAGCAGGGCTGGTTTCTCCTAAGGCCTCTCTTTCTGGCTTGTGGATGGCCGTCTTCTCCCCATGTCCTCACCTGGCCTTTCCTCTATGTGTGTCTGTGTCTTCATAGGAGGACACCAGTCCTGTTGGGTAAAGATCCACTCTAACAGCCTCATCTTAACTTAATCACCTTTTTAAAGATCCTATGTCCAAATGAGGTAGGTTAGATAGACTGGCCATAGACTCCCTTAAAGGAGAAAAAAATTTGCCAAATAGGAGGAGAGAACAAACCACCTGACAGTGTGCAAACCGCGGCCTGGGCTCGGTTCCCAGCAATGTTGGGATCTCAAGGGTTGACAGCTAGAACATCCTGCAGCAAGGAGGGAGAAGGGCAGAGGGGGAAATTCTCGAATTTATTTATTTATTTATTTATTTATTTAGAGACAGAATCTCTCTCTGTCACCCAGGCTGGAATGCAATGGTGCGATCTCAGCTCACTGCAACCTCCACCTCTCGAGTTCAAATGATTCTCCCACCTCAGCCTCCCAAGTAGCTAGGATTACAGGCACCCGCCAGCATGCCTGGCTAATTTTTGTATTTTGAGTAGAGATGGGGTTTCACTATGTTGGCCAGGCCGGTCTTGAACGCCTGACCTCAGGTGATCCCCCTGCCTCGGCCTCCCAAAGTGCTGGGATTACAGGCATGAGCCACCGAGCTCGGCTGAAAATCCCTGAATTCACGCAAGCACAGAAACCCATGCTTAGTGTCCTTGGGCTGACCTATGCTCATTATAAGAGTAACAAACACGCCCCTGGGTGGAGAGTTAAGATGCTAATGAGACGTGATGTATGTAGTAGCACGTACAACAATAGCACGTGTGCATCCAGGGGACCACCTAAAACATGCTTCACAGCAATGCCTGTTCCCGCCCCTTCATGAATAACCTTGTAAGCCACCCATGAAGGGAGTTCCCCATGTCAATCGGTGCTGTCTCGCCTTTGAGGGGCCTGCTTTGATCAGCTGTCAGAGGGAACTTTCACATTGCAAGAAACTCTTTTGCCAACTTTGACTTTGGTCTTGTTGTCAAATTCTTTTGTGCGGTGAAGTCAAGAACCTGAACCGACCCACTGGCAACACAAATACTGTCCCATCCTGAGGTCCTGGGGGTTAGGGCTTCACCATAGGAATATTCCAGAAAACACAATTCCACCTTTAACAACCCTGTAGGGCTTGGTCTAGACAGTGTTGGAGTTCATCCTAAGTGTAACTGATCTGAGAAAATTGAGTTCTGTAGATTAACTGAGCTATGTGGAGTAAAGGCTAGGCTGATGTAACAAGGTGACCCAATGACATTTAGTGGCTTTAAGAACACAGAAGTTTATTCTTTTTTTTTTTTTTTTTTTTTGAGACAGGGTCTTGCCCTGTTGTCTAGGCTGGAGTATAGTGGTGCCACCATAATTCACTGCAGCCTCCACTTCCCAGGCTCAAGTAATCCTCCCACCTCAGCCTCCTGAGCACCTGGGATTACAGGTGCACACCACCAAGCCTGACTAATTTTTTTTGTATTTTGTTGTACAGACAGGGTTTCACCATATTGCCCAGGCTGGTCTCAAACTCCTGAGCTCAAGTGATCTGCTTTGGCATCTCAGTGCTAGGATTACAGGTGTGAGCCACCATGCCTGGCCAGAAGTTTATTCTCTCAAGTTTAGGTCCAGGCTTCTGTCTTACGACCTCACCCAGGAGCCTGGACTAGTGAGTGCCATCCTCAACAAGTGACATGAGAGTTGCACATGTCACTTTCAACTACAACCCATAGGTTAGAGCTGAGTCCCATAGACACACCTGGCTGTAGGAAAAATTGGGAGATTTTGCCTCTAGCTGTCCAATCCTGCATCCAAAAAAGCAGGAAGAAGAAACTGGAGGTCGCCTAGCTTGGCGGAGTCTGCCCTGCGTAGCTGGGATTACAGACGTGTGCCACCATGCCCAGCGAATTTTTGTATTTTTAGTAGAGACAGAGTTTCACCACTTTGGCCAGGCTGGTCTTGAACTCCTGACCTCGTGATCTGCCCGCCTCAGCCTCCCAAAGTGCTGGGATTACAGGGGTGAGCCACCGCGCCCGGCCCCCATCTGATTCTTTAGCGATCCTAGAGAAAAGTACACCTTGGTTAAGTTCCTTATGATTTCCTCTGCTAATTTATTAACTTTTTCACTTGCTCCCAGGAGTCAGCTATGAAAGATAAATGTATCCCGTTCTTCGAGGAGAGCCTTGGTTGGAGACTGAGGCTATCGGTGGGAGGGGACTTGCCAGGAGACAGAGCTTCAAACGCCAGCTCTGCTACCGAGGGCTGGAAGTTAATTGAGCAGAAACATGAGTTAGTCAATTGTCATTCGAGTCAGACCACACGGCGGCCACACTATATCATCAAAGCCGAGGCATTCTGGGAAAGACTATGATTACCCCCATTCATTATGCTGGGAGTCTTTAGACACTTCAAACACGCTAGATTACAAAGTTGCTGGGGCGGAACCTGGAAAAGATAAAGTTATAATTGAAAGCTACTTACGTGATATATTTTAAATGACTTTGACTTTCTACTTCTAGTCATGTTAAGAAATCTCAAATAATTGTTTTTGGCCGGAGCTAAATTTAGGCCCTCTGAGATGGATGGCTGTGTCGTGCTCTTGCTCAAGGAATGTTAATGGTTTCTTGTTGTTTCCTAAGTGCTGTCGCTTAGAAAATGGAGCGCCTACTGTGTGCGTGCCTCTGACAGGCCCTTGGAATTATTTTCTTTAATCCCCGTGATACCCTTGGATAAGGTTGTCAGATTTAGCAAATAAAATATGGGATGCTTCATTGCATTTGAATTTCATATAAACAATAAATTTTTAAAGTAAAAGTAATCCCAGTGCTTTGGGAGGCTGAGGCAGGAGGATCACTTGAGGCCAGGAGTTTGAGACCTGCCTAGGCATCACAGCAAGACCCCATCTCTACAACAAAAATAAAATAAAAGCCAGACATAGTGGCAGGCACCTGTAGCCCCAGCTACTCAGGAGGCTGAGGGGGGAGAATCACAAAAGCCCAGGAGGTTGAGGCTGCAGTGAGCTGTGATCATGCCACTGTACTCCAGCCTGGGCATCAGAGTGAGTCTCTGTTTCTCTAAAGAAACAACAGCAACACAAATTAAAAGTATGTCCTAAATATTGCATTGGAATTACTTGGGCTAAAAAAATTATTTGTCTAAAATTCAGATGCATCTGGGTATCCTGCATTTCATCTGGCAACCCTACCTGAGAAGTAGATGGTACCATCTGCATTTTTCAGATGAGAAAATGGAGAGTCAGGGAGTCTTACTTGGGGTCATGCAGCCAGTAAGGGCACAGCAGGGTGAAACACAGTCTTTTGGATTTAGAAGGCCGTGGTCTCACCAGCATACTGTGCTGCCACTCAGTGGCATGTGCAGACCATACCATTGTCTCCAGCCTGTGCTTCTCAACCCTCCTGACCTGGCCCTAACATACCCGCCCCGCCCCCCACTCCCCCAGTTTCCTCTTCTCTGCTCTGCTCACCTCATCCAGGGCCCTTTACTGGCAGTGAAGGGGGCGTTCTGGTTCTCAAGAAGCTCCTGACCCACACTTTGGGTCCATATGTGCTGACCCAATGTGGAAACACTATTCACCAAAACTAAGACTTGCTGAGTGCCTGCTGTATACCTACAGCCAGCTCAGCCTTTCCCACGTGATATCTGGCCACCAGCAGGTGATGTAAAAATTTTAGGTAGAACAAGGTTGAACGTTCTTAAAATAGCAGTGTGTTTGTCTTAATGAGTCATAGGAAAGTCATAAGTTCCCTACCGGCCTGCACGCATCAGGGTTCGTGGCTGATTGCTCAGGAGGAGTAACTGACAGAGTCTGGCAAAATCAGATGGATGGCCCGGGTGACCCAAGCTGGTAGAAAATCCTGCATTCCTGCCCTGGAGGCCTCCAGACCTCAGCATCATCCTGTATATAATAAGGGGGCTGAACTCGTGGTAATGAGGTGCCTGGCTCATGTTTATGGAGCATTTGCGTGGCTCCAGACACTCTTATATGTGACACTCATGTACCCGTTTTGCAGCGGAGAAAACGGGATGGATGGGTGTAGCAGCAAGTCCAGCCTGCTGGATTTTGCCTTCTCTCTGTTTAATCTCACACCTCCCACTCCAAAACAGTGCCTCTCAGCAGAGGGGATCCTTGGTAATGTCTCAAGTTATTTTTGGTGTTCAAAACCGGGAGGTGCTGCTGGCGTCAAGTGGGTGGCAGCCAGGAATGCTGTTTAATATCCTACAATGCCTGGAATGGCCCCCACCACAGAGAATAATCCAGCCCCAGATGTTGTTAGTGCAAGGGAGAGAAACCCCACTCTAAACCCGAGAGAGGAAGAGGGGCAACCGCCCCAGACAGTGTCTTCCTCCAGCCACCCACCATCCTGCTTTCACATATCCATGCCCTGCTCAAGAACACTCAATGGCTCCCTAGTTCCTGTGGTCTGACCTTATGTTCAAATTCAGGGCTTTGGAGGAGGGTGTGGCTGGTGCTGTCCCACAGGCCAGAGACACTGGGCTTGAGCTTCCTATTTTCATCACACCTGACCTCCAGGTCACCTTAAGAAATTAAAAATCTACTTTTCATTAAAAAAGCACAAGGTCCTGTTCAATAGAGATCAGACAGGTATACAAGTTATTATAGTTGTATATATATCAAGTGATAAGTGTGGGGAGTTGAGGAAATCATTTACTCTTCCTGCGAGGGCTGGCAATGCCTCATGGGGCAGATGACAGTCAAGCTAGGTCTAGGAAAATAAGCAGGGATCAGCAGAGAAGGAAGAGGGGTTGTTCTAGGTAGAGGGTGGGGAATGACATGCTCCATTGAGGAATGGTCAGCCTCTAGGGGCTCTGAAGCTGTGACGCTCAGGCTTTTGTGAACCTGAACATCACCTGGTGAATGTGTTTTCAATTCTGTCTGGATCTGTGCGTGGGTTCGGGAGTCTACACTTAAATCAGTATGCAGGGCGATTTATTTTCTCTTTCTCCCTTCCCTCCCTCCCTCCCTTCCTTCCTTCCCTCCCTCCCTCCCTCCCTCCCTCCCTTCCTTCCTTCCCTCCTTCCTCCCTCCCTGCCTTCCTTCCTTCCCTCCTTCCTTTCTTCCTTTTCCCTCCTCTCTCCTCTCTCCCCTCTCCTCTTTCTCCCCACCCCCTTTTTTTTTCTGAGGCAGGCCCTCATTCTGTTGCTCAGGCTGGAGGGCAGTGGCATGAACACGACTCACTGAAGCCTCGACCTTCTGGGCTCAATTGATCCTCCCGCCTTAGCCCCCTGGGTAGCTGGGACTACAGGCTCACACCATCATGCCTGGCGAATTTTTGTATTTTTGGTAGAGATGGGGTTTTGCCATGTTGCCCAGGCTGGCGTATGAACTCCTGGGCTCAAGCAGTCTTCCTGCCTTGGCCTCCCAAAGTGCTGGGATTACAGGTGTGAGCGACTGCGCCCGGCCCTCAGGTGATTCTGATGCAGGTGCTCTACCAAGAACTCTGAGAAACAGGCTTCCAGGGAACACCCAGAGAAGAAGCTGAAAGTGCAGACTAGACCAAGGGAACGATTTGTATGCTCGGTTGAGGAGTTATGATCTTATTTTAACTTAAAGACAACCTCAGACTCTCTTAAGGAAAGGTCAAGACATCGTCTTCCAAAATAAAAATAGAGGTGTTTCTGGAAGTTTAACTTTGAAAAGATTTCAAATAATGAAATTAGAGCAATTTTAGCTGGATCGCTTGAGCCCAGGAGTTTGAGACCAGCCTGGGCAGCATGGCGAAACTCCATCTATACAAAAAATACAAAAAAAAAAAGAAAAAAGAAAAAAAGTAGGGTGTGGTGGCACACACCTGTGGTCCTAGCTACTTGAGGGGCTGAGGCAGGAAGATTGCTTGAGCCCAGGCGTTCGAGGCTGCAATGAGCTATGATTGTGTCACTGCACTCCAGCCTGGGCGACAGAGCAAGACCCTGTCAAAGAGAACAAAATTAGAGTCATTTTGACAATTCAACTAGATGGGATGTGATGGGAGAATTTCATGTATAAATTTGGGACTGAGATTAAATTCCAAGGATCAGCTGGAGACAAGGAAGCTGGCCAGCTGGACGTGTGGGTTGATGAGCTTTCAGATGCTTAACTTCCATCTATCACAGAGCTGGACCAAGCTCATTTTTCCCTCTTTGGTGGAATACTTAGCTGATAGCATTGGGAAACTGGTAGCTGATTCTTTCAGGCTGAAGAAACAAGTATATTTGCCTTCATAGCACTTTGAAAGAAAGTATCCAGTGGACATAATGTCATAAATGATAATATGATTTCTGTTTTCTGAGTTACTCATGTAAAAATTTATTTTTATTGTAAAATGAGCACACATTTATTTACAAAATACAGGAAAACACTGAAGAGTAGAAGGAAAAACATCATTCCTATCCTTATTTTCCAAACAAAATCCATTACTTTTCTAGTTTTGAAATAGACGATTAATTGTCATTTGATGTTACTTTCAGTTTGGACTGACTTGGTATGCAGGTGACCCCAGCTTATCTCAGAAAAGGTGACTTTTTTTTTTTCCTGGCACAGACCTGAATGAATGACCTAGTTTAAATTACATTCAATTTGACAAATATCATTGAATGCCTGCCACGTGCGTGGTGCTGAGTTAGAGCCTGTGGTGGTTACAAAGATTAATAAGACACAGCACTTGACGCGAGCAGGTTATAAACTAGCAAGAGAGGCAGACCTGTGTAGAACAAGATAGGAGGATAACCCCAAGGTCAGCAGACAGAAGCCCATTCCATGGGCTGTTGATATGGAGGGTGGGAGTGAGAAGTATGAAAAAAATGTTTTGAGATTGTGGCATTTGAGCTGGAACGGAAAGGGCTCCTTGGCGTTGGACCGTAGAATCTGCAGGGAAAAACAATGAAGAGGTGAAATACATGGAACTTGGCAAGGGTGGCTATTGTGGCTTGAGTATGTAATAAATGGAGAATTGATTCATCAGAATTCCAAGTAGCTGCTCTCCACAAAAGAAGAGGACTTGGAGAAGAAGAGGGGGCTTTAGAAAGTAAGGAGAGTCACTGTGACACAGGTGACAGCCAATGATGGAAGAGGAAATGCCGGTACAGCAACGTGGCGGGGAGGTAGGGAATTGTGTGTGTGCATGCATGCATGTGTATGTGCATAGGCACATGTGTACATGTGGATGCACGTACATGAGTGTACATGTGTGTGTGGATGCATGTACATGAGTGTACACACGTGTGTGGATGCATGTACATGAGTGTACGCGTGTGTGTGGATGCATGTACATGAGTGTGCGTGCATGCGTGTGGATGCATGTATGTGAGTGTATGTGCATGCATGTGTGTATGTGTGCATTTGTATATGTGTGAACATGTGTATATGCATGTCTGTGTGTGTGTGTGTGTGTGTGCAAGTGCATTTGTATATGCATGATATGGTTTGGATATGGTTCCTGCAAATCTCATGTTGAAATGTAATCTGCAGTGTTGGAGGTGGGGCCTGCTGGGAGGTGATTGGATTATGGGGGTGGATTTCTCAGGAATGTCTTAGCACTATCTCCTTGGTGCCGCCTTTGTGATAGTGAGTGAGTTGTCATGAGATCCGGTTGTTTAAAAGTGTATGGCATGCCCCCTGCCCAACCTCTTGCTCTTGCTCCAGTCATGTGAAGTGCCTGCTCCCGTTTCACCTTCCACCATGAGTAAAAGCTCTCTGAGGCCTCCCCAAAAGCTAAGCAGATGCCTGTACCATGCTTGCTGTGCAACCTGCAGAACCACAAGCCAATTTAACCTCTTTTCTTTATAAATTACCCAGGCTCAGGTATTTCTGTATAGCAATGCAAGAACAGCCTAATACAATGTGTGTACATGTGCACATGTGTGTGCCTGCATGCTCGTGCATGTGTGCATATGTGTGAAGACAGAGAAGGGAAGAGACTGACTTTTGGAAGTTGCTGTTACTGAAAAGTAATTGATAAAGAGAGAGTCCAAAGAGGATTCTAGAGAGCCTTTTGTATGACACACCTTGTAAAATTCATAAGCTGCTCTTTCTCATCTTTAAGATTATCCTTCAAGAATTTGCTGTTGGATTTTGCTTTTTTTTTTTGAGATAGAGTCTCACACTGTCCCCAGGCTGGAGTGTGGTGGCGTGATCTTGGCTCACTGCAACCTCTGCCTCCTGGGTTCAAGCAATTCTCCTGCCTCAGCCTCCCGAGTAGCTGGGATTACAGGTGAGCGCCACCACGCCCAACTAATTTTTTTGTATTTTTAGTAGGGACGGGGTTTCACCATGTTGGCCAGGATGGTCTCGATCTCTTGACCTCGTGATCTGCCTGCCTCGGCCTCCCAAAGTGCTGGGATTACAGGCCTGAGCCACCACGCCCGGCCGGATTTTGCTTTTTTTTGGATGAGTTGACAGACAGAGTCAGATGGCCCAATTATAGTCTGACTTCCTATCTAATTTTTAATAGTGGGTCCTGCAAACTTTTCAATTAATTGAGATGTATTTTTATTTCCTTGTTCTGTCACCCTGTATCAGTTATCTGTTTCTGGGTCTAAAGCACCCGGAACTCTGGCTAATCAGAACTATTTTATGGCTTATGACTCTATGGGTCAGGCCTTTGGGCAGGGCTCAGTGGGTTCAGCTCTCTGCTCCAAGTGTTATCAGCAGGATCAGCTGGGCTGGAGGACCTAGTATGACCTCCCTTACATAGATGGAGTCTTGGTGCTGGCTGTCTGCTGCGGCGTCATGGGTCTCTTTCCTGTGGCATCTTCTTCCCCATGGTCTCTCATCCTTCAGGTCTCACTCTCCATGTGGCTCCTCCCTCCAGCAGGAGAGCCTGGACCTCTTTGCATGGTAGTTGGGTAAAAAAGGAAGAGGAAATGGAAGCTGCTGGCCTTTTAGTTCTGGAACACACACAATGCTGCTTGTACCACATTCAGGAGACCACAGCGAGTATCAAGACCCGCCCAGATTAAAGAGGCAGAGAACTAGATACCTCCTCCTGGCAGGAGACGCTTGAGAATGTCGTGGCCATGATTTCTAATCCACCAAATATCCCAATGACATTCCCGGGGTTCTTTTTTGTCCCTGGCCCTGCCCTCTCTGGGAAAGTCTCCCTGCCCTAAAACACCCAGCCTCTCTAGGCTCCATGCCTGCACCACAGCCAGCCTGAGTCCCATGTGGATGGGACAGGGCACAGGGTTGGGGCCATGCATTATTGATCTCCATGGACCGCCTCTCTCCATCTAGGGAAAAATTCAATTTCCCAGAGAATTGACGTATCCACTGGGGCGTGGTTCAACGTTAACTTCTTTCCAGTCTGAGACTGGAAATGAGAAAAGTGCTCCAAGTACATGAAACACAGTAGGAGGAGAGATTTGAAAGCCAGAACTACAGAGGATCTCCAGGTCTCTAAACATACCAGCAGAAAATCATCCATGACTCTTCTTCTCCTTAAATGGGAAAGATCTTCACATTTCCATTTGTAATTTGCCAATATACATTTTTCTCATATATTTTACAAAGTTTATGTTTTCTTATTCTAGAAAGAATCTGTTATTGTTTGAAAAGAACTTAGAAAATTCAGAAACTTATATGGGAGAAGGAAATCATGCCTAAATCTTACTACCTGGAAATGGCCACTGTTACTATTGAAACTATCAGGTGGAATATTAGATAATACGAAATGATATTTTTAACTACATATTGGCTATGACACATAATAAAACAAACACTTGTGAGTCTACCACCCAACTTAACAACTAGGACATTGCTACATATTATGTACTCTATATTAGGGGTCCCCAGCCCTGGGCCACAGACGGGTATTGGTCTGTGGCCTGTTAGTTACCAGGCCATGCAGCAAGAGGTGAGCAGCAAGCGTGTGAGCAAAGCTTCACTGGTATTTACAGCCACTCCCCATCGCCTGCATTATTGCCCAAGCTCTCTCTCCTGTCAGATCAGCGGTGGCATTAGATTCTCATAGGAGCGCAAACCCTATTGTGAACTGTGCATGCAAGGGATCTAGCTTGCATACTCCTTCTGAGAATCTAACTAATGCCTGATGATCTGTCACTGTCTCTCATCACTCCCAGATGGGACTGCCTAGCTGCAGAAAAACAAGCTCAGGGCTCCCACTGATTCTATATTATGGTGAGTTGTATAATTATTTCATTATATATCACAATGTAATAAGAATAGAAATAAAATGCATAATAAATGTAATGTGCTTGAATCATCTGGAAACCATCACACTCCCCTGTCCATAGAAAAATCGTCTTTGTGCCGGGCATGGTGGCTTACACCTGTAATCCCAGCAGTTTGGGAGACCGAGGCAGGTGGATCACCTGAGGTCAGGAGCTGGAGACCAGCCTGGCCAACATGGTGAAACCCTGTCTCTACTAAAAGTACAAAACATTAGCCAGGCATGGTGGTGGGTGCCTGTAATCTCAGCTAGTCAGGAGGCTGAGGCAGGAGAATCACTTGAACTCGGGAGACAGAGGTTGCAGTGAGCTGAGATCGCGCCATTGCATTCCAGCCTGGGCAACAGGAGCAAAACTCCATCTCAAAAAGAAAAGAAAAGACAAGAAAAATTGTCTTCCATGAAACTGGTCACTGGTGCCAAAAAGGTTGGGGACCACTGCTCTATATTATATGTGTATAAACATATGTGATATATATTAATAATATAGATGATATACAATATGTACATATTATCTACAATGGATATGTAGATAATATATATTACTATGTTACCATATTCCTGTATTATATATACTATGTATATATTACATAATACATGGTACACATAGTAGATTGTCTTTTATGCATATACAGGTTTCGAGGTGGGACTAACCCAGGAAGATGCTACCAACATGAGATGGTCAAGTGTGGTATCTCTCAGTTGAGAGTCCAAGGGTATCAGCTGGCAGAAGCACACCCAATGGCATGGAAACTTCCAGCAACTTCTCACAGATTCCACCCCCTGGCCTCCCTGCAAGAGGCAGACGTCATTGTGAATTTTGTGTTTGTTACTCCCTATGTACATGTATCCTAAATACCATTTTGCTTGGTTGATATTTATATTTGCCATTTTAAGCTTCATAAATCACAGGCAGCAAGCCTGCCCGTCCATTCCAGAAGGAGGCATGGTCTTCATGATACTGCGCAGCACACGCACCTGACTTGCTCTGGAAGGAGATACTCTGTCTACCACAGGTTTTCACCATACAGACATCCTTGAAAATATACCCCGGAAGTAAGGGCTCTTTCTCAAGATGTGCAGGATTGAGCAGCTCATGGGTAAGTGTCTCTCAACAGGAATTCATCAGCGAGCTGCACAGGCCCGACCTATTCTGCTCTCTGCAAGCTGACATTTTAGCTGGGGAGACCGGACTTTGCATAAACAAACTCAACAGACTGTCTTTGGTACACTGAAGGAGTTACAAAAGCATCAAGGTGAGACTTATTCAGGAAAACATGACTAAGATGGGATGGTTAAGTGAGGCCTCTCTCAGTGGAGAGGCAAGCAAAAGTTACCAGCTGGCAGAAGCAGGCCGCAGGCAGTGGGAACCGCCTGCACGGCTGTTCAGAGACACAGGAAGCGTGGTGTGTGTGGGAGCTGAAAGGCTGGTGGGTCTGGAAAGCAGCGAGCTGGGGATAAAAGAGGCTTGAGGCCTTGAAGCCATGGTGAGCAGTCTGAGATTTATTGTGAATGGGTATGAAAGGGTTTTACACAGGGGAGTGATAACAATCTGATTTGCATTTTTGCTAGGCACACTTTGCTGCCCACACAGAAGGGATTGGAGGGGTTTTTGAAATCCTTGACAAGTCTCTGCTGTTTCTGACTGAATTTTTAATCTATTCATTCAACCTGACATCAGATGGGCTTTGACTTCCACATTCTCAGAATTAAAACTGACTTTTAAATGTTATCGTGGGTTTGTCTGTAGCTTCTAATACAAGCACATCACTTTTACTTATCTCCCTCTGCTCTCTTCTTGGGGACTTATGTGCACTCCTTCTGGTTGGTTCAGAGAGGTGCAAAGACCCCAGCCAATGTGGGGCTGCAGATTCCTTTAGGATGGAAAGACAAGGGAAGGAAGTGGCAGCTGAGCAATTCGGACTTCGTCATGGTATGCAGGCCTTCACGCAAGGGAATGAGAGACGGCATTCAGCTTGAAAGCCGTATTGAGCAGGTGGCCTCTGGGGAAGACAGCCAACGATTTCACGCTTTGAAATCAAGCAGACTGAAGTCCGTGTGCCTGGATCCTACACATTTGCTTTGAGGGTTTGGTTTGGATTAGACCTATAGGTTTTGTGGAGGATGAAGGTGAACAGGTCATGATGGGGCCACTCCCAAGCTGGGGATTTCTTGGAGGGCTCCCATTGAACTCAAAATATGTACAGATTTCCACACTTCGAGCCATAGCCCATCCATGTTTTGTTTTAATATCAGCATGCTTTTTTTGGTTTGTTTTTGTTTTTTTGTTTTTTTTTGAGATGGAGTTCACTCTTTTGCCCAGGCTGGAGTGCAATGGCACTATCTCGGCTCACCACAACCTCCGCCTCCCAGGTTTAAGCGATTCTCCTGCCTCAGCCTCCCGAGTAGCTGGGATTACAGGCATACACCTTCACGCCTGGCTAATTTTGTATTTTTAGTAGAGATGAGGTTTCTCCATGTTGGTCAGGCTGGTCTCGAACTCCTGATCTTAGGTGATCCACCCGCCTCCACCTCCCAAAGTGCTGGGATTACAGGCGTGAGCCACCACACCCGGCCTATCAGCATGCTTTAAGCTGGGTGTCTGGAGTACAACTGGTCCTGTTGGCCTTCGGTTTTGTGTGCGTGGACTCGGAGTCGTGTATGCCCCGGCATGAACTTCTGTCGGTTCTCGGCTTAACCTCACATCTTCCCTGAAGCCTTTGCTTCACGCCAGCCCACTCCTGCCTCTCACGAGTTCCTGGGATCTCCTGCACTTCTCCTTCATAAGATGACACAGTCGTGCTGGTTTATCTTCTTCTATTCTATTTTATTATTTTTTTCAGGGATTTACAGTAGATGGAAATTGTGCTGATATAATGTCTGTCTCCCTCTCTAGGAAAAGCTCCAGGAGGGTGGGAAGTTTTGTTCATCTTGATCATTCTCTGAAGGTGCCCTTTCCTAAAACAAAAGTGTTGACCTGTTTACCTTTATCTTTCTTTATTGTCTTAGGGCCCCGTCTGTCTCATTGATCTTCAGACCCCAGCATAGAGTTGTCACCTCATGACCTTGTGAACAAGGGCACAGGTGTCGTGGAAGGGGCAGGTCAGAGACTCACGTGCCTGTGCATGGGTCTCAGCTCCCCCTCTTACAATGTGGGGGACCTTGGCCAAGTTTCTTGGAGACTTAGTTTCTTTATGTGTAAAAAAGAAATATAGTCTAATGATGCTTTGGGGGATCAATGTGGGAATGAAGCAAGTTAGTAATTGTGAAGTATGTGGTTGTTTTTGTTGTCTTGCAGCAGCCGAGGCTCGCCTTTGCCCTTCTTAAGGTTTGTGGGGCTCCTTGTTTGGAGGGCGTAATAGCAATACTCCTGTCCTCATCCTGCAGAGAGGCTTCACCTGCCAGAATCCAATTCCTTCTTCATCAGGGACCTCACGATTGGCCACCATCTCTCAGCCTGTGTTTTCCCCAAGGGGTCTAATTTTCATATCCTTCAAAGATGTGAAAATTACCTCCCTACAATTTGGGGGAACCCTACATGAAGTCCTGTGTTGTCACAACCAAAGAGGATTATTTTCCCTGTGGGAGGTGTCCTAGGAGCTGCCTTGAAGATAGCACTGAGCTGGCTGGGCACGGTGGCTCATGCCTGTAATCCTGGCACTTTGGGAGGCTGAGGCAGGTGGATCCCTTGAGGTCAGGAGTTTGAGACCAGCCTGGCCAAAATGGCGAAACCCTGTCTCTACTAAAAATACAAAAATTAGCTGGGCATGGTGGTGCATGCCTGTAATCCCAGCTACTCGCAAGGCTGAGGCAGGAGAATCGCTTGAACCCTGAGGGCGGAGGTTGCAGTGAGCCAAGATCATACCATTGTACTCCAGCCTGGATGACAGAGCAAGATTCTGTCAAAAGAAAAAAAAAAAGGAAAATCAGAAAATAGCTCTGAGCTATTAGGAGCAACTGGCTTTAGTATTCTGGCTCAGGAAGCACATGCCGGTCAATCTAGTGCTCACAGTCACCCTGTGAGCCTGGGGTCAAAATTATCTTCATTTTATAAATGAGAACACAGATTGCCCTTGTTCTTTCCAGAGGCCAGAAATCGAGAGAGCCAGGCCTTCCGCCCCCAAAGCCCTGGCTCTGCGCTAAACACATGGTTGATTGGAAGTGTTGGCCTGATGGCCCCTGGGGCTCATAAAGGTGAACTGGCCTCATTCCCAAGTTCATCTGATTGATCCACAAAAAGCGTCCATGGCTTCATTCTGGACTTTTGATGCCCTGCCTGATTTTTGCTGATAGCTTGCTTGGGCAGTGATTCTGCGTGGATGGCTCCTACTTCTGAAAAGCCTGGTGTTCAGGGCTGTCTCATGAATTTAGAAGGCTCCTATTGGCTTTGGGAAAGTGAGGTAGGGATGGAGTGAACTGGAGTTCTTGGCCACAGTTTTCCTCATCTGTTGCAGCTTCTCTGCTGTCCAGGCCACTCTATGCACAATTGTTTCCTTCTTGGCTCAAGATGCTAGAAGATTGGATCAGTCAGGGTTCTCTAAAGAAACAACCAACAAAAGATACTAATCTTTCTCTCTCTCTCTTTTCCTCTCGCATCTATCCATCTATCATCTATCATCTATCATCCATCTATCTATCCATCTACCATCTATCTCTCTACCTACCTACCTATCCACCTGCCTACATTTATTTTAAGGAATTGGCTCCCACAGTTGTGGGTGCTGGCAAGTCTGAAGCTGGCAGGGAAGATTGACAGGCTGCAAATTCAGGTAAGAGTTGATGTTGCAGTCCTGAACATGAATTCTGCAGAACAGGCTGGCTACTCAGGTAAGCTTTCTATGCTGCAATCTTCAGGAGAATTTCTTCTTTTCCGGGAAACCTTGGTCTTTGCACTTAAGGTCTCCAAGTGATTGGATGAGGCCAACCCACATTATGACAGGTAGTCCGCTTTACTGGAAGTTTACTGATTTAAATGTAATCATATCTAAGAAATAACTTCATGGCAACATCTAGACTGATGTTTGGCCAAACAACTGGGCACTGGGGCCCAGCCAGGTTGACGTGTCACATTAACCATCTCACAGCGAATGTGGGACTCAGCCACCCCAGTATCTGTGGTCACCGCCCATGTTTGTCCTCCTCTCCTCCTGCCGCCTGCCGAAAAATTCACTAATGTTTGGATGACTCTTTACTTTCTCTTCTCCTTCCAGAATAATTCTGGGCACTGTCTCAGGCTTCCATGCTTTCCTTGCCACCTCTACTTGCCCACCTGTCACCTATGAGGCTCTGAGGCTGTTCTAAGTTGGACCAAGTACTCTAAGATGAATCACTCTCTTTGCTACATCTGTTCAAACTTTCTCTATGGACTTTTTTAGAAAACCTGGACCATGCAAATCATCTTCACAAAACTTGTCCAAATGCCAAGAAGGCAAGGAAAATTAGTGTTCATTCAATGTTTACAATGACAGCTAATATGTTCATAGTAGATAACATTTATGATACAGTAAAATTGTACATTCATGTGTTTATGAGTATATAACGGAACCTCTCTTTTAATTAGCATGTATGGTATATTTATGGTATATTTATGCCAATTCTTGCATAGATTTTTCTTGTAAGTAATATAAGAACTGATTTATAGATGGTGATATGGTTTGGATTTGTGTCCCCACCCAAATCTCCTGTTGAATTGGAGGAGGGGCCTGGTGGTGTTACTAGATGGAAGGTCTTGACTGTGAGTTGTCCAGGTTCTTGGCATGTTGAACAAATAATTGAACAAAATGCACAAACAAAGCAACAAAAGAATGAAGCAAAGAAAGCACAGATTTATGAAGTGCAAGTGCACTCCACAGAGTGGGAACAGGCTGGAGCAAGCAGCTCAAGAGCCCCCGAGTTGCAGTGTTGTTTAGGGTTTTTATTAGGCTAAAAGACTTTGGTAACACTCCGAGGTGCCCTTGAAAGGCCTCCAATTGGTTACACCCTATGAAAGACTGGCCCATGACCAATCAGAGGCTGAAGTGAAAACTCCTGTCTTGTTATCATAGGAACTGGCTGCACCTGCTGTTCTTCCGCATATGCCTTAACCCTTGATTACCCTAATTCCCTATTCTCCTGCCTCAGTGGGAGGTGATTGGATCATGGGAAC
Organism: Symphalangus syndactylus; assembly: GCF_028878055.3. NCBI lineage: Eukaryota > Metazoa > Chordata > Mammalia > Primates > Hylobatidae > Symphalangus > Symphalangus syndactylus. Next base: position 121,183,146 of record NC_072432.2, on the reverse strand, counting down.
GGATTTCCCCTTGCTGTTCTCACGATAGTGAGTGAGTTCTCACGCGATCTGAGCATTTAACAGTGTGTGGCGCCTCCCGCTTCACTCTCCTGCTGCCATAGCAAGATGTGCTTGCTTTCCCTTTGCCTTCTGCCATGATTGTGAGTTTCCTGAGACCTCCTAGTCATGCTTCCTGTTGAGCCTGCAGAACTGTGAGTCAATTAAACCTCTTTTCTTTATAAATTACCCAGTCTCAGGTAGTCGTTTATAGCAGTGGGAAAATACACTAATACAGATGGGATGTCTTTGCTTTCAGTATATTTATGGTGCTGAATCAGTTTCCAGTTACAATATTATTTCCATGAGGGAACCAAAGGCTGTTTTATGACCTGCTTTTATGAAATAGTTCTCCAGAGTTCATGTTGGCAAGTGTGAAGGTGCCTAGTGACCTTTGACCCCTGACCTTTCCCTTCCCCTCCTCCTCTTCCTGCTCAGCCGTGCCCCAGTGTTGCTGGAGGGTGGCACCCAGTTACCTCTGGTGTTAAGAGAGAAGTACAGATGTCTATTCTTAGGTCTATATCCTGAGGATCTGATTAGATCCATTAAAATGGGATGTTTGCCTTGTAAGAAGGAATTTGTGTGTGTGTATGTGTGTCTTGAGCTCACATCCCTGCTTATTTTTTAATGAAAAAGAGTCTTCAAACAAATACTGTAATTTGACTTTCCAGCAAAAGCCCCAGGTCCTGGTTTACTGATTTATTTGGAAAGTTTTCCAGTGGGAAGTGCTTGCGGCAGGATGGGAGCGGCCGAGTCCTGGGGGTGGGGGCGGGGCGGGGGACCAGTTGAGGTCAATTGATTAATGAAACAGGGGCCCAGAGGGTTTTGAGGCACAGAGAGTTGGGAAATGGAGGAGTTGCTGTTGTCTGGGAGGCTTCGGAGTGGAATAAAATTGGCCTTGAATGGCAAGGTGGTTATAGAACTGAACTGGGGTCCGCTTGCCCCGTGCAGAAAGTCCAGAAATCCCCACCAAGGTCGCAAGGACAGAAAGGAAGGCGTTTATTTGCAGGGCGCCAAGCAAGGCAGACCAGGTAGCTATTGCTCAAACCATGACCTCCCCCAGGGCTTAATTTCAGGAAAATTCGGGGTTTAATTTCAGGAAAACAAAAGCTACAGGCAAATTCGTGAATCAATACCTGGAGTTCACACGTCGGATTTGGCCTAAATGGGTGAGATATCTTAAAGTGGGGGCTTTCTGGTCGTAGGTAGAGTCAAAGATTTTCTGATTTGCAATTGGTTAAGGAAGAGAAGCTTTGTTTAAAAATTTGTAGCCAGATGAAAAAAATGTTAACTGGCTCCAGATGTGACTCCCTCCAAGCCCCTCGGGAAGAAATTAGAGCAAAGAATGTTGGTCAGAGCTGAGTCCTCAGTTTCCCTGTATCTGAGGTCTACATGCCAGTGGGTCCATACATATGTGGGGTTCCTGGGTGGGGGGATCCAGGGACATTTGTTAAGATATATCTTAGTTTGTCTAGGGAAACCAAACATCTCTGAATTCCAACTTTCCTTGGCTATCATTTTAGGCTACTATGATCTTCTTACGAAGTTGCATGTTTGCCTCTATGGGCTAGTGAGTTGACTGGAGTTTCCCTTGAAGGAACTCAGAATTTTCCTTTATTTCCATGCTTGGGGCAGTGGAGGTCGGGGCATGGGCCCTTAAAAAGTGGGAGGTCCCTGGATGGGCGCAGTGGCTCACGCCTGTAATCCCAGCACTTTGGGAGGCTGAGGTGGGTAGATCACGAGGTCAGGAGTTTGAGACCGGCCTGGCCAAGATGGTGAAACCTCCGTCTCTACTAAAAATACAAAAAGTAGCCAGGTGTGGTGGCGCGTGCCTGTAATCCCAGCTACTCAGGAGGCTGAGGCAGGAGAATCATTTGAACCCAGGACTCGGAGGTTGCAGTGAGCCGAGATCGTGTCATTGCACTCCAGCCTGGGCAACAAGAGTGAAAACTCCCTCTTAAAAAAAAAAAAAAAAAAAAGGCTAGGGGGGTGAGCAGTCCCTGCTGGTCTCTAGCTTAGTTTGCATGGAGAGGAGTGGGGGGAGGGAGGGCTAGAGCAGAGGCTTGAAGGTGGAAATGAGTGTGGCCAAGGGGTGAGCTGGGAAGTGAGCCCTGTGAGGTGGAGGGGGGTTGTGAGAAAAGCTGGACAAGGAGCCGGAGGCTGACCACGTTGGGAGGTGATGGTCAGACGGAAAGAGTTGGACGCAATTTCTTTCCAACATCAGGGAAGAGGAGTCAGAGAAGGATCTTAGATAGCAAAGAAACAGAATGAAGTTTGTGTTTGGGAAGAATGAATCTGGATGGATTTGGGGGTCAGGGATACCCTTTATTTAAATTAGAAAAATTACTTTTGTCCCTTTCATACATATTATTGATGAAAAGAGTCACACTGTAAAATATTTGAAGAGATTTATTCTGAGCCAAATATGAGTGACCATGGCCTCCAACAAGAGAAATTCTTATCCTGCATGGGGTTAGCCTCATTCCATACTAGGAGCTTCCATCTTTCTGGTCAAAGAAAAGCCAGGAAGCCTGGATTTTGGACTCTTCTACCGTTTAGCTCTGTATTTTGTCCAAATCGTTTAGGTTTCTCTCTCTGTTTACTTTTTTTTCCCCCCAAGACAGGGTCTGGCTCTGTAGCCCAGGCTGGAGTACAGTGGCACAATCACAGCTGACTGCAGCCTTGACCTCCCAGGCCCAAGCTGTCCTCCCAGCTAAGCTCCCTGAGTAGCTAGGGCCACAGGCATGTGCCACCATGCCTGGCTAATTTTATTTTTTTTGTACAGAAGGGGTCTCACTCTGTTGTCCAAGCTGGTCTCGAGCTCCTGGGCTGAAGTGATCCTCCTGCCTTAGTTTCCCAATGTGCTGGGATTGCAGGCATGAGCCACAGCACTCAGCCCATTCTTCCTATCTTAACTGAAGACTGGTTAAATTGAAAATCATATGAAAATGTGAAGACGTGTAAAAGTACTAGGAACTCTATGAGTGAAGATGGTATCGATTTATCTGGGGATACAAGATCCTTAAGATAAGGAAGGGAAGCTAATACACACAGTGCCTTGTATGGGTCAGGCCTTCATAAGCATCCCCTCATTTAATCCAGTCTCACTGCATCCTTATTTAACCCCGGGAGGAAGGAACCACCTTTAATATGTGATGAACCTAAGGTCCAGAGGCAGAAGTCATTTTCCCAAGTTACACAGCTCACAAGTGGCTGACACAGAATTGTAGCCAAGGGTGATTTGATTCCAAGGCCAGGCTACATCTATGTTAGTATGCTGTGGGACCCTTTGTTGGACATAGCTTGCTAACAGTCAAACCTTTAATGGAGGATTCAAGGTTGATGTATTAGTTTACTCAGCTGCCATCACAAAGTACCACATACTGGATGGCTTCAACAATGGATACTTATCCTTGCGCAGCTCTGGAGACTGGAAGTCCAAGGTCGTGAGCCGTCAGGGTTGGTTTCTCCCGAGGCCTCTCTCCTTGGCTTGGAGATGGCCGTCTCCTCCCTGTGTCCTTACATGGTTGTGCATGTCTATGTCATAATCTTCCTATAAGGACACCAGTCATATTGGATTAGGGCCCACCCTAATAACTTTATTTAACCTCAGTTACCTCTTTAAGAACCCTATGTTCAAGCACAATCCCATGCTGAGGAACTAAAGGTCAGGGCTTAAACATACGAATTTCAGGGAGACAAAATTCAGCCCATAACACTAGATAAATTTAATTCCTTGCTTCAGTCAATTTTAGTTGATAAAACTCTGCACATTGGCTATCTAAAATGGGGGACCACTTTGCAATTGCGTACTACATTGGTTTTACAATGGCTTTTCAGATTGGAAGCACCTTACCATTTTGAGCCTCATTTAACAATGCGGTGAGACAGATGGAAGAGATGTTATTGATCTTCCAAAGAAACTAAGGCTTAGAGATTTTCTATGACTCATTGATGGACAGATTAAGTCGGGTGCACTTTTTGCCCCCCTGGCAACAAAAATTGAAACCTGGTATTTGTACATGTGGTAAAAAATATTGAAACAATTGGCACAATGCTGTTCCAAAGACCTTACACAAATTATAAAAGACACAGTGAAAGAATAATGGTTTTAAATTTTAGGAAACTAAATTCTCTATAATTATACTCCAAGGAATTTTCAGTTTTGTATGCTCTTTCCCTACTGTGTCCATATTTTTACATAGTTGCAATTATCGTATATATCCTCATGTAGTCTATGTTTCCACTGCATTTTTTTATTTTGAGATAATTGTGATTGACAGGCAGTTGTAAATAATGCAGAAAGATTCCATGTTCCCTTTACTTAATTTTCCCCAATGGTCACATCTTATGAAACTACAATATTTTACAGTGCAATATTACAACCAGAATATTGACATTGAGATAGTCCAGATACAGAACATTTCCATCACTACAAGGATCCCTCATGTACCCCTTTTATAACCACCACCATCCTCACTAATCTCATCTCCATTTATATAGTTTTTATAATTTCAAGAATATTATATAAATAGAACCATACAGTATGTAAACCTTTGAGTTGGCTTTTTCCACTTAGCATCATTCTCTGAAGATTTATCCAGATTGTTATTGATATCTATCAATTGTTATTAATAGTTCCTTTTCATTGCTGAGTAGAATTCCATTGTGTAGATGTACCATAGTGTGTTTAACCATTCACCTGCTGAAAGACATCTGAGTTGTTTGAAATTTTGTGCTGTTACAAATAAAGCTGCTTATAAACATTGCGTGCAAATTTTTGTGCACACGTAAGTTTCATTTCCCTGGGGTAAGTGCCCAGGAATGCAGTTGTTGAGTTGTATGGTGGTCGTGTGTTTAGTTTTTTAAGAAACTGCCAAGCTGTCTGCTAGAATAGCTGTGTTACTTTACATTCCCACCAGTAATATATGAATGATCCAATTTCTCTGCATCCTTGTTAGCATTTGGTATTGTGACTATTATTTTTAAGTGATTCTCTTAGGTATGTAGGGATATCTCACTGTGGTTTTAGTTTGCATTTCCCTAATGACTAATGTTGATAAACATCTTTTCATGTGCATATTTGCCACATGTACATCCTCTTCAGTGAAATGTCTTTTTATGTCTTTTACCCAGTTTCTAATTGGATTGCTTGGTTTTTACTGTTGAGTTTTAAGAATTCTTTATATATTCTAGTTACTAGTCCTTTGTTAGATATATGGTTTGTAAACATCTTCTCCCATCCTCTTAATGGGATCTTTTGCAGGGTGAAAGTTTTACATCTTGGTGAAGTTCAATTTACAATTTTTGTAAATGGATTGTGGTTTTGGTGTCAAGTTTAAAAACTTTGTCTATATCCTGATGATTTTCTTATAATTTTCTAAAAGTTTGATAATTTTGTGTCTTACATTTAAGTCTGTATGCTACATTTAAGTCTGTAAATTTTGTATGAAATGTGAGGCTTTGGTCAAGTTTCATTTTTTTTTTTTTAACCTATGGCTGTCCAATTGCTCCAGCGCCATTTGTTGAAAAAGCTGTCCTTTCTCCGTTAGATTGCTTTTGCACTTTTGTCAAAAAATAGTTGGGCATATGTGGGTTTATTTCTGAGTTCTCTATTCTGTTTCAGTCATCTGTGTGTCTATTCCTCCATCAATACCACACAGTCTTGATTACAGTTGCTAAATAATAAGCTGACTCCTTCAAATTTATTCTTTTTTTTGAAATTGTTTTAGCTGTTTTAGTTCCTTTGCCTTTTATATAAATTCTAGATTGTTCTCTAAAAAATTCTTACTGGGATTTTAATAGGAAGTACATTAAACCTGTATATTATAATTTGGGGATAATTGATAATTTTATTATGTTGAGTCTTCCAATCCATGAACATGATATTCTTGGATTATTGGTATGTATCTTCATTTATTTACATCTTTGATTTCTTTTTTCAGCATTTTGTAATTTTCAGTATATAAGACCTGAACGTGTTTTGTTAAATTTATACCTAAGCATTTCCTTTTTTTTTTTGAGTGATTGCAAATGGTATTGTAATTTAAATTTTTGTGACCCTGTGTTTATTGTTGGCCATGGGCAGAAGAAATAGAAAGAGGTAGACAGAGAGGGCAGCCAGCTGGAGAGGGCTAAGCTACAACTGTACATTGAGCACGTGGGCACAGTGCTGGTGGTGCCAATCCTGGAGGCAGGTTAGCGTGGGCTCTATAGCCCCAGGACATACTTTTCCCTTGATTTCTTCACTTGCTCCTCATCCAGGTCTTGCATGAACTCGGTGTCTATGAGGAGGGCAAGGATGCTGAAGGAAGGTGACTGGCCTGTCCCAGGCTGTGGTAGCCAGTCCTTGGTGTTCTCCATCAGCCATTGCTTGGTAGCATCTGGGACCAAAAGTTGGAGCAGCTGTCCATTCTGCTGTGCTGCACTGCCAGCAGGTGGGGGTGCCCTGAAGGGCCAGGCCATCTTGTTGAGGAAGGTGCTGGATGCAAGCATGAACTGCAGGGCGTTTGTGGCAGGAACCAGAACCTCCTGTGGTTTGCTCTGAACTGGCTGAGACCTGCTGAGACCCAGGCAGAGGCACTTTATGCAGGCTCAGGTCATTTGCCTCCAGGAGTGAGCCAGGAAATGGAGAAGGGCACATTGAGGTCCTTGCCCTTTTGCAGCTGGAAGCCTCAAGGTGCTGACCTCTCCAGCAATGCTTTGAAGAAATCCATGATGCCAGCCCCTGCTTAGCCCATTGGGGAGCTGCTTGGCATCAGGCTCCAGGGAGCCGCATTAGGATTGGCTGCCCATGTTCTTAAGTTGTTTTAAATTTGTTGAAGTTCGTTTTATGGCCCACGATGTGATCTATTTTGGTATATGTTCCATGGGCACATGAAAAGAATGTGTATTCTGTTGTTGAATATAGTGTTCTACAAACGTTAGATCCTGTATTGTCTGATATTTCTATCTCCTTCCTGATTTTCTATGTAGGCCTATCAATTTTTGAGAGAAGAGTGTAATTATGAATTTATCTATTTCAATTTTCAGTTTTTTCTTCATACATTTTGAAGCTCTGTTTGGTGCATTCACATTCAAGGTGCTATGTCTTCTTGGTAGACTGACACTTATGTAATGTTTCTCTCTGTATCTAATAATTTTCTTGCTCTAAAGCGCATTATATCTGATGTTAATACAGCAATTCCTGCTTTCTTTTGATTAATATTTGTATCATATATTGTTTTTCATTGTTTTACTTTCAACCTGCTTACATTATTATATCTATACAGGTAGATTTTTTTTTTTTTTTTTTTGAGACGGAGTCTCACTCTGTCACCCAGGCTGGAGTGCAGTGGTGTGATCTTGGCTCACTGCAACCTCTGCCTCCTGGGGTCAAGCAATTCTCCCTGCCTCAGCCTCCTGAGTAGCTGGGATTACAGGGGCCTGCCACCATGCCTGGCTAATTTTTGTATTTTTAGTAGACACAGGATTTCACCATTACATTGTTATATTTGATGTGAGTATCCTGTAGACATCATATAATTAGATCATTTTTCTAATTCACTCTGATAATCCCTGTTTTTTGATTGGTGTATCTAGATCATTTATATTTAATGTAATTATTGCACTAATTAGGGCTTACATCTTTCATTTTGTTTTTTATTTTCTGTTCTATTTTTGGTTTCTCTGCTATTTTTCCTTCCTTCATGTGAGTCACTTGAACATTTTTTAGAATTTCATTTTGATTTATCTATATCATTTTGAGTATATTTATATAATTTCTTTAGTGATTGCTTAACTATTATATTGTATATATAGAACTTACCAGTCTTTTGCCACCCACATTTTACCAGTTCATGAATTGTAGAAACGATCTCCCTTTATAGTCCTTTACCCTCTCTGTTTACAATATAATTCTTTAATATTTCCTCTACATATATGTACAACCACAGCAGATGGTGTTATTATTTTTGCTTCAACCCCATTGAACATAATTTAGAAAACTTAAGTAAAGTCTATTATATTTAACTGTATTTTTGTTTATCGTGTTCTTTACTTCCTGATGTTCCAAAGTTTAAGTTGTTTCCTTTCTGCCTAGAGAACTTCATTTAGCTGAGACAAATCCCTTGTAATTTGAGTTGTTTCTCATTATAAGTAAGGTGTCATATTTTTCTTGATGCTTTCAAGATTTTAAGTTCTTAGAAATTTGACTATGCTATGCCTTGGTGAGGATTCTTCTGAGTTTATCCTATTTGGAGTTTTACTTGAATCTGTAGGCCCTCTTTTGCCAAATTTGGAAAGTTTTCAGCTATTATTTCTTCAAGTAGTTTTAAAATCCAATCGTTTTTCTCTTCTCCTTCTGGGACCCCAGTGATACAAATGGTTAGATAATTTGTTTTAGTACCATAGGTTCCTGAGGCTCTGTTCATTTTTATTTTCAGAACAACTTTGTTGTTCAGACTGGGTAGCTTCTATTGCCCTATCTTCAAGTTCACAAATTCTTTCCTCTGTCCCCTCTCTTCTGTTGTTGAGCCCATCCATTGAGTTTTAAATTTGGTTATTTCATTTTCAGTTCTAAAAGTTTTGTTTTTGTTCTTTATATCTTCTATTTTTTGCTGAGATTTTCTATATTTTCATTTGTCTAATGTGTATTCATAATCACTAGTTGAATCATTTTCACCATGATTGTTTCAAAATCTTTGTCAGGTAATTGTAACATCCCTGTCATCTCAGTGTTGTTGTCTATTTTCTTTTCAAAGTCAGTTTGAGATCTTCACGGTTCTTGGTATGATGAATGATTTTTTAGCTGAAACCTGGACATTTTGGATATTATGTTATGAGATGCTGAATCTTTGTAAACCTTCTGTTTTAGCTGGCTTTGTCTGACACTCTTCCAGCAGGAGAAGGGAGATACTGTGTTGCTATTGCCAGGTGAAGGTTAAGGTCCAGGTTCCTCTCTCAGCCTGTGTTGATAACCTCAGTGGGGAGTGGAAGGGGTTCCTTGTTACTGCTGGATATATGTAAGAATTACTAAGCTTCCACTAATGCCAACTTGACTGGGAGAGGATTGAGTAGCCTGTTGTTGCTCCTCATGTAGTCACCACTAACACTTTATTTTCTGGGGAAGGAGAAGCTGGTCTTGTTACTGCTGCTTAGTGGTGAAAGTCTTGACTTTTCATCAGGCAACCTCTGACACCACCCCACTGGGGTGAGGAAAGGGTACCTCATGACTACCCCAGGTGGGGGTAGAAGTCCAGGCTCCCCATGTAGTCTCCACTGACACTACAGGAAGTGGTGGTGATAAAAAAAATCATTATCACCTGGAAGGTGCTTAAAATCCTGAACCGTCCTCAGCTTTCTCTGACACCGCCTGGTTTGGAGGGCATTAGGGGCAGCTTGTTGTAGCTTGGTGGGGGGGATGTCTAAGCTCTCCACTTGGCCCTTGCTGGCATGGGTGGGGTTGGGGTCATAGTTTCTTTCTTTGGTGTTTGGCTGGAGTAGAGTGGTGGCTGTCTTCTTGGCTGTCCCTTTCCTGTTGTTTGGCTAGAGAGCAGGCTTTGATTGGGGCTTTCTTGGTTGATATCAATTTGTGCTTCTGGGTTGGCAGCTTCTTCAGTCCCAAGTCAGCAACATGTGGAGCAAAAAGAAAACCCAGGGAGCTCACCACCAGGTTACTTGGAAACCACATTCCCTACCTAGTTGGTTTTCTTTTTTCCACCTCTTAGTGTCTTCTATTTGTTTTACCTTCACTGTCCAGAGTTTAGTAGTACCTCGCAGAGGGATAAGGAGAAGTGTGTCTACTCCATCAGCACAGAAGTAGAGGTGCTTACTGCGCATTATATCACACAATGGTTTATCTTTCTATGTGTCTTCATAACCTGAGCTTATCTATTCCCTAATTTTCAGTTCCCATTATACTTATTTCACTGTTGTTGTTTCAATATACTAAACAAGTGCATTACATAACGTATTACAGTAGTCCCCCCTTATCTTCAGTTTTGGTCTTTGTGGTTTCAGATATTCATAGTCAACTTCAGTCTGAAAGCATAAGTGGAAAATTCTAGAACTAATTCATAAGTTTTAAGTTGCACACTGTTCTGAGTAGCACGATGAAATCCATGACATCCTGCTCTACCCCTTCTACATCACAGAAAGAAGGGTGACTACCACACAATAAGATAGTTTGAGAGGGGGAGAAGAGATAGAGACCACATTCATATAAATTTTATTACACTATATCATTATAATTGTCTTATTTTTTATTATTGTTTCTCTTACTGTGCCTAATTTATAAATTAAACGTTATCACAGATGTGTATACATATGAAAAAAGTAGGATATATGAGGGTTTGGTGCTATCTGTGGTTTCAGGCACCTGCTAGAAGTCTTAGCATGTATCCCCATGGATAAGGGGGACTGCTGTAATGAAAACTTAGTTATAACATCGTTAGAGTTCTAAAGAATCCTTTTCAACTTCAGATTTATAATGGTCTGAGGAGCTGAGACGAGTTAATTCTGTTCTGGGGACTGACCCTGGATGTTACAAAAGCTGAAGTCTGTCCAGTGTGAATTTCCGTACGGATTTCTCTTCAAATAATTCTTTACATTTTATACATTTTTAAAGCATTTTTATATCCCATCTCACCTCTCTTTGTGTATGCTTTCTTTAGCATAAAAGTTTCTTTCCCACAATTGGGTTAAAGTTTCTCCTTCCACCTGTCCCTGGCAGCCGCCTCTCCCTGCTGGGCTTCCGTGTGGGTCTGCACCTGTGTCCTGTTGTGCACACTGTTCCTGCTTTGTCATTTCTGTAATTCACATTTCTCCTTCTAGACTTCCTGACCCTTCAAGGTATAGACAACTGTGCCCTATTTGTCTCCCTGTGCCCCATATATATTACTGGTTAAACATAGACATAACCTGATTTTTTTTTTTTTTTTTTGAGATGGATTCTCACTCTGCCACCTAGGCTGGAGTGCAGTGTGTGCTCTCAGCTCACTGCAACCTCTGCCTCCCGGGTTCAAGTGATTCTTCTGCCTCAGCCTCCCAAGTAGCTGGGATTACAGGCACCTGCCAGCGTGCCTGGCAAATTTTTGTATTTTTAGTAGAGACGGGGTTTCGCCATGTTGGCCAGGCTGGTCTCGAACTCCTGACCTCAGGTGATCCACCAGCTTCGGCCTCCCAAAGTGCTGAGATTACAAGTGTGAGCCACTGCTTCTGGCCTAACCTGATATATGAATAAATTAATTATTTTATTTGCCCCCCCACCATATCTCACGGGTTGTGAGGTATACAGCTTTCTCTCCCAAGGGGGTGCCTACACATCCCTTATTATTTACATATCTATTTGACTTTGGGGAAATGTGGTAGAGTTCAAGGGGCAGGGCATTAGGAGTCAGCTTTGTGTTCCAGTCCTTGCTTTGTGTCTTACTGTGACCTCAAGTCCTTTAACTTCTTGGAACCTCATTTGCCTCATCTGTAAAATAAGAACTATAACACTCAACCCTCAGGATTATTCAAAAGGTTAAGTGGTATATCATTTATTCCTTTCTGCCTGTTCACTTTTAAGCCTTCACACTGAATACTTTGTTATCACTTGGGGGATTTCTCGAAGACTTTAAAAAAACTAATTCTTTATTCGTTTCTTCCACTTTCCCCCATACTCCCCAGAGAGAAGATGGTGAGATTTGGGGCCCCTAAATAGCCCCCGTGAGGTTCCTGAGCCTCGACAGATAAGGCAGTATCTTTCTGTATATTCCCAGAGGGCAGAGATAACAATAGGCTCTATTCACAATGCTACTGTCAAAATGGTATGTTGCAAAATGAATTTCCTTGTTACTCTGAGAGAAAGAACAGTGTTTCTCCTTGACTTTGTAAGTGTCCCCTTCCCTATTCCGACAACCTTGCCAAGTGTATCAATACTTTTTTACAGTGGAAAATAGCATTTCTTCTCTTTAGAGGATCTGATTCCCAGCTTGGTGCCAACCAGTTGCATGTCGTCCTGATAAATGGTTTACTTTTTATTTTATTAGCAAAATGCAAGTGAGATCAATTCTTTGCTCTAAGACTGTCTACTGGATTTTAAGTTGTTTGAACTTGAGCATAGCTCTGGCTGAAATAGGCTCAAGATGTAAAAATCCACACACCCGCTGCCTCTGTACTCCTCAGGAGAGGAGCTGTAATTCACATCCACAGGCAGATCAATACTCCTGTGTCTATAGCCGCGAGCAATGTTTCCGCAGCATGGCACCCACAGTGCTTATACATGGAGAAGTCTGGTTATTGCCACTGTCTCTTTGGCTAGTTAAGGATTGTAAAGCTGTATACTTTCAAAACAGTCATGGATGTGTTCTGATGCTGAAGGCGTGATGACATATTAGTGTTCTGTGACTGCTGCAACAAATTGTCATAAACTTGGTGGCTTAACACTACGGAAGTTTATCCTTTCACAGTTCTGGAGGCCAGAGGTCTGAGATCCATCAGCCTACACTCCCAGTGGGGGCTTTAGGGGAGAACCCCTTCCCTGCCTCTTCCAGTATCTCCTCCTGGCATTCCTGGGCCTGAGGCTGCATCGCTCCGCTCTCTACCTCTTCTTCACATCGCCTCCTCTCCTGCGTGTGGGTGTCTTCTCTTCTGTCTCAAATCTCCCTCACCTGTCTCTTGCAAGGACATTTGTCACTGAATTTAGGGCCGACCTGGATAATCCTCCTCTCAAGAACTTTAACTCAGTCACATCTGCGAAAAGCCTTTTCCAAATCAGGTCACATCCACAGGTTCCAGAGATTTGATGTGGATATCTTTTTTGGGGAGGGTGCCTTTTGGTCTTCTACAGAGGAATAAGAATGACTTCTAATGGGATGACTTGCAGATATGTTCTCTCTAGTTCCATGCCTTGATGTTTGGAAACACAGAAAGATTTTTGTAGACTGGTACACTAGATGGTTCTAGGGAACAATATAGAAATGGCTATGTGCCTATATGGGTGCTATAATTCTGATTATTTAATTCCAATAGTGAAATCTCACTAATTTTAGATATTTTGCAGTGGATGTGATTTCTAAGACTCAGATATGCAAAAACAAAATGCTTAATTGTTTCCCTTTAATTTCTATCTCAAGCTTCATTTGCCTGAGAGTAAAAAAAAAAATCACTTTTTTTTTTTTTTTTTTTGAGATGGAGTCTTACTCTGTTGCCTGGGCTGGAGTGCAGTGGCATGATCTTGGCTCAGTGCAACCTCTGCCTCCTGAGTTCAAGCGATTCTCCTGCCTCAGCCTCCCGAGTAGCTGGGAGTACAGGCATGCGCCATCACCAGCTAATTTTTGTATTTCTAGTAGAGATGGGGTTTCATCATGTTGGCCAGGCTAGTCTCGAACTCCAGATGTCAGGTGATCCACCCGCCTCAGCCTTCCAAAATGCTGGGATTACAGGTGTGAGCCACTGCGCCTGGCCTCAAGTCACTTTTAAGCAGTCTTCAATAATTTCAGTCCTGGGCCAGGTGCGGTGGCTCACACCTGAAATCCCAGCACTTTGGGAGGCTGAGGCGGGCGGATCACAAGGTCAGGACATCGAGACCATCCTGGCTAATATGGTGAAACCCCATCTCTACTAAAAATACAAAAAATTAGCCAGGTATGGTGGCAGGTGCCTGTAATCCCAGCTACTTGGGAGGCTGAGGCAGGAGAATTGCTTGAACCTAGGAGGCGGAGGTTGCAGTGAGCTGAGATCACGCCACTGCACTCCAGCCTGGGCAACAGAGTGAGACTCTGTCTCAAAAAAAAAAAGAAATTTTTGTTTGTTTTGTTTTTTGACTCCCTTTAGGTTTAGAGTCAGTTAGAGATTTCCCCTATGCCTTGACCTTTTCCATGGAGTTCTAAGTTCCTGGTTTAAGTGGACTGCATAGTGCAGTGGTTACAAGTGAGCCCTCCACCCTACATGGCTTGCATTGAAAACCACCTCCTCTACTTTTTACTTCCTAATGGGTGATCTTAGCATTGCAGGTTGCCTTCTTGGGAAGCAGAGTATGAAATGCAGCATGTTGGCCAAGGAATGTCCTTGGGATCAGCTCCTGCAGAAGGAGCAGGAAGGCATCCAACTGTGATGCAGACCCAGTGACAGCCTTTGCCCACCCCACGGGAGCCCTGGAGCTAGGATGACCCTTCGGAGTTGTCCCACGCTGGGTTGCCCTGAGAACTGATGAGATCTTGGCAAGGCAGCTCTCTGCCTTGGGGCAATCCCTTAAGGGGCTGACAGCTGGAGGCCATCTGCTAATAGCCCCTGGCAGCAGTGGATCTAGGTGATGCATCCCTGTGTTCACTACACTGTACCGTCATGCTGTTTGGATTTGCTTCTTCATCTTGTGTTCTGGGAGCAGCTACTCCAGGATGCCGGTGCCCCTGTTCTTTGTCGGGGAAATGTGGAAGAGGAGGGTTTGTGGAATGAGCTGTAGTGCTCACCTCTGCAGCTGGTCTCCTGGCTACCTGAGGACTCATCTCCCTCTTCCAATCTCCATTCAGGATCCCTTTCTGCCTTGGCTAGCACCTTTGCTGGTCCTGGCAGTTAACATGTGGCCTAACACAGGCTGTTACCTCTGAGGCAGTCTGAATCCTGAGCACCACCCCCTGCTCAGGCTGACACTCCTGCCATTCCTGGTCCATTTGCTGTCAAACTGGATAAGGGAGTGCCGAGAGGTGACCATGTGGACCCGTCCTACCCCCATTTTGTCACAGCATCCCTACCTCCTCCTGATGACCAGGGTCAATTAGCCCTGCTGGATTGTTATCTCTCCTTGTTGCCTGCTGGTCGCTTGGCATGAGATGTTAAAGTACCCAGGAGGCACAGTCACAGCTTAAACTTCAATGGAAGTTGCTGTGTCCACTGGAAGAAGAGTTCTCCATCTGGGAACCATGAGTTGCAGAGCCCAGAGTTCTGAGAACAGAAAACATAAATTCCTCATTGGCCACTGAGAGGGATGGCACACGGGATACCCCTTGACTCCAGGTCATGAATCCTTCCCTTTGGGTCTAGCACCATATAACAGTTTCCATTCAAAATGGAAATGCACTGGGGTACCCATCATCTGAAAGCATCACTGTCAAGCTTTGATGTCTAAGTTGTTATTGATCCTGGCACTATTCCCGGCCCTGTGTGATCCTGGCCTCTGTTCCCTCTAATCCTCTCAGTGGGTCTTCCCCCAGCCTTGGATAGTTTCATCACAGGTGTGTATTGACTAGTGTGTGCTGAATACTGAAATCCAGAGTTCTCCTGCTGTGCAGTTATCTCCTTCAAACTCCAGCTGCCTTGGTCCCTCCAGAGTCTGGGATCTATCTCCCCAGCTTAAGGGGTTTACCAGGTTCCTTCTGTTGTCACGCGGCTCTCTCCTGGACACCCTCCCTAGGCCTTGCCCGAGACCATCACAGCCTGGCTCTGTTTGCTTCTCATCTCTCAGGGATCAAGTCCTTCACCACTTTACTGCCAATCTCCTGAAAACCACTTCCCATATATTTTGTGCAGTCATTGATTCTTTCAGCATAGAGGATAAATCCCTGTGGAAGCAGCATTTGTGCTGGGGCTTTTGAAACCTAAAGGTTATTATTATTATTTTTTCTCCTTCAGTTTCTCCTTGACCTCTTTCCTTTTGGGGCAATGTCAGCCTGGAACTTCCTGGCCTGAAAAGCAAAGGGTCACAGGTTGAAGTAACGATAGGAAAGGCAAAACCAAAAATAAATATTCCTTAACAGTGTCCCTTTTGTTCTGCCAACACTGCGAGTCAAACCATTTCTTTCACCTTGATCAAGTTTTATTGTCATAACTGAGGAAGAGACACAGAAGGTTGTGTTGGTGTCTGAAGTTTATTTATTCTTGATTTTATTTTGTGGGGGAAATTGCCCACCTAAGCACATGAGTTCTTTGAGAAACAAGTGTCCCATTTCAGAAACTTTAAAAGCAGCTTAAGCCAATTCCAGTGTGCCCCACAGATTTCTCCCCACGGTGGCTAAGATCCATTTCTTCTCACTTTAATGTTGACGGGCTTTGCTTTCGCTGGTGTGTCTGGGTCTCTAAAGCCAAGCATCCACTAGCGCACGTTCTTGGTTGCGGGGGTGGTGGCGGGGAGAGAAACATGGCCTCTCTCTGCAGGGTCCTCATAAATCTTGCTCTCTGTGGGTACCTTGGGGAAAGTGGAGGTGAGAACTCTGGGATTTAGACCCCTTTCAGCATCTAGCTCTGCAGTGCCTGACTTAGAAAGTCTCAGCTGCTCTAAATTAATTTTGGAGGAGTGTGGGGACTTGGGTTAAGTGGCCTCCACTGAGGTACGCTGAATATTCATTGCAGTTGATCTCCAAATGGCAAAATGTTAACATTTAACATTCCGCTGAAGCTGAATTGAAGGCCAGTTATCACCATTGAGGAAAAAACAGGTACAAGAATGAATCTGACATTTTATTAAGAATTAAATTTGTTGCTGTTACTTACAGTGGAAAATGCACATTTACTATGTATGGCCTCCAACACAGCCATATAAAAAGTCTTGGCATCTTGGTTAGACATGTATATACTTTCTACACAATTATAATTGTGTATAACATAATTTAGCTTTTGAGAGTACATTTAAAAAAATTCAATAAGTATGAGTAAGACTGTATAGGATTCAACACTGTCTAATTCAGGTAAAACAGTACCTAATTTAGGTACAATAGTAAAAATTAAAAATGAGTAATCCAGCTTGTAGTGATATTTCTATTTCATCCTTTTATACTATGATCACCCAGGGATGCTTTTTTTGGTGGTGAAATTTTAAAGCAAGCTTACCTCAGTACCCAGGTATCTCCTTATATAAAGGCAATCAAATACAAAAACATGATAAATACTATCAGTGTGATTAATAGCTTAGTTTATTAGCTGTTTTAATAAAATACAACTTTATAGTGAAAAAAATATACTGAAGTAGCTTTTTTTTTTTTTTTTTTTGAGACGGAGTCTTGCTCTATTGCCAGGCTGGAGTGCAGTGGTGCGATCTCAGCTCACTGCAACCTCTGCCTCCCAGGTTAAAGCAATTCTCCTGCCTCAGCCTCCCAAGTAGCTGGGACCACAGTCACACACCACCACACCCAGAATTTTTATATGTTTAGTAGAGACAGGGTTTCACCATGTTGCCCAGGATGGTCTCAATCTTTTGACCTCGTGATCTGCCGCCTTGGCCTCCCGAAGTGCTGAGATTACAGGCGTGAGCCACCACGCCCAGCTGGAAGTAGCTTTTAAAAAGTATTTTTAATGATATGCTTACAAAATGACAGATGTAGGTGAAAAAAAACCCTCAGTAATGACAATATAATGAACCAGTCTCCTGGGAGCAAAGCTGAACACTACAGAGACAGGCTGGCTGCTTAAAGTCAAATTAGCTTCTTAATACCATGGAGATCCTACTTGGAAATTGTACCAAGGTGGTTTCTAAGTATCACTGGTCTTAGTTTAATAATGCAAAAATTTCACCTTATCAGCTATTTTAAAGTTTCTGAGAAAAATTCCTTTGGTTCTAATGGCATAGACTCTAGTACTACCTGCCCTTTCTGATGGACCTTCCTTCTCAAGGAAGGTCTTACTACATCACCCAACGTGAAATCATACAGTTCTTTCATCCAGGAATTGTCATGGAGGAAGTTGTCATCTTCCTCACTAGTAAAAGGCTCCTCCCAGGAATGTTGGGGAAATCTTGATGTTCATTCTGAGAAACCACATCGAGGGTAAGTAAATTCAGGGGCCCACAATACCAGTATGTTTCACGTTGATGCAGGATTTTTCTTGGTCACTTTGTCAGCTGTGGACCTCTGGCCAGCAATGCCCCTACCTGGGCCTTGCTGGGGCATGCTACCTGCTGTAGGAGGCACTCCCCACCCGACTCAGCCCACCAGGCTGGCTCTGGCTTGTGCACTGGCTCAGCCCTTGGCCGGGCTGGGTGTGGTGCCCTAGGTCACCTGTGTTATAGCTTGTACCTGCATTTAGGAGCTCCTGAGCTCTTGTCCTGCATCCACGAAGGAGGAGAGGATATGCCGACAACTGAAGGGTGAGGAGGGTGGAGAAGACTTGTATTGAACAACGGAACAGCTCTCAGCAGAGAGGGAATGTGGGGGTGGTCCCCTATCCCCACAATCATGTGGTTTCTTTCTCAGTGTGACTGAGTCTGGGGCTTTTATGGGCTCAGGGTAGGGGAGTGCATGCTGATTGGTTTGTGAGTATGCAAAGAAAGGCTGAAGCAAAGCCACCACTCAAAGGTGGGCATAGCAGTGTAGAAAACCAATTAGGAAAGGGATGAATCAGAGGAAAGCATGCCAAATGTGAAGCAGGTTCTCAATCTGGTCTGTGGATTTGACTTGTAGCTTGATTTTTCAGGCTTTAAACTGTCTTCAGCTTTGGAGTTGGGGTTTCACTGGGGACCCACTCCATCTGTCTAGGCATTTGGCTACCTCCTGTCACTCCCAATGTCCCTTTAAGAACATGTAAAGTTTAGCTATAAGATGTCCAGAAATCGGATGCAAATCTAGAATAGGTAAGGATACTAGTAATGTATAAACTAAAGATTGAATTCCCAAACATAGTAAGTTGTGTCAAAAGTGACCTGGGTCACAGTATTGATAATTTTTAGATAAGAGATTGGTTTGGGGCTCATGAACAGAGGTTGAAAGGCATAAAAGAGAGGCTGAAGAATAACCCATATTAACTATCTGAAAATGGTGCAAAAGGTCAGCCCTCAAAATCAGTAGGAATATCTACATCAATGTCATCACCTCTGAGCTATCAGTGATTGTTCCATGTGATACCTCTTAATGGAAATCAAATGTAGAACCCCAATAGGAAGACTAGCAAACATTTTAAACTGCAATTCCACATAGCTTTGTAGTGGCCAAAGGTGTTATTTTGGGAAACCTCATGAATAGCCAGAGTCATAGAGTGGTTAATGCAGCTATCAAAGGCATTTGCCCAAAATATGACCCATTTCCAGTCCAAGTCTTTTACTAAATAAAACACAACCAACTGGGTGAGAACCATCGTAATTACACTTCACACCAGGTTGGGATCAGGTTTCATTTAGGATTTTATCTCTGGGTACCTTGCCAGGATCTCCTGGCACCAATTAATATGGGCTATGGGTATAGACCCTATAGAAGTCTTCTGTGTGACATGGTTCCCTATGACAGTGGTGGCTCACAGCTTCCGATTAGATGTTGTTTAGATGCATCATGTGTTCTATTAAACATAAGCATGCATTTTCAAATCCAGTTGTACTCGAGATGTACAATGTCTCTGTACACAGCTGAGCTGATGATGCCAAGATGGGCTTTAGTAAAAGGTGTTAGAACCGTTGCTGAAGTTCTGGATTTTGTGCAGTGATTCCATCTTCTACTTTGACACCTACAAAACCCTTAAGGCACTGAAATTTAGGAAGTAAAGGCGAGGTCACATTCATTTAGCTGCTGAATCAAATGTCTAATACCACTATAGTACAAAAAACCTGTAAGTGTTCCAAAATGTGCCCCAATACAGAATTTTCCAGCCTTGGGAACAGAAAGGAGAAAGATGCCTGTTGATTATATTTGTTTTTCTTTGTGAGTTTCATATGAGGAAAATCACTAAATCATTTTGCCTGTTCTCCCTAATGATGATAATTTCAGAAAGCCCCAAAATAAACAGAGCTTCTCGTTTACTGGCTCCAGGTGATGTTTGATCCTCATGGGTGTTGGCTCAGGCTACACGGTGGCAACAGCATGGATCTTTGTGCAAAACACATTTGTGTGCTCTGATCAAGGTCTTCTATACAAGCTCTACTGGACATTTACAAACACATTTTTGGTTATATTTCATTCCAAAAAGAGATTTTGGCCGGGTGCGGGTAGCTCACACCTGTATTCCCAGCAATTTGGGAGACCAAGGTGGAAGGATGGCTTGAATTCAGGAGTTCAAGACCAGACCAGCCTGAGCAACATAGTGAGACCTTGTCTCTACTAAAAAAAAAGAAAATTAGTGGGGTGTGGTGCATATTTGTAGTCCCAGCTACTCAGGAAGCTGAGGCAGGAAGATCACTTGAGCCTGAGAGATGGAGGCTGCAGTGAGCTATGATCTCGCCACTGCACTCCAGCCTGGGTGACAGAGTGAGACCCTGTCACAAAAACAAAAAACAAACACCAAATGTAACCCCAAAGAGATTTTATGTGACTGCAGCTTTAAATTATACTTAGTAGTGAAATGAACTATACTCCTGCAGCTAAATACCTGATTGAAACACCTCTTTCAATTATCTGAGTAAACTATAGAATACAAATGAAAGTTATTCCTATGAAAATATCTGGAGGGCAAAGAAAAAAATTAAACTATGTTCCCAAATAAATATTTTAAAGGGAAATAGGTTGACCAACCTCTGAAGGTCGGACAACATTTGCTAGCTGTAATCCTGTTCCCCATGAGGCTGCAGTTGGGCCACAGCATTGTTTTTGTTTCCTGCGTCAGCACTGTCAGAATGTTCCTCATGGGCTGAGGATTTTATCTTGTTCTGATGAGAGAAGGATTCCCACAGAGACCCAAATGACTAGTGTGTTAATCTGCTAGGGTTGCCATAACAAAGTACAGAGACTGTAACAAGTACAGAGACTTTCAACAACAGAATGTATTGTTTCACATTCTAAGGGCTAGAAGTCCAAGATCAAGGTGTCAGCAGGTTTGGTTTCTTCTGAGGCCTCTACTTGGCTTGTAGACAGCCACCTTCTCCCTGGGTCCTCATATGATCTTCCCTCTATGTGTGTCCCAAAACAATAGAATATACACTCTTCTTATCCGCACATAGCACATATTACAAAATCAACCACACAATTGTCCGTAAAACATTTCTCAACTAATTCAAAGAACCCGAAATCATGCCAAACATACTCAGACCACAGCATAATAAAAATATAAATTAATACTAAGAAAATCATTCAAAATCTTACAATTACATGGTAATTAAATAACCTGCTCCTGAATGACTTTTGGGTAAACAATGAAATTAAGGCAGATATCAAGACATTCTTTGAAATGAATGAGAACAGAGATACAACATACCAGAATCTCTGTGACACAGCTAAAGCAGTGTTAAGAGGAAAGTTTATAGCACTAAATACCCACATCAAAAAGTTAGAAATATATCAAATTGACAACCAAACAACACACCTAGAGGAACTATAGAAACAAATGCAAATCAACCACAAAGCTAGAAGACAAGAAATAACCAAAATCAGAGCTGAACTAAAGGAAATTGAAATGCAAAAAACCATGCAAAAGATCAACAAATCCAGGAGTTTGTTCTTTGAGAGAAAGAAAAAAATAAGATTGATAGACCACTAGCTAGACTAATAAAAAGATCCAAATAAACACTATCAGAAATGACAAAGGGGACATTACCACTGACTCCCCAGAAATACAAAAAACCCTCAGAGACTACTACAAACACCTCTATGCCCACAAACTAGAAAACCTAGAATAAATGGACAAATTCCTGGAAACATAAAATCTCCCAAGATTGAACCAGGGAGAAATTTAATCCCTGAACAGACCAATAATGACTTCTGAGATGGAATCAGTAACAAAAAGCCTACCAACCGGAAAATGTCTAGGACCAGACAATTCACAGCTAAATTCTACCAGTTGTATAAAAAAGAGCTGGTCTCATTCCTACTGAAACTATTCCAAAACATTGAGAAGGAGGGACTCCTCCCTAACTCATTCTATGAGGCCAGAATTATCCTGATACCAAAACCTGGCAAAGACAAAATTTAAAGAAGCCTTAAGGTCAATATTCTTGATGCACATAGATGCAAAAAATCCTCAGTAAAATACTAGCAAATCATATCCAGCAGTGCATCAAAAAGCTAATCCACCACAATCAAGCAGGCTTTATTCCTGGAATGCAAGGTTGGTTCCACATACTCACATCAATAATTGTGATTCACTACATAAACAGAACTAAAAAAATCATATAATCTCAATGCAGAAAAGACTTCATAAAATTCAATATCTGTTCACGTTAACCCTCAACAAACTAGGCACTGAAGGAACATACCTCAAAATAATAGCATCTATGACAAACCCATGGCCAACATCATACTGAATGTACAAAAACTGAAAGCATTCCCCTTGAGAACCAGAATAAGATGAGGATGCCCACTCTTGCCACTCCTATTCAACATTGTATTGGAAGTCCTAGCCAGACCAATCAGGCAAGAGAAAGAAATAAAAGGCATTCAAACAGGAAGAGAAGTCAAACTGTCTCTATTTGTAGATGATTTTATACATAGAAAACCCCATAAACTCCGCCCAAAAGCTCCTAGAACTGATAAACAACTTCAGCAAAGTTTCAAGGTAGAAAATCAATGTACGGAAATCGGTAGCATTTCTATACACCATTAATGTCCAAGCTGAGCTTCAAATCAAGAACACAATCCCATTCACCATAGTCACAGACAAAAAATAAAATACCCAGGAATAGAGCTAACCAAGCAGTTGTAAGATCTCTACAATGACAATTACAAAACACTGCTCAAAGAAATCAAAGATGACACAAACGAGTCAATAGGAAGAATCAATATTGTTAAAATGCCCATACTGCCCAAAGCAGTCTACAGATTCAGTGCTATTACTATCAAACTACCAGTGACATTCTCCACAGAATTAGAAAAAAATATTTTAAAATTCATATGGAACCAAAAAGGAGTTCAGGTAGCCAAGGTAATCCTAAGCAAAAAGAACAAAGCTGGACATAACGTTACCTGACTTCAAACTATACAGACTATAGTAACAAAAGCACATAGGACTGGTACAAAAACAGGCATATAGACCAATGGAACAGAATAGAGAGCCCAGAAATAAAGCCACACACCTACAACCATCTGATCTTTGACAAAGTTGACAAAAGCAAGCAATGGGGAAAGAATTTCCTATTCAACAAATGGTGCTGAGATAACTAGCTAGTCATATGCAGAAGACTGAAGCTGGATCCCTTCCTTATACCATATACAAAAATCAATGCAAGATGGATTAAAGACTTAAATGTAAAACCTAAAGCTATAAAAGCCCTAGAAGATAACCTAGGAAATATCATTCTGGACATAAGAACTGGCAAAAATTTCATGATGAAGACGCCAAAAGCAATTGCAACAAAACCAAAAATTGACAAATGGAACCTAATTAAACTAAAGAGCTTCTGCACAGCAAAAGAAACTATCAACAGTAAACAGATGACCTACAGAATGGGAGAAAATTTTTCAAACTATGCATCTGACAAAAGCCTAATATTCAGAATCTATAAGGAACTTAAATTAACAAGCAAAAAACAACCCCATTAAAAAGTGGGCAAAGGACATGAACAGACACTTCTCAAAAGAAGACATACACGTGACTAACAAGCATATGAAAAAATGCTCAATATCGCTAATCATCAGAGAAATGCAAATCAAAGCCACAATGAGATACCATCTCACACCAGTCAGAATGATTATTACTAAAAAGTCAAGAACAGATGCTGGTGAGGTTGTGGAGAAAAAGGAATGCCTATACACCATTGGTGGGAGTGTAAATCATT
Organism: Symphalangus syndactylus; assembly: GCF_028878055.3. Classification (NCBI taxonomy): domain Eukaryota; kingdom Metazoa; phylum Chordata; class Mammalia; order Primates; family Hylobatidae; genus Symphalangus; species Symphalangus syndactylus. The sequence goes on along the minus strand of NC_072432.2, from coordinate 121,159,532 downwards.
CACCATTGTGGAAGACAGTGTGGCAATTTCTCAAAGGCCTAAAAACAGAACTGCCATTTGACCCAGCAATCCCATTACTGGGTATATACCCAAAGGAATAGAAATCATTCTATCATGAAGTTACATACACATGTCTGTTCATTGCAGAACTATTCACAATAGCAAAGACATGGAATCAACCTAAATGCCATCTATGGTAGACTGGATGAAGAAAGTGTGGTACATACACACCATGGAATACTATGGAGCCATTAAAAAGAATGAAATTCTGTCCTTTGCAGGGGCATGGATGGGGCTGGCAGCCATAATCCCAAGCGAACTGATGAAGGAACAGAAAATCAAATACTGCAAGTTCTCACTTATAAGTGGGAGCTAAACACTGAGTACACATGGACACAAAGAAGGAAACAATAGGCAATGGGGCTCACTGGAGGATGGAGGTTGAGAGAAGGGAGAGGATCAAAAAACTACCTACTGGGGTAGGGCACGGTGGCTCACACCTGTAATCCCAGCACTTTGGGAGGCCAAGAGGTTAGGAGTTTGAGATCAGCCTGGCCAACGTGGCGTAACCCTGTCTCTACTAAAAATACAAAAATTAGCCAGGTGCAGTGGTTCATGCCTGTAGTCCCAGCTACTTGAGAGGCTGAGGCAGGAGAATCGCTTGAACCTGGGAGGCGGAGGTTGCAGTGAGCGGAGATTGTGCCATTGCACTGTAGCCTGGGTGACAGAGCAAGACTCTGTCTCAAAAAAAAAAAAAAAAAAAAAAATTAGCTATTGGGTACCATGCTTATTACCTAGGTGACAAAATAATCTGTACACCAAACTCCTGTGACATGCAATTTACCCATATAACAAGCCTGCACATGTACCCCTAACCCTAAAATGAAAGGCAAAAAAAGAAAATTTAGAACATTTTACGAGTATGTCAATTTCATAAAGGAATAATATTGCCACATCTCAGCAATTAGATTGTTCTTGCTATTGCTATATTGCACGTCGGCAATATCAAATAGTGTGTGCTTTTAATGGTACATTAAAGAAATATAATTAATTCTCTGTGCGGAGCACAAAATAGTATTTTAACGAGCATGTATTTTAGATGTACCTAGGTACCAAGGCTTCAAAGCCTGGGCAGATCTGCAAGCCCTTTCAGCAGTCTTTAATTGCTGAAAATAGCATTCTACAACAAACATATCTACATGCCCTTTGTTTAAAATTTAAGCTCCTTATAGATTCAAAAGTACAAGGAATTATCTTAAAGTGTTCTTAAGTCTATTGTTTTGAATCTGATTAGTAAAAACAAAATGTGTTTTGGGTATCTCATTTTTTCTCTATCACATTCCTAATTTCTTATGTTTTACATGCTTTATGTCTGAATCAAAGGTGATTTATCATAAATAATTAGTACAGAATGTGTTGGACTTTTTAAATACATCAGGTCTCCCTCTGTGGCCCAGGCTATAGTGCAGCAGCATGATCACAGCTCACTGTAGCCTGAACTCCTGGGCTGAAGCCATCCTCTTGCCTCAGCCTCCCAAGAAGCTAGGACTACAGGTGCACACCACTGCGCCCAACGAACTTTTTATTTTTTGTTTTTATAGATGCAGGGTCTCGCCATGCTGCCCAGGCTGGTCTCAAACTCCTGGCCTCAAGTGAGCCTCCCATCTCAGCCTCCCACCTCAGCATCCCAAAGTGTTGGGATTACAGGCATAAGCCACCATGCCTGGCCCAAATATTTGGTTTTGAAGTTTGCCTTCTTAAGAAATTTTGAGAGCCCAGAATCTGAACCACGTATTACAGAAATTTCTTGCAGACTCAGGTTTGGGAGTCTAAAGTTTGTTTTTACAGTCACAGGCTCTTAAGGCTAGGCCTGAATTTTTTTTTCCCTGGTGGCAATACAATCCAAAATTATTGATGAGCTATTTTACATTCGTTTCATACCAAGTCTTTGAAATCTGGTGTTGATTTTACTCTTAGAGTACGTTGAAATTCAGGCTAGCCACAGTTCTGGTGCTCAATCACCACCTGAATTGGACGGCTTAGTTCTGGACATAATTCTCAAACCTGCCTTCTTTGTTTCCTTCCTCACACTCAAGGGTTTCATTTTCAACTGAATGAGAGCTACCTTGTGAACAATATTCTAATCCAATCCTTGCTGCAGTGCTGAATCCCTCTGAGTAATGAAGAAACTGATGGATTGTTTAAGCTCCCATCCCCAACTTTTATGCTCTATTTCCTTGTCTCTGTTTTCAAATCAGGCGTTTTTGTCTGTGCCCAGTTCTGTGTAATATCTGCTAAATGCCGCAAATCAAAACTGACACACACTAACACTCTGGCTAGCCACCCATTTTCCTTAGAACTACGGGGTCATACAGGTCTACCTTCCAAGTTATCACATGTGGCAGTTTTACCTAACGATTTGCCACATGTCGGTTTGGCCAACAACAATCTATTTTCTTGCAGCTTGCCACTGCCAAGCTATGGTCATTTTTGGGGTTTTATTATGGCAGCAACATGCTTCCAAATATCAGTCTCTGATTAAGAATTATCCTAGCTTCTGTAACAAAATAAACCCTCCAGATTTCCATGGTTTTCCGCAATTGGAGTTTATTTTCTGCCCATCAAACAATCCAATTGGTGATCAGGTTCCTTCTGTCTCATGGATCTTGCAACCATCTACATCCAGCCAGCGGACAGGGAAAAAGAGTGTAAGGGAAGTTTGAGGGCTCATTAAAAAAGCATTGGCCTGAACTTGCACACATCACCTCTGCTCACATTTCGTTAGTTAGATGCGGTCCTCCGGTCACACAAGCCACAAGCAGGGTTGGGAAATATAATTTATATGCCCAGGAGAAAAAGGAGAGAGCGAATTTTGTTGAGCAGCACATATTCCTACCAGTTTTTTGTTTGTTTGTTTGTTTGTTTTGTTTTTGTTTTTTGTTTTTTTGAGATGGAGTCTCGCTCTGTCGCCCAGGCTGGAGTGCAGTGGTGCGATCTTGGCTCACTGTAAGCTCCGCCTCCTGGGTTCACGCCATTCTCCTGCCTCAGCCTCCCGAGTAGCTGGGACTACAGGCACCTGCCACTACGCCCGGCTAATTTTTTTGTATTTTTTTTAGTAGAGATGGGGTTTCACTGCATTAACCAGAATGGTCTCGATCTCCTGACCTTGTGATCCGCCCGTCTTGGCCTCCCAAAGTGTTGGGATTACAGCTGTGAGCCACCACGCCCAGCCCCTACCATAGTTTTTATTAATATTAATATATGAGTGGGATTGGCCTGTAACTTTCCTTTTTAATACATTCCTTGTCTGATGTTTGATATGAAGGTTAAACTCAGTTACGCTAGTTACAAAAAGATATAAATTGGGGAGTATTTCTCCTTTTACCTTCTTGGAAGTGTTTGGGTAAGACGGAAATTTATTCCTGAAATGATGAGTAGATTTTGCCATTAAAGTTGTATGACTGCTTCTTCATGGAAAGATTTTTAAGTGTTGATTCAGTTTGTTAAGCAGTTATGAGATGATTCAGGTTTTCTATTTCTTTTCATTTTGGTAGACTTCACTTTTTAAGGAAATTCATCCATTTCAACTAAGTTTTCAAATTTAGCAAACTTGTTTATAATATAGTCCCCGTATCTTTTTTATTTCTGCATTGGCAGTTATGTTCCCTTTTTTGTTTCTAATATTATCTACCTTTTTTAGGAAGTTACTTGAGGATGTTTTCCAGCAAATCCAGAGGGTAAGCCAGGAAAGGTGAAAACATGGAAATCATAGATTCAACTCTAGAAGGCAGGGCAGGAAAGTTCTGTGAGACAGCTGTGTGGGAGACTTTGAAAGTCCCAGCTCAAAAGGCAGAAGACAACCAGAGGTAGAATGAGAGTATGATTACAAGATTGGGAAAGAATTGAGAATATAAAGACAAATAATTAAGGAAGAAAGGAAAGGAAATGAGAAATTTAAGGGAAAAAAACTACACAAGAAACATATAAGCCAACATAAAATGTGGCATTTTTTAAGGAGCCTTATAAGGTGGCTTTTTAAGGAGCTGATGGGATGTCAAAATAGAGGATATATTTGTCCCTGATGCTAGAGATATTCTCTTTAAAATGGTCTAGTGTTGTGAAATTGAATCCACAGAGAAATAAATGTAATTCCAACACATTACGCAGCCCAGCATGGAACAATATTTGCATAGTCACAGTAATAAAATCTTTCCTATTGGTTTTAAATTTCAGAGTGATCATATGAGTGGAAAACATTTAGTTGAAGGACAGAGGCAAAATTTAATAAGCCTTGAAAATATAAAAACACGAACACACAGCCATCATCATAACATATATCTTTATACATATATTCAATTATTTCCTTAGAATAAATTCCCAGGGGCCGGATGGCTGCAAGTCTGGGTGCTCATTTATAATTAATATTTGGCTAAATCAGCATCCAGAAGAGTGTAGCAGGTAAAACTCTCCTGGTACGTTTCCCTGCTCCCATCTGCTTCCATTCCTCCAGGAAATCCTCAGTGTTCCTGCCCACTTATGGTATCCTTCTTCATTTTCCATTCCTGCTGCAGGTATTTCCCCCTATATTGATATTTATTGGATCATTTCAAAAGATTTTTGCACTAGAGGGGAGGTAAAACATGTGCCCTCAAATAATGTTGAATCCATGACTCCTCTACCAGATTTGAAAAATATTGGCTGGGCATGGTGGCTCATACTGTAACCCCAGCACTTTGGGAGGGCGAGGTGGGAAGATTGTTTGAACCCGGGAGTTCAATACCAGCCTGGGTAACATGGCAAGACCCTGTCTCTACAAAAGCAAATTAGCCTGGCGTGGTGGCGCATACATGTAGTCCCAGCTGCCCTGGAGGCTGAGATAGGAGGATCATTTGAGCTCAGGAGGTCAAGGCTGCAGTAAGCCATGATGATGCCACTGCACTCCAGCCTGGGCAACACAGCAAGACCCTGTCTCAACAACAAAAAAAGTATACACACACACTCACACACATAATTATTTCAAAAGATTTTGCACTAGATAAGAAGTAAAGCATGTGATCTCAAATTATCTTGAAGCAAGGAGTCCTCCAACAGATTTAAAAAATATAAATTTTTTCTTCCTGATTATAAAAGTAATGCATGCTCATTGTAGAAACAGTGTGAAGCAAAGAGAAAATAGGTAGTGCCTGTCAGCTTTCAAAAAGGCTGAGCAGCATGCCGTATAGAGAGTACGTTACGAGCCTTTTGGAACCTCATCTGCCAGGACTGAGAAACAGAGAAGAAACAACCGCTTTCTCCTTGTTTGCCAAATGTATTAAGAGACAAGGATCATCCTTATTTGCTTTGTAATGTTCCCAAATGAAGCAGCAAGGTTTTATTTGGATATTTTTGTGTTGTCATTGATGCTCTTAAATTTCACTTTAACATCTTTCTTTAGCCTCACTTTTGCTGAACAATCAGTCAATAACCCAGAACCCCCACTGGCTGTGCCTGTTCCTTCATGCAGTGAGAGCATTCAGCTGGTTAATTTAGAACTGTTAATGACTTAAAAATCTATATGAAACGTATGCTCCATCAGTCGGTGCTACCCGATTGCCCCCAGCATGGGGAAAAGAAGGAACTCTAAAGCCATTTAGATCCAGGCTTGATATGTCAACACCGGATGTCACCAGGGGCTCCGGCACCCCCTGGAAGTCTGGCTGAACTTAACCCAAACTCCTTTCCACCGCCTGGGACGTTAAGCTTCCTCACTCTGGCTGCCCTGGCTTTTCTGGTCTTTCTCCCACGTTCCTACTTCCAAATCAGCAGCTCCGATCCACAGGCCTCTGGTCAATTTAGTGACTAAAGATTCATGGGGAGCAATCGTCTCAGGCACTGGCTCACTTTCTGACCTGGCTGTTGTCTCTTCTACTTCCTGCCACCTTCTCCCACTCACACAAGTGATCCCCCATCTTCAGGGCTTGGAAAGGGCACCCCTTCCAGGCTCTTGCAGGATCTCTTACCAGGAACAACCCTTCATTATATCAGCCTGCCTATCCCAGCCTTGCCGAGATCCTGGTGGATTAAAATGTCTCCATCTTGGATTAAAGACTTAAATGTAAAACCCAAAACTATAAAAACCCTGGATGACAACCTAGACAATACCATTCTGGACATAGGAACAGGCAAAGATTTCATGACGAAGATGCCAAAAGCAATTGCAACAAAAGCAGGAATTGACAGATGCAATCTAATTAAAGAGCTTCTGCACAGCACAAGAAACTACCAACAGGGTAAACAGACGACCTACAGAATGGGAAAAAACTTTTTCAAACTATGTATCTGACAAAGGTCCCATACCCAGCATCTATAAGGAACTTAAACATTTACAAGAAAAAAACCAAACAACCTCATTAAAAAATGGGCAAAAGACATGAACACTTTTCAAAAGAAGATATACATGTGGCCAAAAAGGTTATGAAAAAAAATCTCAACATCACTGATCATTAGAGAAATGCAAATCAAAACCACAATGAGATACCATCTCCCACCAGTCAGAATGGCTATTATTATTATTATTATTTTATATTCTTTTTTTTTTTATTATACTTTAGGGTTTTAGGGTACATGTGCGCAATGTGCAGGTTTGTTACATATGTATCCATGTGCCATGTTGATTTCCTGCACCCATTAACTCGTCATTTAGCATTAGGTGTATCTCCTAATGCCGTCCCACCCCCCTCCCCCCACCCCACAACAGTCCCCGGAGTGTGATGTTCCCCTTCCTGTGTCCATGAGTTCTCATTGTTCAATTCCCACCTGAGTGAGAACATGCGGTGTTTGGTTTTTTGTCCTTGCGATAGTTTACTGAGAATGATGTTTTCCAGTTTCATCCATGTCCCTACAAAGGACACGAACTCATCATTTTTTATGGCTGCATAGTATTCCATGGTGTATATGTGCCACATTTTCTTAATCCAGTCTATCGTTGTTGGACATTTGGGTTGGTTCCAACTCTTTGCTATTGTGAATAGTGCCGCAATAAACATACGTGTGCATGTGTCTTTACAGCAGCATGATTTATAGTCCTTTGGGTATATACCCAGTAATGGGATGGCTGGGTCAAATGGTATTTCTAGTTCGAGATCCCTGAGGAATCGCCACACTGACTTCCACAATGGTTGAACTAGTTTACAGTCCCACCAACAGTGTAAAAGTGTTCCTATTTCTCCACATCCTCTCCAGCACCTGTTGTTTCCTGATTTTTGAATGATGGCCATTCTAACTGGTGTGAGATGGTATCTCACTGTGGTTTTGATTTGCATTTCTCTGATGGCCAGTGATGATGAGCATTTCTTCATGTATTTTTTGGCTGCATAAATGTCTTCTTTTGAGAAGTGTCTGTTCATATCCTCTGCCCACTTTTTGATGGGGTTGTTTGTTTTTTTCTTGTAAATTTGTTTGAGTTCATTGTAGATTCTGGATATTAGCCCTTTGTCAGATGAGTAGGTTGCAAAAATTTTCTCCCATTCTGTAGGTTGCCTGTTCACTCTGATGGTAGTTTCTTTTGCTGTGCAGAAGCTCTTTAGTTTAATGAGATCCCATTTGTCGATTTTGGCTTTTGTTGCCATTGCTTTTGGTGTTTTAGACATGAAGTCCTTGCCCACGCCTATGTCCTGAATGGTATTGCCTAGGTTTTCTTGTAGGATTTTAATGGTTTTAGGTCTAACATATAAGTCTTTAATCCATCTTGAATTAATTTTTGTATAAGGTGTAAGGAAGGGATCCAGTTGCAGCTTTCTACATATGGCTAGCCAGTTTTCCCAGCACCATTTATTAAATAGGGAATCCTTTCCCCATTTCTTGTTTTTGTCAGGTTTGTCAAAGATCAGATAGTTGTAGATATGCGGCATCATTTCTGAGGGCTCTGTTCTGTTCCATTGATCTATGTCTCTGTTGTGGTACCAGTACCATGCTGTTTTGGTTACTGTAGCCTTGTAGTATAGTTTAAAGTCAGGTAGCGTGATGCCTCCAGCTTTGTTCTTTTGGCTTAGGATTGACTTGGCGATGCGGGCTCTTTTTTGGTTCCATATGAACTTTAAAGTAGTTTTTTCCAATTCTGTGAAGAAAGTCATTGGTAGCTTGATGGGGATGGCATTGAATCTATAAATTACCTTGGGCAGTATGGCCATTTTCATGATATTGATTCTTCCAACCCATGAGCACGGAATGTTCTTCCATTTGTTTGTATCCTCTTTTATTTCATTGAGCAGTGGTTTGTAGTTCTCCTTGAAGAGGTCCTTCACATCCCTTGTAAGTTGGATTCCTAGGTATTTTATTCTCTTTGAAGCAATTGTGAATGGGAGTTCACTCATGATTTGGCTCTCTGTTTGTCTGTTATTGGTGTACAAGAATGCTTGTGATTTTTGTACATTAATTTTGTATCCTGAGACTTTGCTGAAGTTGCTAATCAGCTTAAGGAGATTTTGGGCTGAGACAATGGGGTTTTCTAGATATACAATCATGTCATCTGAAAACAGGGACAATTTGACTTCCTCTTTTCCTAATTGAATACCCTTTATTTCCTTCTCCTGCCTGATTGCTCTGGCCAGAACTTCCAGCACTATGTTGAATAGGAGCGGTGAGAGAGGGCATCCCTGTCTTGTGCCAGTTTTCAGAGGGAATGCTTCCAGTTTTTGCCCATTCAGTATGATATTGGCTGTGGGTTTGTTGTAGATAGCTCTTATTATTTTGAGATACGTCCCATCAATACCTAATTTTTTGAGAGTTTTTAGCATGAAGGTTGTTGAATTTTGTCAAAGGCCTTTTCTGCATCTATTGAGATAATCATGTGGTTTTTGTCTTTGGTTCTGTTTATATGCTGGATTACATTTATTGATTTGTGTATGTTGAACCAGCCTTGCATCCCAGGGATGAAGCCCACTTGATCATGGTGGATAAGCTTTTTGATGTGCTGCTGGATTCGGTTTGCCAGTATTTTATTGAGGATTTTTGCATCAATGTTCATCAAGGATATTGGTCTGAAATTCTCTTTTTTGGTTATGTCTCTGCCAGGTTTTGGTATCAGGACGATGCTGGCTTCGTAAAATGTGTTAGGGAGGATTCCCTCTTTTTCTATCGATTGGAATAGTTTCAGAAGGAATGGTACCAGTTCCTCCTTGTACCTCTGGTAGAATTCAGCTGTGAATCCATCAGGTCCTGGACTCTTTTTGGTTGGTAAGCTATTAACTATTGCCACAATTTCAGAACCTGTTATTGGTCTATTCAGAGATTCAACTTCTCCCTGGTTTAGTTTTGGGAGGGTGTATTTGTCGAGGAATTTATCCATTTCTTCTAGATTTTCTAGTTTATTTGCATAGAGGTGTTTGTAGTATTCTCTGATGGTAGATTGTATTTCTGTGGGATCGGTAGTGATATCCCCTTTTTCGTTTTTTATTGCATCTATTTGATTCTTCTCTCTTTTCTTCTTTATTAGTCTTGCTAGCGGTCCATCAATTTTGTTGATCTTTTCAAAAAACCAGCTCCTGGATTCATTAATTTTTTGAAGGGATTTTTGTGTCTCTATTTCCTTGAGTTCTGCTCTGATTTTAGTTATTTCTAGCCTTCTGCTAGCTTTTGAATGTGTTTGCTCTTGCTTTTCTAGTTCTTTTAATTGTGATGTTAGGGTGTCAATTTTGGATCTTTCCTGCTTTCTCTTGTGGGCATTTAGTGCTATAAATTTCCCTCTACATACTGCTTTGAACGTGTCCCAGAGATTCTGGTATGTTGTGTCTTTGTTCTTGTTGGTTTCAAAGAACATCTTTATTTCTGCCTTCATTTCATTATGTACCCAATAGTCATTCAGGAGCAGGTTGTTCAGTTTCCATGTAGTTGAGTGGTTTTGAGTGAGTTTCTTAATCCTGAGTTCTAGTTTGATTGCACTGTGGTCTGAGAGACAGTTTGTTATAATTTCTGTTCTTTTACATTTGCTGAGGAGAGCTTTACTTCCAACTATGTGGTCAATTTTGGAATAGGTGTGGTGTGGTGCTGAAAAAAATGTATATTCTGTTGACTTGGGGTGGAGAGTTCTGTAGATGTCTATTAGGTCCACTTTATGTAGAGCTGAGTTCAATTCCTGGATATCCTTGTTAACTTTCTGTCTCATTGATCTGTCTAATGCTGACAGTGGGGTGTTAAAATCTCCCATTATTATTGTGTGGGAGTTTAAGTCCCTTTGTAGGTCACTGAGGACTTGCTTTATGAATCTGGGTGCTCCTGTGTTGGGTGCATATATATTTAGGATAGTTAGCTCTTCTTGTTGAATTGATCCCTTTACCATTATGTAATGGCCTTCTTTGTCTCTTTTGATCTTTGTTGGTTTAAAGTCTATTTTATCAGAGACTAGGATTGCAACCCCTGCCTTTTTTTGTTTTCCAGTTGCTTGATAGATCTTCCTCCATCCCTTTATTTTGAGTCTATGTGTGTCTCTGCACGTGAGATGGGTTTCCTGAATACAGCACACTGATGGATCCTGACTCCTTATCCAGTTTGCCAGTCTGTGTCTTTTGATTGGAGAATTTAGCCCATTTACATTTAACGTTAATATTGTTATGTGTGAATCTGATCCTGTCATTATGACATTAGTTGGTTATTTTGCCCGTTAGTTGCTATAGTTTCTTCCTAGCCTCGATGGTCTTTACAATTTGGCATGTTTTTGCAGTGGCTGGTACTGGTTGTTCCTTTCCATGTTTAGTGCTTCCTTCAGGAGCTCTTTTAGGGCAGGCCTGGTGGTGACAAAATCACTCAGCGTTTGCTTGTCTGTAAAGTATTTTATTTCTCCTTCACTTATGAAGCTTAGTTTGGCGGGATAGGAAATTCTGGGTTGAAAATTCTTTTCTTTAAGAATGTTGAATATCGGCCCCCACTCTCTTCTGGCTTGTAGAGTTTCTGCTGAGAGATCAGCTGTTAGTCTGATGGGCTTCCCTTTGTGGGTAACCCGACCTTTCTCTCTGGCTGCCCTTAACATTTTTTCCTTCATTTCCACTTTGGTGAATCTGACAATTATGTGTCTTGGAGTTGCCCTTCTCGAGGAGTATCTTTGTGGCGTTCTCTGTATTTCCTGAATCTGAATGCTGGCCTGCCTTGCTAGATTGGGGAAGTTCTCCTGGATAATATCTTGCAGAGTGTTTTCCAACTTGGTTCCATTCTCCCCATCATTTTCAGGTACACCAATCAGACGTAGGTTTGGTCTTTTCACATAGTCCCAAATTTCTTGGAGGCTTTGTTCATTTCTTTTTATTCTTTTTTCTCTAAACTTCCCTTCTCTCTACATTTCATTCATTTCATCTTCCATCACTGATACCCTTTCTTCCAGTTGATCACATCTGCTACTGAAGCTTCTGCAATCTTCGCGTCGTTCTCGAAACTTGGCTTTCAGCTCCATCAGCTCCTTTAAGCCCTTCTCTCCATTGGTTATTCTAGTTATCCATTCTTCTAATTTTTTTTCAAAGTTTTTAACTTCTTTGCTATTGTTTTGAATTTCCTCCCGTAGCTCAGAGTAGTTTGATCGTCTGAAGCCTTCTTCTCTCAACTCATCAAAGTCATCCTCCATCCAGCTTTGTTCCATTGCTGGTGAGGAACTACGTTCCTTTGGAGGAGGAGAGGTGCTCTGTTTTTTAGAGTTTCCAGTTTTTTTGCTCTGTTTTTTCCCCATCTTTGTAGTTTTATCTACTTTTTGTCTTTGATGATGGTGATGTACAGATGGGTTTTTGGTGTGGATGTCCTTTCTGTTTGTTAGTTTTCCTTCTACCAGACAGGACCCTCAGCTGCAGGTCTGTTGGAGTTTACTAGAGGTCCACTCCAGACCCTGTTTGGCTGGGTGTCAGCAGTGGTGGCTGCAGAACAGCGGATTTTCGTGAGACCACAAATTCAGCTGTCTGATAGTTCCTCTGAAAGTTTTGTCTCAGAGGAGTACTTGGTTGAATGAGGTGTCAGTCTGTCCCTACTGGGGGGGTGCCTCCCAGTTAGGCTGCTCAGGGGTGAGGGACCCACTTTAGGAGGCAGTCTGTCCGTTCTCAGATCTCCAGCTGCGTGCTGGGAGAACCACTACTCTCTTCAAAGCTGTCAGTCAGACAGGGACATTTAAGTCTGTGGAGGTTCTTGCTGAGTTTTTGTTTGTCTGTGCCCTGCCCCCAGAGGTGGAGCCTACAGAGGCAGGCAGGCCTCCTTGAGCTGTGGTGGGCTCCACCCAGTTTGAGCTTCCTGGCTGCTTTGTTTACCTAAGCAAGCCTGGGCAATGGCGGGCGCCCCTCCCCCAGCCTCGCTGCCGCCTTGCAGCGTGATCTCAGACTGCTGTGCTAGCAATCAGCAAGACTCTGTGGGCATAGGACCCTCCGAGCCAGGTGCGGGACACAATCTCCTAGTGTGCCATTTTCCAGGCCCGTTGGAAAAGCGCAGTATTAGGATGGGACTGACCCGATATTCCAGGTGCCGTCTGTTTCCCCTTTCTTTGGCTAGGAAAGGGAACTCCCTGACCCCTTGCGCTTCCCGAGTGAGGCAATGCCTCGCCCTGCTTCGGCTCGCGCACAGTGCGCTTCACCGACTGTCCTGCACCCACTGTTAGGCACTCCCTAGTGAGATGAAACCGGTACCTCAAGCAGAAATGCAGAAATCACCCGTCTTCTGTGTCGCTGGGGCTGGGAGCTGGAGACCGGAGCTGTTCCTATTCGGCCATCTTGGCTCCACCCTCCAGAATGGCTATTATTAAAAAGTCAAAAAAGAACAGATATTGGTGAGGTTGTGGAGAAAAAGGAAAGCTTATACATTGTTGGTAGGAGTGTAAATTAGTTCAACCATTGTGGAAAACAGTTTGGCAATTCCTCAAAGACCTAAAACCAGAACTACCATTTGATCTAGCAATCCTATTACTGGGTATATACCCAGAGGAATACAAATCATTCTTTCATAAAGACACTTGCACACATATGTTCATTGCAGCACTATTCACAATAGCAAAGTCATGGAATCAACCTAAATGCCCATCAGTGGTAGAACAGATAAAGAAAGTGTGGTACATTTACACTATGGAATACTATGCAGCCATATAAAAGAATGTGAGCATGTCCTTTGCAGCAACATAGATGAAACTGGAGGCCATTATTTTTAGCAAACTAATGCAGGAACAGAAAATAAAATACTGCGTGTTCTCACAAGTGAGAGCTAAATGCTGAGAACATGGACACATAGAGGGGAACAACACACACTGGGGCCTGTCGGAGGGTGGAGGGTGGAGGGTGGGAGGAGGGAGAGGATCAGGAGAGAGAACTAATGGGTACTAGGCTTCATACCTGGGTGATGAAATAATCTGTACAATAAAACACACATGACACAAGTTTAGCTATATAACCTGCAAATGTACCCTTGAACTTTAAAGTCTCCATCTTGTTACTGTACCTTATTATTTGATCAGAAATCACCTGAGTGATGGTTTCTTTTGTATTTCAGCTTGGCAAGCTGTAGCACCCAGTTATTTGATCAGCTATGAATTTAGGTGTTGCTGGGAGGGTACTTTATAGATGTGGTTAACACTTACAGTCAGTTGACTTTATAAGTAAAGGAAATTACCCTAGATAATGGGGGTGGGTGGGTCTTATCCAAGTAGTTGAAGGCCTTAAGATCAGAAACAGGTTCCTCTGGGAAGAAGAAATCCTGCCTCAAGACTGCCTGAGCTTCCAGGCTGCTGTCTTGTTTTGTGGATTGCAGATTGGCTAGCCCCACAATCAGGTTAGCCAATTCCTTAAAACAAATCTCATTATATATCTGAGAATATCTCATTATATATCTTGTGTGTGTGTACATATACACACACACAAACACTTACATGTATATATACACATAATACACATATAAACATATGGGTATATATCCTGTTGGCTCTGTTTATACATATCTACACAGGCTGAGTATCTCTAATCTGAAAACTGCAATGCTTCAAAACCTGAAGCTTTCTGAGAATTAACATGCCATAAGTGGAACATTTCACACCTGACCTCGTGTGGTACCTCACAGTCAAAATGCAGGGGCACAACCCACAGTCCCCAAGGGAGAAAAGGCCCTTCCAGCCCCCTTCAGCTGCGCTCTACCTTTTCCTCAAATGCCCAGGCTCAGTGACGCAAGCACACCTACAAAGGGCAATACAATGGCCCATGTGCAGGCTGGATGTGCACAAAATTATTTAAAATATTGCATAAAATTACCTTCAGGCTATGTGTATAAGATGTATATGAAACATAAATGAATTTCCTGTTTAGACTTGGGTCCCACACCCAACTTATCTACTTGTTATGTATATGCAAATATTCCAAAATTCCCCAAAATATGAAATCCAAAAAACTTCTGGTCCCAAGCATTTCAGGCAAGAGGTATGCAACCTGTATATCCTATTGTCTCTCTGTGTGTGTGTATGTCTCTTACTGGCTCTGTTTCTCTGGAGAACCTTGACTTACATACCCTATATATTTGTTTGAATTATACAAATAAGGCATGTATATTATAGAAAATTAGAAATTACAAACCAAAAGAAAAATCTTGAGAGCAATTTCACCACCATAAAAGAATCACTATTAACCTTTCAAGAGGTATGTGTAGGTATATATTTCAAAAACGTACACTGAAACATTTTTGTAAGTAGATGTTCCACTTAAGGTGTTATTAATAGCAATGTCAGTAGGAATAGATCTGCATAATTTTACCCTTTTTTTTTTTTTTTTTGAGACAGGGTCTCATTCTGTTGCCCAGGCTGGAGTGCAGTGGCGTCGTGATCATGGCTCACTGTAGCCTCGAATTCCTGGGCTCAAGGGATCCTCCCGCCTCAGCCTCCCAGATAGCTGGGACTACAGGCGCATGTCCCCATGTCGGGCTGATTTTTGTATTTTTTGTAGAGATGAGTTTGGGCTCAAGCAATCCTCCTGCTTTGACCTCCCACAGTGCTGGGATTCCAGGCATGAGCCATTGCGCCTGGCCAGATCTGCATAATTTTAAATGACTACCAAACATTACATCCTTTGATTATGCCATAATTTGTATAATCTTTCCCCTACTGTTGGAAAATCACATTGTTTCTGTGTTTCACGATTGTAAGCAATGCTGCAAAGAACATCCTAGCCCACATCTTTGTGCCTGTGTTGATTGTTTCATGGGGATAACTTCTGCCTCCCTCATATACCCCCTGACTCTCCTACACACAAAAGATATTTTCTACAAAATAGTAATTTCCTTGGGCTATTAGCCTCTGTAAGTGGGGTTCGTGGATTGCTAAAGCTGGAAAGACTAAGGTTCTAATCAAATCTCATCATTCTACACATAAATGCAAGCAGGAGAGGGGAAGTAATTTTCCCAACTTAGCCAACTGAGAGCAGATCAAGGCTGAGAAGCTAGCACTCATGACTGTGCTTTCAGATGAATAGATTCCACTTCGTTCAATTGCTGATTTTATCTCAAGAAAGCATTACACCCTGCCCAGGTAACATCCTTCAGTTTGGTGAAAGTTGACAGAGTAAATGCTGGTAGCATTTTTGCCCCTCTGAAGCCAGCCCAGTGATGGATGAAAGAGAACAATTTGAGCCCTCAATTTCTTTGACTTTTTGATGAGGTGAGCTATCCTGCAGGCAAGATAGCTGGTTGCTGCCAAACCAATATTTAGAGAAATTGAACTGAGAAGTTGTAATTATTCATGGCAATAAAAAGTCTCTTCTATTAGAAAAAAGGTTTTACATTATCAAAGTAATATATAGTCTTTAAAGCTGGACATTTTAAACAGTAGGAATAGAAACTATTCATAGTTGTATTATGCAAAGATGGCCACTGTCCATTGCTTTATTGAAAGGGAAGGATTTAAGTCACAAAAATAACAATTCTCCTTGCATCAAACTCTATTCAAGACATGATGATGCTTTGACTAGATGTCTGACAGAGGTACCCAGAGTGAATCTCAGTCTTTTTTTTTTAAGTGAAGAATGTTTTTAGTTGGCTATTGCTTCATAACAAACCCAGAATCTCAGTGGTATACAACAACAAACATTACTTTTTCTCCCTCCTGGGTCTGTGAATCAGCTTGGATAGCTGTGCTTCAGGCCTGCAGGTATTGAACTGGGCTCTGGACTGTTGGTTGAAATCAGTTCTGCTCCATGTGTATTTTCATCTTCCTTGGACCAGTGGCTACCTGGAGTCTGTTCTTTGTTCTTTTCTTAATCTTACTTTTTCAACTTTTATTTTACATTCTGGGGTCCCTGTGTAGGATATGCAGGTTTGTTACATAGGTAAACATGTGCCGTGGTGGTTTGCTGCACAGATCAACCCATCACTTAGGTATTAAGCCCAGCATCCATTAGCTATTCTTTCTGATGCTCTCCCTCCCTCTGCCCTCCCCCAGCTGGCCCCAGCGTGTGTTGTTCCCCACCATGTGTCTGTGTGTTCTCATCATTCAGCTCTCACTTGTAAGTGAGAACATGCAGTATTTGGTTTTCTGTTCCTGTATAAGTTTGCTGAGGATAACAGCTTCAGCTCCATCCATGTCCCAGCAAAGGACATGATCTCATTCCTTTTTATGGCTGAATAGTATTCTGTAGTGTATATGTACCACATTTTCTTTAACCGGTCTATCATTTATGGAGATTTGGGTTGATTCCATGTCTTTACTGCTGTGGATAGTGCTGCAATGAACATACAGGTGCATCTATAATAGAATGATTTCTATTCCTTTGGGTATATACCCAGTAATGGAATTGCTGGGTCAAATGGTATTTCTGCCTCTAGATCTTTGAGGACTTGCCACACTGCCTTCCACAATGGTTGAACTAATTTACACTCCCACCAACAGTGTAAAAGTGTTGTTCCTTTTTCTCTGCAACCTCTCCAGCATCTGTTGTTTCTTGACTTTTTAATAATTACCATTCTGGCCGGGGGTGCTGGCTCACGCCTGTAATCCTAGCACTTTGGGAGGCTGAGGCGGTGGATCACGAGGTCAGGAGATTGAGACCATCCTGGCTAACACAGTGAAACCCTGTCTATATTAAAAATACAAAAAATTAGCTGGATGTGGTGGCAGGCGCCTGTAGTCCCAGCTACTCAGGAGGCTGAGGCAGGAGAATGGCGTGACCCCGGGAGGTGGAGCTTGCAGTGTGCTGAGATAGTGCCACTGCACTCCAGCCTGGACGACAGAGCGAGACTCCGTCTTAAAAAATAATAATAATAAAATAATAATCACCATTCTGACTGGCGTGAGATGGTATCTCATTGTGGTTTTGATTTGCATTTCTCTAATCAGTGATGTTGAGCTTCTTTTCATATGTTTGTTGGCTGCATGAATGTCGTCTTTTGAGAAGTGTCTGTTCATGTGTTCATGTCCTTCGCCTACTTCTTAATGTTTTTTTTTCTTGTATATTTAAGTTCCTTCTCGGCTTTGGGTATTAGACCTTTGTCAGATGGATAGATTGCAAACATTTTCTGTAGGTTGTTTGTTTCTTTTGCTGTGCAGAGGCTCCTAAGTTTAATTAGATCCCATTTGTCAATTTTTGCTTTTGTTGAAATAGCTTTTGGTGTTTTCATCATAAAATGTTTGCCCATACCAATGTCCTGAATGGTATTGCCTAGATTTTCTTCTAGGGTTTTTATAGTTTTGGGTTTTACATTTAGGCATTTAATCCATCTTGGATTCATTTTTGTATAAGGTGTAAGGGGGGGGTCCAGTTTCAATCTTCGGCATATGACTGGCCAGTTCTTCCAGCACCATTTATTAAATAGAGAATACTTTTCCCGTTGCTTATTTTTGTTAGATTTGTTGAAGATCAGATGGTTGTAGGTGTGTAGTCTTATTTCTGAGTTCTCTATTCTGTTCCATTGGTCTGTGTGTCTGCTTTTGTACTAGTACCATGCTGTTTGGGTTACTGTAGCCTTGTGGTATAGTATAGTTTGAAGTCAGATAGCATGATGCCGCCAGCTTTGTTCTTTTTGCTTAGGATCACCTTGGCTATTCAGGTTCTTTTTTGGTTCCATATGAATTTTAAAATAGTTTTTTCTAGTTCTGTGAAGAATGTCAATGGTAGTTTAATGGGGATAGCATTGAATCTATAAATTACTTTGGGCAGTATGGCCATTTTCCTATTCATGAGCATGAAATGTTTTTCCATTTGTTTGTGTCCTCTCTGATTTTCTTGAGAAGTGGTTTGTAGTTCTCCTTAAAGAGGTCCTTCACTTCCCTTGTTAGCTGTATTCCTAGGTATTTTATTCTCTTTGTAGCAATTGTGAATGGGAGTTCATTCATAATTTGGCTCTCTGCTTGCCTGTTGTTTGTTTATAGGAATGCTGGCAATTTTTGCACGTTGATTTTGTATCCTGAGACTGCTGAAGTTGCTTATCAGCTTAAGAAGCTTTTGAACTGAGACAGTGGGATTTTCTAGTTACAGGATCATGTTATCTGCAAACAAAGATAAATTGACTTCCTCTCTTCCTATTTGAATATCCTTTATTTCTTTCTCTTGCCTGATTGCTCTGGCCAGAACTTCCAACACTATGTTAGGGTGTTGATTTGAGATCTTTCTAGCTTTTTCATGTGGGCACTTAGTGCTATAAATTTCCCTCTTAATGCTGCTTTAGCTGCATCCCAGAGATTCTGGTACATTGTCTCCTTGTTCTCATTAGTTTCAAAGAACTTCTTGATTTCTGTGTTAATTTCATTATTTACCCAGGAGTCATTCAGGAGCAGGTTGTTCAATTTCCATGTAGTTTTATGGCTTTCAGTGAGTGAATTTTTTTTTTTTTCGTGGTTCTTGAAAAATTTTTTTTTATTATACTTTAAGTTTTAGGGTACATATGCACAATGTGCAGGCTAGTTACATATGTATACATGTGCCATGTTGGTGTGCTGCACCCATTAACTCGTCATTTAACATTAGGTATATCTCCTAATGCTATCCCTCCCCCTTCCCCCACCCCACAACAGGCCCCAGTGTATGATGTTCCCCTTCCTGTGTCCATGTGTTCTCATTGTTCAATTCCCACCCATAAGTGAGAATATGCAGTGTTTGGTATTTTGTCCTTGTGATAGTTTGCTGAGAATGATGGTTTCCAGCTTCATCCATGTCCCTACAAAGGACATGAACTCATCATTTTTTATGGCTGCATAGTATTCCATGGTGTATATGTGCCACATTTGCTTAATCCAGTCTATCATTGTTGGACATTTGGCTTGGTTCCAAGTCTTTGCTATTGTGAATAGTGCCGCAGTAAACGTATGTGTGCATGTGTCTTTATAGCAGCATGATTTATAACCCTTTGGTTAGATACCCAGTAATGGGATTGCTGGGTCAAATGGTATTTCTAGTTCTAGATCCCTGAGGAATCGCCACACCAACTTCCACAATGGTTGAACTAGTTTACAGTCCCACCAACAGTGTAAAAGTATTCCTATTTCTCCACATCCTCTCCAGCACCTGTTGTTTCCTGACTTTTTAATCCACCTTCAATCAACTGGAAGAAAGGGTATCAGTGATGGAAGATCAAATGAATGAAATGAAGTGAGAAGAGAAATTTAGAGAAAAAAGAATAAAAAGAAATGAACAAAGCCTCCGAGAAATATAGGACTATGTGAAAAGACCAAATCTATGTCTGATTGGTGTTCCTGAAAGTGATGGGGAGAATGGAACCAAGTTGGAAAACACTCTGCAGGATATTATCCAGGAGAACTTCCCCAATCTAGCAAGGCAGGCCAACATTCAGATTCAGGAAATACAGAGAACGCCACAGAGATACTCCTTGAGAAGAGCAACTCCAAGACACATAACTGTCAGATTCACCAAAGTTGAAATGAAGGAAAAAATGTTAAGCGCAGCCAGAGAGAAAGGTCGGGTTACCCACAAAGGGAAGCCCATCAGATTAACAGCGGATCTCTCGGCAGAAACTGTACAAGCCAGAAGAGAGTGGGGGCCAATATTCAACATTCTTAGAGAAAAGAATTTTCAACCCAGAATTTCATATCCAGCCAAACTAAGCTTCATAAGTGAAGGAGAAATAAAATCTCAGCAAATGCTGAGAGATTTTGTCACCACCAGTGCCTTTCTGAAGGAAGCACTAAAAATGGAAAGGAACAACTGGTACCAGCCACTGCAAAAACATTCCAAATTGTAAAGACCATCAAGACTAGGAAGAAACTGCATCAACTAATGAGCAAAATAACCAGCCAACATCATAATGATAGGATCAAATTCATACATAACAATATTAACCTTAAATGTAAGTGGGCTAAATGCTCTAATTAAAAGACACAGACTGGCAAATTGGATAAAGAGTCAAGACCCATCAGTGTGCTGTATTCAGGAAACCCATCTCACGTGCAGAGACACACATAGGCTCAAAATAAAGGGATGGAGGAAGATCTACCAAGTAAATGGAAAACAAAAAAAGGCAGGGGTTGCAATCCTAGTCTCTGATAAAACAGACTTTAAACCAACAAAGATCAAAAGAGACAAAGACGACCATTACATAATGGTAAAGGGATCAATTCAACAAGAAGAGCTAACTATCCTAAATATACATGCACCCAATACAGGAGAACCCAGATTCATAAAGCAAGTCCTTAGAGACCTAGAAAGAGACTTAGACTCCCACACAATAATAATGGGAGACTTTAACACCCCACTGTCAACATTAGACAGATCAACAAGACAGAAAGTTAACAAGGATATCCAGGAATTGAACTCAGCTCTGCACCAAGCAGACCTAATAGACATCTACAGAACTCTCCACCCCAAATCAACAGAATATACATTCTTCTCAGCACCACACCACACTTATTCCAAAATTGACCAGATAGTTGGAAGTAAAGCACTCCTCAGCAAATGTAAAAGAACAGAAATTATAACAAACTGTCTCTCAGACCACAGTGCAATCAAACTAGAACTCAGGATTAAGAAACTCACTCAAAACCGCTCAACTACATGGAAACTGAACAACCTGCTCCTGAATGACTACTGGGTACATAACGAAATGAAGGCAGAAATAAAGATGTTCTTTCAAGCCAACGAGAACAGAGACACAACATACCAGAATCTCTGGGACACATTCAAAGCAGTGTGTAGAGGGAAATTTATAGCACTAAATGCCCACAAGGGAAAGCAGGAAAGATCTAAAATTGACATCCTAACATCACAATTAAAAGAACTAGAGAAGCAAGAGCAAACACATTCAAAAGCTAGCAGAAGGCTAGAAATAACTAAAATCAGAGCAGAACTGAAGGAAATAGAGACACAAAAAACCCTTCAAAAAATCAATGGATCCAGGAGCTGGTTTTTTGTAAAGATCAACAAAATTGATAGACTGCTAGCAAGACTAACAAAGAAGAAAAGAGAGAAGAATCAAATAGACGCAATAAAAAATGATAAAGGGGATACCACCACCGATCCCACAGACATACAAACTACCATCAGAGAATACTATAAACACCTCTATGCAAATAAACTAGAAAATCTAGAAGAAATGGATAAATTCCTCGACACATACACCCTTCCAAGACTAAACCAGGAAGAAGTTGAATCTCTGAATAGACCAATAACAGGCTCTGAAATTGAGGCAATAATTAATAGCTTACCAACCAAAAAAAGTCCAGGACCAGATGGATTCACAGCCAAATTCTGCCAGAGGTACAAGGAGGAGCTGGTACCATTCCTTCTGAAACTATTCCAATTGATAGAAAAAGAGGGAATCCTACTTAACTCATTTTATGAGGCCAGCATCATCCTGATACCAAAGCCTGGCAGAGACACAACAAAAAAAGAGAATTTTAGACCAATATCCCTGATGAACATCGATACAAAAATCCTCAATAAAATACTGGCAAACCGAAGCCAGCAGCACATCAAAAAGCTTATCCACCATGATTAAGTGGGCTTCATCCCTGGGATGCAAGGCTGGTTCAACACACGAAAATCAATAAACGTAATCCAGCATATAAACAGAACCAATGACAAAAACCATATGATTATCTCAATAGATGCAGAAAAGGCCTTTGACAAAAATTCAAAAACACTTCATGCTAAAAACTCTCAATAAATTAGGTATTGATGGGACGTATCTAAAAATAATAAGACCTATCTATGACAAACCCACAGCCAATATCATACTGATTGAGTGAGTTTGTTAATCTTGAGTTCTAATTTGATTGTGCTGTGGTCTGAAAGACTGTTATGATTTCAGTTCTTTTGCATTTGCTGAGTGTTTTACTTCCAATTATGTGATTCAGTATTAGAGTAAGTGCCATGTGGTAATGAGAAGAATGTATATTGTGTTGTTTCGGGATGGAGTGTTCTATAGATGTCTGTCAGTTCTGCTTGATCCAGAGCTGAGTTCAGGTCCTGGAATCTCAGTCTTTACTGTGAGTCTTCAAATGACATAAGAATGACAGAACTTGTAGTTAAGGACAACAGAGCAATGCAAGGCAGCAGCATAGTCCCAAATAGACGTGTCTTCTTGCTGAAGTCACTGTAGTGGTGGACATACAATTTAAGGAGCCTCTGGGTCTTACTAACTGATGTGGCCAATTGGACTAAAAACAATAACCTTTAAGAAAAAATGGACCCAACCACAAGCAACTCAATAAAAAATAGGCAAAGAACCTGAAGAGGCATTTTCCCAAAGAAGCCAACAAGCATATGAAAAGATGTTCAACATCATTAGACATAAGGGAAATACAGATCAAAATCAAAATGCGATACCAGTTTATACCGACTAAGGTGGCTATAATACACATCATAATAATGAAGGACATTAACACGTATTGTTGAGGATGTGGAGAAATGGGACCCATTGCTGGTAGGGATGTAAAATAGTGCAGCCACTGTGGAAAACAGTTTGGTTGTTCCCCAGAAAGCTAAGCATAGAGTTACCAGAGAACCTAGCAATTTAACTTCTAGGTACATACCTCAAAGAATTGAAAACATAGATTCTAACAGGTACTTGTACACCAATATTCATTGCGGCATTATTCACAATAGCCAAAAGGTAAAACAACTCAAGTGTCCATCAAAATATAAATGTATAAACAATGTGGTATATTCCTAGAGGGGAATATCATTCAGCCTTAAAAAGGAATGAGGTACTGGTACATGCTACAAAGGTGGATGAGCCTCAGAAACCTGCTGAGTGAAAGAAGCCAATGATAAAAGACCATATATTATATGATTCCATTATATGAAATGTCCAGGACATTCAAATCTATAGAGACAGAAAGTAGATTAGTGATTGCTTAGGGCTGGCAGGGGTAAGGGGGTGATGGCTAAAGGGTATGGTGTTTTTGTTTGTGGAGGTGAAAAATTTTAAAACTTGTGGTGACAGTTGCACAAGACTGTGAAGATACTGAAAACCACCTGAATTGTGTACTTTAAATGAATGAATTGTATGGTGTTTGAATTATATCCCAATAAAGCTGTTTTTTAAAAAAGACAAAATTAGTATAAATATATTTATAGCTTACATTTCAGATTCAGATGTCTAGAACAAATCCAGGATAATTATTAGTGTGGAACTCTGTGTATAATTTTACAAGAATAAGTAACAACAATAAGGAAATGGAACAAAAAGTTATGTTCACAGCTTGTCATCCAAAAAAACATACCACCTGGCATTACGTTGCAATCATTTTGCTTATTAATATTAATATGATAATGATGAAAACTGAAAATATTTTATTTTGCATTTTGGCTAAAAGTACATACCCTGGAGGCCTTTTTCTGATCTTTTCCTGTATACATATGTGTCTATGAGTATGTATCTATGCGTATTATGCATATACTTTATGCATAATAAATACCTGAGATGCATGCAAATATGTACACACATGTTTGACTGCATATTTTAGTTATTCATATGCAGAGATCTGTGCAATTTGCTGGCCAGGTCCTTGTTCATTGTCTAATGGCTGCATTCGCTCTCTTCACTTAGCCTTGGATATGTGAGTAATCCGTGCCTGACTCTGTCGAGACGTGTGGCTGCCCAGGTGATTCAAATGTGCAGCTGGAGTTGGGAGCCTCTGGTCCCGGGTGCCCATCAAGACACGAGCAACCGAAGGGCCTGGCACGGAGCCTTCTTCGGCTCAGCATCTAACTCCTTCTGGGTTTCATTTTCTGTCTCCCTGATGTCTTTTATAGTCTAGCCAATCCACTTGTTAATTCAAGCAAAAAAAACTCGTGACAAAAGTTTACATCCTGAGACTAAGCATGGAGCCTATTAGAATGGGGAAAGTACAAGGGAAAAATACAAGGAGATGACTCATTTTTTAAAAAGCACTGACTGTGCTACATGTTGATGGTTTGGTCTCAAAGGCTGAGGCAGAACACATGCACATTCCAACAGGGGCAAGGACAGAGTCCAGACAGGGCCTGGTCTGCATGGGGGCTGGCTTCACTGGGC
Organism: Symphalangus syndactylus; assembly: GCF_028878055.3. Classification (NCBI taxonomy): domain Eukaryota; kingdom Metazoa; phylum Chordata; class Mammalia; order Primates; family Hylobatidae; genus Symphalangus; species Symphalangus syndactylus. Next base: position 121,135,100 of record NC_072432.2, on the reverse strand, counting down.
CTGGGCCTGAGGGAGCCCCGTGGTCGTCTATTGCTGGGATGTACATTTGGGGTTTTGTTGGAAATACCAAGGACCGCTCAGGAATACTCATTCTTATAAACCTGGCAATTCTGCTGTTAAATTAATTGAATATGGTAAAGCAGACAGGAATCTTGATCAGCCCTCCCGAAACTGTATCAGCCCCATCTCCTTCCCAACTCCTTTATTGACTGGGCATCTTTTTTTTTTTTTTCCACATGACCTTGAGTATTAATTAATTAATTAATTTTATTTTAGATGGAGTTTTGCTCTTGTTGCCCAGGCTGGAGTGCAATGGCACGATTTCGGCTCACCACAACCTCTGCCTCCCGGGTTCAAGCGATTCTTCCACCTCAGCCTTCCCGAGTAGCTGGGATTACAGGCATGTGCCACCATGCCGGGCTAATTTTGTATTTTTGGTAGAGATGGGGTTTTTCCATGTTGGTCAGGCTGGTCTTGAACTCCTGACCTCAGGTCATCCGCCTGCCTCAGCCTCCCAAAGTGCTGGGATTATAGGTGTGAGCCACCATGCCCAGCCTTCATTCTTTTTTTTTTTTTTTTTTTTTTTTTTGAGACAGGGTCTTGCTCTGTCACTCAGGCTAGAATGCAGTGATGCACAGATAAGGGGGCTGGCAAGCATAAGGGGGTGATGATGAAAGAGAATGGGATTTCTAGCTCACCACAGCCTCTGTCTACTGGGCTCAAGCCATCCTCCCACCTCAGCCTCCCGAGTAGCTGGGACTACAGGCACCCGACACCATGCCTGGCTAATTTTTTGTATTTTTAGTAGAGCCTGGGTTTCGCCATGTTAGCCAGGATGGTCTCGATCTCCTGACCTTGTGATCTGCCCCCCTTGGCCTCCCAAAGTGCTGGGATTACAGGTGAAAAACACTGTACCCAGCCTAATTTATTCCTAAAATATTTTCCCTTAAGATTTTTTAAATAGATTTCATTTTTTAGAGCAGCTTTAGGTTCACAGCAAAATTGAGCAGAAAGTACAGTGAGTTTCCATGTTTCTCCGGCCCCTACACCCCCACAGCCTTCCGTGTTATCAGCATCCCGCACCAGAGTGGTGCTTTTGCTGTAATTGATGAATCTACGTTGACACATTATCACCAGAGTTTACATGGTTTACATTAGGGATCACATGTGGTGTTGCAGACTCTATGAGTTTAGACAAATATATAATGACCTGTGTCCACCACTGCAGTATCATACAGAGGAGTTTCACTACCTTAAAAAGCCTCTGGGCCAGGTGCGGTGGCTCATGCCTGTAAACCCAGCACTTTGGGAGGCTGAGGCGGGCAGATCACGAGGTTAGGAGATAGAGACCATCCTGGCTATCACGGTGAAACCCTGTCTCTACTAAAAATACAAAAAATTAGCCGGGCGTGGTGGTGGGTGCCTGTAGTCCCAGCTACTTGGGAGGCTGAGGCAGGAGAATGGTGTGAACCTGGGAGGCAGAGCTTGCAGTGAGCGGAGATCGTGCCACTGCACTCCAGCCTGGGCGACAGAGCGAGACTCCGTCTCAAAAAAAAAAAAAGCCTCTGTGCTCCACCTGTTCATCCCTCTCTTCCTGGTAACTTTTGGCAACCACTGATCTTTTCACTGTCTCCATACTTTTGCCTTCTCCAGAATGTCATATAGTTGGAATCATACTATGTAGCCTTTTCAGATTGGCTTCTTCTACTCAACAATATGCATTGAAGTTTCTTCCACGTCTTCTCATGTCTTGATAGCTCATTTCTTTTTAGCACTGAATAATATTCCACTGTCGGATACACTGCAGTTTATCCATTCACTTACTGAAGGACATTTTGGTAGCTTCCAGTTTTTGGCAACAATAAAGGCGCTATAAGTATTCATGAGCAGACGTTTGTATGGACATAAGTTTTCATCTCATTTGGGTAAATACCAAGGGTACGACTGTGGGGGAGGTATGGTCAGAGTGATGTTTGGTTTTGCATTCTCACCAGCAATGAATGGGAGTTTCTGCTGCTCCACATCCTCATCAGCATTTGGTGGTGTTGGTGTCCTGGACTTTAGCCACTCTAATAGGTAGATAGCTTATGGCTGTAAATTTCATTTCCCTAAAGACGTAATGTGGAGCATCTTTCCACACGCTTGCTTACCATCTATATCTCTTCTTTAATGACGTGTCTGTTTAGGTTTTTGGCCCCCTTTTATTCGAGACAGGGTCTCACTGTCACCCATGCTGGAGTGCAGTGGTGCGATCATGGCTCATTACAACCTTGACCTTCCAGGCTCAGGTGATCCTCCCACCTCAGCCTCCTGAGTAGCTGAGACTACAGGCATGTGCCATTATACCTGGCTAGTTTTTTATATTTGTTTTGTAGAGATGGGGTTTCACCATATTGCCCAGGCTGGCCTCAAACTCCTGGGCTCAAATGATTTACCCACCTTGGCCTACCAAAGTACTGGGATTACAGGTGTAAGCCACCATGTGCAGCCCAGCCTGGCCCATTTTTAAAATCAGGTTGTTTATTTTCTTATTGTTGAGTGTTAAGAGCTCTTCCTATGTTTTGAATATACGTCCTTTATCAGATACGTCTTTTGCAATATTTTCTTCCAGTCTGTGGCTTTTCTTCTTACTCTTTTGATAGTGTCTTTCACAGAGCTCAAGTTTATTTTAATCAAGTTCAGTTAATCAATGGGTTCTTTCATGGATCTTTGTCTTTGGTGTTGTATCTAAAAAGTTATTGCCATACTCAGTCATCGAAATGTTCTCCTGGGTTACCTTCTAGGAGATTTACAGTTGTGTTTTACATTTAGGTCTGTGATCTATTTTGAGTTAATTTTTGTGATGGGTGTAAGGTCTGTCTCTAGTTTCAATTTCTTTTTTTTTTTTTTCCATGTCAATTGCTGGGCATTTTCTTTTTAGACAAAAACATTCATATGTCTTAAAGGAGTGTTGCATTTTTCCCTTTGTGGGAGCCTTTTCAAAGTCACACTGTTCAAAATTATTCTTAAACAATTTTCAAAACCCATTAGAGAAAGGTTTCCTCACAGCCTCAGTCAGGGGCATGAACTTCTTATCACTTGGAAACAGCGTGGGCTTCAGCCAAGCACAGATCTGTTCTCTTGTTGATCTGATTTTCTTTTCTTTTTCACCGTGGTTAGTAGCCAGGCAAGGCAAGGCATTTATCAGTGACAGCCAGTCTCAGTAAACAATGAGTTGGGGAAAAGGTTACTGCCAACTTCGGTTCAGCCAGCAGCCATCGTATGGGGCCACAGCCAGAGAAACAGATCCGAAATTGTCTCGAAGGGAAAACACAAAGCAGAAACTACTGAGCGGGGTAGGAGGGGGCATCGGTGATTCAGTGCTTTGTGGCTCCTTCCGTGAGTCATCAGAGAAGCAATTTTCTCTCAGGGATGGTAAGGACGGTTAGAGATGGGGGCCTGGTAAGTTGAGCTGCGTCTAATTCTGTAAAGTGAATAACCACATGGAAGGTGGGCTAAGCTGCAGTCTCCTGGCCTCGGGTGGTCAGGCTTGGATGAGTGGGTCCCCCAGCAGCAGGTGGCTTGGGGACTTTCCCACAGTGGGCTGTCGAGGGCTGATCAGTGCCTTGGTGGATAGGGGAGGAGAGTGTCAGGTAAGCATTGCCATTCCCTCTTCCCCATTGCTTCTACTTTTCCCTCCTGGGCTCACTCCATCTCTCCCCTCTCCACCACTCACTTGGTTCCTGCCCTCTCTCTAGACCAGGGTTTTGTCTGAGCTTCCTTCAAATCGTATCATTGAGTGTCTGCTCTGAGCCCAGACCCTGGACCAGCACTGGGCCTGGGGGGCATGAATGGATTAGAGAGCAGAGGCACGGGATGTGTAAGACCTTGTCCCTTTTACAAAGGGCTGGAGGGGAAGTGCAGGACATGTCAATATCACCATGTTGACATCAGGATAATTTTTAATATTTGTGTCTCGATCATCATAATGTCAGAAAACACATGAGTACACTTTCATCTTTAAAAGTATCAGGCATCTGTATTGATATGCTTGACATTCACTGGATATATACTCTCTGAAAAGATGAGTGGTTGCCTTTGGGAGGGGCAGGGTGGCAGGATATAAAGGAGACTTATTTTTCATGATATATCCTTTGTCCCTTCAGAATTTTGTTCCACGTGGATGCATATCCTAGTGAAAAATCAAAATAGATAAAGGATCAAGTGATGTGCAACACAGACCCCTCCTCTATACCCTGAGCATTTGCGGGGCTGAGGGCAGTTGAGGGACAGGGTGAGGGTTAAGGAAGTCTATTATGGATATTTTGTGCCAATTAAACATAAAATAAAACCTAAAAGGCAATAGTGCATTTACATTTTGATATGACTGTTTGGATCCTGCCACCTTAAAACGTCTTCCATGCCAAAATAGTCTCATCAAGTCCATGTCCTACGTCAGCACATACACCCCCCAAAAAAAGGTACCACTTTGCACCACTGCAGTGCTAAGGAGTAGCATCGGCAATGCTCGCAGGACCATGGTGAGCTCAGACGGCCCCGGAAGGGAGGTGGGAAGGGGGTAACTGAGTTGTGTTTTGGGGCACAGAAGAGGCATGCACTGGGCATCTTGCTGACGTCAGTGTAGCTGAGCGGAGAGAGGGAGGTGGGGACATGGGAGGATGCAGTTCATTTTGTAGGCAATGGGGACCTCCTGGGTCATCCTCTGATGCCACATCCTAGCTGTGTATTGTTGAGCAAGCTACTTAACCTCTCTGTACCTCACGTTTTCTCATCTATAAAATAGGAGGCTGGGCGTGGTGGCTCACGCTTGTAATCCCAGCACTTTGGGAGGCCAAGGCAGGCGGATCACTTGAGGTCAGGAGTTCGAGACCAGCCTGGCCAACATGGGGAAACCCCGTCTCTACTAAAAATATAAAAATCAGCCAGGCTTGGTGGCATGCTCCTGTAATCCCAGCTACTCGGGAGGCTGAGGCAGGAGAATCACTTGAACCCGGGAGGCAGAGGTTGCAGTGAGCTGAGAGTGCACCACTACACTCTAGCCTAGGCGACAGAGCAAGACTTTGTCTCAAAAAAATAAAAAAAAAGTAACATGATGAGATCGATGTGAGTTTTGAACATATGCCTATATGTAGAGATCTTAGATAAATGCTAGCTATTTTTGTTTGATAAATGCTAGCTATTGTTGCTTTTATGATTGTTACAGGAAGGTTAATCTGACAAGTCAGATTAAAGGAGGGAGAAAATAGAGGCAGACAGATCAGTTAGGAGGAGCAGGGAGAGATTTGTTAAAGCATACAGAATCCAGCTAGACAGGAGGAATGTCATAGTGTTCTGTAGCACTGTGGGATGACTTAGTTAACTATAATATATAGTTTCAAGTAGCTAGGAGGAGGATATTCAATGCTCCCAACACAAAGAAAGGATAGATGATTGGGATGATGGATATGCTAATTTTACCCTCATCTGATCACTTACATTGTACGTATGGAAGCATCACTATGTACCTCTAAATATTATGACTATTGTGCATCAAGGTGATCAAGGCAGTGAAAACTCAGATGAATATTAGAGAAAAATTGAAGAAAGAGCTTAGTAATTAGCTACATATGCAGGGTGAGGAAGGGAGCAAAGTCCAAAGTGACTAAAAGCTTGGAGTCTGGGTGGTTGGGAGGATGCTGAAGCCATTAACAGTGGTTCAGGTCAAGAAGGGCAGTGGTTTTGTGGGGATGGAGGGAGCGGAGTTTAATTTTAGATGACTTTGAGGCAACACTGGGACATGACAGCAGAAATGTCAACAGTGCAAGTAGAAATGGGTGACTGGTGCCCATGCAGAGGGTATACGGTTGCCACGAATAGATTCACAACTCAGAGTGGAGAGTGTCCATGTAGGAAGGGTGGGGGAGGAGGGAGGCTGGACTGCATAATGTTATACAAGCCAAAGGGAGGGAGGCACTGTAACACCCCTGGGCAAAGGGGCCCAGGAGAATAAGCACTGGGAACAAGACCTGGAGGGTGAAGCAGGAGGTCGATGTTGACATTTTAAAGCACAGAAAACTTTCTAGTTATGACATTTCAAGTAAAATATTAAAAGCAAGTTAGACAATATGAAGCTGCTTTGCTTACTTTTGTGTTGGGCAGGATAAATCATAAAGAGAAACAACACACAAGAAAACAACAGGCCAGGCGCGGCAGCTCACGCCTGCAATCACGGCACTTTGGGAGGCCGAGGCGGGCGGATCACAAGGTCAGAAGTTCAAGACCAGTCTGGCCAACATAGTGAAACCCCACCTCTACTAAAAAATACAAAAAATTAGGTGTGGTGGTGTATGCCTGTAATCCCAGCTACTCAGGAGGCTGAGGCAAGAGAGTCACGTGAACCCAGGAGGCGGAAGCAGAGGTGCAGTGAGCCGAGATCTCCCCATTGCACTCCAGCCCGGGTGACAGTGCAAGACTCTATCTCAAAAAAAGAGAAAGAAAAAGAAAAAGAAAACAACATCAGCTGGACCACAGTATGTGCTGAGTCAATGTCTCTCAGCTTCATTCCAATAGTTCCCCCATCTTAGATATTTTCTTCCCATCCTTCCCTTCTTGTCATTCTTCCAGCAAAGATTTATGGAACACCTTCTGGTGCCAGGCTCTGGGAACACAAGAACAGGTGAGGTCCCCAGGCCTGGGGCAGTTCACAGGAGGAGAGTCCCAGGACCCTACCACTTTATGCCACTGTGTCACTGTGGGATACTATCTTTGTTTAAAGGATACTGCATTTGTTGCTGTTCCCCACTCCCCCACCCTTCCAGTCCACTTGCTGCTATAGTTTGAATCCTGATACTGAGTTCTCAGATGTTCTCTTGCCTTCACTCTTTTTTTTTTTTTTTTTTTGAGATAGGGTCTTGCTGTGTTGCCCAGGCTGAAGTGCAATGGTGCAATCACAGCTCACTGCTGCCTCAACTTCCCAAGCTCAAGCAATCCTCCTGCCTCAGTCTCCCAAGTACAAGCACTGAAGGCATGCACCACCACACCCAGCTAATTTAAAAAATTTTTTGTAGACACAGGGTCTTGCTATGTTGGCCAGGCTGATCTGGAATTCCTGGGCTCAAGCAATCCTCCTGTGTCAGCCTGCTAAAGTTCTGGGATTACAGGCATGAGTCACTGTGCCTGGCCTGCCTTCACTCTTATTTAGCCTATTTCTTTCTAGAACTGGTCCTGGGTCCTCCCCGCTACTCTGCCTGGAATTCTCTTTCCACGCCTGCTCCCCTGCTTCACTCCTGCTCCTCCCTCACAGCCCTTCCCCTAGGAGGCTTCCTGGATTCTCCTGACTGAGTGGGCTCCACTAGTGTTCTATAGATTTCCCTGCTATCGTGGATTCTTGGTGATAAATGAATAGAGACAATGAACCAGCTCACAGTTATAGAATGTGGCTGAACTTGCTGTGCAACTTCCAGAGCCCATGAGTGACAAGAGGATTAAGTGAGATTTCAGGATGTGCCATGTGTGATTCGCTGCCCTTCTCCATGCCTGGTGTGAGTTAAGCATGCATCTTCCAGATCAGTCCTATTTTCAACTCAGTTAAGATTTTTTTGAGGTTGGTTGCAGTGGCTCATGCCTGTAATCCCAGCACTTTGGGAGGCCGAGGTGGAAGGATCACTTGAGGCCAAGAGTTTGAGACCAGCCTGGGCAACATAGTGAGACCCTGTCTCTATTATATATATATATATATAAATGTATATAATATGTATGATATATATAACATATATATTATATATAATATATACAACATATAACATACATAACATATATTATATAACATAATATATAATATATAACATTATATATAACATATAATATAATTATATATATAACAATATATATTATATATATAACATATTATATGTATGCTTTTAAAAAATTTTCTTAAATGTTTTAAAACCACATTAATAAATTTATATAAATTCAATATCTTTATTTTCTTTTTATGTACTTTAAGTTCCTGACTGGGCAATTTATGATTTCAGCAAGCAAAAACCTTTCCAAGTAATCCCCTTTTTTTTTTTCCTGAGACAGGGTCTCATTCTGTCATCTAGGCTGGAGCACAGTGGTGTGATCATGGCTCAGAGCAGCCTCAAACTCCTGCTGGGCTCAAGCGATCCTCCCACCTCAGCTTCCTGAGTAGCTGGGACTACAGGTGCAAGCCACCACACCCAGCTAAATTTTGTATTTTTTGTAGAGATAGGGTTTCACCATGTTGCCCAGGCTGGTCTTGAACTCCTAAGCTCAAGTGATCTGCCCTCCTTGACCTCCTAAAGTGCTGGGATTACAGGTATGAGCTACAGTGCCCAGCCCCAAGTAACTTTTCAAAAGTCTTATAAATCTAGCACATTAAAAATTTAAATACAGCAAATCTCAAGATTTCTTAAACATTCCAGCATTGTTGACAAATTTATTCAAATTCTGTCACATCTTTCCATTTAAAATCCTAAGTCTAAAAATCAATGCCTGTTTTAAATTGGAATCACAGCTGACCTGTCAAATAATCTGAAATGTCAAATTCTCTGAAAAGTGACACTTTAAACGCCAAATACAGAAAGGATATCTAATCTTAACCGCAAAGTACTGACACTATGGGTTTCATTTCACTATAAACTCTTTTGTGGCTGAAAATGGCCTCACTCTGTAAAAAATCCCAGGCAAAAAATTCAAGTCTAAATCCTTTAGTTCCAGAGAAAGATCAAACTCTATCTATGGTGCCGACATCTTGGTACAGAAGAAAAAGTGTCTGTTTTCAAAGGGGGTAATAACTTATTAAAACAAAAGTGATAGTTAATTTTTTTTTCAATTTAAAATGGAAATCCAGTGTTGTCCATGTGCCTGCTAATTGAACAGACTGAGCTGGGAACACAATCAGAATGTTGCTATTATTTGAACAAGCCCAGCTGATGGGAGGTTCTCAAAGGGCAACTATTATTTTGTTTCCCCAGCCCTGGGATGAAAACCTCAGCATCCTCTGACTTTTATGATTTGTCTTAGGTAACAGGTGTCCTTCCTTCTCTCCGAGCCTCTCAACACGATCTCAGTTCAACAATGAGAATGGCCCATGCCATACGACATCCACATTTCCAGGGTGGGACTTCCATTCTTTCAGGGAGGGCCTGCCACAGGGGCACCAGCACTTCCTCCCATTTCCTGGAGGAGGAAGGGCTGGGGTGCTGGGGACAGAGGTGAAACAAGGGAGGCAGGGGCCTTATGAGCCTACACTGGCTCTGCGTCCCCTGGGTCCCCACAGAGTTGAGTGGGGAAGGAGGCTACTCCCATCTGTAGTCTTGGCCACTTACTCCTCTGCAGCCCTAGGGATGTGGGGTGAGAGGGGACTTTCAGTTTCTCTGTGCTGGGACCTCTTGGCTGGGACCTCTCTGCCCCTCTATGAAGCCCTTTTGGACAAACCCTAGACAGCCCATTCTGGCTTCCTCTCCTGCGTGGCTCACTTGTCTCTTTTTCCATATCTGTAAGCATCAGGCAAACTTAGTCTTTTTTTTTTTTTTTTTTTTTGGTGACAGGTCTCACTTTATCACCCAGGTTGGAATGCAGCAGCTCAATCATAGCTCACTGCAGCCTCAAACTTCTGGGCTCCAGTGGTCCCCCTGCCTCAACCTCTCCTAAATCACTGGGACTACAGGTGTGTGCCATCAGGGTTCACACCTGGCTGATTTTTAAAAACTTTTTGTAGAGATAGGGTCTTGCTATGTTGCCCAGGCTGGTCTCAAACTCCTAGGCTCAAGCAGTTCTCCCACTCTGGCTTCCCCAAGTGTGGGGAGTCACTGTGAGTCACTGTGCTAGGTAGGCCCTCACCTCTCTTTAACATTAGTTAAAAGGGAGGATGGAATGCACACATCTAGCTCCAGGTGGAAACAATACTAGACGTGCGTGTTCCATCCTCCATTTTAACCCAGAAACTTCCATTCTTTTCTGTAACAGTCACTCCCAGAGTTACTTAGTTCCAGTTTTCTATTTAAGCAGATTGATTTCTTGCTACTAGTTCGTCCTTTCCATATTGTCCCTATTCATCAGTTTTTTATTTGGATGTATCTGTTGTCTGTATATTTTAATTAAGAGGTCTTTCAAGAGCCCATTGGCAGTTGTTGTGCCAAGAAGTGGCTTGGAGCAGGTGGTGGGGGGCAAACGATGTCTGCCAGGCCACGTAGCTTCAAGATAAACCCTTCTCCAACCCAACTGCCAGTCAGAAACTTTGTTTTAGAAATTCTAAAGGAACCACTGCTCTTAAGTATGAATCTTCGCAAGTTTGCAAATGTCAATTTGTTTGTGTGTGTGTGTGTGTGTGTGTGTGTTTTGAGACAGGGTCTTGCTCTCACCCAGGCTGGAGTACAGTGGCATAATCATGGCTCACTGTAGCCTCCAACTCCTGGGCACAAGCGATCCTCCTGCCTCAGCCTCTGTAGTAGGTAGAACTGTAGGTGTGTACGACTACAGCTGGCTAATCTTTTATAGAGAATGGGTATCACTATGTTGCCTAGGCTGGTCTCAAACTCTTGAGCTCCAGGGATTTTCCCACCTCAGCCTCTCAAAGTGCTGGGATTACAGGCGTGAACCACTGTATTGGGCCAGTTTGTTGTCTTCACACTCATTTCTCTGACTAGCTCTGTGGCCTTGGTTAATTTACTGAGCTGTTTTGAGCCCGAGTTTCTCATTTGTAAAATGGGGACCTTAATTCCTCCCTCTGAGGACCGTCGTGGGGCAATACCAGGCATGACTGCTCAGCGCATTACTTCCCTTTCTTCCTCTCACCAAAATGTTCCTGTACTTTCTTTCCTTCAGGTAGATGTAGGTGATCCTTTGCTTTCTGCCTCAGCACCCTAGACATGTGGTGACCCAGACCCTGTCCCTTCAGAGCTGGACAGAGGCAGAAGCAAGCCTGGCCCCCAGGCATCTGGATGTTCCGCCGTTCTTTCTTGGGGAGTCCAAGCACTGAGAGCCCCTCTGCTGCCGCCTGCCCTGATGATGACAGCAGGTCCATCAAGTGTCCCTGGTGGTCACGTTTTCTAGCCTTGCAGACAAGATGACGAGCGTCTCTGCAGGGCTGCAGCTGGTGCAGGGATCTGACTTGACGCAGTCCCTCACATCAGGGGAAAAAAGATAACGTACAGTCACCTCTCACCTTAGTAAAGGGTGTCACGCTCCAGTGCCTTCCAGTGAGCAGGCATCTTGACATTTTGTGTGATGGGACTTGTTCATGATTGAATGTGCTGCTGCCCTCTGGATGAGAAAGGGCATGCGCTAGCCAGGGAGGCCTTCCCCATTATGAGTGAAGGACTGAAAGGCTTGGTGGCGGGACAACCAAAGAGGTGGGGGAGGGGGGGGTGGGGGGACAAAGGGGGCCAGCCATGAATGAGTGAGTGATTGTAGAAAAGAAAAGAAGTAAATCTTGGTATTGAGTCAACAGATTTGTGCTTCACATCTGATTCTAGGTATTGTGATGATGAGAGTGTGAGATTAGAAAGGCCCACTGAAATCAACCATGCACCTGCAGACAGGGGACCATTAGGTAGTCACTGCAAAGGATGGAGTAGCTTGAGCCAGGGGTTCGAGACCAGCATGGGCAACACAGGGAGCCCTCGGCTCTGCAAAAAAATAAATTAGCAGGGCGTGATGGTACGTACCTGTAGTTCCAGCTACTTGGGAGGCTGAAGCAGGAGGATCATGAGCCCAAAAGTTGGAGGCTGCAGTGAGCCAAGATGGTATCACTGCACTCCAGCCTGGGAGACAGAGTGAGACTGTGTCTCAGAAGCAAAAAAAAAAAAAAAAAAGCCATCAAGTAGATCTACATTGAAATGGAAACATGCTTACTTTACATCTTGTAGAGTAAAAAAGAAGCAACATGTACAATATGACTCTTCTATGTAAAGCCGATTGCATGTCTGTGTGTGTCTGTGTGTGTGTGTGTGTGTGTGTGTGTGTGCGCGCGCGCGGAGAGGTGGCTGGAAGGACATTCATTACGATGTTAACCACGGCTGGCACTGATGGTGGGATTTCAGGTTATTTTGTGCCTTTCTGTCTGATTTCCATTTGTTATAATGAGCGTATATAATTTTCAGAGCCCCCAAGCGCTATTTTCATTTAAATGAAAAGAGCAGGCTCTTTCTGTACTTCGCATTCTCTCTTGAGGAAATCATCCACTTCCTCTCTCACCAGTTGGAACTGCTGGGATGCTGATAATAGGGCTTCTCTCACAGGCTGCCGTGAGGGTGAAATTCACATCTGAAGGCACAGGCTCTGTCTGTTAGCATCTAACATAAGCTGATTGGAAATGCTTTCCTCTAAAAGAGGAAGAGTGGGGCCGGGTGGGGTGGGAAGGGCTGAGTCACTGACTCGGTCTCAAAGCTTCCATCTTAGCATTTAGTGGCTGAGACCAGGGCCGCTGCACTGGGCCACTCCGGGGTCCTATTCAAACTATAGTATACGCAATCCCCAGACATTTGGGGAATGGCACTGTGACTGCACCTGGGTGCCACAGTGGCTTCCTGTGATGCCAGGCTCAGAGGTGAAGACACCAGCCTGCCTTCCTTACTTAAGTAATGGAGACAAGGTCAGACGCAGTGGCTCACGCCTGTAATCCCAGCACTTGGGAGGCTGAGGCGGGAGGACAGCTTGAGTCCGGAAGTTCAAGACCATCTTGGGCAACACAACGAGACCCCTCCCGCTTCTATAAAAAAATCAAAAAATTAGCTGGGTGTAGCGGTGCGTGCCTGTAGTCCCAGCTACTCGGGAGACTGGGGTGGGAGGAGTGCTTGAGCCTGGGAGTTTGCACGGCTAGTGAGCCATGACTGTACCACTGCACTCCAGCCTGGACAACAGAGTGAGATCCTGTTTCAAAAAAAAAAGAGTAGTGGAGACTATTCACCTTACCTTATTGACCTTGAGGACGGCGGGGGCTGCGGGGATTTCCCAAGATGAGGAAGGTGAAGGACCTGAGGCAGAGTCCAGGGCCTGGTGGAGGCTCAACAAATAGTCCTTTGTTCCCCTGAATGATGAGACATTTTCCAGGTGGACAAGAGGGGAATTAGGTGTGTAGAGACAAAGGAGATAAAGCTGCACATCTGGGTGACGGCAGTGAAGGCAGGATAGAGAAAAGCAGCCGAGTGGCAACTTTTTCACAGGCATGGATTTGTCCACATTAAAATCAGTTTCTTGAAACATCATTTTTGGAAATGGCTTCACAGAATGAAACACAAACCTATTACTGGTGTACACAACTCCAATATATAGAAAGGTGTCCCCTGCCCATCCCAACCCCTGCCACAAATGGCTGCCAGACTCCCTAGGCGGACACAGCCACCAGCTCACACTGGGATCGGCAATGTGTGCTGCTACTGGACAACTTTCCAGGAAGCCACTCCAATGACATAGGCATTTCAAAATGCTTTTTGCTGTTGCAATCTCAGCTAGGATCTTGGCCCTCAAGGAATGGATTTGACAATGTGCAACCCTGACATGGGCTTCTAGAAAAACTTAGATTGTAGCAAAGAATCAGAAATTCTATTGTCAGCAGAGAAGCTCCCTCATTGAAGAAAAAAATGGGCTGACGATGGCACTTGTTAGATATTAGTAATCAAAGCTAGTGCGTCTATAATATGCTTCCTGTTCTAAGAACCCTGCATACATGGGCTTCTGTAGTCCTCACTCCCATTTTACAGATGAAGAAACTTTGCAGGGTTGACTTGCCCAAGGTCACACATCAGCAGAGAAGCCACTTCAATGGGGGCAGCAACAATTATTGGTATATGTCCTGGTTTATGCAGTGTCTCTCAAATGCCACCTGATTCCTGTGCTTGCCCCAGTGACACGTGTTTACAAATAGGGAAATGGTAGCTCAAAATGGGGAGAGGCCTTGCTCAAAGCTTCATAGTTAATGAGGAAACCAGGTTTTCAGATTCCAGATCTTGTGCTTTTTTTTTTGTAAACTCAGGGGTCTGTGAGTTCTTTAGGGGCAAGATTTTGTTTTCAATGTGATAATCTTGAAAACAAAAAAGCCAAAACCCCATTGGCACTGAAAATTTGCAATCTGAAACACGTTTTAGGAGAACAGGCGTTGTTTTTGAGTTGTCTTTGCAGCACTTTAGGGTCTGCAGAGATGGAAAATGGAAAACGGGTTTGCTTGTTCCCAAATGGGAAGAACAATGAGTTCTACCAGGCCCTTTCATTTGGTGATAATGTATTTTAAAAATCTCATTTTCTCTTCAAATTTATTTCAGTCTGTTTTTGATATGACTTGAATTAAAAAAAGAAAAAAAAAAACTTCAGGTGATGTGCCAGAAGTTGAGCTAAAAGCAGAGCTTTCTGGATTGGAGGTGGTTGCTAAGGAGTCCTTCCATTCAGATGGGATCAGGCTGCAGCTGTGATGGCTTCACACTGAGGCCAGCAGGATCATGCCCAACTGAGCTTTCTTATGAGGTGGCCCCACAGGCCTCGGAGCAGACAGACCAGCCAGACAGTGGAGGCGCCAAGCACCATCCGTACCAGAACAAGCCCTGGCAGTCACAAGAGAAGTGGAAGCTTCTGGTGGCAGAGGGAGACGAGAGCTCTGACACCCGGGGGAAGCTCCCCAACTGCTGCCGTTTTGCACAGGCCACAAGATACGGCAAGGAAGGTCAGGGATGAGCTAGAAAGAGGGATTCTCGTGAATCCTGAGATAAAACCAGGATTCAATAATAGCTGACAGCCATCAGAAAGGTGCAAGTTCCTGTCATTTTGTTTCAAATTCCCTAAATTGTCATCTTTTGAAGTGAACTTTCCACGTGCAGGTCTTTTTACCATTTCACAAAAGCCCTTCTTGTACGTTATGTGTGTGGATCCATTTGGGCACCTAGGACAGATGAGAAGGTCGAGGCCCAGAGACTTTGCGCTCCAGGGCTGCATGGCTGGTTCTGTTTCCAGCATCACAGCTCTGACAGCCAGCGGGAGTATGCTTTATTGTTTTATTTTTATAGGGTAAAAAAGCATAATTGAGAAGTAGCTAAGTCCCTAAACGACACTCAGGGAAAGCCGTGGTAGTTCCACAGCGAGCCCAGAACAAAGCCACTGCCATTTGCCTCATAGCAGTTTAATGAAATGGCAAACATCACCCAGGAGGAAATGAACAGTAACACAGGTGGGAAACTGAAACCTGCATATTTGTGGCAAATGTCACTACATTTACAGGGAGAGAAAAAAAACCACATGACTCTTCTTTGTATGTTAAAGACGTTTTATTTTCAAGCCGTTTCAGAGGAATCAATTCCTTTAAACCTTTGTAAAATGCCACAGGAACCAAGGTTAAGCGATGCTTTTAACTTAGGAACTGACCCTCTCCAGGCAGAGTCTCCAAAGTAGACTACCTCGAAATTTCAAAGAGGCAGTTCTACAAGAGGAGCCTTTGAAGAAACCAATCCTGTTTTCCCTTGTTTTGCTTTCACACACGGGTTCAACTTGAACTCTTACCTTTCTCCATTTATAACAACCAAAATCCACCTTAAAAAATTAAAGGCTGGGTGCGGTGGCTCATGCCTGTAATCCCAGCATTTAGGGAGGCCGAGGTGGATCACCTGAGGTCAGGAGTTCGAGAGCAGCCTGACCAATATGGTGAAACCCCATCTCTACTAAAAATACAAAAATTAGCAGTGGCGGGTGCCTGTAATCCCAGCTACTCAGGAGGCTGAGGCGGGAGAATCGCTTGAACCCGGGAGGTGGAGGATGCAGTGAGATTGCGCCACTGCACTCCAGCCTGGGTGACAGAGCGAGACTTTCTCAAAAAAAAAAAAAAAAATTGCAAGTAATGGCTTCTGTGGAAGCAATTCTTGATTTAGGGGCACACAACCTCAGACTCCAGCCGCTCAGGATAGACAAACAGGAAAGCCAAACACTCTCTGGGGACCCCACTTGTGGCTGCCCACACTGCTCTGTAGTTGCCAAGAGGGTGGGAGGTAGAGACGAGAATGAACGTGAAATGAAGCTCTTTGTCATCGCTGTCTCGGATGGTGGACTCCCGCCTGGGAGAGGCTGGTGGCTGGCTGCTGCCAGGCTCACACCCCCACAACTGCAATTCCTCTTTCCCAGTCACACTGCTATTTCTAAACATCATCGGCACTGTAATCAGAATGATTTCCATGAAAACAAAAGCTCATTTTCCTAACTTGCGCTCCAATGCGTATATCGTTAAAGGCCTGAGATCAGAGTCTGGCGGTTTTCCTGTTTCAACCTGACTTTCTGTCCCTAGGGTATATAAATAAACTACTCCTAAGTTTGCTCCTCGAATGACAATCAGTTTTATTGCATGAGTTATGGTGTCCAAATGAGTTAATTTGCTTTTGTCACCGTCTGAGTCAAAATAGGCCACCTGCAGGCCTCATGCAAAATGTAGAAACTGGATAGATGATTTAAGCCTCAAAAACGCAAGTGATTTTTTTGGGTGCACGCAGGAGAGGGCGGATCTGGGGTGTGGTCAGCAGATGACCAGCCGTGGCCTTGAAGGCAGTTTCCAGTCTCTGCAGCTGCGGGATGAGGGTGAAGCCCCCCATTTGCTCTGCTCAGCCTCTCTGTTGAGTATTTAAGAAATCCTGATTCCCCGTGCTCTGCCAGGGAGGATACTGCAGAAAGGTGGACTGGTGTGGCCATTATTTCAGCATCTTCACCATGTACGGGCCTTGTAATCTGTAGCCGATCTTTCTATAATAATTCCTGGTGCCGACCCCTGCAGAAAAATCGAAGTAAAAAAAGGAGTGTTCACTTTAGTAATTCTCAAAAGTCGGCATGTGCTTCCCTCAGCCTTATACCCTCTCCCACCCAGAGACCAAATTCTCTCCCACATAAAATCTCAGTTTAATAAGTTTGGAACATTATTACTTTGAATTCAGGCTGCATTAAAATATAGAAACTGCTAAGTGGAGAGAAGTCTCTTTCCCTGATTTTTAACTCAAGCTCAAGGTATGTGACACACACACTCATAGGCAACAGCAAATGTGCACACCCGTGTGTCGGAGGCTGCGTATTCACTATCCTACTGGCAGCACCAAGCACTACCTTAGGTGCTACAGGTGAACGAGAAGAGGTGGATTTACTGTCTGAGCTGCCTATGCTCCAGATGAGGCCAAATGATGGACGGTTTCCCAGAAGTTTTAAAGAGAGAAGAGTGGGGAGAAAAATGGGATCTCCACTCAGCCCCAGTAGCGAAGGTACACTTGTGGCTACTGTCAGAAGTGTTGGAAGTATACAAGGATTAACAGGAAAAAGTGTTTTCCTCATTAGTTGGTGTCAAAGAAGCAGGTTTGTTGGAATGGCCCTGGCTCATGAAGTGTGGTTTGTGAAGAGAAGTGTAGGTTTTCCACACCAAGCAACTGTCCAGTTCTCTGTTGACACCAACTGGGTGTTCTACAATTTAACTCAATTTGGACCCTACCTACTCTGATGAGCGCAAGGCCCCCCAGTTCCAAGCTCAGTCCAGAGACTGCCCCGAACTTCAGACACCAATTGCAAGCAGAGGGGCTGCAGGTTGCCTACAACTGCTGTCCGACTTGGCCTACAAATGGAGGGTTCCTACAAGCCCCTCCTCAGATTTGATAATTTGTCATAATGGCTCACAGAGCTCAGGGAAACATTTACTTACATTTACCGGTTTATTACAGGATATGATAAAAGATACAAGTGAACAGCCAGGTGAAGAGGCACACAGGGTGAGGTCTGGGAGGGTCCTGAGCACAGGAGTGTTTGTCCCCATCGCGTTGGGGTGCACCATGCTCCCAGCAAGTGGATGTGTTTGCCAAAATGGAAAGTTCTCTGAACTCCATCTTTTAGGGATTTTTATGGAGTTTCATTGTGTAGGTATGACCAATTACTAACTCCATTTCCAGCCCCCTTCCCTCCCTGGAGGATGGAGCGGGGGGCTGAAGGTTCAACCCTCTCCTTATGGCTTCATCTTTCTGGTGACAGGTCCCCACCCAGGAGCCCACCCAAGAGTCACCAGCTTAGAACAAAAGATGCCCCTTGAACCCCTACAGCTCAGGAAATTACAAGGGTTTTAGGAGCTCTATGTCAGGAACCAGGAACAGAGACCAAATTATATTTTTTATGATGTCTCAACATTCAAGGAACATGAACTAGTTGAAGTTGGTACTAAAGGTCCATTACCCCTGCATATTGGACGCATTCCTCAAAGAGCCCGGCTGTCTGTATCTGGGAGTGAGATAACTGAGGCTGGGCGGGGAGAGTTATCAGCAGCACCTGCTGCAGGCACTCCCTCCCTCCCTCTCTCCCTCTCTCCCTTCCTCCCTCCCTCTCTCAACGTCCCTGCACTGGGCTTTGGAGAAGTGCATCTCCTGATTCTCCTCTAGCTCGCTGGCTGCCCTTCCTTGGTCTCTTTGCTGGTTCCTCCTTGTATCCCTAACTGAAATCACTGCAATATGCAGCTCTTCTGTGCACGCACTTCCTGTGACACTTGGCGTAAACCTGTGTATACACTGGCAACCCCTAAATCTGTCACTCAGTGCTCTCCTTGAGCCTCAGATTCATCTACAGGTGCTGCACGACCCAACTGAATGTCTACATTGCACGGCAGGTGTAGCAGGGAAACCCAACTCCTGGTATCCTGCCCCCCAAGCTCCCTCCCGCAGGAAGCTCCCTCTCTGTAAATGGCCACTCCACCGCCAGTTGTTCAGGGCAACTCATTCCCATCTTTCTGTCAAATTCCAAATCAAGAGACTTGAAGAAAATGAAAGAGGAAGGACTGAGGCTACATGGGGGGTGGGGGGGGGGTGGGGGGGGTGGGCGGGGGACAGAATTCTAGGGAGCAGGAAAAACAAATGTGAAAGCCCTGAGACGGGCATGCGCTCAACTTACTCAAGGAACAAGGAGGCACCATCACGCAGGTCTCCTAAGGAATCTGGCTTTTATTCTGAGTGAGATGGAAGAATGAGAGGATGCTGGTCAAAGGAGGGACATGATCTGACTGCTGTTTTGAGAACAGAATGAAGGCTCCAGGAGGGCAGGGGTTTTGTTTTATTCACTGTAGAGCTGCCAGTACCCAGAGCGATGCCTGTCACATGTGAGGTACATGGTAAACACTTGCTCACTGAGTGGATATGTGACCAAGGGCAGAAATAGGGAGACCCGGTAGGAAGCGATGACAGTAATCCAGGTGGGAGATGGTGGTGGCTTGGGCTGAGTCACAGTGGTGAAAAGTAGCCGGAGACTGGGCACATGTGGAAGGCAGAGCGAAAAGAATCTGCCGATGGATGTGGGGTGTGACACGGGCCAAGGCGACTCCAAGGTATTAAGCCTGAGTAAAGGAAGAGTCTGGAGAAACAGCAGCCACCATTGCCTGGCAGTGAGGAGATGGTGGGAAGAGCTGCAAAAGGAATCAGGAGTGGGGCTCCGGTCAGGCTGCATGTGGAATGGCTGCTAGACATTCATGCCAAGATGCTGAAGACTCTGATTTTGGAAGCTTTTGTTGTTCTTAAAGAGACACAGGGAGTGCTATGGGTTAGGTATTTGTCTCCTCTGAAACTCATGTTGAAACCTAATCCCTATTACTGAGAGATGGGGCTATGAAGAGGTGACTAGAGTGTGAGGGCTCTGCCCTCATGAAAGGATTAATCTATTCATGGACTAATAGGATAATGAGTTCTAGTGGTTTTACAACAAGAGGAACAGAGTCCTGAGCTGGCACGTGCAGCCCTGCCACTGCGTGATGCCATGTGCTACCCTGTGCCACTGCAGGACTCCACAGAAAGTCCCTACCTGCAAGAAGGCCCTCACTAGATCCAGCCCTTTGACCTTGGACTTTTCAGCCTCCAAAACTATAATAAATTCCTTTTCAGGTATTCTGTTATACACAATTGAAAATGGACTTCGCTAGAGAGGGATGGTCTCTTTTCTTGGATGTTGCTTTGCAAGGTAATTTCGGACTGGGGCAGTTGTCTTGCAAGGGGCTGAAGTGGCCGATGCAGAGTGAGAAGGCAGAGCCACCTGGCTCCTTTTTGAAATTGCTGAACCCTGAATTAACCAGTCCCAAAGCTTCTCTATGTATTTCTTATGAAATATTTTCCATTTGGTTTAAGCCATTTTGAGGATATTTTTGATTTTAAGTATACAACTCGGTGTTGCTAAATACATTCACACTGTGGTACAACTATCACCACCATCCATCTCCAGAACTCTTTATCTTGTAAAGCTGAAACTGTACCCACTAAACACCAACCCTACTCCCCCTCTCCCAGCCCCTGACAACCCCCATTCTACTTTCTGTCTCCATGAATTTGACTCCGGTAGATACCACATGTAAGTGGAATCATACGGTATTTGTCCTTTTATAACTGGCTTATTTCACTTAGCACAATGTCTTCAAGGTTCATCCATGTTGGGAATAAGTCACTGAGTTGAGTTTTCTGTTACTTGTAACTAAAAAATATCATAACTGACAAATAAGCTTGCGGACAGGAAGAGAAAAACAAATGAGGTCAAGCCACTATTTAAAATCAGAATTCGGAGTAATTCCGAACACACTGCTCTCCTGCTTAGAATCACTAATGATGTGTCCCAAGATAAAGTTCAAATTCCTTAGCCCGATCCACAAAGTCTTTCCTGCCCAGACTCTTCAACTTTAGTTCCTGGCACAGTTGACTAGGTCCAGGATCAGCAAACCAGGTGTGGTGCGGGCTCAGCCACTGCCTCTGGGCCCTTCCCTCAGGAGCCGCCCACTCTGTCTGCAAAGCCACTCCCAGCCACCCTCCCACTCATCCCCCACCAGGAGACCTTACAGATACTTCCCCTATCTAAAAAGAAGCCAGAAAACACACTGCTCTCTCTCCAGGCTGGCTGTGTGCCTTAATTAGAGTTCCACTGTTTTAGTAATCACACTGAGCAGGTCTGTCTCCCTCCCTAGGATGTCAGCCCTTTAAAGTCAATGGCTTCTATCATCAGTGTCTGGCATATAATCAAGATGCAATAAATGTTTGCAGATCTCATATGTTGTTCAGCTATTCTTATGTTGTGTATATACAAAGAAATGTGTTCCTGGAGGATGTATTTGAAAAAAAAAATTGGCTCTATGTTGGGTGTTGGGTAATGGAATGATTCAATGTACAAGAGCTGAAGGGCAGGACGACTTCTTAACCTAGGTACAAATTTCCTGCCTTGTTAGCTGAGAGATTAAGAGGCAGCTTCCTGACATATTATCTCTATCTAACAATAACTGCCTCAAATCTTTCAGAAATATTTCTGGCTTTTTATATTTCTATTTTACTTTTACAAAACAGATACTGTTTTCCATGGAATTAAAACAATGTATCTTGGAGAATGTCAAACACACAAAAGTGCAGAACACAGTGCACTGAACCCCCCTGCACCCATCACTCAGCTTTAGCAGGGACAGTTCACCCAGGAGATCTCTCTTTTTTTTTTTTTTTTTTTTTTGAGATGGAGTTTCGCTCTTGTCGCCCAAGCTGGAGTGCAATGGCACGGTCCTGGCTCACTGCAACCTCTGCCTTCCACCCAGGAGACTTTTAAGCTTCGAGCTTTCTACTCACGTGAACTTTGAAAACATCTGTAACATTTCCTTTTGGTTCTGCTCAGCTCAGTTCCTGGAAACATGTTTAGTTTTGCTCTTTTATATGTCCTCTGTCAAATGAAAATGATGGCCTAATTTTAAGATGGAAGATGTGTAATTGTTGGTCAAAGTGTTTTACTTCCAAAAATATGCATCAACCTACATTTGTCTACCATAAATGGCTGCAGAGGTGAGAGAGAAGAGTTCCTTACATCTAACACAGGACCGGACAGTCCTTGGATAACCAGAAAGTTCAACAATCAAGAGTGCCCTGATTTCTTAGGCATGCTGGTTAAAAGAGCTGCTTTACTGGGGTACATCTAAGCATTTCTCATCATGATTCCCACGGAGCTACAGCCTCCTTGGGCCTTCTACTTTTTCCTTTCTACAGGGGGTGTGCCCTAGAAACGATTACCACCTTGGGCAGAGGCACTCAGGCCTCACGATGGGCCTTTTGGAGGAAAGCTGTGTATTGAAGTTCTTGTCCTTATTTTCAACAAGACGCGGCAGGCCTGAGATGGAACACTGTCTCCGGGTCCTCTGAGAAGTACTGGCATCCAGGGGAGGGAACTCCACCTCTAGTCAGTCTGGACTCTAACCTCTGCTCACCTAAAGAGCTAAATTTCTTTCTGCCTCTTGTTTTTTGAAAGAAAAATTTCCCCTGTTTCTACAACCTGCAGAACAGGTTGGGAAAGGCATTACCCCTGCACTTAGCCACCAGAGCTGGGTGAGGGCCTTGCTTTGCTCTGATCCCCTCTCCATGCTCACCAGGGCTCCCAGAAAGTCCTCTGTCATAGTAACTTTCCTTTTGTTAGCCAGCCAAGAAAAAGCAATCATCCTTCAGAGCTGACGTCAGCCACCCTCCTGGACTGACGAGTAGGCTGCCTGGACCGTCTCCGAGCCCTCAGCCTAACTGCTCTGCCTCCCCTAGAGGAGAGGTGCCCACAGGCTGTACAAGGAGCCAAGTGCTCCACCCGATGGCTTGCATGGGGTTCTGCCAAATCCCTGGGATGGGGAATGTGCAGGAACTCACTCCATGCAGCGGCCTCAGGGTGCCCTGCTACAGAGCCAGCATTAAGAACAGCAGGAGTGGGGAGAGTCCAAATGCAGGCTTTGTTTTGTAGCACTCTGGGAGGCCGAGGAGGGTAGATCACCTGAGCTCAGGAGTTCGAGACCAGCCTGGGCAACATGGCAAAACCCTGTCTCTACTAAAAATGCAAAAAATTAGCTGGGTGTGGTGGTGAGTGCCTGTAATCCCAGCTACTCGGGAGGCTGAGGCATGAGAATTGCTTGAACCCAGGAGGTAGAGGTTGCAGTGAGCTGAGATCTTGCCACTGCACTCCAGCCTGGGGGACACAGCAAGATTCTCTCAAGAAAGAACGGCAGAAGTTGGGGGAGTCCAAACACTGGCTTTGTTTTATCCTCCCAAGTTCCCTCATCTACACCCTGAGCCTTCCTACATGACCTTTTCCCTACTCTGTAGGCAGGATAAATATTTTATCTTCCTCACTCTACCAGCAATGATGATGAGATGAGTTAGGTGAAAAAAGAATACCTTGCAAAGTGCCTAGAGTGAACAGCTTCTGTGGTGGCCTCCCCTCTGCCTCTGCCCCAGGACATCCACCTCTTTTGGGAGAAGAAAACAAGCCTGTTTATTTGTACATGAGCTTTACTATATGTAAGTTATTAAAATGACTTCCACTGCACAGTTTAGATCAATTACAGATAGACCCATGGAAAGGGGTTACATTAAAGGCAGAGGACACTGTTTGCTCTGGGATGGGCTGAGAGGAGTAGAGTCATTCAGCACTCAGTGGGAAAGCCCCTTTCCCAAGGATGACCTCTGGCTACTGTCCAAGGCTGGCTGCCAAGAGCCCCTGGCCTCCCTGTGAATCTCCAACCCGGAGGAGACCCAGGGGTACAGCGTCTCTCTGATCCTTTTCTGAACCAAATGTCCTCAAGCCCCTCATGATGAGAAAGAAATCCTCTGCTTTGATTCCATGTCCCTCTCCAAAAGATACACACCATGTGGCTTAATCTGCTAACTTGAAGGATTCGGGAAAGGGGGAAAATCACAGGCAATGCATATGCCAGAGCCTGGGCCCCTGGCTGCAGGAGCACGCTCATCCTGGGCTGTTCAATGCTCTTTAGTAAAAATGAGAAATCAAATCACACAACCTTAGACTAACCAAAGGCCAAAAAAAAAAAAGGGGGGGGTGGGGTGGGGAACAAACCCAGATGTGTTTTTTTGTTTTTGTTTGTTTTTGAGACGAAGTCTCAGTCTGGTCACCCAGGCTGGAGTGCAATGGCACGATCTCGGCTCACTGCAACCTCTGCCTCCCAGCTTCAAACGATTCTCCTGCCTCAGCCTCCAGAGTACCTGGGATTACAGGCGCACGCCACCACGCCCAGCTAATTTTTATATTTTCAGTGGAGACGGGGTTTCAACATGTTGGCCAGGCTGGTCTTGAACTCCTGACCTCAGGCGATCCACGCACCTCGGCCTCCCAACGTGCTGGGATTACAGGCGTGAGCTACTGTGCCCAGCCGCAAACCTAGATGTTTACTTAAATTCTGCTGTGATTCTATTTTAGAGAGAAATTGTAGGGGAAAGAGTGGGGAGATGGAGTAAGCCAGTCTGTGTGGTACCTGAGTTCGGTGAAACAAAGAAAGAAAGAAAACCACTTGATAGCTGAGTGACTATAAAGTTAGAGGGAGATTTAAATACCTGCCAGGCACTGGACTGCTAGAGGCTCTTATTTAAAATGTAACAAGATTGCAATTATTGTCCTAGGAGAAAGGTGAGTTTCAGAATGGGTCATAACTCAAGGCCACACTATAGGGAAGTAGAACTGTAACTGAGACCCAGCCTGCCCGACCCCATGGCCCAGAGCGTTTCTAATGCACCTGGCACCTATGTGATGGGGTAGGCCCACCCAACTCCCCCGATTCTGGTCTTGGACCTCTAGTCTTCATGGGAAAGCACATCCCTTCTTTTCTGGTAAAGAAAGGACTTGCCATTTGTCTTGATCACCTCACCTCCTGTATCTGTGTCCAGTTTTTCAATGTCCTTTGATAACTCATTAGATGAAACAACCATGGTGGCTATTTCCATTTTTAACAATACGGCTTAGTAAGAAACAAGAATAAATCACAGAAAAGGGTCTGATAACAGGCAATAAGAAACTTTGTAAACAGATTCAGCTTACAAATGTGAGAATGGGAAGGGGGATACTTTTCAGTAACAACTTGATAAATTGCAGTCACCATTTCTAAAATGACAAGCACTACAATACAGAGTTTGGAGGAAAACAACAAAGAAGGCTCAATGATGGAAGCTAGAGGCAGGGCAGAAAAGTCGGGAGTATTTAAACTTAGTGAACAGATGACTTCAGGCTTGATTATGGCAGACAAAATTAAAAATAACGCTCCAGCCAAAGACGATGAAAATATTTGGACAAAACTGAAAATGTTTCTGCTAGGAAAGTATCAGAGACTGTTAAGAGCTCTTAATTGTCAGGCCAAGAATAAGGAGAAAATGGGAGCTTCCAGAAGGGAGTAGAAGTGTTTGTGTCTCAGGGTGTTTGATCTAGGAAGGGCACCTGAGATACCAGGGGCGTGGGGGTGGTGTCTTGCGGCCACCAGAAGCAGAGAAGCAGTCATAACACTCCCCCAGCGCCCTGCTGTTTAGGAGGTGTGTAAACAACTGAGAGGCAGAGTTGCTTCTGCACCTTAAGGAGGCTCAAGGAGATGGAACATGGGTCTAAATTCAGAGCCTGGCACAGACAGGGACCCAAGCATAGCACCCCCTCTTCTGGATTGTATTCTGAAAGGCTCTGAATTGGGAGGAGGGACTGGTGTGGTGGGGATAGGAATCTTCTAGATAAACCAAAGCCTTGGTCCTAGACAACTATGACTCTGAGATGCCTGGCTAAAGGAAACAGGTCTTCCTTGGAGGAAGCTAGCATCACCTAGGTCTTGAAGTATTCCTGAAAGCAAATTCTCATATAAAATGCTCAGCAAATGATAAAAAATGATAAGGTACACTTTGAGACAGGACATGACAAGAAACAGCAGAGACTCCAGATGTGACATTACTTGACACAGACTGCAAACAGGTATGCTTACTATGTTCAATGTCTGAAAACAACTGGAAACATTAAAACATGACATTACAGAATGGAAAAAGATACCAGAAATTTAGGAAATGTTAAAGTGTGGAACCAATGCATCAATAGATGGGTCTAGCAGATCAGACATAGCTACATTAGTAACCTGAAAGATTAAGTCAGAAGAAATTATGGACAACAAAGCAACGTTGGTGGGCAAGAGGATTAGACACAGTGGATACAATAAATAGGTCTAAAATATGTTTAACTGGAGTCCTAGGAAGAGAGGTGAGGGAGAATGGGATAGAGTCAATACGCATGTGTTAGAGGCTGCAAATCACACAGAACTGATTTTAAAAACCAGTTCACTGATTAAAGACACCCAAGGAAGCCCAAATGGGAAATCTGTACCTAGAAATATCCTAGTAAAACTAGAGAAAAACCAAGACAGTGAAGACAGTCTGAAAGAATAAAAATAATGTATTTTTTAAAAAAACCACAGAAGTAGCCTGAGGGAATATCCTCAAAGACAGGCAGCTGATTTCTTACCTGCAACATTAAAAGCCAGGAAATAAGGGGAAGATAGATACAAAGTACTGAAAGAAAATACCTGCAAACCCAGAATTCTTTTTTATTTTATTACTATTATAAGTTTTAGGGTGCATGTGCACAATGTGCAGGTTTGTTACATATGTATCCATGTGCCATGTTGGTGTGCTGCACTCATTAACTCATCATTTAGCATTAGGTGTATCTCCTAATGCTGTCCCTCCCCCCTCCCCCCATCCCACAACAGGCCCCAGTGTGTGATGTTCCCCTTCCTGTGTCCATGTGTTCTCATTGTTCAATTCCCACCTACGAGTGAGAACATGTGGTGTTTGGTTTTTTGTCCTTGCAATAGTTTGCTGAGAATGATGGTTTCCAGTTTCATCCATGTCCCTACAAAGGATGTGAACTCATCACAGAATTCTATACCTAGTGAAGATGACCTTTAAGACAAGGGTCCCCAACCCCCAGGCCACACAGCATTTACAGCCACTCCCCATTGCTCACATTACTGCCTGAGGAGAGGTAACCACCTCCTGTCAGATCAGCAGTGGCATTAGATTCTCAAAGGAGCACATATCCTATTGTGAACTACACATCCAAGGGACCTAGGTTGTGTGCTCCTTATAAGAATCTAATGCCTGATGATCTGTCACTGCCTTCCATCATCCCCAGATGGGACTGCTGAGTTGCAGGAAAATAAGCTTGGAGCTCCCACTGATTCATATAATTATTTCATTATATATTACAATGTAATAATAGAAATAAAGTGCACAATAAATGTAACGCACTTGAATCCTGAAACCATCACCCCAATCCCCTTACTATCTGTGGAAAAACTGTCTTCCACAAAACCAGTCCCTGGTGCCAAAATGGTTGGGGACCACTGCTTTAATAATAATGCAAAATAAAGACATTTGTATACGATCAAAACTGGAACAACTTGCTACCAACTAAAGGTGTAAAGAAAACAATGTGTGCAAACTACCGAAATATCCATGAACAGTAAAACAGATAAACTGTAGTACATCATGGAGTCCTACATGTCAATGAAAATGAAGAAAATACTTTAAAGATATAGCAAAGATAGAAGAGCAAAGAAGTGGTAAATACACAGTTGCCCCTGGTATATGTGGGGGGCTGGTTGCAGGACCACCCTTATATACCAAAATCTGCACACACTCAAGTCTTGCAGTTGACCCTGCAGAAGCTGCGTCTATGAAAAGTCAGCCTTCTGTATACACAGGTTTCACAGCCCACAAACACTGTGTTTTCAATCTGTGTTTGGTTGAAAGAAATCTGAGTATAAGTGGACCTGTGTTGTTTAAGGGTCAATTTTATCAGTAAATCTAAGTGAATACTAACTGTACATAATGATATCTTGTGGATTTTAGAAAAACTTGCACACACATGTGCACACAGCAACTTCAGAAAGAAGATCTCCAAATGGCCAGTAAACACATGAAAAGGTAGTCAAAATCATCAGTCAGTTATCAGGGAACGCAAATTAAAACCACAAAGAAATGCCACTCATATTCATCAGAATCAAACAACTAAAACTCATATATTTCCTGTAATAGTGAAAAATTGTAGAAGCACTTTAAAAAGCCACTTGGCAGAATCCTCAGCTAAATCTATGTACTATCTACAACCCAGCAATTGCCCTCTTAGGTATACATTCTACAGAAATATGTCCTGTGTCCCAAAATACATGCACAAGAATATTCGTAAGTCTAACCTGGAAACCCAGCAAGAGTTAAGACAGATAAAATGTGACCTATCAGCGTAATGGAATCCCATATATCAATGAAAAGGAATGAAATACAGCTACTACAATGTTGACTCAATCTCACAGCAATGTTGAGCAAAAGTAACCAGAACAAAAATATGCAACAAGAAAACTAGACTATGTAGTTAAGGGATACATACTTACAAAGAAAATACCGAAAAAGTTAGGATACTGGGAAGGAAGAGGGAAGGGCCAACAGAGGCACTTCTTGAATGCTGGTTATTGACTAAGTGGGGGGTTAGAGAGTGCGATGGTCTGAATGTGCATCCCCCCCAAAATTCGTATGTTGAAACTTAATCCCTAATGCAATAATATTAAGAGGTGAGGTCTTTGGGTGACAATTAGGTCACGTGGCCTCTAGAACTATGAGAAATTTCTCATTTATAAATTACCCAGTTTTGTTACAGCAGCCTGAGTGAGCTAAGACATACAGGTGTTATTTAACATTTTATAAACTCTGCTATTTGTTACAGCTTCCAGTAAACTTTTAAAATGAAAAAGAAGGCAAGATTAAATAATCTCAACTATGTGACTGCTTAAATGGGGAATGAAATCAATTCTTCTCATCTATGGAAAAACAAGTGAGCCAGGGTTGTGATTCCAACTGGACAAAGAATGAACATGGAATTATTAATGTGATGTAACAGAGGAAGAAATAGTGAAGTTTAATTATCAAGTATTTGCTCAGTATGTACTAGGAGCCTGGAAATTGAAGAGTTTTATCTCTTGGAATTCCTTAAGAAAAACCTTGGCTTAATAATTTAAATGTTTTCATGTCTGAAGCAAGAAAATGAATTAGCTATTACAGGCGCATTCTTGTTCTTTGATGCTTACTTGTTAGGACATAGGCCACCCTTCACTGCTAGTAATGTGTTCTTAGATGGAATTAAAATTGAGGCCACATCACACTCTCACAGCCAAACTTGTAAATCTATCCTTTAAAGCTTAAATTTCTGTTTTGATTAGATGCAAAACATTCAGATGATTTATGATTGTTTAATTAAAAGAAATCAGTGAAATAAAACAGTTTTAATTGCTTTTGGGTTCAATTAATCAACTATTGCCTACTTGATATATCTACCAACATTAATACAAGGAAATATATTCATTAGTTTCATTCACTTGCTATTGAAATGAGACTTTATTATTTCTCATTGATCTCCTGCCAGGATGGCAAAATTTTACTCTTCAACAATGCACACTGATATGAAAGCTGGGAAAAGGTTTTTATCTTGAATGTTTGAAAATGAACCAATTAACTATACGACCCTAAACCTTTCAGAACTTTTTCCCCATTCTATTAAAAAAAAATCATACAAAAGTTACCCATGTATAATCTTAGTTCTTCAAATTGGTTATTGCAACTAACACAGTACACATTATTCTCCATCACTGTGGAAATACAGAGTATCTCAAGAGAGTCTCCTACCCAGCAGCCTAAAGGTTCTTCTACACATTTTGAAAAGGCTACTAAGATAAGAACAAAGAATAAAAATAGGTAATTTACAAAGGAGGTATACAGAATCTAAATACATACTACCATGGTAACTTATAGTTGGGTGATGCTGGTGGGTTATCTTACAGCTCTTAGAGAGTTTTTTTCTTTCAGGGAGTCTGGCCCACAATCATCTGATTCAAAATAGAGTGTCTCTGTTCGTATCAGTGCAGGATGTTTGCTATGTCACACATCATTCTCACTTCTTTACTCATGTCAAAAATCATTAGTGCATCTCTGCAGACGTTAGACTGTACCATCTTATAACCTGGTAGGAAGAGGGACCCCTTCTATTTATAGTATCTTTAAATACAGACTTCAAGAGGGAAAATGGCAAGGTAGGAATTTTCAGAGATTCATCCTTCTGCTAAAACGATGATTAAGCTGGAAAAAAATAATTGGAACCAACTGTTTTGGAATGCTGGAACTTGATAAGATACTTATAGTGACTAGGGGAGTGTTTGATGAGGGAGAGGCTGTAAAACTTCACTCAAGGAACAGCATGCTCAAGCCACCAACCATCCCCCATTCCTTAGCTCCACCGTAGCCACAAGAACGGTAACTTATTTTCCTGGAGCAGCTGGCTGGAACTGGAGTGGGCAATAAGGACCTAGTCCTCCAAAAATGTGGGGCTGTGTATTATGTTCACTTTGGAGGTTCCTGGAAGGACCAGTGCAGACACTTGTCTTTGTTTTGACCCCATCTCGCTTCCTTCGTGGAGTGTATCAAAAGATTTGAAGAGATACATATCCTTTTTTCTTTTTTTGAACCAGACGTTTAAGAAAAATCCCTCTCAGGTCACAGGCTGATCACAGAGATAAGAACAGAAATTTCAGTGAGTACACACACAATGAACAACACAGACTTTGCAAAAATAGTTTGGAAAAGTCACTAGAAAGGGCCGAGTGCAGTGGCTCACGCCTGTAATCCTAGCACTTTGGGAGGCCAAGGCAGGTGGATCACTTGAGGTCAGGAGTTCGAGACTAGCTTGGCCAACAAGGTGAAACCCCGTCTCTAATAAAAATACAAAAAAATTAGCCAGGCGTGGTGGCACATGCCTGTAATCTCAGCTACTAGGGAGGCTGAGGCAGGAGAATAGCTTGAACCCGGGAGGCGGAGGTTGCAGTGAGCCGAGATCATGCCACTGTACTCCAGCTTGGGTAACACAGCAAGACTGACTCCATCTCAAAAAAAAAAAAAAAAAAAAAAAAAAAGTCACTAGACAAATGCATGATTACAGACCTCAAAAGCAACTCCCCAGAAAGAGAAGAATGATTTCCAGAGTTACCACATTATACTAATTGTGTAGTTCTCAGTAGTTCAATATAAAATTGTAAAGCATACAAAGAACAGGGAAGAATGGCTCATTCACAGGAAAAAAGAATTTAACAGAAATTATTCCTGAGGAAATCCAGACATTGGGATTACTACTCAAAGACATTAAATCAACTGCATTAAATATGCCTAAGGAGTTACAAGAAACCATGGACAAAGAAAGGATATCAAGGGGATACTGTTAAAAAGAAGGAATGTCAATAGACAGGAATTATATTAAAAAATAGAAATTCTGGAACAGAGATGTATGATAGTAAAAATAAAAAATTCACTAGAGGTGTTCAATGGCAGTTATGAGGAGGCAGCAGACAGAATCAGTGAACTTTAAGATAATGCAATTGAATTTATCTAGTCTGAGGAGCAGAAAGAAAAAATGTAGAAAAATAAAAGATGTGGGGGATACCATCAAGCATACCAATATATGCATTGTTGGAGTCTCAGAGGGAGATGAGAGACATAAAGGGTAGAAAAAAATATTTAAAGAAATGGCTGAATACTTCCCAAATTTGTTGAAAGACATGAATCTATACATTCAACAAGCTCAGCAAATTCCAAGCAGGATAGACTCAAAGAGATCCAAAATGATCACAATATGAGTCACACTGTTGAAAACCTGAGAGAATCTTGAAAGCAGCAAGAGGCAAAATGAGTCATCACATATAAGGAATCCTCAATTAGACTAACAACTGATATTAGAAACTATGGAGGTCAGAAGGCAATGGGATGGCACATTTAAAGTGCTGGCTGAAAGAAAAAAGTAAATCTGCCAATCAAGAATTCTATATCCAACAAAACTATCCTTCAAGGATAAAAGAGAAATTAGGACATTCCCAGATTAAGAAAAGCTAAAGAAGCTTATTACTACTAGACCTGCCCTATAAGAAATGCTAAAGGAAGTCATTAAACCTGAAATGAAAGAATAGGCAGTAATTTGGAACCATATGAAGAAATAAAGAACATTAATAAAGATAATTACATAGGTAAACATAAAAGCTAGTATTATTGCACTTTCGGTTTGTAACTCCTCTTTTCTTCCTGTATTATTTAAAAGGCAAATTCATTAAACAATAATTTTAAGTCTAGGTTAATGGATACACAGGTATAAAGATGTAATCTGTGACAATAACAATACAGAGGGGGAGGGACAGAGATGTATAGGAGCAGGGTGTTTGCATACTATTAAAACTAAGTTGGTATTATTCAAACTGTGACTGGAGGCTTCAAATATTAATTATGATCCCCAAGGTAACCACTAAGAAAACAACTAATAACCAAAAGAGTCATAGAGTGATTACATTATCAGAGAAAACAAATTTTAAGTCAAAACAGGTTACAAGAGACAGAAGACCATCATATGGTGATAAATGTTCAATGATCAGGAAGATTTATACAATTATCAACATACATGCACCTAACAACAGAGCCCCAAAATATATGAAGCAAAACTTGACAAGCCTTAAGGGAGAAATAAATAGTTCTACATTAAGACTTGGATACTTCAATATCCACTTTCAACAATTAATAAAAAAAATTAAGACAAAAGATCAATAAGGAAAGAGAGAACAACACTTTAAACCACTTAAATCTAACAGAGATATATAGAACATGCTACCACTAATAGCAGAATGTACATTTTCCATAAGTGCACATGGAACATTTTCCAGGATAGATCATATGTCAGGTCAAGAAAACATGTCTTAATAAATTTAAAAAGACTGAAATTATATAAAATGCCTTTTCTGATCACAAAGAAATGAAACTAGAATAACAGATGGAAACTGGAAAACTTGTAAGTATGCAGAAATTAACACATCCTTAAACAACCAATGGGCTAAAGAAGAAATCACAAGGAAAACTGGAAAACACCTTTAGCAAATGAAAGACAAAATGCAACATTCCAAAACTTATAGGATGCAGCAAAAACAGTGCTCAGAGGGAAACTTAACAGCTGTAAATGCTCACATTAAAAAAGCAGATACATATGATCACATTTGGGATTTTAAAAGCAGATATATCTGAAATCAATAACCTACTCTACACCTTAAGGAACTACAAAAAAAAAAAAAAAAAAAAAAAAAAAGAGCAAACAAAACCCAAAGCTAACAGAAGGAAGAAAATAATAGATTAGAGTGAAGATAGGGAATAAAAAAAAATCAAAATCAAAAGTTCATTCTTTGAAAAGATCAACTAGCAATGTTTACCTTAGATTGGGTTAAAAAAGAGAAGACTCAAATCACAAAAACAGAAATAAAAGAGGGGGCATAACTACTTCCTGTACAGAAATAAGAATTCTGTAAGAAAATACTATGAACAACTGTACGCCAACATGTTAGATAACCTAGATGAAACAAATTTCTAGAAACATAAAAACTGACTCATAAAGAAACAAAGTCTACATAAATATATAACAAGAAACTGAATCAGTAATAAAAAATGTCCCAATAAGAAAAAGCCCAAAATCAGATGACTTTACTGGTAAATTCTACCAAACAATTGAAGAATTAATACCAATCCTTCTTAAATACTTGCAAAAAACTGAAGAGGAAGGACACTTTATAATTCATTTAATAAAGCCAGCATTACTCTGTTATCAAAGCCAGATAAAGACACTACAAAGAAATCTATAGACCATCATCCCCTTAAGAATACAGACGCCAAACTCCTCAACAAAATACCAGCAAACTGAATTTACCAGCATATTGAAAGGATTATATACGACAACCAAGTTGGATTTATCCCTGGAATGCAAGGATAGTTCAACACACAAAAATCAATGTAATAAACCAAAACAGAATTAAGTGGGAAAAAAAATCATACAATCAGCTCAAATGCAGAAAAAGCATTTGACAAAACTCACAACTCATTCATGATAAAAACACCCAATACATTAGCATAGAAGGGAACTTCCTTAACATTGTAAAGGCCATATGTGAAAAACTCACAGACAATAATATGCTCAATGGTGAAAAACAGAAACCTCTCCCCCTAAGATCAGAAGCCAGATAAGGTTGCCCATTTTCACCACAGTACTTAAAGGTTCTGGCCAGAGGAATTAGGCAAGAATAAGAAATGAAAGGCACCCAAATTGGATAGGAATAAGTAAAACTATCTCTATTCAAGATGACATGATCTTGTATGTAGGCAATGCTAAAGAATCCACACACATACAAAATTATTAGAGCTAACAAATCTAGCAAAGTTGCACAATACAAAATCAATATGGAAGAAAAATGTTTTATTTCTATATGCTTATAATGAACAATTCAAAAACAAAATTTTAAAAATCTCACAATAGCATCAAAAGAATAAAATATCTTGGAATAAATTTAAGCAAGGAGGTACAAGACTGGCACATTGAAAACTACAAAACATTGCTAAAAGAAATTACAGAAGACTAAATAAATGGAAGGATATCCTGTGTTCATGACCTGGAAGACTTAACATTGTTAAGATGATGATACCACCCAAAGCCATATAAAGATCCAATGCAATCCCTATCAAAATCCCAATGGTGGCTTTTGCTGAAATAAAAACAGCCATGTGAAAAATCATATGGAATTTGAAGGAACCCAGGAATGCTAAAAACAATCTTGAAAAAGAAGCACAAAGTTGGAGACTCATACTTCCCAATTACTACAAAGTTACAGTGATTAAAACAGCATAGTACTGATGTAAAGATGGACATATAGGCCAGCAAAATAGAACTGAGAGCCCAGAAATAAACTTTCACTTCTCTTTTCGATTGATTTCTGACAAGGGTGTCAAGAGCATTCAATGGGGAAAGAAAAGTCTCTCTCACAAGTGGTGCTAGAAAAAGTCTCTCTCACAAGTGGTGCAAAAAACTGAAGAGGAAGGACACTTTATAATTCATTTAATAAAGCCAGCATTACTCTGTTATCAAAGCCAGATAAAGACACTACAAAGAAATCTATAGACCATCATCCCCTTAAGAATACAGACGCCAAACTCCTCAACAAAATACCAGCAAACTGAATTTACCAGCATGCAAAAGCTGGTTATCCACATGCAAAAGAATTAAATTAGACTCTTATCTTACATCATATACAAAAATGAACTCAAAACAGGTCAAAGATCTAACTTTGAGAGCTATAACTTTATATAAAGCCCTTAGAAGAAAACATAGAGGAAAATCTTCATGTCCTTGACCTTGGCAATGGTTTCTTAAATATAACACCAAAGACACAAATAACAAAATTAAGATAGATAAACTGGACCTCATTGAAATTACAAACTTTTGTGCATCAAAGGAAAGTATCAAGAAAGTGAAAAGGCAACCCACAGAATGGAAGAAAACATTTGCAAATCACATATTTTATGAAAGTCTAATATTCAGAAAATATGAAGAACTCCTACAACTCAACAACAAAAAGACAAACAATCCAGTTAAAAAATGGGCAACAGACCCAAATAGACATCTCTCTAAAGAAGATAAAAATGACAAAGACATTCAACATCATTAATCATTACAGAAATATAAGTCAAACCTCCCACAGAATGCCATTTTATACCACTAGGATGGCTATAAAAAAAAAAAAAAGAAAAATCTCAAGTGTTGGCAAAGATGTAGAGAAATTGAAATCCTTGTGCACTGTGGG
The DNA here is from genome assembly GCF_028878055.3 of Symphalangus syndactylus. NCBI lineage: Eukaryota > Metazoa > Chordata > Mammalia > Primates > Hylobatidae > Symphalangus > Symphalangus syndactylus. The sequence continues at coordinate 121,099,627 of NC_072432.2, read as the reverse complement.
TGGGAATGAAAAACAGTGCAGTTACTGTGGAAAATAGTTTGGTGGTTCCTCAAAAAGTTAAACATAGAGTTACAATTTGACTCAGCAATTACACTTCTGGGTATATAGGCAAAAGAAATGAAAGCAGAACTCAAACAGGTATTTGTACACCCTGCAATATTATTGACAATAGCCAAAAGGTGGAAACAACCGAAATGTCTATCAGACTGATGGACAAAATGTGGTACATAAATGTAATGGAATATTATTGTGCCATAACAAGGAAGCAAATTCTGAGACATGCTACAGCACGGATGAACACTGAAGACATTATAGTAAGTGAAATAACCCAGACATAAAAGAACAGATATTCTATGATTCCACTTCACAGAGACAGAAAATAGATTAGAGGACTGTGCGCGGAACTGGGTGTTACTGCTTAATGGGTTCACAGTTTGTTTAGGGTGTTAAAAATTTTAGAAATAATGGTGATGGTCATACAACACTGTAAATGTAAATAATGCCACTGATTTATACACTTAAAAATGGTTAAAATGGCAAATTCTACTTTACATATGATTTATCAACTCCCCAAATGAAAAAAATTTTCTTACAGTGCATAAAATTTCTCCATGTGTTTGTAGGGGGAAAGTAAGTATTTAAGGGTAGGAAATCTCCAGAGGGAAACCATGTATCCTCAGCCCAAAAACAGGCTTCTGTGTTCCATTACCTAGAAGAAAAATATAAATGGCCAGCACATGTACCTAAAGCATCAGGTATAAAATAGGGTTGCAAGGGGAAACAGAGAGGCATGTCCTCATGGAAGAGAGATGGCACACAAAGGGTCAGGTGCAGGCTGAGTTTTGTTGGACCTGCCAAGCTCTACCTAGGAAAGTGTGAGGTGTGATTGTGTTGCCATGCTTGACTATATGAAAATCTGATACTAGGGTTGGGACAAGAACTCTTGAATTTAGGTCTGTCCAAAGGGTCTATCTTTGGAGAAGGCATTAGAGGTACTGGATGCCTACTAATCACAAAGCAATGGAGATGTATTCCACTACAGCTGACAGCATCCAAAGATGGCTGCCTTCTCCCTTATGGAGATGGAATTTACTTCCTTTTCCCTTAAATCTCGCCTGGCCCAGTGACTCCAACCAACAGAACCGGGCAGAAGATACATTGTGGTAGGCAGTCTCTAAAATGACCCCCAAAGTTCATCACCTAGGGTATTCACAGACTTGTGTAATCCCTTCCCCCTGAGGGTGAGGTGGACTCATTAACACTCTTCTGAGATTAGGTTATAAAAATACTATGGCTGCCATCTTGAAAGAGCTCTCTCTCTCTGATCACTCTCACTGAGAGAGCAAGCTGTCACATTATGTGACAAGCAGCCCTATAAATGGGCCCATGAGGCATGGTGAGGAACCACAGCCCCAAGACCAACAGCTTGTGAGGAACCGATGCCTGCCAAAAACTGCACAGTGAACTTGGGAGGGGATCCTTCAGCTCCAATAGACTCTTGAGATGACTATGGCCCCAGCTGACACCTTGACTGCAGCCTTGTTAGAGATGTTGAGCCAAAGGCACCCAGCTCAGTCACTCTCAGATTCCTGATCTACAGAAACCATGAGATAAAAAATGCTTGTTGTTTCAGCCACCAAGTTTTTGGGTAATTTATTACACAATGACAGATAATATAGACATTCTAGGACTTCTAAGACCAGGCCTTTGCTCCTCCCTCATAGAACCCCAGCTATTTTGTTATTAAGAAGCCCAAGCCACATGGAGCAGACATGTGGACAAGAACCAAGCTGCTCATATGGACAGCCCCAGTCAGAACTGAAACTTCAGACACACCATCCCAGCCAACTGGCTGCCATTTAAGCCACCCCAGCTGAGGCCCTTGACATCACAGAACAGAGAGGAACCGTTCCCTCTATGCCCTGCTGAATTTCTGACCCACAGAATCATTAAGCAAATAAGAGGGTTGTTGTTTTAAGCCACTAAAATTTGGGGTGGTATGTTATATAATAATAAATAACCAGAACAAACACTAATTATTAGGATTTGCAGTGAGGCAACAGATCACACAGGTAGAGATCTGGGGCATGTGGACTGCTTTACTGAACCCCAGCAATTTATTCATGAATGGTGGACAAGTGGACAGTGGTCTGCTTAGGGACTAGAGGACTGGGTGCATACGGAAATGATCCCATGGCCACAAACTACAATTCTAACAGGCACTGTCTTAGAAATGTGAGTTGTTTAACAGCTTAAGCCAGGCCAACTAAAGAATAAGAAATTCCTTGCATGTGTTCTGTTGGAATTAGAAACCTCTTAACTAAAAGGCTCCACAAAACTAGTATCTTGGTTGCTGCTAAGGAAGGCAGCACCAGTATTTTCCAGCATTATTCAGTAATACCTGTTCACCCAAAGAAGAACCTGCCAAATCCCTGCCTCTAACAGATCTAAAATAGAAAAGCTTTATCAAATTGAATGAATGAAGGCAATGTCAAATATTTAGAGAAAAGAACAGTACTATTCATATTCAAGTTACATTGATAAGGAGTCAACACTGCAACAAACTATTAAAACAGACTTTCTGATAGACAGCTGGTATGCTACTGGTACTCACTAGTAGCATAGGGTACGCCACTTTTGGAGAGGGCTTGCTTCCTCAGAAAAAAGCCTGTGAAGTGTCTAATTTTAAATAAAGGTAGTCATTCATCTCAAAGCTTCCAGACCTTTCAGGAATGTTATTAGGAATCACATGATATAACCCTATTCCTCCTAAGCAAAAGCATAAGGCCATCATTCCCTATATCCATAAACTGAGAGGAAAAAGAATGGGGAGAAAAAGTCTACAAATGTGCTGTGTATCTACACTGGCAAGGCTGGACTTCAAGATCTCAATGTGCACACTCTGAAACGTAAGAGGCTGGACTGTATGGACCTGGGATTAGCAATGGCATTTGCCAAACGCTGTACTTCAAATGCCAATCAGCCACTCCAAATCAGTGTCACTAGCTTCTGCCTGGGAAACGTCACAAAAAATTCAGTTGCCTCCAAGATGCAAACAGTAGAAACTCATTAGTGGCCTATTCAATAATATTCAAAACATGTGTACTAATTAACATAGTCTGTGATGCCAAGTGAGAGATGGTCTAATGCACTTCATGTGCGGTGTACTACAAACTGGTACCTGATTCACCTTCAAATGAGTAAATGTCAAGTCATGGAATACAGATTCCTGGGAGGAGCTACGCAACAATGCTGCCACAGTGCAGCTACAACAGACACCAATTAGCAAACACCTAGCTAATTCATTATCTAGCAAAGTAGTATTCCGTGTCATCAATTCCAGTCTGATTAATAATGATGCTGAAATTGAATTCTTGTAGTAAAGAAATACTTTATATTGTATCCATTGTCTTTAAAAAGGTATTAATAATGATTTTAAAAATACTACTGGAACACGCACCAAAAAAGAAACATATATGATCATTGTTAGAATACCAAAATGGAACAGAGGAATATACAGAACCCAGAAAATGTACACTTAATTAGGGGACATTTAGGGGATAATTTGTCACAAAGGAAGTACAAAGGGACAAACACTCTTTCCCTTCCTTTCTGAGAAGCCCTAGACTAACACACGTGCAGGTGCCACAAACTGGTCTGCCTTTGGCAGGCTTCCTGTGTCCATTAGCAAATAGATATGCTACAATGAAGAAATGCTTTTCCAGGCATTTTGGTAAGAATTATGAGTCCATTTTCAGACAAACCTAGTTATGAATGTACCCTTCTTTTCAACTAGAGTATAATGCAAGGAATAAAACTATCTTCTCCTGAGACTCAGGGAGATGTGTAGTAGCCTGGGAGACAGATGAAGGTCAAATAAGTAAATCTCAGCCATTTGTAGTTTAAATGTTTCAACAAAACAACTGCTATTTTCTGCCCACATATGATTTTATTAATCAGTGGTTCTGGCAAACAAAACCATTAACTGCAGTCCTAGAAAGCCATATTGGATTGTATAAGGCACAGGTACATTTATTTTCTGACCAGGAGGTGCTGTGATGTAGTTTTAGGGTCATATAACTAAGACCATCATGATTAAGGATGATTTTATCTCCATAGTGACTCGTTTATCTTCTCTCCTCTCCCCTTCTCTGGCTTTTTAATAGATTTAAACAAAATGGCTATCAGTCTCTGACTTCAGTGATTTCTGTCATCGACCATTCAGACATTTTCCCCATTCTTCACCATCACTGTGTGATACATCGGCCTTGTACGATTCTTGGCCAATGGCCATATTAATTTTCTACTTGAAAGGACACAAATAGAATAATGCTTATGATGAAGCTAGTCAGAGGAGCTTGGGGAATAGCTGGTCATCTTGCTGCATAGCAATTAGCTTGGCAAACTGAAACAGTCACACGACTGGATCTGATACCTAGCCAAAATTGCCAGAAGAAAAAAACTCATTCTGTTGGGGGTGTTAAATGGCTTTTTAAATAGTGACTATCACAGTTATATTTGCCCTTTTGGAAATGGTACAGGCAGTGTGACATCAGAGATCTCCGTTTCCATGGTGATTATTAGTGATGGCATTTCAGACGTTGTGGTTAGCTTCTCCAGTATAATTCCTTGCACTTTACATCATAAGAGAGGAGACAGAAAAACTGCTCATGTTAACATTTTTAAAGGAAAGAATGCTGATCATCCAAGCAGATAAACATTGTGGTTTTTAAGTAAATATAATTTGTTAACCTTGAACAGATGTGTGTTGATAGAAGATATATGGATTAAGCTGGCAAATGATACCACTTGGAATTAATAGGGACTAATTAATTGCTTAGATATTTGGCAGCAATTAGCTGTTATTTCTTGTCTACATGTTATTTTATAAACTGGTGGTTCTCATAACACTGATTTGTCCGTTTTTATATGTAAAAAAATAATATTTTCTTACTGTGAAGTAATTAATCTTGAGTTACGAACTAATCTGGAGTCTAAGTAGGGAGAAAACTTATCTTCCTCTGTAGTCAAAGATAATCAACGAGGGGAAGGTGGGTGAGTTTCCTATAGCCCAACATGAACATTCACGCAGGGCAGGGTGACATTTCACACATCTTCTTTTTTCATATGTCTCTTCATTTCATACGTGACCCCTCAATACACAGTGACTTTGATGCTGATGAAACTGAACATTTCATTTTTACTTTAATTTTCACATTTAGAGTTGATGGTTCACTTTAAAACACAGTTCACTAAGAAAAAAATAGAATAAACCTAAAGGCCTCTCTTTCAAGAAATTGCTTCATTTGATTTTGATACACGAGAAAGTTTTCAATTTTCTCATGTAGCCATAAAGGTAGCTGTCTTTTTAAAAAGATAATCTGCTATAAAATATACAGTGTATACCTATAAACAAAGTCTACTGAAGTAGCACAGATAAAAAACCAATTTGTTTTTAAATACAGAAAAAAGAATACCCAGAGTCTTTCTATAGTGACTCAAATCATATCTACTGTGTAGTTCATAATACTGCCTAGAGGCTGAATCCAAGATTATAAACCCAAGTTACAGAGAAAATCTGGCAAGATGAAGGGAAGTCATAATGAATCAAAATGCAATTTAAAAAAATTCTACCTAAATGCATTACTCTTACACAAGAGTAACCAAAATGATAAATGATTCTGTCTTTCCCTTACTCAAGCTTACTAGTTATGCTAGGACAGAATACCTAGGCCACCACTGTGTACAACTTATACAAAAGCCTACAGACCTGGAACACGGATGGATTTACAAACTGAGGACAAGGTCCGAAAAAAAGTAAACACTTAGGTCAAACAGTATCACCAGTTGTGGCCTAAGTTAATGGGCATTCACAAAGCACAGGATTAACTACCTATGGGAAACTATCACCATTTTCATCAGCAAACACCCAACCTACAATGAGACCGAGATCTATTATTGATGAAATTAAAGAGTCTCTTAATATGGCACAGAAAAGGTCCCACCTACAATTTAATTAGGAAAACATAATTGGTCATGCTGAGAACTAAAGAAGATACTAAGGGGTAGAATTCTAGCGTCAGAACTGTAAAAGATAACCACATCCACTTTTTAAAAATATGGAAATAAAGGCCCATGGAGAGCAAGTAAAATTATCTTAGATCACAAGAAGAGCTACTGGCAAAGCAGGAATGGAATCCTGGCCACCTGTCCTTCCCAGCCCCCACCGCCCCCCATCCAAATCAGTGCCTCTTCTCAGCTAATCCAATGAGGTAACGTTGACAAAATGCAGCCCATAGACACCAGCACTGTCATAAAGAGATTTTCGTTCTAAGGATTAATTTATGGAGAATAACTATTTACAAAAAACTAAAACACATGCACACACATCACTGTACTCACATCAGAGAAACCAAAGTCAAAATGCAAAAACCGGAAAAACACAACATTAAAAACACGATATAATAATAGCTCTTCACATCTGCCCTCCTTGAAGTTCTTAATAATGGACTAACTTCTCCGGCGTCTGATTCAGAAACTTACAAAAAACAGTAATAGATTACTAAATTGGAGAAATAAAAATGCATCATCCAGACAGCAAATGTTCTTGTTCTTTCATTTGAAGGGTGACCAGAGCTTAAGTCAAACAGAAAGTCCAGGCCTACGTAGTTTCCTCTATAGAGAGCAATGGTGGGGCTTCCAGGCAGGGTGACAGGAAGTAATGCTTACGGCATCCTCCCTCCTGAACTCACTAGAGTCCCAAGAAGGCATTCCAGGGCCGTTCCTACAGAAACCCACTGGTCAAAAGAAACCCCTTGTATAGAAATGAAGTAGACCTATCATAACAGCTGACAAGAGAAAGGTTCTTCCCTGTTAATTTGAGCAAGTCTCTTCTTGTTATTTGAGAAACTCTACATGCAGATGATCTGAAATTGAGCTATTATTTAGATTATGATAAAAAGCTAGGGAGATGGATATGGCAGAAAGAGGGCAGATGCTGATTTCCACTTAGAAAATGGAAATCACCCCACTCATAAAAAGCGGAAACTGAGGCTCTTATGAGCAATTGGATATGACCTCAGGCAAGTCAGGGGTCCTCTCTGCATGCAACATCGTAAAAAGACACAGATGTCATGAAGGCAGATGAAATAATGTAGAGCAGTGATGGAATATGCATGCTCTTCCACTTTAAATTTGATTAGGTTCCCACAGACACCAGAAAGTCACTTGACTATTATCAGACTCTGGGAGTGTAGCACTGCCAGGATCACAGAGCGTTGTCATTATCTCAGTGACTGAAAAGAGAATACACTTGGAAGAGAATACTAAAGCCTTGCTTGTGTACAAAGTGTGGTCTGAAGACAGCATGGTATCACCTGGGAGCACAGGCCCCACCCAGGCCCACTGAGTCAGAGTCTACAGTTTCACAAGATCTCCAGGTGATTTGTAAGCACACTGAAGTTTCACAAGCACTTTACTGGAACACTGACAGTGCTCTGACAAAAGGGGCCATGGAAATTTCAGGTGTTATCAACTCTACACAGACGCATGTGCAGAGGGGTTCTAAGTCAGTCTGGCCCTTGCCTGGTACTTCTGATCAACCACAGGTTAAACAGTTGAGAAGTAAACCTTTTTTTATTACAGGTAACAGTACCAATCAAGTGAGCCTTGTTTAGTTACCTCTTCTGTGTGCGATGAAAGATAACAGAAAAAAAAAATAAAGCTAGACATGTTAAAAAAAAAAAAAGCTTTAGGAATCTGTCTGGATAATGTCAAAAACCTCAACCACACTAAATGATTATAAGTGAGCCTGAGTCATTACATTTTCATAATTATAATCATTAAAACCCAAGCATGGGTATTAATTTACTGATTGGCAACAACTTATTTATTTATTTATTTATTTAAAAACCTCATTTCAACTTTCATTTTCAGAAGAGATGATTTTCTCAGAAGGCGTATTTTAGCTTTAGGAATGTAGTAGTCTAATGGGAAAACAAACATGCTGGATGAAAAATAACCTACATTTTGATCATGGCTCTCACCCTGTTAACTTCTTACTGGGAACAGCGATTTCTGTAAGGATACACAATGGAACAGCAGATGTGAAAGGGGTCTACGCCATTTCTTGCTCCACTCACACATGCTGTACTGAGTTTTCCTTTTCATGCCCACTTCCCCAGTGACCTGCTGTCCTAGATAAGGAATGGGGAAGCTCCTGATGGGGTTCAGAACACACTACCGCAAAAGACGGTGCCTTGGCATACTGAGTATCTTAAGGTGAACGAATCAGAAAATGACGGATGCAGGAAGGACCCTCTGACCTTCCCCTTCCTTCTCCCGATGCGGGTCATGAGATGCTCATGAGGGAGGTGCCCTCACACCACCTGGAGCAAACAAACACCTTCATCTCTGAAGGCAGAGGGGCACCTTGAGGGATCTAAATGAACAGACCTTGCTAAACATTCCCGTTTATCACCCTTAGCTCTTACTCCTGTGTCCTGTCTTATTTTTTCATGACTTTGCACTTGTATAAACACTCAGGTTCAGCCATTTCTTTGGGTCTTTATTTCCTTATAAAGGCTTTCCTGTTCCATAAAATTTATATGCAATAAATGTGCTTTTCCCCTGTTAATCTGCCTTTGTCAGTTTAATTTTCAGACCCAGCCAGGGACCCTAAGAGGACTGGGGAAAACTTTTTTACTCCCAAACAGGGGAAAGCTGTTCCCCAGGATTGAAGTTACTGACAACAAAATTGAAAGAGCAAGAATTTGGCCTTTAAACAGCTCATACTGGCAACTGAGGTTCTATTTTAATTTCTGAACAACAGTGATAATCTCCACAATAGTGAAAAATACTCATGTTTTTCTCCTGTCCATATCATCAAATTCCATTTCCTCAGATACAGTAACCGGGCACAGCACAAAGAGGCGACAACCATGCTGACCAGTGTGACAGAGAGTGCAGAAGAGGGGATATGGGTCACAGGTCCTGACTCTCAGAGCGCTCGGAAATCTATTCCACTAAACTGCTTTTGTGAATTTTGTTTGAGCACAAGTCCTTCGCCAGTCAGCTCAGCTCAATTTTGAACGTAATAATCATCAACGGGGCAAGAGGGTACCAACATAGTTTTCACTGTGGTGCCAAGTTCAAAATGGGAAGGAATCATGAACTTCACCCTCCCCCAGTTACCTGATATCACAGCGATTTTCCCAGACCCATGTTCTTCTCTAGCTATTCTTTCTGCTTCCTCCATCAGCAGCATGCCAAATCCCTGCACGGAGCAACAAAGGGGAGTGGGAATTAAAAAGGAAAGAAGTTCATTAAGAGGGGTCCATGAAACAAGAAGGCTATATACTTTAGTAGTTGCTAAAATCTGTTAAAATAAGAGTGAAAAAGCCCACTTAAGGGAGTAAGGAAAAAGAAACCATTCAATCATACCAAAGGTACACCGTAGCAGACAATTGAAAAAGGTGTAACTTTCGAACAAGAACTACCAAAAGGTATTTTGTGGATGATGTAATCTATTCATAGGAAGACAGTAATTCCCTCTCAAATTCTGTCTGTTTTTAGGTAAGTTCTAGGCAATCTCTAAATGATGGAAGTCTGGGGCAATATGTCTTTAATTTCTTAGTCACCTCTCTCCTTTTTTTTTTTTTTTTTTTTTTTCTCTTGAGACGGAATCTCCCTCTGTTGTCCAGGCTGGAGTGCAGTGGCTCACTGCATTGGGCGAGATCACTCTGGCTCAATCTCGGCTCACTGCAACCTCCGCCTCCCAGGTTCAAGTGATTTCTCCCATCTCAGCCTCCCGAGTAGCTGCGACTACAGGCACATGCCACCATGCCCAGATAATTTTTGTATTTTTAGTAGAGACAGGGTTTCACCATGTTGGCCAGGCTGGTCTTGAACTCCTGACCTCAGGTGATCCACCTGCCTCAGCCTCCCAAAGGGCTAGAATTACAGGCGTGAGCCACCACTCCTGGCCACCTCTCTACTTTCTAAGAGTTGAGAAAACAGGCAAAATTCTTAAATAATCAATTTTGGCTCCTATATCATATCCACCATTAGTTTTTAACACATTTTCTGGAAATTTTAAAAAGTGAGTTATTAAGGTAGGTTGTCTGGGGTTAGAATAGGGTTCCCCTATGTATAATATGGCTTAACCTTAGGAAGTGTTTCATAAGTGCTTTCCCATCACCATCTAACCTGACTCCACAATAAGTTGACCCATATGAGATTGCCAGTATTAGACGATTTCTTACTTTCAAAAATACTAACTGCAGGCCAGGCACAGTAGCTCATGCCAGTAATCTCAGCACTTTGGGAGGCCAAGGTGAGTGGATCATCTGAGGTCAGGAGTTCGAGACCAGCCTGGTCAACATGGTGAAACCCCATCTCTACTAAAAATACAAAAATTAGTCAGGCGTGGTGGTGCACACCTGTAATCCCAGCTACTAGGGAGGCTGAGGCAGGAGAATCACTTGGACCAGGGAGGCGGAGGTTGCAGTGAGCCAAGATCACACTACTGCACTCTGGCCTGGGTGACAAAGTGAGGCTCTGTCTCAAAAAAAACCAGTTCCATGTGGTTCAATCTGTTATATTCCAACTGACTGAATCTCAGTTTATCCTTTCCTCCCAGAAGGATACAATTTGGAGAGAGAATGTCTCTGAACAACTAAAACACTGGCTCCTCTGTTTCTATGCTTCTCTTTCCCCTCTCCTGCTCCTCTGCCTCTTCCTCTTCTCTTCACCCCATTCCTTTTCTCTTTTCCCACTTAGGCAGTTTCTTAGAATCCAAATAGAAATGGAATACAGGATACCTGATGCTGAAATTTAGTAGGATCCCGGCTGCTCACAGGGACCACACTTCCATACACATGCAGCTCTCGTACTATGGAGACACCTCCACCCAATTCGAAACGGAAAGTTTCCTCTGAACACTTGCGTAATCGTAGGAGGCCAATCAAAATGTCTTGATCTGGGTCTTCGTATGACAAGAATGTTTCCCAGCCACCATTTGCAACATAATCTCTCCTTACCAATTCAACCTATTTAGTAAAAAGCCACAAAGAAATTATTCAAAATTAAAGAACCAAATTCATTTTTGTAATTGTATGTATTTATTTAGGTTAATATCTAGTTAGGGATAAGGAATGAATAATCACTAATTATGTTTGTTTTTATTTGTCTACTCTCAAATAGCACCAAGATTAAAGTTCACACCTTGTTCATGGACTATTATAAAAGGAAAACAACTGTATAATTTCACAAATACTTGAACTTCATTAACCTTGAGACTCTTACAGAGATCCAGCTCAATAAAGGCTTCCATGCATTTGACTCCCCATGAAGAGTCTCTTAATGTAAAATTTCAAAATCACGTCACATGCGTAGCTCTCAGGAGCACCCTTTTGTCTCAAAACTGTCAGGTGCTCAATGGTTTGGGTTTCATCTTCTAGTCCTTATCGCCTCCACTGAAACCTATCTTTGGGGAAGAAAAATGTGATGCTGGTTATCTGCACCTTGATGAAATTTCAAGGAAGTATGGCCTCCCACAGGGCACTTAAATATTATGCATAATTATGGGATAAAAATGTTAAAGAAAGTTCAATCATGGAGGGTAGCTTTTGGGGGGAAGCTTTGTGGTAGCAGTCTGCACAGGCTTTCGGCTCTTCAGCTCATTGTATAAATGGCTCTTGTACTTTTCTTAAATAGAAGCCATATATAACAATATGCACGCACAGAGAAAAGTATACACGTGGACATGGCCACACACAGAAACACTCGGTAGATGGGGAGATGGTACCCAGAGCAAGGTGAACAATTCAGGCTAACACATATTCCTTCTCAACAATGTTTGCTAAATAACAGCATAAGAATTTGGCAAATTGTGTTGGGTCTACTTTTTCTCTCAAAAGGTCCTAAATGTGAAAAATGTCAATTAACTGATTCATGCTGAGAACACAAACATCAATGCAGAGATCATCTATTCCAGCCTTTCTCAAATGGGGTTCCACAAGAGAATCAAATCCTACAGAAAATCTGGCATACAGCTAGACATTATGAGTATAAGAGAAAAGTTAATTCATTACATACTATGAATGCCTTAAGGCATTATGCTTAATTTTTGTGGAGCCTGTGGATAAGGGCTGATCTATTCATTTGCTTATCACCATTGGGCAATGGCTGAATAGTTACACATAAAGAGAGAAGCAGCTCATACTATGCTCTTCCCAAATGTAGCTCGTAGTCACAGGGGACTATTTACAATTGAATTTATTTTAAATTAAAAATTTAGTTCCTCATTTGTACGAGCCACATTTCAAGTGCTCAACAGTCACCACCATATTGGATATTGGATAGCTCAGATCATAGAACATTTCCAACACTGCAGAAAGTTCCATTGGACAGTGCTAATCTAGAATGAGGTTCAGACTTCGTTTTCCTAACCTGGCTCTTCTAGAATTCTCATATTTGGCTTTCATGGTTTGACACCAGTATCTAATCCTTGATTAGTCTCTGCTCTTAGTTATTTACTCCTGGGGCTCTGTCCTTGGTTAAGAATATGTGGGCCCAGGGTTGGCAAAGATCTAAGGACAGTACCTAGGCCCTCTATGACATGAAGAGACTAACCTGGTATGGCCGTACTTTGTGATGAATTTCTTGGATTCCAACTTCTCTGGTTCTCACATCTCGACACTGTCAAAAAAATTGGCGGGAGTGGGGTGGGGGGGTGGGAGGGGCACAAATATAAAACTGGTAACTAATTCAATCTTTATTTTTATTTAAACCTCTCCACCAAACCCTGGGCTCAAAATTAAGTTTGCATAAAACTTACAGTGAATAAAAGAGCTGAATTTCAAAATAAAACCACCTTTAATCAATCTGAGGATGGGGAAACCACAGTAGGAATGTATGAAGTAGTACAGCAGTGCTTTTAAAATAAATTTAGAATTCGAAAAAGATCAATATACAATATAATCTTAGCAGTAAACAATGTAAATCATAAAAGTAAGAAACAGGTTTGCCTAGGGGATATAACTATCTGAAAGTACAATCCAGAAGTATGTATATAAAGAGTAAAAAGTAAATTCCTAAATTTTTAAAACCTCCATTTTATGGCAGTTAACATTTTTAGCATCACCATATTTGTATCATTTTAGGAACATCCAAAAAGTACATGTTGAAGAATGGCTTTTTTTTTTTTTTGCAAGAAGGGCACTGTGGAAGAAAGGAAGGGAAAGAAGAAGAAAGGAAAGGAGGGAGGGAGGGAGGAAGGAAGGAAGAGAGGGAGGGAGGGAGGGAGGGAGGAGGAACCTAGAGCCATGTATTACATACTCTGAAGCACAATCACAAATGGCTCTTTGAATATCTAAGAAGGCATGGAGCTGCCTGCAGACAATGCCAATGCAATGCCTGGTCTGCATGGCCAAGCATCTGTGATGTGGCTCTCACTTCTATTCCACAACCCACAGTGCATGCTACGCTACCAGACAGTTACAATTACATAATCCTTTTCGTTATTATAAATCACTGTAATTATTCAATTATATATCTTATGGTGTTATTTCCCCCCAATAGAACAAACCATAAACATTTTCTTCCAGTAAGAAAAGATCACTGTGGGAAATTTGATGATGTCACGTAAGCTTTTCTACTAATAGTATATTTATGAAGGACTGCTATATATGTATAGAACTCCAAGAGAAAAATAAGAGCTCATTATTCAGTTGTAGAAAACTAAAGCTACTTCCACACCCCAGGAACTAGCTCAAGATAATGCTTTGCTGATGTAGAGTCCATGAATTCCAGTAAACAAAAACTATACAGCAGACGAAGATGATCAATCTCTGTAATTATTAATCTATTTAATGTAGCTGCTGTCCTTTCACTACAGTAGTTCTATATAGTAGCTAGCATGGGAATGTATTACTGTTCCATGTTCTTAATGAACATCTGCATGCTGTTTCTCTCTTTTTTTTTTTGGCATGCTTTTTTAAAGGCAGAGATTGGTGTGTGCTTATTTTCTGCTCAAGATGTTGCCTATAGGAACTAGACATATTTTGGCTACGACTGAATTCCAGCCTTTGGACTCAATCCCAATTAGCTTTAATAGAGGCTAACAAGGCTTATGAAGGGTAAGGGTTAAAGAAGACGGATAGATAATGAGATTGTTGGGATAACCAGGCCAGGTCAGTCACCTTGGCCTTCTTGAAGGTCAGTGGCCTTCTTAGAGGCGAGAGGAGATGGAGAACACAAACAGCTGGAGCCTGGGAGGCAAAGCAGGCACACAATCTTGTTTGGTGTCATTTGCTATTTTTCTGGAACATAAAATTGTTCACTTTTTTTTGGTAGAATATGCCAATAATGTTCACAAACTCTCCCCTGAACAATCTTCTGAAAAATTTTCTCCATAATAATTTGAGTGAGAGAATAAAATGTCTTAGGTAAGTCCACAAACACCATATGCAATCCTTGGAACCATGTCTTTCAAAGTGTGGCCCACATCTGAATTGTGCATGAGAACCATGTACCTAGTGCTGGATAACAAACAGATAGGTCCCATCCCAACCTACTGATCCAGAATCTCTGAAGGCAGAGCCCAAGAGTCGGCCCTTGGTCTCAACACCACTCCTGGTTTATCCCTTTAGCAGCTCTAAGAAGTTCCTGAGCACTGGAGTTTCAAACCTTCCTATGACTTAAGAATTTCCCACAGAGACTGTTAAGTTGCAGGTTCTTGGGCTCTTTGTACATCCTGGGCCAGCACAGAGGAGATGTTTAGTAAATATCTGTGAGCGAAGAAGGGACTTTAATGGCCAGAGGGATGGGAGACTGGTATACGTGGGGCAATAGCAGTTTTGGCAATTATTTCATGCACATAATACTTGTCTTTTTGAATGATTATGCTTTCTTTTCAGGAATCACATCTCCTTTTTCTTCAGTCAATAACTGAATAGCTAATACTTCAAAAGAAAAACTGTTTTTAAAAACTGGAGTGGGGCACGCAGTTGGCAATCTGAGCAGGCAGAAGAAAGCAGAAGGGAATGAAGGAACAGGAGGCAGCCCCTGCACCACTGGCTTCAGCTCCGACACGGTCCAGTGACTATGCCTTCAGTATCTGGGGGCTTTCTGACCTCACCTGCAAGTCTGGTTTTAGGGGTGGTAGTGGCAAAGTCTTTTGTGTTTCAGATTCCTCTTTTTCTCAACAGTTGTGGCCTGACCGCCATATTTGCTCTTACCTGTGTTCCGAGGTCTTTCATTCTTGCAAGTGCCAGCTCTCTCAGGTTACCATGCTCTACTCCTGAGCTAACTAAGGGCATTGGAATATCCCTGTATACAGGAGAAAAACATAAGCTGTTGCAAAATAGAAATCATTCTCCACAGCAGTAGGGCAAGGATATTAAAAAAATTAAAAAGAACAAAAATAAAAAAGCAAGAAACCTATGAAGCCGACCAGGAAGTCAGAGGCAAAGCCTCCTAACGAGGGGCTTCTCTATGCCTCAGCTTTCTCATCAAGGAAATTATGATCTCCCCTGACCTTCAGGGTTTCTGTGAAAGGCACCTGATAGAAATCACTTTATAAAATTACAGAGTGCTAAACAAATGACTGAATGCCCAATAACCATTTGTAAAGATTTTTTAAGTAAAGAGACATTTTTACCAAATAAATCAAGAAATAAATTTTTTCCTTTACAAAATTTGTTCAACAATGTAGCTTACATTTTCCCACACAGCTGCTGAATGACAAGTAACTGGGATGCTCAAAAGCCTGCCTTAGCCAGCAACTGGTCTCAAAAATTAAATCTTTTTTCCTTGTTTCTCAAAAATCTAAGTTAAAAGTGACTGTGCATTAGAGGAATAACAGCTTGCCTAAAAATAAGAGGAAATAAAATTTATTTCCTGGCATTAATACAGCATAAAGTACCAGGCATCAAGGAACTTCCATCAAGAGCTGAAGTTATGAGTTCCATTTTAGTTGCTCCAACACTCTCCTCTAGACAAAAATCAGTATCTAAAGATAAAATAGTTAACAAAATCTGAAGCAAAAATATGCTCGGCACATCTGCTTCCTATTCAAAGACAAGTCTCTAATTTATTTTGTCTCCTATGTGGTTGATCAGAGGAAAGATGTGGAGAATATGCCAATTGTCTTTTCTTCTCATTTTGCTTTTGAATCAACTTGAGTCTTTTCCTCCTCTTTTCACTTATCCCTTCAAATGTTAAATACAATTAGCTAATTCATCCATTTGATTTTAATAAGATATTCCTCCAGCAAAAGTATCAAAAGTCAATCAATTAGCTTTAAAAGCTATACAAATAAGTCTGTTAGGCTCTGGAAGCCAGGAGAGTTGCCATGCAAACTCTATAAATCAAAGATAAGTCAAAATTCTTTAAGACAAAGACACACTGGAGGGTTCAAAGTGAGAGTGACATAAAATGTATATATTAGAGTGACCAGAGTTAGCATATATGGCTTACTTACAGTTATTAGTAAAATAAATTTCTATCTTTGGAACTATAATTTTCTTAAAATCAAATACATTTTAAAATTAGTAATCAGATGATGCTAAATGAAGGCTATTAAAGTAAAAAATATGGTTGATTTTGGCAAGGAACATATGTATATTTTTAAAATTTTACTGTTTCAGATTGTATAAGCCAAAGTCTCCTAAATGCCCTTTTTTACCCTGAAATAATTTATAAAGAACTCACAAATATATAAATTATTAAATATATGGCTATACATCATATATATTAAATATATGGTTATACATCTCATATATACACATATAAGAAATATATAAAACTTAAAATGTAAAACATCATACACGGCACAAAATTAATCTGATAAAGTCAGTGGCAACCAGTGTTAGTGCCCATTACAGGACAAATACATTTAATTCTTGTTATTCATGATAGTTATGCTGTTGTGGATACTCAATTAGTGAATACTAAAGCATTGTCCACAGGGGATATACAGGGTTAGGTTCCTGTGAGCCCCTAAAACATCTTCAACTGATCAATGCATAACCTTGTTTGATGCATGTTTCTTGTTTAAAGGCATCTTATGACATATAGATGATTCATTAACATTGAACTCATGGCCACAGCACTATAACTCATGGACAGTGCTGTAACTCAAAGCAGCTTACCTAACGCATGTAATTTCTCTAAGTCACACAACAGCCTTCTTGCATTTAGGAACATGAGACAGCATCTCAGAACTACACTTGGGGCAGCGCTCCTCTCTGTGTCCTTAATTAATTAAGAAGAAAATGAATGAAGAGGTGCAGAATACCATGGATGGCTGGACATGGGAAGAGAGCAGAGGCCTAAAGGTAGGGCTTCTGTGGGTTGAAGGATGACTGTATGTAGGAAACTGGTCACTGAGAAGTTAATTACCCAATGCACCAAAAACCAATTAAAAAATCTCAAACTCTTAAAAGGTAACATCAGCTCTGTTACGATAGGTAGAAAACACGGTTTTTAAGAGTCTCCTTTGTAGAATGGACTCAGCAGAGATAATCCAGGACAACGATGTGTACGAGACTCGCCCACGGAGCCTACCCAGCCCACAGAAGGGGCTGCAGAACTCATCTCTCAACCAACAGGACAACTTCCCTCCATTAGCTCCCCAATCATAAACGATGCTCTGTTGTCCTGCTCTTATCCTATTGCCCCTTCCCTACATCCAAATTAAACTTCCTCCTTACCTATGAAGAAACTGATTTGCTTATTAATCCATATGCACAACTTTATACTTCCTCTTTTCACTGGCACACAGAATTCAAAGAACTGTTCTAATTTCTAAACAGCATACTTTGAAACTTGATAGGGACAAATGTGGACAGGTATTAAACACATGGAATTCATTAATCTGATAAGTGGCAAAGGTAGAAAACATTAACCAAAAATTCATCTAGACAGACTGATAATTTACAATCATAAAAAGCTGAGGCACTTTGGAGCCTTAATTTGACATTAGGGAAGAATATTAGGCCCTTCTTTGGTACTTTAAGTTCTCTGCTGGCAAATGACAATTTGGTTAGGCAGACCCTGAGTCTGCCTCATTATGGAAACTACTAAAGCTTGCAAATGACATGTAAACCCCACAAGGATTTTCTAGGATATGACATCTGGTAAATCACCATAGTCAGAGCTACCTGGATGTTCAGTAATGGTTTCAAAACTAGGATATGAGACCTACACATTAAAAATCCTTTATGGTGCCAAGACAATTCTATGAGAAAATAATAGTCTTTTCAACAAATAGGCAAAAGAATGAGACTGGACCCCTACCTCATGCCATATATGAAATTTACTCAAAATGGATCATAGACCTAAATGTAGTAAGAGCTAAAACTACACAACTGTTAGAATAAAACACAGAAGTAAACTTCATGCTGCTGAACACTTTTTTTTTTTTTTTTTTGAGATGGAGTCTTGCTCTGTCACCCAGGATGGAGTGCAGTGGCATGATCTCAGCTCACTGCAACCTTCGCCTCCCAGGTTTAAGCAATTCTCCTGCCTCAGCCTCCTGAGTAGCTGGGATTACAGGTGCCTGCCACCACACCCGGCTAATTTTTGTATTTTTAGTAGAGATAGGGTTTTGCCATGTTGGCCAGGCTGGTCTTGAACTCCTGACCTCAGGTGATCCGCCTGCCTCGGCTTCCCAAAGTGCTGGGATTACAGGCATGAGCCACTGTGCCCAGCCACTGCTGAGCTTCTTCTACATGACGCCAAAGCACAAGTGACAAAGGAAAAAGACTACATCAAAATTAAAGATGTCTGTGCTGCAAATCATACCAATAAAAAAGTGAAAAAAGTAACTCACAGAATGAGAGAAAATATATGTAAATCATATATCTGATAAGGGACTTGTATCTAGCATATATAATGAACTCTTACAACTCAACAACAAAAAGACAACCCAAGTGAAAAACAGGCAGAGAAGGGACTTCCAGTTTCTGGTTCTGCATTTAAGGAGCTTGCAAGTTGCTGCTCCACTTGAACAAGTAGAAGGTCAACCGTCTGAAAAGTCAACAACTCTTCTTGGACCTATAAGAGGGGAAGACACAAGGTAAACTACTGCCCCGGGAGCGAAGAGACAGACAGGCAAATAGAGGGAGTTGTGGCTTCCCAGAGCAGAGATCAGAGACTCCCTAGTGGAAGTCGTGGCTTAACAGAGCAGAGACTCCTGAGTGGAAACTGCTGTGAGAAACCAACACTAAGGTAAGAAAACCTGAATTGTAACTGATGAACTGCTGGAGGCTCAGACAAGTCTGAGAGTTAAAAACTCCAGGTGGACCCACTCACAGGCCAACTCCTACAATATTGAGAGATTTACCTCCAGTAGCTTGGCCAGGTCCCCACATTAAATATCAGAGAAATAAACCCTTCTGCTTCTGGCTGGGAGAGGGGAAAAGAAACCATTTTGAAAAATGACCTAGCACTGCTTTTCTTAATAAGGCCTTCCTGCAGGAGAAACTAGTTAACCAGAGCCTAACTGACCTGGGAGAAGGAAATATCCAACTCCTGCCCACTCTAGTCATCCTGTCCCATCTAAGGGGGTAGGAAAAACCGAGAAACCCTTGTGAAGTTCACAGTCCAGAGGCACAGGCTCACTGAAAGACTAAGACCTAATCACAGGACTAGCGAACACTTCTCCCCCGTCATCTTACCATCAGGTTACTATAAGCCTATTTACAGCAATTCCTTTTACCTAGAACATTATATGTCCGACTATGAAGAAAAAATTAGAAGGCATACCAAAAGGCAAAAGACACAACTTGAAGAGACAGAGCAAGAATAAGAAACAGACCAGGAAGTTAAAACAACTATAATGAACACGCTGAAGGCTCTGACGGAAAAGGTGCCAGCATTTAAGGACAGAGGGGAATGTAAGCAGAAAGATGGAAATCCGAAGAAAAACTAAAAAGAAATGCTAGAGATCAAAAAAATCACTGAAACAGAAATAACGAATGCCTGTGATGGGCTTAGTAGTAGATAAACATGGCTGAGAAAAGAATCTCTAGGCTTGAGATATTATCAAGAGAAACTCTGAAAATGGAAAAGCAAAGACAACAAAGACTGAAAGAAATAGAACAGAATTTCCAAGAACTGTGGAATAATTACAAAATGTGTCACACAGGCCGAGTACGGCGGTTCACGCCTATAATCTCAGCACTCTGGAAGGCCGAGGCAGGAAGATCACTTGAGCCCAGAAGTTCGTGACCAGCCTAGGCAACATAATGAGACCACATCCCCATAAAAAATGGAGGCACACGCCTCTAGTCCTGATTACTTGGGAGGCTGAGGTGGGAGAATGGCTTGGGTAAGAGTGAGACCCTGTCTCTAAAATAAATAAAAGGTGTAACATATGTGTAATAAGAACACCAGAAAGAGAAGAAACAAAATAATATAAGAAATATTTGAAACAACAGTGACTGAGAAATTCCCAGAATTAATATCAGACACAAAACCACAGATCCAGGAAGCTCAGAGAATACCAAACAGGATAAATGCCCCCAAAACCTACACGTAGGCATTTCATTTTCAAACTACAAAAAATAAAAAGATAAAGAACATTCCTGAAAGAAGCTGGGGAGAGGTAGAAACACCTTACATATAGAGAAAAATAAAAATTATATCCAACTTCCCCTAAGAAACCATGCAAGCAAGAAGAGAGTACAGTATAGTATTTAAAGTCCTGATAGGAAAAAAAACACCTGCCACCAACCTAGAATTCTGTATCCAATGAAAGTATTCTTTCAAAGGATAATAAAGGAGAAAAAAAGGCTTTCTCAGACAAAAATTCAGGGAATTTGTTGCTAATAGATCTGCCTTGCAAGAAACGTTAAAAGAAATTCTTTAGAGAGAAGGAAAATTATATAGGTCAGAAACTCAGACCCACATAAAGAAAAATGTTGAACAAAAATAAGGGTAAAATAAAACCTTTCCTTTTTCTTATTTTAAAATGATCTAACAGGGTTTGTTCAATAGCAACAATGTATTCAATTATGTATGTTGCTATAGATAGCTTATGTGTGTGTATATACATACATATATACAAATGCTTACTTATGCATGTATTTAAGTGAAATGAATGACAGCAATGACACATGGGACAGGAGGGAGGAATTAGGATTATTTTGTTATTATAAGGTATCACGTTATCTGTGAAGTGAAGTGGTAAAGTGTTATTTGAAAGTGAATTTAGATTAGTAGTAAATGCACATTGCAAATTCTAGGGCAAACACTAGAAAAAAAGAAGTACAAAAAGAAGAATAACTGATGTGCTAAGAAAGGAGAGAAAATGGAATAATACCTAATGCTTAATTAAAACCACAAAGGGCAGAAAAAGAATGGAAGACAAAAATAGAAACAAAGAACAAGGGCAGCAAAAGCAGTGCTTAGAGGAAAATTTATAGCACTGAATGCCTATATTAGAAGAATAATCTAAAATAAAAAATCTAAATTTCCATCTTAGGAAACTATAAAATGAGTACATTAAATCCAAAGTAAGCAGGAGAACATAAATAATAAGAATTAGAGTGGAAATTCATGAAATTGAAACAGGAAATCAACAGAGAAACAAATCAATGAAACCAAAAACTGGTTCTTTGAAAAGACCAATAAAAAGTTGATTAGCCAAGCTAACAAAAAAGAGAGGACGGAAATGCCTAGTATCAGAAGTGAAAGAGGAGACATCACTATAGAGCCCATGAACATTAAAAGGATAACAATGGAAAACTATGAACAACTCTATGCCCACAAATTTGATAACCTAGATGAAATGGACAAAGTCTCTGAAAGATACAATCTGCCAAAACTCACAAGAAGAAATACTCAATCTGAATAAGACTATATCACTGGTGAATTCTACCAAACATTTAAGCAAGACTATACCAATTCTCTACAATCTCTTTCAGAGGACAGAAGCAGAGGGAATACTTCTTAGTACTTCTTAACTCATTCTGTGAGGCCAGCATCCTTAATACCAAAACCAGACAAAGAACTTACAAGAAAACTACTGTCTGAGTCTGTTCGAGCTACTCTAACAAAATACCATGAATTGTTTAGCTTATGAACAACAGAAATTTACTTCTTCCAGTTCTTGTGGCCAAGATTAAGGTACTTGCATATTCAGTGCCCGGTGAGGGCCCACTTTCTCACAGATGGTGCCTTCTTGCTGTGTCTCACATGATGGAAGGAATGAGGCAGTTCTCTGGGGCCTGTTTTATTGAGTAACTAATCCCATTCATGAGAGCTCTGCCTTATTAACCTAATCACATCCCAAAAGGTCCCACCTCCTGATGGTAAGGATTTCAACACATGAATTTTTATTTTTTTTTGTGGGGGAGGAACATTCAGATCACAGCAACTACAGACGAACATCTCTCATGAACCTAGATGCAAAAATCCTCAACAAAATATTAGCAAATGAAATCCAATGTATCAAATGCATAAAGAGAATATGTTGAAACCAAGTGCGATTTATCGTAATTCATCAAAACAATGAGCTAAAGTAGAAAATTTCACGATATTAGTCGATACAGAAAGTGCATTTGACAAAATCCAACACCCATTCGTGATAAAAGCTCTCAATAAACTAGGAATAAAGGGGAACTTCCTCAACTTGATAAAGAGTATCTAAAAATGCCTATCGCTAACACCATACTTAATGGTATCCAGTGAGAAAGTCTTCATTCTCACTGAATGTGTCCAGTGTTTCCTCATGACCAGAGGCCATGAATTCTTGGCAGGAATACCAGAGAAATGATGCCCTGTCTCAGTGAATAATATAGGCATGCTATATTGACCTGTTTCATCACAGGATGCCCTGGTCAAGACTGTGTCTGCTGGCTATCTACACCATGGTCACCATTTCCCCCTTTACATCTGAGTAATATTTTATGGGGAGAAATGACAATATCATGACGACACCCTGTTCCTCATCAAACCTACAACTACTAGTCTCACATCGACTGATGACTCCTGTCTCTATCACCTTTCCTATAATGGTTGCCAAATAGTGACTACTTCTACCATCCCTTCTATATTTACTAGTTGACCTTGTATGTAAGGAAGACTTTTCCCTTCTTTCCTATTTATCTATTCATTTATGTGTATCAGTATAAACTTATGGATTCCTATTTTATACAAGTTTTTAACTAATATTAACGTTATTTATTTTGTTGCTGACATTAGATTTTTGCCAGTGGGTATGCATTCAGGCTGGTTTCTGGGTCCTTCTGACATGACCCCGTCATTCTTTGATTATTTACTTACTCTCTGGAATGACAAGACATTCTATCTTCATCCTGTATGTTTGCTGCCCAGCCCTGGAAACGGTCATTTTTCTAGGCACTGATTTCTTTTAGTGGAGAGTGGTATTTAGAAACTATGATCTTGGAACTCACTGTGTTCATTACTGCTGGGGTGTTACTGCCTCTAGAACCTCTCAGAATACACTACTAAGAAATATATGCATGCATACATACATACACACACAGAGAGAGACATATATTTATATATATAAACATGCACGCTATAACTATTTCTATATATAAATTTTTAAACCCGTAAGTTCATACTGATAATTCCAATACTAACATGGTACCTTGGTGTTCTTTTCAGCTTTCACCTTTTAAATGTCTGTAAATCCCTTCAGGGAGTGAGAAAACTGGCTCTCCTTATCTTTAGGACATCTACTCATTTGCTAAATTAAATAACTTCTTTGCTCTATGTAACTAATCTCCCAACAACTGCAGCTGCCATCTCTGCACTCCCTCCCCTTACCTCTGCATCAGTCAGGTGCCAGGTATGCTGCTGGCCACGCTTTAGGCGCACTGTCTCCACAGGCAGTGGGAAGGGGAGATGGAAAGGCAAGGGGAGATGATCTCTATAAATATTTAATAACAAACTGGTACTTTCAAAAGACATTAAAATTTCAACAGACGTAAACTCTCTAGGGAAGGTTTTACATACAGTGTTGGTAAGCAGAACTGTATGATAAAAAGACCCAGGAGGCTGCTACACAATCTGTGGGGCCCGGTGCAAAATGAGAACATGAGTCCTTGTGAAAAAAATTATTAATAATTTCAAGACGGTGACAGCAGAGCATTAAGCCAAGTGCAAGACCCTATGAGACTGCATGGGTCACATATCCTTGAAGCTGGCCCTGATTACCAGAGAGCACAAGTCAGTGAGGACCTGGTAACACAGGCATTCACGCTGATGCTGACAATTCACAAATGTCCTTAAATTGACGTCTGCCACTATGAGAATGCAACATGGATTCAATGGTCTTTGGTAGTATCGTGCCGCGAGTATACCAGATGGAAGTTTTTCCTCATTAAGGAACAGAAATGTGGTAATTGCCAGTTTCAGTGACAAAATCTTTTTCACTGAAAATGAAAAGAGATAATTCTATGTATGCTGAGCATGTTCAATGGACAGAGTACTGCAGTACGCAATCTGGACTATATAAGCAGGCATTGTTACAGTCTTCTAGGAGTTGAAAACCTAGATGAGATAACTGACTGAGCTTGCTACATTCATCTAGGTAGGAGTTAAAATTATTTTTAGGTTTCTCCATTTGATTCAATCTAGTTCCACTTTCTTGGCCTGAAGATCGACTACATACAAGAATATTCACTGTTCTATTTCAATAGGTAACATTTCAAGCTTAGAGGTGCTGATATTTGCAATTTGCTCATCAGAAACCTTTCAAGTGATGTCTAGGCCTTTTTTTGTCTGCAGTTGCTCATACATCAGAAACATGTTTGGGTTGTGAATTGGTATTCCTATTCTAATGTTTCACGATGATTTAAATATCACATCGGCAGATAGCTGTCAAATAGCCTGAGGGCAGCAACAGTTTAATGTGGCTCCATTATGTGTCTGGACAGAATTTTACATTTAATCATTGACTGTACCCTTCAGGGCTAGAACACAGAATCTTCTATTAGGATGCTGCTTCATAAAAACACCCTGGAAGATGTTACTGACTCAACTGTCATAAAACTAAAAAGTATAAATAGTCTTTTTTAAAAAAAGGTAATGGGTAGGGCAGGGCAGGGAAAATAACGAATTAAAAACATCAAGTAATCTAACAGTAAACTACAGTAAAATTTTAAAAGTGTGAAACATTGTGTTCCCACTCAAATTATCTTCCTTTCCTCCATTCTCCCTTCTGATACCTGCCTAAGTTCCTTCTCGGCCAGGCGTGGTGGCTCACGCCTGCAATCCCAGCACTTTGGGAGGCCGAGGCAGGCGGATCACCTGAGGTCAGGAGTTCGAAACCAGCCTGGCCAACATGGCGAAACCCCATCTCTACTAAAAGTACAAAAATTAGCCGGGCGCGGTGACAGGAGCCTATAATCCCAGCTACTCAGGAGGCTGAGCCAGGAGAACAGCTTGAACCTGTGAGGCGGACGCTGCAGTGAGCTGAGATTGTGCCACTGCACTCCAGCCTAGGTGACAAGGGTTAGACTCCGTCTCAAAAAAAAAAAAAAAAAAAGTTCCTTCTCCACATAAACCTTGTAAGTTCAGCTTCACCAGTCAAGTGTGTTGCCTGTAATTGGTGGAAGCTGCCACTAGGTGAACCTCCATAGAGGCTAGGCAGATTTTCTAAAGGCACAGAACAGAAAGACACAAATGATTTTCCTTTACAATGATTTAAAACAAAAATAAATAAACTATAATTATTAAAAATCATCTGGACTAAATATCCTGGGAGACTTTTCTCCTTTGCCAGTGGTTTCTTCCTAGCAAGACATAACTAATATCAAATTAAACAGAGTCAGGGTGCTTAACTGTAGTCTTAGACTAACAGCAATTTTCTACAGTCTCAGAATTGCTCTAAAACTTTAAGGCTGAAGCTAGAAAAAAACATTGCTGAGTAAAATCCCCATGAGTCTCTCTTCCCAAATCAGAAAGTTTCTCAGCCACTTGATGCTGTATAAACACTCAGCCTTCTCATATACATTTGGCTATAAAGTTTAAGTTAGCAATTAACATTTTTCTGAGCACTTTTATTTCAAAATTTTACTATCTAGCTTTTGATAGGTTTCTTTTTTAATTTTTTTTTTTTTTTTTGAGACGGAGTCTCACTCTGTCACCAGGCTGAGTGCAGTGGCACGATCTCAGCTTACTGCAACCTCTGCCTCCCAGGTTCAAGCAATTCTAGCGCCTCAGCCTCCCAAGTAGCTGGGATTATAGGTGCCCACCACCACACTCGGCTAATTTTTTTGTATTTTTAGTAGAGATGGGGTTTTGCCATGTTGGCCAGGCTGGTCTTGAACTCTTGACCTCAGGTGATCTGCCTGCCTCGGCCTTCCAAACTGCTTGGGAAAACAGGCGTGAGCCACTGCGCCCAGCCTGATACAAGTTTCTTTCTAAAAGTCCAGACATTTTAGATAATGTCTGAATTCCAAAATTCTAGTTACCAAATTCTAGTTATATCTGAATATAAATTTTAAAGCACTTTGAAATGGAATTTCAGGGTTTTTGTTTTTGGAGACAGAGTCTTACTCTGTTGCCTAGGCTAGAGCGCAGTGGAGCCATTACATCCTATTGCAGCTTTGACCTCCCAGGCTCAAGTAACTCTCCCACCTCAGACTCCTGAGTAGCTGGGACTACAGGCATGTGCCACCTCACCTGGCTAATTTTTAAAATGTTTTTATTTTTTGGTAGAGATGGGGTTTCACCATGTTTCCCAGGCTGGTCTTGAACTCCTAGGCTCAAGTGATCTACCTGCCACGGCCTCCCAAAGTGCTGGGATAACACACGTGAGCCACTGTGCCTGGCCGAATTTAAGGTTTTTAAATAGAGAGATGAAGCTGTTTTACTAGAACACAGCTATCAGATTGTTATTATGTGCAAAGTGTCCTATACGAACATGAATGTGGCCTCTTGGTTCCCTAGTCTCCTATTCGCCTGGGTGAGAGGAAAGAATTCAAAATGAGGCAACATTTATGAACTTTTTCTGAGCTTTCTCAATAAAAAGACAATATTTATAATCTAAATTTCATGACTGGCAAATTAAATATAAACAGACAACTGATGTAAGAAGAAACACAAATAATAATTAGTTACAAGGGAAACTAGGGAAATGCAAATTAATACCCTTCATTAAATAAAATAAAAATACTATAAAGCACCCAATTCTATAGAGGTTGTGATAAAACCAGTAAATGTTTACTTTAAACTGGTATAATCCCTTTGGAAAGCCATATCAATATTCATAGCAAAAACTGTAACATTTATTTATTTTCCCCTTGTTCCAGAAAGGATTTAAGAAGTATAATAATAATGAAAAGATGCTTAGACCCCTTACCATGCATAATCCTTCTCCCAGATTATACTACCCTAAGAGATTACTTCAACAGCAGTAGAAAGTTCTATGTACATGAAGTTTAGCTGTAGTGGAGGCCAGGATAATTACATTTAAAAAAGGAAGAAGAAAGCAAAGAAACCTAGAAGCAACCTAAATTTCTAACAAGGCGAACAGCTTACTAAAAAAGACAAATTAAAATTGCAGAGTACTATGCTGCCATTAAGTTTATAACCATGAAGATTATTCTAAATCCTTAGGAAATGGAACATGAAAGTGCCAACAGCAAATTTGCCAGTGTATAAAATATACTGATATGTAAAGATGCACTCCAACTTTGTAAGGAAATTTTTGGAAAAGTAATGTTAACTTGTTATTAATACATATATTGAAAGTGGTTTAGTAGTTCTACAGATAAAACATTATTTTGCTCATGTAAATAGAATATTTTATGGCTAGAAATCAGGAAGAAACATAAGTTCTGGATAATTAGTAATATTCTACAGACTGTTGTGGGGGGAGTATAAAATCACATGATCAAAAAAGAAGTGTGTGAGACCATGGAGTGGTGCTACACAGCAGAAGCGCAAGATGTAATACATTGACTAGAACGTGAAATCTCATACGCTACCTCAGCACTGCATACGCCTAGTCTAAAATTTCACTGATTTCAGTGGCTGCTGAGAATAAAAAGCAAGTTCCAATATAAAATAAATCTGAATCATTTTTCAATGTGGTATATACAAAGAAATGAGTAAAAAGGAAGTAGCAAAATATAGTAAGTATGAATGAGTTCTTACGCAGGCAGTCACAGTAATAGTTTAGTAACACTCAATGCAAAACATAAAGTAACATAATGCATCTGAAGGAATTCTCCTCATGCTTACAAAAAAGTAAATGCTTTACTGAACCTCAGTCCACAGTAAGCTACGTTAAAAAAAAAAGAATTCTAACAGAAACATGTGTAAAAACAAACATCAGTTACATATCAAAAGCACCAAAAT
The DNA here is from genome assembly GCF_028878055.3 of Symphalangus syndactylus. Lineage (NCBI taxonomy): Eukaryota > Metazoa > Chordata > Mammalia > Primates > Hylobatidae > Symphalangus > Symphalangus syndactylus. The sequence continues at coordinate 121,071,283 of NC_072432.2, read as the reverse complement.
TACATAAAAAAGAAGAAAACAAAATGGAAAATACTATGAAGATATTAGTCTTTGTACTAAAAAATCTAGCAAATGATCATATTCACAGTTAACTACATTATCAATCCTAAAGCATAAAAACCTGACATCACAGCTAGACTCTGGATGACTCCCTTCACCAATGGCATTACTGTGTTAGGAACCGAGTCATCGCTATCTTCAAACAATAAACTGTCCTCAGACTCATGGAGGACGTTACTAATTCCACATTTTGAAAGAGATTGCACCACTGCCTCTTGTTTTACAGTATTCCATTTTAATCCACCCACCTATGTGTGAAGTAAGAGTGTCACTTCAAAATCTTAAGCCTACATCCACCTGTACCACTCCTCACTCACAAGCTCCTTAAGTGATGTATTGATAGAGAAATATATGTGACAGTTGGGCCTCCTGAAATTAGAGCTTGTGGACTCTCCTATGGGCCAATTCTCCGTAGGAGAAGTGTCACGGGGTCATATCAGACGAACTGAGAACAGCCAGGTTTCCTTAACAGGCCTCATATGTTGCTTATTAATAATGTCATGCCTTTCTTATCATACGACCTTTTGGTTGTATCATATAAGTGTTCTCCACTCTTCCTGTCATCACTCCTTTACATTTTTCCTATAGAGACTATTTCTGCTGCTCTTGTTTTCAAGTCCTTATTTTCTCAGTTGTCGGTAGGCCAGGATAATGTCACATAGTGGTATTTAAAAGTGTATAAAATTAAGCTTTTAATGGTATAGCAATGTCTCTGCTGCTTTTGACTCATCTGGTTACAGCAGAAAGAAATTTAAGCTGAAAACGAAGGGAGAAAATGCAAATTCTTCATCTGATTGCCTGTGGGATCCATGCCTTGTTACTTTCGGTATTTCTGGATGTGAAATTGCTAACTATTTTGTGCTATCTGTTGCCATGCTCTGTGGCTGAGAAGCTGCATCTTTACTGCTCTCTGGTTGCTTGAGTCAGTTATACATGCAACTCATCTTCTTCTTTTGTCTCTGTGAATGCTATTTACTGCAGCTTTGTTGTCTACTGTATTAATTTAGATTTTGAAACAATCACAAAGTTAAAAAGTCCCAAGTGCAGTACAAATAATTATTTTTCTGAACTATTTGAAAGTTAATTTGCAAATAAGATGTCCCAACGCCCTGAGAATACTTTAAGTATTTCCTACGAGGATATTCTCTTACATAACCACGAAAGAACCATCAAAATGAGGAAGTTAACATGGATACTTCACTAGTGTCTAATCCTAGACCCCATTTGAGTTTCACCAGTGTCCCAATAAAGTCCTTTACAGCCAAAGGACCTAGTTCGGAACCTTGTATTTAATTGTCATGTCTGTGTAGTCTCCTTCAAGTTGGAACTCTTTTCTTCATCCTGATACTTTTGAAGATTACGGGCCAGTTAGGTTTTAGAATGTTCCTCAATTTTGTTTTGTCTAACGTTTCCTGACTATTGGATTCAGATTGTGAAGTTCTGGCTGAGTAACAGAGAAGTGATGCTATGTTCTCAAATCCTCTATCAGGCAGCCTAGAATTGTGATTTGTCCTATTACTGATAATGTTCACTTTGATCAGCTGCCAGGTTTTCCCACTATTAGGTTATTCTCTTTCACTCTGCAATTGGTAAGTATGGTGGGGGAGATACTCTGAAACTATGTGCAGTCGGTAGTCGGTTCTAGTTCTGTTAGCAGGCAGTAGTTAACGTTCTGTTAGCAGGCAGTAGTTAACATTCTACCAAGTGTCACCAACACACTTATATTGTATACCGAGCAATTGCTCCTAGGGAAAATACAAGGTTAGGTTCCTGTGAGGCACTGGTCACAATATTTTTGTCGACTGTTTAATACATAACCTTGTTTTATGTGTGTTTCTGTTTAAACACACCTTATCTTATATATATTGTTGATTCATGAACACTGAACTCATGGCCAACGGCACATCACTCATGCCTGAACAAAGCTTACACAACATGTATTCTCTCCAGAAGGCACGTCACAGCCTTCCTGCACTGAGGAGCAATAGCCAGCACTTCAGTACTATGCTTGGGGGCCATACTAAACGGCGAATCCTCAAAAAAACGCACAAAACTTTGAAAAACATGGCATGAAACAGACTGCAGGAAGGACATTGGCTCCCAGTGTGAGCATTGAAATGAGAAGGCAGAGCACCACCTGTTTGACCTCAGCTGGTGACAACGCTGGGCAACTCAAATTTTTCACTGCTAAGCATGCCCAAGAATGACTGTGAAAATGCCAGTATTGGATTTGAGTCACAAACGAATGTTAGTGAGTAGGAAAATTTGCAAATAAGGAATCTGAGAATGATGAAGACTGACTGCAAATATTATATTTCTGAATCACACTTCTAATTTATTAATTATGAATATTGGTATAAACTGGTGGATTCCTATTTTATTCAGCTGGTTATAATCTGTTAATATCAATATTTATTTTGATTCTCAAATTGTCCCAGATTTGGCCAGTGGGAGCCCTTTAAGCCAGCTTCCCTCTTCTTCTTTGAACACTTCCTTACTTTCTGGCACAAGAAGTTCCTTTTAGTAATGGAGAGCATTTAGAGACCAAGATCTAGAAACCAGCTGTGCTCACTGGAAACTAAGTACACTCATTGCTATAAAACACACACACACACACACACACACACAATATTTACAGTTGTCCCTCGGTATCCAAAGGGGATTGGTTCTAGGACTCCCAAAGTCCCTCATGGATGCTCAAGTCCCTCATATAAAATGGTGTAGTATTTGCATATAACCTATGCACATCCTCCTGCATACTTTAAATCACCTCTAGATTACTTTTTTTGAGATGGAATTTCACTTTTGTCACCCAGGTTGGAATGCAATGGCATGATCTCTGCTCACTGCAACCTTCGCCTCCCGGGTTCAAGTGATTCTCCTGCCTCAGCCTCCTGAGTAGCTGGGATTACAGGCACCTGCCACACATCTGGCCATTTTTTGTATTTTTAGTAGAGACAGGGTTTCACCATGTTGGCCAGGCTGGTCTCGAACTCCTGACCTCAGGTAATCCGCCCACTTCGGCCTCCCAAAATGCTGGGATTGCAGACGTGAGCCACCACGCCTGGCCTCTAGATTACTTATTGATATCTAATACACTGTAAGTACTATAACTAATTGATACACTGTATTGTTTAGGGAGTAATGACAAGAAAAAAAATCTGTACATGTTCAGTACAGATGCAACAACCACCCACTGTTTTTTCTGAATATTTTCCATCTGCAGTTGGTTGAATTTGAAGAATGCAGAATCCGAGGATGTGAAGGGCCGACTGTGTTGTTATTCATTACATTTACACTTATTTCTACATCTACCTATATGTTGGAAACCATAAGTTCACACCACTATCTCCTGTTCCAAAATACCGCAGTGCTCACACTAATTTTCTCCTTTTTCAACTTTTGTAATTGACTTCTAAGATAACAAAAAAAACGTAGCACCCATTATCCTTAATATCTGCTGATTAGATTAACTCCTTGTAAGTAACTGGTCTTTTCTTGCTGTCTCCTCTTCTGCATATACCCCCAACCCACCCCTGGAGGACATACAGCTCTGACATCCTGTACCAGATACCAGATCTGCCCTTGGTGAGAATGAATGCCCTTTTCGCCACATTCTGACTTCATCAGCCTGCACCACGCCTCTGCCTCCTGCATGTGAATGAGTGACCTTCTCACCCTGCTCTGGACCGCTGTGGCTCCCTGCCTCCTGCACGTGGACACCTACACTGCTCCGCACCACCTAATGTCTTTTGGACTGAATTGCTTCAGAAGGGTTGAACGACAAGGGGAAGGGCCACGCAAGCAATTTCAACAGTTGATTTTTCTATTAAAATCTCCTTAGTATTCTTAGGTGTATTTTTAAAAATAGAGACCATATAGGCAATTTAGATCCTGCAGTTTGGCCAATGATTTTAAAACTGTGAGAAATCAGTATGCAGCAGAAGTATCATGTAAATGTCCTTTGACCTTCAAGCAAGTCCGTTACTTTATATCCTTGATAATTTTCCTTAAGTAGTTAATTCGGCTTGTTTTCAGCGTTCATTGCTTTACATGATCAGTCACACAGTTTCTGTGCTCAGTGGAGTCCTGCTCTAGCAGCTGATTGTAACGCATTTGCAGTCTCCTTCTGGCCTTGCATTCGTAATATTGGAACCTGGGTAGTTTTTGGCAGGGTGGTGGGAATGTGTGTGTGGGAACTGGCTTTGTTAGGATTGTAGGTATACAGGTAACTTTATGGCTTCTAAAATTTTTCTGTGATGTTATGTTACGTTTCCAGTATATATGTATGTATGTATGTAAGTACAAATAGGTAAATAAGGTTCCTGATCGTGAATGAGATCTTACTTTCTCTTTTCTAGGAAGAAAGTTCAGATTATTTCATTTTCTTCAAGCCATCAGAAATACATCACCTTTCCTCCATATTTACATTAATATCTGTAAAGAGTGATTGTTGCTACTCTTTTTCTTTCAGAGGCTCTAGAACAGAGATTGCACACTTGGCCACACTTCTTATGCTCATACCCATTACTGCATCTAGATGGAAGCAGACCTGGAAGAGGAAACACTGAACTAGACCATAAGCTGCTCGGAAGCAAGCACCATGCCTATTGACCATCACGGCTCCGTCTCCAGGCTCATGAATGAATGGGTAGATAAATAAATATGATATTGGCAAAGTGGCTTAGACATGCTATGATTTCCATCCCTCTCTATTTACAGATAGCATTCCAGTTATCTTATTTCCATTAAAAAAAATCCAAAACCCTCAATATGAAATCAGACTATTTCCATGAGAAATGGTAAACAGACTAGTCACCAACTATTTTAGGAATAAAAGACAACACACTACCTCTGCACTCGGTACACTCGAGTCCATGGAGGCACGAGGGCTAGGATCCGAGCCACCAATTCGACCAGGTCACTAGGAGAGTAACTCTTATATCTTCCTGATTTCCAAAGCTCATAAAGCCCGGTCCCACGAATCACCAGGGTAGGATAGAGTTTCAGACCATCGGGACGAAAAGCAGGGTTCTCAAAAAACTCCTGTGAATAGAGAACAGAAAATGACTTCTCCATTAGTTATGCAGAGATCACCGAAGGTGAAATCTCAACCCTTGACAGCTTCTCTGGCACACCCAGTAGGCCCTGGGGTAGTCTTTGCTTCTGACCACGTAGGGCGTACAGACAGAACAGAAACTCCTTGTTTCTGTAGCCTCACTGGAGCAAAGCAAGTGTGTGCTGGACAGCACTAGGCCCTCACCATTCCAGCTTGTCTCCTGCACAATCTCATCTCATGCCACCCCTCACCATCTGGCTTTTCCACTCCTGCAAAGGCAATTTCCTTTGCCTGGAAAGTTCATCAATGTTTCTTTATCTAGCTCATCTTCAGGTCTCAGTTTGAATGCCACTTCTTCAGAGAGGCCCCTCTGACCTTCAAATACTAGCTGTCCCACTTAAAAAAAAAATCCCATTGAACCCAGTATTACCTCTTTCTTATCATCACATGATAATCTATTCAATGTCTGCCTTCACCTCTAGAGTATATCTTCCTTTAATAATGGAATATACTTAATTGCTTAAACATTTCAAAAGTTGTGACAGAGATCATCTAGCTTACAAAATTTAAAATGTTTACTACAGGGCCCTTTAGAGGAAAAGTTTGCTGATCCCTGGATATGACTACTCTGTCCCTAAGCCAACTGGCACCATTCCTATCCTGGGCTACACGTTGTCCATTTGTTATCTGGATACTGAGCAATACATCTAACTCAACTACTTTTGGCACAGTCATTTCTTATACTATATCACCCCAGCTGGCTGCTTTCTTTATTTTGGGATGTAGCAATGAGACACCAGGCATTCTCCTTTCCATGACTTTGCACTGATACTTTGCTCTAATCTTGTTTTTCATAATATATTTTGGAGAAATGAAAGTAGACTCACAGTCCCCTCTCACTCCCACCCCGGTGGGAGTATCTACTCAGCTCGCAGGGCTCTATCTTGTAAACTGGAAAAATCCTTTTTATCTTTGCCACATTATTCTTCCAAAGCTCTTCATTGTTTAACTTGCTTTACAAAGAAATATAACAACAGACTTTTCCATCTCTCATTGACATCTGTCACGTTCTTAAATGCTGTATTCTTTATGTACTATTTAGTTTCAGAGATCTTCTGTAATTGTGTGATTTTCCTATAACATTTATATTTTAAAGAATCATCAGATCTTTAATAAATATTCTGCAACCATCCCACAAAGAGCACATATGGAAGCCATTGTTCACCCAGTCTGAATCCACATTTGAACATGGGATTTAGAAAAGTATTTCTGGTGCTTGTATATTAAGTTTCGGAGACATATGGGCTGATACATTCTTTTGGAAAGAATGAAAATTGATTGGTTCTCAATTTTTGGTTACGCTAGAGAATTTAAAAAAGTGTTTCTTTTCTTTCCGTCCAAAACCACACTAAAGTAACAGGGGCCAGGCGCAGTGGCTCACACCTGTAATCCCAGCACTTTGGGAGGCCAAGGGAGGCGGATCACCTGAGGTCAGGAGTTCAAGACCAGCCTGGCCAACATGGTGAAACCCCATCTCTACTAAAAATACAAAAATTAGCTGGACGTGGTGGTGTGCACCTGTAATCCCAGCTATTGAGGAAGCTGAGGCACGAGAATCGCTTGAATCCAGGAGGCGGAGGTTGCAGTGAGCCAAGATCGTGCCACTGCACTCCAGCCTGGGCGACAGAGTGAGACTCCATCTCAAGAAGAGAAAAAAAAAAAAAAAAAAGGAACAGGAAAGAATTTTTTAAAAAGTATAAACCCAGAAGAACAAAGAGAACAAGAAAGGAGGCAAGAATGAGACCCAAGATGGCAACAAATTCTTCAGAGACAGAAACTAGGAAGGCTTGTGAATGACTTTGCAAGTAAAGAAAACAGCAAAAGCAGACAGTAACGAAAGGCCTGCTCAATCACACTGCAGAGTCCCAGAAAGGCTCACGGATCAGAGGTACCAAGAACTGGGCAGGATGGAGGAGAGACATGGAAATAAAAACAGGGGTACTGGATCAAGTGTGTACATAGAGGGAATTATCCGTTAACCCTTAGCCTTTCCCGAACAGGCAGATGAGAACATTTAGTCCCTGAAGAAACTGGAAAGCCTCTGCGCTCTGAGATTCCAGGTACAAAGGAAGGTCTAGATGAAGACCAAGGCTGAAAACAGGGAAAAGCCAGCACATAGACTGGTGGACTCTCCGCCCCACTCTCTGGATGTCAGCAACTAACTTCCTGAGATATACTCAGGCCACCCAGCCCAAAGCAGGAAGTTGGGAGAATTCATCTCTGGATGAATCAAATGGATATACGTAAGAGTTCATGATACTGACATTTAGGAATCCCCTAAAGAAAGGAGCGCTTATTGCTAAAAGAACATTCTTCAGTGAAGCATGCCTGCAAGCTAGGCACACAGGCCTTGCCATCCGGTTTTTCAATCCCCTACTCTTAAAAGCATAAGAAATCGCTTTAGGCCAGGTGCAGTGGCTCACGCCTGTAATCCCAGCACTTTGGGAGGCTGAGGTGGGCGGATCACGAGGTCAGAAGTTCAAGACCAGCCTGGTCAACATGGTGAAACCCCGTCTTTACTAAAAATACAAAAAATTAGCCAGGTGTGGTGGCGGGCACCTGTAATCCCACCTACTCAGGAGGCTGAGGCAGGAGAATTGCTTGAACCCGGGAGGCAGAGGTTGAAGTGAGCCAAGATTGTGCCATTGCACTCCAGCCCGAGTGACAGTGTGAGACTCTGTCTCAAGAAAAAAAAAAAAAAAAAAAGGGCATAAGAAACTGGCTGAAGATCATCATAAACTTGGGGAAAGCCTAGAACATTAAGGGGCCAACCAAAACAAAAAGAAAACAAAAGGCACTTGGAGGAAACAGAGGCATTGCATACAGAAAAATAAAATGTATAAAAAATATCTGTAATAAATTTCTTCAGAGAAATAAGAAAAGATAAATTACATCCACAATACAAGACCAAGGTGCTGTAGAAAACTGAGAAACCAAATGTAGTTTTAAATTTCGCTTCTTTGAAGATTACTTTGAGAACTTTTTGATAGGTTTATTGGCTATCTGAATATTCTCTTTTGTGAAATGCTTGTTCAAATTTTTTGCCCATTTTCCTACTGAGCTGTTTGCCTCTTCTTATCAATTTCTAAAACTTATTTATTTTAAAACAATTTAATTTGTAGAGAATTCTTCTCTAGAAAGAACTCAGATTTTTCATTTTAGCTCCCTTCTGTTACTCTTTACTAGGACACATTAGAAAAGAAATATGATCCACCCATATTCCCTGTGAGTTTCCCTGCAAAGATTACAAACAAGCAAATAAATCTGTTTACAAGAAGGGTTGTCCTTGCAATATTATTACTGAACTATTCCTTATGTTGAAGACACCAAGGAAAATACCTACTGAGACTCAGCTATTTGCTATGGCTTCCTACAGTATGAAACATACTATATTTTTCAGGAACACTTAAACTTTATGAGTTCTGGCTATCCTATTGGTCCCCCTAGGAGCTGTGCTAAAGAAAAGTGTGTTTCACACTTGGACACAGGGTGGGGAACATCATACCCCGGGGCCTGTCATGGGGTGGGGGGCAGGCGGAGGGATAGCATTAGGAGAAATACCTAATGTAAATGACAAGTTGATGGGTGCAGCCAACCAAAGTGGCACATGCATACCTATGTAACAAACCTGCACATTGTGCACACGTACCCTAGAACTTAAAGTATAATAATAATAATAAAAAGTGTGTTTCAGGTGCCTTTTTGGCCTGGTGTCTGAGCACCTGGCTATTAGTTACTGAGAAGAGGATACTAGACTCACAGTCTATTACACAGCCATTGTGGGGGAATTACAAAGAGGGATATCTGTGAATTAATGTTATCTCATAAACAGGTCCTCAGGTGCAGTTCACCAGCTTAAAAAATAATAAAAGTAAACTTCTTGAGAGGAAAGAATTATTAACTTCACAAATAAGACATGGTAAACTGCATTTTTCTAAACAGAGCAAATTAAAAGTACTTTTATAGATGAAATAACTTGATAAATATTGTCATCATCTTAAAACGCACTTGCCCTATCGGAGAATCTGAAGAAAAACAAAAGGCCTGACCAATCTCATTTCCCACAACAAAGTTAACATGGATCAAGAAACTGTGAGAGTTAAAATAACAACAACAAAACAACCCAAAGTTAAAATTCAGAGAACAGAAAGGCAGTTCTAAGCTTAGAAGCATTTGAAGAAAAAAAAAAAAGAAAAAAAAGATTGACTTAATGGAAGCACAAGTAAAAGGTCAACAATAGGTTAAGGAAAATATTTAAAACAAATATAAAAACGAATGAGTCCATAATCTCCTTACCTACAAAATTCATATAAACTAATACTAAAAATATTCTTATCCCAACAGAGTAATGAGTCAGAGGATAAAAACACACAATTCCAAAAAGATGAAAGAAATGTAATTAGTAAATACAAACTTGAAAAATACATTATTACAATTTCAAAATGCAAGTTAAAATGGCACTTTTATTGATCAAACTAGCAAACAGTAAAATATATGTACATATGTGCATATGCATGTATAAGCATATATAGAAAATAAACAGGAGAGTATTTGGGAAGAAAAACTCTGCTGAAATGAGTATAAATTGTTATAACTCTCTGCAAAGCAACTTATTAATACAGTGAGATTCTTAAAATGTTTCTACCTTTACCTGATAATTCTACTCCATGGAATTTATCATAAGCAGATAAACCTAAATACTAAAAAAAATTATACACATAAAGTCATTTACCCGCAGTGTTTTTTAAATAATATTTAAAAACCAGTATATCTTAAATTCTGAAAAACTTGCAAGGGGTTAAGCAAGGTATGACATATTAAATTAAAAAGACATTTAAATATGTTAACATGTTAACAGAGACCAGGCTACAACATGGATAAATGCTTGTTATAATGTTAAGTGAAAAAACTATTACAATAATTTCCTATGTCATATATATTTGTATGTCCGTGTTATATTTGCATAAACAAACTCACCCCCCAAAAAACCTAAGCATAGAAAAATCTTGGAAAGAATTCATTAAAATGTTAAGAGTTTTGTCTGATGGGGCTGTGGGTGATGTCTCTTACCCTACTGTGTTTCTAATATTCTATAACAATGGAAAACACCAGCAGTAAACAAGCAACAAGAGCAGATGGGATAAGAAACATGCAGAGGCATTCTGAATGCACCTGGCTGAAGTCACACTTACTGTGAACTGTTCAATGTCTCTTTCTAGTCCCACATTTGGCAGGTCAGGCATCATATGGGCCACCACTTTGAAACCGGAATCTTTGGCCAGATGAAATGACTCACACACTGCCTTCACAGTGTGGCCCCTAAGGAAAGAAAATCACTACCTGTGAAAATCACTACCTATTTGTGTAACATCTGTTACACAAATAAATGGGTGACAAAGTTAACACAAGAAACAAGGGGAAAACAATCTCTGAGACAGGTAACAGAAGTTCCATAACCAAAATTATATGGCTGGGGGAAAAGACATCTCAGAAAGTCATTTTTTACATCCCCACCTCTCAAGAGGCCTGGAAGTAAATAACTTTATTTCTGAGATATTTCTCAGAAATTCCCTTACACATCTACTTAAAGTCTTGAAAGTAAAGCATTGGGGTAGCAAAAGTTACTGTGTATTAAAATTATTTGGTTTAGCATCACCAGTCAAAATAAGCTTATGAATGTAAACACCTGTATTAAAAATTAAAATGAGCTCAGAAACATGCAGAAGTAGCAAGCTGCTATGTTCTTTCCTTTAAAGATCTTGTGAAATTATTTGTAGACAGCGAGGAAGAGTGAAACCTATGATACAAAATAGATTTCACTGGTGGGTTTGGAGGATCCTTAAATAACAGCAGAAAGAGAGAATGACTTAGTGAGAAGGCAGAGTCATTTGGGGTCACGTGGATAAACCATCTTAACTTAGCATTCTAGAGCCACATCCAGCAGGAAACAAGTCCTAATGATAGTTTTGGGCAACTAAACTGAAGCCCTGTGGCGATCCTTCTGCCACCAAGGTGTTCCCATTCATGGCAGAAGGATCCTAGAAACCACAGACTCCATCTCACTCTCTCAGAATGCTCCCAACCATTTCCATGGCTTCAATTTCTAATGTCCTTTTGCTGATGACTTCCCAATTCCTAGGACAAGGCCAGGCCTCTCTCCTGAATTCCAAACCCTAATAACCAATACTTTAAAGCAGCACTATTTAAAATGACAGCCACTAGGCACATGTGGTTATTAAAATTTATATTTAGAAGAATTAAAATGGAAAACTCAGTTGCAGGCACAAAACATTTTGATCGCTGCTGAATTGTCTATTGCCTAGCCCCGCTCTAAAGCAAACCTTCACTTGGCTATTCTACAGGTATCTGAAACTTAGTGTAGCCAAATGAAACCCATGTTGTCTCCAAGCCTCCTTGACTTCCCATTCTCTCTTATCCTCACTTCCAATCAGTCACCAATCACCACCATTCACTTCTTTCCAGGACATCAGTATTTCCTGCTTAATTTCTGTAACAGCCTCGTACCCGATCTCCCTTCCAACTTGCTCATCTCTGACCTGCCCCTTACACTGTAAGCGATCCTTCTAAGCTGCAGATGTGCTTCATCACATTGTAGCTTTATGCCTGCTGGTGGCTTGCTCCATTAGATTAATGTCCAGCCTCCTTGGGCTGACTCCTCAGGCCCCTAATAATCAGCCCCTCTGCCTGCTTTTCAGCCTCACCTCTTATCACTCTCCTATTTCACTTTCTAATCAAACTAAGCTACTCCAAATTCCTCAAATGTACTATGCACTCCCATCTCCAGGAGTTCGTATTTTCTTTCTGCCTCAATCTTCCTCTTCTGCACCTGACCAACTCAGACTCTTCCGTGAAGTCCCAACTCAGATGTCGTATTCTCCAGAAAGCTTCCCCTTCCCCTCCATCTGCACAGCTGTCTCTCTAGCACAGCCTTTGAAGGCTATAACACTCCACAGTTTCCCTGGTTGAAGCCTTTTCCCACATAAGAGCATCCTATTCGGTTACTCTTTCTTAATTAAACATGATATCCATGAGATTCTTCCCCATGCTAAAAAATATTCAACAGATCTCTATTCCTTAAGGGAAAATTCCATCCTCCTCGGCCTGGCATTCCTCTTGGTTGTTTCTAAGACGCTGATCAGTGCTTGTCTCCCTAGTTCCCCTTTGCTTCCTTCTCCTGGCACAACACCAATCACATCTACCCAAATCCTACAGAATAAAGGGGACTTTAACATCCAACTCAACACATCCTTCCTCCAAAGCCCACCGTTACAATTCTCGGTCAATCATCTCAGCTGCCTAATAAACTCTCAATTGTCTCCCCTACTCCACTAATTCAGCAATTAACTGTGAAGTTCCTTATACAGTTAACCTTTCACGGGTATTTTCTTTTCAACTAAAAGATCTATTTCTAGAGGGAACAAAATAAAGCTCTAACAACTCTTACTTCCTTCTTTCCTTGCACTCCCAAATTTCTCAAAGTTTACAACCATGGCATCACCAAACTTTTTGCTAGTTGGTATCTGTTCCACAAAAATGAATCTCTTAAACATTACCCTGATGTCTTTTATATTCAAACTCTTTTCTTTGTTCTTGGCCTTCTCTCCTGCTTTAAGCTACTAACCCCAAGTCCTCTCCCCTGCTTTCTATATGGACAAGGCTGCTTAGGAAAAGAAGAGGGAGAGAGATGAGCGTGTTTACAGGCTGCTGGAAAAGACCCACTAGAGAAAGGCTGAAAATGAGGGAAAGAGGGGATGGAATTAAGAGCACAGACAGAAGAAAGAACTTTGAAAAGGAGGAATACCCATACTTCTTTCCCTAAGAGTGGTCAGAAGGAAGAAAGGCTGGGTATGAATGTAGAGAAAATTGGTGAAGTTGGAGAAGACTTGTGCAAGATCACCTACCACCATCTTACCTGTTGGTGTCTCTAGCCACATCTTCATAAACGCTCTGCACCCCAATCTCCAGCCTTGTGCAGCCATAGGTCAACATGTCACTTAAATGCCGCTTCATGCAGTAATCTGGTCTGGTTTCAATAGTAATTCCAATACACTTTGTGAGGCTTCTCTCAGAATACCTGTAGAGCAAATCTAAAATAATTAACCTGTTGCAGGTTTTAAGACATTACTCCGTCTCAAAAAACTGCCTTCTCTCTGTCCTCCTAGTATGACATAGTGGTAAAGAGTGTAGGCTCTGGAGCCAGGCTGTCTGAGTTCAAATCCTGGCTCCGCTACTTCCTAACTATGCACATGAGGATGCTATTAACCTCTGTGCTTAGGTTCCTTTAACTGCAAAATGAGGATAATATACTATCTACACCTCATAGGACTGATGTGACTGAGTTAGCATAGTAATGTTATTATCATCATTATCATTATTATTCTCCTGCAGTAAGCTGCAACCATAATCTCTTTGAAAGCAGTGATTTCAACCGTGAAAACCTATTTTTCAATTCCTAGCAACCATTTTTCACATAAGTGAAAACCATCTGCATTATTTATTTCCCACTCTATATTTTTAAGTCATTTTAAATGAAAGAAAAAAAAGGGAGGAGGGCATATGTAATGATTATAGGAATATTTTAGATGAAATGTCTTCTATATACACAAAAGCCTTTTCACCTAGTCTATTAATCTTAGCAATGATTTACGAAATTACCAATCATTTTTGTCTTTTACTAAAACCACGTATCAGAGTAGCGAGCACCACTTTAGATTCATGCTGTCTGAGTTAGTGGCCTTAATGCTGGCCAAAGAGGCAGAGAAGTCTCTTGCTAGCAGGGCTAGTGAAGTGAGGGGATGGGAGCTCACATTTACAGAGGCTGTTGTGGGCCAAGCTCTGTGCCACACACTCTAGCACTGAATCCTCCCACCAGCTCTATGAAGTGTGTCCTATTACCTCCATTTCACAAGTGATGAAACTGAAGCTGAAAGGGAGTAAACAGCGTGTTCAAGGGCACAGAGCTAATAAAATTGGAGTCAGGATCTGAAGTTGGGTCCACCTGACTTCAAAGTCCTTGCTCTGTATTCCAGTTACCACACTGCTTAGACAACTCAGCGTGGACCCACCCCAGACTTCTCTGCTTTTCAACATCTCTCAATTTTTTTTTTTTTTTTTTTGATTCGGAGTTTCACTGTGTTGCCCAGGCTATAGTACAGTGGCACGATCTTGGCTCACTGCAACCTCCACCTCCTGGGTTCAAGCATTTCTCGTGCTTCAGCCTCCTGAGTAGCTAGGATTACAGGCGCGTGCCACCACACCCAGCTAATTTTTTTGTATTTTTAGTAGAGACGGGGTTTCACTATGTTGGCCAGGCTGGTCTCGAAATCCTGACCTCAAATGATCCACCTGCTTCGGCCCCCCAAAGTGCTAGGATTATGGGCATGAGCCACTGCGCCCGGCCAACATCTCTCAATTCTTAGAACCCAATCATTCCTCTTAGTGCACCCTTCTACAATGTTCTCAATTTTGGGGGGAGGATGAGAGAAGCCTTTAAAAAAAATTTCCCATTTATTTTCCTTCTTTCTGAAGAATTTCATTGCTCTTTATTGAAAAGTAAAAATCATAAAATTTCTGTAATTTTTGTAACTAATTCAGTGAGGTTCACTCTTTCGCTCTTAATTATCAATAAAAATGGACTTATTTATTGCCAATAATAATTAAGAAAGCTAAGAATCACCAATCACCAATCTAGAGAACAAATTCTCAAGTCTTTCATTCTGGACATTTGAACTCTTTTGCATTGTTTATTTCTGTATTCCACGAGGTTTTAGGTAGGATTACCAGAAGCAACAGGACTAAAGGTAAACAACTAGTTCAAAGTCACTAAAAGATGAACTATGAGACAGAAAAAAGGCTCAGATCTTATCAAATCTTGCCTAAGACAGGATTCAAACTAATTTGGCTTCTCTGAAACAATGGAATCATCAGGTCCTGTGCCTCTTAAACAGGTGGGTACTAAGGCACGCAGTAACAGGAGTACATGATGCCACAGGAGAGAAGTAACACACCTTCCTCCAGCATCAATTATTGGGTTTGAGGGAAAACATTTTTCAAATAAAAATAAATATTCATATATTATGGAGAAGGCACACCATACAAAGGTTGAAAAAAAAAAAAAACCCAAAAAACCCCAGAAAGCAAAAAGCTCTAAATGACTACGTTTTTAAAAGTAAATGAGAATATCCTAGAATGAGGCATTCCAATTGATACTTTTAAAAAACCTGCAGTATTTCTTAAAAGTGATACCATTAAGTTAGCAAGCGTGGTGGCATGATAGTAGCTTACATCACTGGGAAAAACTAGAGGGGAGGCAATTGCACAAATGGGAATTTGGGTAGAGGAAAGAGAAAATTTATTAGCTAGTCTTCCTATTGCACAGAGTGTCAAAGGCCCCACCAAGGACATAGAGAGGACACTGCTGCACAAGGTCTCTTTATAAGTCATCAGAATATAGTACAGGCCACAGAAGGAAACCTTATTCTCAAATAATAATTTAACTTCATTTCAAAAATGTCTTTCCTCAGGCGGGAAATGTCATTACCTTTTGCAGCAACAGAAATGGAGGAAGAAAAAAACAACTCAAGTTTTGAAAAGTCAATATTTTACATTTATAAAAAGGCTTTCACTATATTTCCTCTTTCCAGAATTGTATTTTCATCCGAAAAGCAATTAAACAGAAATTTGTATCAAATTTGAATGACAAAACAATGAATTTTTCCCATAGGCTTACTGTATTCTCATGAAAATTTTTTGATAATACTATATCTAATCCTACATCTCATTAAATCTGATTCTTCATTTAACAGAGATATAAACATATCAACATAACTGTTCTTTAATATGCAAATATGTGCATACAGGCTTTCAACCAATCTGTGCTGACATCTTATGGCCTGGTATTAATATGATCCCCCTGTATCATTTAGGTAGCTATCCAACAGTATGTGCCACTTAGACAGCCATCCAAAAGCATGGCTCTCCTTCAGTACCTAGTTCAACTCCCATACCTCTTGGGGGCTACAAGTTCTTTGGCATGCAGCAACTCTGTCAGCTTCTCAAGAGACAAAGCCAAGACTCAAAAGGGATCCTCTGATTCCAATTCCACTGCTCTTTTTGTGGTATTACAGGTTCCTTTTAAGCCTGTACAGCCCAACACTGTGGGGTTATGTTGAATCCTATGCTTTTCTGTATGCCATAGGAGTGGCACTAGCTATAAAAGATGCTATGTTCTCTGTGAAGCATAGCTTAAGCCAAAACCTTATGTTGACAGAATTTTTAAAAATTGTGGAGCAGGGGTGAAGAGAAATGGGACAATAACCCAGGAATTTAAAAGCAAACAAAAACCAAAGGCTACCAGCCTTCAAAACAGAGCTCCAATACATTTCACCCTTAATGACATCTTCCCAGAACCCCTCCACCCCCAGTGAGATCTCAGTGCTCCCATTCCCAAGCACCCTGCCCACACTACAAGTAGTCTGCCTTGTTATTTGTGGATATGTCTGTCTCTCCATCTGGACAGGAAGCCCCTGAAAGCCAGCAGGCTCAAACACGTCTAGAGGCTAAAAGGCTTCAACACTAAAAATTCTCCCTCAATTAAAAACAAATTACAAATTTGAAGAAGGAATAAATGAATTAGGCATAACTTGGAACACAGGAGTTCTCTCTTCACTCCAACAGCAGCCTCCAGATACATCTACCGCTTATCTTTCCTCTTGCAAAAAGTTAACCTTAGAAGGTGCCTAGCAGTAGGCCGGGTATTCTTCAAAAAGTAAAAATATAATAGTTCCTGTCCCAGACATGCTTAACAATCTAGCTGGGGGGATAAGACATACAGAAAAAAAAAAAAAAAAAAAAGAAAGAAATGACTACAGAGCAAAAAGCTAGAAGTGGCAGAAATATAAATAGATTTAGATTATTTCTTGGGAAGCATGTTTCTATTTCTGGAAAGAAGAAAGCGACCTTTTGACAGAAGCACTATCTATTATTACCGTCTCCTTGCACTAAGGGCCCAACCAGGGGGACACTGATGGAAGGAAGATAGCACACTGATTTTAAAGTCTCTTCATTATCTTCTGGAAACTATCTTTTGTTTCACTCCAAGAAGCTGTGGTATCAAAGAGGTGGCCACCTCTCATTACAAATAATTAGTGGCAGCTCCTCTTTCAAAACCTCTGTCCTTACTGCAACTGGATGTGCCTGAGTCTAGTCTTGCTTAAACTCTCACAAGAACTCAAGGCTCAAGTTCCTGAATGGCTTACAGAATATTCCCTGTGTGGACATCCTGCAACCTCATACTCAACCTGTTCAAACCAAATTGCACCGTAAAAAATGGTACAGAGATGAAATATTCATTTTCGTTAGTCACAACATACAATCTCTTCTCCATCTACGGTCCCAAAACAAGTCAGTGGAGTTTACCCACTTCTTTGAACAGCCAGATTTGTTTGAATTGTTGATAACACCTCGAGTTATTGGTGTAACTCCTTGGCAGCAGCACCATGAACAAATTCCTCTTCTTAACTATTACCCTATCTTGAAAATACCTCAATAAAATTTGAAGTTCTGCCCAATGCTCTGTTAGTGATGCTGTAGACTTAACTGGGTTGGATGTTTGATGTGCTTGAGGATTTAAAAATAACTATTATCCCCAATCTTTTTTTGAGATGGTAGTCAAGTTCCTTCCTCAATATTGGTGGTTATGTCACAAGGTTCTATAAATTAACCACTGCCCAACACAAAATGAAGTAACAACAGAATTTTGATTTAAAAATGAGTACTACCTACGAAAAACCAACCTGGTGGCACTGCAGCTTACAGACTAATCAAAGACCCTTGTGCCCTATCACATTAGCTGGCAGGGCTTAAGATATAAAAAACAGCTTATAATATTTTGTTTGAGGTTTGATTTTTTTCATGGCTGACAAAAACTATCATTTTGTAGTCCCCTCGTGTAGCTAAAGAACCAGCAGCAACACATTATTAATAAAAAAGAATCACAGATATTGCATTCTTTTAATATTATATCCACATTGAAATTTAAGGGTTATATACATAAAAACATTATAGAAAATGATTGTCAGAACATATCTTTTAGATAAAAATTCTCATTCCATTAGAAAGCTTCAAATCATAGATGACAGAAAGGTGTAATTTTAGAGATAATATAGTCCTATACCTCCTCATTTTTATAGATGAGGAAACTAAATCACACACACAAAATAAGTGGATTAAACCAGGTAATAATGCAAAATAATAATATAAATAAGTCTGGAGACTATGTCTCCTGATTCTTAAGGGACAGTTCTTTCCACTGCATTCATTTAGCATTTACTAAGTACCAGAATTCTATGCTTAAGGCATTGTACTAGATATAAGGAGTCCTCTCCCTTTCTCTTAAGAAGATACTCCCTATTAAAGGATATAGAAAAAATACATTATAAAGAATTAGACCATAATAGTATTCATTACAACTATTATTCTTGGCTACCGAAAACCAAAGTGAGGAGATGATTAAACTGGTAGATATAAATCAAACCATCAGCTTAAACTGATGTATCAATAATTACATCAAATGTTAACAGACTAAACACTCCAATTCAAAGGCAGACACGAGCAAAATGGATTAAAAAAAAAGACCCAATTACTGTAGACTTCTGTCTAAAGAAATGCATTTTCAAGATAAAGAAACATATGGGTGGAGAGCAAATGGATGGAAAAGGATAATACACAGGGCAAACAGTAAGCACACGAGGCTGTGACGGCTAAATTAACACCAAGTAAACTGCAAGACCAGGGATGCAGAAGGACATCTCATGATGATAAAGAGGTAATTTCATAATGGTGAAAAGCTCATACATCAGGAAAACACAGCAATCATAGATGTGTATGTACCTAATAACAGATTTTCAAAATACATTAAGTAAAAATCAATATAAATGAAGAGAGATGTAGAGAGTTCCTCAATCATACTTGGAGATTTCAATCTCTTAGCAATTGAAAGAACTACAAAAGAATAAAAAACAACATTTACCTGAACACTACTACCAACCATCTTGGTTTAACTGATATTTATAGAACATGACACCCAGCAACTGAGAATACACATTCTTTACAAACACATATGGCATGTTCACCAAGAGAGACCACATATGCTGGGCCATAAAACAGTCTCAACAAATTTTAAAACACCAAAATTATACAGAGTAGGTTCTCTGGCCAAAATGAAAATAAATTAGAAAGTAGTAAGATATCAAGAAAAACCTCATTGTCTGGAAATTTGGAAATTAAACACCTCATTCCTATACATTCCATGGATCAAATATATATATATATAAAGGGTATTAAGAAATATTTTGAATTGAATAATAATAAAATACAACATATCAAAATGTGTGGGATTCAGCTAAAGCAGTGCTTTGAGGAAAAGGTCTAAAATGACGGCCAAGCTTTTTTTTTTTTTTTTTGAGAAGGAGTCTCACTCTGTTACCCAGCCTGGAGGGCAGTGGCGTGATCTTGGCTCACTGCAACCTCTGCCTCCCAGGTTCAAGCGATTCTCCTGCTTCAGCTTCCCCAGTAGCTGGGATTACAGGTGTGTGCCACCACACACGGCTAATTTTTGTATTTTTAGTAGAGACAGGGTTTTGCCATGTTGGCCAGGCTGGTCTCGAACTCCTGACCTCAGGTGATCCACCCACCTCACCTCCCAAAGTGCTGGGATTACAGGTGTGAGCCGCTGCGCCTGGCCAAGCTTTTATACCTTATTAAATCACTAGAAAAAGAAGAGCAATTAAACGGAAAGAAAGTAGAATAAAAATAAAAGCAGAAGTCTACAGAGCAGAGGAAATAAACAAAACCAAAAGCTACTTCTTTGAAAAGAACAACAAAATTGATAAACCCCTAACTAGGGTAAACAAGAAAAAAAGAGAAAACACAGATGATGAGTATCAGGGTTGAAACAGGGGTGATCACCAAGATTCCACAGACATTAAAAGCCTAATAAGGCAACGTAATACCAAAATGTTTGACAAAATGAATGAAACAGACAAATTCCTTGAAAAACGTAACTTATTAAAATGGATACAGATGAAACAGAAAATATGAATAGCTCTATATCTATTAAATGAACTGAATTATTATCTAAAACCCTCCCATAAAGAAAATTCCAGCCCTAGATAGTTTCACTGGTGAGTTCTAGCAAACATTTATGGAAGAAATCACATTCATGTTACATGAACACTTTCAGAAAATAGGGGAGGGAACAACACATTCTTACTTGTTTTGTGAAACCTGCATTACACTAATACCAACAACTGATACCTGACAACAAAATTATGAAAAATTACAGACCACCACCCCATATGAACATAGACACAAAAATCCTCTACAAAGTATTAGCAAGTTGAATCCAACAATATGTAAAGATGATGATATAATAGGGTTTATCCTAGGAATGTGAGGTTTAATGTTAAAAAAAATCAAAATGATCCATATTATCACAATAAAGGAGGAAAATCATATGACCATTTAAATAGATGCAGAGAAAGCATTAGACAAATGAGTTAATGATAAACCCTCTCAATAAACTTGTTCAATCTAATACAGGTAACTATAAAAAACCCACAGGCAACACTGCACTTAATACTGAAATAAGAATGTTTTCCCTGTATCACTGGGAACAAGACAGAGAGGCCCACTCTCACCACTTCTGTTTAACACTGTACCAAAGGTCCTAGGCAGTGCAGTAAGGCAAGAGAAAGAAAAGCATACAAATCCAAAAGGGAAAAGTAAAATGCACTGTATTTGCAGATGACATGATTGTTTAGGAAGTAAATATTAATGGATTTACAAAAATAGCTTTTAGAATTAAGTAGTGAATTTAGTAAGGTCTTATGACATAATATTAATATATAAAAATCAACTGTATGTATATATATTAGCAGCAAAAATTTGAAAAAATGAAATTTATGGCTGGGTGTGGTGGCTCACGCCTGTAATCCCAGCACTTCGGGAGGGCGAGGTGGGTGGATCACCTGAGGCCGGGAGTTTGAGACCAGCCTGGCCAACATGACGAAACCCCATCTCTACTAAAAATACAAAAATTAGCCAGGCATGGTGGCGGATGCCTGTAATCCCAGCTACTCAGGAGGCTGAGGCAGGAGAATGTCTTGAGCCCAGAAGGTAGAGGTTGCAGCGAGCTGAGATCGCGTCACTGCAATCCAGCCTGGGCGACAGAGCGAGACTCCGGTTCAAAAAATAATAATAATAATAATAAAATTTAAAAATGAAATTTACATTTCATTTACTGTAGCACCAAAACACAAATATTTTGAAAAAATTTGTTTACAAAAGGCTTACACAATCTCAACAATGAAGATTGCTAAGAGAATTTAAAAACCTAAGTATACAAGGAGATAGAGTATGTTCATGAATTGGAAGAAGCAATAAATTGTCAATTCTTTCCATTTGTTCTATAGTTTTAACACAATTCTAAATCCATTATACTTTTTAATAAAGCATTGGCCAGCTGATTCTAAATTTTACATAGAAATGCAAAGGACCTAGAATTTCTAAAGCAATTTTGAAAAACAATTACAAAGTTAGAAGACTCACATTACTTGACTTCAAGATATACTAAAAAGCCACAGTAATCAAAACAGTGTACCACTGGCATAAGGATTGAAAAACAGATTGATGAAACAGAAAAGAGCCCAGCCCACATTTACTGAGTCCTTCGATTTTTAACAAAGGTGTGATATAATCCGAATGGGGAAGGAAAATCTTTAAAGAAGTGATGTCAAAGCAACTAGATGTCTATATGGGGAAAAAGGAACCTTGATCCCCACCTCATACTACACATAAGAATTAATTCAAGACGGAACATAAACCTGTAAGTGAAAGCTCAAACATATAGCATAGTCTAGAAGAAAACACAGGAGAATATCTGTGTGCCTTGGGAACGTGCAATGGTTTATTAGAGACAACACAGAAAAGCAATAACCATGAAAGAAACACAGAAAAGCAATAACCATGAAAGAAAACAACTGCTAAATTCTACTTTATCAAAATTAAAAACTTTGGCTAAAAGATATCATTAATATAACAAATAGCCAAACTACAGACTGGGTTTTCATATTTGCAAAATATAGAGCTGACAAAGGACTGGCAGCTAGGACATACAACCACCCAATCAAAAATGGGCAAAAGATTTTAATAGATACTTCACAAAGGAAATATACTCAAATAGCATAAGCACATACTAAAAAAGTGTTCAACATCATTAGTCATCAGGAAAAAGCAAACTAAAACCACGAGATACCATTATACGCCCACTAGAATGGCTAAAATTAAAAAGACTGACAACACCATATGTTGGTGAAGATGTGGTACAACCAAATGTTCATACATTATTGGTGGGAGTACAAATAGTAGAGCCATTTTGGGAAAATGACTGGCAGTTTCTTGTAAAACTAAACTTATATAGCAATTCTATGTCTATTTATTCCCCCAAGAGAAAAAAATACATATAGCCACAAAGACTTATACAAGAATGTACACTGAAATTTTATTCATAATGGCCACAAACAAAACAGCTCAGGCATCTATCAATAGAAGGATGGTAAACAAACTGTGATCTCTGCATACAATGGAATACTACTCAGCACTAAATAGGTAACAACTAATGAATCACCCAACAACATGGATAAATCTCAAAATACTACGCTCAGTGAGAGAGGCCTGCAAGACTATGCTATATGGTTCCATTTATATGAAGTTCTAGAAGAGACAAAACTAATCTGTGATGAGGAAAAAAATCAGAAGAATGGCTGCCTCTGGGAGGCGCAGGGGAGGATTTACTGGCAAGTGGGATGTGGGAACTTTCTGGGATGACAGTGACATTCTGTATCTTAATAGGACTTTGTAGCACAGGTATACGCATTTGTCAAAAATAATCAAATAGTATATTTAATATATGTGTTTCATATATATATATATATAAAACACCACAAGTTGTTTTGTACTGTATGTAAATTTACTTCGAAAGAAAAACACTGCAGACAGTGAACACTAGTCAGTGATATGCATGATGAAGTATCTGGGGAGAAGTGTACTGAAGCATACAACTTACTATGAAATGCATCAAAAAAGAGAGCGCAAGCACACGTGAGAGACACTGATGAATGGATAGTGGAACTGATAGATATGTGATAAAGCAAGTATTGTAGAATCTAGGTGATAGGTATGTGGATGCTCACTAAAAACTGTTCAATTTTTGTTTGTTTCAAATAAAATGCTGAAAGAAAAACAGTATCAACTCTCTTAAAGTGACTAAGATTGTATCCTACGTTCTCCGGCCAATGTTAAGGATCCTGGTCACCATGTATGGAAATCTGGGTGACCAAAAGAGAAAGTAAAACGGTCAATAGAAAAAGTGATAATGAAAGCTAAGCCTCAGGCTAATTTCCCCATAGCCGTGGGGTGACTTCCCTGGTCACCTAGGCAGTGCATGCATGTTGGGGTTTCCTTTACCTTTTCTATAAGTTGTACCAAAACATCCACTTAAGTTCTTTGATTTCTACTATTTCTTCAAATAAAGAAATTTGGTACCCAGCTGTTGTCTTTGAGGTCTTGGGATGAATCAGAAATCTATCCAGGCTATCTTCCAGATTCCTTAAGTGCCGTTGTTCAGTTCTAATCACACTAATCAAAAAGAAATGAGTATTTGTATTAATAATACAAATGCTTTGTATTAAACTCCTTAGTTTGGGCAGTATACTAAGGTGTGGCTCTCTCGGATTCAGACAGGACTAAGGGTTCCTGACTCTGAATGCAGTGTCTGAGTTAAATGTTTCCAATGGTTTAGTCTAGCTTTCACAGTTTTTATGAATAAAAGGCATTAAAGGCTGAAAAAAAAAAAAAAAGAAAAAGTGAGAGATAGGGAGTGCCAGCATCAAAGCCCAGAAATGCAGAAGGTCCTGAGGCCTGCCAGAAACGAGGCCCAGAGCAGCAGGGCCACAGTCAGTCACTCTCATGTCTCTGTAGGTTCCTTTTGCTTCCGTTGCAGCTCTGCAAGTCTACGAAATTGTCTTCTGGGCCTGGTACCTAGCATTACCTATCACTTCAGCTTTTCTAAGACAGGTAAGAACATAGTTGGAGGATTTAAAGTCATTAATGGGGTGGGGGGGGGCGGGGGAAGAGGAAGGAACGGAAATGAATTTAAAATTCCACAGGGAGAAAGTATGACTCACTCACTTTTTAATGGGTAACCACCCTTTTCAATTGCATCTTGTGAAAACAGCCAAGGAGCATTAAAGATTGAATGTAAAACTGCTTCTGGGCAAAGCTGATTAAGAAGGAATAAAACTATTTTAAAAGGTTGTTGGAGTTATTTGGCAACATTTGCATTCTAGTGAATGGGTGACTCAGATCCCACTACCGGTCTTTTTCATCTCCAGAGCCTGACTGTTACACGATGACAGTCACCAGTAATTGTTGCTCTCTGGAGACTACTGAAGACTCTCAGTCCAGCTGATAGTACTGAGTGATTAGCACTTTGCTTGATTTAATGAGCCTTCACAAAAGCCATACCTGTTTTGTCCTTGAACTCTGTTCACTCAACTTTCCAATTTTTCCATCCGCAAGAATATATAACACACTGCTTGCTACTAGCTTGCCATAAATAATAACCAGGCTCTGCTTGCTGGGGCTTTTCTTTACCTTAACTCCTATTCTTTTAAGAAGCAAAACTTTAATCAGGTTCAACATATGAAAACACAGCAGGGACACCTGAGCCAACACAGCAGTAAAACTTGACCCTAACGTGAACAGACTGTTAACCTTAAATGCTGCTTGTTGACTCATAGGTCACAATATATCATTTTTAACCTAATTTAAAATTAATCTTTAAAAAACCCTGCTAAGCTAATGAAAGTCAGTTTACATCTATGTAGTCAGCAAGCAAAAACAAAAGTAAAATAAACATGAAGTTCATCACCTTACATCTAAGAGCGGTGGGCTACGCTGTTCAAACCAACCAGTTTTCATGCATACACTCTGTGCAGGATGAGAGAGAAGGGCAAGGTCAAATCCAAACATTTCTGAGGGCCACATTATGTCAAAACCACAACTTCTCTGGGCTGCTTTTTATTTCACAATTATGCCAACACTTGAAAATACTTTGTCTCTAGTTCTATAGCACAAACTAGACTTATTATTTCCTCAAATACAAAGTTTCCCTCAAAACAAATACAAACTCTATTATGAGGGGTTTGTAGTAAAACTTCACCTTAACAAAGCAACAACATGCCACAAATCAGGTCTTTTTTTTTTTCCAGATTATCTCATAAAAATATAGCGACTAAGAGAAAAGAGCAAAACATTTAAGTGTGTGTTGGCAGAATTCAGTGTAATTTATGGATGGTTTTATGGCTCCCAGATTGTACTTTTATTACTTCTCAAGAGGCATTCATGAGATGTGTTGCAATGAAGACCCAAATCATACATAAATTTTTATCTGAAAATAAAGTGTTTGTTGCCCTCTTGAGGCAAATTCAAGAACAGAAACAAAACAAAACTGGCACTGCCTAGAATATTACTGAAAGAGGCTTTCTCTTCCACAGGGCTTTTTCTACAAACAATCATGATCTGCACTGAGCTCGCTGGACTAGACAACCCTATTTTCAACCCAATGATGGACAACTTACATTCAAGCAGCATTAGCACTAGAACATTTCTGCAAAAATAAAATGTTACACCAAGAATAAAGCAAAATTTTTACTTTCAATTGATGGAAATGTCAAACTAGATACATCCTAAAAGTTCACTATGCAGATCTTAGTTGGCCTGCTTCATATACCTCAGGGGACCCAAACTGCAGGAGATGAAAAGCTTAGTGGCAAATTTTTATGGGGGAGAGAGGCAAGTCTAAGATATTTACAGCTCGATTCCACTTAATATGTAAGGTCTTTAAAGATAAGAAGATCTTACATATTAAGGTCCAAGAAATGAGTACAGAAGTATATAAGCTTGCACAGAAAAACTTATCTTGATAGATGTCCCTGCCAGGGAATTTTCAGAGGTGAATGAATTGTGGTCAGCAACCCTCCGAGAGAACCTTCTGCTGCCATTCCCGTCTCCTGGCTTTGAACTAATAAAGGTTGTTTTTCCTCAATCACATTTTATCTAAGGTATAGTTTGATTTTTCAGTATTATTAAGAGTAATTAGCTGGATGATATCATTACTCCTCTAAAGTTTGAAGACTTCAGCGTTTACTAAGCATGACTCATATTAATGATCAGTTTTTTTTGTTGTTGTTTGTTGTTTGTTTTTTGAGACACAGTCTCACTCTGTTGCCCAGGCTGGAGTGCAGTAGTGCAATCTTGGCTCACTGAAACCTCTGCCTCTTGGGTTCAAGTGTTTCTGTACCTCAGCCTCCCAAGTAGCTGGAACTAGAGGCACCAGCCTCCATGCCCAGCTAATTTTTACATTTTTAGTAGAGAGGAAGTTGCGCTATGTTGGTCAGGCTGGTCTTGAACTCCTGGCCTAAGGTGTGGCTCTCTCGGATTCAATCTGCCCGCCTTGGCCTCCCAAAGGGCTGGGATTATAGGTGTGAGCCACCATGCCCGGCCTCTTGATCAGTTTTGAACAAGCAGTAACAATGCAGTCGCCACCTCGTCTATTACTAAAGCACCTGTAGGAGGAAGAGGTCACAACGCTACAGGTCCAGATTCACGGACACAGAATTCACCTGTTGCATTCCCTAGAGTCAATCAAAGAGAAGTGGGCTGCTGTCCACACAAACTCTCCCAGCTGCCAAACCTTTCACATGGGCTCTTTGAGCTACCCCTGGTATTAAATTTTATGAAAAAGCTCCTCTCTTCTTTTCACTTTTACAAACCCAAGGAGAATAAAGGAAGTTAAGGGGGTAGGGGGAGTAGGGAGGGCACAAAAAGATGTGGCTGCCCCCAATTCCAAGAGGCAACCCTACCCAGGTCATTAGCTAACTGATCATTCATTCAAAATTCATTCACGCATTTACTTGTGCTTACTATGTGCCAAGAACTGCTTTACTTACAGGGTAATAAAAACCACTCTTAGGTCTATTCAAAATTCGGTCCTACACAAAAAATCTTAGGAGGTGGCACTATTTGAACAACCTTATAATTAGCTATATGAAACCCCCACCCCATATAAAAGAGAAGCCAGAGAAAAGCCTGAGGGTGGTAGGGAAGGAGGGCAAGGAAAAACAGGCTACATTCCTTCCAAGATCTTCAAGCTTTGATGATGTGCACACACATGTGCACATACATAACAGACACACTCACATTCTGACACCTAGCACAGCTTGTAAAATTAGGCTCTGAAAGCAAAGCTATCTGGGATTTATATCCCACTCTACCACCAACCACCTCTGCAACTTTGGGCAAATTGCTTATCTCTCTGTGCCTCAGCTTCCTCACCCGTAAAACAGGGATAATCTGAACACTTAACTCAAAGGCTTACTATGAGTATTATATAAGTGAATATTAAACACCCATGACAACACCTGGCCCATTGTACACAGAGCAAATGTAAATATCCTCCTTTGCTGCCATTTCCCATGTCCTTTCCTCCTCAGCTCTAAGGTCTATGATGACCATTATTCTGCCACCTTTTCTATGCATTTATATACAGATATGTGTGTGTGTATGTGCATGAAAACATAAATAATGGGATCGTACTATAAGAATTGCTCTAAAAATTGCTTTTCACTTAGTATACCTTGGAGATCCACAACTCTCCCATGAGGTGGTCTCCTCCATTTACATGGTTGTCAGTGTTACCTATGAGCTGATAATCCCCAGTTTCGTACCGTCAGCTCAGACTTCTCTTGTATTCAGAGCCAACCGACATCTCCACTTGAATGAATCACAAGCTCTTCAAATTTCACACACCCAAAACAGAACTCTTGATTTTCTCCCACTGAGATTTTCTCTGCCCTTCCCGCTATCTTTCTCACCTCAGTATACAGCGCTACCCTACCTTCCTACCATTCCTGACAGCCAGAAACTTAGTGTCAGGCTTGATCCCTTCTTTTCTCTTACCCCCATCTCAATCTCCTCTCCATCACCACTGCTGCTGCCCCCATCTGAGCAGGGATGGATGTAATCAGACGGCCTCCTATCTGGTTTCCCCCTTTCACCCTGGTACTCCTCTAATCCATTAGCCAGATAGTGGCCAGAATGACCCTACCTGTTAACCAGAACATGCCACTTCCCCTTCACCTGCTCCCTACTGCATTTCAAATAAAATTTCAACTCCTTAAACGCATGTATCTTGGCCCTTACCTAACACTTCAACCCCATCTCATGACGTTCTTTCTCTTGTTCACTGGGATCTGACATGGTTTGGGTGTTTGTCCTCTCCACATCTTATGTGGAAATGTGATCCCCAATATTGGAGGTGTGGCCTGGTGGGAGGTGTTTGGGTCCTGGGGCTGGATTCCTCATAAATAAATGGCTTACCACCATCTCCTTGGTGATAAGTGAGTTCTCGCTCAGTTGTTTCACGTGAGATTTGTTGTTTAAAAGAGTGTGGCACCTCTTCGCACCCGTCATGTGATGTACTGGCTCCCCTTCACCTTCCACCATGATTGGAAGCTTCCTGAGGCCTCACCAGAAGCAAATGCCAGCACTATGCTTCATGTGGAGCCTGTACAACTGGAACCAATTAAACCTCTTTTCTTTATAACTTACCTAGTCTTACGTGTTCCTTTATAGTGACACAAATGGATTAACACAGGATCTAACCATGCTGGCTTCCTCGCTGTCCCTAGAACACCCCAAGCTGTTTCCCATTTCAGGGCCTTCATCTTATCCTTTCTGCTGTTGGCCTAACTCCTCCTTGTACTTCAGGTCTCAGCCTAAATATCACCACTTTCCAGTATCTAAAACAGCACATAGTATCTAGTGGGCCCTGAAGAAGGATTTGTTAAATAAGGAAAATAGTAACTATCCAGGTGTTCCTGCAACTCCTGAAAACAAAAACTATTTTAAGACTTTCACTTCTTAAATCACTGAACTACATACTAACCTGTAGTATTCTTCTTGCTAAAAACAAGGTGTCAAAATAATGCATAATTTTGTCAACTAGAATTCAAAATGAGTAAATTAACTTGTGGTTTGAATAACATATGATTTGACAAACATGAGTTTGTCCCCTCTAAAACTCATGTTGAAATTGTCATTGTAACAGTATTAACAGGTGGGACCTCTGAGAGGCGACCTGACCTTGTGGGTAAGATTAATACCATTATAAAAGGGTGAATTGGTGCACTTTTTGTTTCTCTTGCCTTTTGCTGTGTGATGACGTAGTAAGAAGGCTCTTGCCAGATGCCAGCACCTTGACATTGGACTTCCCAACCTCCAAAGCTGTGAGCCAATAAATTTCTGTGCATTATAAATTACCTAGTCTCAGATATTTTGTTACAGCAGCACAAGACAGACTAAGATCCCAATCATAAACAGTTATTATTTATTAATTATGAAATATTTACTCTAAATTAGGTTTTTAAATAACAGTACCCTGTTTTGCTGATTTTATAGCAGCTAAAATACTCCCAGACCCCTTCTTGGGTGGGCTGAAAAATTCAATCAGGCCAATCAAAACTACTGTCATTCAGACCAGCCTAAGGCTGAAAAGACATTCATGGACCGTATTTGGCGAATCTCCCTATTTGAGAATACCACTATGTCAACAAACTGTATTCATTTTTTCTTTAAAAGGATTATTTCAGTGAAAGGATTATTTTCACTGGAAAAGATTATTTCAGCGAAAGCATTATTTTCACTGAAATAATCCTTTCCCATGAAACGAGAAAGATTATGAGAAGTAAGAATGTGGATGCAGGGCAGAAGGCATTCTTGTAGACTACTGCTAGGAGCATAAACTGACAACCACTCTGGAGACTATAATAAAATAAGAATTTCTTACTTGACTGCCTCGTAAATATTGTTGGAAGTATGTCCTGATAAGGCATCATGTAAATTTCGAATGAAATAATCTCTGTATTCTTCTGGAAGGGCCATAAATGTTCCACCCATCACAATAAACTCCACTTTATCCACACTATGACCAAGTTGTTTTAACTGAAAGACAAATTCATCAGCATTAGAATGATATAAGCATAAGGAACTACTCTAAGAAGGCATTGCAAATCTCTTATTTTGCAGTGTTTTCATCAGTACAGTTTAAAAATCAGAAGTAATGAAACACACTTAGCTAATTCTGTGGATAAAAAATAGGCTCAAGTCTGAAAGAAAAAAGTGAGTACAACTCAAATAAGGAGGGAGAATGAGAATATAAAACAACAAATAAGAGGCTTGACTTGAATACCTACAAAGTGGAAATTTAAAAACATGAAGAATATAAACTAGAAAGCAGTAAAGACAAATATAATACAATATGCAAAATAGCAAGTATTTATTGATCATGTATTTTATGTCAGACTTGGTGGTAAGCCTAGGGGACAAAAAGGTGGCATTTATGGTCAACAATGATACATGAATGATTATGTAACATAATAAGGATTTGATGTAATGGAAGAAAAAAAGAATAGATTAAAAAGAAAAATCAAGACAGCAGTCTAAAATTGATGAATGATTCTAGGCACAGGAGGCACTTCAAGTCTGCTTTCTAAAAAAAAGTGAAAGTCTGATTAAAAATGAAATATTCAGGCCAGGTGCGGTGGCTCATGCCTGTAATCCCAGCACTTAGAAGGACCAGGCTGGCAGATCACCTGAGGTCAGGAGTTCGAGACAAGCCTGGCCAACATGGTGAAACCCCATCTCTACTAAAAATACAAAAATTACCCAGACATGCCTGTAATCCCAGCTACTCTGGAGGCTGAGGCAAGCGAATTGCTTGAACCAGGAGGCGGAGGTTGCAGTGACCCAAGATTGTGCCACTGCACTCCAGCCTGGGCAACAAGAGTGACACTCTGTTTAAAAAAAAAAAAAAAAAAAAATTAGGTCTCCTCTACTAGGGGAGAGAATGATACAAATCTTTCATTTTGTTGACTACAATAAGCCAAGATTCTAATTTTTAAAAATAGGTATTGAAATTAACACTAATTTCTGAAAATGGCAAAAAATGTATACAGAAAAACTATATATATGCATGTGTGTACATATATCAACACTAAAAGAATACTCTATTTCTATATCTATGGTTCTTTACAAGAGATACTCATCAAAATTACCCTGGTAGTTTTTTAAAATATCTTGCTAGGACCTTAAAGTAGACTTAATCAGAACCTCCCGAGGAGAAGATCTGACACGTTTTGGAGAAGTTACTCAGGTAATTCTAGTGCATTTAAGAAAAGAATCACTGCTCTATGTTCACTTCTAAATCTTGTAAACTATGCTCCTTTTTTGGTAAACATAAGCTTTTCATGCTCAATAGTTTTACATTTTAAATAAATTAACTATCATAGCTCAAAAAGAAATTGAAGCAAAGGTCAGTTTAGAACCCACTGTTTGGAAAAATGTGGGCTCCCCCAGATGGGGTCCTCTCCTGTCACCAACAATCCTGTTCCTCATACGCTTGGGTGACAGCAAAGTGGATACTAAAACTGAACAGTATTCACCAATAAGCCAATAAACAAACCCAGAGACAACTTATCCACTATGGTTATATATTACTATCTACTTTAGACTTGGATGTGCCTACTATACATTACAACTATGGACAGTGCTTTACATTTTTTAAATTGGACAAGTTTAAAATAAACTTGTAAATAAAGGAAATCTGTATTAATGTTCAGATTTCTTGAACACTGCAAGGTCATGTACATAGTACTTGTTTTTAGTCAACTATATTGAGGTATAATTTAAATACGATAAAATCCACTAACTTTAAGTGTACAATGGATGAGAGCTGATAGATATTTAGAGTTATGTAACCACCACCATGACCATGATATAGAACAATGCCATACCCCCACTAGTTCTTTGTACTCCTTTGTAGGAAACTTCCTATTTCCACCCAACAAATCTGTCACAATACTTCTTTTTGAGACAGGTTCTTGCTGTGTCACCCAGGCTGAAGTGCAGTGGTATGATCACAGCTCACTGCAGCCTTGACCTTCCGGGCTCAAGGTGTCCTTCCACCTCAGCCTTCCAAGTAGCTAAGACTTCAGGTGCACACCACTATGCCATGCTAATTTTTGTATTTTTTGTAGATGGGGTTTTGCTATGTTGCCCAGGCTGGTCTTGAACTCTTATGCTCAAGTGATCTGCTGTCACAGCCTTCCAAAGGGTTGGGATTACAGGCATGAGCCATTGTGCATGGCCAGTCAAAATACTTCTTAATCTGACTTTTGGAAGTTAAAAGTCAACACACCCACCCATTGTCCAAGAACTTTCATACATCCATATTCCACAAATTTCATACTACAAATGACTTTCTACAAATTCAAAAAAACTTAGAGAATATAAAACTCTTAAACAATAAATACAGCCTTTAAAGAAAGTAGTGTTTTTGACCTTGCTAGGCATGGCAAATTCTCCCTCCCTCAGATGGATATTGAAAACTTATAAATAGGAAAAACACCTTTTTCGTTCTTATTTCAGGTTCAATTTGAATCAAGCAACAATGGCTTCTAAGTATAAACACCTAATTTTTAAAAAACATGTTTTTTAAAAATGTACCTGTTCTATTCGGTGTCTTGTCTGTAGGAAAGGGTCATATCTGGCACGGATGGCTCTCATGGAGGTTGGCTAGAAGAGAAAAATATTGTTATGCCCACACCGAATTAAAAATAAAAAGTAGTTTCAAAAGGACTGTATTTTTTAAAAAACTCTCCATGGTTCCAAACATTGAAAACATGGCTTGTAACCCCATTAATTTTTCTCAGTCTTGTCAGGGTTCAAAATAATGTCCTGAATCGCATCTGGCAGGTGTCCACCCACGCTGTCATAAACACCTCAACAGCAGGGTGTCTCCTTGGATCACATCTGTCTTTCGTATAAACACTTCTGGAATCCCAGGATCACCAAAGTGTTCTACTCACAGACATAGATGTGCATACATATACCAGAATCATGTAATAAAGTAACTTTTAAGTAAGCTTCTAAAATACCACACAGTTTGCAATGGCTACCATCATACAGTGGAATACTCTACAGCCATGAAACAATGTACTGACATAAAGTGTTCACTAAGATATTGTAAAATAAAAGGCAAAGTGAAAGAGGACTCTGATATGCTACCTTATATGGAATCAGTCGAATAAAGAATATGTCCAGGTTGAGCATCCCTAATCCAAAAATCAAAAATGCTCCAAACATCAAAATTTTTTGAGCGCCAACATGATGCCGTAAGTAGAAAATTCCACATATAAGTACTTAACACAAACTTTGTTTCATGCACAAAATTATTAAACATATTGCATAAAATTAATTCAGGCTAGGTGTATCAGGTGTACATAAACCCAAAATGAATCTCATGTTCAGACTCGGGTTCCACTCTCAAGATTTCTCATTATGTATATGCAAATATTCCAAAATCCGGAAAAATCCAAAATCCGAAACACTTCTAGTCCCAAGCATTTCACATTAAGGGATAGGCAACCTGTGTATGCTGTATTCCCTAAAATATCCCTGAAGGATGGGGAGGAAATAACAAACAACACTAACTGGTAGGGGGAGGAGTAAAAAAGAGTGGCTAGGGGACAGGAATGACAGGAAGCCTTTTCACGAAATCATTCCTCTTGTATTTTAAAAAATTTGAACCCTAGAAAACAGGAAAAAGAAAAGAAAACATATATGAGAAAAAAGTCACAAGGTTTCCTGGCTTCTGAGCTGTTCTGAGGAGGGTGACTCCTTCAAAAGCGCCTCACTGGCCTCCTGCCTTCTTTCTGGTCTCCACTCTAACCCTTTCTCTACATGGCCATCAAAATGATCTTTCAAAAAACCTAAATCGGATTGTATCATTCCCCTGCCTTAAATCCTAATAGCTTCTCATGACTCCTGCACTAAAATGGAAACTCCTTACCTTTGCTTACAAACCCCAGCTCATTTGCACTCCCAGCCTCATGCTTCCCTCACCCCCTGCACTGCACAACACCCCCATGTCTTTCCTTCCTTGGGCCTTATTCTAGTGACTTCTCTGCTAGGAATGCCCCTTCCACATACTCTTAGGACTAGGTCCTTCTTGTCATTCAGACTCAACTTCAATCTCACTTCACAGAATCCCTTCCTAACGACCACAGCTAAACCATCTCAGCTGCCATCACCTTACTTGATTTTACATCTCTGCTTAGCATTTTTTGAGTGCCTGATACTTCTTCTTGTTTCTTTACTGTCTACCTTCCATTATTAAAATATAAATTCCAGGCTGGGTACAGTGGCTAACGCCTGTAATCCCAGCATTTTGGGAAGCCGAGGCAGGTGGATCACTTAAGGTCAGCAGTTCGAGACCAGGCTGGCCAACATGATGAAACCTTGTCTCTACTAAAAATACAAAAATTAGCTGGGCGTGGTGGTTCTTGCCTGTAGTACCAGCTATTTGCGAGGCTGAGGCAGGAGAATCACTTGAACCTGGGAGGTGGAGGTTGCAGTGAAGGAGATCATGCCACTGCACTCCAGCCTGGGTAACAGAGTGAGACTCCATCTCAAAAAAAAAAAAAAAAAAAAAAAGAAAAAGAAAAAAAATGTAAATTCCAGAAGACAAAGGGACCCTGTCCATTTTCTACTGCTAAAGTGACAGTACAATGTAGTGGTGAGCAGCACAGAGTTTGAAACCTGCTTGTCACTAATAGTGTGTCTTTGGCCCAGCTATTTAAGCCTGCTATGTCCTAGTTTCCTGATTGGCAAACTGGGATCATGATAGCGTCTATCTTCAAAACACTGCAATAAGGTTTACAGTTGTAAAGCACTTAGAACAGCGTTTGGGATAAGAAGTGCTTATGTATTTCTCTAGTGGCTAGAACAATATAGGGCATTAGTAGACACTGGCAAATATTTGGTGAATGAACAGCTTTTCTAATCAGAAAAAAACAAAAACAAAAAATTGTCAGAAAGTCAGTACTGGTAAAACCATACTACAGGTAAAGCATGATGCAACATTTCATCAGGACAGCCTCAAAGTTACTGTACCTCATAGCCAGTGTAAGACTGGGTGGAATACTCAAAATCAGAATCAGGTCCACCAGGGCAGTATCTGCCAGTACAACAAAAGAACAAGAATGTCAGATGCAAAACTGAGTTCAACCAGCTAGTTCCAAGCACCTACCATCTCCAAAGAATCCTGATAACAAACGAGCTTCCTTTTCAAATCCTAACAGAAGAATCTACCTTTGTAGTATCTGTAAATAATGTATTTTCTACCAAGAAGTAAATAAGATAAATATGTAAAGGGACACTATTACATCCATTTTCAAAATACTGCAGTTGTGATTATTTCAGAGGTTTAAACTTTTCGGGGCAAATAACAGAAATGAAGTTTTTCTAAGTTTTAATCAATACTCAGTGTTCTCTTGGGAACCACACTCAAGAAAATCTTTCCCCCTTTTTATCTTCCTACCCAGAATCATGCAAACTCTTCCGCTAATTCTTTCAAATAGGTGAGTTTGAGAAATCTAAAGGTTACGTATAAGGATAATTTTTTATTTTGATACGTTTCTGATCCAAATTCATTTTAAATTTCTGATGTTGAATTTAGGCAGCTCATATTCCCATGTTTCATTTATGAGTTTAAGAGAATGTGCTGTTTTGAGTTGCATATCCCAATGTCTACTGTTTTGAGTTCCATAACCTACATTTTAAAAATTGTATATTGCAACAAATTAAAATATTCATATGTTCCAACTTTATTTATTTATTTTGATATGGAGTCTCACTCTGTCGCCCAGGCTGGAGTGCAGTGGCATGATCTCGGCTCACTGCAACCTCCACCTCCCAGGTTCAAGTGATTCTCCTGCCTCAGCCTCCCAAGTAGCTGGGACTAGAAGCACATGCCACCACGCTCAGCTAATTTTTGTATTTTTAGTAGAGATGGGGTCTCATGGTGCTGGCCAGGCTGGTCTTAAACTCCTGACCTCAGATGATCCACCTGCCTCAGCCTCCCAAAATGCTGGGATTACAGGCGTGAGGCACTGCGCCCGGCCTCATATATTCCAATTTTAAAGCACTAAAATATCTACCAATGGTTGCTTGTTTGAAAGAGTAATCTATAAATCTATTAAGTCGAAGTTTTAAATATTACCAGCATGTACTGACTAAGGGCTCGAGGGAGCATATTTAGTTTAATTAAAACACACACATATACAATTTAAAAAAATCACCATACTTACACACATATATTTCCTGTAAAACTGATGTGTGGACATCTGTGGGGTTTGCACATCACAGCCACAACAGCAATCTATAAAAGAAAAACGAATAAAAAAGCTATTATAGGATAATTCATACAAAACTCCACAGAGTGGTTATCCCTCAGAAGGAAAGAGAGGAATGCAACCAAAGAGTGGCAAGAAGGGGCTTCAAAGCTATTGACGAAGTTGTATTTCTCAAGCTGGGCACTGGGTACAAGAGTGATCTCTGTTCAATATTAATCATCTTTAAATTGTCCATATGTATTATATATGTGAATTTATATTCCATTTTACAATAAATTAAGTACAAAACAATAAATTAATTGTTAAAGCCAGTGATTCTTAGTCTTTCTCTCTCTGATTGTCTCACTAAATAGCCTAGAAGAAAAAAATTACTTTATGCAATTCTATGAAATTATATATAAACCTAACGTTTGTGACTCAAACGCCTCATGAACACACTGGATCTCAATATTTGCAGCAGGGCCTATTAAACTAACAGCTTCATGTTTCAGGGTCTGGGTGTAAATAACCTCAGAGGGGTCTGACAGAGCCTCAGTGAGGTGAGGACAGGAGGCAGTGGCAGAGACGCAAGACTGGTTACATCCAGGGCACTTGGTCAAATCTGGCCATTTATGAAAGCGAATGCAAGCCAGGCTTCTCACTATCAGAGAAGTAGCTATAAACATGGAAAGAGAGAGAAGCAGAATGAACTCTGTGGGCTGGGTGGAATTAAAGGTATTGTGGTCAATCAGAGTGTTCAACATATGGTAGACTGATAAATACAAATGGAAATGTGTTACATGTATGTGAGCATGTATGTATGCAGCTATACATATATATGTCCTCGCTTGGACCACTGAGAGTCTGGCAGCAGCAACACCCTGACAGCAGTAGGCACATCTAGGACTCAGGTCTTAGTTTGTAAATATCCTTCTCCACTAAAAGAAACCAGGGCTCCTTGGGGAAATGGCTGATTCCAGGGCTGGAGCAAAGAAAGTCTAAGATGAGCCTGGAACATTTTTCTTTCTTTTCTTTCTTTTTTTTTTTTGAGACAGAGTCTCACTCTGTTGCCCAGGCTGGAGTGCAATGGTGTGATCTCAGCTCATTGCAACCTCCACTTCCTGGGTTCAAGCAATTCCCCTGCCTCAGCCTCCCAAGTAGCTGGGATTACAGGCATGTGCCACCATGCCTGGCTAATTTTTTGTATTTCTTTTTAGTAGAGACAGGGTTTCGCCCTGTTGGCCAGACTGGTCTCAAACTCCTGACCTTAGGTGATCCACCCAGCTCGGCCTCCCAAAGTGCTGGGATTACAGGCATGAGCCACCATGTCTGGCCAAGCCTGGAACATATAATTGTGCCAGAAAGCTAGAAACTGCTCAAAGAATGATAAGGACTTTTAAAAAGACATAGAAATCACCTTGAAAAGGCTCCCATTGGTCAAGTCTGCAATAATTTGTGCATCAAAATAAATTCTGATACTAACAGATAACAACCCACCAAATATAACAACCCACCAAATAGGTAACCATTAATTCCTTCACACAAATAAAGGAGTGAACTGGGTATGTGATGAGAAACAGGGTATTTACCTGGTTTCTAAGTATTTCTCCATACAACACTTCTTAATACAAAGTGGAAGAAAATAACTTGACAGAGGGTAAGTCTGGTGGACAGCACCTTGATCAAAACGAGAAACATCGGTGACAGGAAAGCCAAACCTACGCACCACTGGATGGGAGATGATGAGAAGAACGCAGTGCCACTTCTGTAATGCATGGGCTGAAGACGCGTAACCTGAATCTCATGATGAGGAAACAGCTGATGAACCCACATTGAGGGACATGCTACAAAATAACTTGCCTGAAATCTTCAAAAGTGTTAAGATAATGGAATCCAAAAAAGACAAAGGAAATGTCCAGACTAAAGAGATATGACAATTAAATCCAACAGCTGATTCTGAACTAGGTTCTGTGGGATGTTATTGAAACGGCTGGTGAAACTTAAGTGAGGTCTGAGGCTTAGATGACAGTAATGTATCCAAGTTAACAACCATGGTGTTTCAAGGAAAACACAAACACGAACTCGAATACAAACTCAAAATGGGTTACGGACCTACCTGTCTATATTTAAAAGTTGTGCTCTGAGAAAGACAATGAAAAGACAAGCCACAGACTGGGAGAAAATATCTGCATAACAGGTACCTGATAAACCATTTCCAGCTAAAATATACAAAGAACTCTTAAAACCTAGTAAGAAAACACCCAATTAAGAACAGGGCAAAAGATGTGAATAGATATCTCACTAAAGAAGATATATAGTGGCAAATAAGTATATGGAAAGATGCTCAACATCATGTCATTAGGGAATTACAAACTAAACAACAAGGAGATACTACTGTTCAACTATGAGAGTGGCTAAAATTCAAAACGCTGGCTGGGCACCATAGCTCACGCCTATAATCACAGCACTTTGGGAGACCAAGGTGGGAGGATCCCTTGAGCCTAGGAGTTCAAGACCATCCTAGGTAACATGGTGAAACCCTGTCTCTACAAAAAACACAAAAATTAGCTGGTGTGGTGTTGCATGCCTGTTGTCCCAGTTACTTAGGAGGCTGAGGTGGGAGGATAGCTTGAACCTGGGAGGTTGAGGCTGCAGTGAGCTGTGACCATGCCACCACACTCTAGCCTCAGTGACAGGACAAAACCCTGTCTCAAAATAAATTAATTAATTAAATAAAATCCAAAACACCGACATCTCCAAGTGTTAGCAAGGATGTGGAGCATCAGAGCGCTCACTCACTGCTGGTGGGAATGCAAAATGGTGCAGCCACGCTGGAAGAGTTTGCAGTTTTTTACAAAGTGAAACATAGTCTTACTATATGATCTACCAGTTGCACTTCTTGACAGTTACTCAAGTAAGCTAAAAATGTAGGTGGACACAAAAACCTTCACACAGCTTTGTTTAAAACTGCCAAAAACTGGAAGCAACCAAGATGTCCTTCAATAGATGAATGAATAAGCAAATAATGGTACATCCATACAATGGAATATCATTCAGCAATTTACAAAAAAGAATGAGCTGCCAAGTCACAAAAAGACATGGCAGACTTCAATGCATATTGCTAAGTGGAAAGGCTGTATGATTCCAATTACTGTACATGACACTCTGGAAAAAGCAAACTTTATTAAAGACAATAAAACAATCAGTGGTAGTCAGGTTGCGTCTAGAACATGGAGAGGGAGAGGGACAAATAGCTGTTTTTTTGTTTGTTTTTTTGAGACAGAATCTCGCTCTGTCACCCAGGCTGGAGTGCAATGGCATTACCTCGGCTCATTGCAACCTCTGCCTCCTGGGTTCAAACTATTCTCTTGCCTCAGCCTCCCAAGTAGCTGGGATTACAGGTGCCCACCACCACGCCTGGCTAATTTTTATATTTTTAGTAGAGACGGGGTTTCACCATGTTGGCCAGGCTGGTCTCAAACTCCTGACTTCAGCTGATCTGCCTGCCTCAGCCTCCCAAAGTGCTAGGATTACAGGCATGAGCCACTGAGCCCAGCCACAAATAGGAGATTTTAGGGCAGTGAAACTATTTTATATGATGCTGTAATAGTGGATACATGACATTATGCATTGGCAAAACCTATAGAATGTAGAACACAGAGTGTATTCTAACGTAACTACAGGTTTTTGGTTAATAATAATGCAGCAATATTGGTTCATCAATTATAACAAATGTACCAAACAATGCAAGATATTAATAATAGGGAAACTGGAGTAGGGGTGAAGGCGCCAGAGGAAGTATATAAAATTTTCTGTCTCTGTAAACCTAAAACTACTGTATAAAATAAACAAAGCACCATCAGAGAAACAGCAAGAATAAAAGCACAGAGGTAAGAATGGCAGTAGATAGGGAATGGCCACCAGCTGTGTGTTTCTGATACTTTCAATAGATCACTCTTGTGACACTGTTAAAGATGAATTTCATGCAGGTAGGACAAAGTAGACGAGTAAGGAAATTACTGAAATAATCTAAACAAGAAATAATAAAGGCCAAAGCATTCCTACCGTGGCAGTAGGAATGGCGAATGCATTTCACATTTTTTTTGGAAACTGAGTGCACGGTGGTACTATGAACTAACATGGACAGGAAAGGTGAATACGCAAGTCTGGTATTAGTTTTAGTTATGTTATACTTCAGGAGGTTCTTAGGCAGTCAAAGGACAGGTGCCTAACTGACAATCTGCCAGGAGTCTGAAGCTCAGGGAATGGTTCATGCTGAGAGTCAGCATACAGCAATACTAAAATCATCAAATGGATGAGGTTACCAAAGAAAGCACGTAAAGTACCCAACACAATGGGCCCAGGATAACAGAAAACACCTACTTTTAGAGGCAAGCACAACAAGGGTAGCCCTCCAAGAAAGGACAGAAATGATCAGAGATAGAAGGAGAAACAGAGAGGGTGGTATCGCAGAAGACTCGGTTTACCAGTCAGGCCGAAAGGTTGCTAAGTTTCTGTCTTCCTTAGTGGCAAACCCACACATAATGCTTAACCCTAAAAAGTCGGCCAGGCACAGTGGCTCACATCTGTAATCCCAGCACTTTCGGAGGCTGAGGCAGGCAGATCACTTGAGGTCAAGAGTTCGAGACCAGCCTGGCTAACATGGTGAAACCCTGTCTCTGCTAAAAATACAAAAATCAGCTGGGCATTGTGGCGCATGCCTATTAATCCCAGCTCCTTGGGAAGCTGAGGCACAAGAATCGCTTGAACCTGGGAGGCAGAGGTTGTGGAGAGCCAAGATTGTGCCACTGCACTCCAGCCTGGGCGACACAACAAGACTCTGTCTCAGGGAAAAAAAAGAAAAAGTCAAGACTTATCTATTACATAAAAAATGGTATTTTATTTAAGGATATGGAAGTTAATGCTAAAGAAATTGGCTAAGAGATAAAAATGGTTGCCCTAGGGTAGAAAAAGGGAGGTGAGGGGCATGGACTATCAGTTTTTCTTAACATGCTTTTTTTTTTCTTTTTCTTTTTTTTTTTTTTTTGAGAAGGAGTCTCCCTCTGTTGCCCAGGCTGGAGTGCAGTGGCATGATCT
This sequence comes from Symphalangus syndactylus, assembly GCF_028878055.3. Classification (NCBI taxonomy): domain Eukaryota; kingdom Metazoa; phylum Chordata; class Mammalia; order Primates; family Hylobatidae; genus Symphalangus; species Symphalangus syndactylus. The sequence goes on along the minus strand of NC_072432.2, from coordinate 121,029,634 downwards.
CAGCTCACTGCAAGCTCCACCTCCTGGGTTCATGCCATTCTTCTGCCTCAGCCTCCTGAGTAGCTGGGACTACAGGCGCTCGCCACCCTGCCCGGCTAATTTTTTGTGTGTGTTTTTAATAGAGATGGGGTTTCATCGTGTTAGTCAGGATGGTCTCAATCTGACCTCGTGATCCGCCCACCTCAGCCTCCCAAAGTGCTGGGGTTACAGGCATGAGCCACCATGCTGGCCAACAAGCTTTTTACACTAGATACAAACAAACAAAACAAAACAAAAACATTTAAGTACAAAGAAGAGGATATGAGGTTTGGTGGTACATTGTATGTAAAAGTTTTAGGGTTTAATTAGCCACTAACCTAAGGTGATCCAGGAGATATGGTCACCAAGTCAACACAAGCTGCTTGGAATATAATACCCCAATTCAAATAACAGAATGAACTTGTGGGATCACATTAGGAACAGAATTTGGTGCTGGGGACCACATGTTAGGAGGGTCTTAATTCTATCAAGTTCCGTGCATGTATCTCACACTCATCTTTTTTCATCCTAGAGTCTCCATCCTAACTTAAGTCCTTAAGACTGCATACTGAGATCATACCAAGAGCGTCTAGTCTTTTTGTCTCCAAACTACCCTGCATGTTGTATCCAAATTAATTTTCTGAAAATCTACTTTGTTCATATCACTACCTTTTTCAAAACTTTTGTTTCCTATTATCTAGCTGCTTTGCCAGACACTTAAGATTTTTACAAGCTGATCCCAAACTAGCTGTTCAATGCGCAGTCCTACTCTCCTGAACTGTTAACACCCTTCAGTCCAGCATACTCGATATTCCCTGTGTGCACCACACCCTTCCTGTCATTTCTACCTCTGTGCCTTAGCCCCTGTGTCCTTGCTCCCACGACGCTTCGAGCCTGCTCTTCTTGGCTTATGGGTCAAGCAAGCTCTGTGGCTTTCTACTGGGCCTTCCCCAGCCCCTTTTGCTGCAGGGACATCGCTGTCCTCTGGACTTCCACAGTGCTCATAATGACCACATATAGAACTACTTTGCACCATTAACTACCTTACAAAAGTACCTTTCATAAGCATCAATTATAGTGAAAGCTACCAGCTTAAGATGGCCAACATTTATCCTATTGTGATTGTCACCAAGTCTAAATCTATAAAGAGGTCAAAACATCATCTACTCCTTTAATCACAATTATATTTTTTCTCTCTCTGCTCTCCTTGCATTCAGCACAGGTCTCCACTCCAGCACATATCCTAATATGGGGACTTCATTAGTCAGAATCCCCAACCTCTACCTCACTACACGGGTGTTACATGGGGCAGGGACTTCTGCCAGAACAGATACTCAGTGTGTCGATACCTCATGAGTCGAATCACTCACCCCACTGGCAGTTCTGATGGGTTTCGCCTTTAACTTGGGAATCAAGACCTTGCGATACTGAGGAGGGACGGCAGCAATGATATCCACAAGGCGGGGCTGGGCGGAAAGGCCATATTTGGCAGCTGTCTTGGTTTTCACCCTGAAAGTAAAGCATCTCACATTATCAAGATCATGGTATTTTAAGGACAAGCTACCAAGAGGATGATCTATAAACAATATCATTAACAACTGTCACTCTCCAATCCCTTCACCATGTGACAAGAATTGTTTTAAGATCTGTGACTATCAGGGATATAGAAGAATAAAATTCACGAGTGAATGACTATTTCTCCCCCTCGAGTACCAGAAAGAAAACCAGAGGACTGTGGAGGGAGAAGGGTCCCCGGACGATGACACAATATAGATCTAGTTCAGAATAGTGCTGCAGCTTCAAAGGACTATTCTGACTCCACCTTTCTCAACCTCAGCACTACTGATGTTTGGGACCACACAGTTCTTTGCTGTGGCAGGTGGCCAGCGAATTGAGGGATGTTTAGCAGCATCCTTGGTCTCTACGTACTACCATCCTTCTTCCTGTCTTCCTGTTGTAACACTCAAAAATGTCCCTAGACATTGCCAAATGTCCTGAGGAGGAAATCACCCCTGGTTGACCATTACTGTCTTAGACAAAACAATAACAACAATAAAAAAATAAATAAATAAATAAAGGATGGCTATGCAGAACCAAATAGGAAATAAAGTACATATTTTTGAAATTTTAAAAAACACTTTTACCAGCTTTTCTTTGTGCCTCCTAGCCAAACTCTAACAGTCACCCTGTCTTCTAACTTTAATCCATCTAGAAATATCTGTGAAGTGCTCACATCGTTGTCAACAAATATTAACTGAGTACCTAACATGTACAAGAGGCTGCCTGAATACTTGGTATGTTCAAATGTGCAAGGCACAGTCCTTTCATGTTCTATGTTTACATGTTTGCAGACAGGTGTACCAAAAAAATTAATGTATAAATGATTAAAACATATGTCATAAAACACACACACATACTAACAATGAATGCTTCCAGAGTTCAGGGAGGAATTTGATGTGTGCTGGGGAGATACTCATGGAAATGAACACAGAAGAAAGAGTAGGTCTCAGTCAGTAAAGACACAAAGATGACATGGAGGGCAGACAGGCTGATTTATGTGCAGATGCAAAAACAGGAATGCATATATTTTAAGAAATACAAGTAGACCAACTTGACAGAAAGCAGAAGATTTTCAATGTAAAGATACAGAGGTTTAAAAACTTGGAAAAGCAGGTTGAAGCCAGACTGAGAGACCTTCCAATAATAGGCTGGTGACATCTGAGGAGGGGCAAGTTTTAAGGACAATGGCAGCTTTAGCTTTAGATGTGCTAAATTAAAGAAAACAACAAATATACATAAGATGTAGAAATGTTCACTAGAAATTAAAGATTTGTATAATCAGGGGTATAACCAACAAAAAAAGGAAGAAAAACTGCTAAAGACATGGTAGAAAAATCAGTAAAATACAATAACTTTATAGTCAAAAGAGGATATTTACTTATTTATTCCTGTAGCAAATATTTACTAAGCATGAGGATTCAAGGAAGGGGTAAAATATTGCAGCATCTCAAGTATCAGAGAAGAGAGTCTAAGAAAAGGTCATTCCTGTATGTGACGATTAGACGACCTGGGGTTGGGGAGAGAACCCTTTCATTAGGGAAGATCTATGTAGAGTGAATATATACTATAGTTTAAAAAAAAATAGATGCAGAGATGAAAGACAACTCTTATTGGAGACTGTAGGAAAGTCCAAGCTAAAAACGATTATGGAGAGGAAGTGGATGAATGTGTCAAAGAGGTTCTACAGCAGGGGAGGGTTGGATTAGATCAGGGGCCCCAAAGGGAGGCTTTTCCTGACAGAAAGCTGCTGCTTCAGCTGAGACAGTAGGGAAGGAAAGTAGGATGTGCAGCGATGAAGCACAGAAGAACATGGGCTCTGGAGATGGCTGACCTAATTCCAAATCCCAGCTCTGCCAATTACTAGTTACTTATCCCTGGACAAATTATTTATTCCTGGACAAATTATTTAACTGCTCTCTGGCTCAGATTACCCACCTGTCAAGTGTGGCTGGTATCAGTACCTATCTCACAGAATTTTGGGGGGATTAACTGAGCTAATACATACAATGCACTAGCAACAGCGTCTGGAATACAGTAAGTGCCCAATAAATGTTAGAAGCTATTAGTATTCCTAAGCTGAGACAATTTTGCCATTAAGAAATGAATGACAGCTGGGCGCGGTGGCTCATGCCTGTAATCCCAGCACTTTGGGAGGCTGAGGTGGCAGATCACGAGGTCAGATCGAGACCGTCCTGGCTAACACAGTGAAACTCCGTCTCTACTAAAAATACAAAAAATTAGCCGGGTGTGGTGGCGGGCCCCTGTAGTCCCAGCTACTCAGGAGGCTGAGGCAGGAGAATGGCGTTAACCCAGGAGGCGGAGCTTGCAGAAAAAAAAAGAAATGAATGACAAGGCAAGGCAGAAAGCTAAAATTCTCAACTAAAATAAAACTTGAGCTGGAAAACAAGTAGTACTAGATAATTTCATAAAAGAGATCTAAGAACAAGCTTGCTCTCTCTTTATATCCACTTACTTATTTAGATCGATGTCTTTCCCCTGCTCGTGGGCTTCAATCAGTTGTTTAATAACATCTCCTATAGTCAGCATCATCAGCTCAGCAGGGCTGAGATCTCCTGGAAAGTTAATATTCAACAATGTCAAAAATCGTATCGTTCAATCAAGATTTTAAAATCTGATTTAGTAGCAGTTTTCCCTCCAAAACCATACAAATATGCCAAATGAATAGCTCAAGTTCAGAAGATGCTAAACCTCTACTGTTCACAATTTGATCATATCTTTTGTATCTTTAAAACAAATGTGGCTTTACATATATATGGGAAAAGCTCCCTTTAGAAGCACATACTCTATGAGATTATTAAAAATAAATACAGGAAAGGATACAAGGAGTAGAAACAATGTGAGGAGAAAGAACCTAATCACACAGGAAAGGACCAAAGTAATTCTCTTCCCTTTATCTCCAGAGTTGTAATTACTAATATTTGCATAATACTTTAGAGTTCATAAAGAACATTTAGATGCATGAATTCAGGTAATTCTCAGAACAGAGGCAGACAGAACGAGAATATGTGCCTATTCCATGAAGATGCTATCAAGGAGTAAAGTTGCAACTCAAACCCAGGTATCTGCCTAAGAATCTTAATGCATTTCTAAAATATTGTCTGTCCACCATCATGAACTTCTGGCAACTGGGGCTCTCGCTCTCATCCAAAGGCAACAGCAGAAGCTGACAGGTTCCTGTATGACTCCATCCACTCAAGCACAGTTGAAGGATTGGTTCAAGGATGGGCATATCTCTAAGCCAGGCCAATCTGAGCTCTTTTCCTCAAGGTAAAAAATGCCAGTCTTTTTCCAGGGACAAAAGCTGTGGGATATCAGCTTGGAAGCTGTCGGCAAGCAAGCTTCTCGCCTGTAGAGCAGTGGTTCCCAACCTTTTTGATAAAAGGGACTGGTTTTGTGGAAGATGATTTTTCCAGGGGAGCAGGGTCGTTTTAGGATGATTCAAGCGCATTACATTTATTGTGCACTTTATTTTTATTATTACTGCATTGTTTTATGTAATGAAATAATTATACAATTCACCATAACGAATTCTATTCCCATACAATCAGTGGGAACCCTGAGCTTGTTTTGCTGCAACTAGACAGTCCCATCTGGGGGTGATGGGAGACAGTGACAGATCATCAGGCATTAGATTCTCATAAGGAGCACACAACCTAGACCCACCACATGCACGGTTCACAACAGGGTTCAGGATCCTTTGAGAATCTAATGCCACTGCTGATATGACAGGAGGCAGAGCTTAGGCAGTAACATGAGTGATGGGAAGTGGCTGCAAATACTGATGAAGCTTCACTTGCTCGCCTGCTGCTCACCTTCCGTGTGGCTCAGCTCCTAACAGGCCATGAACCAGTACAGGTCTGTGGCCCAGGGGGTTGAGGACTCATACTATAGAGAAAGCTAAAAGATAATGAAAGTATGGATGGAAGGCCCTGGCAGTTATGGAGCCCTCACATTTACTTTATCTCATTTGAACCCTTACAGTAATATGGAGGGTAGGTACTGTTACCCCATTTTATAGATGTGAAAAATGAGGCTAAGGCAAGTTAACAAGCCATCGTAAATAGCAGAGCCAAGACTCAAGTACAGCTCTTTTCAGCACAACTTCCATGATTTTTTCACTGTAGCACACTGCAGCTAATTTAATGAGGCAAGGCTAACATATACACAATTTTTGAGAGAAATAAAGTCCATCTGTACTCAAAGGCTAAATGCTTTCCAAACCACGTAACTCAGAACTTTCAGAGTTCTACAAAGGTGCCTCAGGGGCCATGTAACAGAGCTAGGACTGGTGGTGGTCATGGCAGAGGAAGGGAGAAGGGAAGAGGAAAATAAGGCATGGGGGAAAAAAAGGAGGGGGTCTCTTTATTTCCACCACAGCAGCTCTGCTTTCAGCTGTTTATATACTGAGGTTCTGTGTAAGAATTTATTTGGAGGGTAAAAGGGGATCAGCTGATAAGAAGAGATAAGATTTGGAAACCACTTGTATAGCTCTTGAGTGTATCAAGAACTGGAAGAGAATGAGTAGGAAAAGGCTTCATGAAGGAAATGGCACAGGGATCTTTAAAGATAGGGCAAGATTTGGACATGCAAAACAGAAGGCAATCCAGAAGAAATAATGTCAGGCATAGGAATTACCTATCTTTGTGTGAAACAGCACAGCCTAACTAGAATCCAGCTTTCTAACAGGGTTTAATAAAGAACAGATTACAGGGGACCCTGGACACTAGGCAAAGGCACTGAAATGAAATGCAATAGACAGTGAAGAATTGCATATTCTCAACTTTGGAAATAAAAAGATGAAAGTAATGTTTAAGAAAGGTAAGAATATTATCAGTACAAAGAATGATTCAGGAAGTGAAAAAGAATACATATAATACGGATACTACTCAAATGGCTCTTGAAAGGCAACATTGTTTTAAAAAACCCACAAAATGTAAGACAGGATCCAGTCCCAATGCCTACTGGCTGTGTGGTAAAGGAAAAGATCGACCATTTTTTTTTCTTTTTCTTTTTTTTTTTTGAGACAGAGTCTTGCTCGGTCACCCAGGCTGGAGTGCAGTGGTGCGATCTCGGCTCTCTGCAACCTCCACCTCCCAGGTTCAAGTGATTCTCCTGCCTCAGCCTCAGCCTCCCAAGTAGCTGGGATTACAGGCACCTGCCACCACGCCCGGCTAATTTTTGTATTTTTAGTAGAGACGGGGTTTCACCATGTTGGTCAGGCTGGTCTCCAATTCCTGACCTCAAGTGATCCACCCGCCTTGGCCTCCCAAAATGCTGGGATTACCGGCATGAGCCACCGCGCCTGGCCGAGATCAACAACTTTTGAGCGCCCATTTCCTTGTCTGTAAAATTTGGGTAATACATCCAAATTTCACAAAACCATTCTAAGACTCAAATAAATAATGTATATAAAAGCTAAAATACCATTCAAGTATTAGTTAGTGATGAAGGTGGGTTAGGAGGTTGGCGGCCAGACTGAAGAGGAATAAACCATTTCAGGAAGTAATTTCTAAGTAAGAATCAACATGACTTGGTGACAGAAGAAGCTAAAAGAATCCTGACAGATTGAGAAGGAGCAAGTTAGAGTGAGATAACAAATTAATTTAGGGCATGCAACTATGACAAGACTCAATCTAAGGTAACTTGGACACTTAGAATTGTTGCTTGGAAGAAAGAAAAATAGCAGTTAATGTCAAGAAGCATAGTGATTAACGATGTATCTATTTTTCATTTTATGTTTTTTGAGGTCACAGATACAGCCTGACCAGCCAGCTCCATACCTAAATATAATTTTGGTCTGGGAAAGTTACTTAACTCTTTGAATCTCAGCTTCTTCATCTGTAAAATGGAAATGATATCGACTTCAAAATACAGGCTCAATAAACGGTAGTAGCTATTATTCTGACAACCATTACCATGATTAGACCAGCTAGTCAAATGAGTGTATAGAAATAGGAACAGAACCTGTGAGAGAATATTTCAAATTTGAATCTGTCCTGTTCAAAAACCAAAGGTGGAATTGTTCATTGCTAACTCAGGAGGTAATAAAAATGGGAATAATTGCATGCACAACTGTTACACTGAATCCAAGGATAATTAAGGTTTTTTTAATATCTTAAAATATGTCTTTAAAAGAAACTCTCAAACTAACACGTCAAATGTGTCGTGAAACAAATCTTAACAAATGAAAAGTCCCACAACCCGTTATATCGACGTTAACTCCTCGGAGGGCGTATCTTGGAATAAAGGTTTCCCTGCCATTCAAACAAAAGACACCACGTGACTGCCAAAGAGGAAGAGAGGAAGGGTAGGGTGCTTCAAAAAGCAAAACAGGAAAAACGAGAAGGCTGGGGGACCAGAATGGACAGACTGACCCTACGTGGCGGGGCGACTGGACTGGGTAGCGGATTCTCGCGGGAAAAGTTCGGTTCAGCATTTGATTGCCTGGGCGTTCGCCCCTTTCGGACCACCCCTTTCCCCCATCTCCTTCCCCTTTCGCACCTTTCCGCTTCTGCCTCATTTCTGCGCCGCCGTAGCAGAGCCACCAGAGATAAAAATGCAGCCACAAACTCAGACCCCGGGGAACGCTGACAGCCACAAAGCAATCCCGCCTGTCGTAAAATGTCGGTCAATGTATCGTAAAGCTCTCCCCGGAAGCCGACGTGCACAAAGCCACGCCCCGCCCCTTGTTGCAGCTAGCCGGGTAGCAGGCGGCGCGTGAGGCCGCTAGGCTGTGATCCTGCCCCGGGTCTCAGGGATGGAGGATGGGAACGTCTGAACAGAGTGGCATCTTGGGGTTAGAAAGCTCGACCTGGGCAGTACAGCTATGGGACAGAGTTCCTGGATAGAGGCTGCGCCAGGAAGCCTAAGTGAAAGGGTGGAAGTGGATGGTCTCTTATGGAGGGGGTGTGGGAGCCCAGGGTCGTCACATCCGGGGAGGGTGGGTGGGAACGTGAATGGGCGAGATCCCGGAGGAGGAACCCTCCCATGTTGTGGAAACTAACTGAGGGCCTGGAAGAGACCAGGCGGGAATCGAGTAACAATCCGAGGTGCAGGCTTTGGGACCAGGTGGTCACCTTGGTCTTAGATGAATGGCACATATGATCGGTAACCATCGTGAAAGCTGTGGATGTCTCTTGTGGAAGGAAAATAACATCTCGGGACCCTAAACTCTGCCAAAGAAAAAAGTTAAGCTTAGGGCCGGGCGCAGTGGCTCACACCTGTAATACTAGCACAATGCTCATCTCAGGAGGCCAAGGCCAGCAGATCATCTGAGGTCAGGCATTCGAGACTACCCTGGCCAACATGGTGAAACCCTGTCTCTACTAAAAATACAAAAATTAGCCAGGCGTGGTGGTGCATGCCTGTAATCCCAGCTACTTGGGAGGTTAAAGCAGGAGAATCTCTTGAACCCGAAAGTGGAGGTTGCAGTGAGTGGAGATCGTGCTCTGGTGTGCACTCCAGCCTGGACGACAGAGCGAGACCCTGTCTCAACAACAACAACAACAAAAAGTTAAGCTTGTGAACTGAGTCACGCAAAAACTGCCTTCCTTCTGTTCCCAAACAGCTTCAAAGACAGAAGCCCACGTATCTCCCCAGGTGGCCTCCCAGAGGAGTTACTCACAGGGAAATTCCTTGTGAGTGGCAGAGTCTTTACCTTACAACACTTCTGTTGAATTCCACCCTGACCATGCAAATTTACAGTAGGTAGGGGACAAGGACAAGACTAGAAATCACCCTTCAGTCCACCCCAAGAAAAATGCGTATTTGACTCCTTCCTCTATGTTTACTTTGTCTTCTGTAAAAGGCAGATTTACTGAGTGTGAAATGAATGCATAGTTGTTCCTCTTTTCCCTTCTGCCTGCTCTTTCCCCTTTAAATATTGAAGTCCTCAAAACCCTCTTTGGAAAAACCACAGGCCCCAGATTCCATGATAACTTATGTCTCTTTTTCCTGGGTGTGTCCTCAACCTTGGCAGAATAAACCTCCAGACTGAGACCTGTCTCAGACCCTGGTTACGTTCTCCAGAAAAATACACAGGCACAAAATTTTCAAAATTTGGAGGCAGGACTTGGGATGTTTTCCTGAAACTCGTCTATGATCTCCTTTGTCCATGGGCTGGAGATTAAGAACCTCTCCCATTAATAAAGACAGGAATATGTACCCTACTAGAATTCAGGTAACAACGAGGCTTTGACCCCACTATGACACTGAAACTGGCCTTGCTAGGCTTTGTAACTTCCCAGCCTGCCAAGTTCAGTGGTATTTGTCTGACCTCATTGTCATCCTATACCAATGAACATAAGTTCTTTGTAAACTAAAAATAATTCTCAGCCCAGGGCATTCCAAAGTTAAACTGAAAAAGTAGTTCAGGCCATGATGGGAAGTGGGGGTGGACATGCCTCCTTATTCCCTCCTCCTTTTTAGAATTCAGGAGCTGCTAACCAGTATTAACATCAACACAGAGACCTTAAGGCTGATAGAGCACAGAACCAACTCTTGAAGTCTGATAAGAAACATTTACGGCCGGGCGTGGTGGCTCACGCCTGTAATCCCAGCACTTTGGGAGGCTGAGGCGGGCAGATTACGAGGTCAGAAGATCGAGACCATCCTGGCTAAACGCGTTGAAACCCCGTCTCCACTAAAAATACAAAAAATTAGCCGGGCATGGTGGTAGGCACCTGTAGTCCCAGCTACTTGGGAGGCTGAGGCAGGAGAATGGTGTGAACCCGAGAGGTGGAGCTTGCAGTGAGCCGAGATCGCACCACTGCACTCCAGCCTGGGCAACAGAGTGAGACTCCAGCTAAAAAAAAATAAAGAAAGAAAGAAACATTTACAATCTATTCTCTCTGAAGCCTGCTACCTGGAGGCTTCCTCTGCATAATAAAACCTTAGTCTCCACAACTGCGTATCTTAACCCAGACATTCCTTTCTGTTCATTTCAGGTCTATAGAAAATAACTCAACCAATTGCCAGTCAGAGAAAACTGAATCTGCCTGTGACCTGGAAGTGTTGCCCCCTGACCCCACATCAATGCTTTGAGTTGTCCCACCTTTCTGGATGTTCCGTGTGGGAGATGCGTGAGGGGAGAAGAAAAGACACGTACACAATACCTTTAAGGGTAAACAACCTTTATCCCATGTAAATGGCAAGGCAGATATAATAAGAAAATTGCAATGGGAAGGGTAGAAGGGAAAATATATATATATACCGATCAGACTATGGAGGATTTATCACAAGACCAAGAAGCAACGGCCTGGGTTCCAAACTCGAACACTACACTCACCAGACTATGGAGGATTCACCACGAGACTGGGAAGCAACAGCCTGGGTTCCAGAGTTGGCCACTCCTCCTTGCACAGACGAGGAAAGGTCTCCTGAAGCTTCGGCTGGGCCTGGGACCCTAGCTCATTTTCTAACAAGTTGTTTGGCATGACTCCCAGTCACAAGGGCCCTTCACAACTGGGCTGAAGGAACACAAAAAGGTCAACTTGTTTTTGCTATTGTCTATTGTTTTTCAATAACTAATGTGTAGGAATAGATTGAAATAGAGATTTCTCTGAAACAGCGCTGGATGAAAGCTTCAAGGGACTCACAAAACCTGTTCCAGGACTTGGTGACTATTGTTTGTGTACAGGTTCAATTGAATTCAGATTTAATATTTAACTTTGCCTCCACGCTAGACCAAACCAATATACATCTTACATGTAGTAATGTCTTATAACTCCCTAAAATGTATAAAGTCAAGCTGTAACCTGACCACCTTGGACACATGTTCTCAGGATCCCCTGGGGCTCTGTCATGGACCATTGTGAGGTGGGAAGTGGGACTCTGTTCTGGAGGCAGAGTTTGGACACTGGATCAAGTTGGGGACTAGCTGAAACAGGGCAGGGGTGGAAGCAGCTTTCCATAAGATGCCCACCAGTATGCCATGTCAGTTTACTATTGCCGTGGCAACACCTGAACATTACCCTCCCCTTTTCATGGCAATGACCTGATGACCTGGAAGTTACCACCCTCATTCTCTACATTTCTGTGTAAATCACCCCTTAATTTGTATATAGTTAAAAGTGGGTATAAATATGACTGCATAACTGTCTCTGAGCTGCTCTTCTGGGCACTGCCTGTGAGTAGCCCTGCTCCACAAGGAGCAGCCCCTCTGCTGCAGCTGTGCACTGCTGCTTCAATGCAAGTTGCTATTTAACACCACCAGCTCACCACTGGATTGTTTCCTGGGCGAAGCCAAGAACCCTCCCAGGCAAAGCCCCAATTTTGGGGCTTTCCTGTCTTGCATCAGTTGGTCCCTCATGGCTCAGAATAAATCTCTTCAAGTATTTTACAGAGTTTGACTCTTTTTGTCAACACTTCCATGAACATCTTTTATGACAGGGCCCTCCACTCTCTTGGTTTTTCTTCTCTTTCTTTTGTGGACTCTGTCTCTGCCTCACCTCAGAATACTAGTGTTCCACAGGGGTCACTCAGCCTTGTCTCTCCAAGGTGATCCCCAGAGCACCACGTATTTGCTCCCAGGTTTCTAGTGCAACCCCAACTTTTCCCCTATTTGATATCTTGTTAGATTTGGGTGTCTAATAGGCATCTCAAACTTAACATGTCCCAAACAGAACTCTATTATTACTCCAGATCTGCTCTTCCTTACCTAACGGCACCATCCTCTACCTCTTCCCTGTTTTACCTCAGAGAGAGGGGGAGGGAGATAGGTGGTTATAGGTGTAATTTTAAATAGGGGTTACAGTAGGCCTTATTGAGAATGTGATGTTTGAGCTGATACTTGATGTGTAGATATGTGGGAAAGACTATTTCTGGCTAAGATAATGGTTAGTGCAAAGGTCCTAGGTGAAGGCCAGGCACAGTGGCTCACACCTGTAATCCCAGCACTTTGGGAGGCTGAGGCGGGCAGATCACAAGATCAAGAGATCAAGACCATCCTGGCCAACATGGTGAAACCCTATCTCTACTGAAAATACAAAAATTAGCTAGGCATTGTGGCATGTGCCTGCACTCCCAGCTACTCGGGAGGCTGAGGCAGGAGAATTGCTTGAACCTGGGAGGTGGAGGTTGCAGTGAGCCGAGATCTCACACCACAGCACTCTAGCCTGGTGACAGAGCGAGACTCCAACTCAAAAAAAAAAGTCCTAGGTGAGAGGATGTCTGGGGTGTTCAAGGAGACTGAGGAGGCTGACATCATGGGAGCAGTGGGTGAGGCAATGTGAAAGAGAGGTCGGAGGAGTGGCGCATGGGGCAGGGGGCAGTGCAGCTCATGAAACACCTTGTGGGCCATTGAAAGGCCTTTGGCTTTTACCCTAAGTGAGATGGGGAGCCACTGGTGTTTTTGGCAGAGAATTGAATGGATCTGATCTGTAATTTAAAAGCATGTCTATTTAGCTGCATTGAGAATAGACTGTGGGAGGGGGTTGGTGTAGAAGTGGGGAGAGCAGGTGGGTGGCAGTTACCATGGCCAGGCCAATGATTCCCAAACTTTGCTGCAATTGGAATTGCCTGGAGATCAGTGAAAACTTTCCAGTGCTCAGATCACATCCCACACCTATTAAATCAGAATATCAAGGGGTGGGAGTCAGGCATTACCATGTTTAAAAGATCCTGGGTTATTCCAATGTGCAGCAAAATTCAGGAACCACTGAATGAGGCCAGAGATTATTGTGACTCAAATCGGGGTAGTCAGCAGTGAAGGTGGTGAGAAGTGTTCAGATTCTGAATATAATTTGAAGATTTCAACAAGACTTTTTGACAGATCAGATGTGGAATATGAATGGCAGACAGGAACATCAAGTGTGACACCAAAGCTTTTGGACTAAGGGACTGGAAAAATGTAGTTATCATTAGATGAAATGGAGAAAATTAGGTGGAGAGGTGCTTCAAGGGACTGGCGGGGATTGGTTTGAACTTGTATTTTCGGATGACTAGTGAACAGGAAGACACAAAAGAGGTTGACACTGGATATCAGTCGAGAGACATCGGCATGTGTACGAAATTGAAAGCTGCGAAACAGGGTGGCTGTGGAAAGGAAAGAGACCGAAGATGAAGCTTTGGGGTATTTTATTAACAGGTTGAGGATCAAGGGAATAACCAGTGAAGGAGACTGAGGAGCACTTCCAGGGAGATGGAATGAAAACTAGGGGAGTGGTTATCTGAAAGCCAAGTGTAGAAAGTTTGTCAAACAGGAGGGAATGATCAACCAGGTCAAATGCTCCTGATGGCTCAAGAAAGATAAAGGTTGAAAATTGACCAGGATCACTGTGGACTTTGACAAGAACAGTTTTAATGGAATGGGAAGGGTGAAGGCTTGACTCGAATAAGTTTATATTAGCTTGAGAGGAAAGGAGTTTGAGACAGTAAGTAGAGATAACTCTTTTGAGGATTTGTGGGGTTTTGTTTGTTTTTTTGGAGGCAAGGTCTTGCTCTGTCACCCAGGCTGGAGTGCAGTGGTGCAATCACAGCTCACTGCAGCCTCGACCTCCCAGGCTCAAGTGATCCTTCCATCTCAGCCCCTCAAGTAGCTGGGACTACAGGCATGCGCCACCCTGCCTGGCTAATTTTTATTTTTATTTTTTTAAAAACGGGGGTCTCCTTATGTTGCCCAGACTGGTCTTGAACTCCTGGGTTCAAGTGATCCTCCCGCCTCAGCCTCCCAAAGTGCTGACACCATGCCCAGCCTAGGATTTTTGTCATAAAGAAGTGCAGAAAAATATACTAATACCTGGCAGGGAAATGGAGGTCCAGGGAGTGTTTGTTAAGGTGGAATGAATGACATCAAATCTGTTCACAGATGGGAATAATCCAGTGGAGACTGAAAGTTTGGTGAATTAGAGAAGAGGGGGAAGTACTCTACGTGGTTCTTCAGTTAGAGAGAGGGATGGAATCTGGTGCACAAGAGAAGGGATTGGCCTTTAATGGGTGCATGGATAGTTCGTCTAGCAACAGGCTGGAGGGCAGAGCACCGGATAGGTGCTTGGGGGTGATGATGAGGCTCTGTGGATGTTCTCATTGCTTCAGTGTTTTCAGTGAGCTCAATGGAAATTCAGCCTGAGAGAATGGAGAAACATCTAACAGGCCTAGCATTCAGGTGTCCAATAGCAGGTGCCAAGGACTACCATAAAGAACCCCAGAGGCTGGACCCAGTGGCTTACACCTGTAATCCCAACACTTTGGGAGGCCGAGATGGGAGGATTGCTTGAGCTCAGGATTTGAGTTCAGCCGGGTAACATAAGGAGACCTCATCTCTACTAAAGTTTTGTTTTGTTTTTGTTTTTTGTTTTTTTAAGCTAAGTGTGGTGGCATATGCCTGTAGTCCCAGCTGCTTGGGAGGCTGAGGGGGGAGGATCACTTGAGCCCAGGAGGTTGAGGTTGCAGTGAGCCGTGATAATGCCACTACACTTCAGCCTGGGTGACAGAGTGAGACCCTGTCTAAAACAAACAAACAAAAACAAACAAAGGAACTCAGGAAGCTTTATTTTTTTATTTTTTGAGATGGAGTCTCCCTTTGTCGCCCAGTCTGGAGTGCAATGGCCTGATCTTGGCTCACTGCAACCTCTGCCTCCCGGGTTCAAGCAACTCTCCTGCCTCAGCCTCCTGAGTAGCTGGGACTACAGGCGCACGCTGCCATGCCCGGCTAGTTTTTGTATTTTTAGTAGAGACAGGGTTTCACCGTGTTGGCTAGGCTGGTCTCAAGCTCCTGACTTCAGGTGATCCGTCCACTTCGGGCTCCCAAAATGCAGGGATTACAGGTGTGAGCCACTGGGCCTGGCCCCAGGAAGCTTTAAAAATGCTCCAAATTAATTGTAGTAATTAAGTAATTTAGTAGCATTTGTGGTTAATTGTTGAAGCTAAGAAATAGCCAGTAGAGGGAGAGCCGAGCACGCGTGAAATGAATGTAAGTGTAAGGTGTGATTTTGCCTAGAGGGATCAGTATAAGACTCAGCACCTAGGATGGCATTTGTGCTGACTTTCTTTGTTCTGAACTTTAGCCTGGTGTTTCTATGGTTTTCTTATGGAGGACGGACGTCATCTTGCCAAAAGTTCAAAGCAGTTTTTAAGACCACAGTCTCAACATTTAATCTTCAATTCTTTCCCTGTTCTGACCTCTTTACCTTCTGAATCCCCTCTTTGGACTAAATACATACCTAGAGTACTGAGGGTTGTCCTGGTAATGACTGAGTTGGCCTTTAAAGGTAACATACACCCTTGGCCCAGCACGGTAGGTCACACCTGTAATCCCAGCACTTTGGGAGGCCAAGGTGGGCAGATCACATGAGGTCAGGAGTTTGAGACCAGCCTGGCCAACATGGTGAAACCCTGTCTCTACTAAAATTAAAAAAAAAAAAAAATAGCCAGGCATGGTGACGCACCCCTGTAGTCCCAGCTACTCAGGAAGCTGAGGCAGGAGAATCGCTTGAACCCAGAAGGCGGAGGTTGCAGTGAGCTGAGACAGCGCCACTGCACTCTAGCCTGGACGACAGAGCAAGACTCTGTCTCACAAAAACAAAAAACAAAAAACAGTAACACACACCCTGAAGCTGAGGGTTCAAGCGACAACTTTTTCTCTGTATGTGATGTGACGGTTTGGGTTTCCAGACATAGCAAAGTGGACTGGGTTTTTTTTCTTCTCTCCTGGACAGCACTTTCAAATTTTTGTTTTCTGGGTTTATTAAAAATATGAATTTAAAATTAGATGGGCGTGATGGTGCATGGCTGTGGTCCCAGCTACCCAGGAGGCTGAGGTGGGAGGATGGCTTGAGCCTGGGAGGTTGAGGCTACAGTGAGCTATGATGACGCCATTGCACTCCAGGCTGGGTGACAGAGCAAGACCTTATCTCTAAATAAATAAAGACAAAAAAAATACTGATTTAAAATTTAAGTTCCAGAAAGATGTAAAGCGGTATATCACTCATTTCTACACTCAAACAATCCAATGATGTTTTATTTTTGGCAAATGTTATTTTTGGTGAATTTTAAGACTTTGGGTCAAGAATAACTCTATATTTATTATCTCATATCCTCCATCTCTCCCAATCATGTCTTATAGTTGGGTGTCAGGGAGCCAGTGCTTTGTTTCTCTTGGAACTGGGGCATTTTTCCTATCTGCTCCAGTGAACCAGTCATCTGAATAGTGTTCACCCTCAGAGAAAAGATGCTGTGGAAGGATGCAGTGATGCATTTGGAAAGGAAAAAAGACAGATCTGCCTACTTGTAGGAACATGGCAGAGAAGGATGCAAGATCCCTGTTTCATGTACCATTTAGATTTTTTTTTTTTTTTTTTTTTTGAGATGGAGTCTTTCTCTGTCACCCAGGCTGGAGTGCAGTGGCGCGATCTTGGCTCACTGCAGCCTCCATCTCCCAGGCTTAAGTGATTCTCTTGCTTCAGCCTCCTGAGTAGCTGGGACTACAAGGTCCTGCCACCATGCCTGGCTAATTTTTTTTTTTTTTTTGTATTTTTAGTAGAGTTGGGGTTTCACCACGTTGGCCAGGCTGCTCTTGTACTCCTGACCTCAAGTGATCTGCGTGCCTCGGCCTCCCAAAGTGCTGGGATTACAGGAGTGAGCCACCGCGCCTGGCGAATTTAGATTTAAGTGAAAGAAGACAGCATAAATCAGTATCTGTGGGAGGAGACCGTGATAAATAGCTCCCTGATGGCAAGTCAGTTTCACTTCTGCTGTGTAAACGTGGCTTTCCGATTGTGGCCAAAAGGGCTACGTACCCCAGCTGGTTCCAAATACCTGAACCAAGGAGAAGCTGCCACCATCTCCTCTGTGGACTCCTGTAACCAAAGCAGAACTTTTTTTTTTTTTTTTTCTGTTCAGTGACATCTGGTAAGTTGTTTCTTTTATGTAATTTATACTGTAACTTGTGGTTGATTTTTTAAAAATGGACCTTAATTTTTAGAACAGTTTTGAGTTTACAGGAATATTGAGAAGACAGTTTAGAGCATTCCCATGTAATTCCCAACCAACTTCCCCTATTATCTTATATTAGTGTGGTACATTTGTTACAACTGATGAACCGATAGTGGTATGTTATTGTTAAACTAGAGTCTGTACTTGATTCAGATTCTTGGTTTTTATCTAACATCTGCTTTCTACTGTGGAATCCTATTCAGGATAGCACATTACATTTAATTATGTTCCCTTAGGCTCCTCTTAGCTGTAACGTTGTTTCTCAGACTTTCCTTGTTTTTGATGAATATGGCAGTTTTGAGGAGTACTGGTTGGGTATTTTGTAGGCTTCTCCTATTGGCATTTGTCTGATGTTTTTCTCACGATTAGACTGGAGTTACGGGTTTTGAGGAAGAAGTCCCAGAGTTAAAGTGCTGTTCTCATCACATCATATCAAGGGACAATATTGTCAACATGATTTAGGACTGTTGGTGTTGACCTTGACCACCTGGTAGAGGCAGCGCTTGTCTGGTTTCTCTGCTATAAAGTGATCTTTTCCCCTCTCCAATCTCTGCCCTGTTCTCTTTAGAAAGAAGCTGCTATGCACAGCACACACTTAAGGAGCAGGGAGTTTTATTCTCCCTCTTTGAGGATGGAGTAGCTATGTAAATTATTTGGAATTCTTCTGTATATGGGACATTTGTCTCTTCTCTCTCATTTGATTTTCTTAAAGCAAGTTATTTCTTGAGGGAAAGTGAATTTTACTTTTCTGTTTGCTTAAGTGAATTTTGGGGGTTTGGTTTGTTTGTTTTTGAGGCCTCACTCTGTTACCCAGGCTGGAGTGCAGGGGTATGAACATGGCTCACTGCAATCTTGACCTTCTGGGCTCAAGTAATCCTCCTGCCTCAGCCTTCTGAATAGCTGGGACTACAGATGCATGCCGCCACGCCCAGCTAATTAAAAAAAAATTTGTAGAGGTGAGAGTCTCACTTTGTTGCCAAGGCTGGTCTCAAGCTCCTGGGCCCAAGGGATCCCCTCTCATCTCAGCCTCCCAAAGTGCTGGGATTACAGGCATGAGCCACCATGCCCAGGCTGTTTAAGCGAATTTTAAGGCTATGTAAAAAGGCCAGTGGGTTAGAAATGGGGAGAATCAGGTTTTAGTTTGAATTTTACTGAACAGTGCGATCTTAGGCAAGTCATTAATCATTCCTCCCAAAAGAAAACAGCTATTGCAGAAATTGCTGGCAGGTGTATGAATTCCTGATAAGGAGGAAGTGTCATCTTATGCCTCATTAGCTTTAACAAGCTTGGGAGAGCAATATGAGAAGATTCAAATTCGTTTTGCTAGAATTTGCTAAAGTACGTTATGAAAATATCTGCTTATTTTGCTTACCTCTTTACCTAGGGAAGAAAGATGGAGAAAAACATGCCATCCCAAAGCCTCCCTTCTACTATGAGTGCTTCTGGTGGCCACATTTCTAATGCTGAACACATTAGCCGATGTGTTAATGCTGAAAACATACCTCTTTTCCTTTAGAGATTTGGAGGCCCTTGTTTCACTTTTGCTTCTGAGCTAATGTGTTTAAATTGCTCCCTTGGGACATCCCTAGTTTGGAAGAGCAGTGCAGTGGCCAACGAGGTGGTTGGGAAATGTTGCCAACACCAAAGTTACTTAAACCTCAACCCAAACTCAAAGAGAAAGGAAATAAATTCTAAATTTCATCAACATTCTGTCATTTCATTAACAGTCTCCTCCTCTTCCTTCTTTCATTCTTCAGCTTGCCTTCTTGTGAGAGCAAGAAAATCTTGACCAAAGATTCTTTTTTTATTTTTTTGAGATGGAGTCTCACTCTGTCACCCAGGCTGGAGTGCAGTGGCATGATCTCGACTCACTGCAACCTCTGCCTCCCGGGTTCAAGCGATTCCTCTGCCTTAGCCTCCTGAGTAGCTGGGACTACAGGCGTGTGCCACAATGCCTGGCTAATTTTTTGTATTTTTAGTGGAGACAGAGTTTCACCGTGTTAGCCAGGATGGTCTCGAACTCCTGATCTCATGATCTGCCTGGCTCAGCCTCCCAAAATATTGGGAATACAGGTGTGATCCACTGCACCCAACTGATCAAAGATTCTTTAAGGAAGATGGTAGAGCATCCTCAATATGTTTGATCAATGGGGACAAGAACGGGAGTCAGCATCTCAGCTAAGGTGGCATCTGTTCCCCAAAGACTAACAGACGTGGTCTGGATGACACTAGTACTGATTTCTAGTTTAATTACCTTCACAAAATATTCGAAAAATAACATTTGTACAGATGCATAAGTACCTGTAGAGCAATTTTGCATTCATTATCACATTTAATTCTCACAACGAACTCTTTTTGATTTTTTATTTTTTTGAGATGGAGTCTTGCTCTGTTGCCCAGGCTGGAGTGCAGTGGTGCGATCTCGACTCGCTGCAACCTCTGTTTCCTGGCTTCAAGCGACTCTCCTGCCTCAGCCTCCCAAGCAGTTGGGATTACAGGCGTGCAGTACCATGACCAAGTAATTTTTGTATATTTAGTAGAGACAGGGCTTCACCATGTTGGCCAGGCTGGTCTCGAACTCCTAACCTCAAGTGATCTGCCCACCTTGGCCTCCCAAGGTGCTAGAATTATAGGCATGAGCCACCGTGCCCAGCCAATGAACTCTTGACATAGGTATTTTTTTAAACCAATTCT
This sequence comes from Symphalangus syndactylus, assembly GCF_028878055.3. Taxonomy (NCBI): domain Eukaryota; kingdom Metazoa; phylum Chordata; class Mammalia; order Primates; family Hylobatidae; genus Symphalangus; species Symphalangus syndactylus. The sequence continues at coordinate 121,009,411 of NC_072432.2, read as the reverse complement.
ATCCTATATGTGGAGAAATAGAGGTTCAGAGAGATCAGGTGATTTGCTCTGTGTTGCATTGAAGATTGGGAGCAGAAGCAAAAATCCAGGCATTCTGACTCCAAATCCCTAGTAATTTTCACTCCACCATTCACATCTGGAATATGGAAGCCCTTTGTTTGCAGATAATGTGACCATATTGTTCCCTGCTGTACCCCCAGTATCTAGAACAGTGCCTGGTGCACCATAGGTACTCACAAATATTTGTTGAATGAATTGATGAATAAATAAAATAATAAATATAATTCCTGCTATGCTTAATCTTACCATCTAAGATATATATCTATATCTATATATAGATAGCTTTATCTATATAGAGATACAAAAAATATATCTATCATCATTCATTCAACAAATTATTTAGTGCTTGCTGTGTACCATGCACTTCCTATATTTATTAAAAGTAGAGAGTAAACCAATGTTAATGACCAAATGCCCCTTTGAGAAACTTTGCTAATTTAAGTATTTAAATTTAAGTAAGTAAATAGTGTTGGCAAGGGTTAATGATGCGAGGCAAGGTAGGGTGAAATGAGATTCTGCCTAAGGAGAATAACTAGGGGAAGAGTAAAGGACATTTGTCATTTGTAATAAACACATTGAATTTTGCATAGAACACAAAAAATGCAGTGAAAATGTACTCGTCTGATAGTCTGTCTCTCTCTCTGGCTTGTTTTACTTCTGAGGGTGTCTTTGAGTTTGCAGGCAGTAAGGCTGGGTGTGGTGGCTCACGCCTGTAATCCCAGCAATTTGGGAGGCCAAGGTAGGCAGATCACCTGAGGTCAGGAGTTCGAGACCAGCCTGGCCAACATAGTGAAACCTCGTCTCTTCTAAAGATACAAAAATTAGCCGGGCGTGGTGGCAGGCACCTGTAATCCCAGCTACTCGGGAGGCTGAGGCAGGAGAATCACTTGAACCTGGGAGGCGGAGGTTGCAGTGAGCTGAGATCATGTGCCACTGCACTCCAGCCTGGGCAATAGAGCAAAAATTCCATCTCAAAAAAAAACGAAGAACAAAAAAACAAAAGCAAAAACAAAAAAGCAGTTTGCAGGCAGTAGCTTCAGCTTCAGTTCCTGCCTACAATGCTATCAAGTTGCTACTCTCTCTCCCCACTCAACAGCCTTCCTTCTCATGAAATACCATTGCCATGCATTTGAGGGAACCCTCCTTTGTGGGCATTACTCCTTCCATTCCCCTATGCCTGAGCTCCAGGGGGCTTGTTTAAATAGTGCCTATTAGAGGCTGCTGAGTGTGATGAAAAGAACATTGAACTTGGAGTCAGGAAAACTGAGTTTCAGCCCTCATTGCCATAACCTTACTATGTGACCTTGGACAAGTTTCTTCCCCTTCCTGGTCTTCAGGGTCTGGATCAGTATAAGAAGGGGCCCTAGCATTCTTTTTTTTGAGACAGAGTCTCGCTTTGTTGCCTAGGCTGGCAGTGGCATGATCTCGGCTCACTGCAACCTCCACTTCCTGGGTTCAAGCAATTCTTCTGCAGCAGCCTCCTATGTAGCTGGGATTACAGGCGCGTGCCACCACACCCGGCTAATTTTTGTATTTTTAGTAGAGATGGGTTTTCACTATGCTGGTCAGGCTAGTCTCGAACTCCTGAACTTGTGATCCACCTGCCTCAGCCTCCCAAAGTACTGGGATTACAGGCGAGAGCCACTGCACCCAGCCCGCATTCTTTATTCAATGCCATGATATGCAGCTGTTCTAATACAGGAATGACCTGCATTTGTGTTGCCTCTGTGATTTTCCTGTAAGAAAAAAGACAATAAGCAAACACAAACAGAAGAAAAGGAGAGGGAGAGAAGCAAGAATAACTGTGAAAAGTTACAATTATTTATCAGGAAACCAGTTCTGTGCGACCTTCCTATATCTAGCTGAATGTGCACAGTCTTATTTAAAAGATGCTATTCTTAGGTTCAGTGCGCATGAATGTAAATAAGCACTAAAAGCAAAACTTCAGTGTTAACCACATAGCTGAAATACAAGCAAAATAGACCACACAGGCAGAAACTTGCTTATCTGAGCAATAAATTTGGACTGTTATCAATTGCTTCTCCACAGAAACCAAATTTTCACAATGAACACCATCATTCCTTCCCTTTGGGGGGAAATAGACTGCAGGATGATTTGAAGAAGGACTATACTCCTGTGGCTCATTTTCTCCTTAATACAATGCACTTGAAATCACAGTGCTCTCGGTGTACTGCTCTTGGCCACATGGAAGCCCTAATCATTGGTACGGTCTCAGTTTCAATGACAAGTGACATTTTCAAAATGAGAATTTTCGTCTTTTGAGCACCCATCTAAATCAGAGAACACTCACACTTTAAGGACTAGTTCAGTCTTTGCCTTACACATGGGAAACCTGAGGCCAGGGTGATAAAACGACTTGTCTGAAGTCCTCCAGCTTTATTGATTGGTGGCAAAGCTGGAGCTGGAAGCTTCCACACCGGATTTCCAGACTAATGTTCTTCCCACCTCATCATTTAGTTCAACCCAATGACTATATACTGAATGTCTGTACCAAACTACCCCCATTTGTTTATCTCTTTTCCTTTTTATGTACTTCGTGTTTATTTTCTTCTGTCCTCTTAGCCTTTTTGCAAATGATCCCTTTCCATTTGCCAGTGTTTTTGTTTGGTCATCAAATGATCCCTTCCCGCCAGTCTTTGAACATTGGCCAAAGGAATTTGAAGCCCAACCCACCACAACCAAATCCACATAATTTCCAATTATTCCAAATTTCAGTTAGAGTTCACAAATTACTTGTAGACGAAAACCATAGATGCTGCTACGGAGGAAGGTGTGTGGTTTTCTGTCTTCATTGCATGCAGCTAAACCCAAACTAACCCCAGCTAGTTACATGCTAATGGCCCTTGCTGGAAACTGTGTACTGTTGATTTAGTAAATGAAGTCAAATGAACTAAAGTTCCTGTGATTCTGAAAGAAGCCAAAACCACTACCTGTATTCCAGAATTCAGTGACCACAGCTGCTTCTGCTCTAAACTCAAAGCCCTTTGATTTTGTGCCCTTTAATCCAGAGCTCTCTCAGTTGAAGGGCCCTAATCTTAGTGTCTGTATGACCATGACTCTCATCAACTTGGTCTTTCAGTTCTTTTATACTTTATCTGGCTCCACTGTTTCCTCCTAGAATTTGAATTCCAGCACACCAGCTGTCCTGGAGGTCAACCATGGATTTGTCCACTGGTTGGATCATACATTTTGTTTTGCTTCCAGTGCTCACTGTGATAATATGATGCCTAACATTTCATACGCGTCACTCCTTGAGCTGCTGTCTTCAGAAAACAACAGATCTTTTTCCTAGGGGTAATCCTAGTTCTGTATCTTTTTTTTTTTTTTTCTTTCAGACAGGGTCTTGCTGTCACCCAGGCTGGAGTGCAGTGGTGCAATCATAGCTCACTGCAACCTTGAACTCCAGGGCTCAAGGGATCCTCCCACCTCAGCCTCCCAAATAGCATGTACTACAGACGTGTGTCACCACAACCGGCTAATATTTTTTTTTAGTAGTGTCAAGGTCTCACTTGGTTGCCCAGGCTGGTCTGAAACTCCAGGGCTCAATCAATCCTCCCTCCTCAGCCTCCCAAAGTGCTGGCATTATAGATATGAGCCATCACACCCTGCCTAAAATTATTGACATGCATTATGGTATATTTACTCATGTTATAGCCCATCTACCTTTTTTTTCTCTTGTAACTCACCTAGGTTTTGATGTGTGTCAGCATTTCTGACTCAGTATTCCAAACAATAAATTGCTTGTGCCTCTTGTGAAATTTGGTGACCTCGTAGAGCACTTCTACTACCAGCTTTCCTGGTGAAAATTTCAAGTAAGAACATAGAATCTTGGGATTTGAAGAAGGCTTAAAATTTATCTATCTCAATGTCGTTATTAGGTGGTCATATCAATATAGGTTCAGACACCTCTAGAGGCAGAAAACTCAGGGTTTCCTAAGGGAGCTCATTCTATTTTGGATAACTCTGATTAGTTGAGAATGTTAAACCAAAATGCTTTCTTGTACCTTCCACCTAGTGGATCTATTTCTACCCTCTGGGAACCCTAGAAAATATGCAGGATGTCTCTTTTATTTGCAACTGTAAGGTAATGCATTTGAAGACCACCATGAAGGCCCCCCCCGCATCTTCTGCCTTTACCTGTGTCTTCCCTTCCTCACATCAAATATTCCTCATCCCCATGGAATAGTCCTCACTGTGAGTGCTGCTTCATTTGCATACATGACTATTTATTTCTACTCTTTGCTTTACTCTTTAATCAAGGACTCGCTAACATACCAAAAATGAATTCAGGGCCAGGCATGGTGGCTCACACCTGTAACCCCAGCACTTTGGGAGGCTGAAGAGGGTGGATCACTTGAGTTCAGGAGTTCAAGACCAGCCTGGCCAACATGGTGAAACCCCATCTCTACCAAAATTACAAAACTTAGCCAGGCATGATGGTGCAATGCCTCTAATCCCAGCTACTCTGGAGGCTGAGGCAGGAAAATCGCTTGAACCCAGGAGGTGGAGGTTGCAGTAAACTGAGATTGTGCCACTGCACTCCAGCCTGGGCAACAGAGCAAGACTCTGTCACAAGCAAACAAATCACCAGATAAAAACAACGAATTTAGCTTTTAAACATCCTTTGGTGTGGAATCTCACCAAAAGCTTCCCATCCGTTATGTTATCCATTCATTCAGCTAACATTTAGTTAGTCATTGCTCTTCTTGATAGAAATGCACCACTGAAAAAAATGCAGTCCTCTGACCTCGAGTGGTTTGACCAGGAGGAAGAGACGTAAGCACAGCACGGTATTATAACACAGGAGTGTATGGAGCAGCGGGGACATGGGGGGGAATGAGTGGGAATCAGACACCGTTTCACAGAGGAAACACTAGAACAGGATTTTGAAGCAAGAGCAGGAATTCACCTGCGAGAAGCAGGGAAGGGCACCCCACATGTGATAAAATGCTCAACAGTTCAATAGGTTACCCTGCTTTGGAGAACTGTAAGGAATGTGGGATGGTCTGAAAATGGGCTGCAGAGAGGAGGAAGAGAGAGGGAAAGAGGTCTACCTAAGACTCAGAATCTTGCACTTAATCATGGCTCTCACCCCATTCACCCAACACCCACCAAATACAGAAGCCGTTTAGTCAGTTAATTTAATTTGGGGTTAATGTGCAAATGAGACATAGTTTCCCTAAATAACAGCCTGTGGGTCTAGTAGGACAGATCAAAGGTGATTTTGCATATTTCAGAAGGGCGGGTGACTCTGCTTTTGAAATACACGACTGAGTGATCCAAACAGAAACATCGGGTAACGGCAAGTAAGCACGTTGGGTGTTCCTCACTCGTGTTCCTCAAATTCTTCTCTATGGGTGGAGATGAAGCAGCTCCAGGCTAGCAGATTCTACCCTGTCTGGGCAGTGCCCTCTGTTCTGAGCCTCCATGGGTCCAGTTCTCCCTCTATGTCCAAGCCCTATCTGCTGGTGGACTGGAGACCAACTGGATCTGTCCCTTCTTTTGGATGTGCCTCTCCTCTCCCTCCTGCAGACATGCATCTCCTTCCCCAGTCAGCAGCCCCCCAAAGCAACTCCAGGGAACTCTAGGAATATCTAATGTTCCATCCACCTCCCAGATTCCTGCTGAGATTTCCTGGAACTAAATATCACTGGCACAGGGTTCAAGGCTTGCCCCAATGGAGCACTGATGCCACCCAAAGCAGTGAAGCTATATAAATTCACCTTCACAGCTCTGGTCACCAGAGGCTTATTCTCATTTCAGTGTGAGTTACCCTAAAGCTCTCAGGTAATATTGGTTTAGACTGTCTTTTTTTTTTTTTTTTCCTCAGCAGAGTCTCACTTTGTCATCCAGGCTGGAGTGCAGTGGTTCCATCTTGGCTCACTACAACCCCCGCCTCCCAGGTTCAAGAGATTCTCCTGCCTCAGCCTCCCGAGTAGCTGGGATTATGGGCACCCACCACCACGCCTGGCTAATTTTGGTATTTTTGGTAGAGACGGCATTTCACCGTGTTGGTCAGGCTGGTCTTGAACTCCTGACCTCAAGTGATCCTCCCGCCTTGGCCTCCCAAAGAGCTGGGATTACAGGCGTGAGCCACTGCACCTGGCCTAAGTATTATTGGAAACCAGTGTTCAAACACTAATCTTTGTTATATTTCCATCGAGTAGTGTACTAGGTGTTGTGAGGGATTCAGAGATAAGTTGGAATGGGCAGAAATACCGCACAAGCAGATTGACACATCCTTAGGTTTTGCTTTCTGTATTTTCAAATTCTGCTACCTCACCTGTCTTTGTACTTTGTCTTCACAGCCTGGTTCTCCTAAGCTGAGAAGAGCAGGAGTTCACGTAACAAGGAATGGCAGAAACGAAGGATGTTTTTGGCCAGGAACCACATCCAGGTAACATCTCTGCAGTATCTTCTGATGGAGGGTATAGGAACTGATGGAGGGTATAGGATAAAAGGCAAATAGGTTGGGACTGTATTTCACTGTTGTCATTGTTCCTTACTCTTTATTCAGAAGATGCTTTCTCATGACAAATTTAAATAGTGAATGAAGATCAGATATTTCAACGGTAACTGAAATAGCCTGTTCATAATGAAGTGAGCTGTTTGGCCAGCAGTTAAATAAGTGTGGCTTTTTCCTTAAAAAAAAACAAAAAAAGTTCCAGGCTGGGCATGGTGGCTCACACCTGTAATCCCAGCAATTTGGGAGGCCAAGGCGGGTGGATCACATGAGGTCAGGAGTTCGTGACCAGCCTGACCAACATAGTGAAACCCCATCTCTACTAAAAATACAAAAGTTAGCCAGGTGTGGTGGTGTGTGCCTGTAGTCCCAGCTACTTGGGAGGCTGAGGCAGGAGAATGACTTGAACCCAGGAGGCAGAGGTCGCAGTGAGCCAAGATTGTGCCATTGCACTCCAGCCTGGGCGACAGAGTGAGACTCCATCTCAATAATAATAATAATGTTCCAGAAAGTCAGCTTGGACTCTCTGAAGGTAGCTTCTCTTACAAGACCCCTGGAATGACATTAGGCGGCTTTCCGTAGAAGGAGAGATGTGGGTGCCTTGGAGCGGCTCCTGGAAGGGTGACTCACAGTGGAGTCAGTGCGGGTGGCTTCCCTCCCTCAGAAGGCTGGTATTTGGCCCCGGGAGCCAATGAGGGAGCCTTCCCTATAGGACGATGACAGGGATGTAACCCCCAGTTGCAGAAAACAGTGGCGTATCATATCCTTTGTGTTTTGAGGACTGAAGAGGGAACGTTTCCTCACTCCGAGGGGATGGATTTCCTTAGGGGCAAGGCGAAGCAGTGTTTCGGGGTTAGTGGGGTGATGCTAGCATCTGAAGCAAGCCTGAGCAGGCATATAGGAAGAGCTGCCACTTTGGGGTCCCCTCAGTTGAGCTTAGCCTAGAGGAATGGGATCGTTTTGCTTGGAAGAGTTCTGGCAGTTTCTGGCAATGCTCTGAATCATGTCTGTAATCCCAGGACTTTGGGAGGCCAAGGCAGGAGGATCTCTTGAGCCCAGGAGTTCAAGACCAGCCTAGGCAACACAGCAAGACCTCATCGCTGGGAAAAAAAAAAAAAAAAAATTAGCCAGGCGTGGTGGTGAGTGCCTGTAGTTCCAGCTACTTGGGAGCTGAGGTCGGAGGATTGCTTGAGCCAAGGAGGTTGGGGCTGCAGTGAGCCATGACCCTGCCACTGCACTCCAGCCTGGGGGAGAGTGGAGACCCCATCTCGAAAAACAAATTTCAACAGTCAACAATAAAACCGCATCTCAGCTCAGGCTTTTGGGGGATCAGTTTTCAAAAGTGACACCTTGTGGCGGCAAGAAGGAACAGCAGCAGTATATTATGCTTTTTGGACTGCCGCTATCCACCCCAACAGCTGGTTTCCTAGGAGGATTCGGTGGAGAATGCTGGAAAGGGCAAGGAAGGTCTTGAGCGATGGACAAGAATAATAAGATCTGTGATCTAAATTCAGACAAGTTTATTTTGGTTGCAATCTAATATAAAAATACTACCCTTACATGGTATAAATCCAAGATGGAATACTTTCTCCTTTCCAGATAGTTTTGCATTTTAGAAATTGAAGAACAAGTTTTAAACCCTGCTGTATTGGACTTCCTAGCCTTTGCTTTAGTTGAGAAATAAGCTTCCAAACTCTTATCAGATTCGTTGCCAGTCCTTACAATGTTGAAATAAGGGCCCTGGATGTGTGGACTTGGCCCTTGTTTTATACACATGGCTAAGAGATTAGGCAAGCATTGTTTACCCAAAAGAGTTCCTGGGTTACAAAGTCTACATCCCTTTCCACTCTTTCCACAGACAGGTTGTGGACACATCCTGGATTCTGAGATGCTTTTTGGAGCACAGATTAAAGTGTTCTTCAGCCGGTAGCAGGCCTAGGAGCCTGACCAGCAGACTCTTCTTTTTTTGCCTCTTCCTCTCCGGCTCCAGCCGCTGAGCCAGCAACCACTTGGTATTTAGTTCTAAGGCAGTCCTCAAACTGAGCCAGGGCGAATTCTTGAATTTGAGCTCAATCATCATTTAGAATGTCTGAGAGGGAAGGGTCGAAGTGTAACCTCTCTCAACTCTCAGTTGTGGCATGAGCGTGGAGCATGCGGTGGCAGAGATTCAGGCCTTGGCAAATAGCATGGCTTGCACTAGAATATTCTACGGGGTGTGCATTGGCTTCCATTTGTACTGGAAGATGCAAGGTTGAACAGTGAGGGAGGGCTGCCTGAATTGTCTGGGAGATCTGTGTCTGGAGCCCTCAGGCAGAGACTGGGCCTTCTGTGTGGGCTGCCATTCTTGGGTGCCATGTGACATTTCTTCTCTGTGATTCTGCAGGGAATGACCTCAGAATGTCACACTCAGTTTTGGAGCCTCATGGCCTCCCTGTGATTCTTGGGGATCTACTCTTTTCGTTCACCTCATGGCCATTTTCTAAGACACAGGCCAGCCCCAGGAGCCCTGGGTTAGAACCATTTTCAACAAACTTCACCCCAAAGATCCACCTCTTGCCCCTTTCTAGCCAGGTAAACACAACCAAGGGGTGTTTTCTAAAATCCATCTAAAACACAACATTTTGGTTATACCCCTTCTTTAGGATGATGGGCCCAACAAGCCCTTCACTTCATAAGCAAGGGAAACCACTTAACTGAATGAATCTCCGCAGAGCTACAAAGATCTGCTTCTAGGTAATTTCTATTCTTGCTTATTATGCAAGGAAGCAGCTGCTGATGTCTCTAAGTGAAGAAGGAAAAAAATTTCCCCAAATTTTGAAGGATCTCTGAAGGGCATCCATCCAAACTCTTGTAATGCATGTGTATTTTTTTTGTCAGTTCTCTCATTTTCCACATGAATAAATTGAGGCTCAAGAAGATGTGATTTTTTCTGGTCACCTGGCCCCTGTTTTCCTTTGCATTCTGCTTCTAGTCACTTTCTTTCCTCGTCTGAAAAGACCTCCCAGAGGCCTTTCCTCACTGCACACTTAACCCCATCTTCAGCTTTTCTCTACACAGTTGGTTGATTTCCTGAGACTTGGCATTTGGTGAAGAACGTCCAGCCACTTTGGCTTCTGAGGAGTTGCAAATAGAAACTTTTTTATCTGGGGAGATAGATTGAACTCTACATTTTGGAACTAAATGCAGACAGTCTTGTGACTCTGAGAAGTAGGAACCAAACTGGAATGATCCAACAGTGTTTGTTCCCAAATGAGTTTATGGGCAGACAGAGCTGGAAGCAGTTCCTCTTTCTTTATTTTTACTTTTTGAGACAGGGTCTTGTATGACCCAGGTTGGAGTGCAGTGGCAAAATCATAGCCCACTGCAGCCTACAACTCCTGGGCTCAAGTGACCCTCCCACTTCAGCCTCCTGAGTAGCTAGGACTACAGGTGCACACCACCACACCTGGCTAATCAAAAAATATATATATATTTTTGGTAAGTTCGAGACCAGCCTGGGCAACCTGCTGAAACACTGTCACTACAAAAATTTGCCAGGTGTGATGGTGTGTGCCTGTAGTCCCAGGTACTCTAGAGGCTGAGGTGGGAGGATCACATTAGCCTGGGAGGTTGAGGTTGCAGTGAGTCGTGATCATGCCACAGCACTCTAGCCTGCTGGGCAACACAGTAAGACCCCTGTCTCTACCAAAAAAAATTTTTTTTTTGAGACAAGGGTCTTGCTGTGTTGCCCAGGCATGTCTCGAACTCCTGACCTCAAGCAATGCCTCCCAGGCATGTAATCCCTCACGCTTTGGATTACAGACATGAGCCAGTGCACCCAGCCAGTCTGTTAGACCCTTTGGGTTTGTATGCTGATAGAGGTGAAGCAAGAATACCATACCCCAACACCTATAATCTTATATATCCTCTGTTTATCTCTAGTTGAAGATGATTTATATAAAGAGCCAACGAGAAAAAGAAGGAAATCAGATCGAGACCAGCGGTTCCGAGCATTTCCCTCCATGGAGCAGAGTGCTCTTAAGGAATGTGAGTGTCCTGGAACTGTTGTTTCTACATGGTTCGGTTCTGTTCCAAGCATGTTAAAATGGTCAAAAGAAGAGGAGGTTAAATTCTGAAGCTGGATGAAACATCAAATGAACCTGTTTTGGAAAGAGAGGGCTCAAAGTCTCTGCAGCAGTATGCAGTTAGGCAATTTGTCTCCAGGCATCTCTGGGTGGGAGGGTTGTTATCAAAATAACTTCTTCCAGATTAGAACAAAGCCTGTGAAAATGATTAGGTTGGTGCTTCCGTGGGTGTCAGCATGGTGTCCTTGCATTTTTTTTTTCTTTTTATGACCACAGGAGGGAAAAATCTAGAAGGGGCTGAAGCCCGTGGCAAAGCATACCATAGCTTCTGTTACCAGACTTTCAGAGCAGCCTGGCTCTTTGGAGATTTTCAGAACCAATGATTGCTGTCTCCAGTGAGCCGCCATCCCTAGTGTGAGATAACCTGCTATCTTGTTTAATCGGCTTTTCATTTCATTTTTTTTTTTCCTTCTCTGCGATGTTCAATAGACACCTCCTTTGGAGACCTAGTATTTTATCCCTGCCAGGTACCTACAGGTGACATCTCTCTGTTAATTCCAGATGAAAAATTGGAATCACGGACCAGAAGGGTTTTGAGCAACACTTATCAGAAACTTATTCAGTCTGTCTTCCTGGATGACAGCATCCCTAATGGAGTCAAGTATCTCATGTGAGTCTGAAATCCGCAACCCTGAAATTTTATGTCAGTGTCTTTCCTTAGGCGATTATAGGTGCTTTCCCCCAACAAGGAAAGGGACTATTTAATTAGAAACTAAGAAAAGAGGGATACAAATTTCTGTAGCTATGGGATAGTTGCCGTTCACTGAGCTGTCACTGTTAGGTAATCTGCTAAGTGCTTTATATATATTAAATATCATTTAATCCATCCAACACTCCTATAAAGTAGGAGCTATTATGATCGCTTCCATTTTACTGAAATTGAGGCTCAGAGAGGCCCAGACTTGAACAAAGTCACACCAGTAGTCAGTAAGAGGGTCCAGAATTCACCCCAGGCTGTGTGACTCTGAGCTCATGTCCCCACCTATTTGTGCTCTGCTGACTTGAAGGACTTGGGTGGTGCTGAGGCTACAATTTCTCCTGCTCAGTAAGACTCTGTGTTGCTCCTAACACTATTAATACTTCACCTCTGTATACACTGTATTTCTACGGTCAAGAGTATGCAATTTCTGTCCAGGTGCAGTGGCTAACACCTGTAATCTCAGCACTTTGGGAGGCTGAGGCGGGTGGACCACTTGAGACCAGCAATATGGTAAAACCCTGTCTCTATACAAAATACAAAAAAAATTAGCCAGGCATCATGGAGCACGCCTGTAGTTCCAGCTACTTCAGAGGCTGAGGCGAGAGAGTCGCTTGAGCCCAGGAGGTTAAGGCTGCAATGAGCCATGATTGCACCACTGTACTCCAGCCTGGGTGACAAAGTGAGACTCTGTCTCAGACACATAAACAAATAAACAAAAAGAATATGCAATTTCCAGTGAATATAAATAAAGATGCCTCACATCTATATAGACATTACAGGGATTGTGTGGAATTATCATTACCAAATATTTTTACATGATCTCATTTGATCCCCAGGCCAACTGTGTGTAGTAAACAGGGATTGATATTCTCCTTGGACAGAGGAGAGAACAGAGACTCAGGTTGTAGTGACGTGCCCAGGATTCGAATTCAGTTCCTTTGCATTCTGTTTCAATGCTCTTCACTCGAAACTTTGATGATCATGACAATGCGCATTTTAAAATTCATCCAGAAATAGGCTTCTTGCCTTGATTGAAAAGCCGACAGTGGACCCAATCTACATTGGATTATTTGGAAGCACCGGGGCTGGGAAGAGCTCCCTGATCAATGCCATCATCCAGCAAGCAATGTTTCTACCAGTGTCTGGAGAAAGCATATGTACTTCCTGCATTGTACAAGTGAGCTCTGGCTGCTGTGCGCAGTATGAGGCCAAAATCCACCTTCTGTCTGAACAGGTAAGTGTTCCCTTCCTCTCTCCTTCCTTCCCTTCCTTTTTCCTTCCTTCCTTTCTTTCTTCCTTCCTTCCTCTTCCCTCCATCTCTCCCTCCTTTCCTTCTTCCTTCCCTTCCTTTTTTTCTTCCTTTTCTTTCTTTCCTTCTCACTGTCTCTCAGAGATAACATTATATTCCTTGCAAACACAGCTCATGCCTTTGTTGAATGAAAAGAGCCCATCCCAGGAGAAAGTTCAATCAAGTGAGCTGGGGAGGGGGTCTAGCCTGGTCCTTGCATTTTTATGAGACTTTGGGCAAGCCATTCCCCTCTTCGAGACCCCAGATAGATGACCTAGATTTTCTGAATGTGCAGCCCCCTGGCCCTCCACAGGGGGCAATGGGCCCCTCTGTTTGTCGGCATTCTCGGTATCTGTGTCAAGAGGGGCTTGGCCCTATTCTGCCTTGGCAGGAGTGGAGGGAGGAGCTGAAGAACCTGACTAAACTCCTGCACAGGACGGAGGAGCTGGGCAGAGAAGAGGCAGATGCGTGGAACAGGGATGAGGCAGTGGAGGAAGCCACCTGGAAGCTACAAATGATTTATGGAAATGGGGCAGAGAGTAAGAACTATGAGGAGTTACTGAGGGCGAAGCCCAAAAGGAAGATCCCCACCTCCAGAGTCATCACCCTCAAGGCGGAAGAGGTAGCGTCAAATTCGTTTTTTCCTTGATTTCATCCTGGGTCTCAAGTCTAACAGTTGAATCTGTTTCAGGGGACAGGCTCATGGTACAGTGTTTGTGTGAAATAAGAAATAAGTTGTTACCAAAATGAGAAGTATCCATAGCCCAGGTTATCCTCATTATTTATGGCTATCAAATGGGAATTTTTAGTATGTGAATGGAGGAGCTCTTGTGCACAAAAAAAGACTATTTACAGTTACTTGAGACTAATTAGGGATAGTTTGGGCTGCCAGTGATTTTTTAAGAAGACTTATAGTGGCTTAAACAAACAGGGATTTGTTCCTTTTCTCATGTAAGAGGTTTGGGGGCAGTAGGGGTGGGGTTGGTTGAGTGGCTCAGCAATGCCAATATCAGCATCTCTAGTTCCCTTTGCCTTCAGTCGCCCCCATTGTCATGAGATGGCTCCTGGAGTGCTAGACTTCATGCTCGCCTCCTGGAAGGAAGAAGTGGATAAAAGGTTGGCATCAGCCACATCTCCCCTTTCATCAGAAAGTAAAAGCTTTCCCAGAAATACCTCTGACAAATTTCTGTGTAGATTTCAGAGTTCAGAACTGAGCCACACGGCCCTTCCTGGCTGAAAGGGAGTCCAGAGAAAGTGAAAAGCAGACTTGTCATGATTTGCTTAGACCAGTTTCACTCCACTGCCTCCCCAATCAGACAGAAAATCGGGATTCTGCTGGCATAAAAGAGGGACAGGATGGACATTCAATAGGCAACTAGTAGAACAATATTCTTGCTTTTATAAACAATGTTTATTTTAAGTTAAAATTCAATTTCTGAATTAAAACAAAATATTTGTGGAATCAACGTTCAATTTAGGAAAGCTATATATTTAAAAACCTAGTTTTTCTTATATCTCTCACCTTTAAATACACCTTTAAAAGTTGCTATTCTATTTATAAATCTAGTGATTATTGGTAAAATGGGTACAATTTTTATACATGTCCTAAAGTTTAATGTTCAATGATCTCCTGATTAACAAAGCAAATCTTCCTTAAATATTTAATGATACTTACACAATTAATCACATTTCCTTAGGCTTTTTGCATTACAGTTAAAGTTCAATATACTTGAGCCTCTTAAAATGTTTAAATACTTGACTAGGCACACTTAAAAATCAATGAATGAAACCTTTTCAAAGCATGTTGCTATCTCTTGTATACCTGGAAAATCAAACAAATACAGTGCCCATTTCTTATAGTTTTAAGATGAATATTACTATTAAAACGATTACACTTCTAATATCTAAAACATAGACTGAGCATGTCTAAAAAACACAATGATTACAAAACTAGTTGCTTTATCTGAATACACGCAACTTACACAAGGGTATCAATGTCTTTGCCAACTCTATATTTAGAAATACTCCTTCCCAGCGTCATAAATTTACCCACGGAAACAAGGTGAACAGAATTACCATCTCAATGAGTGGGCTTACAAATTCAGGGTTTCCACTGGAGATCCTAGAATCAGACTTGGCCTTCTATAATGATGTTTGCCCGGAACCAGTTTATTGGGCTAAGCCCTCTTGTAGAAAGGGGCTTTTCAAGCCCATGCCTTTTCCTGGACTTCTCTTTTATGGTATCTGCTCTATTTTAAAATCACAATATCCTAAAGAGCTTTTATTATCTCCTCTTTCGCAGTTTATCATTTGGTTGAAATTGATGAAATCTCTTACTCCTTACCGAGATTGCAACAAATCCAGCGATTTAATTTAACCTCTCTTAAGAACTGACATTCTCATCTTTCTTCCAGGACTATTCTATAGAAATTCATTTAGCAATGACCACCATACATCCCAAATCCTCTGTCCTCTGAAGTACCCCAGTTGAGATTTACTGTCATAGTTGCTGGCATGGATGTGTCATTGCCCCAAGATGTGTTTAAGTAGGAACCGTGGTCTAAGAACTATTCCCTTTCTCACCCACCATCATTAAAATATCCTAGAAATGCCTACATATCAAGGTATTTTTTGTAATCAGAAGATAAATTTTAAAAACTCTTTTTAAGATCCAATTTCAGATCAATTTTCAGTTCGGAAAATATGGTTACCATATCACTGTTAATTTTTTATAGTCATTACTAGCTTTCTGGTAATGAAAATGTCAATTACATATTACATTAATTTTAGAACTGAATGCAGTTTAGAAGATAAACTTATTATTCAGCAATACTATAACTTCCCAAGTCCCATTTTAGCTGACATTGGTTTTTTTCATCTGTAAGGTAAGGAGCTTGAACTTCCTCATCTCCAGGGTCCTTCCTGGCTCTCAGGTTCTAGATCCTACAGACCTGATTGCGGGCCTCCTGTTGGATGCACTTCTTACCCTTACTCAGCATACTTACCATGAACCTGCATCACAGCCAACTGGGGTGAACAAAGCTGGGTGCACGGCTGGTGTGTGTGACTCTGTTCTCCTTCAGGCAGAAGAGCTGTCCCTCAAGCTGGACCCCTACATCCGCACACAGAGGAGAGATTGGGATGGAGAGGCTGCTGAGATGCACATCTGGCCCTTGATCAAACATGTGGAAGTGACACTTCCCAAATCCGACCTGATCCCAGAAGGGGTCGTGCTGGTGGACATCCCAGGCACAGGCGACTTCAACAGCAAGAGGGACGAGATGTGGAAAAAGGTGACTGTCTTTCGTAGGTTTAGTTCTCTCTTCCCTCAACTCCTCTACCCTTTCTCAAGCAACAAAGAATGCTCTGCTTTCAGCTTCAGGGATTTTATGAGTTCATTGGAATTAAATTCTTCTAATTTCTATGTTCTAAGTCTCAGGGCCCTGGCAGGATATGGGTGGCCAGGGAAAGCGGGGAGGGAGGAACCATAGGAGGTGACTATTGGAGCTGGGACAAGTGTGCGTGATGTATGAGAAAGACCAGCAACAGAGTGGCTTAAGAGGAAACAGAGTGACCAAGGACAGAATGGATCTAGGAGGCCAAGTGTTGGGGACAAAGCAGAGAAGCTGCAGCCGGTCACCGAGAACCAAGAGGCTGCAACTGTGTTTGCTGTAAGCAGCATCAGCATAGAGCTGGAGGGCTGAGGAAGTTGGCGTGGCGGGGGCAGGGTGAGTCTTCCTGGGTGAATGGGAGAAGGAGCGTGGGGTCCGTGGAGGAGGGAGACTATGGAAGACATTCCTGGAAAAGTTCCGGGGTCTTAAGTGCTACTGCTCCAGAGTTTGGCTTCCTGGGGAAACTTGCAGGAAGAGAGGGACTGGGGTATGTGACTGAGAAAGGGCGCGGTAAACAGAGGCGCTCTGGAGCACAGGGTGCGAGGAACACAGGAGTCCAGGAGCTGGAAGGGGACTGGGAGGGGGGACCAGCATCAGTGAGTTGTGAGCAGCACAGCAGCTGCCGAAGAATCCAGTTCTTTAAACTCCGCAGGTTTGTTTAGATGAATGACTGTGCACCATGGGAGCTTGTGACCACGGCTTCCAGTCACAATCTAGAGCAAGCTCTAGCCTCTGCCCTGATTGTACAGATGGAGACATGAAGGCTCAGAGACGGAAAGTCACTTGTCCAGGACCACGCAGCCTTGAACTGGAGAGCAGGTTTCCTAACTTCCCTGCTGGGGCTCTATCTACCCCACCTCCCCCAGGGCACGCTCTATATTATCCACTCCCGCAGGAGCAAGGCAGTCCCTGTGTCCTTCCCTTTGGTCGGTGGCTCAGGTCTGGCCTTGTGAGCCTTAGTTTCTGCAAGACCTCGGATCCTGGTGTGGAAATCGTGAATCTTGGCTAGTTCCAGGCCTGGCCGAGAGAGCAACAGCCCAGGAAGGCTGCCAGGGCCTCTCGCTGGATGGAGCCGCGGCTACAGCCAGTTCAGATACACTGGGCAGCCTATCAAAGACAGCAGATCTGGCTCAGAAAATGTGCTCTGAGGAGGTCAGGCTGAAGTGAGGGATGGTTCCCACTGTGCTCTGCCTGGCCCGGCTCCCCTGCATTCTTGTGGGTTTTTTTGACCTCCTCTCACAAGAAGTTACTCAAGACCCCCCTCTTTGCAGGGAAACAACACAGTCGCCCTCCCTATGTCTCTCAGGCTGCCAGCCTTGCCTTCCCTAAAACCCGTTATGAATTCAGATGTCCCTGAATCTGATCTGCCACTTAGAAGTCATGTGACTTGAGGCATGTCTCTAAGCCCCTCTGAGTCCCATTCTCATCGCGGGGGCCTGGGGAGATGCTGGTTGGGGGTGGTGGGGTGCCACCTCATCTACTCCTAAGTCTGGCAGTTCTGGTTTTATAGAAATGCTTTTTTGTATCTTCTGAGACACTAACTTTACCAAACCCTGGCAGTGGGGAGCTTTGTGTGGGGTCTGAAATTTAACCACTGCACCCTTTGTGGTTGCTGTCCTTTTCTCTTGTTAGTAAACACTAAGCACCCGTGGCTTACCAGGGCCATGGGGAATATGAAGGTGACGGGGGCCCTGCCCTTGAGGAGCACCCAGCCTGGCATCCTTATGGCCTTCCGCTGGCTGGACCATTCTCTGCCCACTGTTGACACTACAGAGCTGGAAGCTGCTTCTACTTTTGTTTTGTTTTGTTTGCAACAGCGTCTTGCTCTGTTACCCAGACTGGAGTGGTGGCATAATCATGGCTGACTGCAACCTCGACCTGCTGGGCTTGAGCAATCCTGCTGTCCCGGCCTCCTGAGTAGCTGGGGCTACAGGTGCACACCACCACACTTGGCTAATTTTTGTTTTTTTTTAGAGATGAGATTTTACCATATCGCCCAGGCTGGCCTTGAACTCCTGAGCTCAAGTGATCTGCCTGCTTTAGCCTCCCAAAATGTTGGGATTAGAGGCGTGAGCCACCACATCTGGCCCAGAGCCCAAAGCTTTTCTAAGTTGATTATAGTTTGGGAGGCAGAAGGGCCATAATGGTTTTTATTTTCTTGCCTAAATCAAAGTCCATTCACGTATAGAGGAGAGACAGGATCCATCGTCGCGTGGCCCTTCACAAGTCTCTTTACCACTTCGGCCTCATTACTTCCCTGTAATCCAAGGGGTTTGTCTAACTTGAGAAACTGATGCTTTTTAAGCAATGATATATGGAGCCAAAAGGTTTATGGACAGAGGGTAGAGGGCATTGAGCTGATGGTGGTTCTGGGTCCTGCACTCCCAATTCAACCAGAGCAGTTCTGCTTTTTAAAAATCAAGTTTATATGTTGGAATTCTAACTAAGATTTCATTTGATAAAGCCTCCCCTGCTAAAAGCAAGCTGAAACCCACTGCCCTGGATCAGGGTTTCTCAACCTCTTGACATTTTGGGCTGCCAGATAATTCTTTGTGGGATGGGAGCTGGGAGGGGGCTGTCCTGGGCATTGAAGAATGTTTAGCAGCATCCTCGGCCTTTACCTGCAAGTACCCCCCAAGTTGTCACAATTAAAAATGTCTCCAGACACTGCCAAATACAGATGCTCATTGATGTATCATAGAATTGCATCCTGATAAGCCCACTGTAAGCTGGAATCATAACCATCATTAGCCCTGATTGTACTGGACTCACCAATCGTTCAGTAAACCCATTGTAAAGTTGAAAAGAAAAATTGTAAGCTGAATCATCACAAATTGGAGACTGTTTATATATTCTGGGGCACAAAATCTCTACTAGTTAAAAACTACTGGTATAAAGCAAAATGATGATTTAATTTTCAACTCACAAACATGTCACCCCTTTGTATGCAAAGCACTGAGGAACCACAAATAAACTCAATCCCTTAGTTGAACCAGATTTTCATTTATGTGGAGGCAAGACAAGAGTAACAATACAATTAGAGAAATGTCAAAAGGCTACGCGTGATCGTCATGTGAAAGTTGCATATTTAATAAAGCAACATTCATGCCATTAATATGTTGTTGTTTCATGTTCACTGGCCTTTGCAACTTGTCGCATGGTTTCTGGCTCCCTGCTGCCATCTGGTGGCATTGTCCTAAAAGTGCAGGGGCAGTCAAACATCAAAATGCTGCCGTCAGGCGACAGCTTGAGGGTTGGGGCATCACCAAACCTAGTTCTGGAAAAACAAGAATTTTCCCCAGGGGACAACGGAGATAAAGCAAGCCAGTGATGGATCTGGGACTGGGACTGGAGGACTGATTTAGGGAATTCTGTCAATCCCTAATGCCACAAACTTCCGTGAAGCCTCTCCTGTGTGCTAAGCACTGGGCTTGAGGTGAGGTGGATCCCAAGAGGAAAGGTGCAGACAGTCGCTTCCCATCAAGGGGCAGAGAGCAGACCTGGTGCAGTCACTGTGTCTCAGAGGCGCTGCGGGAGGTAAGTCCAGGTGTTACAGGATGCAGAGGCCAGCCCATGACCGAGGGGTCCTCCACAGTCTTGAGGAACAAATGGGGGCTAGGCAGAGGCTGTGGCCAGGGAATTAACAGAACAAGGCACATATGAGAAATGACGCATAGCTCAGTCCAGCTAGTGCACAGAGTGCGGTGGGGAGCGGTTAGGGGTGGGACTGGAGGGAGAGGCTTAAGGGATACGTTAGGGAATCGGTCCTCAAGAACTGTGACTCCATTCCTGTGCTGACACATGCCGTGGTCATGTTTTGCAGACCATTGACAAGTGCTCAGTGATCTGGGTGATCAGCGACATAGAGCGAGTTTCTGGGGGGCGAGCCCATGAAGACCTTCTGAATGAGAGCATCAAAGCCTGCCAGCGGGGCTTCTGTAGGGAAGTGGCCCTGGTGGTCACCAAGACGGACAAACTCCACTTGCCAGAATACCTAAGGTACTGCGCTGCGCTCGTGGGGATGTGGGCTGCAGTCAGGGGCTTTCCTCTGTGGGTCCCGACTACAGTAGCATGGAGCTTGACTTTGTAACGTGGTGACAGGGCTTCAGGAAGTGACTGTTGGGGAGGAAAGGAAAGGCTGGGTGACTTCCTGGGACATCAGGACCCTTGGTTGGGTTGTCTCAGGAATCTGAACCTTCCAGGGTAGCTGCTTAGTGCCAAGCTGGTGTCCCCTACACAGCTCCAGGGGTGCCACTCAGATGCAGATGTACCAGATGCAGATGGTACCTCCTGCACCGTGCTATGTGATGATCCCACCTGCTCCACAGACGTAGAAAGTGTAGACGCCCCCAAAACTAGGAGGTACAGCCTATAATCCTATCTGGTAGAGTACAGCTTTTTTTTTTTTTTTTTTTTTTGAGACAGAGTCTTGCTGTGCCACCCAGGCTGGAGTGCAATGGCATGATCTCAGCTCACTGCAACCTCTGTCTCCTGGGTTCAAGCGATTCTCCTGCCTCAGCCTCCCAAGTAGCTGGGATCACAGGCGCCGGCCAGTATGCCCAGCTAATTTTTGTATTTTAGTAGAGATGGGGTTTTGCCATGTTGGCCGGGGTGGTCTTGAACTCCGGACCTCAGGTGATCTGCCTGCCTTGGCCTCCCAAAGTGCTGGGATTACAGGTGTGAGCCACTGCACCCAGCCCAGGGTACAGCTTTGATGTTTCAGGTTTTTGTACTCCTGAGCTTTTTCAAAATCGTTAAATTTTTATTTTTATTTTAAGTTCCAGGGTACATGTGCGGGATGTGCAGGTTTGTTACACAGGTAAACATGTGCCATGGTGGTTTGATGCACAGATCTACCCATCACCTAGGTATTAAGCCCAGCATCCCCAGCCAGCGACTCCTGAACTTTTTAACTCACTTGGAACAGGTCCTCAAAAGTTTCAGAACTTCGGGAGAAGGTAGATGCATTCTCTAAGAGTTGTATTATAACAAATAACAATGAAAGGTACGCATTTTTGGGCTTAATAGATGTTGATTTCCATGGAGAGCTCTGTTGTCCCTATAGTTAGGAAGACCATAACTAACCTTCTATATTGGGACAATTTTGAGACTGAGGGGGGGTGTGATTAGTCCTTAGAGGGGATCAGCGGGTATATACTGGGCTTTCCTGGATCCATGGGGTGTGTGCTCACGGGATGTGATGTCACGGAAGCGTCTCACCTCTAACAAGAGCTCCTTTACAGCCCCTCCACCATTTCCTCCACGCCCACTGAAGCTTAGGTCTGACTGCCGTCTCCAGGAATTCCCTTGCTCTCATGGTCTGGGTTGGAATTGCAGCTTTGTTTTTTTCCTCCTGCATTTCTACCCACCTCACCCCAGCAGAGAATATCTCCAGCCCTCCCTTTCCAATGCCAACACTAAAATTAACACGATTAGGCTGAGTGTGGTGGCTCACACCTGTAATCCCAGCACTTTGGGAGGCCAAGGTGGGCAGATCACAAGGTCAGGAGATTGAGACCATCCTGGCCAACATGGTGAAACCCCGTCTGTACTAAAAAATACAAAATAAATTAGCCGGGCGTGGTGGTGTGCACCTGTAGTCCCAGCTACTCAGTAGGCTGAGGCAGGGGAATCGCTTGGACCTGGGATGTGGAGGTTGCAGTGAGCTGAGATCGTACCACTGCACTCCAGCCTGGGCAACAGAGCGTGACTCTGTCTCAAAAAAAAAAAAAAAAAAAATTAACATAATTAAATCTAATTTATTAATGGTAAGCATTTATTGAACACGGGTAGGGGCTGTGGATTCAGAGGCACATTGCCCAGTCTTTGAGCTCACCATCTAAAAGAGGGTTAAAGGTTATACATGAAGGGACAAGCCAAGTGCTATGGGAACCCAGGGTGAGAGGGCTGCATTTTTGACTGGGACAGGGAGTGAGGTCACAGAAAATGTTCACAGCTGACAAAACGCTAGCTGGCCGTTGAGAAATGAAGGCACTTTTTTCAAGTGGATGCTGGAGATGGGTCAGAAGAGAGAGCATCGGGTCAAAGAAAGAACTTATGAAAACGCACAGACACAGAGGAGTGTGTGCTGCTTTTGGGGAAAGTCGAAAGACTGCAGTGACACATTGTAAAAGTTAAGTAATTGTTACATTTTTCTAATTTCATTTCAGGGAAGGAAAGGCGGGAAATGTAAGTATGAACTAGTTTATTTTTATTTTTATTTTTTAATTATTATTTATTTATTTATTTTTTTTTTGAGACAGAGTCTCGCTCTGTCACCCAGGCTGGAGTACAGTGGCGCGATCTCGGCTCATAGCGACCTCTGCCTCCCAGGTTCAAGCAATTCTCCTAACTCAGCCTCCAGAGTAGCTGGGATTACAGGTACCCACCACCATGCCTGGCTAATTTTTGTATTTTTTAGTAGAGATGGGGTTTCACCACGTTGGCCAGGCTGGTTTCGAACCCCTGACCTCAGGTGATCCACCTGCTTTGGCCTCCCAAAGTGCTGGGATTACAGGCGTGAGCCACCGCACCCAGCCTGAACTAGTTCTTTTTAAATAATGCTTTTTATGACTGATATTACAGCTGGCTCTTGAACAACATAGAGATTAGTGTGCCAACTCCCTGCTCAATCGAAAATCCACACATAATTTTTGATTCTCCAAAAACTTAACTACTAATAGCCACCGTTGACTGGCAGTCTTACTGATAGCATAAACAGTTGATTAATACATATTTTGTGTATGTATTATGTTCTGTATTCTTACAATACATAAGCTAGAGAAAAGAAAATGTCATTAAGAAAATCACGGCCGGGTGTGGTGACTCATGCCTGTAATCCCAGCACTTTGGAAGGCTGAGGTGGGCGGATCACGAGGTCAGGAGTTTAGACTAGCCCAACCAACATGGTGAGACCCCGTTTCTACTAATGCAAAAATTAGCTGGGCATGGTGGTGTGCACCTGTAATCCCAGCTACTCAGTAGGCTGAGGCAGGACAATCACTTGAACCTGGGAGGTGGAGGTTGCAGTGAGCTGAGATCACGCCACTTCACTCCAGCCTGAGCAACAGCGAGACTCCATCTCAAAAAAAAAAAAAAAAAAAAGAAAGAAAATCATAAGGAAGAGAAAATACATTTACAATACGGCACTGTATTTATCAATAGCATCAGTTTACTTCATCTGTTTACAAGATGAATCGTACATCTGAAATGACAGGCAACAGCAGCTGCAGACCTCAATCTACGGTACGTATGAAGCGATTTAACTTTTTCTTGTAATGTCGTGACTTTTCTCTGCTACTTGGGAGCCCCTCCAGGATCACTGGACTTCACATAGGTCCGATGGTGTTATTCAAGATTTAGGGTATTGCACTAAACAGGCTGAAAAATACATGAGAACTGCAAGAGATCACTTTTTATTGCCAGATGCAATTTACTAGAGCGATGAACTGCTCACGTGGAGATGATTAGTATCACATGGTGTTTGGCGTTTTAAGTGGATATTTGCAACACTTGAGCTCACCACAACAGCAACAGGAGGTGGCTCTGAAGTTATTACAGTAGTATAGTGTGTACTACAGTTAATTTTATGTAGTTATGATTTAATACTGCATCTTAATGTTTGTTTCCATTTCTCTTGACTGCAAATGGTGCCATGTAGTCTATAGGTGTTTACAGAAGTTTTGATAAATTTTAACTTTTCATGATAGAATCGTGTGCATTTCATGGTAGTACATTATCAAATATAAACTGGGATCTACATCTATTTTATGCATTCATGACACCTTTTTGTTAAGTTTTTGATATTTCTAGGCTACAGGGTTTGTCTGTGAGTTTTTTCAGGTTGTCGCAAATCTTCAAAATCTTTTTCAATTATTGAAAAAGAATCCACATGTAAGTGGACCTACGTAGTTCAAACCCATGTAGTCCAAGGGTCAACTGTGTATTTTTTTTTTTTTTTTTTTTGAGACAGAGTCTCACTCTGTCGCCCAGGCTAGAGTGCAGTGGCGTGATCTTGACTCACTGCAACCTCTGCCTCCTGTGTTCAAGCGATTCTCCTGCGTCAGCCTTCTGAGTAGCTGGGACTACAGCACGTGCCGCCACACCTGGCTAATTTTTTGTATTCTTAGTAGAGATGGGGTTTCACTGGATTAGCCAGGATGGTCTCGATCTCCTGACCTTGTGATCTGCCTACCTTGGCCTCCCAAAGTGCTGGGATTATAGGCATGAGCCACCGTGCCCGGCAACTGTGTATAATTCCAATGCAGTGCATGCATATTTGACTGTCTGGACCAAATGAAAATCTGCCAAAAAATGTGTATCTTGCCACCTCATCATTGTTGATAACGCTGCTCTCTGCATGCTTCTATTTCCTTTCACAACCTAGCAAGCTATTCAGAGTCAGCGAGAGGCTGTTTTAGAAAGAAATGAAATGACAAAACTACAAAGGACTAGAATTCTCAAGGAAAAACTGAAGGTGAGTTAATAAGTTTCCCTATGTGTTTTTCTGTATCGCAGCAACTAGATTTTGAGAAACAAATGTATGCCTGGTATCGTGTAGTTGCAAGGGCAAAAGCTTTGGAATAGACTGTTTGTTTGTTTTGTTTTGAGACGGAGGTGTCACTCTGTTGGCCAGGCTGGAGTGCAGCGGTGTGATCTCGACTCACTGCAACCTCTGCCTCCCAGGCTCAAGAGGTCCTCCCACCTCAGCCTCTCAAGTAGCTGGGACTATAGGCATGCACCACCATGTCTGGCTAATTTTTGTATTTTTTTGTAGAGATGGGATTGCACCATGTTGTCCAGGCTGGTCTCAAACTCCTGGGCTCAAGCGATCCACCTGCCTTGACCTCCCAAAGTGCTGGGATTACTGACCTAGAGGAGACAGTTTGGATTTAACTCAGTCCTACTGCTTCAGTTACGTCTCTGAGGCACCATTTTCTCATCTTTAAAGTGGGGAGATAATGATCTCTATCTCCTGTGATTGTCAGGAGGGTCGAATGAGCTTGTGGCCCACAGAGGAGTAGGCCCTGGTGAGTCTGGGATCACCATACAGTGGAGGAATTGTGGACTGCTCTGGGACACGGAGGAAAGATGCCAGGTCACACTGGTGGCATGGGAGGCGGGACTGGGGAGGTGTTCAAAGAAAACTCAGCCTCTAAGCAGAATTTTATTTTATTATTATTATTTTTTGAGACTTAGTCTCACTCTGTTGCCCAGGCTGGAGTGCAGTGGGACAAACTCAGCTCACTGCAACCTCCGTCTCCTGGGATCAAGCAATTCTCCTGCCTCAGCCTCCTGAGTAGCTGGGACTACAGGCGCATGCCACCATGCCTGGTTAATTTTTGTATTTTTAGTAGAGACAGGGTTTTACCATGTTGACCAGGCTGGTCTCGGACTCCTGACCTCAGGTGATCCGCCTGCCTTGGCCTCCCAAAATGCTGGGATTACAGGCATGAGCCACTGAACCTGGCCAATTTTATTATTATTATTTTTTTAAAGATGGGATTTCCACTATGTTGCCCAGGCTGGTCTCAAACTCCTGGGCTGAAGTGATCCTCCTGCCTCAGCCTCCCACGTAGCTGGGACTACAGCTCGGTAGGCACCACAGTGCTCTGCAGAGCAGAATTTTACAGAACCTGTAGTCTTTAGTAAGGTGAAAAAGTTGAGAAGGCATTTTTGAGGCAGAAGCAAGAACACCATTGACACAGGCTGCTGTGTTTGGCGAATGACAGGCGAGCAGCTTGGAAAGGCTCAGAGGGAGAGTGTGAGAGGGAGTGGACAGGGATAAGGCCCTAGCTGCACTTAGTGTTCTCTTATTTTTACTATTTTATCACTAAAATAGGTACAAACGTACAACTTATTATCATAGTCTTTTTTTAAAATTTTTTATTTTGAGACAGAGTTGCACTCCATTGCCCAGGCTGGAGTGCAGTGGTGCAATCTCGGCTCACTGCAACCTCCGACCCCTGGGTTCAAGTGATTTTCCTGCCTCAGCCTCCTGAGTAGCTGGGATTACAAGTGCCCACCACTATGCCCAGCTAATTTTTGTATTTTTAGTGGAGATGAGGTTTCACCATGTTAGCCAGGCTGGTCTCGAACTCCTGACCTCTGGTGATCTGCCTGCCTCGGCCTCCCAAAGTGCTGGGATTACCAACGTGAGCCACCACGTCCAGCCTATAATAGTCTTATACAACTATAAAACTAAAACCAAGTTTAAGATAAAATATAAACAACACAACATAAGGGATATATCAGAGTAAGTACAATGTGACAGATGATATGTTTGGCTGAAACAAAATCTTCAGTATTGGATTCAATAGTAAAAACATTTGGCCGATGTCCAGCTCTATATTCAATTTCTTTCTGTATTTTGCCTTCAATAATACTGATACAGAAAACGTCTGTTGTGCAATGTGGAATTGAAAATTTCAAAGCTTTTGTTTCTATCGCAATATCATTAGGCCTCATACTTAAGCCAAAATATTCTACCAGGCAATTCTTGAATGCCAGTTTTAATGAGGCAAAACTTAGTACAGCTGGTCTTGGTCTCCTGAATTGTTCTTGTTGGTATTAAAGAACTATGCATTGTGTGAGTGCCTGATCATATGATCCCTGGAAATGGAAACGTAGAATACTTCAATACACAATTTACAACTATGCCAGTAAACATGCCGAATTGGTTTGTATGAAT
The DNA here is from genome assembly GCF_028878055.3 of Symphalangus syndactylus. Classification (NCBI taxonomy): domain Eukaryota; kingdom Metazoa; phylum Chordata; class Mammalia; order Primates; family Hylobatidae; genus Symphalangus; species Symphalangus syndactylus. The sequence goes on along the minus strand of NC_072432.2, from coordinate 120,982,673 downwards.
TAGGGCCTGGGCAGCAATACATCAGTTTGCAGGGTAACTATAGCTGTCACTGCTATGGTGCCAGTTCTTCTGAGGCCTCCAACCCACACCTCTGATGGCAAGGTGATGCCTTCATTCTCCAACCACTTCATTTCAGTTTGAATTATTGTGAAACCTTTACTTGTGCTACATGCTGTCGTTTGGAACTTTTTTTTTTTTCAGACGGGTCTCACTCTGTTACCCAGGCTGGAGTGTAGTGGCACAATGATAACTCACTGCAACCTTGAATTCCTGGGCTCAAACTATCTTTCTGCCCACTCTCCACTCCCCCTGACCCCCACCAGCCCCGCAAGGAGCTAGGACTACCAGTATACCAGTATGCACCACCACATCCAGCTAATTTTTAAATTTTTTGTAGAGACAGGGTATGTTGCCTAGGCTGGTCTCTAATTCCTGGGCTCAAGCAATTCTCCTGCTTGGGCCTCCCAAAGCACTGGGATTACAGGTGTGAGCCACAGTGCCTGGCCTTGGAGCAAATTTAGTTTTAATCACAGAAAACATGACATGGAAGTTCTTTATAAGGCATTCTTTGAGTTTCCATCACTTTTTTTTTTTTTTTTTGGCTGGGTGTGGGATAGGCAGTCACTTTGCATATACCTCAGTATCAAAACACAACCCACCTTCATCTACATGTGGATGTCTCCCTTTCCTAGGTCCCATGAAGCACTTAGGTATTGCTTTGCAAGAAAATCTGGAATTACTGTCCACTCCACCAACCATGAGCATTTTTTCCACTAACATCAAGTATATGCCCCACGTTTCCATTTCCAGGCCTTTTGATGTAACGGCCTGGAAAATGCTGACCTTTCAATGCTGAATCATAACATAATCTTTTAAAAGACATATTAAATGGCAGTTAAGTAATGCACACAACTCATTAGAAGGAAGGGCAACGTGAACAGCTGTGACCAAGTTCACCCATGTGCAGTGTATGAACCTCCTAAGCACCACAGCTGGGTAGCTTGGAACAACAGAAAATTATTATCTCCCAGTTCTGGAGGCTGGAAGTCCAAAATCAAGGTGTTAGCAGCACCATCCTCCCTCTGAAGCTGCGGGAAGGATCTGGTCCAGTTCTCTCTCCTTGCTTCTGGTAATTCCTGCCTTGTGGCAGCACAACTCCAGTCTTCATATGCCATTCTCCTCATGTGTGTGTCTCTGTATCCAAATTTCCTCTTTTTTTAAAGACCAGTCGTTGGATTAGGGGCCCACCCTACTCCAGTATGACTTCATCTTAATACATTTCATCCTCAACGACCCGATTTCCATATAAGGTCACATTTTTAGGTAGTGGAGATTAGGACCTCAACATGTGAATTTTGGAGGGGGATACATTTCAGCCCATAACACGCAGGCAGTGACAACCATCTTGTGACTGCCACCCGGCCTACAGCAGTTGCAAGATGCATCTCAATTTCAAAAATATTAAACGGGGAAACAATGTGCCTCTTAGTATTGATAAGCTGTAGTCACATATCAGCTGAAGTTAAGTGATTGAAGATTGGGGATCACAATGTAGTTATGGATTTGGGTTATTAGTTTGAGATTCAAGGCTGAGACACAGGCACATAGATCCTTCCAAGATGCCTGATTTGGGCCCCATCCTATAGTAACGCGACTTTCTAGCTCCACATCTTTGCTTATTACCTGGTGTGTTATGGTTCACTTGACCTTCCCTTAGATTTTGCCTTGACCTAGTTTGTTTGTTTTTGTTTTTTTGTTTTGTTTCGCTCCTGTTGCCCAGGCTGGAGTGCAATGGCGCGACCTTGGCTCACCGCAACCTCCGCCTCCCGGGTTCAAGCGATTCTCCTGCCTCAGCCTCCCGAGTAGCTGGGATTACAGGCATGTGCCACCAGGCCTGGCTAATTTTGTACTTTTAGCAGAGACAGGGTTTCTCTATGTTGGTCAAGCTGATCTGATACTCCCGACCTCGGGTGATCTGCCCTCAACCTCTCGAAGTGCTGGGATTACAGGCGTGAGCCAACGCGCCTGGCCGCCTTCACTCAGTTTTTACTATAAACTCTCATACGACTTTTTATTTTAACCTAATTCACAAAGTTTTACTGCTGATTTGACCTGATGGGATTTTTGTGCCCCTACTAAGACTGTTAACATTCTTTTACATAAGTTAGGTAAACTTTTAGGACTTGCGCAAGTGGAATTTACAGACTGAATTTTGACAGTCTCAGGTATATATTGTTTGAGGTGGTTAATGCCTTTACTTTAACGTACTTTATTTTATTTACGCAGTTTTAGGATCATAATGAGCTCATAGCTTTTCACAGAACTATTGGGTTCTTTTTGATGCTCAATGTGTCACTTTTTGGCCAGTGGGAGCCCTTTAAGCTGACTCCCTTTAGCATTACTCCCTTTAGCATTTAAAAAACATTCTTGCTGTCTAGCTACAACAAGATATTCAGGTCCACTTTATTTTTCCCTGCCCCAAGATATGGACCAACTGCTCTCCAGGAATCTGGGGTTTCTTTTAGCGAGAATAACATAAAAATAATAATTGAGCCAGGAGCAGTGGCTCACACCTATAATCTCAGCACTTTGGGAGGCCAAGGTGGGAGGATCGTTTGAGGCCAGGGGTTCAAGACCAGCTAGGGCAACATAGCAAGACCCCCATCTCTAACAACAACAAAAAAAGAGTGCTAGGGGTACACATCAAATTATTTCATACAAGTAAGGCAGTGGCAGAGTGACATCACTGCAACATAATTTTCATGACAAAGCTAGAAAAGTTGTATTTAAAAAATGAGTCATGATTTATGTCACTGATTTCAGGTAGATTTTTAAAAATTGGGTGATGATTTTTTTTTTTCTTTGAGACGGAGTCTGGCTCTGTCGCCCAGGCTAGAATGCAGTGGCACAATCTTGGCTCACTGCAACCTCTGCCTCCTGGGTTCAAGCGGTTCTCCTGCCTCAGCCTCCCAAGTAGCTGGGATTACAGGCATGCGCCACCACGACTGGCTAATTTTTGTATTTTTAGTGAAGACAGGGTTTCACCATTTTGGCCAGGCTGGTCTCGAACTCCTGACTTCAGGTGATACCTGTCTCAGCCTCCCAAAGTGCTAGGATTACAGGCATGAGCCACCTTGCCCAGTGGGGTCATGATTGATATTACCGATTTCAATCTAACTCCAACTTTACTATATCCTTTCTGATTCTGCTTCCATTGAATAACCCTTCTGTTTTCTTTCTTCCTTTCCTTTCCTTTCCTGTTTTCTTTTCTTTTTCTTTTTTTTTTTTTTTTTTTTTTTTTGACAGAGTTTTGTTCTTGTTGCTCAGGCTGGAATATAATGGCACGATCTTGGCTTACTGCAATGTCTGCCTCCCTGGTTCAAGCGATTCTCCTGCCTCAGCCTCCCGAGTAGCTGGGATTACAGGCGCCCACCACCACTCCTGGCTAATTTTGTATTTTTAGTAGAGACGGGGTTTCTCCATGTTGATCAGGCTGGTCTCAAACTCCAGACCTCAGGTGATTTGCCCGCCTCGGCCTCCCAAAGTGCTGGGATTACAGGCATGAGCTACCGTGCCTGGCCTTTTATTTTATTTTTTTAAGATAGTGTCTTCCTCTGTTGTCCTGGCTGGAGTTCAAAGGCATGATCATGGCTCACTGCAGCCTCTGCCTCCCAGGCTCAAGGAATTCTCCTGCCTCAGCCTCCCGAGTAGTTGGGACTACAGGCGTGTGCCTCCATGCCCAGCTAATTTTTTGTATTTTTAGTAGAGATGGGGTTTCACCATGTTGGCCAGGCTGGTCCTGAATTCCTGAGCTTAGGCAATCCACCTCCCTCGGCTTCCCAAAGTGCTGGGATTACAGGTGTGAGCCACCACACCTAGCCTCCGTTCTGGTTTGAGGTTCCACATTTTCTCCCCTCTCATATACAACATCTTTTTACAAACTTTAATATATTGTGTTACGTTTTATTTTGACAAGCCATGTGTTTAAGTTAGAACAGTGTCTAATGTTTCTGTTGCATAATTTAATGAATATCTACTAACATCTTGGATCCTACCTCTAGCTATAGCTGTTTCTACTTCTCTTTTACAATAATATGAATGCTTTATACTAGAGTCACTTCATTGACACTATAAAAACATTTCTTTTTACTACAATAAAAAGCATAAATGTTAACTAATCTTCAAAAATTTTTAGAAAAGTTATACAAGATTTAGGTCCAGATTTTAAATAATGCAAACATCTGGACACAGCTAAGCACATGCCTTTCTTGGAACTGTTTTAAAACCCTGCTTAAACTTAATTCTACATTAATTTCATCTCCCAGTAGAAAATAGTTTCAGCTTTCCCTAAACTTTTTCCTAGAGTGAAAACTCTATCAAAGCAAAATCTCAGCAGATAGATTCTTTATGCAACGTCAGCTCACTCTATAAGGGGGTTGGTGGGGGTGGGCTTCTGGCAGTCTACACAGATATCCGTATTCCAGCCTTAACTGCATGTGCTTATAGCGTGCCAGGGACATGGCTTCTCACCAGTCCCAGTGGACTGCAAGGCGTCTACCCACTCAGCTCTTTTATGTCTTTGCATCAGAAGGAGATTGACAACTCTTCACTGCTTTCTACCTCCCTCAAATACCCATTCATGCACATACACATTCTGTAGGTGAATGTTTTTCTCTTTTTTTTTAAGTGAGAAGAATGAAAGAATATGGAATTCTGTTTCTGTATGATTCTAGTATGACTTCTCCATACAATGTTTTTCTAAGCACAAAAAAAGACTCTCTCAAATAATTCTTAATTGCCTTTTTTTTTTTTTTTTTTTTTTTTTTTTTTTTGAGATGGAGTGTCTCTCTGTCGCCCAGGCTGGAGTGCAGTGGCACGATCTTGGCTCACTGCAACCTCCACCTCCCGGATTCAAACAATTCTCTTGCCTCAGCCTCCCAAGTAGCTGCGACTACAGGTGCACACCACCATGCCCAGCTAATTTTTGTATATTTTAGTAGAGATGGGGTTTCACCACATTGGCCAGGCTGGTCTCGAACCCCTGACCTCGTGATCCGCCTGCCTTGGCCTCCCAAAGTGCTAGGATTACAGGTGTGAACCACCGCGCCCAGCCAATTGCTTGACACTTAACACCATCATTTGTTTCAACATTAGTCTGCATTAAAATGTGTATGATTACTCACTACTTAAGAAACTGTCGCTTTTATAGGACCTTAGCCAGGTTTGTGTTGCGTTGCGTTGCACTTGTAAATGTTTAACAGCTAGCTCTTTGTTTAAAAACAAAAAAATCCCCCAAAACAAACAAACAAACAAAACAAAAGGCTGATGTGTATCATTTCCCAATTCCTGTGGTGTAAATAGGTGTTAGTGGAGATTAGGACCTCAACATGTGAATTTTGGAGGGGGATACATTTCAGCCCATAACACGCAGGCAGTGACAACCACCTTGTGACTGTCACCTGGCCTACAGCAGTTGCAAGATGCATCTCAATTTCAGGAATATTAAACAGAGAAATGTTGTGCTTCTTAGTATTGATAAGCTGTGGTCACATGTCAGCTGGAATTATTTGGTTGAAGATTGGGTATCACAATGTGGTTATGGATTTGGGTTATCAATTTGAGATTCAGGACTGAAATAGTCCCACCATTGTCAATTTCAAGCTACCAGTGTGACGTCACTGAATGCAGAGTAGGAAAGTGATGTGTGCTGTTGACTTTCAGGACCTGGTACGAGCTGGCTGCAGCACATCACTGCCCATTCCAGACATGTGTTTCTTTTTTGAGAAAGGATCCTGGTATTACTCCCCCTCTGAACATTTAAATACACCTTTGAACTATTTTCTCTACACATTTCCTTCTAGAATTGATATTCACTCCCAAGAGAATAGTTTCTATGCAGCAGTTTCCTCATAACTTCTGACCTTGGTAGGAGTGGACAGATGGTAACACCAGACACTGAGAACATTGTCTGTTCCCAGAGAGGGTCGTGGAGAACTGAAGTGAGTGAGCTGAAATTGGCTAAAGGCTCTTGTGGGTCCTGTGCATGATTGCCTTTGCCATGGTTTGAGTTATTCTGTTTTCTGTGTGACTCTCTCACTTCAGAGAAAACTGCCAGCTGACTTCAAGGTTCTGGAAGCCTCAGATCTGGTGTATACAGTCAGCGCCCAGGAGTACTGGCAGCAGGCTCTCCTCACCGAGGAGGAAACGGGTAATTTATGTTTTTTAAATCTCCATCACTAAAATTCTCAAGATCAAGCTTGGCACTTTGAATTTCCTGCTCTAGAACTTTTTGTGCCACACAAACAATTTTTTTCCAGCTTGCCATGGTTTCAATACCAATTGCAAATAAGGATATTTTCCTCTTTGTATTGTTGTGGTGCCAGAGACCACAATTCCTCTTGCCTCCAAATCTTACCATGGGTTGGTAAAGGTCAAATAATTGGGTTGCTGGGCGCAGTGGCTCACACCTGTAATTCCAGCAAAGTGGGTAGATCACCTGAGGTCAGGAGTACGAGACCAGCCTGACAAACATGGCGAAACCCCATCTCTACTAAAAATACAAAATTTGCCAGGCGTGGTGGTGCATATCTATAATCTCAGCTACTTGGGAGGCTGAGGCAGGAGAATTGCTTGAATCCGGGAGGCAGAGGTTGCAGTGAGCCGAGATTGCGCCATTGCACTACAGCCTGGACAACAAGAGTGAAACTCTGTCTCAGAAAACAACAACAAAAAAGGCCAGGCACGGTGGCTCATGTCTGTAATCCAAGCACTTTGAGAGGTCGAGGTGGGTGGATCCCCTAAGGTCAGGAGTTCAAGACCAACCTGACCAATAGGGTGAAACCCCATTTCTACCAAAAAAAAAACCCAAAAATTAGCCAGGCGTGGTGGTGCCACCTACTCGGGAGGCTAAGGCAGGAGAATTGCTTGAATCTGGGAGGTGGAGGTTGCAGTGAGCCGAGATCACACTATTGAACTCCAGCCTGGGTGACAAGAGTGGAACTTCGTGTCAAAAAAAAAAAAAAAAATTAGGTTATCATTTCCTTAGTCCCCTCCCACCCAGCTTCAGGCATGAGAATTGTTTCCTGAGTGACTATTGTATATTTTGTCCGTGAGGCAGTGAAAGTGTAAGGCATGGCTCTTTCTTCACAGAACTTGAAATCTGGATGAGGAGCTAATACTAACCCAAATGCAAAAACTGAAGTAAAAATAAGGCTTAGTTGTTGCTGACCATGAGTGCAATAGAAGCCCAGGGAACCTAGAGCTCTGTGTGCACTAGACACTCAGTGGAAAGTGGGTGGGCAGGCAGGGTCAGGACTGCACTCTCATCTGAACTTGATATGGCTTGCAACGTGCATGCATTTTACTAGACGTGTAGGTATGTGAATGGAGGTTAAGGAGCAGAAGGTGTGAAATGTTCCCACAGATGGGGGAACTGCTTGATTAAGGGTATAAAAGACAAAATTAGCATGGTATATGGAAGGAATAATATAGAGAAATTGCCACATATGGGAATAATGGGGAAAAGGGTAGAGGGGCATCTGTTATCTTCTGACTGACAATGGGTTGGGATGTGACAGGAATCCTGTCCCATCTAGAATCCTGCATGTCAGAGGTTCTTGTTCCTTTCTACAGCAAGCATGGGCTCTTCTGGTGTTAAGGGTTAGTTGATATAGATAGAAAATTCTAGGGGGACTGAAGGGCTGAGACTCTAGAATTGTGAGCACTTTGGTTTACCTCTGCAGGTGATAGCTGTTCAAAGGAAAGAGCCCATGTTTTCAACCAGCCTGTATTTTCCATGTAGTTTTTTAAATACGGCTGAATAAAATGAATATGCAGTATTGCTGATCTACCATTCATCACTGTCATTGATCCTAGACACGGGAAAAGTGCTTTTCAGAAAGGTTGGTTCTGTAGGCATCCAGCCCACTTGGGATCTCAACTCTAGTTCATTCAGATGGCCACCTTGGTCTTTCAAATTTTATGAATTCTATTGACCACAAACTTCTGGCCTTTAACAATTATTTGTGCTGCCTGTGAATTCCAGAAATCCCTAAGTTAAGAGAATACATCAGGAAGAGGCTCTTGGACAAGAAGAGGAGGACGGTGACCAAGTATGTGACTGAAGCCTTTGGCCTGTTGCTCCTCACAGATAGTTTCAACTCCACGCAAAACCTGCCGGTATGGAAGACACTGGGTTTTCATATTCTCCCCCCTTCTGGGCAGGACATTTCCTTTTACCAAGTTAGAAAATTAACTTATGATATTTTTTCTTTTCATATTAAAGGAAGATATGAAGTTCAGAGAGTCTAAAAGGACAAAAAGATAATTAGAGGGTTAAAATCATAACATTTGGGTAAAAGAGAAAGGAGTAATATTTTACCTGGGACAGATGGGCTGAGAGAAAAATGTCAAAATAGTAGCTATTTTCCATCTCTCCTGAGACTCGAACTAGGTGGAATGTGTATAAGCGATGGCAGGCGTGATTTGGCTTGCTTCTAGTGGAACACAGACACTTCTTGGTTATCCTGGAGAGGCGTGTTTATGTACACAGTCCAAAAATATTTCATCTGTCTCTGGTGCTGTCAGAATCTCAAGCTCAGAAGAGCGTAGGAAAATAATGTGAGAGGATGGAAGCTTGGAGGGAATTTCAGTAGAGTTTCGATAGTCATCTTCACTGGCAAGAATGCAGGCCTTCTGAAAAACTAGTTAAAATTACTTTTCTCATAGTAATTGACATATTTATCTCTTTCATGGATGATTTCTTTTTAACTCTAAAATAAGAGGGATAAGCTACTAGATTAGAGACTTGGGGGGTTTTGGAGAAAAACCTCTTACTGTCATCAGTCACCAGCTGTGTTTTCTCCTTATGAGAGACGGAATATACAAAGACAATGGCGGGACCATGTGTACAAATAGATCTCTGACCACAACCTGCAGCAACCTGCCCAGAAACCAACCTCTTATCTACAATAAACAGCCCAGGAAACCTTCCGTCTGTAAGTCAGACTTGCAGGAAGTCAAACTGCTATCACTAATAACAGCCCAGGAGGCTGAAGAATAACTCTGTAACAATCAGCACCAGATGGCTGGGACTTGATGAATAACTTCCCTAATCTCTGTCCCTATTTCCAACTTACTACCAACCAGGAAAGCCAAATGTCTATGCCTAACCAACCACATTGGCTGCTCTGCTTTTAGCTAGCCCGTCTCTAGTGTCCCCAGGCCAATAGCCTCCAATCAGGGCACCCCTGAAGCCTTTCCTTTTGTCCACCATGAAGCTTTTCCACTCCCCTGCCTGCTTTTGAGTCTCTGCTAAACTCAAATGATGGTGGCCGACTCCCTTGCTGTAGTGAGCTCTGAATAAACAGCCTCTGCTTGTCCTCATTTGGTTGGTCTTCACTTATTTCCACACTTGCCTTCACCTGTCAGATGTGCACAGTCAATGTGTTCATCTTCTTGTTATGCTGGAACAGGGAAGGGGCAGAGGAAGTACATGAATAGGGCTCTGTGAGTGGTCAAGGAGCTGGTCCTGAGGATGGGGAAGGTGGGCCAATGATGACCCTGTGGGGTGGCAAGGGGAGGCAGACACTCGAGACCTGACTTCCACGTGGGAGTAAGCAGTGCCACCTGGAGCCTTTGGTTGTGTATAAAGGCTTGTAAAAAGTCTTTAGTGGTGTGGGGTCTTTCTTCTGCATAAAAGGGGCATATAGAGCAAAATTCAATCTTTTTTAAATCATATTTCTTATGACTTGTTTTGGTCTAGTTGTACAAGACAAAAACAAAACAAAACTCTTGGAATCTGAGATTTTCTCATTTGACTTTTGTCTGCTGAAATCGTTGGGGAAGGGTTTGACCTTCCAATTTCCCAAAACAGTTCTTCAGGGTGAAATTTGTCTCTCTGCCCAGCACAAGATTGCTTTTGGAAGTGCTGATGGAAAATGAATCCGATGTGGGCTATGTGAAATTGGTGTATTTTACAAACATTAGGACAAGGCATTTTGCCATCAAGGCCAGAAGTGCCCACCCCACATGCTTTTCTTTGCTAATATGGAAGTGCAGCGTTCAGAGGGGCTCAGGTTCACCCTTGCAGCCAGACTCCAAGCAGTGGAAAACATAGAGGAGAAGGGGGCTGACTGGCAATTCTGCAATAGCTATGTTAGGGAGTTGCTGGCAACTTTGCTCAAAATTCCTTGGCCTTAGATATTGGTCTTACTCTTAGCTCTTTGATAGAAAGTTGGAAGGCAAGAATTTGTCAGTTCCTTTGAATTCTGAAAAATCAAATCTAACTATGTGTGTGATTGATTTTTTTTCAAAGATGATCACTGAAACCAAAAATTTAGAATTTGAGTAGTGATTTTAAATGAGCAATCATTATTTTTAAGAATCCATATGAAGTTGATGATCACATCTCAATGTCAAATGAAGTCTGCGTTTATTCATACTGAGTGCCAGCTTCTTTGTTTCTTATTGTTCTTTTATTCTCTGCTCTTCCCTTTCTTATCATTCTTTTGTTTATTCAACAAGGATTTATTGAGAGTGAGGCATTGTGAGAATCATGCCATAGCTTTTCTTTCCATGACTTCTTTCTTCTTTCATTTTCATCACTGGTGACACCACAAATTCAAAGGAATCTAAAGGATGTCCTTGGCAAAATGCTTTGTAGAATTCTTCATGGTGAAAATCAGGGAAATTCCCGGGGTACACTGAATGCTAAACAGTCTCCATAAACTCTAAAATATATTTACTCCAAGATTCACAGAATTTTAGAGTGTGAGGTTGTTTTCAAGATCATTCAACCCAATTCACTTACTTTAAAGATGATACCATTGAGAATCAGAGAAGTTAAATCACCTGTATTAGGTCACACATCGATTCGAGAGCTAGTTCTGTCTATTTGGAATAGAATTTAAAAGCCCAAATTATCTTGCAGTTTCTCTGGGCCACTAGTTCAATCCACAAATGTCCATGGGTTTTGCTCTCTGTGCTGTGCCCTGGAATAAAAGAGCATGACTAAAAGCCTGTTCCTTTGGCAAGTTCCTGTCCAGGGAAGGAGACACAGGGAATGAGAGAGATGTCATACGGCAGGAGACGTGCTGTGGTGCAGGACCGTGGGAAGCACAGTGGGAGCACAGGACAGAGAGCCCCACCTCTACCTGGGGACTCAGGGAAGGTGCCTCATGGGAAGGACCTTTGAGCTTTGTCTCAGAAGTAACAAAGATGAAATCAGCAAGGCCCAGAGGGCACAAGATGGACAGCACGTTTGGGGAATAGCAGCAAGTCCGGGGTAGCTACTTGGCAGGATGTGTCGGGCAAGCAGAGATGGTGGTGCTAGAGAGGTGGAGTGAGTTCTGGCTATGAGGTGCCTTAAGGGCCAAGCTGGGGAGTGTGGCTCTGTCTGCTGCAGGCACTGTGGGGCCCACCAAGGTTCCCATGTGGGGAACAACACTATGAGTTCCCAGTTTGGCACTGTATCAGTCCATTTTCATGCTGCTGATAAAGACATACCCGAGACTGGGTAATTTATAGAGAAAATGAGGTTTAATGGACTCACAGTTCCACGTGGCTGGGGAGGCCTCACAATCATGGTGGGCAAAAGGCATGTCTTACGTGGTGGCAGACAAGAGAGAAATTAGAGCCAAGCAAAGGGGGTTTCTCCTTATAAAACCATCAGATCTCATGAGACTCATTCACTACCATGAGAACAGTATGGGGGAAGCCAATCCCATGATTCAATTATCTCCCACCAGGTCCCCACCACAACATGTGGAATTATGGGAGCTACAATTCAAAATGATATTTGGGTGGGTACATAGCAAACCATATCAGGCACCAAGGGGTCAAGGCTTTCTCTGGTGGTCACTTCCTTGTATTATTTGAATATATGTTTTCTCCCTGATTAGACTGTATTCGTTGAAGAAGGAAGCATGGATTTATTTTTGTGGTCCTGTAGCTTTGCTATGCAAAGTGTGGTCCATAGTTCGGAAGACCAGCATTACCTGAGGACTGGCTAGAAATGCAGAATCCCAGGACCTTGGATTTCAGATTTTAAGATCTCCTGTTGATTTATATGCATGTTAAAATTTAAGAAGCATTATCCTTAAAAACTGCTTCGTGCAGAGTCAAAGCTCATGAAATGTTTGTTGAATCAGATGTCATTGGAAAAATCTGTTTTAATAACAATTGGATTTCTATGTGGATAGCTACTTCCCCAAATAGCCTGATGGATTAGACATCTGAAATAAGTTGCTGAATAAGCAGAAACTGTGACTTTTAAGAAATGAAATAAGTTGCACCAGGCAGATATTTGTTTTATTCTCTAACCCCACAAAGCCTAAAGGGGTCTGTGCACTGAGTGAGGTCTTATGGGGACAATAAAGAGAAGTCAGCTCTGAGTGAAAAGCTGAATCTTGAGCTGGTGACAAGCTTAAAGACAGCAAAGCTTGAGGAGAAGTTGCCCTTAGGGAGGGGGTGGCCTGATGCTTTTATGGTCCTTGTCCCTAGAATGAACACTTGCACATGAGTGTCCTGCGGAGATTTGCGGAAGAGAAGGTTGAGCTGCTGGAGAAGGCCATCGCACAGTGCTTCGCCTGCATGGAGCAGCCTCTGCAAGAAGGGGTCAGGACCGCCAGGACTTCTTACCGCTGCATCCTCAGGGCATGCTTGGTGGTGAGTGACCCTTCCAGGGAAAACTCGGATATTCCAGGAGGCCTGCCCGATCCCCAGGCTTCTTTTGCATCATCCCATTCTCTTCAAAAGAGATAAAGAGCTAGAGGGCCAGGCACGGTGGCTCATGCCTGTAATCCCAGCACTTTGGAGGCCGAGGTGGGCGGATCACAAGGTCAGGAGATCAAGACCATCCTGGCCAACATGGTGAAACCCTGTCTCTACTAAAAATACAAAAATTAGCCAGGTGTGGTGGCGCGTGCCTGTCATCCCAGCTGCTTGGGAGGCTGAGGCAGAAGAATTGCTTGAACCAGGGAGGCGGAGGTTGCAGTGAGCCGAGATCACACTACTGCCCTCCAGCCTGGCGAGAGAGTGAGACTCCATCTCAAAAAAAAAAAAAAAAAAAAAAAAAAAGAGCTAGAGGAGGGTAGGAGGGAGTGAAAATTGCACATAACGGTTGTTCATCTGTGTCTTGAAAGGACCAAGGAAGGTACACAGTTCAGCAAAGACAGAGTGGGAATCTGGGATCTGAGGTTCTTGGATGGAGTACCAGCTCCACCAAACATCCACCTTGTAGCCCTGGGCAAAGCCCTAGACCCATTTTTAAAAAATTTCTTGGTTTTCTTCTATAAAATGAGGATGCTCAATGCTTGCCCTACCTATCTGGTAGTGTTGATGTCGGTATCAATTAGCTTATACCATAAGGAAACATCTTGTAACCTCTCACTTGGCATACAAATTGTGGTTTTATTTCTTAATTAGTTGTATAGAGTTTCTGAAGGATGAAAATGTAAGTGCAAGGCAGTATTTATCTAAGACTAAGGGGTGAAAAAAGAGGCCCATTGTATTAGTCTGCTTGGCCTTTCATAACAAAATCCTATAGACTGGGTGGCCTGAACCACAGACATTGATTTTCCCATAGTTCTGAAGGCTGAAAGTCCAAGATCAAGGTGTCAGCAGGGTGAGTTCTGAGGCCTCTCTCCTCTTCTGGAGAAGGTAGATGGCCACTTTCTTGCGGCATCCTCATGTGGCCTCTTCACTGTGCACTCACACTCCTGGGATCTCTTTGTCTTCCCACAGGGACACCACACCTGTCAGATCAGGGCCCCACCCTTATGACCCCATTTAACCTTAATTACCTCCTTACCGGCTGTGTCTCCAAACACAGTCACCTGGGGGTTAGGGCTTCACATGTGAACCTCAAGGGTCATACTTTAGTCCATAGCACCCATTAAGGGGAAGATGTGATGGACAACACTGCTCATGTAGCAAAGATGACTTGGTGTCCCCCCGTGCTGGGAGAAGTGCATGGATGGTGTGTGGTTGTAGTTTTTAATGGGCCTTGGAAAGTTGGAATGTGAGCAGTGGAAAATGTGTGAAAAGGTGAGTGTGGTGGGGTGGTTAGCTTCCTGGAGGCTTTTCTATGTGCACCGATGATACCGGCTTTCTAGCACCTGGCCTCTTCTGGGTGTTGTTATCTGTGTGCTTTGTGTAAAAGCCTGTTTAAATGTCTAGATGAGCCTGAGTGTGGTGGCTCGTGCCTGTATTCCCAGCACTTTGGGAGGCTGAGGCAGGTGGATCACTTGAGGTCAGGAGTTTGAGACCAGCCTGGCCAGCATGGTGAAACCCAGTCTCTACTAAAAATACAAAAACTAGCCGGGTGTGGTGGTGGCACCTGCAGTCGCAGCTTCTGGGGAGGCTGAGACAGGAAAATTGCTTGAACCTGAGAGGCAGAGGTTGCAGTGAGCTGAGATGGCACCATTGCAGTCCAGCCAAGGTGACAGAGTGAGACTCCGTCTCAAAAAAAAATGTCTAGATAAGTAGGTGCATGTGCTGCAATTTGGATGAAAGGAAAGGAGGAGATTCTCTAGCACAAGACAAAGAATAAATGCTGAAAGAACCAAGAGTAAAGGAGGAGATAAGTTGGGGTGATTCTGGGGTCACTGGGGAAAGTATCAGTGTGTGGACACAGGAGGATGACAGCTGGAGTGTCTTCCATGCGGTTGGGTATGGGTAGCCAAGTATCCACACGTGTAGTATGTACGCATGCATGCACTCAGTCAGCAAATATGAGCAAAATATGCTGACTGTGGAACCAGATACTGCACCTTACCTTACCCCATCCTCACAGCCATTCTGTGAGGCAAACACCCTTATTATTATTTTAGTTTTACAGCCTTAGAAAGACTAAATACCTTTTCCATGGCCATGCATGAACTCCACATCTAACCCAGGCTGGCCTAACTTCATAATTGGACACCCAACTCCTGCTGCACTCACCTGTTGTGTCTCCTAAACTACTCAGCAAATGATTGCAGCAACTTGTAGTTGCCAACCAGTTATATAGTTTAACATCTATAAATCCCCATAAATTTTGCTGCATTCATTCATTCATTCATTTCTGTATGTAACAAGGACTTTGGAATACAAGGCATGGTTGCCAAGAGGCTTCGTATCCCACATGGGCTCTGGTTCGTACCTCAGTTTCCCTATCTGCCAGCTGTGTGACCGGGGACAAGTTACTCAACCTCTCTGTGCCTCAGGTTCCTCTGTGTAAATTGAGGACTATGGTACCTATGTTACAGGGTTGCTGTAAAGACAAGTTGAAAGAATGAACGTAAGGGGATAATGCTGGGTTGACCAATGCACTCAGCATAAAGAGAGTGTCTAACAAATCAACTGTTTTTTTTATTAGGTTTCAGGGATAGAAAGATATATCCCTGCTCAGAAGAGTTAACAGAACATTTGGGGAACTATAATAAAAGGTAGCATGCTGTTGAGGACCACAGGACAGTCAGAAAGTTCTCCAAATGTTTAGAGAAGGAAAGCATTCTGGTAGGGGCTGTGGCAGGCCGGAATCTTTTGGCTGCAAATCAAGAGTCCCTAACCGAAGCCATTCTTAGCCATGAGGAAGTGTATTGGCCCACGTGCCCGAGAGCCAAGGGAAGAGAGGGCCTGGGGGATGAGCTGAATCCAGTGCCTCCGTGGGCCCCATTCTTAGGCTGCTTCTCTCATGATGGCAAAATGGCTGCAGCTGTTCCTGCACTCACATCTGAACACCATGAGCTCTGGAGCAGGGTTTGTTAACCTCAGCATGATTGACAGCTGGGACTGGATCATGCTTTGTTGTGAGGGGCTGTCCTGTGAATTGCAGGTTGTTTCATCCCTGGACTCTACCCCCTAGGTGCTTGTAGCAGCCCCCACTCTTCAGTTGTGACAAAATCACTCCTGGTTGAGAATCACTGGTCTAGAGGAACAGGGGGATGGCCATTTCTGGGCCTGCTTTCGGAAGAGTGAACCTTTTTTAGAAACCTCAGCAAAGCTCTCACGGTGTTTCTTTGCCTCTAAGTGGGTCACATGCCTATTTATAAACCGATCCCTGAGAAAAGAGAATGCCTTGCACTGAACAGCTCAGGCCTGTGTGTGTGTCCCATCCTGGAGGCAGGAGTAGAGTTCATTTTCTCCAGAACAGAAGGACTAGGGAGGTGACAGTGAAGAAGAGATGGATATTGGAAAAGAAATTGCAGGCCAGGTTAGAAGACAGTCCAATAAACCTTCTAGAGAGGAGGTTGTTGGAGCCTGGCCCTGGAGGATGGTGGTGTGTCTTTGGGCAGAGGAGTGGAGGGGCAGGGAAGGCATTTCAGGGGAGGAAGGCCAGAAGCTGCCATCTACCTGCAATGCAAGTACACAGCGCAGAGTTTTGGGGAATTAGGCTGACAGCTTGCTGCAGACTTTAGACCAGGTTGAAGAGTTGGAACATAGTGAAGTTTTGAGCAGGAGAATAGCTTCATCAGAACTAATGCTTTGGGAAGCGTAATGCTTGGGGAAAAACTGGAGGCAGAGAGCCTGGTTAGGAGGTGTCAGGGTCTAACTGAGGTCTGAGGGGAGTTGGTGGGCAAGTGGCGGGTAGCTGGATAAACGAGGAATCGTAGACAGTTTTGACATGGCTTTACTCTTTCTTGGGCATGAGCGAGCTGTATGTACAGCGTTAGCGGGTACATACAGTATAGACAATAGTGGTTCCGAGCCAAGCACAAGCTCATGTGGGTGATCCTTTAATGCACCTCATGTGGCGTGGTTACATAATGTGCAGGGTTGTGCACCTGTACTCCAAACCCGCTGAGTCATGATGCTCCAGAAGACCGCCTCGGCCTACTCCTGACTAAAGCACAGCCATTTCCCTTACCGAAATGTGCTTTGTTGAGATGAGACACAGCAAGATCTCAACAAAGGTTGTGGCAGACAGAATAGGAAGGAAGAGGTGGCTGGGAGAGCAAATCTGAAGGACACTCAACAGGATTATCAACAGTTCAGACATGGGGGGGTGTGGGAAAGCAAGGTGGCAACATTTTGGGGAAGATTTGCACCCAAGAGAAAGCAAATCGCTTCAATTTAAAGATCTAAGGAGATTTGGGAGGGATGAGCTTATCCCTTGGTTGGGGAAGCAATATGATCACTACTGAAGATCATGTATTTAGTGTTTCTTTGAGGTGGAATATCTAATGCAATGTTAGAAATGTGGAACTGAAGCCCAGAGAGGTGGGGCTGGAGGATGTGGCTGTCACTTGCATGGAATTGATGCACATATACCAGTGAATGGGATTGAGGAGGAGTGGAGGGAAGGACAGTGATAGGGCATCGCTTTATACAAAGGCCACGTTAAGGAAGCAAAAGAATAAAGAGGGGCAGCGGAGGGGCAGAGAAGGAAAAGCCTGAGAGGTAGCAGAAGAAGGAAATCGTGTAATGCCTATTTTCTTATTTTTAATGCTTATTTTTAGTGTAATGCTTAATTTCTTATTTTCCAACCAGAAAACTGAAGTAATAAAGTTTGTTAAGGCTGAGTGCAATGGCTCATGCCTGTAATCCCAGCACTTTGGGAGGCTGAGGCAGAAGGATTGCTTGAGGCCAGGAGTTCAAGACCAACCAGGCAACATAGCAAGAACCTATCTCTTAAAAAAAAAAGTTGGGCGTGGTGACATACCCCTGTAGTCCCAGCTTCTCAGGAAGCTGAGGCAGGAGGATCACCTGAGCCCAGGTGTTGGAGGCTGCAGTGAGCTATGGTCGTGCCACTGCACTCCAGCCTGGGTGACAGAGAGAGGCCCTGTCTCTTAAAAAAGAAAAAAAAAGTTTGTTAAGAAGAATATCACATGCTCCTGAGAAGTAAAAAACAAACAAAAGCAAACCAGAGCCATTGGATTTGGCCATTGAGGGTTTCATTGGTGACTGTGCTAGGCAGCCACCACAGTGGCCCCAAGGGTCCTCACCTCTGGGTATTTATGCCCTCATGCAGTCTCCCCCACGTTGAATCAGGGCTGATTTCTGAGCAGTAGAATGCTGCAGAGGTGACAGTGTGTGGCTTCTGAGGCTAGGCCATCAAGGGCTATGGAAGCTTCCATGGTGGCTCTTGGGTCACTTTCTCAGGGGGACGCCTTTGTGTACTGAAATTGAGCCACTGTGTGCAGAGGTCACATGGAGAGCAGCTAAGGCCCCCGCCTGAGGCCAGGAGCCAGCACCAGTGTGCAGCCGGGTATCTTTGGAAGCAGATCCTCCAGCCTCACTCAGATGACTACGCCCCCAGCCACACCTGACCAAACCTCAGGAGAA
The DNA here is from genome assembly GCF_028878055.3 of Symphalangus syndactylus. Lineage (NCBI taxonomy): Eukaryota > Metazoa > Chordata > Mammalia > Primates > Hylobatidae > Symphalangus > Symphalangus syndactylus. Next base: position 120,964,406 of record NC_072432.2, on the reverse strand, counting down.
TCCTGAGCCAGAGTGGCCAGCCCAGCCATCCCAGTCCTGACCCACAGATCCCTGAGAGATGACATGCGTTTACTGTTTGTTTTTAAGCCACTGCACTGCTATGTTCGGGGTAATTTGTTTCATAGCAATAGATAAAGAAGTGACCTTAGATAGAGCTGTTTCTATCCCATGATTGAAGAACTCAGATCACAGAAAGTGAATGAGTGAGTGGGAGCTGAGAGGGCGAAGGCATGAGGCAGAGATCACCCTGTTGAGAGTTTGCTGTGAGCGGAAGAAGCAACTACAGACATTTTCAAGCGTCTCCAGGACTTTACCCCATCAACTGTCCCATCTCATCAGCCCTTAAATGACTTCTTCCTCTGTGACTACAAACATGCCCAAGGTGCCCCTATCAAACGATGTATCTTTGAGATCAGAAATTTGGGAAGACAGTTATATACTAACATCGTATCATTATTTAACATAGGAAAATAACTGAAATGTCTAAGAATAAGAGAGAGGTAAAATGAATTATTTTTCATCCATATGATACTATATTAAATGGTTATTAGTACAATTTTTGGAACTATTTTTTTGAGATGGAGTTTCGCTCTTGTTGCCCAGGATGGAGTGCAGTGCTGCGATCTCGCCTCACTGCAACCTCTGCTTCCCAGGTTCAAGCGATTCTCCTGCCGCAGCCTCCTGAGTAGCTGGGATTACAGGCATGTGCCACCATGCCCGGCTAATTTTTGTATTTTTAGTAGAGACGGGAGTTTCACCATGTTGGCCAGGATGGTCTTGAACTCCTGACCTCAGATGATCCACCTGCCTTGGCCTCCCGAAGTGCTGAGATTACCAGTGTGAGCCACTGCATCTGGCCTGGAACATATTTACAATGATTTGGGGATATTCTCATGTTGTAATACTAAGTAAAAAGAGCAGAGAAAAAAGAGAGAATTATACCAATTGTACAGTGCTATGTGGCCATTCCCTTAAAACATGTATCACTGATCAAAAAATCACAGAGCTCTCTACTGAAATTTTAGCAAACACATTTTTACTCTCTTTACTAATGATTACCATCTGGCTGAAATTGATTAATGTCTCTCATAGGTCTAGCTTTATATTTTTCTTTCCTCTCATTTATGTATTTATTTCCCTGGGAAAAAAACATCGCCAAGACATTACAAATCAAATTGTATTTCATTAAAAGTTTAACAAAAAGTTTATGAAATCTGGACTATCCTTAGAAAATTCAAGACATATACTTATTGTCCAGTCATAGCACGTTGTCATTCATTCATTTATTTATTCATTCGATAATTTCTCATTTAGCAAATATTTCTCAAACACTAGTTAAGTTATTGCCAGATGTTGAGGACATAAAGATAGATGAGACTGTGCCTAATCTCAGTGAGCTGATGGCCGAGTACAGGAGCCGGACAAATGAGTAAACTAACACAAACAGAATCACTTAAGAAGGGTTGTGATCAAAGTGAGCACAGGGACCTTAGGAAGCCCATGGCAGGGGCACCCAGACGACCTAGCGGCATGACCACTGTCCTCCCTCGTTTAGTTTAATCATATGTTTAAACAGCATGTTGTCTCTACCCTTTCCTGTGATTCTTGGTAGTGATCTCTGGCCAGGGCAATGCAATTCTAATCCAGCGACCTTCCAGTTAATGCCTGCTAACTCTGCTAATTTATTGTTAATTATCTAGAGGAGTAAAGGAAACCAAGGTTTTCATCAGACCCTGAAAGCCGTTTGCCTGAAAAATGGCATCTACGCCTCCAGGACTCTGGCGAGAATTGATCTAAATGAAGCCCTCACTCAACCCATCTATGACCAGATCGACCCTGTTTTTGGAAGCATTTTTAGGTAAAAGATCTCTCATCTTGCACCTTTGGGAACAAACATCGGAAGAATGTTGAGCCAGTCTTTAAGAATTTAGACTTTGGATCTGTAAGTGTAAAGAGTAGCTTGTAACTGGAGAAGGAAAGCTTAGTCTTTGGCAAAACACAAAAGCCTTCTTGGTTTGGTTTACTTAAAAATTTCCCATGATGACCCGGACACAGATTGAGATGCTGCTTTCAGACTAATATTACGATTCCCATTATTTTTCAAATATCTCATACATGCAGCAGGGGATACATTTTCTTAGGGATCTGAGCCCAGGACAGGGTATTTTGACTGGAGAGAGTGGAATTAAGCAAACACATGGCCTTTAGAACTTTCTTTCTTTCTTTTTTTTTTTTTTTTTTTAAAATGAGACAGAGTCTTGCTCTGTTGCCTAGGCTGGAGTGCAATGGCACAATCCTAGCTCACTGCAGCCTCAAACTCCTGGACTCAGGCAATCCTCCCATCTCAGTCCCCCAAGTAGCTGAAACCACAGGCATATGCCACCATGCCTGGCTAACTTTTAAAAAATATTTTTTGTAGAGACAGAGTTTCGCTGTGTTGACCAGTTTGGTCTTGAAATCCTGACCTTAAGTGATCCTCCCCCATCGTCCTCCCAAAGTGCTGGGATTACTGGTGTGAGTCACCACACCCAGCCTCAGAGCTTTCCCTGAATGCACTGAAGATGCTGTGTCTGTTTCTGACCCACTCTGCCTGCTCACATACATGGTGTGGGTTTGGGGACTGTACCTCCTTGGTGCTCCCTCTTTCCGTCCTTCCTTGACCTCTAATTCTCTTTTTTTTTTTTTTTTTTTTTTTTGAGATGGAGTCTCGCTCTGTCGCCGAGGCTGAAGTGGTGCAGTGGCGTGACCTCAGCTTATTGGAAGCTCCGCCTCCTGGGTTCACACCATTCTCCTGCCTCAGCCTCCTGAGTAGCTGGGACTGCAGGTGCCTGCCACCACGCCTGGCTAATTTTTTGTATTTTTAGTAGAGACGGGGTTTCACCGTGTTAGCCAGGATGGTCTCGATCTCCTGACCTTGTGATCCACCCGCCTCGGCCTCCCAAAGTGCTGGGATTACAGGCGTGAGCTACCGCGCCCGGCCGACCTCTAATTCTTTACTCCATCAACAGAAACAGAATCTCCCAGTCCCCAAGTACAGCCACCCATCCCTAGTCTCTGTCCTTCCCACTGGCATTTCACATGGTTGCCCATTGGTGGCTGCTCAAACCATTCTCCAGCCTTTGTTTGTGTCTTACTCAGAGCCCTCGTCCCTGCCCCACCTTTCTTTAAGCACGTCTTGGATTATGCCATTCCACCGATTGCACCCCCACCCTGTTTACAATTCTGTGGCCAAACTTCAAATTCCTTAGAATGCATTCAAGACATTCCACCTGCCTCCAGCTTGCCTTTCCAGCCTCTGCCTGCACCACTGCCTGGTTGCAGCCTTCGGCTGTAGCCCGCCCAGCAGGTGGCAAAGAGAGAGCGGCTACCTGTCCCGGGCACCAATGCTAAGCACTTGGCATGCATTAGCTCATCGGATGTTCCCAGCAACTCTAGGGAGTGTCTTCTGTCTTTTTACACCTGAACAAACTGAGATTCAGAAAATTGTGCATCTTTCCCAATGGCACCCAACCCATGAGCAGAGAGCTAGGATATAAAGCTTGTGCTCTCTCCTCTGCAACCTCTCACTTCCTATTTCTGGGATATTCTGAAACCACGGTGCTTACCATGTTGTCCCATGGGTAATAATTTCTTCTTTCCACTTCCTCAGATCTTACCCAACTTTTAGGTATAGTTCAAGTTCCACCCTTTCAAGTGGACACACGTTGGCAGGGGAAAGACTGTGGGTCCTGTAGTTAAAGCAGGGTTCCAAGCATGGCTCTGCCTCTTGCTAGCTGCGTGACCTTGGACACATCAGCAATCCTCTCTGAACCTCAATTTTCTCACTTGTTAAGTGGGCATTATCTCACGAACTTCATAGGTTTTCGTGTCAAAAGTCTGGCACAGCACAGTGCCTGGCACGTTATAGGGATTTGATAACTGTTAAATTTCATCTTCCTTCTCTTAAATGAATAAAAGGACACCAGCTAGTTTCATGTTTGTTTCAGCCTCACAGCAGCCACCATTCTCTTAAACTTTTTTGTCACTTTCTTCTGTAGGACGGGGAAGCCCACTAGTTCAGCTCTGATGCCGCACATCGATGCTTTTAAGCACTACCTGCAGGAGAAAATGACAGAAATTGGGATAAGAAGTGGCTGGAAATATGATAGCTGCAAAAAAAATTTCCTGATCCAGGAGGTAAGTTCCTTATAAAGTGAGGAGAGCAGTAAGGTTGGGCATGGCTTTCTTCCCAGGCCAGTTTTGTAGGTTGCCTGTCTGTTCCCTTGTTCCCTGGAGTGTCCAGGGTCTGGGAGTACCTCTTAGGAGGCGCTGTGAAATACAGAACCCAGTAAGATGTGGGGAGAGCAGCGAGCCTGACTGCCTCGGAGGAGGTGTGGGACCCTTTGTTCCACTGTGAAGCAACCGACAGCACACGCCAAGGTTGCAAAGTTGACTCAGTTTCCAGGAAGAATCTTTAAAGAAGCCTCAATTGTATGAAAATTTGCATCAACTGGAACCATTTTCACTAACCTATCATTTTTGCCAATGTTACAAAGTAGCATCCAATGCAGTGAAACTTAAAGAAGTCAATCTTTTTTGTTGTTCAATTTTAGGTCAATTTTCAGTTTTGAGGCCTCAAGACTCTTTTCTGTGACTCACTTTCTTCCAGTGCCACCCCAAATTACATGGCAAAGCTAGGGAAAGAGCTTGTATCTCCTCTGCCCCCCAGAGAGGGCCCATTCCAGGACCTTGCCTGTGCCTGAGTTCAACTCAGCAAATATTTATTGAGTATTTTGTAGGTGCCAGGCACCATGGGAAGCACTTGGGGTATAAAGATGCTTAGAACAAAGTTCCTGCCTACAAGAAGCTCACAGCCTAGTTGTGGAGATGACAGACAAACAGCCAGGCATCATATAAGGTGGAGATGGAGGGAATGGTGGCCATGCACTGGGACGCCTGACCTGCTTCCATTGAAGGAATTGTCAACAACAGCCTCTTTTGCCACGTCTTCACAGATAAGTGCCATCCTCGGGGGCCTGGAGGACCACATCCTCAGAAGGAAGAGGAGGATCTACGAGTCCCTCACCGCCTCTGTCCAGAGTGACCTGAAGCTCTGTTATGAAGGTGGGGGCTGCGGGGGACAGCATTTCCACCTGCTCTGGGACTTTCTGTCAGCACCTTTTGCATCCTTTTCTGAGGCTCCCTCAAAGGCCCTGTTCTTTTGCACTCTAAGTCTTTGCAGCACTCTCAGTCCACACATTGCAACCACATGACTGCAGGGTGTGAGGAGCCTTCTCTGTGTGTTTTCCAGCTTTTTCTGTCTACCCTTGGTCCAGACACCCTGCTTTTTCCCATACAACATCCCAGCTGATTTAGCTGTAGAATCCAGTGTCCAGGTTCTCATTTTTGTTTCCAAGTATTCACAAATACTTGAACTCACTCACTTGTGAACTCACTTTCAGGCTCTTTCTTGTTTTGGTGGCTCTGTTGTTTGAGGGGTAGGAAGTGATTTTGCAAGTTTCAGCTTAATTCAGTCATTAGGTTTTCTGAATGCTGGTTATTATCTAAACATAGAAAGTGTTATTTTTATATAAGTATGTATATATATTTGTTGTTGTTGTTGTTTGTTTGTTTGCTTGGCTTGCTTTTCTTTCTAAGGCCAAAGATTTCTTTTTTTTTGTCTGTTTGTTTTTTTGAGATGGAGTCTCGCTCTGTCACCCAAGCTGGAGTGCAGTGGCATCCATCTCAGCTCACTCCAACCTCCGCCTCCTGGGTTGAAGCGATTCTCGTGCCTCAGCCTCCCAAGCAGTGGGATTACAGGCGTGCACACTGCGCCCAGCTAATTTTTGTGGTTTTAGTGGAGACAGGTTTTCACCATGTTGAGCAGGCTGATCTCGAACTCCTGACCTCAGATCATCTGCCCGCTTCAGCCTCCCAAAGCGCTGGGATTGCAGGTGTGAGCCACCATGCCCGGCCATGATGCCAAAGATTTCTAAGCAGGTCCTTGTCATGGTGTGACTGTGGCTATCATTTTTTGCCAGAGGCAGCTCAGATCACGGGCAAAAAAGCGTGTGAGCGGATGAAAGATGCCATCAGAAGAGGAGTGGACCGGCAGGTGGCTGAGGGCATGTTTGAAAGGGCCCAGGAAAGGATGCAGCACCAGTTTCAGCAGCTGAAGGTACTCTACGCCCACAGCCTGGATCCTAGACCCCAAGAGGCTCCGGGGGAGGAGAGGAAGTGAGCTCAGAAGGTAGAAGACATAGTAGGCATTTGGGCCCAAACGGAACAGATGCTTTCTGGGGCTTCGACTTGAGAGCTGCAGTCTTCCAACACTCTCTTGTGCCTCTCCTCTTTCCTGAGTCACCAGTAGCACAGCGACTGTAATAGCTAGACATGTGCTCAGCTATTTACACACGTTAGCTCATTTAATCCCCGGCAAGTCTGTGAGGTAGGTACTATCATTGTTCCCATTTTATAGAGAAGAAAATTCTGACAGCGAGAGGTGTATCAACCAGCCACACAGCCAGGGAGATGCACAGCTGGGATTTGGGATCTGGAAGCCTGGCTCCAGCATGTCCAACAATAGCATGATCTCAAAACAGATTGTTTAAATAGGGAAATGTCTTGTCTACATAAAATGTCAGTAAGTAATTATCGATACACTACTCAAGGCCAGTCAGTTATGGGACCTAGCACACATTCAGCTTTAATTTTATCTACCCCGGAAGACAGTTCCTGATGGTTTCCTTGGACCTAAATGCTTCTGCCAAGCCTACCTGGACCATCTTGCCTCTGCTCTGGGCCTCATGGCTTGCCACCCCCTCTCCACCAAGTAGTAGAGATCCTTGAAGTCCATGCCACTGTGGGCTTCCTCCCTGGTCATGTGAGGCTCCACATGTTCTGCCTCAACACAGGCTGGCTGATCCTGTCTCCCAAGCCCTCAAGGAAGCTGGCCCATTGCTATCAGTCCACCTCAGAACCAGCCTTCTTAAAACATCTCCAGCCTTTTTCTGCCCAATCTCCTCTCCTCCACCGGGACTGCAGTTTTGGAAAATATCCTTCTTTACAATTCAAAGCATGTAATTTCCTTGGAGTAGGCTAAGAGGTATCTTGTTCACCAGCAGCAGTTTAATTTCAATCCTTTAACATGTTATCACTGTCTAAAAATTCATGGACAAGAAATTGGCCGAACTCCATAAAGCCAGTTCCCATTTCCCCATTGTGTACGTAGACACTGGATCTTAAGACACCCAGGAAACAATGTCGCTTAAAAGAAATGTGTATGTTGACCATGTACGAATGTATCTGAAATTACGGAAACATAAGAAGTTAAAACTGGGCAAGACCATAGAGTGTTCCCATTCTGTGATTTTTTTTTTTTTTAAAGAATGCCAGTTAACTTTTAGTTTTTTTAAATATTTTAGTTCTACACAATGGATGAAATTTCTTTTTATATGTAATGTTTGAAGATTTACTGTTTTTTTAAAATTACTTCTTCACAATAGTCCTGTAAATTAAAGAATGGAATAGTATTTTGTTGAATATACAGATTAGTCTCTGATATATTGATCGATAATGTGGCTTGCTGCTTCGTTTTCACTCAGCATGAGGTGACTCCTTCTCCTGGTTTAGGAGCTGTGAATCTCTCATTCCCTGATTTTAAAGATGAGGAAGCTGGAACCTAGAGGCCTTGAGTTACAGGTTCCAGGCCCGTGGCTAGAGCTGAGATGTATGCTTAGGACTCTTGATCTAGAATCTAGAATGTTAAAGAAAAAGCACAGGAGATCCAGCTTCAAAACTAGACTCTGCCAGGCTAGAGGAAGGAGCCTGACATTTTTTCAAAGGGAGGCAAGAAACAGAAGAGGGAAGAAAGGGGTTTTAGTTGATAAAAGGACTAAGAGTAGCAAGAAGACACTTCTCAGGCAGTTGGGAAGAATCAGACATGTACGGTAAGATGAGTGGCACAGAGCAAGTGTCCAGCAAACATCTCTCCACTGAGCAGATGCATGGAGGAGAGGATGGTGGGAGAGTGACCAGCTCTTTCCCTCTTTTTCCATCTCTGCAATTGCCATTCTCTCCGCCATGCCTTCATGCTTCCCCATTAGCTCCTGATTTGATCAGCTGGCACCAGAGCTTCAGTCCCCTACGAGTCTGTAGGCGGGGAGGGAGATGCTGTACAGATGGGAGCCCACAGAAATGTTGTCTTGCCGCCTCCTGGGCCATTTGGTGTCCTTGAAAGTGTTTCACTGTTTTGCAACTGGGTTGCAAAGCCTGACATTGGCAACCCCAGTCTGCACGTTCTGTGGCTGGGGGACTGGGTGGGGTCCCTTTTATAAGATCCACTTTTCCTTGGGCTGCACCATCCTAACAGACTGAATGTCCTTGTTGCGTAGACTGGGATCGTGGAGAAGGTGAAGAGCAGCATCGCCACCATGCTGGCCCTTGCTTCATCCCAGGGAGATGGCCTCCACAAGGAGCTTGCAGGTAAATACACCAAAGTTTTGCATACAGGGTGATTGTGCAGACAGCCCTGGCTGTGATTGCTCCTTCCTGAATTTAAAGGTATTAAAGTTTAAATTTTAGGAATTTAAATTAGGAAGTTAGGAAGAATTAGCAGGGCAAGGAATGGAGATGATGATGATGATGATGATGATGATGAAGAAAACAACAGCCCCACCCTTTGCCCAGCACCCAACTGACAGCAAGCATTATACTCAGGCTTTGTGCTCATGGTTTCACTGAATTCTCACAGTAGCTCCCAGGGATAGATGCTGTTGCTCCATTTTGCAGATGCAGAAATAGAGACTCACATTAGGAAATGTGCCCAAGGTCTCATAGCTGGAAAGCGGCTAATTTAAATCCACAGTTCTGCCCTGCTGTCTCCATAAAGCCTTTCTTTTAAGTTGATGCCTCCTTAAGAAAAACTTCATGGTCTGGTGATGGTGGAGAAAGGCTTCTCTTAACCCACCTGCAGCCTGGGGATGCGGCCCCAGCTGTGGACCTTGGTATAGGCAACCATGTCCCTTTCAGGCCGTGGGCTCCATCAGGCCTCCGGTATAAACTGGAGAGGGTAAACTGGTACAAACAGCAGTTAAGTAATTTCTAGCCAAATTTAAAATGCACGTATCATTTGGTGCAGCAACCCTACAGATATCCTTATATGGAGGGAGGGTGGCATATAGACAAGGTTATTCAGGGTAACATTCTAACATCAAAAATGGGGACAACTCAAATGTCTGTAAGTAAAGCACTGCTTAAATTAAGTTAGATACACGAGGGGAACACTGTGCAACTGTTAGACAAAATAAAGCAGCTTTATAGGTAGTGGCATGAAATGATCTCCAAAATATATTACAAAGTAGAAAACAACGAAGTGAGTAAATGTATATGATATGTTGCCATTTGTGAGAGGGGAAAAAAGGAAATATATATGTATATGTTTGTATGTGCATAAAAATCTCCGTGGGTTACATAGAACACTGGCAGTACTCGTTGCCTCTAAGGAGGGGAGCTGGAAGGCTGGAGGGTAGGAAAGGGTGGGAGACTTGCTCTGCGCTCTATATATTTTGTGCCTTTTATATTTTATGCCACATCCATAGTTGCCTGCTGAAATGAATAGATCTGATGCCACTGAGTTTGCCAGAGTGAAAGTAGACAGAACTGTTCCCAAAGTCAAAGCCACAATGGCTGCTTCTAAACATCTGTTCTGTACTTCTCCATCTCTCTGGGAATCTTTATGACCCATTTATGGCTGGTTAGATGGACCTCTAATCTGATCCTAGCAGACTCCAGGGAAGGAGATACAACACCCTCACACTATAATGTACTGGACTCCCATGACCTTCTGTCCAGGCCTTTATAGGAATCTAAGTTTTAAGATGATAGTCATTCCAATGTGCCTTCTTTAAAGAACTTCCGCTTGCCAAAGATCTTGACCAGCTTCAGTGAAGCTTCCCCGTATCCCAGCCCTGAATAACCATTCTGTCTCTGAACTTCAAGAATTATAGCAGGTGCACTTGACAGATGGTGCTTCCCTCAGTTTGATGTCAAGTGCACCTGCTATAATTTAAGCCTATTTCCTTCTCTTCACCATCGACAACAAATGTACATCATGTCAGGGGGTCATGCTTTATAAAAAAATCTAAAAGGCAGTCCCTGTTGTCAGGGCCTTACCTGGTTGGTAAGACAAGATGTGTAAGAATGTGCATCGTAAGACTGGGGAGTTTGCATTCACTCAGCAAGTGATTCTGATCACCTCCTGGGTGCCAGGCAGTGTTGTGGGTGCTGAGGACACAGTGGTGACCAATACAGGCAACAGTCCCCACCTTCAAGTAGCTCACAGCCCAGTGGGTGGAAGGCAGGCAGTAAGCAAACTAATAAGTGAAATACGTGGCAGGGAAGCGAAATAGAGAAAGGGAAGAAGGGACGCTGGGGTAGGGGACAGGGTGGTAAAGGAAGGTCTCCCTGGGAATGTGACACTTAAGCAAAGCCCTGAGGGAGGGAACCCACTCAGACTTCAGATCGTTATTCTTGAAGTTCAGAGACAGAGTGGTTATTCAGGGCTGGGACGCAGGCAAGCTTCACTGAAGCTGGGTCCTGGGGGAAGTCTCAAAGTTTAGGTTGATTTCAGAGGCAGTGGGGAGAAGGTAGGCCTTCCAGATATGGGACAGAACCAAACGACTCCGGGTCCTAACTTCCCTTTGCTTATGAGTTCCATCCCTGGCCAGGCTCAGGGCCAGCTAGCCTGAGTCACCCTCTGGGGCACAGAAGGCCAAGGGGGATTAGAAAGGAATTCAGGCCTCAGTCTGAAGTGTCGCTTCAAAGGGGACTGCATTAGTCAGCATCCCCCAGATGAACAGAACCAGTAGGATGTGTGGATAGATAGAGGAAGAGATTTATTTTAAGAAGTTGGCCCACACGATGGTGGAGGCTTGGTGAGCCCAAAATCTGATGCAGGGAGGCCCACAGGACAGAGACTCCAGAAAGAGAGGCAGTTCGAGTCCAGAGGCCATCCCTGCACAACCAGGCAGAGTCGATGTTGCAGACAAAGCCCCAGCCAAGGCTTGGCCAGGCATGGTGGCTCACGCCTGTAATCCCAACACTTTGGGAGGCTGAGGCGGGTGTCTCACCTGAGGTCAAGGGTTCGAGACCAGCCTGGCCAACATGGTGAAACCCTGTCTCTACTAAAAATACAAAAAAAAAAAAAAAATTAGCTGGGTGAGGTGTTGGGCGTCTGTAATCCCAGCTAGTTGGGAGTCTGAGGCAGGAGAAGCACTTGAGCCTGGGAGGCGGAGGTTGCAGTGAGTCAAGATCATGCCATTGCACTGCAGGCTCGGTGACAAGAGCAAAACTCCATCTCAAAGGCCCAAGGCTGTCACTGGAGCATCCCTTCCTGCTTGGGGGAGGCTGGCCTTTGGCTCCATGTATGCCTTCAGCTGGCTGGTTGAGGTCCACCCACACTGGGGAGGGCCATCTGCTTTACTTGAGGTCTACTGAGTTAAATGTAAATCTCATCCAAAAACACACTCCCAGAGGCATCCAGACTCACGTTTAATCCGGTATCTCGGCCCTATGACCTAAACAAGTTGACACATAAAACTAACCATTGTGAGAACATGGTTTGATTACAGATCATGGGATGAAAACCTGAGATGCCAGAGAGGGAACATTCGCTGAGAATGGGTTGTGCTCGGAGGATAAGGATTGGGGTGGGGGAAAGAGGGGGAGCTGCCTGGAGAGGAGTTAGGGGAGGTGTTATTGCGCAGTGTGCTTTGTATATCACACGCCTGTGAAGCCTTAATACAGACCCAGTGACTTCTCAGGGTTTTTCTTATGGGTAGGTTTGTGTTTCTTTTGAGGGTGACCCCATGCTGAGACAGCTTTCTGGTAAGAGGAGGAATACCTGCTTTGATGTCTGATCTGTAAGCACCACTCCAGATCTCATATTCTGGGACAAGTGACAGGATTGTTGGGGGATTCGCTTTCTGGAGACGTTTCTGCAACGGACACCACATCCTGATGTGAGCTTTCTGCTCTCCTGTAGATGTCGGGAGTGAATACAAGGAGATGGAGAAGCTTCACAGAAGCCTGAGGGAGGTCGCAGAGAATGCACGGCTGAGGAAGGGCATGCAAGAATTCCTCCTAAGGGCATCCCCCAGCAAGGCTGGCCCCCCGGGACATCACTGGAACTCCTGGGGCTTAGTCCCGATGGATGAACAATAAGCCCAGAGCCAGAGAATTAGAATTACTTTTTTCGTTCTTGAGAGACAGGGTCTACCTCTGTTGCCTAGGCTGGAGTGCAGTGGCACCATCACAGCTAACTGCAGCCTCGAACTCCTAGGCTCAAGCGATCCTCCAGCCTCAGCCTCCAGAGCAGCTGGGGCTACAGGTACAGACCACCACACCTGAGTAATTTTTTTTTTTTTTTTTTTTGAGACAGAGTCTCGCCTGTCACTTAGGCTGGAATGCAGTGGTGCGATCTCGGCTCACTGCAACCTCCACCTCCTGGGTTCAAGAAATTCTCTGCCTCAGCCTCCCAAGTAGCCGGGATTATAGGTGCCTGCCACCACACCCGGCTAATTTTTGTATTTTTAGTAGAGACAGGGTTTCACCATCTTGGCCAGGCTGGTCTTGAACTCCTGACCTTGTGATCCACCCACCTCTGCTTCCCAAAGTGCTGGGATTACAGGCATGAGCCACTGTGCCCGACCCACACCTGGGTAATTTTTTAATTTTTTGTGGAGATGGCGTCTTGCTCTGTTGCCCAGGCCGGTCTCAAACTCCTGGCCTCAAGTGATTCTCCCACCTCAGTCTCTTGTGCTAGGATTGCAGGCATGAGCCATTGTGCCTGGCTCAGAATTTTTTCTGTTTTGTGAAATCTAATAGAGGACATCTCTCAACTATTTGGACTTTGTATGCAATATAAAACTAGTATGTTTACTGCATTTTATTTTATAGCCCCAAAAGAGTCATCTTCAATACCTAATGGAGTTCTAAAGCTTTAGGACAAGAAACTTTTGCTTCCGCAAAAATATCTAAACATCGCTGGGCATGGTGGCTCAATCCCGTAATCCCAGCACTTTGGGAGGCCCAGGCGGGCGGATCATGAGGTCAGGAGATTGAGACCATCCTGGCTAACACAGTGAAACCCCATCTCTACTAAAATTACAAAAAATTAGCCGGGCGTGGTAGCATGTGCCTGTAGTCCCAGCTACTTGGGAGGCTGAGGCAGGAGAATCGCTTGAACCCAGGAGGCAGAGGTTGCAGTGAGCCAAGGTCCACCACTGCACTCCAGCCTGGATGACAGAGTGAGACTAAGTCTCAAAAAAAAAAAAAAAATATATATATATATATATATATATATACACACACATACATAAAAAAACTTAAACATCATAGAAGAAACATTGCAAGATATAAAACAAGCCATAAAAAGAAATTCATCCTTCAATGAAGAAAATATCTAAACATTGAAAAACTTAAGTATTATGGAAAACATTGCAAGATAAAGCTTTTAGGAATCCAATTCTGTTTTTCATTTTAATACTAATGAGACTTTAGGTAAGGAGGCAACACTGTATCCTGGAAACAAAATGGGTTTGGGAGCCAGATGAACATAGACCAGGCTTCACCACTTCTCAGATGTGTTATCTAAGACCAGTACTTCCTAAACATTTTGATCTCAGGACTCTTCACTATTAAAGGACCCTGAGGGGCATTTGTTTATGTGGGTTATGTCTGTTGATACTGACTATTCAAAATTAAATAGGAGAAAATGTAAGTAATTATTTACTAACTTTTTTAGAAGTAACAACAATAAACCCATTACGTGTTAACAAAAATAACACATTGTTATGTAAAAAGCTATTTTCAAAACAAAATGTACTGAGAAGAGTAACATTGTTTTACACTTTGGCAAATCTCTTTATTCCCTGGCTTAATAGAACACAGCTGGATTCCCATATCAGTTTCTTCATTCACTCTGTTGCAGTATGTCGTTTTGGTTGAGGTATATGAAAAAAATTCAGTCTCACACAGAAATACAGTTGGAATACAAGGAAGTATTTTAATAGCTTTTTCAGGTAATTTTGGGATATATTTTGATTCTACAAAGGCAGATGGCAGTTTCTTAAAAGTTAATTGTGGTGTGGAATCTGAAAGCATTATCAGTGAACATTTTTCAAATGCTATTACATTAAAGTGCCCTGGTTGATTTTGTACTTTGAATGAATTTTTTTACTAATGCATGATTTTGTGATATCAGGCATTGTTCATCTTGAAAATATTTATTTGCTGAGTTAAGTAGATATTCCAAATGTTGATGCATTTTATTGTATCATACAATGGAATCATTTTGTTAGTGTCTTCACCAATCTCATCAGGAAAGTCTTGAAGTATTGGGAAGCTGTCAAGCTCACAGTGAAAAATATAAGTTTCACAAAATTCCGTTTCCCCCCCAAAAGCTCATCTTATCATTGATGACAAATATTGTCAGTTGTTTTCTTTGAAGTGATAGATTCACTTTCCTCATTTTTGGGAAAATGTTTACTATATAACTACATATGATGAACCATAGTTTGTCAGTCATTATTTCAAATAAAAATGATGTTCCAAGAAAAAAGTGCCAAGTTCAGCCTGAAACTCAAACACTCAAGGAAATGCTTTTCTTTGCAGAAGTGCTTTAGGTGTATTTCCCATTTTGTCCCACAGAATAATAAAATGACATCTGCATAGATGTCCATAATTAATACAATTAATAACATACTGTTTCATTTAGAACATTTTAAAGTCCAACTGACTTTTTAAAAGCCCTGCAAGTTCATGATGGTGAAAAATACAAGAGTTTTGAATGTAGTTTGGTGCCACTGCTTTGGTTCATGCCAAGGTGCAAGTGGTTTTACCCACCTTTGCTTTTACACCTTTAGTACAAGTGTCAACATGGTGGAAAAGGCAAATAACATCTTAGTATTATTATAAAAATAGTTTAACCCAGCAGACCCCACAGAAGAGTTTCAGGGACCATATTTGAGAACAGCTGTCTTAGACAAATCATTTAACCCCCCTGAGCTTCAGGTAATTTATCTGTAAAATGGTGACAATGGTAGTACCTACCCTGATACTACCAGGGTTGTCAGGAAGTTTAGGATAATGCTTACAAAATATGGACACATTGTACTTAATAGTACTTGATAAATGGTCACTATTGTTTATGGGCAGAATGGAAATAACATGGTTTAGTGGCTTGTCTGTTGGGAAACTTGGGTTCTGATCCCAGCTCTGACCAATACTAATATGACAATTCCTTAACACCTCTGAGATTTTATTTCCTCATATACAAAAGGAAAGAGAGGAACTGGATGATTAAAACATTTTTTGCTTCTTTGAAATTCTAGGATTTTAAATTCTTTTCTTTCTGTTGTAATATCTTTTGCCTAAGTAGGAGAAAAAGGGATTTAGCCATGTAGTTATGTCTCAGTGGTTCATTTTCATATTAAACTTCTAAACACATAGCGTTCTATTGCAGTTTGTATAGTTCACTTTTCATATTTCACGAGAGGGATGTAGAGGACTTCCACCTCCAGCCATGGTGGAGTAACAAGACCAGATTTACCCTCTGGTTAAACAACAATAACAACAAAAAACAAAAATTATGAAACAACAATTTTTAGATATGGGAAAATAGTACAACACAGTCATCCCTGAAAGAAGGGAGGGAGATAAGGTGAGGCCTACAATGTTCTATCTTATGACTTGGTTGAGTTTCCAGACCACAGCACAGGGAGGGGAAGCCCCAAAGGAACTGAGTGGTCTCCCGGAGTTGGGGGGACAGAGATCAGAGTTTGAAGAGTCTAAGGTGATTAGAATTCACAGGGAAGATTACCATGGAGAAGAGAGCTGGACAGAGCGCTCCACAGATGTGAAGTGGGTCTCCTTTGATTCTTTATCTGAGTACTGATTAGCATATGCCTGTGAGGAAACTACCAAAAATGAGGGAAGAACCCCCGGAATGAAGCAGGCAGAAAAGTCCCCAAAGCTCAGTTCAAGCTAGATTAGCCATAGTGGAAGACCTTACACCTGAGGCATCAAGTAGACTGATCGGAAGAGTATTGCCGGCCGGGCGCGGCGGCTCACGCTTGTAATCCCAGCACTTTGGGAGGCCGAGGCGGGCGGATCATGAGGTCAGGAGATTGAGACCATGGTGAAACGCCGTCTCTACTAAAAATACAAAAAAGTAGCCGGGCGTGGTGGCGGGCGACTGTAGTCCCAGCTACTCGGAGAGGCTGAGGCAGGAGAATGGCATGAACCCAGGAGGTGGAGCTTGCAGTGAGCTGAGATTGCGCCACTGCACTCCAGCCTGGGCGACAAAGCAAGACTCCGTCTCAAAAAAAAAAAAAAAAAAAAAAAAAAGTATTGCCTTAGCAGTGGGGTCAAAATAGTCCTCAATGAAAGGCTGTTATGCATCCACCTAATAAAGGTTTAAAAAAAAACTTCTGAAGAATCATACTGTTTCCAAGTAACTTAACTGCGTCCCAGAAGAAAACATGAAAACATTTAGGCATAAAAAATTCCAGCACTCAACAATGGAAAATTGACAATGTGTGGCATCAAAACAAAAACTTCCAGGCATATGAAGAAGCAGGAAAATATGAACAATAATGAGAAAAATCAATAGAAATAGACCCAGAAATAACTCAGGTGATAGAATTAGTAGACAAAGTTGTTAAAATTGCTATAAGAAATTTACTCCAGATGCTCAAGAAGATAGAATAAAGCATAAACACGATGAGAAGAGACATGGAAGAAATTTAAGACTCAAATAGAACTTGGAGAGATTTAAAAAGTCTCAGTGTCTATATGGGATTAACAGCAGACTAGGTAGGGTAGAAGAAAGGGTAAGTAAACTTGAAGACAGAGCAATAGAACTTACCCAAAATGAAACACAAGGAGGAAAAAAATGAACAGTGCATCAATAAAACATCAAGCACCTTAAAATATACATTACTAGAACCACAGAAGAACAGTAAAGATGTGGTGATATAGGAAAAAATATTTAAGAGAATAATGTCTGAGGTTTTTCCAAACTTGATAAAAATTATAAGCCCACAGATCCAAAATGCTCAATGACTCTGAAGCAGAAGAAAAATAAGAAAAATTACACCAAGACACATCATAATCAAATTGCTGAAAACCAGTGATGAAGAGAAAATCTTAAAACCAGCTGGGTATGTGGGGGGTGAAGGGGAGGCTGCAAAGGCAGTGGTGGATAATACATCCAAAGGAATAAAAACAATGACAGCAGACTTTTCCTCAGAAACAATGTAAGCCAAAAGTCAGTGGAGCAATCTGTTTAAAAATTGAAGGAAAAAAATGTTCATCTAGCAAAAAGCATTTTCAAAAAATGAAGTGAAATAGACTTTTCAGACATACCAAAGCAAGTACCAAAAATAGTAAATATCTGGGCAAATATAAAATACTTTTCCTTATTTTTCTCAAATCTATTTAAAAGATAGTTTAAAACAAAACCAATAACAATGCATTGTGGAGTTTATAACATGTAGAATTTAAATGTATGACAAAAGCACAAAGGGCAGGAAGGGAAAAATGGAAGTCTGTTGTTGCAAGATTTTTGTACAATATACACAGTTATATAATGTATAAGGTAAACTGTGGTAAGCTAAAGATATATACTAGAAACCCTAGAGCAACCACTAGAAAAACAAGAGAGTTATATCTAGCAAACAACTTAAAGAGATAAAATGTATATTTAAAATGCTCAAATAATCCAAGAAAGGAAAGAATAGGAAATAAACAAATGATAGAAGGTACAAACAGAAAACAAATAGCCAGATAGTAGATTTAAATCCAATCATATAAACACATTAAATGTAAATGGTCTAAAACACTAATTAAATAAGGCAGAGGTTACCAAGTTAGATTTTTTAAAAAGAAGCCCTCAGTATATGTTGTCTAGTAGAAACCCACTTTAAATATAAAGACATAAATATGTTAAAAGTAAAAGGATGGAAGATAGATATTTGCAAATACTAATCTAAAGACAGAGTTTCTATATCAACATTAGACAAAGTAAATTTTAGAGCAAGGAATATTACTAATGATAAGGAGGATCATCACTGCATAGTGATAAAGAGGTTAATTCATCAAGAGGACATAATAATCCTAGTTATGCACCTAATAAGTTTCAAAATGCACAAAGCAAAAGCTAATAAAACTCAAAGGAGAAATAGCCAAATCCACAATTATAGTTGGAAATCTCAATACCCCCTCTTGATAACTGATAGAACAAGTAGAAAAACTCAGTAAGGATATTAAAGACTTGAACAGCATATCAACCACCTTCACCTAATTGAGATTTATAGAATACTCTGTAATCAACATCAGAGTGCACATTAATTTCTAGTGTACATGGAACATTTGCTAAGATAGACCATATCCTGAGTCATAAAATAAGTCTCAATAAATTTTAAAATATGGAACTCATACAGAGTATGTTCTCTGACCACAGTGGAATTAAATTAGAAGTCAATAACAAAAAGAAATCTGGAAAAGTCTTCAAATATTTAGAAACCAAACAACACACTTCTAAATAACCTGTGAGACAAGTGAGGGCTGTGGACTAAGATCGTGTTAGATTTGTATCTCTCTGCTCCAAATCTTAGTTTTCACCAGATAAAATTACCTCCTTGGTATCAGAAGCCAAAGAGTTAACTCCAGCCAGAGCTTAGAAAGTCAGAGCTGGCACTGGCAGTGGGGCTGTGTGTTAACTGTCTGAAGAATGCAACGAAGAGCTGTCAGTCAGGAAGGCTGCACTGGCAGAGTGGAACAAAAGGGGAAGAACCTGGGGCAACATCTTGAGTCCTGGTAAGAGGCTTCAGGCTGATACTGACATAAATCCAGGACAGAAATTCAGACCAATGCAATAAAAGAAGAAAAACCTTAAAAGCAAGAGTAGAATCAAGAGGATTCAGGAACCAGAAGGAGGAGATTCAGGAAAAAGGGCTGCTGGATCAATAGGCTAAAATTGTGAGCAAAAGTCTTTTGTTGTGAACCTTAATGTGCCCCAAGGGCTCCGCGGTGAGTTTGAAGTCCTAGCAGGTTCATCTCCCCAGGAAAGAGGAGACCGGCTAGAGTGAGAGACGGTTGGGAGGTGGGCAGGATTGTGCCAGGGAAAGCAATGTTTTTATGAAACACAGCTCTAAAAGACTACACAGTATTTTCCTATATCCATGTATTATTTATTTATCCTTTGTGCTATTTTTGGCCACTTAAACCATGCTGTTCTTCTCCATTGTAAATAACATCATAGAGAATATGCTTAGATATAAATCTCTGTCCCTAGCTCTGATTTTATTTTCTTTTGGAAAAGTTTTTAAGAATTCTATCACAAGGTCTGAGTCTAAAAGCATTTTAAAGTCTCTCAAGTTGTTTTTCAGAAACACTGTCCATTTACAAGCAGGGACGAGAGTTCCTGTGTCACCGATTCCTCACCAAAAGTGGCTGTTATCCTTTTCTGCAGTAGGTTAACGGGATGAGATTTTAAAAAGTACCACTTGCACTACTTGGGTTGTTAGTGGTGTTGAACATTTTTCATATTTATTTGAATTGCTTCTATTTACTTATTTCTTTTTTTTTTTTTTAACTCCTCCAGTTTCTATATGAATTGCTTCTATTTAAATGGTTCTTCCATGATCTTTTCTTTTGGAGTTCCCCATCACTTTCTTTTGATATTTTTCTTTTTTCTTCAAAAGAATTTCAAACTTACAGAAAAGTTGCAATAATAGTACAAAGAACTCCTATAGACACTGTATCAACTTGTTGACATTTTGCTACGTTTGCTTTGCTATATCTTTCTTTGCCTGTCCGTGTGTGTCTATTTGTGGATACTTTTTCTGAATGATTTCAAGGTAGATTGCGTATGTCATGTTCCTTTATCCCTTAACATTTTTGGGTATTCCCCCAAAACAAGTACACTTTCTCACATAACCCCAGTATGATGATCAAATTCAGAAAATTCAACGTTGATTATGGGTAAGCTACTATCATTTTATCTATAATCTGCATTCAAATATCATCAGTTGCCCTAGTTGTAGCCCGTATGCCAACATTTTCCAGAAGAGTATCCAGCCCAGGATGCTGTGTCACATGTATTTATCATGTCTCTTTGATTCCTTTAATCTAGAACATTTCCTCAGCCTTTCCTTACCTTTCATAACATGGACATTTTTGAGAGGTACAGGCCAGATGTTTTATAATATGTGGGTTTGTCTGATGTCTCTTTGTGATTGGGTTTAGAATATGCATCTTTGGCTAAAACAACCACATCAGTGCCCCCTGTCCCTTTTTCATAAAAATAATAATAAAAAAACACTGACAGCTTGACAATGAGGGAGGAAACTAGAAACTAAAGACCGACACAGTCTATCGTGGGTGCAGAGAAGAGTACCTCACTTTCTGCCCTGAGGGGTGATCTTTTGTAGCCCAGGAGGTGCCTATGCAGGGCAGGGGGGTTGAGGACAATCGGTGACAAGTCTCTCAGCCATTTGGCCTGGAATTTCGCCTGTTTATGGCTTCCAGGGATCAGGGTGGCATGACCAAAGGTATTTTTTAAGTGTGGGTGGAGGAGGGGAGAAATGGGGGTTGACTCTTAACTGCATTTCAGCCTGTGGCAATCGGGAAGCAAATACCTTCCCATCTCAAGCTTCTCTGTCTCCCTAGTCTGGCTGAACCACCTAAGGG
Source organism: Symphalangus syndactylus (assembly GCF_028878055.3). Taxonomy (NCBI): domain Eukaryota; kingdom Metazoa; phylum Chordata; class Mammalia; order Primates; family Hylobatidae; genus Symphalangus; species Symphalangus syndactylus. The sequence goes on along the minus strand of NC_072432.2, from coordinate 120,943,673 downwards.
CCAGGTGGCTGTTTCCCTGCACAGCAGGGGAGGACAAGAGCCTGGGCCTTTGTGGCTAAGGAGAGGAATCTCCCAGGCTGAGACCTTCCAAGGCTGTCTTTCTCCTGACCTCTCACTGTCTCTGCTCTTAACAGCCCCTCTGCAGGTCTCCTGCCCAGGACCCTCATGCCCCTTGCTTTGGGGACTCTACCCTTTTCCACCTGTCAGTGGAAAACCCCAGAGCTCAGGCTTTGGCCAAAAGTCAATGGAGACCCTCCTCTGTCCGGGTTTGTCAACTCTGACATGGGAGAAATGGATTCTAATCCCACGGCTTCAGCGTCTCCAGCAAGAACTGTGGCTTTGCAGATTATCCGTGGGCAAGCACATCTCTCCAAAGCAATTATTATTATCATTTAGGACACAACACTGCCTTGTCCTGTATGAGGAGGGCTTACTCTTGGACCCTGTTTCTCGGCATGATCCTGCTAAGGGGCCTCTTCTCCACCCTATTCCGGGCTGATATCACTAAAGCCACCACTTACACAGAGACGGGCCCTGTCTTATCCATCTCCATGGGGTGGAGCAGCTTAGATAAATAACAGCTTAGAGTAGCTCTTTTCTGATCCCCGGTCTCTCCCTTGGGAGATGCCACTTTCATCCTTCACAAGTACCTTACAATCATCATAAATGGCAACTCTTGCTCATTTCCAATGTTAAATTATAACCAATAAGCTCTGCTTAAGAAAGGAGAGAAATGATCCTTGTTGAGGGCACATCATCCAAACTGTGATAATAAAAAGCGCCAGATGACATAAAGGAATGTGTTGTCTGTGGAGCACGGCTGCAAGGCTGGTTAACTGAAATGTTATTATTTTATTAAAATACAACACCAGCATCTCCATGCCAAGAAGAGCATTGAAAAGGGAGCCATGTTTTCATTTGCTCTGAAGGCGTCACACCGTGTGCAGGCAGCGTTATCATCTGACCTTGGGTTCTTCCTTCATTCCTTTTCCCTTTCTTTCCATTCCAATTAAATTACCCAGAATAAGATGAGTTCATGTCTGTTTATTTTCTTCTGTCTGAATACCACCCCATAACTCAATACACTCCGCTTATCTCAACCACATACTGTGATCTGATTAGGGACAAAGAGAAAATTGATAATGATCCCTGAAATCTGGATGGGACTGCATTCTAGATACCCTCTATGATCAAAACCATGTTAAGTCTATATTTTCAAATCTTGCTGCATTGTGCCTATAAAAGTTCTTTCTTTTATTTTTCCCTCTGGAAGAAACATGTGGATTCTTGATGCTGGAAAGAGGACAGACAAGTTGACAGGTTATATGGCCATGAGCTTTTGTTATGGCACCACTGGGGAGGAAAGGCAGATGTTGCCTCGAGCTAGAAGACAAGAAAAGGCCCTGTTTAGCTGGTAGGGAGGAAGCTGTCACTGCTGCCTGAGACTCAGGGCCCAAGGCAACTGCTTTCTCTCTCTCTCTCTCACTCTCTCTCTCTCCTTGCCTCTTTCCCCCTCCCATTTTTTCCTTTCTTTTCATTCTCCCTCCCCCTCTCTCTTCCCCATCTCTCCCTTTCTCTCTCCCTCTCTCTCTCTTCCCTCTTTGCCCTCTCCCTTCCCCCTCTCTCTCTCCCTGTCTCTCTCTTTCCCTGTCTCTCTCTTTCCCTGTCTCTCTCTTTCCCTCTGTCCTTGCTCTCTCCCTCTCTCTTACCCCTCTCTCCCTCCCTGTCTGTCTCTTTCCTTCGGTCCTTGCTCCCTCTCTTCCTCCTCTTTCCCCCATTTCTCTTTCTCCCTCTCCTTCCCCATCTCTCCCTCTCCCTCTCTCTTCCCTGTTTGCCCTCTCTCTTCCCCCTCTCTCCCTCCCTGTCTGTCTCTTTCCCTCTGTCCATGCTCCCTCTCTTCCCTCTCTTTTCCCCCCTTCTTTCTCTATCTTTCTCCCTCTCTCTTCCCCATCTCTCCCTTTCTCTCTCCCTCTCTCTTCCCTCTTTGCCTTCTCTCTTGCCCTTTTCTCCCTCCTTCTTTCTCTTTTCTTCCTTCTCTCTCTCCCCCCATCCTCTTTCTCTCCCTTTCTCTCTGGTCTCTCTCTTTGCCCTCTCTCTTCCCTTCCCCTCTTTCTCTTTTCCTTCTCCATCTCTTCCTCCCTCTCTCACTTTCTCTCTCTCTCTGTCTGTCTCAGAGAAATCAAAACCTGTGGTTTATAAAAACCTGGTAGAATTGTTGAAAACTCTGGAACTACTAGTGTCTTAGAAAGAGTTCAAGATGAGTTAAAGATTCCTACTCAAGCCCACTTGGGTGGAGCCAACATCAGAAAGTGGGGATTGATGACAGTGGAGGATTGTGCTTAGCCACACCTTTCTTTACACCTCACTGAGACTGCTCCATTCTTATAATTTTGATAATGGCATTTATTTGCTGTATTTGTGTGTATCTTAGGGCATAGTTCTCAACCTCAGTTGCACTTTTAAAGCAGTTGGGAAGCTTTTTGAAATCCTCATGCCCAAGTGGATCCCACTCCAGACACCAATACCAGAATCTCTGGGAGTAGAGCTCAGACTTAGAGTATATTTTTTTAATCACTGCTTTATTGTAACATAAATTCAAGTTCTAGAACCCCATGCATACTATGCTTTGGAGACCTTATAATTCAGTACCCTAAAACTTGAGAAGTTCTCCTGTAAGCAGCAGACTGTGTATGTGGATCAGGGATGTGCAGTTACGTTTTTAACAGCCCACTGAGAACAGAGAGACACTGAGCGCTTCCATCCTTATGGGCAACCTTTCAGGCCATGAGAGAAGAGAGAGCAGTCGGTGCCCAGGCAGGGCGGGGCATAAAGGCAGAGAGAATGGAGAGGTGGGAAGAAGGAAAATGGGACAAAGGGGAAACACCTAGCTGGAGAATTTCCCTCAAGCCACCTTAACTCAGCACTCACCTTTCACTGGTTCTGAAACTGCCTTTGCAAAATTATAACTGAGGAAATTATGACAGTGAAAGAAATCAGACCTAACCAACTCTTTCTTGCTTCTAACTCTTAAGCTGTCCTTGTTCATTCCTTGGCATAGGCTGAACTAACTTTGGGAAGGAATTTAGTTCATGGTTTGACTGTGAAACAAAATTGGTAACAGCCCTTTCCTGAAAAGACCCTCTTCTTGCCTGGGGTCCAGTCTGCCTTTGCAGGACTAACACATTAGCTACAAGATTAGAAATTACAATTTGGGGGTCATGCAGCCTCTGGCTCCAAGAGTCTGAACCTCCCCAAATTGCTCCTGGGGATAACATCACTATTGTAAAAACCTAAGATCAGTGCTTGAGATATTTTGCAAACCCTGCACTGGATGGATCAGTTGACACCACCCAGACCAGTAATCTGGCCCAACCAATTCTGCCATCGCACCCAGGAACAGAAGACATTAAGAAAATCTCACTTCCACCTCCTATGTTTCCATTTCCAACCTGACCAATCAGCACTCCCCACTTCCCAAGCCCCTACCCACTAAATTATCTTTAAAAACTCTGAGCCCTGAATGCTCAGGGAGACTGATTTGAGTAATAATAAAACTTCGATCTCCCACACAGCTGGCTCTGTGTGAATTACTCTTTCTTTATTACAGTTCCCCTGTCTTGATAAACTGGTTCTGTCTAGGCAGTGGGCAAGGTGAACCCATTGGGTGGTTACAGTTCAAAATCTCTCCTCAAAGGTTAACCCTGAAGCAGTTTCCAGTGATGGGGGCAGAGGCCAGGCTTAGCTCAGGCTGTCTTAGAGATTGAAGTGGAAGCAGAGAGAGGGGACAGGGAGGCCTTTGCTCTGCCCCACAGACCTTCAGAGAAGTGGGGCACCTTTGGTGCCCCTGCCCATCCCTCCTCCATCACTAGTCACTGGCAAGAGGCTTCCTCTTTTCCCTTCCTCTTACCTAGTTACCAACTTCATACCTAGTCAGCAAACCTTTAATTTAAATTCTCTCTGTTAAAATAACTGGTGAGATTTATGGCTCCCCAGTGACACTGACTGATCCCTTGGGTAACTGGGGCAGGCAGGAGATTTGGCATAGAAGGGAGGTTGGTGGGCCGGCCCCGCCCCCATGGCCTGATGGGAAGACACCCTGTAACCACTGGGTGGGTTCTTCCTGCCTGCTGCACAAAGACCACAGCATTGCAGTAGAAAAAGAGTTAATTGACACGAGGCTGGGCATGCCACATGGGAGATGGCGTTATTACTCAAATGAATCTCATCTCATGGAAGGCTTGTAGTTTAGGAGTTTTTAAGGACCGTTTGAGTGTAGGAGTGGGGGTGGCTAGGCAGTGGGTGCTTGCTGCCGATTGGTTGGGACAGAGATGAAACCATAAGGGGTCGAAGCTGTTCTCTTGAGCTGAATTGCTCCTGTGTGGGGTCACAGGAGCCATTGGTTGGTGGGTCCAAGTAGAACCATGGGTGTCAGACATGTAAAAAACCTGAAAAGATAACTCAAAAGGCCAATCTACAGGAGTGACACTATCTGTAGCACCTCCGGAATAATGGTTGGGAATCATTTATGTCTACACCTTCGCGGAATTCAGGCTCATCTCTTCACTCTAGCTTGGTGGTCTCTCGTTAGCTTTTCAAAGGCTGTTGAGTTTGGGAGGAGGGCTATTATTTAGGGCTATGATTTAAACTATAACCTAAATGTCTTCCCAAGTTAGCTTGGCCTAAGCCCAGGAGTAATTAAGGCAGCTTGAAAGCTAAAGGCAAGACAGTGAGGGTTGGCTAGATCAGATTTCCCTCACTGCTATAATTTTCTCACTGACATAATTTTGCAAAGGCAATTTTAATCCTGCTTACCCATGTGTGTGGGTGAGGGTTCTGCCCCTCGGTGACAGACTGATGAAGGCTGAGGCTCAGTCTAAGCCTGCCCAATTTGGGGACACTGGGAGGAGAAGAGGTGAAACTTAGAACCTCAGATGTGGAAAGAAACTAAAGGCAACCCCCCATTTCCTTAGAATCACACCTGATCTCTAAAAGAGATAGTTAGGGAGGAGCCATGAGTGTGCTTACCACCAGCTACAGGGGAGCAGGGGCAGATTGCCCAGGACAGGGACAGGCCATCCCTTGACTAACATGGATCATGATTAAAAAACAAAAACAAAACTAGGGAGGGGCATGCAGAGAAATAAGAAGGAGCCACAAAGCAGAGTAATAGCTTGGTAATACAAACAAGACCCTTACGGTTGAGCGTAGCCACGCATGCAGTGATTATAGGCACCATGACTGCCGTTTTGTTTGTTTGTTTTTTGTTTGTTTGCTTTTGGTGAAAAGTGCTGTTCCCCTGGGTGTAGAGCTTTAGAAATATTGGCAGTGGGCTGATGGGCAACAGACCAAATCAGACCCTAGACTAGGTTCTCTAGCTGTAAAGGAAATTTAATTATGCCTGAGAGGAGTTTACAATACTCTTGATTGAAAAATATGCTAATAAAGAGCTCAACACATGGACACAGGGAGGGGAACATCACATACCAGGGCATGCCAGGGGGCGGGGCACAAGGGGAGAGAGAGCATTAGGATAAATACCTAATGCATGTGGGGCTTAAAACCTAGATGATGGGTTGATAGGTGCAGCAAACCACCGTGACACATGTATACCTATGTAACAAACCTGTACGTTCTGCACATGTACCTCAGAACTTAAAGTAAAATTAAAAAAAAAAAAGACCTCAATCTTAAGACAATTGGATGCATTGCAGATTCTTTTCCAGTGGGGAAAAAACTACTTAGGTTTTGTGCACAAACTCCTACATCCTTCTATCACTTGTTTGTAATAAATCAAAAGAAGAAGTCTTTCCATCCAGTTCCTCACAGGAATGGATAACAATGGGTAACTCCCAGAGAAGGAGCTGCTGTGAAGTCGGAATTGGGTTCATCACGCATGCTCATGGGTGCGTTAGTCAGCTCGGCTGCTGTGACCAAGTGCCACAGGCTGAGAGGCTTCAGTAACAGAAATTGGTTTTCTCACAGTTCTGGAGGCTGGAAGTATGAGGTCAAACTGTTGGCAGGGTTGGTTTCTCCTGTGGCCTCCGTCCTTGGTTTGTGGATGGCCGCCTTCTCCCTGTCCTCACATGGTCATCACTCCACATGTATGTGTGTGTGTGTGTGTGTGTGTGCCCCTGGTGAGCTTCTGTGTGTCCTAATCTCTTGTTATGAGGACACCAATTCTATTGATTAAGGTCTACCCAAATGGCTTCAGTTTACCCTAATTACCTCTTCAAAGACACTGTTTCCAAATACAGTCACCGTCTGAGGAACTGGGGGGAACTTCAACATATGACTTTTGGGGGTAGAAAATTCAGCCCCCAACAACTGCTTGCTGTTCCTAGAACCAAGGGAGGCCCAGGGCAGAGGTGAACAAGGCCCTGCTGCTGGCCCCTGGGAAGAAGCAGCAGCCTGCACTCTAGCAGGGATGAGGAAATGACATCTGTCAACCAACGCCAAATCAAGAGCGGCATGAAGAGCAAAGGAGCATCTGTAGGGAGAGGGTCTGGTTGCCCGGGAGCTGAGCCTCTTCCTGCAGAACCATGCCTCTGGGAGGCAGGGAGGGAGTCCAGCTGTTGGCTCTGCGGGGTTCAAGTTCAAGGCCTCTTCAAGACTCTCTGACTCTTCTGAGGTCTCCCCTCTGCAAAGGGTCGTATTCTTGACATCAAGAGGGTGAGGAGTGAAGATGCTGTGTTGGTGTCAGTCAAGTGTCCAAACAAACAATTGCATAAGTCAGAGAGGGGACTGCAGAGTTATGTTTCCCCAGGCTTTTGTGAGCCCGTCCCACAGACGTTCCTTCTGAGCCCATCCACCTGGAGGGCAGGGTTCTCCATATGAGCAGCTTTGCAAAATGAACACACCTTAGTCCTCCCTCTCCTCCCCATACATCATATGTCCTTTTCCTTCCAGAGTGCAGGAAATGCGGGTTATTTTAGAAACAAGAGTGTGTTTAGGGGGCTGTATCCTTTCTTCCTGGGTGTGGTTAAGGATCAGTCCTTCTAGAACTTTTACATGCAAGTCACCAGAGTGTGTTGATCAAAGGCTGGTTCTGATTCAGCAGGTCTGGGGCTGGAGCTGGAGAAGCTGTGTTTCCAGCAGGCTCCCAGGTCTGCAGCCACACACAGGGTAGTGCTGCAGAAGAGGAAGTCGGGAGTGCTGGATCTGGGCCCTGCCTCCGCCTAGGATGCCCAGACAAGTTGCCTCTTCAGGCCACAGCCTCCCTATCTCCAAAGTGGAGGAATGGATGCCATAAACCCAATGATCCCTCTGGCTCTCACATTCTAAGAGACTAACTTGAAATTTGCCAAAAGCGTAGGGCACAGTGTCCCAAATGACCACGGGACTGGATGAAGAAATGGGAAGGAAAGAGCAGGTAGAAAGCTGCGCAGCCCTAGGGGGAGCAGTTCCCAGCAAACGCAGTGTGAGTGGCGCCCCCTGGATTTGTGTGATGGAGCGTCCCTGGGTTACCAGGCAAATCTTCTTAACTCTGTTCATTCCTTTGGCTCTTGACTTCCTGCAAAAGCTCCTTTCCATGTAGAATACATTGACAACTCTTAGGAAAACTGCTGTGTACTTGAAGGATTCACTATTCCTCCAACATCCTGCTAATAATAGGTCCCCTGACTCCCTGAGAAGTGCTCTATCTGCTTCATCAAGAAGCATGAGGCATAAAGAAGGCCTGTTGCCTGGAAGGGGAAGCTTGGGAGCCCCCATGGAGTCTTTGCTTGTGTGCCAAGCTATTTTAGTAACATGAGACCGCAGGCTTGGGTGTGCTGGTCTGAATGCTGGAACATTAGCTCCAAAGAGGCCTGGGAAGCCTGCAGGGCTCAGGGAGGCCAAGGGTGTGGGCTTGGCATGTTGGCACCTGGTTGTTTGGGTTCAATCATCAGCAGCAGGCCTGTGGTCTCCCAAGATTCTGCCGTCAGCCTGCAGATCAACCGTGCCCTGGAATGGACTCTGTGCACGCCGTTTTAGGAGATGTGGTGGGCAGAAGGCCCCTCAGAGAAGAAAACAGGAAAACAGGCCTTACTTCCGGGGAGGATGGTTTCCAAAGGAGGGGTCCATCCCTCAACCTGCGGGCAGGGACACGTAAGAGTTGGAAGGGACCAGAGAGTTTTTCTTACTGGCGCTTACTGATTCAGAACACGCAGGCTGGGATCACAGCACGTGTGGAGGGCTGGGGAGGGAGAGGAGCCTAGAGGGGCTTTCTCTTTCCATCTGCTGTGGCAGTGGATGGCCACCCAAGGAAGGGGACCAACTGGAGATTCAGCAATGCTCCCTTGCTCATGGCACCTGCTAGCTGCATTGGTTACACATGGGGACGTGGAGACACTAGGGCAGAAGGGCCATTGTTACTCAGGTGCAGTTTTCAGGACTCAGCCCCTGCCTCCAGCTGAGATCGGGTTGCTGGGTCCCTGGCAGCTGCCCTGTACTCATTCAAGGAACTGGCAGTTTCCAGGGGGAGACAATGAGATTCACGAGCCTGCTCCTGACACGTGCTAAAATCCCGGTGCACACAGTCTGCTCTGTCAGGCACGTGTTGGCATGTGTATGGCAGACAGCCAGTGCCTGCTGAGGAGGCGGCCAAATGTACCCACCCAGAGAGAGAGAAATATGACCTACAGCACAGGATGGTCACTCACTTTTGCCAGCGGCCCCTTTTAGCTTATCTCAGTGGTTCGTAGGAAACAGACACTTAATTCCAGCAGTTCTTCATTCTAACTCAGTCTTGAACTTTGATTTGAGGTTTTCATGCATAAGAAGTTGCAATAGGAATTAGGAGATTAGGGAAACTATTGCTGTAGGAACGGATCTACCCTGAGAAGTATACACACATGCACACACTTCCCAAGGAACATACCGAGGAATACGGGGATACAATACTTTAATGTTGACCATCCCCTCTGTGCTGAATTTCTACTGCCTCCGCAGGGGAACCTCCAGAGCTCACGAGCAGAGAAGGCTTACGGGAGTGGCCTGTGGAAATAGTAGCCACACTTTTTCTTTTCTTTCCTTTTTTTTTTGAGACAGGGTCTCACTCTGTCACCCAGGCTGGAGTATAGTGGTGCAATCATGGCTCATTGCGCCTTCAACCTCCTGGGCTCAAGTGATCCTCCCATCTCAGCCTCTCCAGCAGCTGAAACCACAGGTGTGTGCCACCATGCCTGGATAATTTATCTTTGTATTTTGTCTATGTTGCCCAGGCTGATCTCCAACTCCTGGGCTCAAGCAACCCTTTCACTTCAGCCTCCCAAGGTTCTGGGGTTACAAGTGTGAGTCACCATGCCTGGCCATGGCCAGATTATTCTGATACTTTCTTCTCTTCTTCTTTTGGGTGAGTGAGAGATCAGACCTGCAGTGTCACGAACAGTGAGGCAGGACTTCTCTGAGAGTCTCACAGGCCCGCCTTGAATCAACATTAGCTAGCTGAAGGATAAGTACGCTGTATTTGTGTTTTAACCACGACTTTTATCTTATGGGTTTTAATGCCTGGACATCTAGGGCCTTGCTAACCCTGAAAGGACTGCCCCTGATAGGGCTAACCAATTCCTAGAGATAGTAACTTTCTCTCAAGCCAAAAAAAAAAAAAAAAAAAAAAAAAAAAAAAGCATACTTTTCAAATGCAAATTAACCAAATTAAACTTTCCAGCCAGAGAAGGCTCAGGGAGACCCCAGCATAGCCACGTGGTGGAAGATTTATGGACAGAAAAATGAAAGTGATGTACAGAAAATTGGAGTGAGGTTCAGAAACAGCCAGTTTGGTTACAGCTCGGTGTTTGCCTTATTTGAACATGGTTTGAGCAGTTCGCCCCCTTTGATTGGCCAAAACTCAGTGATTGGCACAAAAGTAGGTTACAGTCTGTTTACATCTCCATTTAGGTTATAGTTTGCTTTGTACAGAGAAAGCTTTAGGCTGAACTTAAAATATGTAAGGAGGCAGCATTAGGCTGAACTTCATCTAATAACAGCCAACTCCAAAGCTGCTCACCCTGCCTCACCCATTCTTTCTGGCTCTTAACTGTAGCTCCCCCATCTCCCTCTGCCTCCTTACCACCTCTGGTGCTTTCCTGTGTGGTCCCCACCCAAGATAAGATTAGGGTGGGGATACAAAGCCTAACTGTATCGGAAGCTAACAAGATGAAATGTAACTGGGTGGTATGACGTGCTCCCTTCTCTAGGGAACTGTGAGTAACAAACTACCTTTTCAATAGAAGTTGTCTCCTGATCTATTGGCTTTACTATAGCTCACATTTTCTATTAACACAGTATGTTTTGAAACAATTTCCATACACACAGAGAAGCAAAAAGACTCATGCCATTCCTGTGGTCATGATGAAGAAATATAGGCTGAATGCCAAGTAGCTACAAGTGGGATTATAAGAGCTGGGCACAGTGCCCAGGGAATCCGCATCCAGCTGGGGAGAGGGGGCTGGTGGGGTTGCCCAGATCTTCAGTCCTGAGCTTTACAGAGTATCGCCAGTGGTTTGGTTGTAGCAGATTGCAGGCTGATACGAGTTGTAAATGACACAAAGCTGGGATTAGCTAATACTAAGAAAGCTCAATCAGAATTCAAATGATATCAACAGGCTGGAGTCATCAATGGAAGCTGTATTAGTGTGTTTTCATGCTGCTATGAAGAAATGCCTGAGATTGGGTAATTTATAAAGGAAAGAGGTTTAATTGACTCATAGCTCAGCATGGCTGAGGAGGCCTCAGGAAACTTACAATTATGGTGGAAGGTGAAGGGGAAGCAAGGAAACTTCTTCACAAGGCGGCAGGAAGGAGAAGTGCTGAGCAAAGGGGGAAGAGCCCCTTATAAAACCATCATATCTCATGAGAACCCACTCGCTATCATGAGACCAGCATGGGGGAAACTGCCCCCACGATTCAATTACCTCCACCTGGTCTCTCCCTTGATACACGGGGATTATGGGGATTATAATTCAAGATAAGATTTGGGTGGGGATACAAAGCCTAACTGTATCAGAAGCTAACAAGATGAAATGTAACTGGGGATAAATGTAAGGTATTCCATTCAGGGTCCACAAGCTACCTGCACAAGAACAAGACTGGAATAACAACAACAAAAATCCACCTGGTTTACTAGTAGCCTGTGGGTAAAGGTGGCTTGGGTAACGGGCTCAGTATAAGTTGACAGTGTGGAGTTGCAGTTAAGCAATGCCATTTGGCCTCAGGCTGTGATAGCAAAGAATTTCCTCCAGAACAAGGGGGCAATTACCTCACAGTGCCATATATCCATGGGCCTGGTTTCAATGTCAAGTGGTCCATTTTAACAAGTTTTTTGAAAGAGAATAGGCTGTCCAAAAAAGGGTGGCCAGCCTGGTGAAGGGTCTAGATACAGCCATATACAGAATGATATAGAAATTAATTAAAAACAATCATGGATGACACAATCACAGTAACGAATTAGTGTAAAATTGTATGACCAAAACATTTTTAAAATTAAAGAAGTAAATGGAACTTTGGGTTAAATATGAAAGTCAAATACAAGTTATCTCTTCTGCCTTTAGAATACCACTAAAACAACTGTAAACTTGGTCAAAGAGAATGGTTGAGACAAGGCAACAAAATTCTAGAAGATGAAAAGCAAAAAAACAAGTGCTAACTGACTTGGCAGACTCAAGAAAAATTGAATCCTAATTTGGGAGTTGGCAAAGTGGAGAGACTGGAGAACAATCTAATTTGAAAACTAATCTGACAGTTGTAAAACATAGCCCCCCAAATTCTTTGACACCCCCCCAGTAATAGATGACATCTATGTCTTCTCCCTTTGGATGTGGGCATGCCTGGGACTTCCATCATCCATACAGTGCAGTGGGAAGGATGCTGTAAAACTTCTGGAGCTAGTTCAGAAGAGGCCACGCATCCTCTGCCCGGTGGTCCAGAAATGGTTGCTCTGAGGATGCTCCCTCTCAGATCCCTACCATTCTGCCGGGAGAAATCCAGCCACATGGAAAGCCCATGTGCAGGTGGTCCAGTAGACAGTCCCAGCTGAGTCCAGCCTTCACATCATAGCTGAAAAATAATCTAAACAGAAGGATGATCTAACTCTATGAGGAGGATGGGGGAAGGCATGTGTATGGGTGGGAAATAGAGTAAGAGAGAGATAACTCTTTTCCTTACAGTTGGAATGGATAATCATAAGACTGAAAAAAAGAGAAAGAAATAGCAGTATAATTGTGTTATTTAGAAAAGTGGAGATAAATATAAAAAGTAAAACTTGAAGAGTTGGAAATTGGTGCCTATGGGAAACAGGATATGGGTTTGAGAGGCTGGGGAGCTGTTGCTTTCATGATAAGCCTCCTAGAACTATATAATGATGATGACGATGACGATGATGATAATGATGATGATTAGAGATGGGATCTTGCTGGAGTGCAGTGGTGCAATCATAGCTCATTGCAGCCTTGAACTCCTGGGTTCAAGTGATCCTGCTGCCTCAGCCTTCCTAGTAGCTAGGACTACAGGCGCAAGCCACCCCACCCAGCTATGGTTATTTTTTAAATTATTAAAAATACATGCATATCTTTGATAAATATAAGATCTAAATTAAACAAAGAAAACCTTCACTTTGCACTAGCCATGATATGTGTTATGTTTCAGGAAGGAAGAGAAGGCAATAAATTATATCACTTTATATTCTGATTCCTCACTCTTTTCCTCCATTTCCTCTTTCCTCTCTCCTTCTCCCTCTTTCTCTCTTTTTCCATTTATTTGCCTTCTTTTCCTCTCTTTTATTTCCATCATTCTTTCTCAATTTTTCTTCACCTTTATTTCTTTTTTTTTCTCATTTTTTCTCTTTCTGGTATAATATGCAGCTGAAATATATTTGTTAGTATTACTTATGAGGTTTATTGAATATAATATTTCCTGTTTTTAGTTCTTACTATTAAAAACATGCATGGAATGTTTTTTCTCTTCCCCAACCAAAGCAAACTAAACACAAAGTCAGTTGTAAGCTACTTTTTATCAAGGTGGAAAAAGTTTTCTTCTAATGGCCTTCTTTGACCTGGGAGAGGTATCAGGGTTTACTGGGTGGAGGCAGCCACCCAGTGCGGGAAACTACTCTGTGAGACTTCCATGCAGTACAGATTACCCAAGCTCTGATTAAAAATGCCATTGGTAGAGAATTTCCAGGCATCGGTCAGGGTTCTGGGGTCCAGACAGCTCAGTGGTGAATAAGAATTTCTGTATGTTTGGTGGCATTCCCCCTCTCCCTCTAGGATAGTTCAGAGAAAACTTACATCTCTGCATGACAGCCCCTCATGTATCTGAGAACACAGTCATGCCCCCTTGCACAGTTTCTTCTCTGGGTTAAACACTGCATTTTGCTGTTGGTCTCTGGACCCTTCACCAACCTAGTCACCCTGGTGGGCCCCCTGTAAGTTTTGATTAAATCTTTCAGAAGCACCTAGAACTGAGCATACTACACCAGCTGTGAGCTCATTAATGCAGGGCTCAAAGGCTCTGTATCCTCAATCTTTCTGCTGATCCTGCTTTTACTAATGCAGCTTAAGTTTTGAAATGCAAGTTGAGTATCCGAATCTGAAAATCCAAAATCTGAAATGCTCCAAAATTCGAAAGTTTTTGAGTGTCAACATGACACTTAAATAAAATGCTCATTGCAGCATGTAGGATTTAGAATTTTCAAATTAGGGATGTTGAGCTGGAATCTAAAAAAATCTGAAATCCAGGCCAGGCACGGTGGTCCAGGCCTGCAGTCCCAGCACTTTGGGAGGCTGAGGCAGGAGGATTGTTTGAGCCCAGGAGTCTGAAACCAGCCTAAGCATCATAGCAATACCCTGTCTCTCCAAAAGATAAAATAATTAGCCGGGCATGGTGTTGCGTGCCTGTAGTCCCAGGCTGAGGTGAGTGGATCGCTTAAGCCCAAGAGGTCAAGGCTTCAGGGAACTGTGATCAAGCCACTATATTCTAGCCTGGGCAACAGAGGAAGACCCTTTCTCAGAAAAACAAACAAACAAACACATAAACAAACACCCTGAAATCTAAAACACTTCCGGTCCCAAACATTTTAGATAAAGGTTACTCAACTGGTAGCAGTTTTCCCCAACTGTTTCTGACTTCCATCAACCTCAAAGCCATCTCCAATGTAAGATTTTTTCTTATGTGCCTGGAGAAGCCCGGTGTTCCATATCCTGTATGTGAGAGGTGCCTTTTCCCAACATGGGTGTCTATTTTTCCCCATCCCACTAAATTCCTTCTTACAAGTTTTGGCCCCAAATCTTACCCTGTTTTGAGAAGTTTCTTATGATTCATTTGAATAAACATGTTTGGCTACCAATTACAAATTACCCCTATTAAAATGATATCATAATCTAACTTTCAAATTTTACATCATCTCAGCTCCAAGAGAGATCCCTTAAAGGGTACCCTGGGTCATTGAGTCTGACAAAATAAGCAGCTCCAGGTAAGGCTGGCTCTTGGGTCTCTGGGCTATGAACGTGACACAGAGGAAGCCCATTGACTTTGCTGTCTACAACCCTGGACCGGTGTCAGAAAACCTGGGCTGTCTCACGGAATCCATCATCCCCACACTCTGGGAAAAGAATTAAAATGAGCCAAGCACATCGAGATGAAGCAGATGGTTGGGTGGATTCCGTGACGGCGCAGGGAACTCCACAAGGCAGAGAACCTTGCTCCCGCTGTCTTGGACTCAGCGCCAGCTGTCAGCAGCTGGATTCTGGAGAGAGAGCCCCATCATCGTGATTAATACTCCATTTGTCAGGGGCTGCTAACTCTGAAAAATAACAGTAAGGCTGACATTGGAGAAGTGCTTCAGTGTTTTCAAAGCGCCTTTCCTTCATAACCACCCTTGAGATGGATGGTAAGGCCGGGAAATAGTAACCCGGTATTGCAGACATGAAAACTCAGATTCAAAGAAGTTTTGTGACTTGCCTACCTCACAGGGCTGAGGAGGGTGGAGATGGCAGTCAAGACCAGGCTTCATGGCTCAGAATCCAGTGTTTGCTCCACGAAGCTTCTCTGAGGTCTACCATCCATGTCACCAACGATTCTGTGGTGAGCAGTTCTATGCAAACCTACTGCCGTGTCCTAGGTGGCCACAAGATGAGATGGTGGAACCCCACACCAACACCCCCTATCCAAGGGCTTATATACCATAGGGAAGGGTTATAACGTGGATTTGCTAAGGGCAGGATTTACATCAAGATTGTTTCGACCCAATGGCAGGATTCATGGTAAGTATGTGAAAGTAGAAATCTTAGAGGCATTCCTGGAACTGGGGTGAATCAGAAGTCAACATGGCGGGTCAGCATCCAAGATGGAGTTCCTTCAATCTCCACACCAACTGGTCAGAGTGGGCTCATTATCTGTTCTGGGCCTGTCACTGGGCTAGATGCTGAAGAACATATGGACCAGGCCCTTAATGAGCTCAGTGCAACCGGAGGCGTGTTGTTCAGGCCCTTGAGCAGGTGGTCAGCCCTTAGCACTGGAATTATCTAGGGAAGCTGAGGCCCAGCTGGCAGAGGAGGCTCCAGAGAAGAGGCAGAGTCTGAGCTGGCCTTGAAGGGTGAGCTGTGCTGGGGAGTCTGGAAGGTGGTGGTAAAGGGCAGGCAGTGCCAGAGGCTCAGTAGGTGGGCGTGGGGGTGAGACGGACAAGAGAAAGAGTGTGGGTGTCATGGTGGCAGAGGACAGGATGGAGCAGGCTAGTGGGCAGGGGTGGCCCCTGGCCTTGAGCAAGGTGTTCAGGCCACTCGCATTTATAGGGCTGAGCTGCAGGATGAGAGACAATGACAAACGGGATGTGGACCCTTCTTCAGGAAGGGGACAGGTAAGATGGTCTTACAGTCCTCCTAGGACTGATGACTCCTCCTCACACTCCACTAGTGTGGGCGTCTTTTACGATGTGGCACTTAGAGCAGAAAGCCTTCACATTTTTCTAAAATTATTTTCAATGATTGAGAAAGTCATCTCTACTACCAATTTCAGCTCAGAATTTCCCTCAGTGCATGCTGTGGAGCACTAGCCTTAGTCTCTGTTCAAGTGAGAATGGAGAAGCCTTAACACTACATCCCCCTCTTGGAGGATTACCAGGCTCAAGAGCACCTTAAAGGCTCTGATAAGTCCTGCAATAAAGGCATGCTTTTGGCTTTCACCAGAGAATCCTTTTTCAAGGGACTCCAAGGACCATCTCATGAGGTTTGTGAGTGGCCTCACAGCCACTGTCTATTCTGTGATATGGAGTTATTATTTTTATGTCCCATGACAACACAGAGACCAAGAAGCTTAGTGATTGCCCAGTGATGTGCATTTAGGAATGGTCAGATTGAAGTCCAAGACTTGACACTGTAAGTGTAGGGATTTACCCCCAATTCAGCATTTTGTGACAGTGGCATTTGTTGCTGACATGCCTGCTTTCCCAGCTAAGCATATAAATTAGTGTGCTAAGGATAAATAATCTCTGAGTTATCTTTTTATGAGATTACTGTATTTTTTTTCTTTTTTCTTTCTTTTTTTTATTTTTTTGAGACAGAGTCTCACTGTGTCACCCAGGTTGGAGTGCAATGGTGCGATCTCAGCTCACTGCAGCCTTTGCCTCCCAGATTCAAGCGATTCTCCTGCCTCAGCCTCCTGAGTAGCGGGATTAGAGGTGCCCGCCACTACGCCCAGCTAATTTTTGTATTTTTAGTAGAGACGGGGTTTTGTCATGTTGGCCAGGCTGGTCTCGAACTCCTGGCCTCAAGCAATCCTCTTGCCTCAGCCTCTCAAAGTGTTGAGATTACAGGCATGAGCCACTGTACCTGGCCATTTTTTCTAATTAATAAAGTACTCGTAATTTTGAGGGGGGGGAATACAGAAAATTATAGAGGAGGAAATCCAGATAAAAATGTTAAAAGCTGGGCTGCTTTCTGACTTGGAGGCCGCTTTTCTCAGATCTGTTTTTCCTCCCTGAGATCTAGCTACTGCTGGCTGGGGTTAGGGACCTTGTGGGTCAGGGTGGTTGATGGATTTCAGTTCAGACTGTATGAACAGATTTCCGTTCAGACTGGATGGATACTTTGAGATAAACAATAAGATGACAAATCAGAAAACATTTATGTTATTGATTGAATACAATTTTACAAAGGCTAAATTCTTATTTCACGTGTGCAATCATTTTTACCAAAATGAACTCCTAAACAAGATCATGTTCATTATACGATTAAACATTACTTTTTAAAAATGATAAATACAAATTCTGAGTTTTGAAAGATTACATGCGTTTTTTTTTTTTAAGACAGAGTCTCACTCTGTCACCTAGGCTAGAGTGCAATGGCATAATCTCAGCTCACTGCAACCTCTGCTTCCAGAGTTCAAGTGATTCTCCTGCCTCAGCCTCCCAAGTAGCTGGGATTACAGGCGTGAGCCACCGTGCTCAGCTAATTTTTGTATTTTTAGTAGAGTCAGGGTTTCACCATCTTTGCCATGGCTGGTCTCCAACTCCTGGCATCAAGTGATCCGCCTGCTTCGGCCTCCCAGAGTGCTGGGATTACAGGCGTGAGTCACCGCACCCAGCTGATTACATACTTCTCACCAAGATATTTTTTCAAAGCTGAACAATAATAAAAGATAAACACTGGTTTGTAAATAACAGACAAAAATTGCTTTTGAAAAGCACTTATATTTCATGTGAACCAGGTTAAAAACTAACCGAAAAGAAAATACTAAAGGTAAACATTTTAGAGTGTATTTTTGCAGAGTAGGCCACAGATAAAGAAATAGCAAGGTCCCTGGGGTAGTCAAATTCAAAGAGACAGAAAGGAGAATGAGTGTTGCCAGGGGCTGGAGGACAGGCGATGGGGAGTTGCTGAATGAGTAGAGTTTCAGTATTGAAAGATGAAAAGAGTTCTGGAGACTCGTTGAACATCAATGCAAATGTACTTAACACTACTGAACTATGTATTTAAAAACAGGGCTGAGCATGGTGGCTCATACGTGTGATCCCAGCACTTTAGGAGGCGGAGGTGGTGGATCATTTGAGTTTGAGACCAGCCTGGCCAACAAGGCGAACCCCCCGTCTCTACTAAAAATACAAAAATTAGCTGGGCGTGGTAGTGCACCCCTGTAATCCAGCTACTTGGGAGGCTGAGGCAGGAGAATTGCCTAAGCCCAGGAAGTGGAGTTTACAGTGACCCGAGATCACGCCACTGCACTCCAGCCTGGGCCACAGAGTGAGACTCTGTCTCAATAAATAAATAAATAAATAAATACATAAATAAATAAATAAAGGTTGGGATGGCAAATTTTATGCAATGTGTATTTTACCACAATTAATTTTTTTTAAAGTTTAAACAAGAAATAGCAAACTATAATGAAGAAATATGTAAAAAAAAAAAAAGAAAGAAAGAAAGAAACAAAAATATAAACTGTACAGGACTGATGTGCTCCCTTGGAGAAGATAGACACAAAAAAGAAGGGCGTGGCCTCAGCCCCACTCTGTGCTCAGGGTGAGACCCAGGCTTCCCTCTCCCCTGACCTCCTCTCTCTGGGCACTGCATCCTCTGTGCTCCGGCCACTGGGCCTTTCTCTACTCCTCCGGCATGTCCAGTGTGTTTCCATACTGAGGCCTCTGAGCCTTCTGTTCCCTGTGCCTGATGCTGTGTCCTCAGATCGTCAAACAACCAATATTTCTTGAGCATGTACTGTGCGCCAGGCACCCTGCTAGGCATTTTGAAGCACTCAAGTGAGCTGCTTTCCTGGAGCTGCTGTTCTAGCAGACAGTAAGCAAAACCAAGCAGAATGAGGGGGACTGAGAGTGGCAAGGGGTGTGTAGCAATTTTATTTATTTATTTGAGATGGGGTCTGGCTCTGTCACCCAGGCTGGAGTGCAGTGGTGTGAACTCGGCTCACTGCAGCCTCTGCCTCCCTGGTTCAAGTGATTCTCCCACCTTGGCCTCCCGAGTAGCTGGGACTACAGGCACCTGCTACTGCACCCAGCTAATTTTTGTATTTTCAGTAGAGACGGGGTTTCACCATGTTGACCAGGCTGGTCTCAAACTCCTGACCTTAAGTGATCCTCCTGCCTTGGCCTCCCAAAGTGCTGGGATTGCAGACATGAGCCACCATGCCTGGCCTGTGGGTAGCATTTTAAAATAGAATCATTAGGCTCAGCAGCATGAAGAAGGTGATATTTGATAGAAGATGGGAAGGAGGCAAAGAAGTTAGTTGTGCAAACATCCGGTGGAACCACTCCAGGCAGATGGAACAGCCAACCCCAAGCCATAGGGCAGGACCTGCTGGTGTAACGGGCCCAGAGTTCAAGTCAATAATCAGACTTAATGAAATAATTAAAGGTGCTCAACTTCATGAGTCATCAGGAAAATGCAAATTAAAACCACAATATTGGCACCTCTACAAGACACCAGAGCAGGGAAAATGGAATAAACACTGACACTGACAAGAACAAGGAATAAGTGTAGTTTCATCCCCTGCTGGATATAAACTAGTACAACCACTACGGGAAACTCTTTGGCAATGTCCACCAAAGCTCAACACAGGGCCACCCTATGCCCCGGCGATTCCATGCCCAGGTATATGCCCAAGAGAATGGCATCCATATGTTCCCCAGAAGACACGCACACGAATGTTCATAGCAGCACCATTTATAAGAGTCAAAAATGGAGGCTGGACATGGTGGCTCACACCTGTAATCCCAGCACTTTGGCAGGTGGAGGCGGGAGGATCCCTCGAAGTTAGAAGTTTGAGACCAGGCTGGGCAAGATAGCGAGAACTCATCTCTACAAAGGATTTTTAAAAATTAGCTGGGTGTGGTGGCGCGTGCTTGTAGTCCCAGCTACTCAGGAGGTTGAGGTGGGAGGATCATTTGAGCCTGGGAGGTCGAGGCTGCAGTGAGCTATGATTGTGCCACTGTACTCCGACCTGGGTGACAAAGCGACATCCTACCTCTAGAAAAAACAAACTGAAAAAGCTTGGTCCCTCCATTTTAAATACTGAGATTTCATAGATGAAACTACTTCAGAAGTCTATTCAACCCTCCTCTATCAAGGCAATCACATTTTCATTCAGCTTCTGGGGGGAAAATGCCTACCACAAATGCCATCCGTGATTGAATGGAAGCAAATTATTTTGGGGACAATTCTGATTTTAGTGGCAAGGAGGTATCTGAGCTAAGGGCTGCTGGGAGGACTCTCACCCACGAGAAAACCAGCCCTCCAGGTCATTGCTATACTTCACTGTCAAATCTCCCTTTGCCTGTTCCGGCGGCTTTATTCATAATAGACAAAGATTGGAAACATCCCAAACCCCCTTCAGCAGGAGACCGATATACACATTGTGTGTGGTATGTGCCTACCACACAATTGGACTCAGTGCTTCGAACAGGGCGGGAGGTGGGAGGACAAGCAAGGACGAGTGTGGAGTCCTCACATGGCAGAAAGGCAGAGGATCAAGCCAGCCCACTCCTGCAAGCCCTTTCTACGGCATCCCAGATACATTCACGACTCAAATACCCCCACAAAGGCCCCACCTCCCAACACTGTTGCAATGGAGATTACGTTTCCAGTGCCATAGCACTAACTACCACATTTCTTGCTAATATACACATCTTTTTAGGGAAGGTCTTTGGACATCACTTTTTTTTTTTTTAAGACAGGGTCTTGTTCTGTTACCCAGTCTGGAGTGCAGTGGTGCGATCGCAGCTCACTGCAGCCTCAAACTCCTGGGTTCAATTGATCCTCCCGTCTCAGCCTCCCAAGCACCTGGGACTACAGGTGTGCATCACCACGTTCAGCTATTGTTTGTATTTTTTTTTTTTTTTTTTTGTAGAGACAGGGTTTTGTCATGTTGCCCAGGCTGGTTGGACATCATATTTTGAGCACATTTCTGGCTGTTTTTAAGATTACATTCCTAGGAATGTTGGTGAATTGATGGGGGACAAAAACATTTGCTTCCCCTTGAGAGGCAGTGGTACAGGGGAGGGGTTAAGAGCATAGACCCTAGAGTCACATTGCCTAGGGTTGAATCCTAGCTCTGCCACTTACTGGCTACAAGACCCTGGACAAGTCACTTCCTCTCTGTCTCTGTAAATGAGCATAATAGCAGTACCTGCCTCAGGGGGTTGTTGAATAAGTTCAATGAGCCAATATAAAAGAAATACATGGTATATGCTATAAAGTGTTGTCTTCTTCTTTTCCTTCTCCTCCTCCGCTCCCTGGTATTATTACCATAATGATACAATTATCATTTGTTCTTTCTGTAAAATGGAGTTTGATGTTGGAGCTGCTTCCCAGGCAGTCAGGCAGGGCAGTCACTGAGAATGAGGAAGGCGTTTCTGACTCAGCTGTGGGCGGGCAGCTGCAGTGACACAGCTGAGTCTTGGCAAACACTTTTCGTGTACGAAGCCTGACCCTGGAGTCTTGAGGCTGAACTTTTCACCAACAAATAGGAATGCATTCATGAATGTTACTTCTGAGTGCTGTCCTCTGGAAGCATCTGCATAGCCTAACTATGCCACCCTGGCTGGGACCATTATGGGGATTTCTCTGATGCCCTGATACTACCACCTCAATCTGAATTTAGCAGCTCCCTTCACATCTGGTTAGATCGCCTTTAAAAAGAATTTTTTTTTTTTTTAGAGATGGGGTCTCACTATGTTGCCCATGCTGGTCTTGAATTTGTGGGTGGGCTCAAGCAATCCTCCCACCTCAGCCTCCCAAAGTGCTGGGACCACAGGTGTGAGTCACTGCACCCTGCCTAGATCTCCTTTTTCAAACGTAAACAATCATGCTCAGGTTTAGAGTTATTCGTGTCTGGGTCCCCCTCCCATACTGAATTGCTATGGACAGCCAGCTAGTCTTCACCCTGCATCCCCCAACCCCTGTGCAGCGTTAATGAGCCAGAAACGCTGATTTTGCTGCTGAGTTCCGTGGAACCCCCTGGGGCATTTTCCTGACTACCCCCAGTGTGGCCAATCCGTGTCCATTGGGGATGAATGTGACTCCAGGAAAATACATGAAGTAACTCTGTGCCAAGTTTGGTGAATGAATTGAGCCATGCCAATTCTGTCCTATAAATAAATTTACAAGACTGGTTTTCTTGCGTTGCTCATAAGCCAGGTCTAGCTGCCACTCCCCCGAGAAGTCTTCCAAAAAGTATTTTGAGCAGGGCCTTTAGACCGGAGTGGTGGAGTCCCAAGGCCGACCGCGCTGCTTTGGGCCCGGCGGGCGTTCCCACATGGGGCTGTAATGCCACGATTGGCCGCAGGAGGGGGGCCGTATTCCAGACCCCATTACAGAAGCCTCCGCAACTGCTCCAAGAACTTTATTTTATACAGACTGGCGGCGAGAGCAGCTGCAGTTCGCATCTCAGGCAGTACCTAGAGGAGCTGCCGGTGCCTCCTCAGAACATCTCCTGACCGCTACCCAGGACCAGGCACCAAGGACAGGGAGTCCCAGGCGCACACCCCCCATTCTGGGTCCCCCAGGCCCAGACCCCTACTCTGCCACAGGTTGCATCTTGACCTGGTCCTCCTGCAGAAGTGGCCCCTGTGGTCCTGCTCTGAGACTCGTCCCTGGGCGCCCCTGCAGCCCCTTTCTATGACTCCATCTGGATTTGGCTGGCTGTGGGGACGCGGTCCGAAGGGCGGCCTGGGTCTCAGCGTGGTGGCAGCCAGCTCTCCGGCCACCATGGCGAATGCCGGGATCTGAGGGGACAAGGCTCTACAGCCTCAGCCAGGGGCACTCAGGTGAGTCTTGGTACTAATTTTGTCCTATCTCCTGGGCATGCTGTCTCAAAGACAGCTGGAGGAGATTGGAATGAACTGGATGGAGTGGAGTACAGAGTTTGGGAAACTTGAGACCTAGAGCCTGGAGGTGCCTTCTCCAGGTGGGAAGGTCCCTGCTAGCTGGACCCGCAGATATCTGCCGGGCCCTCATCCAACTGCCTGGGCTGGAGAGAGTGTGAGCCTGCATTTGGGGTGCCAGAGGGAAGCTATTGCCTTGGTGGCTACTCCACCTGACTCATGTCACAGCCCAAGAGCCTACTCAGGGTGCAGATGGCTCAGTTGACAGCTCCTCTCCACGGCTTCGTGTGTGTGTGCATGTGTGTGTGTGTGCATGTCTGTGTGTGTGCATGTGCCAGTGGTGGGATATATGTGGGGAGAGGTTATTTCTAAAACATCTGTCTCTGTCCAGCTTTGGGTTATGATTTAGCTTAACTAAGTACAGTTAGAGGAGGAAAACATTTAAAACCTCCTTAGCGATTCTCTCTCTGGAGAAGGGCCACACTCACGTGATTTTTTTCCCTTGGTTTTGATGAGTTTAAAGTGAGGTAATCCAAAGAAAAGCCATTAACCCTGCAGAGTTAGATGCTGGCACCCAGAGAAACTGACTTGGGAGCAGCAGGTGAGGCTCATGCTACCCACTCAGAGGAGGAATTAACAGAGTCCTTCTGATCTCCAGAGAAGGATTGAAGAGCCAGGGTCCTGATATCAGCCCTAGAGTGCATTTGCGATTGCCTTTTGCAAAGGGAACTTCAAACAGCTTTGTTTCTGGGACTGGCTAGGTAGGAGGGAGGCCTTGGGAACCTGGACACCCCCTTACCTGGCTGCCAGGCAGGGTCAGAAGATGCTGGGGGGTGCTTTTTCTCATCAGACTCTGCCACCAGCTCCCCTGAGTGACCTTGTTCATAAAGTCATGCCACATGCATTATCTCATGGGAGGCTCACAGTGACCCTGGGTGACCAGCAGCTACCCACCTTCCCATCTTAGAGGTGACGTACCTGAGGCTGAATGAGGTCAGGTGATTGAGGCAAGTTCCCCCAAGAAACCAATACGCAGAGGAGCTAGGATGGGAGCCCTTGGCTTCTGTGTTCCCTGCATTCTTGCAGAGAGCCAGGCCTGCAGGGCACAGATGGCCCCAGGGCACAGGGCTGCAGGGCACAGATGGCTGAGGGCTTTTCTAGCTCTAAAATGCAGAATCTAGAAGCAGATCCCTGGCTCTGAACCTGCCCTTCTAAGTGCCTTGGGTGAAATTGTCTGGAAGTAAATCATGACTGCCAAGAGGTGAGTGGAGAGGGTGACCCCTCCCTGTTAGAGCAAGACCTCCCTCTTTGAGTTGCAAGTTGAGGTCCAGTCTCCTTGGGCTTCATCCACAGGTCACTGTGGCTTCCACATCTCACCCATGTACTTCAAGCTCTCAGAGCCCTGCCTCAGTCCCAGGATCCCCACCTGCTGGAGTACACTGGCTGGCAGTCTGAGGTGGGATTCTCTTCTCTGCCTGATCTGGGGCCCAGAAATTGGTCACCAAAAGGGGCTGACATGCAATTCCCAAACAAAGCAACCCTGCAGCTGAGCCAGTGCCCTGTCTGGGAAAACTGTGCCCGGGGCCTCTTCCCGCTCTGATATCCATTTCTTCCTTTGCCTCTTTGGTCTAGGATGGCTTAGCTTTAAAATAGGAGGCACGGAATGCAAATGCCATCAGCCTACCCCCATCACGGTGCTCCTGGGAGGAGCACTTGCCATCAGTTTCATCTTCTAGAGCACAGACTTGGTCCAAAGACAGTAAGATCCATGATCTGAGGGTCCCAATGCCTGCTCCCTCCCCCAAGAAAGAAAAACAGCTCCCAAGAAACCCTGGGCAGACACAACATGTGTAGGTTTCATTTCCAAGTAACTAACATGAGTAGAGTTGTCTGAGCTTTTCCAAGCCCTGTGCACTCACATCTGGCCCCGCTCGGCCCCAGCCCCTCTCCCCAGCAGCTCCCCTGGGCTCCTGCTGGACCAGCTGAGGGGTGGGGAGGAGGAAGGAGACGGCCGCCCTTCACACACATTCTGGCTAACAAGCCATGCATTCCAGCCGTGTCCCAGGAGCTGACCAGAAGAGGAGGAAGGTGGAAATGGCAGTGGGGCCTCACACTTCCACTCCCCAGGAGCAGCACCCTGTCTGGCTCTGTGTGGCCTCTGGGAAGCAGAGGCTATTGCCTTTGGCAGAGGGAGGGTTATTGCAGGCAAAAGAGACATTGGCCTCCTGCTTCACAGCCCCCCAAGGAGCGAAGCCAGAGGGAGGGGTGCTGCACACAGTGCTCGTGAAACGAGGGAGGGTCCCTTGCAGCTTAGCAGTGCTGGAGCTGCCCGGGGCCCCACCTAGAGGCCTTGCCTGGGTGGAGGCATTGGGTGGAGGGCTGGAATTGGGAGCCCAGTGAACTGGACACCACTGCAGCACAGGGAAGCCAGAGTGGGTGGTGTCTGGGGCAGGGAGGAGAGATCCTGGCAGAGCTGAGGACCACCCCCTGTTCCATGCCTCCCATAGGCTGGAGGAGAGCCCCGCAGATACTGGGAGCCCCAAGACTGTGTGTGTGCCCCTTGTGGGGCATGTACAGAAGGGTTAACAGCAGAGGCCTCCAGCCCTCCTGGGCCATTGGAAGGACATGTATACAGTGACTGGTCAGTTCTGGTCTCTTCTCAGCCCAAATGTCAGAGGTATCTGGAGGCCAAGCTCAAGTCATGAAAATAGGGGGTTCAGCTGAGTGCAGTGGCTCACACCTGTAATCTCAGCACTTTGGGAGGCTGAGGCCAGTGGAGCACTTGACTCCAAGAGTTCCAGACCAGCTTGGCCAACATGGTGAAACCCCACCTCTGCAAAAAATTAGCTGGACGTGGTGGCTTGTGCCTGTAATCCCAGCTACTCAGGAGGCTGAGTTGGGAGGATCACTTGAGCCCGGGAGGCGGAGGTTGCAGTGAGCCAAGACTGCAACACTGCCATCCAGCCTGGGCAACAGAGTGAGACCCTGTCTCAAAAAAAAAGAAGAAGAAGAGAGAAAATACAGAATTCATGTTTTGCTCTGCTGCAGAGCAACCCTGCCAGCCTCCTTCCCTGATTATGTCTATTTATGAAAGTTGCCACGCCTCCTTGCCCACCCTCCCTCTGAAGAGAAACTGATTGACTGATCTCTCAATCAACAGGCATTGTCCCCCCACTGCCACCTGCTAGCCCTGCATCCTCTCCTCCCAGCCTCCTCTGGGTCAAAGGGTTGAGTTTGCTCCATACTGGGCCTGGGACCCATCCTCATGGGGCTTTTATCTTCCAAAGGATTTATTATTTAAACATAAAAAAAGCTGTTCTTTGGTTAAATGTCCAGATAGTTAAAGAGAATCAGAAGCAAAGCTCAAGGTAAACTCATGGCTGGAACCTTGATGAAAGTAGAGAATAATTTGTAAAGTCACTGAGCATTTATGTGACAAAAACAATATCAAGTAATTGATGTAAATACTTTGTAATTTGGCTTAAAAGAAGATTCTTCTCATTACATAAGGAATGCAAATGCGTCATAGAAAACCCAGAAAATCTGAAAGCAAAAAGAAATATTAAATCCCCACAATCCCTTCCAGCCAGAGTCCTGTAATACATTTCTCACCCGGAGCCATCATAGCGTCTTACATTCACAGGCACCTTACGCGTGCATCTCTTACAAAATGGGATCGTGTTGTACACATTGTTGCATCAACAGGTTGTTTCCTTTCAAAGAGCATAGGATTCTCCTAAGTCAGTGTATATGCTCCTGGACCGTCATGGCGTAGACCCAGAGACCCAGTGAGTCAGCCTCTGGGGGCCATGCAGACAGAAGCCCTCCCCTGGCCTAAAGCTGCCCAGATGCCTAGTGCCTGGGGGTCCCTGCAGAGGCTCCCTGCTCCTCGGGCCCCACCACAGTAGATGAATCCCTGCTGTGGTCCTACTGAGCCAAGCTCCTTCCAACATGCCAGCCCTGTTGGATTTGGGAGCAGTACTGGTCTGCTCAGCTTTGTTTGCAAGTGGTGTCTGTACCCCTTTTGAATGCCCCTTCGTGTCTTGTTTCCTTCCTTCATTTCCAACACAGAACAGAAGCTCAAGTCTCTGTGGCATGCCCTGGGCCTCTGAGGGCTCAGAGCCTGCTCCCAGGTCACCTTTTGAGTCAGCAGGGTTCCCTCCTCCTGGCTCCACCCAGTGTAACCCACAGTGGCCCCAGCTCAGGATTCCAGCCCCACTGAGAGTTGTTGAAAGGAATGGACACATCCCACCATCAGAAAGGCCCAAGGGCCTTGGTCTTCTGAAGCCCTGAGGAAGCTGGGGGTGGGGGCATCATGGCCCCAAGGACCTGGAGGATGGCACCTGGGTCCTCGTGATGAGCAGAGCATCCTGGTGTTCAGGCTGAGGGTCAGGGATGGGCACCTTGTTCTATCCATTTGCTTCTGTTTCCACCTACAGTTGATTCTCTGTCTCTCTCCCTGCCTTCGTCCTCCCTCTCCTCCCCTCTTGCCTTCTCTGCAGCTGTTGCAGGGCGTGATGGAGAACAAAGCCATGTACCTACACACTGTCAGCGACTGTGACACCAGCTCCATCTGTGAGGATTCCTTTGACGGCAGGAGCCTGTCCAAGCTGAACCTGTGTGAGGATGGTGAGTGCAGCTGGCTCAGACTTGGGGCACAAGATCTGGCCTGGGGGTGGGGAAGGAGCCCTACCCCCACCCAACCTTGGCACTGCCTTTAAGTGCTTGTGACCTCCTCATGTAATAGTGCGTATACTGAACTTTATGCTTTAAAAGGTCTTCTCCATTGGTTTTCTCATTCATTCACTTCAACAAACCTGTCAGCAAGATGAGTACTCATTTTACAGATGGACAGATTGCACAGCCCATCAGTCATAGGGTGGTCCAGCACGGAGCCTCCTGACTCCGAGGGCCATGCTTCTGCTCCTGAGAGAGTGAGACTGGGGTCGGGCAAGGGCCTCTGAGCCAGTCAGTGCAGATCCTCTCAGGTGAGGAGAGGGGCCTCCCACCCACTTCCTGAAGCACTCGTGAGGGGCAAAGAGCTCTCCAAGGTGCTCACCCTGCCCCTGGGTGCAAGGCCCTGGTCTTGCCACAGAAAGGGGTCCCCAGGCCAGTGACCCAGAAGGCCTTGCATCTCAGGGGCTGCTTATTTGCTAAAACCCTGGAGATCCAAGTGATGCAGCTTCCTTTGGAGGAGCCCAGAGCGCTTTTCCACCAGCTTGGCTCCTGCGCACCCAGTAGATGACTGATAAATTCTTGCTGCACGAAGCACATGTCAGAGAGGAGAACATTGCCCCCACGTCAAAGAGAAATCGAATGAAGCTTACTGAAGAGCCTTGCAAAGACTTCCGGCCAAGGCCTTTTCCTCTCTCGTTTTGCTCCACTCTGCCAACTGCTGCCTCTTGAAATTACTCAAGAGCAATGACTCCACTCTTCTCTTCCTCCAACCCTGCATTCCTCCCACCAGGCGCTGAGTGTAAGGAAAGAACCGTGGTGGCTTAGAGAGGCAGGGAGTGGGGAGGGTCTCCGCAGGCAGAGGACATAAGGAGATCTGGGCTTCTGACCAATGAACCTGCTCACCCAACCCTAGGATTGTCCACCATGGAGGCTCTTCTTCCGGATTCCAATCGACAAACATATTCTGAGGATCCACAACATGTCAGGCCAGGGTGAGCAGCCAGCGATTCTCCAAAGACAAATTAAACCAGTCTCTGTCCTCAAAGGGCTTATGATCCCAGTAGAAGAGGCTGGCATGGGAACAACTGCCTATAATATAAAGTAGGCCAAAATGTGTGTGAATAATGAAGTCAGGCGAGCAGAGGGCTTTCTGGAAAAGGGCTGGAAGACTGAATAAGATTGTCTAAGAGAAGAGGTGGGAAAGGTGTTCCTATTTGTGTGACACCAAGCTTGGTCAGGGTTTCTGTAAGGCTCACGCCACTCGGGCAGAGGAGAAGTCCTGGGGTTCTGGTCCCAAGCAGAGCTCCCATCAGTCCATCAGCAAAGGGGAAGGTGGCATCCATATCCACTGGCACATCAGCAAAGGGGCTTGGTTTGGCAAGAAAGACTGGGTACAGCACAGTGGGGTGATTGGAGAGGACCATCAGGGCCAGCCTGGGGGGCCTCAGGGGTGGGAGGGGTCAGATGTCCCTGGGACCACCATACCCTCTTCCCAGTACCTCATCTTACTCTCCCTTTTTCTGAACCCCAGATTGTTTTTTTAAAAAGCTCATTTGGACCAGAACGACTGAAAATTACCAGTAACCCTAGCCACTGCGCCTTCTAGGCCCCTCCGCTGTGGGGAGCCCTGTCAGAGGGCACTTTGAGAGCCATGCTAGCCATGTCCTGTCCCAGGGTTCCCTGATGCTAGGGCCCAGGTGCAGGGCAGACAGCAGAGGTTGAGAGGTGTGGAGTCCAGGCTGACTTGCGCCTCCTGTGCCTGTGACCCTCTGTGGGCCTCAGTGTATTCATCTGCCAAATGGGGATGCAGGGGGGTGTCTCTGAGGTCCTATCTGGTTCTAAAATTCTGTGTGTAAAATTGGACCTGGCCATTGAATTAGGGGTGCAGCCCTTTTCAACCCCAAGTCAGAATATGACACTATGCTGGGCAAAGCATGGCTGTGGCTCCCACTTAAGCAGGAGTGAAAACTCGGGTGCTGACAATGTGCCCAAGAGGTCCCGTGCCTCTCCCCTCTGTGGTGCCCCAACCTTGGCAGGGAATCTCTAACTCTCTCACCTGGGGCTTCTGCCCTTAGAAGGGTGCTCCCCTGGCATCCCCCACCGTGCATTACTGCCCCTTCCCACTTGGTCCATGCTCTCACCTCCCCCAGGACTTAGCTCAGCTCCCACCTTCTCTGAGGCCTGAGTTTCCATCCCCCTTTGCCTGACTCTTTTTTCCTTTCTTCTATGGTCTGAGTTCCTCATGACACTGTAGTCCCCTTATTTACATGTATCATTTATTATCCATTCCCCATGGCAAGAATATAGGCTGGACCATAGCAGGCATCTCTGTTTTGTTTATTGATGTCTCCCAAGCCCAGCATACAGTAGGTGCTTACTAGGCATTTTTTGAATGAATGGATGAATGGATGGACGGATGAATGAAGGGAATAGATGGATGCATAGATGGATGAATGGATGGATGGATGAATGAATGGATAAGTGGATGAATGAATAAATGGATGGATGAATGAATGGATGGATGGATAGGTGAATGGATGAATGAATGAATGGATGGATGGATGAATGAATAAATGAATGAATGGATGGATGGATGGATAGCTGGATGAATGAATAGATGGATGGATGAAAGGATGGATGAATGGATGGATGGATGGGTGAATGGATGGTGGATGGATGAATGAATGGACGGATGAATGAATGAATGGGTATATGAATGAATGAATAAATGGATGAATAATGAATGGATAGATGGATAGATGAATGGATGGATGGATGGATGAATGAATGAATGGATGGATGGATGAATGAATAGATAGATGAATGAATAAATAAATAAATAGATGAATGAATGAATGGATGGATAAACGGAGGGGTCCTTGAAGTCTAAATGTGGCAAAGCATTCACCGTCTACACCTGATTGCCGAATTCTCTGGGTCCATCTTCATTCCTGGCTGCCAGGTTGGGGGCTGGAATATGGGGAACCCAGGCAGAGTAGAGTGTTGAGATGAAGCCAGTGACTTCAAAGCTTGTGGGCTTCCAATTTGATTTTTTCCCCTTTTCCTTTCATTTCAAAGAGGAAAATGATGAACTTGACTTGGGGAAATTCAAGCCAGATTTGATCTGTTTCTAAAGGGTTTTGCTGCATCTTTGATCCTTATCTCCGCGGAGTGAAATGGGAGAGGAAGAGGAAGGGGTGGGGCCAGGCAGGGAGGGAGGAGGGGGAAGGTGGAAAGAGATGGGAAAGGAAGGGAGAGCCAGCACCTGAACCTGGTCAGGGCCGCCCTTGAGCCTTTATTTAGTAAATGAAGACGGTGAAGTGTGAGGCCCAGGACAAGCTCCAAGTCCCTTACAGGTCTTCCTCCTTCAATGGAGGGCAAGAGGTGGGAAGAGGGGAGGAGATATGGTACTTCTTGTTGGAGGCTGGCCATGGGGATAGTGGGATCAGGGGAGGCAAAGTCTCAAAAGTACAGCCCCGACATGAAGGTAAGATGCAGCCTTCCCTGGCGGTGGGACCTGCTGAGTCCCAGATCCGGTTCCCAGCAGGCTCCCCAGTGTTCCTGCTGGGTGTGATGAGCTGCCCCACTCTCATGGCCCGTGTGCTGTGGAGTGCAGGTCTCATCTTCACCGAGACCCGCGAGGTCAGGACTGTGTTTTGCTCCTCTTGGAATTCTTTCGGGACCTTGTAGGTGGCAGGTGTCCAGGAAGTCTTGGCGATTGTTGGTAAATGATGTGGTAAGTCCACTCAAGTCATCAGCGGTGGAGCTGGAAGCGGACTCTGAGTCTCCTTACCTGGGATGCAGGCTCCTTCCCAGCATGGGGATTTCATGGGGTTGGGCTGATGGTGCCAAGGAGTGACTCCCTGCACCTCTGGATTTGGAACCAATTGGGAAATAGACAAGGAGGCACGTGGGAATCCAAGTGCAGAATCTGCCTTAAGCCTGGAAAAGCTCTGTTCACGATGTGGCTGCTGGCACCCCCAACAGACACTCACCCAGCCAGCAAGCGTGAGCGCCCCTGTCCAGGCACCAGCATTTACCTGGTTCACCCACGCACGCCCTCCTGCCCATCCACCTGAGAAACAGGGACAAGAAATGCCAGGTTACAGACAGCTCACCCATTGGACAAGGTAGAACTTCCTAGAGGCAGAAGTGCTGAGGAGTCCCTCTTTTATGGGCTTGGGCAGGTGGTCTGTCCAGAGATGAAAGGAGCTCCCTGCAGCCGCCACCAGACGTGAGAGCAGGAAAAGCAAGAGAGGAGGTGAGGGGACACCCTCGGGGTATGGGCTGAGTAGGGGCTTGATGCCCAGGGAGCTTCCTCAGCGCAGAGGAAGGGACCCTCCCCTAGCACAGCAGCTCCTGCAGGCGCCATTCCACTTCTGCACGGGACCTGCTGTTTTTTTCTTTTTCCTTCTCGCCCTTCATCTCTCTTCACCCTCCCTGCCTTTATCCCTTCCCTTTCTTCACTTGCCAGGTAAGATGGGAAGAAGAGGGACTGCTGGGTGCCTTGGTTCTCTGTCCCCTCCCCACCTTGCCTAGTTCCTCCAGCTCGTCCTGTCCCTGCATTCTTCAAGGCCCTGCAGGCACCCCTTGCTCTCTGATGTCTTTAGGGCCTCCCTTCTCTGCATGCCTGGGCGGGGCCACCTCTGGAATCTGCCTCCTCCCTTGCATCTTGGCCATTGCTGTCCTCCTCGGGGACCACTGTTGATGGAAGGCCCCATCCTCCTCACCTCGTGGATCCTCGGCAATAGCCGAGCGTCCTCCTGTGGAGCTGGAACTGCTTGGAAGGGCCAAGCCCAAACAGGACCTGGAAGGTTCCTGAGCCAAGCTGCCTCTGGCCGCCTCTGATGGATGCTCACTCACACCACCCTCTGAACAGAACCCCAGGCACCAGTGATCTGGCCTCCCTCCTCCCTCCCCTCCCGCCTTCCTTTTTCTCTCCTTGGTTTCCCCGATATGCAGCCGGGGCCTCTCCAATCTGGCGCCAGGAGGTGGAGGAGGAGGCCGATCTGGGAGTGGGTGGGGACTGGCTGGGCCTGGTTCCTCCATAGCACTTTCCGAGGGCCAGAGAGAGGTGTTAGTGTCAGAAAAATACTGCAGTCCCATTCGCCCCCACGGCCCCAGCCCCCTCCACTTGTGGCGTCATCCATGGCCGCAAATGGGACCTGGGGGTAATGAGTTACACATGCTCCTGGCGGCTGCGGATGCCTGCAGCGGGGCCGCTCGCTGCCTCCAGTCCCGGCCTCCCCATTCCTGTGTTCCTTCCCCATAAAATGAAATTATCCTCCTCATCTACCTTCTTATCCATCAGATCTCCCCGGTTCACTTGGCGCAGCTGAGGGTTGCTGGGCTGCTGCCCAAAGATGGGAATGGATTTCCTGGGAGGGGCTGGCTGGGGCCTCTGGAAGAGTCACCGCCCTTTACAGGTTGCCGCGTCAGGCTCTGGTGCAGGAGAGGGGACTATTAACCCAGTTCAGAGCTACAGATCATGCCAAGCAGAGAGCATGGCTCTGTTAGACAGGTCTGTGGTCCCCGGGGGAGCCAGTGGCCAGGCGTGCTCCAGGTCTCTCTTGCCCAATGGGCTGTCTCTCTGTAAGATGGGAGTGGCTTGGTGACACATGTTGCAGTGTGTCAGGGCTGGGTGTGAACCCATAGTGCACACACGAGTTGTGTTGTCCTTGCACGCGTGAACTCAGACCCAGTGCAGGGGATTCTGTTTGTCCCGCCATCCCCACGTGCCGTACACTGTTCTTTAACTCACTGGGGATCCCCAGCAGGGAGTGGGTGAGGGGAGACAGGGAAGCTGGAGCACTTACTCCTCCAGCTTCTGCCCTATGGAGTGACCCAGGGCTGCTCCTGTCCCTCCACCAAAGACCACAGCTCCTTGAAAGCTGCCCTGTCCACCTGGGCTTTTCCCCTTCCAGGTTCTGGCAACTGCTCCCATCCCTGACCCTTTGGGCCCAAGGGTGGTTATAGCCCACGAATGCTGCTCTGTCCTTGTGAGTGTCACACCCCAGCCACATCTTTGAGACATTCCTTTTATGAAACCCTGTGATGTGTCCTAATCTGAGGGAGCCTTCTGTTTCTGCCAGGGCCCCGACCCGCTAATCTTGAGTGTCCTTGTCTGCAAAGTGAGAATAATGTTACTAACCCCACAGGCATTGTGGGAGGATTACGTGATATAACCCGGGTAAAGTGCCTTGCACACAGTAGCCCCTCGATCCACGTTTTATTTTCCTCCCTGGTCTTTGGGAGTCCCCTGCAAAGCTTGCAGAGGTGGGGAAGAAG
Source organism: Symphalangus syndactylus (assembly GCF_028878055.3). Classification (NCBI taxonomy): domain Eukaryota; kingdom Metazoa; phylum Chordata; class Mammalia; order Primates; family Hylobatidae; genus Symphalangus; species Symphalangus syndactylus. Next base: position 120,909,910 of record NC_072432.2, on the reverse strand, counting down.
GAGAGGGAGAGATGAGGAGGTGGAAGGAGCTGCTGCCACCCAGGGCCTCCCAGGAAACACCCATGCCCCTTCTCAGGAACCCTGGCCTGGAGAGTGTTTTGGGGCTGATCCTGGCCTTCTGCTGAAGAAAGCAGCATTCTGGTTACTAGCGGGATTCTCATGAAGCCTAGATACTCCAGGAAATTAAGCAAGTTCCTTTAGTCCTGTTTCTCGAATATTAGAAATACTGGGCCCTGAGGGCTCCTGGTTCTATGGCGTATGTGTGTCTGTCCCTTCGTCATCCTGATTGGAGGCATCTTGCTCCCAGGGGCCCCCTGAAGTTTGCTACCAGAAGAGCCAAGGGATGTGTTTCCTTGTCTCAGGGTGCAGGCTGCTGTTTCCAGGAGGCGTTGGGAAGAGGAGGGAGGGGGCACAGAGGCACCAGGGGCTCCTTCCCATGCAGATGGGCATGGACTGGAGCCTCCCCTCTCTGTCTTAAGCCAAAGCCCCAGCCCTGGGCCATGCCATCTCCTATATGGCATTACTCTAGGGATGGGGGCAGTGAGGAGGGTCTGAAGGGGATGCCACTGGCGTGTCCCACTAGCATGGTACAGTCTGGAGTGGATGGGCTTGAAGGAGGCCTGCAGTGAGGACAGAGCCCTGGGTGGGCAGGTGGGCCTCTGGTGATCCCTGGAGTAGCGGGGGTGATGAGTGGCCAGGGCAGTTATTCCTTATGGCATCCCCCAGTTCTCCTCACCACAGACCTTGCTGTCATAGCTCCTGGCCTCTGCTTCCTTGCTTGCTCATTCATTCATTTCTTCATCTTCATCTTTTAGCAAAATATATTTAGGGATCCTATAGGTGCTGTGTGCAGCAGGGGGCACAAATAGGCCTGAGACGGGGCTCCACGACTTCTGTAATTTACCATCGCTCTAGCTGGTCTGTCCTCCCCTCTCTCCTCCCTCCCACTGCAGACCAGCACAAGGCTGGCTCAAGTGCAAGGTTACCTAGATGTGACTCAGTGGGCCAGAAATTCAGGGTGTGGACACGTCATTGGTGCAGACCCGCACACAGCCTCGCTTGGCTCTGTTACCTGAGTCTAAAGTGCTGAAGTCTCACCTTCTCTATTGTGGGGGATGGCTTTGTGTGGTACTTAAAAAGACAGGTTCTGGGGCCAGGCATGGTGACTCACACCTGTAATTTTGGCACTTTGGGAGGCCGAGGCGGGTGGATTGCCTGAAATCAGGAGTTTGAGACCAGCCTGGGCAACATGGTGGAACCCCGTCTCTACTAAAATACAAAAAAAAATTAGCCAGGCGTGCGTGGCAGTGTGCGCCTGTAATCCCGACTACTTGGGAGGCTGAGGCAGGAGAATTGCTTGAACCCGGGAGGCAGAGGTTGCAGTGAGCCAGGAGCACGCTATTGCACTCCAGCCTGGGCAACAGAGTACAACTGTGTCTCAAAAAAAAAAAAAAAAAAAGACAGGCTCTGCAGTTGAACAGGCTGGGCTCAGACCCCGTCTCTGCTGAGTGCTGGCTGGGAAAACTTGAACAAGCCCTTATCCTCATCTTCCCCTCCTCTAAGAAATGGGAAGCGCATAGCCCCTGGCTCATACGCTTTTGCAAGGGCTACGTGAGTTATTCCACAATGAGTCCTTCCAAATGGGTACATAGAGCACACCCCAAAAATGTGAAGTCCTAGGGTGAGTGCCCTTGTGTCCCTTCAGTGTCTGCTTCTGCTCCTGGGCCTTCCCATGGGGCTCTGAGCAGTGCTTCTGTTTTTTCTGTCAAATAGGAAACCTAGAGTGAAGAGGAGGAGCGAGTGGGAAGTCACATCTGGGAGAGGGAGAGAGAGATGATGGGATGAGGGAAAGGCAGGAGCCCAGGGACAGCCAGCGCCCCTGGGTCTTTAGGCTCTGAGTTTAAATTAGCCCCATTGGCGTAGGGGCGTGGTTTTTTTTCCACCTGTGCTCAACGGTGTGGGTGGTGTTAGACTTGACAACGGTGAGCGTTTCCCTGTGCAAGTGTGAGGAAGCAAGACAAGAGCGAGGAGTGGGAGTGTGTTACCTGATAACGTGGATCCTGGAGTGGAGTAGGTTAAGAGGGCCAGCAAGGGTAGGAGGGTGTGAGAGGGTAGAAAGGCAGTGGGATGCATGGTCTGTGTGAGGCTGGGGCACCCGAGTCAGAGACCTGAGGGACTGCACTAAGAAGATGAGGGCGGGCACCGTGGCTCAAGTCTGTAATCCCAGTGCTTTGGGAGGCTGAGATGGGAGGATTGCTTGAGGCCAGGAGTTCAAGACCAGCCTGAGCAACACAGAGAGCACCCCCCAACCTACGAAAAATTTTAAAAATTAGCCAGATGTGGCGGTGCACGCCTATAGCCCTAGCTACTCGGGAGGCTGAGGCCAGAGAATCTCTTGAGCCCAGGCGGTCAAGGCTGCAGTGAGCTGTGATCACACCACTGTACTCCAGCCTGGGTGACAGAGGGAGAGCCTGTCTCAAATCAATCAATCAATCAATCAATCAATCAATCAATAAGATGAGCCATGGCACTTATAAAGCGGGACATTTGAATGTGGGATTTAGATTTCAGTGATTGGTGAAAAGCCTTTCTAGAGCAGCAGAATCCACTAGAAATGAAAAGTGAGCCACACATGCAATTTTAAAGTTCTTAGCAGCCACCTTAAAAGGTGAAAAGACACAAGAATCTGGCCAGGCATGGTGGCTCACACCTGTAATCCCAGCACTTTGGGAGGCCGAGGTGGGCAGATCACCTGAGGTCAGGAGTTTGAGACCAACCTGGCCAACATGGTGAAACCTTGTATCTCCTAGGGGAAAAAAAAAAAAAATTAGCCAGGTGTGGTGGTGGGCACCTGTAATCCCAGCTACTCGGGAGGCTGAGGCAGGATAATTGCTTGAACCCAGGAGGCGGAAGTTGCAGTGAGCCAAGATCACATCACTACATTCCAGTCTGGGCGACAGAGCAAGACTCCGTCTCAAAAAAAAAAAAGGCACAAGAAACTAACTGAAATACAGTAGTACACTTTAGTGAATCCAGTATATCCAATATATTATCATTTTGACGTGTAATTGCTATAAAGTTTATTGTGGTATTTATGTATTTTTTCTCTCATGCTGAGTCTTCAAAATCCAGTGCGTTTTTTACAGTCGGAGCCCATCCCTGCGTGGGCCAGACATGTTTCCTGTGTTCAAAGCCAATGGTCCGGGCTGGGGAGGCTGAAATAAGGTAAAGAGGCCAGAAGAAGTGATACCTGGGGATCAGGAGAGCCAGGGCAGTGACAGGGACCCCGGGAGGGGAGGAGCAGGTGGCCCTTAACCTTGAGGTGCAGTGTCAAGTCTTATGACAGTGAACACAAGTGCTGGGGGTTTTTAGGGATGAGGGAGAGGGAAAGTTCTAGAAGGAAACAAAGAGAAACATCTACTGCCCTGGCATATGATTGGTGTATGAGGAGAATGGGAAAAGAAAAGTCCTCATGGGAAAGGTTAGGCAGGCAGGAAGCAGGTCTCATTTAGAACAAGAAAGTAGAAGAAACGCCTACAGCAGAGGCTGAGGGAATGAGAGGTTTCACGGCTGATCGGCTGGGAGTCCAGGGGCCGATGCAGGAAGGTTTCAGAAGTCAGGGAGGGAGATGGTGTGAAAGGAGGATAAACACAGCTGTTTGGGGTTAACGGTGGGTGATGGGGGGCCTTGGGAGTCCTGGGTTTTCTGTGGGTGCAATGGACTGAATGTTTGTGTCCCCTCCAAATTCCTATGTTGAAACCCTAACCCCCAAAGTGATGGGATTAGGAGGTGGGGCCTCTGGGAGGTGATTAGGTCATGGAGGTGGAGCCCACGTGGGTGGGATAAGTGCCCTTGTAAAAGGGACCCCAGCGGCTCCCTCACTCTCTTGCCGCCGTGGGAGGATACTGTGAGGAGTGGGGGCGGCTGTGCAGACACCTGATCTGCCGGTGCCTTGATCTTGGACTTCCAGCCTCCAGAACTGTGAGCAGTACATTTGTGTTTATAAGCCACCCTGGCTGTGGTACTTTGCTGTGGCAGCCTGGACTAAGGCAGGGGGGCTTGCTAAGCCAGGACTGAGGGCTTAAGTGATTCTGCTGGGTGGCCTCAGGGCAGAAACTGCTGGTGAGGCTGTGAGGTTTTGTGGGGAGTAGTTTTTTGAGGAGCACCCAAAGTCCTAGGGCGCCTCATCCCCATCCTCTTTGCCCCGATCTGCTGAGCTCCCTCCTCTGGCATGGGCTGCTGTGTTTTTCGTGCATAGGTAGCAGAGCTAGAGGCTTCAGGGACACAGATGACTCAGTCCCCTACAAGTGGCAGGGGAGGCTCTCAGCATTTCTGTCTCCCAAGCCAGACACCCTTCCCACTGAATGGTGGTAGGAATTGGGAGAGTGAGACAGGTGTATTCAACTCATTTGTTTCTGCCCGGAGAAGAAACCAGTTCATCAAACCAAAGTGGACCAGGAGGTGGGCGGATGGTTGCATTAGCATCCCAGAAAGAGGAGTGATTTAAAAATGGAACTAGCTGAGACCTGGCTTCCAACTTGCAGACATCTTTAAGTGACTTATTGTCATTGACAAAGGGCCAGGAGGGGAACTGGGAATCTTTTGAACAAAGAGCTGGGGCCACTCTGTAGGGGAAGGGTCTTTTGGCCTGAAATTAGGCAGAACCCTGAGCCCGCTGCCTGCTTGAGTCTCACTGCATTGATGCCGCATTCCTTCTAATCCGTGTACTGTGCATTTGGGGCCTGAATAGTGGCATCTTCCACCAGCCCCAGGAACCCCTTGTTCCTGGGACTCTCAGGCTCTCCCCCGCGTGGCTGCGATGGTGTACCAGCTCACCTTGGCCACCCTGCCCTCCCCTCCCCCAGCTTCCTCTCTCCACCCCTCAGCCCCCTCTCTCCACCCCTCAGTCCCCTTTCTCCACCTCTCAGCCCCGGCTGCAGAAGACGCACACCGGCATCCCTTCCCGAAAATAAGAACAGACACCCTTGATTGTTCTCAAGAATTTTTATGCAGAGTAACTTGGGACATGGATGGGGTGGAGGAAAAATAACAAACATTGTGTGAAAGTGGCAAGATGGAGAGATCTCTGAAAGTACTAAGAGAAACTGTCCCAGACCATCGTGAAATCTGCATGGAATTAGCCCTGGCTGTCTCTCCTTCCCCTGCTCTCCCGTACTTAGAAGTGGGTGTGAAAGTCTTGGGTGCATCTGGCCCTGCGGAAGACCAGGCTCCTACCCCGGGTGCCCTCGCTGAGCCATCTGCCCTGAGGACTCAGGCCTGGATGCAGCAGGGCGGAGGTCACTGGTGTTCACTCTACCTCAGTTGGTTGTTCTGGAGAGAGGAAAAAAACCAAAATGTTTTTTTTCTGTTCTCTCACTCAACACAGAATGCTTCACTTCAGGTTACCAAAATGGATGAGGAATTCTCTCCATCAACAGCCAATTCTGCAGTGGGTTCGCTAATGGATGCCAGCTGGGTGTCCTCTGGTTCAATTCAATTCTGATGCAATGCACCTGCTGGTAGCCTTAGATCCCACAGGTTGAGGGCCCAGTCCCACAAGACTGCTCCCACCCTGCACCCATTTCCTTTGGCTATAAACCAGGGTTCCCAGGACCCCCACCTTGGGTTTGATTAATTTGCTAGAGTGGCTCCTAGAACTCGGGGAAACACTTTACTCACATTTACAGGTTTATTGAAAAGGATATTACAAAGGGTGTGTAGATGAACAACAGAGGGAAGAGGTGCACAGGGTGGGTCTGGGAGGAGGGGTGCAGGCCTTCCATGCCTTCCCCAGCTGTTCTGCCCTCCAGGAACCTCTGCATGTCCAGCTCTCCAAACCCAGTCCTTTTGGGTTTTTATGGAAGCTTCATTATGTAGGCATGATTGATTAAATCACTGGCTATTGATAATCAACCTTCAGCCTCTCTCTTTTCCTGGAGGTTGGGGGTAGGGCTGAAAGTCCCAACTCTCTAATCCTGCCTTTCCAGTCATTCCAGTGGCCAGCCCCCATCCTGAGGCGATCTAGGGGTCCCCAGACCCAGTCATCTCATGAATACACAAAAATCACTCTTATGACTCTGGAAATCCCAAAAGCTTTAGAAGAATTTTTTTGCCAGGATTCAGGATGATGACCAGGATGATATAGACTTCCCAACATCATGGTTGTTGAGGACCCTTCCAGGTTCCAGAGAGACTTGTTTCCCTGGGTCTGCTGTGACTCCAGGCAGGACTCAGGTGGGTGGCTCTCCGTGGCAGTGCCCCTGCTTCATACTTTCCTTCCCTCCCTTATGGAGTCCCCATGAAAGCCAGAGAGTGGTGGCAGCTTCAAAGACAGAGGTTATTTGCGGCTGCCTGTTACAGTGAACAATGTGAGTGATGAGTAACCATCATGAAGTCAGACGTGGGTGGGTTTCACGAAGCTCCTTGGATGAGCTGAGCTCTGAGGTTCCTCCCAGCAATAAAACCCTATCTCTACCTGCTGTTTATGAGCTGTGGGACCAAAGACAACAAGAAGAAAGTAACTGTTTGCTGCTGTTAAAACTCAAGTAGGTAACAATGGAATCATTGCCTTCTGTGTTTTTTTTATGTTTAGAGCCAGTTTCTTTGGAAATAAACACTCATTTTTATCAGATCCAATTCGTGAGTTTCTTTTAAAATGGGAGGGGGGGAAATACATTTGGATAACTCCAAAATGCTCTAAAATTATGACTAAGAAACTGAAATATTAGTTTTTCAAGGAAAGGACATTTTGAAGAAGGGGACTGCCGGAATACTCGCTCATGGTCTCACAGTTAATGCATGACAGAGGCAGCCTTTGCATTGACCTCAACAGAGCCCCAAACCCATGCTTTTCCCCCGAAGCTGTGTGAGAGACGCTATCTGCTTAATACAGGGAAAGAGAGCTGTAGAGGTTCAAGGTTCTCTCCACAATGTAGCCTGACATTGGGGGACCCTCTCCCTACTCATCCTCAGCTCAGGGTGCCAGGGTTGTGTTGTTTTTATATAAACTTTCCTGTTCTTTAATCTCTGCTGCCAAACATCTCCCTACCCCCAGGATACAGTATTTTAGCAAAACCTCTTTGGGGGTATTCTTGCTCCCGGTTTTAGAAGGAACTCTTCACAGTGTTTACCTCTAGGAATGATACAATCTTTTGATACAACCCCATTTTCAACGTGTCCTATTGAAAAGAAATCAAGGAATTCTTTTCTCCCCATAAGTCAAGCTCTTAGTAGTAAGACTTTTCATTTGCTTTCCAAGAATGTGTCTTCACCTTCCCTTTTGATATGACAAATGCCTTGCTGCAGAGCTGTGGCCTCCGTGCCATGGATCTGTGATTTCACCGCTGAATCAGAGAGTGAGCATCCAGGGGCAGGCTCAGGCCTTGGTATGACTAAGAAACTCCACGTGTGATTTTGACTTTCAACCAGGAGTAACTATTCTGTTCCAGTGATTAGCTTCTACAGTTTACCTGCATGGGCACAAAGAAGCAATCAGAGACCCTGGATATGCAAAGAAAGCCCAGCTTTTAATTAATTAATTTATTTATTTGAGACAGAGTCTCATTCTGTCACCTAGGCTGGAGTGCAGTGGCGTGATCTCGGCTCACTGCAACCTCCGCCTCCTGGGTTCAAGCAGTCGTCCTGCCTCAGCCTCCTGAGTAGCTGGGATTACAGGCCTGCACCACCAAGCCTGGCTAATTTTTGTATTTTTAGTAGAGATGGGGTTTCGTCATGTTGGCCAGGCTGGTCTTGTACTCCTGACCTCAAGTGATCTGCCCACCTTGGCCTCCCGAAGTGCTGGGATTACAAGCATGAGCCACCATACCCGGCCCCAGCTTTTATTTTTTCAGACCAAAGTTTGCTCCAAAAATGTGTTTTTCCAGCCAATTAGAGTTTGTCAATTATTTGTGTAAGGCAAATGTAAGAGACAGTCTTTGCCACAAAAATAACTGTTGTTCACATGTGTTTGCTTTGTTGTTCGCTGGCTGACAGGGAGACACACCTTGCCTCAGAGAACCTTAGAGACTAGTGGGGTCGCCAGAGAGGTAAAGAGATAATGGTTGATAATGAGGATGGTGTGAAAGATGCGTGCAAGGTTCTGACATGGTTCTTTCAGTGGTACTTCATTCTTAACATACTACCTTCTAGAACTTTTTTCTCTTTTTGGAGTCAGGGTCTTGCTCTGCCACCCAGGCTGGAGTGCAGTGGTGACAGCTCACTACAGCCTTGAACTCCTGGGCTCAAGTGATCCTCCCACCTCAGTCTCTTGAGTAGCTAGGATACAGGCACGTACCACCGTCCCTGGCTAATTAAAAATTTTTTTTGTAGAGATAGGGTCTCATTATGTTGCCCAGGCTGGTTTTAAATTCCTGAGCTCAAGGAGTCCTCCCATCTCAGCCTCCTGAAGTGCTGGGATTAAGTCATGAGCCATTGCCTGGCCTGGACCATTTTAAAACTTGAACATCTAAAATTTGGCTTTGCTTCTCTATAAATGAAATTTCCTTGGTGTGTATCAACTTTCTTCTTGCAACATGTCACTGAACTGTGACTTAGTTACTTTCATTAAAGTCAGTGTTTCCTAGGATGTGGCTACATACAGTATAGTGGTGTTCAAGATGCCTTTGATACACAGGTATAAATCTGTTAAGGTATCTACTTTTTTTTGTTTTTGTTTTTGTTTTTTTGAGACAGAGTCTCAATCTGTCGCCCAGGCTGGAGTGCAGTGGAAGGATTTTGGTTCACTGTAGCCTCTGCCTCCCAGGTTCCAACGATTCTCCTGCTTCGGCCTCCTGGGTAGCTGGGGCTACAGGCATCTGCCACCATGCCCGGCTAATTTTTGTATTTTTAGTAGAGATGGGGTTTCACCATGTTGGCCAGGCTGGTCTTGAACTCCTGACCTCAGATTATCCATCTGCCTCAGCCTCCCAAAGTGCTGGGATTACAGGCGTGAGCCACCGGGCCCGGCCAGGTATCTATTTTAATGTATAATAGGAAGATACTAATTTTCCACTTACGATGATGAAGTTTCCTTCCAAAGAAATTTAAGTTTAAATGTATTTAAGTGGCATGATGTTAAGAAAGTAATAGCCCAGGGACACTCAGCTATGGCAAGATTGTGCAGGCTGTCTGCAGGGGAGGATGCCTACAGAGGAGAAACCATCTATCTGCTGCTCCCAACAATCATCAAGCAGCCACATGTTCCACATTGAGATGAACAACGTCTCCCAGCCTGGCATTCTGGGCTCTTCTGGCAAGTCACTGTTCGTTTCTATTTATTTGCTCAGAGCCACTGGCCTTGCCCTCTCTAGACCTCTTGGCTTCCTGACCTCCAGATGCCATCCTCACTTCTGGAGGCCACTGTAAAATGGAAGAATCTTTCCCATGATTCTGTTTGAGCTTGGGAGAGTTTTTCTTCTTCCTCTTGTTGTCGTAGTGGTTGTTGACCATTTTCTCCAGCGCTCTGGTCTTGTGTGTGCTTGTGTCTGCAGACAACCTGTTAATCATGAACAGCTTTGTCTGGTACTTCCTGCAGATGGTTCACACAGAGAGGGAGATGTTTGCTCCTTAAAGTCACTGTTTTCAAATTTATAAGTCCTGTACATTGGACTATGAAGTGAAGACAAAGAGAACAGAGTTCAGCCCATCTAGAAAGGGCTGTCCTTCACACCCTGGTGAATTGCGGCCTCCTCCATGCAGACTGTGACTACCTCTGGCACCGAATGCATCGCCACCTGTGCAGGCAGCACTTTGCTTGTGTCACCGCTCCCTTCCGCACCGATCTCATTCTTCCCTGTATTGCAGTTACCCTTTTATGCATCGTCTTCCCCTCCCATGGCAGCGTCTGAAAGGCAGTGGCCGCATCTTAATCTCTCAACAAATATTCTGAGCATCTGCTATGTGCCAGGCACTGGCCTGGGAGCTGGGCAGTTGGAAGTGAATGACACTGACAAAGTCTCTCCCTCCCACAGTATGTCATCTTTGTATTTCCCAGCATCTATCATAAGTGTGTTAGTTATCTATTGCCACATAACAAATTACCCCAATACTGAGCAGCATAAAACAAATGCATTCCTCTTGCAGTTTCTGAGGAAGTCATGGGTGTTTTTTTTAAAAAAGCCAAAATTTTGTTAATTTTTTCAGATTAAAAATTTTGCACACACATATGTCTATATAATCTGGGAGGAATCCAGGAGCAATTTAGCAGAGTAGCCCTGGCTCAGGCTTTCTCAAGAGTTTGTGATACAGGAGGAGCAAGCCCCAAAATTGGAGGGTTCTTGGCTTTGCCCAGGAAAGAATTCCAGGGTAAGCCAGTGGTGGTAGTAACTTTTATTGAAGTGGCAGTGCACGGCAGTAGCAGAGGTGCTGCTCCCTGCAGAGCAGGGCTACCCCGTAGGCAGTGTGGCCAGAACAGCAGCTCAGAGGAAGTTCCGTAGTCCTATTTATGCCCATTTTTAATTATATGCAAATTTTAGGCAGTTTATGCAGAAACTTCTAGAAAAAGGGTGGCAACTTCTGGGTTGTCAGGTTGTTGCCATAGAAAGGGGTGGTAACATCTGGGTGTTGCCATGGCAATGGTAAACAACATGGCACTTTGGTGGGTGGGTGTGTCTTATGAAAAGCTGCTCCTGCCTTGTCCCTTTTTTAGCTAGTCCTCAGGTTGGTCTGGTGTCTGAGCTCTGCCTCTGGAGTCGAATCTTGCCTCCCACCTCGGTTGCAGTAAAGATATTGGCCAGGCTGCCATCATCCAAAGGCTTGACCTGGGAGGAGGATCTCCTTAGAGGCTCCCTCACCTACATGGCTGTCAGCCAAAGCCCTCAGTTCCTGACCACATAAGCCTCTCTGGGCGCTCATGACATGGCAGCTGGCTTCCCCTCAAACAAAAGTTCCAAGAGAGAAAGAGTAAGCCAGAAGGACGCTGTGTGTCTTTTGTCTCAATTCAGAAGTAACACACAAGTACTTCTGCCATATTCTATTGGTCACACCGACCAATTCTGGTACAACGTGGAAGAGAGTTGATTGCAGAAGGTGCTGGGATCGTGGGGGCTATTTTGAAGGCTGGCTACCAGAGTGGGGCTTTCCACAGTGGATGTTCCATAAATGCCTGTTAAAGTTTTTATCCCTACAATCCTTAAGTCAAAAGCTCTACTTTTATTTTTAATAGACTTTGTTTTTTAATAGTAGTGTCAGATTTATAGCAAAGGCAAATGGAAAGTACAGAACATTCCCATATACCCCGCTTGCCACCCTCCCCATGCACAGCCTCCCCTGCTGTCAATATCTCCACCAGAATGGTGCATTTGTTAGTATCAGTGAACCTATGTTGACACATCATTATCTCCCAGAACCCATCGTTTACATTAGGGTTCACTCTTGGTGTTGAACATTCTGTGGGTTTGGCCAAATGTCTAAGGGCATGCATCTACCATTACAGTATCATACAGAAGAGTTTCACTTCCCTGAAAATCCCCTGTGCTCCGCCTGTTCATCCTTCCTGCCCTCCCAATCCCTGGCAACCACTGATCTTTTTACTCCCTCCATAGTTTTGTTTTTCCCAGAATATCACATAGTTAGAATCATATGGTGTGTAGCTTTTTTAGATTGGTGTATTTTACCAGGTTAATTACGCATTTAAGATTCCTCCATGTCTTGTCATGGCTTGATAGTGCATTTTAAAAAAATTATTTTTAACAAAAAAGTAGGCATACGTTTTGCCCTGGCTTTGCTGATAGGATCATTTTGGAGTGTTTGTAACCTTCCGCTAAGTTTAAATAATTTGAAAGGTTTACCCAGCTAACATGCTTCTGCCACTTGGAAAAAAAAAAAGTCCATAAATGTGTTTTGGGCAGCCTTTGTGACTTGTCGTTGTCTTAAATTGTCTTCTTTCCTTTGCAATCAGATTCTCTAAGGGCCTTGCCAGATCATTCATGTTCTGCTTGTCTAACCATTTGTGGGAAACCTCTATTTGAAACCCTCATTATGTTCTATTTAAAATAGACTTGGTTTAATGTACAAAGTAACCAAGTCTTGCTCAAAGAACTAAACTCTCTCAGAGGAAGGTCTGTGTTCTGCATGTTGGTTGACTAAGGCACCTGTCACAAGTAGGTGCTTGCTGTTAAATAGAAGCCTCAGGTAGAGGGCAAGGGAACTATTCTTTTTTATGGGGAAAAAATAGAGCAACATCACTGCATGTTGACCCACTCCTACAGTGAACTAGCAACACATATACAGATGACAAAGGCAAACTTCAAGTTAACTGTGTTCATGGCTGTGTGATTTTCCTCCTCCTATTCTTTCATGAGGCTTAGGAGAAAGCAGGGCTCAGAGCAGGAGAGATGAAACTACCCCCATGAGAACGAAACGAGTATTTGTATAATATTATTCAATGCTATACCTTCCACTCTGACTCTTGAGAGGAACAGAGTTTTTTCTGGTAAGTTGCAACCAGACAGCTAGTGGCTCTCACCAGAAGGAAAAAAAATAAAAGAAATGCTACCAGAAGCCTACATATTTGGAGCAAAACCCTTTGTAGAGCCTAGTGTATGGTAAGGGATGGAAAATCCCAGACGGGTTTAGGGTGAGTTAGAAAGATGTGCTCTATTTTGTCTTAGCAGAAAATCAGCTCAACTCTTCAAACCTTGCTAATGCAAGGATGAGTGAGAATGGTCACTGGATTTGTATTTGACAACTTGCTCCACACTGCACCCAATGTCTTATGGAAATATTTTGTAATAGCTCTGTTTAGCTGGTTTAACAGCAGTATTTGTAATAAAACGAAGTCAATGAGTGGGAAAATGTTCCCTATATAACAATACCTCTGGGGGACCAGGGCAGTGTGGATCCTAAGGTACCAATAGTCACCACCATTTTCCTTGTGGTCATAAAACCTCCTGAGGCCAAGGAGGTAGTAATGATACCTGGGAGGTGATATATAACCTTTGAGGTATCCTTGCAAATGGAAACCTATGAAGGAATAGCAAACATGGCACCATCCTTCAAGATGTTTTCTAAATATCAATTATTTTAGCCTCTCTTGACAACCTTTTTCTGCCCACTCCTGTTAGTGACACTCCTCTCCTTTCCTTTCCTTTCCTTTCCTTTCCTTTCCTTTCCTTTCCTTTCCTTTCCTTTCCTTTCCTTTCCTTTCCTTTGACAGTCTCACTGCGACACCCAGGCTGGAGTGATCTCAGCTCACTGCAACCTCTGCTTCCTGGGTTCAAGTGATTGTCCTACCTCAGCCTCCCGAGTAGCTGGGATTACAAGCGTGCTACACTATGCCCAGCTAATTTTTGTATTTTTAGTAGAGATGGGGTTTCACCATATTGGCCAGGCTGGTGTTGAACTCCTGACCTCAAGTGATCCGCCCACCTTGGCCTCCCACAGTGCTGGGATTACAGGTGTGAGCCACCGTGCCTGGCCTTAGTGACACTCTTGAAGTGGGGACAGTCCTTCTGGAGAGGGGTCTCACCCACAGGGGGTGATTAAAGGGATATGCATTTTTTTAAAAAATGCCCCCCTCCTCCCACCCAGTGATTCCTACGTGCCCTGCTGACATCGGGGAGAGGATCCCTTCTTTCCACTTTCAGTCAACAGAGCAGGTGGAGGTCAGCAAGCCTCTGCATGGGCCATCTGAGAAGGCTGCCTTGAAGAACAAGCTCAGCTAAAAGATCAACCTGGGTCCTGGGGCCAGATTTACCGCTAACTGACATTTGACATTCTTTATCTGTACAACAAAGGGGTTGAATTACATGGCCCAAAAGGCCACTACAGCAATGATATTTCCCTGTTCCATTTTGAGCAGAAGCTGAGGAGTATCACAGGATGAGTTTACCATGTTTTCTAGCAAATCTAAATGCAAGGTTGCAAGCTGGTCAGAGCTGGCTTACAGATGTGTTTTGTTTACACTCCCCAGTGTTTTGTGCTTGATGAATTAGTTGCCAACACTTAAAAATAGATGTAGAAAATTCTGGATCTGGCCACACTCACCCCTCATCCCTGCATAGTAGCCTCTGCCAGAGCAGGCACGTGCCGTTGGCCTCCCCACAGTCCCACTGGGCCCATTTCTCTCATTCTCATACCTCCCCAGCCACTGTAGAAGTTTGAGTTTGGGTAACTCCTGTTTTAATTTCTCTTCTTGTTCCCTGGATCCCATGGGACAATGATACTTTGTAAAGGCCACGTGTCTAAGACTATTTCAAGGTCTTTCTGCTGCTTGGGCTAGCTCAGGAAGAGTTGGTTTGTGTGATCATGTGAGCTGTGGACATGTGATCTGGCTTGGTCATGAACACAGAGAGTGGGAGGAGAGCTAGAGGCTGAATGTGATGGTCCTGGAAAGCTCCCCATCAGGTGGCTGCATTCTAGACATGCAAAAGGGATGTGAGAAGTTCAACATGAACATCTGCATGCATCAGGGAGAGATGAGACCAAAAAAGAAAAGAGCTTATGGGGTTTTTAAGTGTCTTCTTTCCTTCCTCCTCTTACCCTTATTGTCCAGGTCCATGTCACAAACGGCGGGCAAGCATCTGCTGTACCCAGCTGGGGTCCCTGTCGGCCCTGAAGCATGCTGTCCTGGGGCTCTACCTGCTGGTCTTCCTGATTCTTGTGGGCATCTTCATCTTAGCAGGTAAGAGCAGGTCATTTTTGTCCTGGTCTTTTGGGATGAGGAAGGAAGACGTGGAGCTTCCACTCTTCATTCCCACTGTCATGAGCCCAAACACTGCCCTTGTCACCATGGAAACCTCGGAGGAAGAAGGAATAAGCTCTTCAGTAGTATTGCTTGTTTTGTGTGGGAGTAGCTGGCAGGGTCTATGTGAGCTTGTGGAATTGAAGAGTCCAGCAGTAGAGACCTAGCTGCTTGGAGTGGCTTCTGACTTTTCCTGCATCATTGTGGGACATTGTGCATTACACTGGGCCTCCCTGGGCCTCTGTGGTACGGTTTGCACTGAGAAGACTGGGCACTGTCTTAGCTTCTGGTCCTGGCGTGCCATGAAAATAGTTGTGAGGCACTTTGCTTCCTGGTAAACCTGCTGCCCTTTGCAGTTACTGTAGGTAGAATGGGTTTGCCCCAATTCAGCCAGGCTCTCATTAACAATTTCTGTCTTTTGAGATGGGCAGGTGATGGGCTAGGGCTAGCGTGTTCTCCAGCCATGGAGAAGGAGAGCTCATGGACTCAAGAAGGGATGGAACAGGAGCCTGTTGGCCCCAGCTGTGAGCAGCCCAGCTCATCATCTATAGGTAGTCCCTATGAAGACAGATGGTGAAGCAGATGGCTGTAGTGGTCTTCTCCTGACTCCCTTTCAAGGGAAGGGCTGCTCAGTTCCCACCTTTCTCAATGCAGGTAGGTAGGACTGGACACAAGTAAGGCTGAGGAATCAGTTTATTTCCACCCGACATGTCTCACATGAGTACCTGACTTGCAGCAGGCTCCATGCTAAGATTGGGGGCACAGCTAAATAGGACCCAGGTGCTTCTCTCAAGGAGCTCCCAGCCTAGGAACTGAGGCGGGGTCGTGCAGATAGAGCCCTGCCTCGAGGCAGAATGCGACGGGCACTGTGATGGGGTGTAGCCCAATGCGATGGTGACAGAGCAGGCACGTACAGGGAGGTGCGGCTGCTGCATGGAGCAGGAGGAGTTGGTGGGAGCGAGGCTGCTGGCCAGGCCTAGCTGACTTGGAGCACTGAGGGAGGGGCCCTCGGGTGAAGCCCAGGGCAGGAATCTGGAGGTCCGGCCCTTACAGATAGATGACCTTTTGCTGGAAATTTCGAGGCAAATGGCCAGGACCTCCCCAGTCTTGACTCACTTTCCGTCAAGAGGGACTAGTCAGTTGGGTGATGTAATGGGGTGTTCAATGCTGCCTGAGCCTTCAGGTTTCCACACTCAGGGCAAAGACATTGGGGTGGAGTCTGTCCCACCAATGAGCAACCTGAGGGGCGGCCAACAGCAACAACGAGAGAACCTCATGATTCATCCCTGGGACCAGAGGACAGGGGCCAGCAGGGTCCCTCGCAGGCCGAGTGGGCCAGAGGAGGATTTGAACATGTTCTCGGGCTGCTTGGTGAGAGCTTGGGATCTGGGTTTTGTGGGTTTGGCTGCGAGGACCATAACAAATTTCTGGAATGTTCAGAAAGCATTCCAGCTCAACAGGAAACCAGAACAGGGACTTTTAGGTGACAGATGCAGAAAAGCTCTGCAGAACAGGAACTTTAAGGTGACAGATGGGGATCTGGAGGAGAGGGACCAGGCTGGTGGGGGTCTTGGGGCAGGCCTCTGGAGGTCCTGGAAGGGCATCGTCTCTTGGGGAAGAGAAGACTTGCAGCAGAGTGACGGTTCTCTTCTGGTGTCTGGACGGCTGCCACATGGAAAGGGTAGACATGCTCTATGTGACCCCAGAAGGCAGAGCTAGGACCAACGGGTGGATGTTATTAGGAGACAGATTTCCATTCAAAATAAAGGACAGTTTGCTAACAAGTAGTGCTGTCCAGTATGATGAAAAAAAGGCTTTCTCCTGGCTTGGAGATTGAATGAGGTTTATAATGATGTCCTGGAAGCTTCAGAAAGGAGGGTGGAACATGGTTTCCCAATCGAATAGAAATGCTGCCATACCTCCTTAATTGTTCCAGCATTTTTCTGATCATTATAATTATCTTTGAACCTGAAGTTTCTGGGTACCACATTGCCTGTGTTGAACAAAAATTTGGGGTGGATTGGGACGGAGCTGGTGCAACAGTGTCGTACCTGATCTCTTGCCCCTTGGTGTGTGGCCGCTCTTACCTCCCCAGATTCTTGTCTGGAGAATCATGCTGGCCTCTGCGGGAGGTTTGGTGAGGGTGGCATAGGAAAGGGACTTGGCAAGGTGGTGGACAAGTCTGAGGTTCTTTAAGGAGGCTCTGTCTGATCTTAGAGAGGTTTCTTTAGATTGCCTGATTGAAGACCTCAGCGATGCTCCTTCTCAGAGATACCAAGATCAGGAGTCAGGGGAGATCCACAGTCCAGTGTGAAGAAGAGCTTGCCTGGCCTTCTGTTGGGTGTCCTGCCATGGGAGAGGGCTTCCCTTTCTTGGGTAGAACTCACTGTCTGTGCCCAGAGAGGTCACCTTGCACAGGAGATCCATTTAAACCATTCTTAAAACCTCCTTGTCAGTGCAAATCTCATAGCTCCTACAACTGGATGACAAAATTGTCCACCGCAACCCAGCGCCATATCTGAATACTGGATTGGCAACATCTCAGTGTGCAAATGCTTACTCTTACTGTTTCCCCATATGAAACATTTGTAATCAAACTACACCAAAATATGAGTCTTATAAGCCCTACATAGGACTTCTCTCAATTCATCTTCTTGCCCAAATATTGAAAGTAAAAGGCAAACATGTTCCTCACGTTTATGCATTATCCAAGTTTACCTGTTTGAAGGTTAATCCGGCCACCACCCAGATTATTCTATCAATTGGATTCTGCCCATCATCCAACCTGACCAGTGTCCTCCTGGGAGCTTTACTCCAATAATCCCATGCTGGCACTGGGTTCTCTTCCCTCAGCTCATAGCCTTTCATCATCTCCCAAGGAGATGGCAAGAGCCTCCTCCTACCCCCAATTCCTCTAAGCTTTTCTATCTCTTCCACACATTTTGATTATTACCTTGGCTGACGGTTCCCTATTATGTTTTCATTCTGTTGCCAATTCATTTTTGAACAGTACAGACCATCAGGTTTAAGTTCATGAACTAAAGAATTGAGATTTGCCTGGTCGTGTGGCCAGGGGGTCCTCAATCCAGCACTTCAGGCAAGATGTCCTTTGCAATGGAATTAAAGGGTCGGAGGGAGCTCAGTCTTAACCATGACTCTTCCAGGCAGTCACTGTGGTGACTGGGTGTGGTCATCAGGAACCATCTCTTCTTCCCCTTTCCTGAGACAGCTCTGTAGATAAGTCTGAATTCTCACTGTGGAAATGAAACGGCAGAAAGGGAAAGTGAAAAGATCTGGGGTTCAAATGTGGGGTGAGGCTGCAGCATCGCAGCAATGTAGCAAGACCACTGGTCTACAGGGAGAGTCCCTAGGGAGATATGGGCTCCTCCTGCACCTTAAATTACTTCTTTTCTAACAGCACCAGTTGGTCATTGTCATCATCATCCTCAACAAGTGCTGAATTTGTGCATGAGTGTTCGGTGCATGCAGGGCAAAGGGACAAGCCCTAGGAATAAAACGTCATGAGATGTAGGCCCTGCACAGGAGGGTTTAAAATCATAAACACAGACACCCACCGTCAGGCAATGTGACGTAGTTTCTGCTGTTGCCAAATTATATTATTGTATATTATATATTATTATACAAAGGAGAGCCCAATCCCTGAGGGCTGGAATGGTTGGGGAGGGCCTTGGCCCGGGGAGAGTTGTCCACCTGGCTTTGAACTGAGTATCCCTTTTGTGGATCACCTTGTTTCAAGCAGGTCGGTCCTTGGACTTTGCAGGAAAGAACAATATGCTCAGAGCCCATGTCCGTCTACACTGTAGCTTCCCGATTCTATCATGCATCTTGGGAATAGGAGCGTAATGCCATCATCCTTTATTGGGACACTCTGTCAGAAACAACCTTGTGAAATTTCATCCCTTGTGCTTATTGCAAGAATGATGTTGAGGATGTTATTTGTTGCATTACACAATGCTGTCCTCAGAGGACCCATGCACCAATTATTTTCTGTCTCAGTCATAGAAGGAGTTACGTGTTCCTTGAGGAATTTGTTTTCACCTTATGGAGACTGTGAATCTGAAAGTCTTTAAAATTACTTTCAAGGAGGTAATTAACACAAACTTAAGAGTCAGCTGTCATCCCTTGTATGGGGATATGTGAATTTGAAGGTCATTAAAACAAAAACCTGGGGACAGAATTGTGGTCCACCTGCGGCAAGTATAGAGACTTAAGGAAAGCATTTTTGTGTTAGTTTCATTCCTGGCTTCATTCGGGGTCCCTCTGCTTGATCTTCTTTACCTGGATCTCATCTACTTTAATCTTAGTGTAGTTAATGTATCCTTGTGAATTGCCTTAATTCTTTATGGAACAATGAAGGGTGTTATGTATAGTTTTATCTTTACAAAAATTTCTGCCTATTCTACCTAATTCTTCAAATGCATGATGTTTTTAATGTGTGAATGAATGACAGAGACAAGAGAATCTAGAAAATATTTGTAGAAAAAAAGATGATTATTTCAGTTTTAACCAAGTACCTAATTGAGATGAATATGGAATTGCTACCCAGGGACATTTAGCTAGTAGAAGTGGCAGGTGTGTGATTAACTATATTAACACATCTACCATGTTATGTACTGCATTGACATCATAGCGTTTAAGAAGAATATTGAGACAGGCAGGACCATGTAGACTTCATGCTGGTTGCAAGTAGGGACTTTGGAGCCAGCCTGTCTGAGTTTGAACCCTGGCTTCTCTATCACCAGCTATGTGACATTGGCCGAGGCACTTGGCACTTCTCTGAAAATGGGGGAAATCAGTGTACTGCCTATATTAGTCTGTTTTGCATTGCTAAAAAGGAATGCCTAAGATGGGATAACTTACAAAGAAAAGAGGTTTATTTGGCTCACAATTTTGCAGGCTGTGCAAGCATGGCAGCAGCATCTCCTTGGTCTCAGTAAGGCCTCAGGAAGCTTCCGGTCATGGCAGAAGACAATGGGGAGTAGGCACGTCACGTGGCAAGAGACAGAAAGGAGGAGGTTCACTGGCTCTCATGTGAACTAATGGAGCAAGAACTCAGTCATTACCATGGGGGGATGCCAAGACATTCATGAGGGTATCCACCCCCATGGTCCAAAGACCTTCCACTGGGCCTCACTTCCAACACTGGGGATCTGATTTCAACATGAGATTTGGAGTAGTAGCTGTCGTTATTGTTATTGCTGGCATTGGTATTACCACTATTATTAGCATCGTCACTCTTACTTTTTCTTTGTTTTCTTTGCAGTCAACTAACCTTGAAAGCATAACCTAGGGCTTAGCCCCAGGTTATCTGTGAAGGCTCTGTAACCGTGGGAACATCACTTTGCTGTCTGAATGGGAGTTCACCCATTTGTAAAGTGAGCAAATTGGGCAAGATTAGTGGTCTCAAACATTTTTTACCATGAGCTACACAACCAGTACACAGATATAAGCATAGCTGAGATAATACTTAAATTTGTAATGCCTTTCTACTCTATTCTATTTATGTTCTTTTAAAATGATCACAATTCATTCATTTATTTCATAATTCGTGAACAGGATATAAGCTGTAGTCTGAAAAACAATGGGCTAAATGATACTTCTATTATTCTCTGTGTCTTTTGAGCATTCTTGGAGTAGTTATATTCTCTTCAGGATATGGACTTTGAGGCCAGACTTCTGGGTTCAAATCCAGGCTGTACTATGGAATGGCTCTATCATTTTGAGGCAAATAATTTAACCTCCAAGTGACTTGGTTTTTTCATCTATACAATGGGGTGATCGTGGTGCCTACCCCATGGGGCTGTTGTGAGGATTGAATTAAATAATACATGAAAATTAAAACTCTTAGTGCCTGGCACATAAGTACTCAGTAGGCTGGGGACAGTGGCTCATGCCTGTAATCGCAGCTCTTGGGAGGCTGAGGCAGGAGGATTGCTTGAGCCTAAAAGTTTGAGATGAGTTTGGGCAACATAGTGAGACCTCATCTCTACGAATACTTAAAAAATGAGCCAGGTATAGTGATATGCACCTGTAGTCCCAGCTACTCAGGAGGCTGAGGAAGGAGGATCACTTGAGCCCAGGAGTTCAAGGTTGCAGTGAGCCATGATTGCATCATTGCACTCCAGCCTCGGTGACAGAGCGAGATCCTGTCTTTAAAAAAAAAAAAAAAAGTGCTCCAGAAATATTTGATATTATTATTCCCACAATCAGAGACAGTTTGCTTTCAGAATAGCAAAGAATTAGAGACCTACTTGTTTAGCCTGAGCACCCAGTAACTTTGTCTATAAACAGAACTGGGCTCAGTGCAGTACGTGTCCATATGCACATGTTTCCAATAAACACAGGGAAGCCTGGAGACATTGTTGGAGAGGTCCTTGAGGTACCGTGACAGTGCAGGGCTCAGTAAGCCAAGAAACAGGAACAGAACAGCATTTCCAGGATTGTAGCTCTTGAGGGGAGGGAGCGATGGAGCCAGCAGTGGCTCCACCCATGGCACTGAGATGCTTAGCTTCAGTGGGCGTCTCCTACAACCTCCCTCCCAACTTCCCAGACAGACACGGTGTTGTGCTTTTCCCAAAAAACAACTGCGAGTCACAGAAACCCCTTCCTTGTCCTCCTCGACTTTCCCATACACTGTTTCTAGTTCTTCTTGCAGGAACAAATCATATCATAACAAGGCGTTCTCCTCATCCTCACGATTGCTCATCAGTGAGTTGGTAACACCAAGGAAAGTGAACCCAGTTCCTCCACCTTTGTGTCTTTGGGCCCCAGTCTTCATGCTCACCATGCTGTATTGCAATGATTGGTTTCTGTGCCGGCTCTCCTTCTAGTCCGGGAGAGCTCTTTCATGATAGGGCACCGCACCTTGTTCACAGCTGTCCTCCCGCTGCCTACCATCATGCGCTGCATATAGCAGGTAATTAATGGAAGGACTAAACTGAATGCCTCAACAGATGGCCATCCTCCCAACAGGCTCCAGGTGTGAGTAGTCAACAGAATTAGACACCACTCCTGGGGTGGCCTAGCCAGGGGGGAGTGTGCCAGGCTGTGACCATGGATGTTGATATTAGTTTAAATTCTCATGAGACTTACTATTTTTTCTTTTTCTTTTTGAGACAGTCTCACTCTGTCACCCAGGCTAGAGTGCAGTGGTGCAATCTCAGCTCATTGCAACCTCTGCCTCCTGGGTTCAAGCGATTCTCCTGCCTCAGCCTCCTGAGTAGCTGGGATTACAGGTGCATGCCACCAAGCCCGGCTAATTTTTGTATTTTTAGTAGAGACAGGGTTTTGCCATGTTGGCCAGGCTGGTCTTAAACTCCTGGCCTCAAGTGATCTGCCTGCCTTGGCCTCCCAACGTGCTGGGATTGCAGGCATGAGCCACTGCGCCTGGCCTCTCATGAGACTTTCTAGTGAGACTGATAGTAATACAGGACCCTACATCCAAATGATGGAATACCATGCAGCCCTCAATGATCAGGTCAGATCTCCTCCTCACCCCAACCCCAGATCTCTTTCAAAGGAAACCATTGCCTAGTAGGGGCTCCCTCATTGCGTGTCTGGCTTTGTTGGTCTTGTTGCTTCAAGTTAAATGCAGATCTTGTCAGCGATCCCAGTTAGATGTCAGCACACTGGTTTCTGCCAGGTATTGCAGTCTGTTGGATCTGTTTGGCTCTGGACTTGGACATCTGTCATTTATTTTTAACAATCAGCCTGTGCTATCAATCATGTTGGAGCCAGTGTCACAACCGTGTCCCTATAGTCCCCATTCTGTAGCCTGCTGCCACGCACGCAGTTCCCCAGAGGACACGAGCAAGGGCTTGCCAGCCCATGCATGCATTTCACCCCTTGTATCCTGGGAGGTGAGTCAGGGTTGTTTGAAGTCCCCCCAGCCTCTTCCTTAGACTCAGACTGCAGACACCTGAGCAGGTCACTGTACTTCCCCTGCCCCCACTTCAGCTCTGTCGGGCTGCCCTAGCCATCAGAGCTTCTCCTGCAGAAGGCACCTCTGTCTCACCTCAGAACCCGGAAGACGGGGAGGAGAAGGGATCGAGAGCCAGTTGACACCCTGAGTTTCCCATGGAAGATTCCACTGCCCAGGGTGATGCCTCTGACCACGCCTGAGCCATGTAGAAGTTGGGGGCAGAGACAGCTGAAACACTGCCTGCGAATCTGACAAGTACTCCCTGTTCTCTGGAGCTTCAGCCAAAGCCCTACTTACAGCACTCAGGACACTGCAGAGCACCCATCTCTCAGCTCCATCCCGCTGCAATCCTTCTAGGCAAAGAGCTAAATTCAGCCACCACCTGTTTTTATAAAGTTTTACTGGAACACAGACGTGCTCATCCATTTGTGTACTGCTTGGCTGCTTTCGTGCTGCAACAGCAGGGCTCGGTAGTCTGTGTGCCTGCAGAGCCTAAAATATTTACTACCTGGCCCTTCACAAGAAAACCATTTGCCAACCCTATGCTAGGCTTCAGTGATCACTAATTAGCCCTTTAATCCTTCCTCCCTGGATTGCAAGTTATAGTTTTCAGAGATTTTTGCATACATTGTGTCATCTAATTCTTATAACAATCCTAAGGAATCCAGAAAATAGCTCAGTTTATAAATGAGGAAGCTGAGACTTAGACGCATTGCCTGCTCTGGCCCACGGCCCCACGGCTGGGGAATGGGCGCCTGGACTGCAGCCGGGAATGGCGTGAATTCAGGGCTTCTCCCACCCGAGCCTCCTGGTCTGACGCAGAATCTAACACCCAGTGGTGAAGTGCATGGCACCGGAGTCAGACTGCCGGGGTAGAAACCGTGACTTTGCCAATTGCTATGCGACTTCAGGCAAGTTTTTCAACCTACCTGATCCTTAATGTCCTCATCCGTAGAGCAGAGCAGAAGGGATTACTCTGCCCACTTCGAAGTGTTTTGGTGAGGATGAAATTAACTCATCCATGTTAACTGCCTAGAACAGTGCTCAGCAGGTGGGATGTATCATTGGTGTTTGTTAAGTGATTTATAACTGGGTGTAAGTGCCACAGACTGTGCAGTATTCCAGCTTCGTTTCACCACACTGTACAGGAATATCAAGAGAAATATGTCAAGTGCTTTGACTTCTATCCCAGGAGCCAGGATTGGTGGAAACTTGAGAGTCATCATGCAGTGCCCAACCCTTGCTAAGAAAAGGAGCTTTTCTATTTAAGCAAAAAGAGAAAGGGAGTGGGCTTGAGTCCACCCCTCCCTTCCTTCTGCAGTTTTGCACCTCCCTGTCCATGGCTCAGCCTCTGTGCCTCCTAAACCCACCTCTCCTCTTGCTTTCTGGAACTATCTTCTGCTGGGTGTGCCCAGAGCTACCAGGCAGATTTTGCCATTTACCCGGGGCTTTGAATTTGGACTGGGATGGAAGCCGAACAACTAATGAGCTCCTGTCCTCCACCCTTTTGGAGAGAAGTTATAAGTTCCGGGAATTTCTGTGACAGTCTTGCAGGCATGGTGTCTTGGCTGACCTCGCCCAAGGCTTGGGGCCCTCTCCCATCAAATTCCAAACAACAAACACTTACCGGGTGCCAACAACAAGCCTGGTATCGAATGAGACACAGGGAGATGGGAAGAGAAATAAAGAGAGGCCCCTGCTGTGAGGATCGTACTGACTGGCAGAGCAGATATGCATAAAATATGCTATCAAGCACAGGGCAGATCAGAAGCTTGAGAACTAGGAAAACCTGAGGTCAAGTATTTGATCATTTACGAGCTGTGATCTGGGGAAATTGTTT
Source organism: Symphalangus syndactylus (assembly GCF_028878055.3). Taxonomy (NCBI): domain Eukaryota; kingdom Metazoa; phylum Chordata; class Mammalia; order Primates; family Hylobatidae; genus Symphalangus; species Symphalangus syndactylus. Next base: position 120,885,448 of record NC_072432.2, on the reverse strand, counting down.
AAGCCTCTCTGGACCTCATTTTTAAAAACCAGTAAAATGGGGATAGTAATGAGTAATCATCAGTGTGATGAAAATACAGTGAGATAACACATGAAGTGCTTTTGCACAATGCCTGGCTTATACTAGGGCCTCAATAAACATTTCCCTGTAAATCTCAGAATAGAGGTTTCTGAGAAGTCCCAGTTTAATTCAGGGAAGCAATCATAGGTGTCCTTTGCTGCCCATCTACCTGCTTTACTTGTAAATCTCAGGCCTTGTCCCTCTTCTCTCCTTTTATATATGCATATATATTATGGGTTTGGGGATGTATGTACAGGTTTGTTACATGGGTATATTGCGTAATGGTGTGATGTGAGCTTCTAGTGCAAATAGCATCACTCACGTACTGAACATTGCACCCCACAGGTAGTTTTCCAACCCTTACCCTCCTCCTCTTCTCTTTAACTGAACTGTCTTTCTAGTGACCGCCATCAAGTTCCATCAGATTCCATCTCTGTCTTCGCCTGAATTCCACCTTCTCGTGGCCTCCCCACTTGGTTATTTAACAAACATCATCTCAAATCCAATGTGTAATCAGAAGTCTTGACTTTTCTCTCCCAAACCTGCTTCTCCTCCAGTCCTTTCCGTCTCTGTAAATGACACGATGATCTACCTGAAACCAGTGCATGCTGCCAGCTGTATCTCACCTGCCCCCCATGTTCATGCATCAGAAGCCCTGAGGAGCTCCCAGCACCCTGACCTGCACCCCTCCAGTCATCGACACGTAGAGTTGCCAATGTTAGCCAATAAAAATACAGGAGCCCAGTAACTTGAATTTTAGATAAGCAATGGGTAATTTTCTAGAAAAAGTAGTTACCAAATACTTGGTGGAAGCACCCAGGAGGGAAAAGGGGGAGGCAGAAGGGCTCTCACATTCCTGTCCAGTCTCCAGTCTTCAGGAGGTGGAGGGTGGGATGGTGGGCAGTGGCCCTCCCTGGTCTGTCTCTGTTTTTAGCAGAGCCTGCTGGCCCCTTGCTGGGACCTCCAGGCAGATGGTGTGTTTGGTTTTGTTAGGATAATGTTCAGCTTCACCCCATGCTTCCAGCTCAGAGACGGGAATCCCAAGTCTTCCTTTGCCCGTGTGGCCTTCCCGTGTGCAGCCCAGAGTGGCCTGGCAGCTGGCAGCTTCCCTGGGCGCCTGGTTTTCTCTGCGTTCCTTTTGGAGGCTTCATATTCTCTGAGACCCTTTTTGGAGCAATCTAAGAGACACAGGGAACTGGTGGTAGGGTGGCCCCTTACTGTGTTCCTGTCTTGCCCTGCTGGGAAACCCTGGAAGAGGACCAGCTCCGGGAGCATGATAGGACCTCTCCCAGGGTCCCTCGCTGTGTTTCTGTCTGGCAAGAGTCCCAATCTGAGCTCAGCTGTCAGCCAGTGGGGGTGCCAGTAACACTGGTCACAGGGATCCCCATCTCTAGAGGGGTCTCTGGAGCCCCTGGATGAACATGGGGTGGGCAGTAACAATGGTGTCAGAAGTGACTTGTAGGACATCAAAGCGCCACCTCCGAGGGTGGAAAGTGGCAGATCCTACAGAGCCCCCACCATGCTGAGTCACACTGGATGGAGTGCTTCTGCAAAGCACTTTGTTTCTCCTGCTTGTTGTCAAAAACAACAGTCTGGCAGGCTGTCTTCTGTGAGACATTTTCAGTCTATTGTCTGCCAGAGCTTTGGAAAAATGGCATCTTTCCGGGAGGAGTCAAGGAAAGAAAGGCATTGCTTATTTACCAATTAACACTTGTCCCCTGACCATTGGCTGCAGCCATTTAGCACATCTAAACAAGCCAGTTCCTTGAGGAAGTCAATGACCTTTCAGGATCTATAAAAGTACTTTATATGCGTTGGCTCAGAAATCCTCTTCTATTTGTCTCCAGGAAATGAGTACAAAGAAAGAAAATGGCATACGTATAAAACTCAAGGCCGGGCGCGGTGGCTCACGCCTGTAATCCTAGCACTTTGGGAGGCCGAGGCGGGCAGATCACGAGGTCAGGAGATCGAGACCATCCTGGCTAACACAGTGAAACCCCGTCTCTACTAAAAATACAAAAAATCAGCCGGGCGTGGTGGCAGGCGGCTGTAGTCCCAGCTACTCGGGAGGCTGAGGCAGGAGAATGGCGTGAACCTGGGAGGTGGAGCTTGCAGTGAGCCGAGATTGCGCCACTGCACTCCAGCCTGGGTGACAGAGCAAGACTCCGTCTCAAAAAAAAAAAAAAAAAACTCAACCACATTCTTCATAATCACTCAAAGCTGGAAAGAACCTAAGTGTGCAGTCTTAGAGCGTTGTTTAAAAGACAGTTAACACAAAGGAGTATTATGCAGCCATTTCAAATATAACTATGACATACATGAGAGAGTGTTTATGAAATTGCATTAAGGGAAAAAAAGAGCACCCCTTAGTGTGTATACATTGTGAATGCTGTTGTGCAAACAAACATATATTACAAAAGGGCAAAGGATGGAGGGGAATTTAGAGAAATGAAAACCGTGGTGGAGTGGGTGGGAGGTTTACTGGTACACATTCTCTCAATTTCCTCAATGTTGTTGGGGTTCTTCATAAGACCACCCTTTTAAGAGGCCACAGGAATCTTCTTCTGCCCCGAGAACACAGCCCCCAGCATGGTGTTGACTGCCCTGGTGGAGGGGCCAGCTGGCCTCTTCTAGTCCTTTTCCTGGTTTAAGGTCCCTGACAGCAGAGGGTCCTGGTGCCTGGGAAGAGCCAGGGACAGAAGCTGGGTAAGTGTCCTGAGGACACAAGCAAAGGAGAGGCAGGGTGACAATACAGTCAGAGCTGGGAACGATGAGTTCTGCCCTCAGCTTTGTAAATGGGATGGAGGCCCAGGGAGGGGAAGTGTCCCGCTCAGGGTGGCAGAGTGGGACCTGCATCGGAGGCTCAAATCCCCCAGGAATCCCTGCCTCCCTCCTCTGGGGTCCCAGCTGCTCCTCAGATGCAGACTCTGACTTTCTGGAGCCCCCCTGGGCTCTCAACGCCTATTGCTTAGCTCTGCCAATTAAAAAAAAATCTTCAACCTTCTTTGGGTGTAAACTCATTATTCAGATGCTCCAAATTTCCCATACAATGTTTTTCTAAGGTGACTCCCCCGATGGGCCTGACCCTCCTTCCCATCAAGGGCACACCCCGGGGTTTTGATCTGAGTCTTGGAGCTTGCGTCTGCCTTTGGGCTTCGCCACTCATCTCATGCGTGTTCTCATAACTCTGAGTCCTGATTTCTATGTGTGCCAGCAACTGCCGTCTAGAGAGCTCCACGTGAAGGGCACTGGGGACTTCCAATTCAACAGGCCCAAACCCAAACTCACTGTCCCCTCTCATCGCAGCCTCCCTTCTTTCTCCCTTCAGTTAATAACATAACCGTCTAAGGTATAAGATCCACTTTATGGAGTTACCATCATTGTTTAAACTGAATCTCCACTGTCGGACCCTCTACCCAGCTCTCTACCTGAGGGGCTGGACAGAGCAGTGGGTCAATGAAAATCCACAGCTGGCAAGTGCAGGAGATGTAGAGCTGCTCCTTAGCTGGGGCCCCAGTGGGTGGCCCACTGAATCCTCCGTGGGCAGGAAGAGCAAAGGGCTCCCGCAGCCGACCCACCCATGCCTCTGGGCTTCGGACCCTCGAGGCAGCCTGAGAGGCCACCTTTTCCTGATCTTTTGAGAGCCTCCTTGTTTCTTCAATGTCCTGGCCCTCTGGGTTCCCTCGTGCTTCCATCCCATGGCTTCCTCTTAGCCTTTGGCCCCGGTTTTCAGCCTTGGGGCCATCTGCTTTCCCTCTGGATTGGGCTGTAGGAAGAGAGCAAGGATGCAGGGCAGCCCTCTCCGGCTCTGCGTCAGGGTTTGGCATCCACATGCATCTGACATTTATCCTGCAAAAGTGACCTGCTGTAAGCAATACCCCGTGCAATCTTGTGCTAAAAAACAGTTCCTGCCTCTCTTTCTCTTTCTGGCTTTTGACAAAAGGCTCCCTTCTGTCGTCCTGGCTTGGCCCGTGCTTGGTTCCAAAAGGAACTGGGTATATGTTATGACCAGAAAAGGGGTGAAGAGAGAGTGGGAAAAAAATCCACTCTGTCTCACAGTGTTTCACTACAATAAATAATGCTTGCACACAATCCATTATCTATATGGCCAGTGATTTCCTTAGGATAGGTCCCTACTGAGGGTATTGCTGTCAAAGTGGGTATATGTTTAAGGCTTAATGGAAAGACTGCACCAATTTGCAGGGAATTACAGGATTTTTCATTATTCTGCCTCTCTGCATGGTTCGTCACTCTCAGGCCCACAGGAAGGTCTTGCTGGCTGTGAGGAGTGAACAGTACAGGGCTAAGGGAAGGAGCTCTGCAGGCTCTGCAGCCTGTGCCCCCTGGGCGATGGCAATGAAGGCAGAAAGCCCCCTGACCACTCCCTGTGCGAGGACTTGGTCCATAAAGACTGGGATCTCCACCCCAACCCTTGATCTCCAACTGCCAGATGGTCAGAAAACAACTGCCCAGCTGTGTCCATCTCTTAGGACTGCTCAAAGTACCTCAAACCAGGTGGCTTTGAACAACAATTTATTTTCTCACAGCTCAGAGGCTGGAAGTCCAAAAAAGGTATGAGCAAAGGCTGCACTCCCTCTGGAGCCTGTGGGAAAGGATCCTTCTTTGCCTCTTCCAGCTTCTGGGGGTGCCAGCCACCCCTTTGTTTCTTGGCTTGTAGGCGCATGGCTAAAATCTGCGCTCCCATCGACACCCAGCCTTCTTCCCCACATGCCTGTCTCTGTGTCCAGATCTCCCTCTTCTCCTAAGGACACTAATCATATTGGGTTTAGGACCACCTCAACCCAATACAACCTCATCTTAGTTTGCTTATACCTGCCAAGAGTTTATTTCCAAATAGGTTCTGGGTGGACATGAGTTTGCAGGGGACACTATCCTGCAAAAGTGACCTGCTCTAAGCAACACCCTGTGCACTCAGGGCTAAGAGAGCATGTCACCTGGAGCTCATGTGTCCCTCCTTCTGGGTCATGCTCTGAGGACCTGGGACTAGAATTCCCCGGTGTATTCAAGTTCACTGGAAGTCATTCCCAGTGAAAAATGTTGAAAGGAAGAAGGGATTCGGGGCCTTCTCTTCTCCAGCCTTGTCTCAGGCTGGAGCCTCCCCTGCATGAGGAAGAGGAAGGATTTGGCTTCCTCCTCTGGGTACAGGAGGCACATTCCCTGGTGTGGAGCACACGTGCATTCTAGGTGGGGCTCTGTCTTCCGCCTTACCTTGTGGCCATGGGCAGTCGCTGATGGCACCGTGCAGGACGGGACGGGTCTCTGCACCAGAGGTCCAGCCTCGGGTCTCCTGACCCTGGCACTGCCACAGGCTGTGTGACCTTGGGCAGGAGGCCTTGCCCCTGTGAGCCTCCGGGGCCTGACCACTTGACACATCAATGGTCACCAGTCATTCGTTGGTCACCAAGAAAACCCATGTCTACTTTGGGGCTCTTTAAAGGTTCTGTTGGGGGCTCTGGGTTGAGACTTTCTGGGCTGGACCTTCAGAGCTCCATTGGCACTGATCAGTTCTTGGACCTTGGGAGTAACCATAGCTCCGGCTCCGGCTCTGGCTCTGGCTCCGGCTCCCACGGTGCTCTCCTGCTCCACTCAGCACAGCTCTTGTCCTGCTCAGACATTGACACTGGTTTTCTGTGTCTGACTCCACACTAAACTGTGACATTTCTGGGGGCACATATATGGATCCCTCTATCATTCACTAGCCTAAATTTTAGAATTATATTGACTTGCATTTCAAACCCATTCTGCTCTTTTTAAAAATTCCATGAGTTTGGGCAAATTTCTAATCCTCTTTGAGCACCAGTTTTCTTACCTGTAAAGTGGGGATCCTAAGGCCATCCTCTGAGTAACGTGGAGACCCTTAGATGAGATGACGTATTAAGCACCCACCATTCCTCTTGGGAAGGGGTGAGTCCCAGTGTATGGTAATACAACAGCAGTTATTGGTGAGGTCTATGGAATAAATGGCTTAGTCTACACTGACATTTTCTTTTTCCATAAAGCTGAATGCTGAAATAGGAGTTTTGTCACAGAGCTCGTTCCGATTGGTTGAAAGGATACAGAGGTGCTGTCTGTTAATGTACACTCAAGGAAAATGCTGGCACTGGATTCCCAGGCATTGCTTAAGTGTCTCAGTCAGTGTCAGCTTGAGACCGAGGCACCTGCCCCGGTCCCCATGTGTTAGAAAGCCCCACTCTGCCCCTCTGGCCTCTTCCCAACCCACAAGATGAGGCGTCCTCAGGGCTAAGAGAACATGGCACCTGGAGCTCACATGTCTCTCCTTCTGGGTCATGCTCTGGGGACCTGGGACTGGAATTCCCTTCCCCAAAGCCTCAGCTTTCTTCCAGGGCCTTTGGACTGTTCTGGGGAGGGAAACCATGGTGCTGGCCAGAGGGTGACAAAGGGAGGGCTGCTTGCCAGCATTAGGTGGGGATTGGAGTTGGCCGTGCAGGCTGGGATGCCCCACAAGCATGGGCATGAGGCCTGTGTGGAAAGGGTCTGCTCAAGGATGGGATTGCGGGTGTGTGTGGGGTGGGAGTCTCCTTACAGGGCAGGGATCTGGACCAGGTTCCAGGTAGTTGTGCATATTCCTGGCAACCCCGAGATCTGGCTCGTGTCAAAGCGTAGACATAGGTGGTTTAATGGCAAAGAGCATGTGGGTGTCCCTGCCTCAGCCCCTGGGGCTGGCATGCAGTTGGCAGGAGGATGTGCTAGACCCCTTCCCCTCCTTGGTGGCTCTGCACCTGCCCTGGCTGCAAGGACTCACTCCCAGGTGGCCAGTGGGTGGCATTCCCCCAGCGTTTCCAGGCTCTCAGCGCCTTTCTCACCACAAGGAGCCACGGTGGGCTGGCCACATTACTGATGCTCCCTGGGTCTCTGCTCAGGCCCTGGTGGACCTGCCCAAGGCCAGCCTGCTTGTTCATGCTTGGCAGCACCGTCAGCAAGGCCAGCTTAGTCCGGCTCCAGAGCTTTCTGCAACAGCCCTTCTTTCTGTGGATGGGCAGTGGCTCCCCTCATGTCCCACCCCGCTGCAACCCGCAGGGCCTCTTCAGGAGCCAGACCCATGTCCCTGGCCCCTTCTGCACCCGAGCAGGCTGCAGGGGAGGACTCAGACCTGACACACTGCTAGGCAGGAGCTTTTCCCATCTGGCTTTGGGTATCATGGGCGTGAGTTTCCACGGGGAAAGGCCCTCTTGCTGGTATGCGGTCGGGGTGGAAGGAGGACAGGAGGTGAGTCAGGCCGTGCTGCTGCTCTCTGCTCTGCCTGCCCTGCTTGCCCTGCTTGCAGGCTGAGTTATGCGGCCACAGTGGCCTGATTCCTGAGCTGCTCAATCCATAGTGTCCCAAAGACCGCCATGCTTCCACATGGTAGCTGCCAACCTCACCCAGCTCCACCCTTACAGTTACAGTAGTAATCATATTTCCCATCCAATAGGTTGCTTGAGCCTTACTCACTGCTCTGAGGGAGACACTATTAACCCCATTCATAGATGAGAAGACTGAGGTCCAATGAGGTTGATAGTTCTCATAGGAGGAAATCAATAGGTGCTGATTAAATTTAAAGGGCACTGGTGGTTAAGGTCAAAGCTGGGCTGACTCTGGTTTCCTGGTCAAGAGCTCGGTCTCACTAATCCCCACGGTCCCCCTGTGATTGCCACCTGGCTTCTACCAAGGAAATACAGATTAACTGGAAAGCCGAGCTCTGAGCCAGGTGGGCTCTGCTCATGTGTGATCAAGACAGGCCTGGGCCTCAGGTCCCCTGAGGCTCACTGTTCTGTCCACCATACCACCGGCCTCTGAGCAAGAAGTACATAGGGAAACTGAGGCACCCCAAAGTGAGGGACAAGGAGGGTGCCTTCCCACAAAGAATACTAGCACCAAGCCAATTCTGGACTCCATCCGCTTGTGCTTCGTTCATTCAGCCTGGCCATGTGGGTTTTTATAATATCTGCTTTTACAATATAAACTATACACATAGATATACACAAACGGCCATAATACCACATTGCAAATTACAAAGCAAAACGCATGAACTCTCAAGGATGGATTTTTAAATTTCCTTGATAAAGCTGGGGCTTATGGAAAAGTGCCCATTCCCGTCTGTAGTCCATTGCTTTCAATTTGACTAGGCGTTTGGGGCTGGAATCGTTTTTTCCTCCCCTTTCAGTCTTGGAGCGAGTCCCACAGCTAGGCTTCCTGTGCTCAGCTGTTTGTTTTTCTTCCTTGGAGAGGGACTGGGGAATGTTACCCACCAAGCCCTGTGGGACTGGTCAGTTTGAAGAGCTCTCCAGGCCCCTAGCTGCTCAAACCCCAAACACAGGGAACTGGGCCACACCCTTACACCCAGTGGACAGAAAGGCTGGCCTGGCGGTCTGACCTGCCGGTGGAACGGCCCAGCCCCACGCCCTGCTGCCTTTGTATTTGATGGAAGAGAAGATGGGGGAAGGGGAAGGAAGGCTCCAACTGGCCGCTCCCAGCCAGGTCCTGAGACTTCAGTTGTGAAAGCTGAGCTGGGGCCTTGCTGCCTCCCTCCCAGAGGGCCCATCTATCTTGTGGCCTTGGGTGTGGCCAAGGCTAAGTCTGAGTAATTGCTTGCCTGGAGCAGCCAGACCCTCCCCTAAGTCACCGCCCTCACCCTGGGGAGGAGGCCTGCGACCCAGCCCAAGGCCAAATCTGTTGTCCACCCCCGACCCCACCCAGCTCCCCTCCTCAGTTACCTTTTAGAATTTTCTTTATTCTGGTGAAATACACAGAGCATAATATTTATCATTTTAACCATGTTTAAGTGTAAGGTTCAGTGACATTAAGCGTGTTTACATTGCCGTGCAACCATCGCCACCATCCACCAGCAGAACTCTTCATATCTCCACGCTGAAACTGCATCCACTAGACCTGAACTCCTCATTCCCCCAGCCCCTGGCAACCCCCATTCTACTTTCTGTCTCTATGGATTTGTCTTCTCTTGGGGACCCCACATCAGTGGAATCAGACAGTGTTTGTCTATCATTTATTTATTTTATTTTTTCACTCTGTCACCTAGACTGGAGTACAGTGGCGTGATCTCAGCTCACTGCAACCTCCGCCTCCCAGGTTCAAGCCATTCTCCTGCCTCAGTCTCCCAAGTAGCTGGGATCACAGGCATGCGCCACCATGCCTGACTTTTTTTTTTTTTTTTTTAGTAGAGACACGATTTCGCCATGTTCAGGCTGATCTTGGACTTGGGCCTCCCAAAGTGCTGGGATTATAGGCATGAGCCTTTATGACTGGTTTATTTCACTTAGCGTAATGTTCTCAAGGTTCATCCAGGTTGAAGCAGGGGTCAGAATTTCCTTCCTTTGTAAGGCTGAATACTATTTCATTGCTTGGCTAGACCACATTCTGCTTATCCATTCATCTGTCAGTGGACATTTGGGTTGCTCCCATCTTTCGGCTGCTGTGAATAATACTGCTATGAACATGGGTGTTCGGGTATCTGTTCAAGCCCTTGCTTTCAATTCTTTTGGGCATGCACCCAGAAGCAGAATCTCTTGCCCTTTGGATTTTAAAGCCAATTTGCCCTTAGAAGTCCAACAGAGGCCGGGTGCAGTCACTCATGCCTGTAATCCCAGCACTTTGGGAGCTCAAGGCAGGTGTATCACCTGAGGTCAGGAGTTCGAGACCAGCCTGGCCAACACGGCAAAACCCTGTCTCTACTAAAAATACAAAAAGTAGCCGGATGTGGTAGTGTGTACCTGTAGTCCCAGCTACTCAGGAGACTGAGGTGGGAGAATCACTTGAACTCGGGAGGCAGAGGTTGCAGTGAGCCAAGGCCACACTACTGCACTCCAGCCTGGGTGACAGAGCGAGACTCCCTCTCAAAAAAAAAAAAAAAAAAAAAGCCCAACAGGATGTTCTGACCACCTGGGACCTCTGTTTGCTAGGAGAGACAGAAGAAACTGAAGGAGAACAGTGAAAAAAAAACCAAAAGCTAAGGGGATCATGAATTCAGTCATTCTACAGGATCTCAGTTCAACGAGGTTGCTAAAACAGAAATCAGGGAGGGGTGGGTTGTTATTTGAAATGCAGATGCCCAAGGCCCACCCCTTCCTAAATCAGAAAGGGGGGTATTCCACTCACTGGGATGAAGAGGGCAAAGGAGGCCTCGTCAGATTCTCTCTGGCCCTGGGCACACTTGGTGGTGCCTACATGACCCATAATCCACTGTGCCTGGGGCTCCTGGTCCTACCCTTAGATAGAGCCAAATTAGCCCTCTCTGGCTGGGTTGTCTCTTATAGTCTGTATTAGTTTGCTGAGGCTGCCATAACAATACCGCAGCCTGCATGGCTTAAACAATAGATTAGTTACTTTCTGTCAGGAAGGCTGCAAGTCCAAGATCAAGGGTGCCAACAGGGCTGGTTTCCTTTGAGTCCTCTCTCTATCCGTGGTTGATTGAATTTGAGAATGTGAAACCAGCAAATACAGGAGGTCCAATGAAGGGACCTGAGCATCTGAGGATTTTCTGTGGGAGGTCCTGGAGCCAATCCCCTTCAGAGAAGAAGGCTGCATTCATAATTCCACTCCTCTAAAGTCAGTTGTTTTCACAAATCCTGGTTTTCTTTTAATCCTATGTGTGTATGTGCTTGCTTCCTGTGATAGCGAATGCATTTCCCACATTGTTACATGGCAGACTTCATGGCTGTCATTTTTGGAGCTTCATTAAAGTTCATCTGGTTAATGTACCATGATTTAATTGTTCCTAATTGCTCATCCACGACTTCTCTAGGTTTTCACTGCTACAAATAAGAGAGTGATAAATTTCTCACTGCTATAGCATTTCCCTTCTTTTGGGTTACTTCTTAAATTCCCAGGAGGGAGACTATTTTGCAAAGGATGTGAACATTTTTATGGCTATTGATACTTTTTGCCAAATTGCCTTCCAAAAATATTTGCACAGTCATCAGCAATGTTTAAACACACTAGCGTTCACCACGCTCTTGCCAGCATGATGTAGCACTGTTCCATTACTTTTTGAGATTTCCTTTTTTAAAATTTGCGTTTCTTTGATAGCTAATAATCTCATCAAGCTTTCCATACATTTGATTATTAATTGTGTCATCTCTTAAGGAGACTGGCTGTTTAAGCCTTTTGCCTGGTTACTATGTGAGGTCAAATCAGGCATTTATAAAGTATCTAATACATACTCACTACCATGGGGTGCTATAGGAGGACCAAGGAAGTATAAGACCTGGTTCTTATCTTCCAGAAGGCTATGATTGACACTCACGTCTTATTTACTTGTTGTTGATTTCTTTGTACCCAACCTGCTGCTTTGCACAACCTGTATGCTTCATAAATCTTTGTTTTATGTAGTTAAATCCCAGATGACATGTTTGTCGTCTTTATGGTTCACAGAGATCAGCACTCAATTCAAAGGAATGCAGAATCAGAATCCAAAATGAGGCTGAAACCCAGAGAGATAGCTTAGACCTGGTCAATTAATATGGACACACATGAAGTAGCGCCCCACAAAATGGGGAAGCCACGGCTTGACATCAGTTTTTGAAGCAAGGTTGAGGGTTTGAGTTTGGCAGTTTGCAGTCTATGAGTCAGTGTGTGACATGCCTGTCACCAAAAGCTATTGTGATCAGAGTTATGTTCGTAGAGAATAAGGGAGTCTTATTTGGCTCCATGCAGGTTAGAAAACTCCTCAGTGTTTCTTTTTTTTTTTTCTATTTATTATTATTATTTTTTTAGAGCCTTATTCCCATCACCCAGGCTGGAGTGCAGTGGGCACAATCACAGCTCACTGCAGCCTCTACTTCCTGACCTCAGGTGATCCTCCCACCTCAGCCTCCTGAGTAGCTGGGACTACAGGCTTATACCACCACACCTGGCTAATTTTTTGTATTTTTAGTAGAGACGGTTTTGCCATGTTGCCCAGGCTGGTCTTGAACTCCTAGGCTCAAGTCATCCACCTGCCTCAGTTTTCCAAAGTATTGGGATTATAGGCATGAGCCACAGCACCTGACCTCAATTATTATTTTTTTTTTGAGACAGGCTCTCGCTCTGTCACTCAGGCTGGAGTGCATTGGCGTGATCTCGGCTCACTGCAACCTCCGCCTCCCAGGTTCAAATGATTCTCCCACCTCAGCCTCCCAAGTAGCTGGGATTACAGGCAACTGCCACCATGCCTAGCTACCTTTTTTTTTTTTTTTTTTTTTTTTTTTTTTTTTTTTTTTTGGATTTTTACAAAATGGAGTTTCACCATGTTGGCCAGGCTGGTCTCAAACTCCTGACCTCAGGTGATCCACCCACCTTGGCCTCCCAAAGTGCTAGGATTACAGGCGTGAGCCACCACGGCTGGTCTCAACTTTTTATTTTTTTAAAAATGTTAAACCTACTGAGAAGTTGGAAGCTATAAAGAGTGCTATATGCCCTTCATTTTAACATTGTTAACATTTTATGCCATTTGCAGGTACCTGCTCTCTCTTCTCGCCCCAGGTTTGTTATTACCATTTTTAATTTTTGTGGAACCATTTGACAGTGAGTTGCAAACTTCACCCCTAAATATGTTAGTGTGTATTTACAAGAACAAGGACAGTGTCTTATATCACCGCTATCCAATTACTGAATTCAAGAAATCTAATGCTGATTATAAATACCGTATATACATATTCAATTTTCTTCCGTTGCTCTGAGAATATCCTTTATAACCATTTTTAAAACTCCTGATGCAGGATCCAATCCAGAATATACATGTGGTTTTCACGGCTCCATAGTCTTTTCTAGATGGGCTCCTTGCCTTTAACTGTGTTTCATGACATGGACATTTTAAAGAATACAGGCCAGTTGCTTGCTATCCTGTCCTTTAACTTGGGTTTGTTTAATTGTTTCCCCATGATTGATGTAGGTTAAACCTTCTGGGCAGTAACACTTTCTAAATCCTTTGAGGAGGCAGATTGTGTCAATTTGTTCCTGTATTGGTAATGGTAAATTTGGTTAAGGTACATTTGGTCAGAATTATCTACTGTAAAGCTATCTTTTATTCCCTCTAATTAAGAAGCGATCTGTGGGGAGACACTCTGAGGCTGTGTAAATACACTGATTCCCAGCAATCCTTCACTCCATGATTTTAGCATCCACTTACAATTCTTGCCCGAGTCAGTTATTACAAAGGTGGTCATCAAATGTGGCTTTTCTAACCCTCCTCATTGCTGTTTTCCTCTCTCACCATTGCAGTGTAAGGTGGCTGCAGACAGTGGTGTGCTGGGCAGCTCTGATTACGTGCATCTTTTCCTAACTCCGTAGTCAATGATGTCATGTTGGTAGCTTGAAGTTGGTCATAGTGGGATATTTACACCTCAAACGTTGGCAAGCACCACAGCTTAGGCTTCTCCCCACCCCCTTGGAGAACCAGTCGTTAAACATTTATCAGCATACCACTGGATGCATTTAAGCTAAAACACATTCAGGAAAGAATGACTTTGGCAATAAAGGGACTTTATAATTACTTTTAGTCAGAGTTTCACTCCCGTCACCCAGGCTGGAGTGCAGTGCTCACTGCAGCCTCCATTTCCCAGGCTCAGCTGATCCTCCCACCTCAGCCTCCGGAGTAGCTAGGACTACAGGCTCACACCACCATGCCTGGTTTGTAAAAATACCAGCTTTTTGTATTTTTAGTAGAGACAGGGTTTTGCCATGTTGGCAAAGGAAACCTTAAGGAAAGGGGATCCATCTTCAAATATTTAAAGGGCTATCTTGTGGGGTATGCTCATTAGTTATGGTGCAATCTCCTAATACACCCCACCATTTTTCCCTCTTGATGCTCCAATGTTGGATGGGTCTTTGAAGGCATCACAGGACTGCACCTCTCTCACCACTGCCTTCCTATCAAGGAGCCAGCAGGGGACAGAATGGAACACAGAGGGTGCAGGCCACCTTGAGCAGGAAGAGAGATGCTTCTTACTCTCATCTTAGAAGAAGCAGTGTGTTTGCAGAACTATGGCGAGGTGCAGAGGCGGTGGCATTCATGCGAAATGATGCAGAAGAGATGGTGTTCTTGGTAAAGTGGATACAGTTACTTCCAAGAATGAGAGAGGCAAAGCAGGCTTCAGCATTAAGAAGCATGAAGATGCTTTGAGATAGCAGCGAAGGGCATTTTTTTTCCAGCCCTCCAACCCACTGAAGGCAGCCCAACTCCAGGATATTCAAGCAGCACAAGAAAGGGCCAAGTCAGCATAACATTTCCTCAGTACCATGCAGCCCGAGAGTTAAAATGGGGAAGGAGGTAGATGCAGGTGCCCGGAGTTCACCACTGATGTATACAAAAGTTGATAAACTCCCCCAGAGGCCAGAGCATCAGAAGGCAGCTCTGATTCCAGGCATGGCACTGATCCGGGCATGGCCAGAGGAGGGCAGGTGGAGAAGGTCAAGGGGCTGGGATCAACCTGCCAGTTGAAACAATGGGCAGCTTTCCTAACAGTGAGAGAGCCGGCAGGCTTGGTGGTGGTGGTTGGAAAGTGAGAGAACAGTGTTCTGGATCTCTTTGGAAAGTATCAAGCAACTACCTGGTTCTAGGGAGAGCAGTAGAGGGGGCCACCAGTGTGAAGAGGGTGAAGAGCTGTGCGTTCAGGCAGCCAGAAAGTCACAATCATGGGGAGGAGGTGGGATAAAGGCACATGGAACATACTCTGACTTGGGGCTGCAAGACTCAGACTTGAGGCCTGGCTGTCACTGGCTAATGGTGGAAAAGCTATTTCTTGCTGGCCTCAGTTCTTCATCTCGTGAATGGGGGCTGGGCGCAGTGGCTCACACCTGTAATCCCGGCACTCTGGGAGGCCGAGGCGGGTGGATCACCTGGGGTCAGGAGTTCAAGGCCAGCCTGGGCAACATGGCAAAACCCTGTCTCTACTAAAAATACAAAAAAATTAGCGGAGTGTAATGGTGCACGCCTATAATCCCAGCTACTCAGGGGCCAATTAATCCAATTCTGAGGCAGGAGAATCGCTTGAATCCAGGAGGCAGAGGTTGCAGTGAGCTGAGATCACATCACTGCCCTCCAGCCTGGGTGACATAGTAAGATTCTGTCTCAAAAAAACAATAATAATGATAATAATAATGTAAATGGGGATTAAATGTTGGTCAAGAGTACAAAATGAGATGATGTCCATAGCAGTGCTTTGTGAAATGTAAAGCCCTATACATCTGTTTAGAGTTCCACTATAAATATTAATGCCTACAAATCTGAGAATGGGTGTAGGAAGGGGAGGTGCAGGGTATGCATGGAAAGGATGTTAATAACAACACTGAGAGTTCGAATTTGAATAGGGCTTTGCCATATATGTGGGGTTTTCTTCCCATCTATTTGATTTTCTCAAATGAGATTACATCTGCATAACACAAAGCACAGCGGTGTTTGGCCTGTAGTAAGTGCTCAATTAGAGTTCATTCTTTTCTTGAGTCCTCACATAACCCCACAAGGTAGACATTGTTAATTCCATTTTAAGGTCAAAAGTGAGAGACTCAGAAAGACAAATTCCCATGTCCAAGATTATATATCAGCTTAGTGGGTACTGATCAGGACTCAAACCCAGGCTTCTGGACTTCATGGTCAACATTCCTTTCTTTCTAATCTGTGTCTAAGGACCCAACCAATTCTCAAAGTCTATTCTAAATCTAAATTGATTCCATTGTATTTAGAATCTCTTCTGAATTATAAAATCCACTTCCTCTATCTAATCTACACTTCACACAAAGCTGCCAGCTTTTGAAACCTGGTAAACATAAGGTAAGATGTATTTTGAGTTTTTTTTTTTTTTAACTGCCTGATGTTAAAAGTTGTCATCAGAATTTTTCTCTTTTTTAGAAAAAACTCTGAATCCCCATAAAATCATATTGTGATTGATGATTGCCACTGGCACAATTTCATAGGACTGTTTTGCAAGATTAAATATTTTTGCAATCCTGAAGATATCCAACCAACCTAATAATGCAAAATACTCTAGGGGCCAATTAATCCTTCAAAGTAACTCTTGCTCTCAGTGTTAGTGTTTTTAATTGGGAAAACCCTCCCTGTTTGGGTGAAATGCCTTTTGCATTATGGTCAGTGATGATTTGGATGGATGGATGGATGGATGGGTGGGGGGGTGGATGGGTGGATGGGTGGATAGATGGGCAGATGGGTGGGTGGGTGGATGGGCAGTAGGTGGGTGGATGAATGGATGGATGGATGGATAGACAGATGGGTGGACAAATGGATGGATGGACGAATGGATGGGTGGGTGGATGGATGGATGGATGGGTGAGTGGATACCTAATTATGACTTCCTCTACAGCAAAGTAGATATAGTAGAAAAAGATGTGAACTGGGTTTTGAGAAATACGCGTATTAGCCCTGGTTTTACCACCAATGATCTAGATTATCTGAGACATTTCACATCACATTTTCCAGCCTTTGTTTCCTCACATGAAAATGGTAAGCAAATTATTATTAAGGTCACTTTTGTCTCAAAGTGTCCACGATCTTACTGCACTGTGAGTCCACCTTTTAAAGAACAATGACGTGAGAAATTTGACACTTGGGCTCCAAACCTTATGTTCTGAGAGAGGAAACCCAATAACGGCCTAGATTCCTGGCAAGTCAGACTCAGATTCCTCACATGCTTACTCGTGAGAATAATTTCCAACCTCCTTAAAATACTTTATGACCGGCTCAATAAGTGAAGAAAGATGGATCTGAGAAAATCACCAATGGGGAGAGCTTATGCTGCTCCAACTGAAAGCTGTGTGGAGCCCTTGGGGGAATGATGGTGAGCTGTTTGAAAACAAGCACTTATGGAACGAATTGTCCAGAAAGATAGAAGCAGAGAAGCATGCTTGCCGCCCTCACTGATTTCAGATTACAGCCTCATGGGACTGTGGCCAGGAGGCAGACTGGAGAAAAATACAGGAGGGGCCTCTAATGCAACCTGGGGAGGCTCTTGCTAGGGCATGACGGACAGATTGTGGTGGAGTAGAAAGAGGCAGATAGTCTGGGGCTCCGATTCTGGATTTAACATTCATTAGTAGTGTTATCTTGAGTAAGCCACCCGATCTCTCTAAGCTTCATCTGTAAAACTGGACATATGAACAGTGATCTCAGGGGATCCCATGAAACATAATACATGCAGTCCCCAGCCCATTGTCTGGCACTGAGTAGACTCCCACGAATATTAGCTTCCTTTCTTCTTCCATCCAGTTAGGTGGATGGGCCATTGGGTTAGTCATCTCATCTGTACCTCTGTCTAGCTGCGTTTCCCAAGACAAGAGGCTTCTTGTTTCCTTACCTATAAAATATGGAGAGGCATCACAGTGGTTGCCAGGGTCTCTTGCAGGCCTGACATTGCCACTCTCTGGTCTAATTCCTGCTGAGACTGGCAGTACACATCTGTGGCCTAGAAGAGCAGGGACAAAAGTCCACGGTGGGGGACATGCAAAAGTCAAAGCTCACTCATTGACTTGGAGGTTGAAACCATGATGCTGGACAGAGAGCCAGGTTGTCCACACGACGTGAACACAGCCCCCAGCTCTGACCCAGCCACTTGCACTGGTCATCTCTTTAGAGCCTGGAAGTTAATGTCCCAATATCCCTGACCACGGGCCCAGCCATTCATGAGCAGGGAGAAGGGGTACGGTGTTTAGGGTGGTGGAGTGCAAAAAGTCCCCGTCATATACATTTAATGTTCACGTTGATGCAAGTATCTTGCCTGCAGATCCAAAACCCTAAGTTTCCCCCACAACATCTGTCTCTGAAGACTGCTATAAAACTTTAAAAATTCAGGCATGTATCAGATATTCTGTATGTGGTATAAAGTGGCCAACATAGTGCCTGACAATCAGTAGGTGCTGAATGAATGAAAGCCCCCTCCACCATTAATCAGGCAGGACCCACTTATTCCATAAACAGAGGATATCTCTGCAAGAATTATTGAAATGATCTTATGTTTTTTCTTAATAAAGTTTAGACCACTTATTCGTGTTTAAGAAATATATGTATATATATATATATATATATATATAGTCAGTTTGCTGGCTCAGTGATGAAATGAGGTTCCAGAAAGGAGTTATTAGTTTACGATGGGCGGGTGCTACATTTATATAAAAGGGTGTGTACAAAGTGAAATCCAGCAAGCTGGAATTTTTTCCCCTTTAATTTTCACATAGATTAAAAACTGCTGGAGATAAGGTCAACTCTGGGCTGTAGAAGAGCAGCCTCACGCCCATCCCTCTCCGTGTACTGATTCATTGTAGGCAGGGGCTTTCCTCCATTGCCTGTCAATGAGGATTTTCCCTTAAATGCAAAGAAAGGGGTCTGGGAAAGTCAGTGAACATCGACTACAGGGCAAGTCATTTCTCTCTAAACAGGCATGTGAGGTTCGAGAACAGAGTATAAATTTGTCAGATAGGGTTTTATTTCTTCACAGACATATTCGATTCGTGAGCCTTTGAGGGCCCCTTTCGAGAAATAACTGCAAGAAAACACCAACAAACCCCCCAGGTCCCGGGAGCTGTGCAGCAGGGGCCTGAGTTGTCTGGGGAGAGCTCTTACCTGCCCAGGGGGGTCGGGACTTCCCAGAGGGTGAAGGTCACGCGTAGGTGAATCCCAGGTTGGTCCCAGGATTCTGAGAAGTCCCACACGTGCTGGGGGCAGGAAGCAGGAGGCTGGAGGTGTAGCTGGGGTGAGCACTGCCGGGTTACACCTCCTGGAACTTGGTTTTTCCTTTGCAACCATTCACTTTATACTACTACAGTATTTCACTACTATCTACTGATCACCTACCAGGTTCAAGGTTCTGTGTTAGCTGCTATGTTACTCAAAACAGCAAGTCTCGAATGCTGCTGATAAATTCACAAAGACTGAGTTTCATTAAAACTCTTGGTTTTCTGGCAGTGCTGGTAATGATTTCAGACACTCTAGCCCCCAAAATGGGAATCCGGGAATATTCTCAATAGGAGGCTTTTGATTTAGAATTCATCGTGGATCCCATTTGCACAGTAAACAGCAGTAAGGTGTCACAGACTCTGCCTAGACCACCAATAAGGAATGCTAGGGCCAGGGCACAAAGTAGCCAGCCCCGCTTCTGGGCACAGTAATAAATACATTGGTGGGTTTTTTCTTCCTTTGAAGTTCTGACAGGCCATCCTAATATGGAAATCCGTGACCATCAGCTGGCCACTGCACAGTGTGTGTTCCGTGCTTCCACGGATTCACAGTTTGTGCTCACCAGTGTACCAGAGACAGGGTTTATTTGCAGATGATGGGCATCTGGGTTGCAGCCAATCCACCATTCCAGTAGGTGAAGCATCCCCACCATTTTTTTTTTTTTTTTTTTTTTGGAGACAGTCCCTCTCTCTGTCATCCAGGCTGGAGTGCAGTGGCGTGATCTTGGCTCACTGCAAACTCTGCCTCCTGGGTTCAAGTGATTCTCCTGCCTCAGCCTCCTGAATAGCTGGAATTACAGGCATGTGCCACCATGCCTGGCTAATTTTTGTATTTTTAGTAGAGATGGATTTTCACCATGTTGACCAGGCTGGTCTCAAACTCCTGACCTCAAGTGATCTGCCTGCTTCATCCTTTGCTTTGCTTGTTGGACCCTGTCTGTAAGACCTAGAATTGGCCACTCTCCTTGTCCTACTGGTCTCTGAAGTGACCAGGGCCAGCTCAGGGAGGCATTCAGGATACCATACCTATGTAGGCAACCATGTTGCCCTAGAGCCCCCAGCAGATGTCTCCAGATGGTGCCTGCATTGAACATCAATGGGTCACCTGTGCAGAGAGTGAAAGTCTCTCTGGTTCTTTCTCAAAGGGGTCCCCTGCTGCTGCTCCAAGCTGCAGCTGAAAGCTCTGGGCTCCTCCTAATTCTGGGCAGGGGCTGGCGGGGCATAGGCATCCGGGAGAAGTCAGCCTGCAGCCTGTAAATATTTATCTTATGTTTCCTGCTGAGCTAGGAACCAGGGCATGTGGTTCTTTAAAAAGGAAAAATAAAAAAGGCTTATCGAAAAATTACCAATGTGCTGCCCTCCTCCCTGGGTAGTAATGAATGTCCCCAGGACCTCCCCTTCCTGGCTCTTCATTTCTCCTGCCTTGGCCCTTCCCCATGGCTCTATGCAGCCCAGAGCAGGCAGTATTTGTTTGAATGACCCACTTACCCTGCTCTCCCCCTATCTGCTGGGAATGGGTGGGGCCAACAGCCTGGTCCTAGAATCCAGACGTGTCATTGTTGGCCCAGGGATCTGGGAGTGCTCCTGGGTCCTCTGGCCTGGCTGGGGAGTGCTGGGATCCTGAGCCCTCTCCCGCTCCCTGGGTCTCAGCCTTCCCATTCCTTTGTGCCTCCGGCCCCAGGATTGACTTTTCCGCTTTGGTGCTGTCACCCTGCTTGCTCTTAGCAGCTCTTCTCTGGGAGCCTAGACCCTACAGACCTGCTCCCAGACTCCAGACTAGAGGCTGGGATGTTCTCACTCCACAGATGGTCTTTATGGGTGACACCTACCTGGCTCAAGACTCTTGTGCTCCAACCACCCATTGAGACCCCATTCTATTCTCTTGCTAACCCCCCGTCGGCCATTTCTCCATCTCCACTAAGCAGCCTGGGTTGCGATGCTGTGGCCTCTTCTTTAATGACACTGGTCTCCTGCCCAGGCCTGTTCCCTGAGTCAAGAGAAACTGCCAAGCTTTGGATACCTGCTTTAGTTTCCTGAGGCTGCCTAACAAATTACCACCAGTGAGACAGCTTAAAACAATAGAACTGTACTGACTCCCAGGTCAGAATGCTAGAAATCAGAACTTGGATGTCAGCAGCCTTGGTTGCTTCTGGAGGTTCAGGGAGAATCGATTTCCTGCATCCTAGCTAGCTTCTGGAGGCTGCTGGCAATCGGTCAGTACAGACTCCAGTTGTCAACATTCCCTTAAGAGGTGGTGCTTGATCAAAATGAAGTTTTCCAAGGTGCGAACAGACTGGACAAAGTATGACGGGAAGGGTCATCTCCTTCATGCTGGCCATGAGGCTTCTAGAAAGATGGCCCAAACTGGGCCCTGGGCAGCTTCATTAGGGCTTTGCAGACTGTAGCCATTGGCTTGGGTCTGTGCAGTCTTTGGTAAACTGAATATCTCTCCCATTTTGGAGGTAAAAAGACTGAGGCCAGAGGAGTATAAGTGACCTGCCTAATGGCATGCCTCCTGCCCCCTGCTGCAGGGGTTCACGCCACTGCTCCGCTCTGGAAGGTTAACTGAAGGGTGGTCAGTGCAAGGAAGAGCTCTGGGGGAAATGAATCCATGACCCAGTCACAGCCCAGGTAATCACAGGAATTGCCCACTGGAGAAATCATCATCAGCCAGGATCTGATTCTAGAATCAGTGTGTCTGTCCAATCATGGACCCCGACCAGGTGACAAGTTATTGAGACAGGGCTGTTGGAGAATGGAAAGCCTGATAATTTCATATCAGTCTCTCCTCATGATGCCCCTGGAGCTCCAAGAGACACCACAGCTTATCAGAAGTCGTGAGAACACGCTGAGTTTTGTAAGTTCTGGTTTTCAAACTGGGATCTTAAGTGAAACAGTGCGACCTCCCAGGTCGAAATCCCAGGGCTGATTCAAGGCCACATTTACCTGGCGTCAAGACCCTGAAGTGGGCAATTTTCTTCCTTGCCTCTGTCTTCCTAGCTCTCCTAGCCCCTCCTTTCTTCTGCAGGGGTCCCTATCCCCAGCTGGTCCTCTGCACCCTGGGAGGTCCCCAGGCCTGCCCATCAGCCGCCTCCTCAGCACCTACCAGAGCTAAGCCCTGCTTCCTGTGCAGGAAACTGGACCGAAATTTGGTTCCATATGGAGACGGCTGACAATCAGCTGCCCTTTCCCAGAGAGTTCATTTTATTGCTGTTTATTACACAACCAATATTCACATAAGTCCAAATAAAATGAGAAAATGCTTCCACCATCCCACAACAGAGCATACTGGCTTCCTTTTTCATTTTCTCTTGCTAGCTCCATCCATATGCATACCCAATTCTTATAATTCGGTTTCTGGGTTTTTTTCTCCTACGTATTATTTCATAAGCATTTTCCCATCTTCTCCCTGTATTTTATAATTATGATTTTGATGACTGCCTAAGAGTCCCTCAAGGGGACATATTTAATTTACCCATTCTCTTGCTCGTGAATCTTTTTTCAATCATGGCAAATAAACACAGAAAGGTTTCCCCTGTTTTGAAAATTTTTCTAATAATAAATTTCCAGAACCTGCATTAGGTCAAAAAACATGGACATTTTATGACTTAAATATTTCAGCCAAATTACTTTCCAAAAAAGTTATATAAGTTTATGTTATAGATTTTAAAGTGGGCCCCACAGTGCACTCACCACATGAATCTCATGAATCTGCCCTGTTGTCTCTCTCTCTTTTTTTTTTTTTAAGATGGAGTCTCGCTCTGTCACCCAGGCTGTAGTGCAGTGGCATGATCTTGGCTCACTGCAACATCTACCTCCCAAGTTCAAGCAATTCTCCTGCCTCAGCATCCTGAGTAGCTGGGACTACAGGTGTGCACCACCACACCTGGCTAACTTTTGTATTTTTTGTAGAGGTGGGGGTTCACGATGTTAGTCAGGCTGGTCTCGAACTCCTGACCTTAGGTGGTTCACACGCCTTGGCCTCCTAAAGTGCTAGGATTACAGGCACAAGCCACTGTGCCCAGCTGAATCTGCCCTGTTCTAACCACTTATCGCTGTCTAATATTTTGAAAGAGTAGATTACATCTGCTAGTCCTAAAAATCAACCCCTGACAGACTGGGAGGGCAGCAGGAACCCATCCTGCTAACCAGGGATGTTAAAGGACCCTGCTATGGGCTGAATTGTGTCCCACTAAAATTCACATGTTGAAGCCCTAACCCCCAGTGTGACTGTATTTGGAGGCAGGGCCTTTAAGGAGGTTTCTAAGGTTAAATTAGGTCATAAGGGAGGGCCTTGATCCCATAGGACTGCTGTCCTTATAAGAATCAGAAGGGACGGCCAAGTGCCGTGGCTGACGCCTGTAATCCCAGCATTTTGGGAGGCCAAGGTGGGCAGATCATCTGAGGTCAGGAGTTCGAGACCACCCTGGCCAATATGATGAAACTCCGTCTCTACTAAAAATACAAAAAAATTAGCTGGCCGTGGTGGCAGGTACCTGTAATCCCAGCTACTGGGGACGCTGAGGCAGGAGAATCACTTGAACTCAGGAGGCGGAGGTTGCAGTGAGCTGAGATTGCGCCATTGCCCTCCAACCTGGGCAACAAGAGCGAAACTCCATCTCTTAAAAAAAAAAAAATCAGAAGGGACATCAAGAGGAAAGGTTATGGGAGGATACAGCAAGAAGGTGTCCTGCGAGCCAGGAGGAGAGGCCTCAGGAGACACCAGCCTGATGGCACCTTGATCTCAGACTTTTAGCCTCTGTAACTGCAAAACAATAAACGTTTGTTGTTTAAGCCACGCAGTCTGTGGTATCCTATTACAGCAGCCGGAGAGGACTAATACAGGCTCCCCCTGGAATTGCTTATTTACTTATTCAGAGTTGCTATCTGAGTCACAGAAGATCGACAGTAGTTAGTTTTTTATCAGGACCAGCTTTGTAATTTGCAGGGCTCCACCCACAGCAAAAATGCAGGGTCCTCAGGCTGGGCATGGTGGCTCATACCTGTAACCTCAGCACTTTGGGAGGACAAGGTGGGCAGATTGCTTGAGTCTAGGAGTTCAAGACGAGCCTGAGCAATATGGTGAAACTCCATCTCTACACAAAATACAAAATTTAGCTGGGTGTGGTGGTGCACACCTGTAGTCCCAGCTACTAAGGAGTCTGAGGTAGGAGGATCTCTTGAGCCCAGGAAGCTTGAGGTTGCAGTGAGCCGAAATGACGCCACTGCGCTCCAGCCTGGGTGACAGGGAGTCCATCGCAAAATAAAATAAAATAAAATAAAAATAAAATAAAATAAAATAAAATAAAAATAAAACAAAAGAATTAAAAATGCAGGGTTCTTTGGCCGGGCGCAGTGGCTCACACCTGTAATCCCAGCACTTTGGGAGGCCGCGGCGGGTGGATCACTTAAGGTTAGACGTTTGAGACCAGCCTGGCCAACATGGTGGAACGCGTCTCTACTGAAAATACAAAAATTAGCCAGTCATTGTGGCATGTGCCTGTAGTCCCAGCTACTCCGGAGGCTGAGGCAGTAGAATTGCTTGAACCTGGGAGGCAGAGATTGCAGTGAGCTGAGATCGCACCACTGCACTGCCTGGGTGACAGAACGAGACTCTGTGTAAAATAAATAAATAAAAATGCAGGGTTCTTTGTCCAAAAAGCAGGAAAAAAGCTGTTCCTTGCTGCCATGGTCTCTTTTTTTTTTTTTTTTTTTTTTTTTTTTTTTTTATTAATTTTTTTTGCATACAAAAACAATAAACATTTTCTAAAAATACATACAAACAAAAAGATGCGTATCAAACATATTAGGAAGGTTGCACATGGGAAGTCGGGGAATAGAAATGGGGGTGGGAGTTAAAATAAATGAGAGAGGGACTTTATATGGATCAGTGATAATAACTCAATCCTCTATTTGACAAAGAAGAGGGAGAAGGAAGAGGAAGAAAAAGAAAGTGGGATAAAGGATCAGAAAGGGAGGAAAATAGAAAAAATTAGAGTATGACTCCAGGGTAGACCTGTTTTGTTGTCATTGAGTTGGTTGGTTGGTTTGTCTGTTGTATTCTTCATGTTTCGCCAAGTTGGCCAGACTGGTCTCGAACTCCTAGTCCGAAGTGATCAACCCGCCTCGCCCCCTAGAGTGCCGGGACCACAGGCGTGAGCCACCATGTCCAGCCCCCACATTGCTTCTGGCCTCCGTGGTAGACCTCCCAGACGGAGCGGCCAGGCAGAGGAGCTCCTCACTTCTACCCAGACACGGGGCGGCCGGGCAGAGGGGCTCCTCACTTCCCAGACGGGGCGGCCAGGCAGAGACGCTCCTCACTTCTTCCCAGACGATAGGTGGCCGGGCAGAGGCGCTCCTCACTTCCCAGACGATGGGTGGCCGGGCAGAGGCGCTCCTCACTTCCCAGACGATGGGCGGCCGGGCAGAGGCGCTCCTCATCTCCCAGACGATGGGTGTCCGGGCAGAGGCACTCCTCACTTCCCAGTTGGGGCAGCCGGGCAGAGGCGCTCCTCACTTTCCAGATGATGGGTGGCCGGGCAGAGGCGCTCCTCACCTCCCAGATGATGGGTGGCCTGGCAGAGGCGCTCCTCACCTCCCAGACGATGGGCGGCCGGGCAGAGGCACTCCTCACTTCTTCCCGGACGGGGCGGCCGGGCAGAGGCGCTCCTCACTTCTTCCCGGACGGGGCGGCCGGGCAGAGGCGCTCCTCACTTCTTCCCGGACGGGGCGGCCGGGCAGAGGCGCTCCTCACTTCTTCCCGGACGGGGCGGCCGGGCAGAGGCGCTCCTCACTTCCCAGACGGTGGGTGGCCGGGCAGAGGCGCTCCTCACTTCCCAGACGATGGGTGGCTGTGCAGAGGCGCTCCTCACTTCTTCCCGGATGGGGCGCCCGGGCAGAGGCGCTCCTCATTTCTTCCCGGACGGGGCGGCCGGGCAGAGGCGCTCCTCACTTCCCAGACGGTGGGTGGCCGGGCAGAGGCGCTCCTCACTTCCCAGACGATGGGTGACCGGGCAGAGGCGCTCCTCACTTCTTCCCGGATGGGGCGGCCGGGCAGAGGCGCTCCTCACTTCTTCCCGGATGGGGCGGCCGGGCAGAGGCGCTCCTCACTTCTTCCCGGATGGGGCGCCCGGGCAGAGGCGCTCCTCATTTCTTCCCGGACGGGGCGGCTGGGCAGAGGCGCTCCTCACTTCCCAGACAGGGCGGCCGGGCAGAGGCGCTCCTCACTTCTTCCCGGACGGGGGTGGCCGGGCAGAGGCGCTCCTCACTTCTTCCCGGACGGGGCGGCCGGGCAGAGGCGCTCCTCACTTCTTCCCGGACGGGGCGGCCGGGCAGAGGCGCTCCTCACTTCTTCCCGGACGGGGGTGGCCGGGCAGAGGCGCTCCTCACTTCTTCCCGGGCGGGGCGGCCGGGCAGAGGCGCTCCTCACTTCTTCCCGGGCGGGGCGGCCGGGCAGAGGCGCTCCTCACTTCTTCCCGGGCGGGGCGGCCGGGCAGAGGCGCTCCTCACTTCTTCCCGGACGGGGCGGCCGGGCGGAGGCACTCCTCACTTCCCAGACGATGGGTGGCCGGGCGGAGGCGCTCCTCACTTCCCAGACGGTGGGTGGCCGGGCAGAGGCGCTCCTCACTTCCCAGACGGTGGGTGGCCGGGCAGAGGCGCTCCTCACTTCCCAGACGGTGGGTGGCCGGGCAGAGGGGCTCCTCACTTCCCAGACGGTGGGTGGCCGGGCAGAGGGGCTCCTCACTTCCCAGACGGTGGGTGGCCGGGCAGAGGCGCTCCTCACTTCCCAGATGGTGGGTGGCCGGGCAGAGGCGCTCCTCACTTCCCAGACGGTAGGTGGCCGGGCAGAGGCGCTCCTCACTTCCCAGACGGTGGGTGGCCGGGCAGAGGCGCTCCTCACTTCCCAGACGGTGGGTGGCCGGGCAGAGGCGCTCCTCACTTCCCAGACGGTGGGTGGCCGGGCAGAGGGGCTCCTCACTTCCCAGACGGTGGGTGGCCGGGCAGAGGGGCTCCTCACTTCCCAGACGGTGGGTGGCCGGGCAGAGGGGCTCCTCACTTCCCAGACGATGGGTGGCCGGGCAGAGGGGCTCCTCACTTCCCAGACGGTGGGTGGCCGGGCAGAGGCGCTCCTCACTTCCCAGACGGTGGGTGGCCGGGCAGAGGCGCTCCTCACTTCCCAGACGGTGGGTGGCCGGGCAGAGGCGCTCCTCACTTCCCAGACGGGGCGGCCGGGCAGAGGCGCTCCTCACTTCCCAGACGGGGCGGCCGGGCAGAGGCGCTCCTCACTTCCCAGACGGGGCGGCCGGGCAGAGGCGCTCCTCACTTCCCAGACGATGGGTGGCCGGGCAGAGGCGCTCCTCACTTCCCAGACGGTGGGTGGCCGGGCAGAGGCGCTCCTCACTTCCCAGACGGTGGGTGGCCGGGCAGAGGCGCTCCTCACTTCCCAGACGGTGGGTGGCCGGGCAGAGGCGCTCCTCACTTCCCAGACGGGGCGGCCGGGCAGAGGCGCTCCTCACTTCCCAGACGGGGCGGCCGGGCAGAGGCGCTCCTCACTTCCCAGACGGTGGGTGGCCGGGCAGAGGCGCTCCTCACTTCCCAGACGATGGGTGGCCGGGCAGAGGCGCTCCTCACTTCTTCCCGGACGGGGCGGCCGGGCAGAGGTGCTCCTCTCTTCTTCCCGGACGGGGGCGGCCGGGCAGAGGCGCTCCTCACTTCTTCCCGGACGGGGCGGCCGGGCAGAGGCGCTCCTCACTTCTTCCCGGACGGGGCGGCCGGGCAGAGGCGCTCCTCACTTCCCAGACGATGGGTGGCCGGGCAGAGGCGCTCCTCACTTCCCAGACGGTGGGTGGCCGGGCAGAGGCGCTCCTCACTTCCCAGACGGTGGGTGGCCGGGCAGAGGCGCTCCTCACTTCCCAGACGGTGGGTGGCCGGGCAGAGGCGCTCCTCACTTCCCAGACGGTGGGTGGCCGGGCAGAGGCGCTCCTCACTTCCCAGACGGTGGGTGGCCGGGCAGAGGCGCTCCTCACTTCCCAGACGGTGGGTGGCCGGGCAGAGGCGCTCCTCACTTCCCCGACGGTGGGTGGCCGGGCAGAGGCGCTCCTCACTTCCCAGACGGTGGGTGGCCGGGCAGAGGCGCTCCTCACTTCCCAGACGGTGGGTGGCCGGGCAGAGGCGCTCCTCACTTCCCAGACGGGGCGGCCGGGCAGAGGCGCTCCTCACCTCCCAGACGGGGCGGCCGGGCAGAGGCGCTCCTCACCTCCCAGACGGGGCGGCCGGGCAGAGGCGCTCCCCACCTTCCAGATGGTGCAGCGGCCGGGCAGGGGCTGCAATCCCAGCACCCTGGCAGGCCAAGGCAGGCGGCCGGGGGGTAGAGGCTGCCGCGAGGCCAGACCACGCCACTGCCCTTCAGCCCGGGCAACACCGAGCACTGGGTGAGCGAGACTCCGTCTGTAGTCCCAGTACCTCGGGAGGCTGAGGCGGGCAGAGCACTCGGCGTCAGGAGCTGGCGACCAGCGTGGCCAAGATGGTGAACGCGTGCCTGCATCCAAAGGAGAAAAGGCAGGCAGCGGTGGCGGGCCTCGGCAGTCCCAGGCAGTCCGCGGCGCGGGCAGCAGCAAGCCGAGTAGATTGTAGCCTGGGCCAGAGAGGGAAAGAAAGAAAGAAAGAAAGAAAGAAAGAAAGAAAGAAAGAAAGAAAGAAAGAAAGAAAGAAAGAAAGAAAGAAAGAGAGAGAGCGCCATGGTCTCTTTTAACCAGTCACTGTTGTTCTCTCCCAGGTACAGGGACACTTATGAGTCAGAGTCAAGACACCTATAGGTACCTGGAGCCCTACCCTACGACTCATCACACATACCAGGCCTGACCCTGACCATTGCCACTGGGGATAGAGAGGAGGGGTGAGGCACTGGGTGGCTAGGCCCCATTCTGGGGTGGCGAGGGGGTGGTAGGAGATAGGACTGCACCTAAGCCAGGGGTCCACATCCCCAGTACAGGCTCCATTGTGCCTTAGGACTTCACTAAGAAAACACAAATTCAGAGATAAATTCATCACCAGTTTCAGGAGGGCGACAGCAGACAATTAAATCCCCAGCATGGGGCCCCATGTGACTGCACTGGTCACACACCCTGAGTGCAGGCCCTGGTTTTCTCCTGCATCCTGGGGTCAGGGAAACGCTAATTGTTTCCTGTGCACATCACTTGAAGTGCTGGAGCTCTATTGATAACTTCTTTCTTGCAGATACTGAATGAATATTATGTGCTGCTTTTAAATGAATTTTCCATTAAAGTCACATGAATCCAGACCTCAGTAAATGCAATCCGGTTTTGCCTGCCACCTGAAAGAAGGCCCCTCCCTTTTTCTTGGCACTTGTATTGATATGCTTGCTGTGCAGTGGCATTCCGCCCCATCCTTTCTGACACTCTGCCCTAGATGTGATGCTCTGTGAAGTCTGATACTCGCCTTCCTTCCTTCTTTCCATGTCATTAGGCTAAAGAGAAGGCAGGACTTGAGCACAGGGCAACAGAAAAGACATGGGCTTGGAGCTGCTTCCTACTAGCAGGGTGGCCTTGAGCTATGTATTAGTCCATTTTCATGCTGCACATGAAGACATACCCAAGACTGGGCAATTTACAAAAGAAGTTTAATAGACTCACAGTTCCACATGGCTGGAGAGAGTTCACAATCATGGTGGAAGGTGAAAGGCACGTCTCACATGGCAGCAGACAAGAGAAGTTGTGCAGGGAAACTCCCCTTTATAAAACCATCAGATCTCATGAGACTTATTCACTGTCATGAGAATAGCACGAGAAAGGTCCATCCCCATGACTCAATTACCTTGCACCGTGTGCCTCCCACAATACATGGGAATTGTGGGAGATACAATTCAAGATGAGATTTGGGTGGGGACACAGGCAAACCATATCAAGCTAGTTACTGAATTGCTCTGGCTTGGGTTATTTCACCTATGAAGCAGTGATACCATCTGCCTGCAGGATTGGGGGGACCATACCATGGGATTGTAGGGCATTTGGCAATTTGCACTCTGCCATTGCTTCCTAGAAAGAAAGAGGGGAGATGCTCCATGCTGTTTTGTGTGAGGGAGGACAGTGGTAGGCAGCAGGGCTTTCAGAGATGGAGCAGTCTGAGCCTGTGAGCTCTGCCACATTCTTGAGTTTCTCCGTCTGAAAATGGGCATAACAATTCTACATTGTAAGTGTGCTGGGAAGGGTAAAGCAAGCAACTTCTAGTAAGACACTATAGCCAAGTTTGGCATGCAGTAGGTGATTAATAAATGTCATCTCCTTTCCTGCTCCCCCTGTTTGGAGTTTGCCATGTGACTGACCATCCCAGCAGTAGGTTTGGAGGACAGGGTAAGGGACAGATGGCACAAATTCACCCCAATTTCATGCTTCAGGCAATCTCCTGACTTCCTGAGCCTCTCTTTTCTCATTCTTAAATGAGATTCAGCATACTTGCTCCCCTACCTCCCAGGTTAGTCAGCTTGAAAATTAAGTGAGGCAATGGATGCAGAATTCTTTGCAAAGATAAAGGGTTAGGATTCACACCAGTGCCCAAGGTTTAGGTCACTAAACCTCAAATAGGACCCTTAGCTTCCTTCTTCCCTCCCACACACATGCACCTACCCAGCTGGCACTGTAGCGACACCTCATGTATTGCGGGAAGGCAGCCTATCTGGTTGGATCACATATGGACCATCCTGACCTTATGCCATTTTTTTTCATGGACATAAAGGATAATTAGAGAAGAGGGAGCAGGCTTGGGGCAGGCTGTGGGTGGGGAGGCAGTGCTGTGCAGATGAGAAGGTTGTAGGGGATGTGCAGGGGCAAGCCACCTAGCTCAGGCTGGGGCCTGCAGCAGACATTAATACATTAATCATAGATTATTACACTACTATGCTAATAACATTCATTAGTATTCAGTAATCAATACTGAGTCAGAGTCCTAATTTGAATCTCTACATGGTTTCTGCCACACAGCCTGACCCCAGCCTGGGTTTATCATGAGGAACCCACTCCCTTCAAAGCTTACTTTATATTAATGTCTCTGACCATTAAAAAGGGTGTTCTTGGCCAGGCATGGTGGCTCATGCCTGTAATCTCAGCACTTTGGGAGGTCTAGGTGGGTCAGGAGTTTGAGACCAGCCTGGCCAACATGGCAAAACCCCATCCCTACTAAAAATACAAAAACTAGCTGGGTGTGGTGGTGGGTGCCTGTAGTCCTAACTACTCGGGAAGCTGAGGTAGGAGAATTGCTTGAACCCAGGAGGTGGAGGTTGCAGTGAGCCGAGATCGTGCCACTCCATTCCAGCCTGAGCAACAGAGCAAAACTCTGTCTCAATAAAGAAACAAAGAAAAAAAGAAAAGAAAGAGAAAGAAAGACAGACAGACAAGTGTGTTCTCCACGTCCACCCTTTCAGCAGTTTGGCAAAGTGGGGCAAGATCTGGGGACTCTGGAACCAAACTGCAGAACCCATGATCACTCACCACTGTACACTGTCCATGAGACCTTGTGAGTTACTGAACCTCTGTGTACCTCAGTTTCCTCATTTGAACTATGAGGATCCTAACAACACTTACAGGGTTATAATAGGATTAAGTGTATTAATATGGGAAACACTTAGAACAGTGCTTGGCACACACTCAGGGAAAGCCGCTTGGTATTACACTATACTATGATTTGCTTTCCCATTTGTGAAAGTATAAAAGTTGAATAATTAAAACACAGTAAAAGTAGGCCAGGCAGAGAGATAAATGAACTGTTTGCATAAACATAAATTAAGAGAGTCACACTCAACTAAGAATTATTCCCCGTTGAGAACAGCAAACATCTGGAAGGAATTAAATGAGGAAAGAGGCTGGGTGGTGGTGGTGTGTGAGCAGAGAACATGCTGTGACTGTTGGAAGGACATAATTCATTTCTGGGATGTGCAAATGATCCCAAAAAAGGGGGCTGCCCTAGGCGAGTTGATGCCCAAAGAATATTTATCCCCAAATAATTTTTGTTCTGATTAGCCCAGGCACCTGAAGTATCTTACTCCTATGAGCTGATGCATCACCTTGAAAAGGCTGCTTCTAAAATGCAAATAGACTCACATAAAAATAACGTTACCATTTTATATCTGTGAAATTCACAACATGGAAATTGTAATAGTGCAGTAAGATTGCACTGAACTCGGCACATTTTAAAATCTGTAATGTAAATGTAAATTAGTATAACTTTTTTTGAGCAGTAGTTTGGCTGGAATTTTTAAGAGTCATAAAAATGTCCATGCCTTTTGACCTACTAATCCAGCTTCTGGAAATGTATTATTAGGAAAAATTTCAAAGGGAAGGGGAGGAATCTTCCTGCATTTATTTACCATGATTGAAAAAAAGCATTCAACAGTAAGAGAATGGGTAAATTAAATGTATCCCTTTGAGGGACTCATAGGCAGTCATCAAAATCATAATTATAAAACAGAGGATAAAAAAAGCTTATAAAATGATAACAATATAATAATAATATTAGATGGGAAGAAAACCCAGAAATCAAATTATAAAGATTGAATATGCATATGAACAGAGTTAGAAAAACAAAATGAAACCAGTGTGCTCTGTTGTGGGACAGTGGAAGAATTTTCCCTTGTTTAGGTTTATGTGACTATTTGTTGTGCAATGAACAGCAATAAAAGACCCAGATGAACTCTCTGGGAAGGGGTGGATGATTGTCAGCCATCCCCATATGGACCAAGTTTCAGTCCAGTTTCCTGCTCAGGGAGCAGGGCCCAGAGCTGGTAGGTGAGGAGGCAGCCGATGGGCAGGGCTTGGAACTTCCCAGGGTGCAGAGGACTAGCTGGGCTTAGGGACCCCCACAGAGGGAAGGAGGGGCTAGGAGAGCTGGGGAAGACAGAGATAAGGAAGAAAATTGTCCACTTCAGGGTCTTGGCCCTCGGCAGATGTGGCCTTGAATCGGCCCTGGGGCTTCAATCTGGGAGGTTGCCCTGTTACTCTGAGTCATTCAAGGTCCCGGTTTGAAAACCAGAACTCAAGGTCCCAGTTTGAGAACCAAAACTCAAAGAGTTCTCACAACTTCTGATAAGCTGTGGTGTCTCTTGGAGCTCCAGGGACATCATGAGAAGAGACTGACATGAAATTATCAGGCTTTTTATTCTCCAACAGCCCTGTCTCAATACGTGGCCAGCTCCAGCCTATATCCCAAGAGATCTAAATGCTATCTGGCATGAACCTCTCAGAACCTCTCAGATTCTTACCTCTCAGGTTTTCTTACCAGAAAGAAACTTCTCAGGATTCTTACCATCTCATACTTGAGATCAAACTGCACTAAATAAATCCCATAGGAAATAGTTAAGGTCTAGATTACATGGCAGTGTTTGTGATCCTCTGAGAGCATCTTCTATTAATTTATTTTATTTATTAATTTTTTATTATACTTGAAGTTCTAGGGTACATGTGCACAACGTGCAGATTTGATACAACATGTGCCATGGTGGTTTGCTGCACGCATCAACGCATCATTTACATTAGGTATATCTCCTAATGCTATCCCTCGCCCAGTCCCCCACCCCCTGACAGGCCCTGGTGTGTGATGTTCCCTGCGCTGTATCCAAGTGATCTCCTTGTTCAATTCCCACCTATGAGTGAGAACGTGCAGTGTTTGGTTTTCTGTCCTTGTGATAGTTTGCTGAGAATGATGGTTTCCAGCTTCATCCATGTCCCTGCAAAGGACATGAACTCATCCTTTTTTATGGCTGCATAGTATTCCATGGTGTATATGTGCCACATTTTCTTAATCCAGTCTATCATTGATGGACATTTGGATTGGTTCCAAGTCTTTGCTACTGTGAGTAGTGCTGCAATAAACATACGTGTGCATGTGTCTTTATAGTAGCATGATTTATAATCCTTTGGGTGTATACCCAGTAATGGGATTGCTGGGTCTAATGGTATTTCTAGTTCTAGATCCTTGAGGGATTGCCACACTGTCTTCCACAATGGTCGGACTAATTTACACTCCCACCAACAGTGTAAAAGCATTCTTATTTCTCCACATCCTCTCCAGCATCTGTTGTTTCCTGACTTTTTAATGATTGCCATTCTAACTGGCATGAGATCATATCTCATTGTGGTTTTCATTTGCATTTCTCTGATGACCAGTGATGATGAGCATTTTTTCACCTGTCTGTTGGCTGCATAGATGTCTTCTTTTGAGAAGTGTCTGTTCATATCCTGTGCCCACTTTTTGATGGGGTGGTTTGTTTTTTTTCTTGTAAATTTGTTTGAGTTCTTTGTAGATTCTGGATATTAGCCCTTTGTCAGATGGGTAGATTGCAAAAATTTTCTCCCATTCTGTAGGTTGCCTGTTCACCCCGATGGTAGTTTCTTTTGCCATGCAGAAGTTCTTTAGTTTAATTAGATCCCATTTGTCTATTCTGGTTTTTGTTGCCATTGCTTTTGGTGTTTTAGTCATGAAGTCCTTGCCCACGCCTATGTCCTGAATGGTATTGCCTAGGTTTTCTTCTAGGGTTTTTATGGTTTTAGGTAACATTTAAGTCTTTAATCTGTCTTGAATTAATTTTTGTATAAGGTGTAAGGAAGGGATCCAGTTTCAGCTTTCTACATATGGCTAGCCAGTTTTCCCGGCACCATTTATTAAATAGGAAATCCTTTCCCCATTTCTTGTTTTTGTCAGGTTTGTTAAAGATCAGATGATTGTAGATGTGTGGTGTTATTTCTGAGGTGTCTGCTCTGTTCCATTGGTCTATATATCTGTTTTGGTACCAGTACCATTCTGTTTTGGTTACTGTAGCCTTGTAGTGTAGTTTGAAGTCAGGTAGCATGATGCCTGCAGCTTTGTTCTTTTTGCTTAGGATTGACTTGGCAATGTGGGCTGTTTTTGGTTCCATATGAACTTTAAAGTAGTTTTTTCCAATTGTGTGAAGAAAGTCATTGGCAGCTTGATGGGGATGGCATTGAATCTATAAATTACCTTGGGCAATATGGCCATTTTCACGATATTGATTCTTCCTATTCACGAGCATGGAATGTTTTTCCATTTGTTTGTGTCCTCTTTTATTTCGTTGAGCATTGGTTTGTAGTTCTCCTTGAAGAGGTCCTTCACATCCCTTGTAAGTTGGATTCCTAGGTATTTTCTTCTCTTTGTAGCAATTGTGAATGGGAGTTCACTCATGATTTGGCTTTCTATTTGTCTGTTATTAGTGTATAGGAATGCTTGTGATTTTTGCGCATTGATTCTGTATCCTGAGATTTTGCTAAAGTTGCTTATCAGCTTAAGGAGATTTTGGGCTGAGATGATGGGTTTTTCTAAATATACAATCATGTCATCTGCAGACAGGGACAATTTGACTTCCTCTTTTCCTAATTGAATACAAGGAGGCAAATTTTAAGTCTGAACAGAATACAGAAAATTCTGACAGTCGGCACTAACTGAAGATGGAGAGACTGGTGTAAACAGGGGTGCCAGGACCCTTTTTGCAATGTGACCTTCTTAGATTAAAGTGCTGGGTGGGGGAGAAGTTGAGGCAAGGCTCCAAGACCCCTTCAGCCCTGTGAGCCTCTGAGCCTAAGCTGGAATGACTTATCTCCTCCAGGGTGGCCACCACAAATGTCGTGTGCTTCCAGAAGCATCACTGAAAGATTGTAACAGCTAGTCTTTCCATGGCTAGAGAGCCCTCATAACCTATATCCCTCCTTCTCAATGTGAAATTCTGAATGAGAACTTATTCCATCTGATTTTTCTCATTGTTTGAACAAGCTGTGTACCAAGTTCCCCGATTACCTCCAAGATTTTCAAGGCGGAATTTGTTCTGTGCCTCATCTGCCCCCACCTCCTACCTATCCCACCACCAGGCCTTATTTCCCTTTCTGTGGTATGCAGAACAGAGTGGGAAACATCTGTGGACAGGACACAGCTAACAGACAATGAGCATCCCTAGACATCCCCACTCAGGATTTGTAGCATACCTGAGTCAGAACAGTCCACGACCTCCCAGGACATACAAGGATACTAGATTCTAACGATGAAGACACACATCACTCTTCTTAGTATTATGCAATAGCTGCTTATAACCAAGAAAAGGGAACCCTCCAAGAGGAAGGGATGGGGGATCACTGGGATGGGTTTTTTGCTGAAGAGGAAATAGAGGATCTAGAAGAAGAAGTAGGGCTGGGTGCAGTGGCTCACACCTGTAATCCCAACACTTTGGGAGGCTGAGGCGGGCAGATCACGAGGTCAAGAGATCGAGACCATCCTGGCCAACATGGTGAAACCCCATCTCTATTAAAATACAAAAATTAGCTGGGCATGGTGGCATGCACCTGTAGTCCCAGCTACTTGGGAGGCCAAGGCAGGAGAATCACTTGAACCCGGGAGGTGGAGGTTGCAGTGAGCCAAGATCACACCACTGCACTCCAACCTGGCGACAGAGCGACAGAGTGAGACTCTGTCTCAAAAAACAAAACAAAACAAAACAAAAACAAATAAAAAACACAACAAACAACACGAAGTAGAAGACGCAGAGAAGGAGCATATCAATATAAAAGCAGTCTTCATTGGATTGTGTCTGTCCAATCATGGACTCTGATTGGGTGACAAGTATTGAGACAGGGCTGTTGGAGAATGGAAAGCTTGATAATTTCATGTCAGTTTCTTCTCATGATGCCCCTGGAGCTCCAGGAGACACTGTGGCTTATCAGAAGTCATGAGAACACTCCAAGAACACCCAGACAGGCTGTTGGCACAGCACGTGAGCAGAAGGGAAAGGGCCCCAAACTCAGGAGGCCAGAAAATAGACACGATGGCCTTGAGCTTGGCTGAGTCTGCTGCCAGGGTGCTCTTCCTTTAGGCAGTCCTGGAGCTGACTTGAGGGGAAGCCCTCAGGCTCTGGAGCAAGCATTCTTAGTTAAGGTTTACTTGCTGTAAATTTTTACCCTGGGCAATGCTAATAGCTATAACTGTAAAAGGGGATAAGAATGGTACTGCCTTAGTCTGTTCAGGCTGCCACAACAAAATACTGTAGACTGGGTAATTTACAAACAACAAATGTATTGCTCATGGTGCTCATGGTTCTGGAGGCTGGGAAGTCCAAGATAAAGGTGCCAGCAGATTCATGTCTGGTGAGGGCCTGTTTCTCATGGATGGTGCCTTCTATGTGTCCTCACATGGCAAGAAGGGCAAACAGCTCCCTCGAACCTCTTTTATAAAGTCGCTAATCTAATACGTGAGGGCTCTGCCCTCGTGACTCAATAACCTCCTAAAGACCCCCTCTCTTACTATGAATTTGGTGATTAAGTTTCCACATTTGAATTTTGGGGGGCATATTCAGATTGCAGCAGGTACCCACCCCCTAAAGTTGAAAGGATAACACCACCCAACATCTTAAGCTGACCTACATGAAACTGCTGATATGCAACTGCTTTTCAACATTTGCAACTGGCAGTTTCATAGGGGTCCACTGAATTAACTCATGATAGTTACACTAGAACAGCAGGTCACAAACTTGTCTGCACATTAGAATTACTTCTGGATCTTCTAAAAATTCCAAAGCCCAGGTCACACCCCATACCAATTCAATCACAATTTCTGCAGGTGAGGCACCTAGCCAGGTGATCTAATGTGCAGGCAGGTTTGGGGACCACTGGTTTAGCACAATGCCTGGGATCTGGTAAAGTGCTCAGCACACCACCTCTGCTTTTTATTCGTCTATCATTTATTGAGCACCTACTGCATGCCAGGCTCTGGCTGGGTTCGCCTCTTGTCACCCGGGGTCTTCCTCCCCAGCGGTGCTCACGTTTCCTCTCCTCCTCCTCTGCAGTGTCCAGGCCGCGCAGCTCCCCTGACGACCTGAAGGCCCTGACTCGCAATGTGAACCGGCTGAATGAGAGCTTCCGGGACTTGCAGCTGCGGCTGCTGCAGGCTCCGCTGCAAACGGACCTGACGGAGCAGGTGTGGAAGGTGCAGGACGCGCTGCAGAACCAGTCGGACTCGCTGCTGGCTCTGGCGGGCGCAGTGCAGCGGCTGGAGGGCGCGCTGTGGGGGCTGCAGGCGCAGGCGGTGCAGACCGAGCAGGCGGTGGCCCTGCTGCGGGACCGCACGGGCCAGCAGAGCGACACGGCGCAGCTGGAGCTGTACCAGCTGCAGGTGGAGAGCAACAGTAGCCAGCTGCTGCTGCGGCGCCATGCAGGCCTGCTGGATGGGCTGGCGCGCAGGGTGGGCGTCCTTGGCGAGGAGCTGGCCGACGTGGGCGGCGTGCTGCGCGGCCTCAACCACAGCCTGTCCTACGACGTGGCCCTCCACCGCACGCAGCTGCAGGACCTGCGGGTGCTGGTGAGCAACGCCAGCGAGGACACGCGCCGCTTGCGCCTGGCACACGTGGGCATGGAGCTGCAGCTGAAGCAGGAGCTGGCCGTGCTCAACACGGTCACCGAGGACCTGCGCCTCAAGGACTGGGAGCACTCCATTGCCCTGCGGAACATCTCCCTCGCCAAAGGTACGGCCAGGCCCTTGCTGCCTCCACCCACCGCCCCTCCTGATGGGGTCTTCCTCCTGCACGCCCCTCCCCAAGGACCCAGGAGTACCCCACCCCCACCCCATCCCCAAGTGCACTTGCCATTCCCCCCACATACTCTCTCTTTTAAGTCTTGCCCTACAGGACTCTGCAATTTTCTGCCCAAATGGCATGTACACACTTCCAGGGCTTGCACAGGTCTCTTCCCAGGTAAACCTCCCTCAGGTAGACAGCAGATTCAGTGGCCACTCTTCTAGGTGTGAGAGTTTGCTCCAGCGGTGGCTAATGGGAGCCTGGTGGTCAGAGCTTGCATGGGTGTGCTGGAGCCTCCAAGAGCTTGAGGCTGGGGGCAGAACAACCGGCTCAGGCCGGAAGTAGAGAGGGGCTCCTCTAGTGTCATTCACAGGGTGGAGAT
Organism: Symphalangus syndactylus; assembly: GCF_028878055.3. Lineage (NCBI taxonomy): Eukaryota > Metazoa > Chordata > Mammalia > Primates > Hylobatidae > Symphalangus > Symphalangus syndactylus. Next base: position 120,846,734 of record NC_072432.2, on the reverse strand, counting down.
CTGGAGTTGGAGAATTCCGAACTTGAACCTGGCCATCTAGGGTGTTGGGAAGACTTATTCATTTAGGCAAAAGAACATATTTCATTGAACGATCTGTTGGTTTTATCTGTAACTGTTTGTTTTGTTTTGTATTTTGTTTGTTTGTTTTTGTGTGGTTTTTTTTTTTTTTTTTTGAGACGGAGTCTCACTCTGTAGCCCAGGCTAGAGTGTAGTGGCGTGATCTTGGCTCACTGCAAGCTCCACCTCCCGGGTTCACGCCATTCTCCTGCCTCAGCCTCCCAAGTAGCTGGGACTACAGGCGCCCTGTAACTGTTTTTTTTGTTGTTGTTGTTGTAGTTGTTTCATTTTTATTTTCAAGTTGGGGTCTGGCTCTGTTGCCCAGGCTGGAGGGCAGTGGTGTGATCATGGCAGCCTTGAACTCCTGGGCTTAAATGATCCTCCTGCCTTAGCCTTCCAAGTAGTTAGAACTGCAGGTGCACGCTGCCATGCCCCGCTACGTTTTTTTTGTTTGTTTTTGTTTTGTTTTTTGTTTTTTGTTTTTTGTTTTTGAGATGGAGTCTCACTCTGTCTCTCAGGCTGGAGTTCAGTAACATGATCTCGGCTCACTGCAACCTCCACCTCCCAGGTTCAAGCGATTCTCCTGCCTCAGACTTCTGAGTAGCTAGGATTACAGGTGTGCGCCACCACTCCTGGCTAACTTTTGTATTTTTAGTAGAAGACGGAGTTTCACCATGTTGGCCAGGCTGGTCTCAAACTCCTGACCTCAGGTGATCCTCCTGCCTTGGCCTCCCAAAGTGCTGGGATTACAGGCATGAGCCACTACATCTGGCCAGTTTTTAAAAAATTATTACTTTTTAGAGATAAGGTCTTGCTATGTTGCCTAGGCTGGTCTTGAACTCCTGGCCTCAAGTGATCCTCCCACCTTGGTTTCCCAAAGTGCTGGGACTATGGAATGCCAGTCCATTTGTAATCGTAACTATAATGGCAAAAATGCAAAAATGTATGGGCCTCCATTGTACTCGTGCTGTGGGCCCTCAAATGATAGAACCTAGAGACCCAAATCCCTTCCTTTACTCCTGACAAACTGGTCCCCTTCCCTCCCCCAATTCCTTCCTGCTGCACTCACCATCAGAAACACCTTTCATGAAATGCACTTGCCCCACATCATCCCCCTGCTCAAAGCCCACTGTGGCTCCCCAAGGCCCACTGGGTTCATTAGAAATTCCTTAGTCTGCCATCAGCACAAATAATACCATTGTGAGCATCTAGTATGTGTTACCTACTGTGCCAGGTGTATCTCGTGTGGGCATCTTTTGAAAACAATGGCTCTCCAAGGGAGTGATGTTTTCCCTATTCTATTGACAAGCACACTGAGATTTGGGAAGCTTCCATAGCTTGCCCACAGCCGCAGGGCCAGGAGGTGATGGAGCAGCATTTACATGCTGGCCTTTCTGATCCCAGAGCTAGTGTGCTTCCCATTGCTTCCCTATCCTGCCCTGCCTGCCTTCTCTTCCACTGCCGCTCATGCTAGGGGGCACAGAGAGAACTGCTGCAGGGGCCAGTGAGCAATGTCAAGGAGTAGAGACTGCAATGTCAGGGGAGTGTTAGGGGCTATGGCAGGTCTAGCCCATTTTTGCCAGGCTGGAAGGTGGGCCGAGGTTGCCAAGGTCTGCCTGTGTTTCAGACGAAACCAGAAACATGTGATGTTCTCTAAATATTTAGTTGTTTAACTCAAGGGCCGTACATGGTCTTGCTGTGGGTGAAGCATCTAGTCTAGTGGGGCACATCTCGTCACTGCCCTGGAAGCACAGTTCACCTTCCCCACTGACAGCTGTGCTCCAGAGGCTCCTGCACTTGCAGGGCCCTCCTCCTCCTCCTCCTTCACCTCTTCCTCTTCCTTCTCCTCTTTCTCTTCCTCCTCCTCCTTCTCTTCCTCCTCCTCCTTCTCTTCCTCCTCCTCCTTCTCTTCCTCCTTCTTCTCTTCCTTCTCCATTCCCTCCTCCTCCTCTTCCCCCTCTTCCTCTTCCCATCCCCTTATTCCTTCTCCTCCTTTTCTTCCTTCTCCTCCTCCTCCTCCTCTTCCTTCTCCTCCTCCCTTCTCTCCTCCTCCATTCTCTCCTCCTCCCTTCTCTCTTCCTCCTCCCTTCTGTCTTCCTCCTCCATTCTCTCCTCCTCCTCTATTCACTCCTCCTCCTCCCAATCCTCCTCCTTCTCCTCCTCCTCCCAATCCTCCTCCTTCTCCTCCTCCTCCTTCTCCTGTTCCTCCTTCTCCTCCTGCTTTTCCTCCTCCTTCTCCTTCCCCTCCTCCTCCTTTTCTCTTCCTCCTCCTTCTCCTCCTCCTTTTCCTCCTCCTTCTCCTCTTCCTTCCCCTCCTCCTCCTCTTCTCTTACTCCTCCTCCTCCCCCTCATCTTCCTCCTCTTTCTTCCCCTCCTCCTCCTCTTCTTCCCTCTCCTCTTCCCTTTCTTCCTTATCCTCTTCCTTCCCCTCCTCCTCTTTCTCCTCTTCCTCCTCCTTTTCTGCCCTTTCTTCCTTCTCTTCCTCCTCCTTTCTTCTCCTCCTCCTCCATTTTCTCCTCCTCCTCCCTTCTCTCCTCCTCCCTTCTCTCCACCTCCTCCCTTCTCTCCTCCTCCTCCTTTTCCTCCTCCTTCCCCTCCTCCTCCTTTTCTCTTCCTCCTCCTTCTCCTTTTCCTCCTCTTTCTCCTCTTCCTCCTCCTCTTCCTCCTCCTCCTCCTCTTCCTCCTCCTTCTCCTTCTCCTCCCTTCTCCTTCTCCTCCTCCTCCTTCTCCTCCTCCTCCTCCTCCTTCTCCTCCTCCTTCTCCTCCTCCTCCTCATCTTCCTCCTCCTCCTTCTCCTCCTCCTCTTCCTCCTCCTCCTCTTCTTCCCTCTCCTCTTCCCTTTCTTCCTTATCCTTTTCCTTCCCCTCCTCCTCCTCCTTTCTCTTCTTCCTCCTTTTCCTCCACCCTTTCTTCCTTCTCCTCCTCTTCTTCCTCCTCCTCCTTCTCTTCTTCCTTTCCCTGCTCCTCTTTATCCTCCTCATCTTCTTCCTTTTCCTCCTCCTCCTCTTCCTCCTCCTGCTCCCCCTCCTCTTCCTCCTCCTTCTCCTCCTCTTCTTCCTTCTCTTCATCTTCCTTCTCTTTCTCCTCCTTTTCCTCTTCCTCTTTGCCTTTTCCTCGTTGCCCTCCTCTTCCTCCTCCACGCCCACCCAAATCCTACTGAACCCCCCCAACCTTTCTAGCTCCCTGAAGTCTCCCTCTTTTGAGTTTCTGCATTTATCAGAGGGAAAGTATAATGATGGGGCCCTCTGCATCCTTTCCAGTTTACACAGCCCTTTTGTGTACCCTGTTTGGTTTTAAAATGGGACCTGAGGAGAATCTATGAGGTCGTTTAAGGCAGATGATGTAGAGGGCAGGGTAGGATTTTGGCAGGAAAACAACTGAGGCTCAGGGAGGAAGTCCCTGCCTTACTCAAGGCCTCATGGCTGGTAATGAGCCAGCTTTAATAAGATGTAATTTACATGCCATGAAATCCCCCCTTTTTAGGTGTACAGTTCAATGATCAGGACCTTTAAGCCCAATGCCGGATTTTCATTCTGTTACCCCATAGTCCACCTGGATCTGTGTGTCTCTGTGTCCCCCAGCATTAAGAGTGCAATGCACATAACTGAGACCCAATATTTGTAAAAGCAACTATTAAATCTTGACACTGGACGATCAGAGGCTTCCCCTACACAGTTCGGTTTCCTGGTCCTGGGTCACTTTGGGCCTTCACATCCCAGAAATCAAAGGAGGGAAGGAGGTAGAATTTATTCTTCCAAACCCATGCCCCTGGGATCTTAGCTTTTCCTGTCTTCTCTTTTCCTGGACCTCCCTTGCCCCTAGCAGGGATTAGTGTTCAGGAACTAACTAATAATATTAAAGGACAATTACAGTGAATTATGACCTATAATGAGGCAGGCATTTTGTAGACATGAATTCTCAAATAGACATTCAAGACCACGAATCCTCACATCCTGCAAAAGGGTCTTATTGCCCACTTTATAGATGAGAAGCCTGAATAGCCTTCCCACTGTTTCTTAGACAACTGGCAAGCGGTAAAGCCAAGATCTAAATTGGCTCTGCCTGGCCCAGAAACCCTGGTTGTTGGGATGGAAGCATTTTGCTTCCGAGCTGTAAGCAGTGAAGAGAGGAGAGCGTGTTCCCTGTATTTGAGGCAATTTCCAGGCCCTTCCTCTTCCAAGCTAGAGACGTCACCATGCCTCCTGCTAATGTACCCTCTCAGGCCTCCCCAGACACTTCACATCCGGGTTCTTTCATTTGTAAGTCCAATCTCCTTGGCTCAAACTGAAACTGCCCTGGGTCACTCATTTGCCAGAGTTCTTCTGGTGGGATCATCAATGTAGTCTTTCTTTGGTCCTCAAACTAAGTTTTACACTCAGTTCTCTTGAACTGGAAGTTTCATCTTAGTCCTGCTTTCTTGTCTTTAAGCTTTGGATTCTTGATGGGTGTGTCCATCTATTCAGGCTGCCATAACAAAATACCATAGACTGGGCCATTTATAAGCAACAGAGGTTTATTGCTCACAGTTCTAGGACTGGGAAGTCCAAAATCCGGGGGCCAGCAGAGTTGGGTCCTGTTTGGGGCCAGCTTTCTGGTTCACAGTTGGCAACTTCTTGCTGTGTCCTCACTTGGTGGAAGGGATGGGGCAGCTCCCTGGAGTCCTCTTTATAAGGATGCTGATCCCATTCACAAGGGCCTCACCCTCATGACTCATCACTTCTCAAAGGCCCTGCCTCCTGATACCATCGCCTTGGTGATTAGGTTGCAACATATGAATTCAGGGGGGATGCAAACATTCAGATCACTGCACTGGGGCTGCTGGCTCTTCACAGTTTGACAGCGCTTGGGCCTCCAGCTCATTATCGCCACTGCATCTAGGGTCTTTCCTACCTCCCTGTCTCTGTTGCCAGGTGCCTGGTAGTTATTATTAAAAAGATTCCTGCTGGTATATCTGAATGTATTTACCATGCAGCCTTAGCAAGATCAAACTCTACCCTGGCTTTTGAACAAGGGCTAGGTCACTAGAAAAGCTTCCAGGCATTCCCATACTGCTGTCTGCAGTGGCCTTTCTGCCCTAGCTTTGTCTAGTTCCTCTATTAAGGTTTTTAAACACACACATATCCACACCTACATACATACACAAACATACACACACATATATATGCATACCTGCAAATATACAGACATAAACACACATACCCATGTGTACACATGTTTGCACATACACATATACATACGCACATACAAACGTTCATGTACATACACATGCACACGTATATACATACATATGAACACATATACACACACACATACACGCACATACATATACACATACACTCACCACACTCTCATGCTTTGCTCTTTCCTGGCTGAGAAGTCACAAATACTCAACTATGTGTATTTTTTCAAATATGAGCTTATTTACATTATTCCTGAGCTTGACCCGAATGGTTTTTATTCTCTTACTTTGTTATACAGTTTTTGATGAGCTTTGTCTCCAGTTTCTCTCTTGTGAATATCTGCAGTGGGAGTTCTATTTTCTGTTTTGGATTTTTAGCATTAATCAGGTCTGTTGAAATCTGCCTGTGGGTTTGAAAGAAGCAGAGAACTTAGATCATCACAGAGGAGAAGCAGCCCAAGAGGGGAAAGGTAACCAGAGAGGGGAGGCAGCCCAGGAGGCGAAAGATAACCAGAGAGGGGAGACAGCCCAGGAGGCGAAAGGTAACCAGAGAGGGGAGGCAGCCCAGGAGGGGAAAGGTAACCAGAGAGGGGAGGCAGCCCAGGAGGGGAAAGGTAACCAGAGAGGAGAGGCAGCCCAGAAGGGGGAACATGAGCAAAGTCACATTCAGATGGCTCTCTTTGGCAAGGATGCAGGTTTTCTGGAATCGCAGCATTTGGATGGAGTGGCAATAGATCTGAAATCATCCAGTCCACTCTTTTTGCTTTGTAGTTGAGGATCCTGAGGCCAGAGAGAGGAGATGATTGGCCAAAGTCACAAAACCATCCAGTGACCTGGCTGGGACGAAAAAATACATCTCGATTCATGAAAACAAGTTCGCAAAGCAGATTTATCTGTGGGCTGATTTCGTGAGAAAAAACACAATCTATTAGAGATTCCAGTTCAGCAAATATTTATAAAGGGATGGCGTCACAGAGTGGGGCTTTGGATTCCAGGCTAACACTGGAACTCGGGCTTCTGGGTGGTAGGGACCTGCTGAAAGTGGGGAACATCTGTGAATGGAGTGACAGGTAAAGTGGCCTTTCTGCTCTACTGAGGGCTGGGGAGCATGGCCTGGGCCGAGGTCCCTGGGACATTGTATGGTGAGCCAAGCTCTCATCTCTCCTCCCACACGGACTCTGCTGGGAAGGGGGTGGAGTTGCCCCCAACCCCGCCCACCACCCTCCCTCGGGGCTCGGAGGACTGTAGCAAGGGCAGTCCCAGCATCTTTCTGGGCCTGAGTCTCCTTGGCTGTGAAATGGGGCTGACAGTGCCTGCCTTGTCCACTTCTCAGGGTCACAGAGAGATGCCTTAAATGATGAAAAAAAAGAGACCTCACAATTGTAAAGGTGATAGGGGGGGCTGACAATCCAGGCCCTGGTGACTTGAGGGTCCTGGAAGTGGAGCCGTTTGCTGAGCCACTCCACCCTGTGAGCTGGCCTGTGGTTAGCATGGTTCTGGGGGTGGTTTTGACTGTACTGCTGGCTCCAGGCCAGGCTCATCAGCTGTCCTCATAGTTTACTCTTGGCACATCAGTTCCTGGATTCCAGCACATGCAGGTCCCCTACCCCATCATGTGTTCTGGGATCAGGGAAGGGAGAAGGCATGGGTTTCCCCTCATTGGCTGATCCCCAGGAAAACCCTGATGCTTCTCCTGAATGCCTGGTCCCAGACCCTTCATCCCATTGGGAAGATGCTTCTGGTGGGAGCAACTGCACTAGGGGGAGCATGAGGGGAGTGGGCTATATGAGTGGACAGAGCCTGAGCAGGGACTCCAGGACCCTGCTCCTCCTTGTCCCAGCCACCTCCATGCCCTGGCCTGCCCTGGTGACAGAAGAGGTGAGAAATAGGATGGTATAGAAAGTTGAGAAGTGAAAAAGCTCCCCTGGGTACCTCTTGGAACAACAGATGTCATGGCACTTCTGCTACTGCACATTAGTCATTCTTCAGATCCTGATTGTGTGCTGGGCATGTGCAAGGCACATGCCACAGACAGTGCCCTACAGAAGGTTCTGTCCTCCTTGGGAACCACAGTTCGAGGTGGGGGATAGTGCCCAGGGAGTGGGCAGAGGCCACCTGACCAGGCTCCGGGTGCTCCCACAGGGGCGTTGTGCATGAGGATCTCCCTACCTCCTTCTAGCTCTGAGATTTGGGGGCTCTGCCCATGGTACACTAAGAGACCAGAAGCGTGGGTGTATTCGTCTGTTCTCACACTGCTAATAAAGACATACCTGAGATTGGGTAATTTATAAACAAAAAGAGGTTTTATGGACTCACAGTCCACATGGCTGAGGAGGCCTCACGATCATGGCAGGAGGCGAAGGAGGAGCAAAGGCACATCTTACATGGCAGCAGGCAAGAGAGTGTGTGCAGAACTCCCCTTTATAAAATCGTCAGACCTCATGAGACTTGTTCACTATCAAGAGAATGGCAAGGGAAAGACCCACCCCCATAATTCAGTTACCTCCCACTGAGTCCTTCCCACAACACACAGGAATTATGGGAGCTACAGTTCAAGATGAGATTTGGGTGGGGACACAGCCAAACCAAATCAGTGGGCATGAAAGCAGTCTCAGGACTAAGAGGGACTGGACTGTTAGGATTTGGCTAATGTTCGGGGACACCATGAGGAGAGCATTTGTGCAGAGGTGGAGGAAGATTGGTGACCATGAGCACTGAGCTGTAAGTTTGCAGCAGAAGGGGTCAGATTGTGAGTGATCTGCAGGGGCCTTGACAGGGGAAGCTGTGCCTATGGTGCAGTGAGGGGCCTTCCCGTGCTCCGAGTCCCTTTGGTTGCTTTGTTATTTCAGAGAGATAGATCAGACAGCAAGGCACACATGGGCTGGAGAGAGATGGAGACAGAGAGGTTCTTATAAAGGCCAGAGCCAGGCCATAAGGACCTGACGAGGGTGGAGGCAGTGAGGAAGGAGGTGGAGACATGAGAAGGACCTTCCTTTATGAGAAGCCTCGAATCACAGATGCATGTGGCTGGAAAGGGGTGCAAAAGGGGGACAGGAAAGAAGAATCAGAGCCGGCTCAAGATTTCCAGCTTGGGTTTCTGAAGAAAGGATTGTGTTAGTAAACACACTAAAAAGTCAAATCCTGAGATTGCTTCACCTACAGGCAGCATCAGTGATTTAAAGATACACTTGGTTCTCGGAGCCCCTGGCGGCTTGGCCCCTCGAGGCTCTGGCCAAATCATCAGCCCTTCTGAGTAAGCCAGGCCTGTACCACCTGAGGATGTGAGGAAGGCTTGGGAATTGGTGACCACCTTTACTGCCCACCCCACCTTCTTCCCAGTTAATCTCTAGTAAAGACTTTCATAACCACATAGTTATGTTTTAAAAAAAATCCATCTGTAGCATGTTCTTGAGACCTGCCTCTCCTTGGATGACCCAGCCAAACTCCACAGGGTGATTTCAGGTGCGCCGGGAATACCCGGAAGTTGTCATCCTATAGTGGTTCTGACGAGGTGTTATGCAAAGTGAGGAGGCATTATGCAAAGTGAGGTGATCGGGATGGCCCCCCTCACTCAAGGCTTTGAAGCCCTTCTCTAGTCATCATGCCACTGAATCCACTCAGTCCTCGCTACAACTGCACATTTAATAGAATCTGAACTTGAACCTAAGACTCAATATCCATACTCAATGCCCACCTTCCAGATGATGCCTACCACCCAGAGGCCCTACATCAGGGTCTTTGGGCAGCATCCTCCCTTGGCGAGAGTGACTCTTGGGAAGACCCCCCTGCAGGTTGCACCTGCATCTGAGGGACAGGTGAAATTGGAGGGTGCAGTCCCTTGCATCTGTGACCAGCTCGGTTCCTGGAGCACCTGGGGTGGCGGAGGCAGAGAAGAGAGAAGGGTGAGCATCCAGCCCAGCAGCAGAGATGCAGGCACCCTCTCCCAGTCCCCTTTGCCACAGCCTTGGCCTTGGCCTTGGCCTTAAGGGGAGATCGCTGGAAAGGGGTAGTGGAACACATTTGCTTCCTGACTCCACCCTTCATTTCTGCGCCATCTTTGGTCTATTCCCAACAGGTTCTCTGACTCTATCCTGTGGTCTGAAAACTGGGATCACAAAACCTAGTCCTTCTTATATCATTTGTATTACTTGTGAATTGAAGAATTGTTGACTACTTTTTTCCCTGAGTGCGTGCCATGGAATTATTAAATATCTGTCAAGTTTGGTTAGGTCTGAGGACAGTGCCAGTGTGAGGGAAGTATCAGTACATCTCGATCTTGGCTGGCTGGTTGTTTTGTATGTATTATTAACACCTTCTGATCTCATATACTCATTCATTCATCAAATATTTATTGTGCAAGACGTTACTGCTGGGCTGTGAGTCTGTGTGTTTCGATTTCCTGGGGCTGCCATAACAAAGCATCATGAAATTGGTGGTTTAACAGAAGCTTATTTTCTCACAGTTCTGAAGACTCAAAGTCTGAAATCAAGGTATCCACAGGGCCACGTTACCTCTTAAAGCTCAGTGGGAGGACCCTTCCTTGGCCCTTCCCAGCCGCTGGTGCTTGCTGGCAATTCTTGGTGTTCCTTGGCTTGGGAATGCGTCACTCCAATCTCTGTCTCTGTTGCCACGTGTGCCCTCATATCTCTGTGTCTCTGTTTTCCCTTCTATAAGGACACCAGCCATTGCACTGAGGACTGCCCTACCCCAGTATAACCTCATCTTAACTAATTATGTCTGCAAAGACAATATTTCCAAATGAAGTCATATTCTGAGGTTCCTGGTAGACATGAATTTAAAGGGGAAGGGACACTATAAAGGCCATTTTTCATGGTCCTCCTTTTCTTCTTTCTTTCTTTCTTTCTTTTTTTTTTTTTTTTTTTGAGACAGAGTTTCACTCTTGTCACCCACACTGGAGTGTAATGGCACAATCTCGGCTCACAGCAGCCTCTGCCTCCCAGGTTCAGGCGATTCTCCTGCTCAGCCTCCAGAGTAGCTGGGATTACAGGCGCCCACCACCACGCCTGGCTGATTTTTGTATTTTTAGTAGACACGGAATTTCACCATGTTGGCCAGGCTGGCTTCGAACTCCTGACCTCAGGTGATCCACCCTCCTCGGCCTCCCAAAGTGCTGGATTACGGGCATGAGCCACTGCACCTGGCCCCATGGTCCTCGTTTTCTCTTGAAAAGCAGCAGGAGGTGAGAGCTTGGAGTCTGAGTCTTCACAGCAGGTATAGGGATGTAAAGGGTGTGGTCCTGTCTCAGAGAGCTGGCAATTTTCTTAGGAAGGACGGGACACAGTCACTATGATAAGAGGACAAGGCAGGGTGAGATTACTTGTCAAATGGCACCAAGCACATGCATTCAAGCAGCTCACACTAACTTTCAGCACGCTGGGTCAGAGAGGGTTTTGCAAGGAAGGGGCAGTGAGCCACCTTAGAGCTGGTAGTGACTGGAGGAGGTTTGGCAGGGAGGGCTCATGGGCTCACTAGCTTGGGAACAGCAGGTGTGACAAAGGCTGGCAAGAAGATTCTGCAACTGGTGAGATGTCTAGCCCTGTGGGTGTTGCAGAGTGGATGTGGGCAGGTCACATGTAGGTTGAAACCACAGCTGCCTCACTCACTCACTGCCTGTGTGGTCTCAGATGAGTAACTGCGGCACACGGCACTGTCGTGGGGACTGTATCCAATCACATATGACAGAATCCCTGCCACGTGGGAGACCCAGCCTGGAGGGCAGCCCCACTCGGGAGAGATTAGAAACCCCTCTTCCATCCAAGTGCAAAAGCCAGACATCTGAGCATGACGCTGGCCTCTTCCTCCCCAACTTTCACCAAAGTCAGTCTCTTCTACTTCCTAAGCAGCTTTTGTATGTGTCCCTGACATCCCTCTGATGGCCGCATTCATCATCCAGGGGTCTCACTTCCCACCTGGCTGGACTGAAGGCTCTGTCTCGGCCTCCCTCCTGTTCTCACCCAGTTTCCACACTACAGCCTGAGCCGTCTTCCTCGTGTGCACATCTGGTTGAGTTCTTCTCTCAGGCACCTCTGTGGCCTCTGGTGCCCTCAGGAGGGGTTGAGTCCAACACTCAGGCCGGGTCTCTAAGAGCCCCACTTTCTCATCCCAGTGTGTCCCCACCTCTTATCCTGCTGTGGCTTACTATCTCTGTCTTCATTTTCAGCCTTGTAGGGATTGTTCCCTCTGCCTGGAACTGTCCCTTTTCACTCTTAGCCCAGGCTGCCACAACAAAATACTATAGACTGAGCTGCTGAAACAACAGGCATTTATTTCTCACAGCTCTGGAGGCTGAAAGTCCAGGATCAGGGTGTGGCAGGGCTGGGTTCTGGTGAGGACTCTCTTCCTGGTGTGCAGACTGCTGCCTTCTTGCTGTGTCTGTTTGAGAGAGAGAGAGAGAACTTCCTGGTGTCTTTTCTTATAAAACCACTAACCCTATGCGGGCTGACCCCCGTGACTTCATCAAAACCTCATCACCTCCCAAAGACCCCACCTCTTAAAACTGTCACATTGGGGACTAGGGATTCAACATATGGTTTTGGGAGGGGACACCCATATTCAGTGTGTGTGTGTCCCTCTCCCACCCCTCTGTTTACTTAGCTAACTCCTGTTTCTCTTTGAGATTTCACTTTGGATATTACTTCTTCCAGGAAGCCTTTCCTGATGCCCCCTGAGACTGGGCTGGGGGTTTCCTGTGAGTTTCCAAAGCTAATGCTGCCCCTTCCTCTCCTCAGGGCATTTTGTTTCCTCTGCAGGTGACCTGGTCCTGTTCCAGAACGGAGCCCCCTAACCTCAGTGCTGTTTTTGCCTTTCCAGGGCCACCGGGACCCAAAGGTGATCAGGGGGATGAAGGAAAGGAAGGCAGGCCTGGCATCCCTGGATTGCCTGGACTTCGAGGTAACGGGCGTGCCCCTGGGAGGGACCTGGGAGAGATCCCCAATCCATCTCTACCCCCTACTTTCTTGATGGTATAAATGCCAGGGCTCCCCAGGGGAGTGCCCAATCAACTCTGCCTCAAACGCTCTGTTCCAACAAGAGACTAAGAGGTTGCTGGTGTCACGGTGGGATGCAGTGCATACTTTCTCTTAGCAAGTGCCACAATCTGAAGGACAAGGTACAGGACAGGCCTGCAGCTCCCTGAAGCCCCCTCCCAGCCCAGGAGCCAGGGTCTGTGTGAGCAGAGCATGCAGAAGGAGTTGGAGATGTTTTGAGATCCAGACCAACCCTTCAAAGATGCTGTCCCGTCAGCGTTTCCTGATCACCAGCCACCTGCCACCCTCCCGCCCCACCATGACTCCTGCTGACCCTGCCTAGGTCTATGAATGGGTCATGAATACCTATCCCTTCCCCTTTTGACCCATCCCTCCCCATCCTGCTGCACACAGCGACAGCCCTGAAGAGCCAGTGGCTGGTGGGGAGGGTACTTTGGGCCTTCTAGAAAGACAAGGTTCTTCTTAGACTCACTGTCTCCCAAGCTCCCGTTGAGTTTCTTCGTTGTACCTTGCCTGCCAGTCTGTCCATTCCTGAGCCTGTGCTGCATGCAACATTTTGCTGGGAGACTGTTGTCTTCTAAGTGATGGAAGAAAAGGAAATAGAGGGAGAAAGGTGTCTGGTTATTTATTTTAGGAATTAAACCTCCAAACCATCTGCTTCCACAGTAGAGGAGACAGTGCCTGGAGGAAGGAAAGCTCCCAGCCCAGTCTCTACTCCTGGCCCTCCCCTCTCAGGGAACCTCCCTAAAGTCAGCACTGAGGCTGCTCAGGGGCTCCTGGGGCTCTGCAACTGAATTTTCTGCCCTAGCGAATCATAAGATAGGGAGCCTGGGGCATACCTTGTGTTAGATCGAGAATTCTGTGGCAGTGGAGCTGTTGGACTCTGGGAACAGATACGTTGTATTAGGAGGGAAAAGGAGGAAACCCGATCAGCTCTCTCTGGGAAACCTGTCTTCTTCCAGCCATTGGACCTTCGGACTAGAGGAGTAATTCATTACTGGGAGACAGATTTCTCCAAGTCCCAGAAAAAGCCCAAAGCAAACCAACTCCTATTCCAAGCAGGAAAGAACAATTAGTCAGTTAATTAAGGGTGCTCTGCTTTGCAGAGATAACTACTCGCTTAGGCCAGGCCTCACGGGGGCCAGGGCTCTCACTCTGTCCAGCACTTGTTTATGCTGGCTCTGCATGGCGCCGGCACCGTCACCACAGGAGGTGGCCAAGGGGCCTCATGGCCAAGAGCCCTGGGGCTTGATTGGCAGCAGGCCATCCATTTACTGACCTTGCCTCCAATCCCTTTTGCTATACCTCCCTGTGTGTATGCAAGGGAAGGGATCTTTTTGTGTTTTTTTTTCCTTAAATAAAATGAGAAGCTATTTTTTCTTCCTCCCACCCCCCTCCCTAAGTACCAGTAAGCCCTGTTGATCAGCATGAAGTGATGCTGACCAACCATGATCTCTCATTTCAGCAAGAGCAGGGCTCAGATCCTGCCTCCAACCCTGCTGTGTGACCTTGGGCAGTTTACTTAATCTCTCTGAGCTCTGACTGGCTCATTTGTAACACAGGCAGAATAATCCCTCCCAGTGTGTTGTGATGATTAAATGAGATACTTTATGAAAAGCATCCAGAGCAGGGCCTGGCACATAGAAAGCGCTCAAAAAAGTGTTTGCTGATTCTAGGCCAGGCACGGTGGCTCATGCCTGTAATTCCAACACTTTGGGAGGCCAAGGCAGGCAGATCACTTGAGGACAGGAGTTTGAGACCAGCCTGGCCAACATGGTGAAACCCTGTCTCTACTAAAAATACAAATATTAGCTGGGCATGGTGGCGTGTGCCTGTAATCCCAGTTACTCGGGAGGGTGAGGTGGGAGGATTGCCTGAACCTGGGAGGCAGAGGTTGTAGTGAGCCGAGATCATGCCACTCCAGCCTGGGTGACAGAGTGAGACTTTGTCTCAAAAAAAAAAAAAGTGTTTGCTGATTCTAAGTCTCCAGCATGCTGAAGGGCAAAGGGACACCCCCAAAGGAATAGGCACCCCCACCGTCACTCACAACAGCACTGGACCTTTCTAGCGGGAGGATCCCGAGCCTGATGGATACAAGGTGTGCATGGCAGGGTCTGTGTGGACCTCTTTGACTCTGCTGTGGTGACATCTTTAGATTAACAGAAAAAAGCCAGACACAAAGGCTAAGAGAGGATGCGTGGGGGAGGCTCAGCCTTGAACCTGACGATGACCTCTGAGGGTCCTTCCTGTTCTGCATCTGAGACTCTGCCATTTGTCTGTTTTCTCCCTAGGTCTGCCCGGGGAGAGAGGTACCCCAGGATTGCCCGGGCCCAAGGGCGATGATGGGAAGCTGGGGGCCACAGGACCAATGGGCATGCGTGGGTTCAAAGGTAATAACAATCTCAGTTTTCCCTGAGCCTCACCACCGGTCCCAGGCAGCACATGGGCATTGGCATGGGGGACCAGGACTCTTACCTTCACTGTGCCACGGACCAGCAGGGCAACCTTGTACAAGTCGCTTCATCTTGTTAAAGCATTTAGTTTTTCCTCCAAAAACTAGAAACCCTCAGCCAGGTGTGGTGACACATGCCTGTAGTCCCAGCATTTTGAGAGGACCAGGCAGGAGGATTGCTTGAGCCCAAGAGTTTGAGATCAGCCTGGGCAACACAGCAAGACCCATCTCTACAAAATATAAAATAATTAGCCGAGTGTGGTGGCACTTACCTGTAATCCCACCTACTTGGGAGGATGAGTGGGAAGGATCTCCTGAGTCCAGGAGTTGGAGGCTATAGTGAGCTATGATTGTGCCACCACCCTGGGTGACAGAGCAAGAGCTCATCTCTAAAACAAAATAAAACAAAACACACACACAAAAATCTAGAAATCCTCATGATGCTATATTTCACAGGGCTGTCAGGAGGAGTGAGCAAGCATGTACGTGTGCAAATGCTAAAGTCCTTGTAGAAATGCAAGGGAGTGTTATGGTAGGTTGCAGCCCAGAGATGTAACCAGAGAAAGCCAACAAGGGGCCTGCAGGGCAGACACCAGGGCTGCAGGCCCAGGACAGCCCTCCTCCCCAGTCCTGCCGGACTCCTGACCTTCTATATACTCTTTTATTCCCCCAGGATTTACAAGTTTAATTCAATTCTCAGATTTACAGTGCCAAAAATGTTCCTTCTGATTTGTTCTTCTTCTTGTAGGCAGTCCCCTTGTTTATTTTAGGGGAACCTACTTTTACAGTCAGTCTGTCTTTTCATGATCGCTTCAAGATTGTCTCAACCTCGTAGCATCACTGCAGAAGACGAGGACATCTGATGCTCTTTCCCCAGGCTTTCTACTCCTCACTTTGTTAAAATGAGAACTAAGAAAAAAGTACTGCTAATCATTCCCACCCCATGTCTAGGGTGATCTCTTGATCTTGGATCACTGAGAAATTTTATTTTACTTTCTGGTCAGTGACGAAACAGGCTTTTTCCTTTCTTTTATGATCCCATTTTAAAAAGTTGATTTTAAAACAGATTGTAAAAGCAGCACATGCTTGTTGAAAATAAAATTAGAGACTGGGCAAGGTGGCTCATGCCTGTAATCCTAGCGCTTTGGGAGGCCGAAGCAGGCAGATCACTTGAGGCCAGGAGTTCAAGACCAGCCTGGCCAATATGGCGAAACCCCGTCTCTACCAAAAATACAAAATTAGCCAGGCATGGTGGTGCACACCTGTGATCCCAGCTACTCGGGAAGCTGAGGCAGGAGAATCACTTGAACCCGGGGAGTGGAGGTTGCAGTGAGCTAAGATTGCACCACTGCACTCCAGCCTGGGCCTGGGTGACAGAGTGAGACCCTGTCTCAAAAAAAAAAAAAAAAAAAAGAAAGAAAATTAGATAACACAGAAGTACATAAAGCAAAAAGTCTCTACCCGCTAGATCCCCCAGCTCTTATTCTTTAGAATAACTACCCTCAATGCTTTGGAGCACACCCTGCCAGATCTTTTTCTGAGCACATTCCTATATATGTATATGGCTGCCTTTTTTTTCCCCCCCAAATCTTGGATCATCCTGGGCATTCTCCCCTGGAATTTGCTGGCTTGCTTTTTTCACCAGACAGCAGGCCCATGGGCTTTTGATTGGCAGATGTCTTTCTGGGGGTCCTTGGAATAGAAGTCCCTTGTCATTTTAATGTACAGTGAGTGGTGCCAGTATTTTCTACTCTTTTGTAGAGGGAGATGCCAGCTGGCTAAAGAGGTCTTCTTTAGCCATATCCTGGGAAGGAAATGCCACAATTCCCTGATATCTCACACTTATGTTTTATGGTCTCTCCCACAAGAAAACCTGCTCAACATAGAACCCACCTCTCCCCCTATTTAACTAAAGCCCCCTCTTCTTTGTTTTCCCCTGGGCTCATTAGAACAAACTTGGATGTGAACTTCTAAAACCTTGAGTGTTTAATAGGAGTATCTTTGACTTGTCTTCTTCCTGCAAAATTCCATGTGCTCTTTGAGGCTGTGCTGGTAGAGGCTGCTGTTTGGTTCTTTACAAATGGGTGGGATTTTCTCACCCATGCATCCTCCTTCTCGGGGTACCCAGGGCAGATGGCAGAATTGGCTGCCCTCTTCTCCTGACTGCTGGACTACCCAGTTGCTGCTGGCTCCCGCCTAAGGGTTTCTCTGGTCTTGAGTTCATCAATCTCCTGCAGGTAACATTTTATTCACAATTAGGATTTCTTTCCATTTCTAATGCCAGTTTCCTCCTCTGTTTTAGGTGACCGAGGCCCAAAAGGAGAGAAAGGAGAGAAAGGAGACAGAGCCGGGGATGCCAGTAAGGACATTCTGCTGGGGCCGTGGGATATGGTGTTGGCACAGGGCTAGCTGTCCCCCGAGCAGCCCCGTAAGTTTGGAGGTCCAGAGGCTGGAGCCATGGCTGGGGCTCAAGTGTCAAAGGAGGCTCCCTACCTTTTTTAGGGCTCTGCTGGTCTAGCAAGAGATGCTGATAGACCCCAGGGGCACTGGCCACATTTCTAGAGTGTCATAAACCTGGTGGTTGTGTGCGTGGATCTGGAGGCTTCCCCTGGCACTAGCCCAGCTGGGTATAATCTCTGTGCCTCAGTGTTCTCATCTATAAAACGGGGATAACAGGAGTCCTTACCTCATAAGGACATTGTGAGAATTAAATGAGTTAATCTGTGTAAAGTGCTTATGATTGTGCTGGACATCTGGTGAGGACTCAGTACCTGTTTGTGATTATTATTCTGTGTAATACACCCACTCAGACATGCTTCCTAAAGTCATCGGAGGTGCTTGCACAAATTCAGCTACTGACCTTGTTAAAGGCCTCCCCTCCCTGGGTGTTACACAGGGAAAGGTGCAGAGACAAAGTGGCATCGCCTTCGTTTTCCCCGTTTACCACTGATGGAGGAGTGACGCTGGAGAGCTCGCGATCCGGCAGACCACGCGGTTAGGAGTGGGCATCTTTCTGATGCGGTCCTTGCTAGAATGTTGACAAGGGAATCAGCTTATTTAGTTATGCCACTCTTCTAGGGTTTATTTTTCCCCCCAGAGGGCTACATGTAGAATCTTGGAGACTTGCCAGAGAAGAATGAACAGAGTCTCCTAGCCAAGTTTAAAAAGGAGCAAAAGAGAAAACACCAAACCCAACATGTGGTGTTAGTTGGCTCTGTCCCATGTGGGGGCGCAAGCAGAATATCATTGCCTCTGGCATCTAGGCTCCAGTCTTGGTTCAGGGAGGATGGGGCCTGGGGAAAGAGTCCCTGGGTTATAGCTTCCGCCGTGGACACTCAGGGACAGGGGCCACTGCAGAGTCACAAGCTGGACACAGAAAGAGGCCTCATGACACCCAAAGAAATCAAAGACTATCAGCCCCACGAAAGCCCAACCAAAATTCAACACAGTACCACAACCCACAGCACCACTAATAATTAGCCACAGGCCTCCATAAATAGGAGAAGATTTCGAAGAGAAACCTACAAACCCTACAACCAAAGGGACACTTAATACAAATAGAGCATATGCCATTATTCCCACATGGACTGTAACCATGACTAATGACATGAAAAATTATTGTTGTACTTCAACTATAAGAACACTAATGGCCAAGACCCGCAAAACACACCCGCTAATAAAAATTATTAATTACTCATTCCTTGATCTTCCCACACCATCTAACATTATATGATGAAACTTTGGCTCACTTCTTGGTGCCTGCCTAATCCTCCAGATCATCACAGGATTGTTCTTGGCCATGCAGTACACATCAGACATTTCAACTGCCTTCTCTTCGGTTGCTCATATCAGCTGAGGTGTAAACTACAGCTGAAAGGTCCGCTATTTTCATGCTTCCTTGGTCTCACTAGGTCCTTCAGATGAGATCAAGCACACTCAGGGTGGTATGGTGCAGTAGGCCCTTCACATGACACTTTAGTCCCAATTGTGCAGGACCAGAAGGAGACCTCACTCCCGAAAAGAGGCCTCCCCAAGGCCCGCCGACACTTAAACTTGCCCCTGCTTTCTCTCTGCCCTCCCCTCCCTGAGGCATGATTCAGGATCAAATAGGAGCAAGGCAGGTGACAGGACCTTGTCCTTGAAAGTGACGGACTTGCCCGTAGAAAAACAAGCAAGTGCCCAGGCTGATACTGGACCTCCCACACTCACCTCACCTGAAGTGCTGTAGTCCACAAGGCCATCTGTGAGCCTCACAGTACTTCTAGCATTCTCTAGAGTCCCTTTCCAGGGCTGCTTAACTGGGTGTGTCTGACTGAATGGGGCCATCTAGAAGACCCCATCTGATCCCTTTTGTCTAAAGGGCTGGGTCCTGGATGCTTTCTTCAGGGTGCTGTTTTTCCCTGTTCTGTTTGTTGACTGGTTTCTGACAGAATGCTGCCAAGGTAGCTGAGAAGGATCGTGGCATTTAGTTCTGAGAAATAAACAACTCCTGATGGGGGTGGGCAGGAAGGGAGGAACTATGTGGAAAGATGGCTTTGAGATCAGAAACACTACCCGGATGCCAGAGGGGCTCTTGTCAGTAATTCTCTGGCGGCTCTTCTTTCAGCAGACTTGAGAGAGCAGTGAGGAGGTGGAGCCAGCAGGGCGTTCCCCGTGCTGCGGAGGATGCGTGGTCTCTATTCACCTTGCTCCTGTGGGCCAGGCTGGTGGGCTCAGCACTGGGATTGGGCCCTGAGGCCAGAGCACGGTGCGGGGAGGTGAGAGCCAGAGCCACAGGGGTGCAGGGCTCCCTGGGGATGGGTGGGGAGGCATGGGGGAGGGCACCCCCTCCACTTGGCCCTGGAGCCTCTTGACTGCACAGCAAGAGGTGACATCAGCTCTGGACAGCCTCCCCTCAGGGACTAAGGCTTTCTTTCCTGCCTCGAAGGGCTACACCCTCATTGCAGCCCAGAACTCAGACAGAACCCAGAGCCTAAACTTGCACAAAGCACTGAACTTTTCTTCCCTGCTCTCTGACAAGACCCCCACCCCCAGTGGTCTCCAGGGGCAGCGAAACTGGGAGGTGAAGGGGCTGAGCAGAGACAGCTCCATGGACAGGAAGCTTTACACAACATGAGAGGACCCTGGGAGACCCAGGGGAATCGTAGAACAAAGAAACTGGCAGGCCAGCCTCCATCTTCCCATTTTCAGAGGCCCGTAGGGGAGGACTGACTTGCTCACATCCTTAGGCCAGGGCTGAGGCTGAACAAAATCCCCAGCCCCTGACTTCCTGACCCTGGGATGGGGAGCTTCGGCCCCTGATCTTGGGCAGTAGGGCCGGGCTCCTTAAAACCCCAAGTAATCCCCCCTTTCACTGGTAGCTCCAGATGCAGATGTAAGGACCTTGGGGCTGAAGGGGAATAGTCATCGCGATTCAGGGCTGAGGTCTGTGCCTGTCCCATTGCGGGGTGTCCTCCCACAGCCTCCACCCGCCAGCTTGCTCTGACCACACCAAAACCAAGCTGTATTCAGCCTCCTGCTTATGTTTCCAGGGAATTCCAGTCCCAGAGGCATTAACCATATCCCTGAGACCCGGGCTCTGTGGGGGAGAGCCAAGGCTCAGCTTTCAGAAAAGTGTGGAAATTCTGACAGACATGGTGCCCATGTCTGAGGGTTTCTTAGTCATTCCCTGCGCCCTGGGAAGCCCCACCGTAGGATCTACGGGGTGGGAAAAAAGCGTTTGCAGCACCAGAGAGCTACCCTCCTCCACAAGCCAACATCGTGCGAGAAGAGCCGCTAACCAGGGTGGCCTCTGGTAACCCCGAGGCCTTTAAACCCTCCCAAACACCTCCCAAGCCTGTGCCATTAGCAGCAAAGACCTGAAGTTCCAGCAGATGGGGATGTGACTGTGCAAAAGGGACTGGTGAGAAAACGTGACAGACACCCTTCACTCGGGACGTGGAAGTCGGGGGTTTTCCCTGGAGGAGGGCATGCCACAGAAGGCTTCTCAGGACCCATCTGAGTCCACATTAAAATATTTTTCAGAACAAAAATCTTGCCATTGTTTACCCATGTTTTGATCTGAAGTCATAGGATTTTAGGGTTGGATGGGTTTCAGACTCCACCAGTTTTCAGAACAGAGACCAGCAACAGAGAGATGGGAGGGATCCCCAAAATCGCCCGGCCTAGGTCACGGCAAAATTGGGTCTAGTATCCAGATGTCCCAATTTCTGCTTGATGAGAGATAAAGGTTTTTTTTCAGTCAAGGGCGATATCAGTCATTCCGTGACATGTTTGGCTTTTGGGAGTTTGGCCAGGAAAAAAAAAAAAAAAAAAACCCGCTACGTATACACATCTCAAGAGAGAAATACATTTGTTTTACCCTAGTAGATGGTCCATTTGCAGGAAAAATAAATAGTATTTTTGCAACTAAGGGGTGGGTGAAGAATTCAGGTTTTTTTTTTAAGTCCCACGGCATGAATTTAAAGTAGGATATAAGTTCAGATTGTTTAAAAAATCTTTCTCAATTTGGTTTCACATGGAAAAAAAAATATGCAGATGACACCAGGGTGAATTCTAAACCAGAGTTTGTTGATGGTTATCATTCATGGCTTAGAGCACTTGAAAAATGTTTAACACTTCGTGTATGTTTTCAGTATTTAGGGAAGTTAAGTTTGGGGACGAGGGGAGCTGTGGGCACCCCAGCATGCAGTGTAAGCTCAAAATAAATGATCAGAGGAGGAAGTTTCTAAACAGTTTTCCCTGCAGCTGCTGAGATGTTTCTGTTCCTGTTTTACAATCAAGGAGGCAGAATCCTTTGGAGTCCTTGGACTCCCTTCTCCCATCCCTGTGCCTAGACTTTGCTGTACCAGGTGCCCGGGGGAATCTGTTTAGGATAATGGAGCACAAAAAGCTAGCCTTATCTCAGGCATGGAGAGACACAGCGACTGCACCTTTTTTGTTTTTTGTTTTTTCTTTTGAGGTGGAGTATCACTCTGTCACCCAGGCTGGAGTGCAGTGGCATGATCTTGGCTCACTGCAACCTCCGCCTCCTGGGTTCAAGTGACTCTCCTGCCTCAGCCTCCAGAGTAGCTGGGATTACAGGTGCATGCCATCATGCCCAGCTAATTTTTGTATTTTTAGTAGAAATGTTTTTTCACCATGTTGGCCAAGCTGGTCTTGAACTGACCTCAGGTGATCCGCCTGCCTCGGCCTCTCAAAATACTGGGATTATAGACAGGAGCCACCACACCCAGCTGACTCAACTGGTCACGACTTAAAGAGTAAGTTCATGTCCACCAGGTGGATGTGGAAGTTGAATGTGTCCCAGGTAAAGAGAATCATGCTTGAAACAGCACAGTGTTGTCTGATCCTCCCAAATAGTACAGCATGGCAAGGGTTTGGGATGTAAGAGACAAAATAAGGCTGGAAAGGAAGGTGGGGATAACCAAGGGCCTTGCAGCGGTCAGGAGTTTAGGCTTGAGCCTCTAGGCACTAGGAAGCCATCCACAGGATTGTAATGGCAGAGCCTGGGCTGTCCCTGGTGGCCCTTGGCACATGATCAATGCCTGGTGTGTGGTAGACAGACCCTTCCTCCCGGGAAAGGCCACGTTCCAAATCCAAGTTTCTTGTCTGCTCCTGCTCCTTCTCTTGTTTGCACTTCCACTTCGAGCAAATCCTGTTTCTCAGAAACATTTCCTGAGAAGATGCGACCCCAACTCTATGCAGTTCTGTAGGAGCAGCGCTGGTGTGGAGCAACGAAAAGGAAGATTCATTTCCCCTGCTCACTCCCACGCTGGTGACCCCGACTGTGCAGGTGTTTTGCACATTGGCCAATGCCCCAACCCCAGCTGGGTGTCCCACTATTCAATTCCATTCCGACATAATCTACCTGGAGTTAGTGAAGACCCCACAGGGTAAGGGCTTAGTCCCACAGGCTGCCCCTGACTTCAGATGAAATCTCAAATCCAAGCTTCCAGAACGTATAAGCAACCGGCTGAAATTCGGAGATTCCCTTTAGACCCCCTCCTTGGGTTTGATTATTTGCTAGAACCCAACTCACAGAACTCAGGAAAAGTTAGGTTCATCAGTTTATTATAAAGGACACAACTCAGGAACAGAGGGATGGGAGAGATGCAGAGGGCCAGGTGTGGGGATGGGGCGCAGAGCTTCCCTGCCCTCTCTGGGCATGCCGCCCGCCAGGTACCTCGATGTGTTGAGCACCGCACCTCTCTGAACCCTGTCCTTTTGGGTTTTTATGGGGCTTTCATTACATTAGCATGACTGATTAAATCACTGGCCATTGTTACTTGAATTCAATCTTCAGCCCCTCTCCACTTCCAAGTGGGGCTGAATGGTCCAACCTTCTAATCACGTGGTTGATTTCCCTGACAACCAGCACCCCATCCTTCGATCCCACCCAAACTCAAGTATGGTTGGAAGGGGCTTACTATGAATTTTAAAAAGATGCTCCAGAGCTATTTAGGAGTAGGGACAAAAAGCAAAGATTCTCACAAGAGATGCTCCTGTCACTCTTATCGCTTAAGAAGTTACAAGAGTTCTAGGAGCTCCGGCGGGGAGCTGGAGAGGAAGACCAAATACTTCTTATTATATCCGTATCACAGTAGCAAACCTTAAATCCACGTCCTGTTTTCACCTCACTGGCTATGTGGCCCTGAGGCTGGTCACTTAGCCTCTCCGGCCACAATTTCCTCTTTTTTCCCTGTTCTGTGCAAAGGATGGGATCTGGCCTTCCAGACATTCTGGTTTGCCAAGATCCCATCGTAAGCGTTTCAAAAACAAATCCAGTGACTCTTCCTGAAAGCTCCCAGTGACCCCTTCCATGGGAGCTTCTACACTGCTGTGTGCAGAAAACAGTTCAATTCCGATTAATCCGTGCTGTGAGCGGTTTGGTGGCTCCACATACATTCAAGAGGACCTGAAAAAATTAAAGGCCTGGCTCCTTTAAGAAGTCAGGTGGTAAAATAAAGCTATGCAGAGGCACCTGCGAGTCAGGGACAGCTGAGGTCGTTGTATTACTTTCATCTCTTTAAAAGATATTTTCAGCATCCCTGGCCAGAGGGAGAGAGACCAGAGCTGGGCTCGTGCCCTGGCAGGGAAAAATTGCTTAGGCAAGGAGAAATGAAGCCCCTCTTGGGAATCCTAAGAGGTCATTAACAGGGCCACTAATATTTGTATTCTGGATATATGCTAACTGAAGGCAGGAACCAGGGCCAAAGCCTGGGAAGAACTGCTAGTTGGAAGAAAATAAACAAGGCACTGTGGAGTTTATGTCCAGAGTTAGCAGCCAGGTGAGTGCATGGGACTTGGGAGGCTTGGCTGCTGTGACGCCTTATCTAGTGGAGGCATTTCACGTGTAAGTTGAGGTGGCCAGTCTGACTGCTACCTAATCCCTATTCTTCTTATGTGTGTTGCCTGCTCTGTGTCCACTTCTCTGCTTGCACAGGCAGCCGAGCCTGTGGTGCTGCCCTTCCCTCCCCCCGGGGACTGGCATCCCCAATCCTCTGGCAGACATGCAGTGGTTTTGGGGATTTGCCCTGCAGGAAAACTGTCTTAGTAATACCAGCATCAGACGAAGGTGAACACAGAATCATCTACGAAAACCAGTGAAAGAAATGACGCTGGGATCTTTTGTGTGGGTTTGAACGAAGAAAAGTTTTTATGTTGAGATGTACATGAAAACCAAGAGTGGTTTAACTGTTTATTTAGAAAACATTTCAAACAAACTTGGGAATTGTCCTTAATCTCCGTGACCCTGAGCTCCCGTTATGCTGGGAGTGAATGCGGCTGCGGGCTCTGCAGATTGAGTCCGGGAGGTCCCCGGGAGCCTTTGATGTCACTGGATCAACTCTCACTGCCACTACATGAACTTCACAGCCCTAGGTAACCTCTGTCCTTTGACATGGAAGCCACCCTTGGAGGGTGCTTGGGGCCAGCTATCTGGTTGGACTTACTTCCCCTGGGGCTGGATTTCAGCCTCTTTTTTCTTTTTTTTTTTTTTTTTTTTGAGACCAAGTCTCACTCTGTCGCCCAGGCTGGAGTGCAGTGGCACAGTCTCTGCTCATTGCAACCTCCTACTCCTGGGTTCAAGCGATTCTCCTGCTTCAGCCTCCTAAGTAGCTGGGATTACACGTGCACACCACCACACCCACCTAATTTTTGTCCTTTTAGTAGAGACAGGGTTTCACCATGTTGGTCAGGCTGGTCTCGAACTCCTGACCTCAAGATCCACCCACCTCAGCCTCCTAAAGTGTTTGGATTACTGGTGTGAGCCACTGCACCTGGCCTCAGCCTCTTTAGGGAGCCGTTTGTCGAATTCAGATGGAAGAAAGAGACAGGCAAAGCCATAGTAAACCTCCCTGGGCGGTCTTGGGGCCGTGGTGGCAGGAGGGGGTATATGGCTGCCTTTCTCGCTGACTCAGAGGTTTGAAAAGTCACTTGCCATGGTGCCTGGGTCCCCCACCATGATCCTCAGGGGTTGTGTTGAGTTCAACACTATTGAGAGGCGACCACCCCGGTCACTGAGCTCCTTCATGTTTCAGAATAACTCTAGGGTATGTCGTCATCCCATCTAACTGAGGAGAGAACCACGCTGAGAGTTTACACTCCTCGCCCAAGGTCCTAGAGTTAGAGAGGGGTAAACCTGGTTCTCAAGACAGTCCTGACCTTTGAGGATTTATGGTGCAGAGGTGGAGAAGCATCACAGAAAGGGGACTCAGGCTTAGAACCTAGAGGAGGAGAACTGGGATAGGAACTAGGGCAAGGAGGGGATGGCAGAACCTTCCTAGGAAGGTCCACTAGACCTGGGCACGTGAACCTGAGCCTTCAAGAAGGGTGCCTTACGGATGTCAGCACCTCCCCACAGGGTGTACAGCAAGGAGGGCTGCAGGCCTGATGAAACAGGCACATAGCATCACTGTTTTCTCCTGGCCCTCCAGCATTTCTTTCTGGTTTTAAATGCTTATTGACTCTGACCTCTCACTGCCCTCTGAGAGGTTCAGGAGCTTAAGAAAGAATAGGACTCACTTGTCCACCCAGGCCACCCAGGAAACTCCTACAAATCCAGCTCTAAGCAGAGCTTCTGGGCCTTAACAGCATCCTCCCACTGTGATGGGGTGAGCTCCTGGTTCAGGACTGGGCAAGGAAAGCTCTACGTTTATGATTTGATCAGACACACTTTTTATTGAACACCGGGTAGCCAGGAAGAGCAAAATCAGAGCAAACTCCCAGTTTCCAGAGAATATGAAGCACAGCTGGGGAGACAAACACGGGAGGTCACAGTTTTTAAAAGTCCAGTGCGATCCTCAGGAGTGACAATGCGGGAGATAGTTCTGTTGCTCCTTCTACCCAGCAAAGTCCCAAGTACCCCGTGTGACCCCTAAGTGGAGACACAGCACTTTGGAAACCCAGGTGTGGTCCTAGCGTGGCTGCCTTATCATGTGACCTGGAGAGCGTCACTCACTCCCCTTCTCTGAGTCTCAGCTTTCTCACCTGTAAAATGGGACTAACACCACCTACCTTAAGGGAGGGCAGCAAAGACCCCATGAGACCTGCTAATAAAAGTGCTTTGAAGAGTCATAAAGCACCGTATTAAGAGCAGATTCTTATTAGGAAATAGCATTTTATAAAGCACACCCACAGGCCAGACCACATTTTGAAAGCGATGCCCTCCAGGAGAGGCTGATCAGAAAGTCCTTTTGCTTTTGGGATGGCCCCTGTCCTTCCCATATGGATCACATTTCCTGCCGAGCAGTGTCACCTCAGCCTCAGCAGAGCCCCTGTGCCGCTGGCCGGCTAGGGGCACGGGGAGTTCTTTCTTTACAAGAGAATGAAAGTTCAACTTCCTTAATGGGCAGATGGTCCGAATTATCCCTAGGGCTCTACTCTGCAGCTGCAGAAAATCAGAGCCTATTTTCCCAGCCCCATGTGTTTATTTCTATTCTCCACGACCTCCTTTCTTTCCTCTTGTTTTGCTCTGGCAGGGGGACTGGAAGGCAGGGAAAACAAACATAAAGGAGCTGCAATCTTCCAGGCTTAGGGTGGGCTTTCCCTCTGCTTTTCTGTAGAGGCAAAGTTCCCTGGACTTTAGGTCCCTTCTGGTGCACAGCCAAGCAGGTTTTGGGGTATTTAGTGACCAGCTCCGTTCTCAGAGCCCCTCAAATGCCGTGAGTCCCATTCATCCATTCATTGCCCCACTCATTCATTCCACACCATCTGTTGAGCACTGGAATGTGCCAGGCTCTCTGTTTGCTGCAGGGATGTGATTTGGTACCACAAGGATGCAGAGTGGTGGCTGCCTTCACGCAGCTTCCCATGGGGAGTGCAGAGAGACACGGAAGAGGGAATCACAGTGCAGGATTTCTCATTAGTGGGGAGCACATGCTGGGGCCACAATCAGGGAAGCCTTCCCAGAGGAGGTGACATCTCTCTGCCTTACAAGGCCCCACAACTAGGGAGTTGTGTAGCCGGGGCTTGATCCCAGATCCACGCTCTCCCACAGAGCTTCTCTGCCTTGGCTGCGCACCAAAATCACCTATGAATTGTTCAAAACTGGCCCCTCGCACTGGTGGGTTTCAGAGCTTCCCAGGTGCTTCCCAGATACAGTCAAGACGAGCTACTGCTTTCAGTCTAAGACTCATTCCCTTAAGCCTGAGAAGAGTGGATCCGGCAGACCCCATAGGGCTGTTGTGAGATGGATGAAAAGCACTTTATGTTTGGAGAGGGCTGTTATTAAATATTTGTCTTAAGTATTCAGCCTGAGAGTCGCCTCTGTGGATTGAAAATAACAAGCCTTTGCCCTTCTCTCTGACTCTTCCATGTGGCAGCTGTGTGACCCTGAGCAAATTTTTACTTGACTTTTCTGAGCCTGTTTTCTGTTAAATGAGCTATAATAACTAACGCATGGAGCTGCTGTGAAGAAGAAATGAGCAAATGCATGCACAAAGCACTTTGCACAGTGTCCAGCCTGTGCACGACGGGACCTCAGTAGATAATCATTCTCTCCTCTTTTTATGCCTGACTTGAGCTCTGTCCTGGGTAGTACCCAGAGCTTGGCTGTGTTGTCGCTGGGTTTGGGGATGGCTCTGAGCCAGGTGTGGCCAAGCCCTGCTGGCAGTAGATAGCTCTGAGGTTACCCCAGCCCTGAAAGCCAGTTCTGAGAGATGGCAGCCACTGGCCATTACACAGTCCTCCTAAACCCACTGGGGACGGAGTAATGAAACCACTTGCTCAGTTTCGCTGAAAGAAGAAAAAGGCTATTCCTCATCTCACACCCCAATGATAGCCATGAATCCCCAAGCACACAGTGTAAAATAAGGTAGGGAATAATCGGATGCAAAACCCTGGGATGTCCAGAGATGCCAGGGCGAGTAAGTGAAACCAGATCCTGGCTTTAAAATCCTGTAATGCATTCCCCAGAGATGCTGTCGGGTTCCCTTCCATTCCCAGAGGCAGGATGAGCAGCTGTCTGGCGTGCTACAGAGAGGAGAGGATCTCTGTGTTTGAAGTAGAGGGAAGGGGTTCAAGGCCAATGTCCGAGACCCCTTCCAGCTCCAGGGTTCGGGGCATCTAGGGTAAGACCCAGCACACTTTGCCTGGGACCCTGCTTGTCTGACGTATATATTTACAAAGCAAAGAGAGCAAAGAAATGTTTGTTTTGAGAGGAGAATCCCCACATAGTAGATTTCTAAGGTCTGCACTAGGAGCTCAAGTGTGGTCGCAGCCCTAGCATTGCATTCCTGGGCCATTCCAGAGCTGCCTTGCTTAACAAATAACATCCAGTTTGCGTCAATGTACAGAAAGTTGCTGACAGCAGGAGCCGGTCTTCTGCCTCATGGATGCCCTGGTCCTGCCTCTCCTAATATGCTAGGGAACCAGGAATTGAGCCCTGGGGAGAACAGAGGAAGTTAGGAGGAGACTCGTTTAATTCAGGGGATGAGGCTTTTTGTTCCTGCTTCCTACGAGTGCAAAGAGGCATTCAGGGATACATCCCTGCTTGGCCACTGTTGTCCAAGCCATCCCAAGCATGGGGACCCTCGGAGCTGACCCACATGCTGCTGGGAGGACTGCCAG
Organism: Symphalangus syndactylus; assembly: GCF_028878055.3. Taxonomy (NCBI): domain Eukaryota; kingdom Metazoa; phylum Chordata; class Mammalia; order Primates; family Hylobatidae; genus Symphalangus; species Symphalangus syndactylus. Next base: position 120,817,969 of record NC_072432.2, on the reverse strand, counting down.
CTGGCCAGGGGTGGGAGCCCATAATGATGATACCTCACACTAGGTGCCAAGTCCTTGACATGCCCTGTTGCTCCCAGCTGCCACCGTGATGCCCACTTTAAGAAGAGGTGAGGAGTGGTCACTTCTGGCCCATGGTGGAGCCAGATTCCAACCCTGCTCCCGAGTCCAGCCTGCCTCTTTCCACCCTTCTGAGTTGTCTCCCCACAGGAATCACCATGACAGTGTTTCACGACATGCAAATTCCTGATTTCCCCAGGACCCACAGAGGCAAGTAGCTGATCAGTTCTCAGATGGGTGCATGGGATTCACAGGTGCCCTCTTCAGGCTTTTCCAGTCCCAAGGACCAGAGACTCATCTGGGTCATTTCAAGTAATGAGGATATGTGAGGAGATTTGGGATGACCAGGACCCATAGTTCAGGTGGGCCTTGAGGATCCTGACATGAGAAGGTCACTTGGAATCCAAGGCTGTTCTGAGGGCCACTGCCCTTTGGCTCAGCTTTTCACTGGGAGGCCTCTTCTCCAACATGGCTTGTAGATTCCACCGTCCCAGCCTCTCGGTCTCTTTGTGTCTGCTCAGCTCTCTCTGTATTCCCCAGTTTGAACTCCTGGGAGAGGTGGCCCTGCTAATCTTCATCAGAGAGGCTGGGACAGAACTTCTGAGTCAGGCCAATGATTCATGGTCTTTCCCACGTGGAAGGCAATGCCCAAGGGCTGTGAGCATGGCACACACCTGACCAGCCTGTCGAGAGCCACGCTCTAACCACATCTGATGTCTAAGACAGACAAAGCTGGACTCTAGTTACAGTGGTAAGAACAGATCGTAATCAGCGATAGCTATTGCAGCAGGGAGGAGTCCAGCATGAACTGAATGCAACCTCGATGTGTACAGAGGTGACAGGTATTTTAAGGGAAAATGAGGGATTAGGGAGAGGGAAGAGTGGGGACTCAGTAGAGTCAGGGAAGCGAAAAATTACAAAAAGCAGAAAGAGCTAGTTCATGTAAAGCCCATCTGGGTTTGATAACTGGTGCTTATCACAGTGAGGCTTCCGCATCCCACAGCGGCCAGGGCACAGGGGCCCTGTCTTCAGGTGTCGGCTGGAACGTACAGGAGATTCTTTTGGTAGTCTTGCATTTTCTCAGGCAGGTACTTTAAGGGGGGCCAGATCATCCTAGGGGTGGAATCTTGAGCTGTTAGAAACTATAGTAGTGGGCCGGGCACAGTGGCTCACGCCTGTAATCCCAGCACTTTGGGAGGCCGAAGCGGGCGGATCACGAGGTCAAGAGATCGAGACCATCCTGGCCAACCTGGTGAGACCCTGTCTCTACTAAAAATACGAAAAGTAGCCGGGCGTGGTGGTGCACACCCATAGTCCCAGCTACTCAGGAGGCTGAGGCAGGAGAATCACTTGAACTCTGGAGGTGAAGGTTGCAGTGAGCCAAGATTGTGCCACTGCACTCCAGCCTGGATGACAGAGTGAGACTCCTCCATCTAAAAAAAAAAAAAAAAAAAAAAAAAAAAAAAAAACACCTATAGTAGTGTCTGTTCACATCTATACAGACATGTCCCGTGTCTTTATAGAGGGAAGGCTGAGGTTCAGGACAGCCTGGCTACAGAGCCTTTGTCACTGATCCCCTCAACAACCCTGAGAGGCCCATGTGACAGTGAAGAAATGAGCAAGTCTGAAATGCCTCTCAGACTTTCAAGAGCACTTGTAGCTTGCCTGGACTGGCCCTGCCTATCCAGTCTCTGCCCTGGGCTCCCCTTACCCACCACGCTGCCTGCTTCAGACCCACACCTGCCGGGACAGCCTGGAACTGCCTCGCAGCATTTTGCATCCAAAGAAGAGACAGGGTGAAACACCTCTGCGTCCCCAAGGCTAGATTGATACATGTTTAGACATCAGTTAGCAAGGTGGGGATCTAGAATGACCTACAGAAGGGCAGCACAAATCAATGCAATCCAGGGTCAGGCTCCAAGTCACTGTGTGCACAGTGAGCTGTGGCCTCCATGCTGGGGCAGCACCTTTCACACCCTCCCACCCTGAGCAGGTGGGATCTGTGGGTGACAACAGCACCCATTCTGAACATGCAGGCACTGGAGGTTAAGACTGGAACCAGGGAGGTACAGGGATCTGGAGGCATTCAGTAGGGGATTCCAATCATGCTTGCTCATAAAGTCATGCGTGCATCTACCCATTGCCCTCCACGCCATCTATTCAGCATTTAGGGCCCTCAGCCAGCCACGTGTCGTGTTAAGTGTTAAGGGGCCATGGGCAAACAAGACATGGTCTCTATTTCCAAGGGAAAATAGTATATGTGCTTGTAACCCTCACAGATGGAGAGCAGTGCCACCTGGTTTTAGGAGTGCCAGCCTGCTCCACCCTGGGCCCTGCTGGTTTAACCTCAAACTGTCTTCTCTTGGTATTATGGTTTGTTACTGAAAGTAGCCAGCATCAGAAAGAGAAGTGGTCTCAGAAGGATCTGGCATCCCAGTAATGGCTGGTGACTTCTCTCTCAACCTCAGTTTCCTCATTTCTAACTGAGGGTTTTGGAGCCCCTGAGTTCTCTGCCAGCTTTGACATTCTGTGGTCTTTCTTATCTATTTTAAACTGTTAGTTCATTTGAGTGAGTCCAGGGCAAAGACAACATTTATCCTTGCATCCTTAGTGCCTAGCACAATCCTGGAATGTGGTAGTAATTCCATACCTGCAACTGGATGGATAAATAAATATGCAATTGAAAAAATAAACACAGACATTGATAAAATATGCATAAAGAATTAATACAGATAATGCATTTTTTAGTGCTGCAAATCTGTGCACAGGAAGTAGAATCACCCTGGACTTCAACAAATATTATCACTTTCCTCAAAAGCTAAGGCTGGTTTATCCTTCCCCTGCCTGCAATCGTTGACATGTTCATTTTCAAATGCAAACTCAACAATGGCTATGCTTCACAAAGGCAACCCTGCCTTCTTGATTCTCCCATAAGACTCAGGAGAAACCAAGCTGTTTCTATGAATTTTAGTTAGAAGCATTGCAGTTCCAGGGTTAAAGTAATTGTTTTTCATGTAACTGCTCCATCAAAAGGCATATTGCATCAAAGTTGTGATGCAAATTGGTGGACCATGCTCAGGGATCTTCTGAAGAAAGAATTCTAGGAAAGAAAGGAGGGTGTAGATGGAGAATTGGCTTGAGGGTTAAGTCTCAAGTTCAGGCCCCAGCTCTTCTGCTAGCTACGGGATGACTTGGGTAAGGCACGTCACCTCTCTGGGCGTCTGCTCCCACATGTGTCATGCAAAGAGTGTGGACTACATCATCTTCAAGTCTCTACCAGCTGGCAAATGCTATGCTTCACCAACATTTGTGATTATTGGAAAAGCCCAAGGATGGTGTCACAATTACCTAAAAATCGCTCCAAGCACTAAGTAATGGGACATCTGTTGCCGACAACTAAGCTAATGGAAGTTGTTCCTAGTGATATCCTGAGAAAATGCTAAAATTCCTTGTCCAGACCCATGCCTTGATCTTCTCTATGACCTGGCCTCATCTGTGCCTCAGCTGTACCCTCTTTACTGGGGAACAAGCTCAAGCTTTGAGATATTTGGGGCCTGGAGAAAGAGGGTGACTGAGGACCATGGGATTGGTCCCAGGGGTGGCCTGGATGAAGGGCAGGCTCAGTACAACAGGTCAAGGAATGAGGAGGCAGGTGCTGTGGTCTGGGGCTGCAGTGAGGCAGAGAGCTCCAAGCCGAGGCTGGAACTGACACTCCAGAAAACTTGTGGGGTGAAACAATGAGCCCCTTGATCTGGGAGACAGCAATGAGGCTACCCAGCCAGGAGCCAGTCTCCTGCCCTACGTTCCCTCAAACCACTTTCCTCTCCTAGGGTTACACAGTGAAACCAGGCAGGGATGCTCTGGTCTGGGCTGTGAGGTGATAGCACTTTTCTCTTTCTGCTTCTCCGTATCAAAGGGAAGAACCTTGGTCACAGGGTGTTGATGGGGCTTGTAACCAAACCGAGGTGGGATCTTCTTGCCTTGGCATGGTAAAGCCAAACATCCATACTGAAGTTGTGCAGTGGGAGGAAGCATGGTGTTTATTTGCAAGGCACCAAGCAAAGAGAATCTGGTAACTGACACTTAAGACTCAGTCTCCTGGATGGCTTACAAGCAAGGCTGTTTGAAGGCAATGGTAAATTTCAGGAGAGCAGAAGTTACAGGCAAATTTGTAAATCAGTATGTGGATGTTATACATTGGTTTGGCCTGAAAAGGTGGGAAATCTGGAAGCAAGGGCTTAAAGGTCATACATGGCTTCAAAGACTTTCTGATTTGCAATTGTTTAAGGAAGGGAAACTTTGTCTAAAAACTTGGGTTCAGCAGAAAGGAATATTAAGGTCTGGCCTGTGGATGTGACTTCTTCCAGGTCCTCAGAGCTAGCTAGGTGCCTGGAATTTTCCTTTATTCTATAGCACTGGAGAATAAAGAACACAGTCATTAGCTGGGCATGGCAGCATGCACTCTGTAGTCCCAGCTACTTAGGAGGCTGAGGCCGGAGAGGATGGCTTGAGCCTGGGGGACAGAGGTTGTAGTGAGCCGAGATCATGCCACTGCACTCCAGCCTGGGCCACAGAGTCAGAATTTGTCTCAAAAAAAAAAAAAAGTCCGTCAATCAGAGTTCAGGCCTCAGTTTCCCCTCATTTGAGGTCTATATGCCAGCAAATCCATTTGGTTCTGGGTTTCTGAAAAACATCCAGCTGGGTTTCTGAAGAACACCTCAGGGACATATGTTAAGATGTTCTCTTTAGTTTCTATAGAGAGCCAAACATCTGATGACTCTAACTTCTTTGACTATTGCTTTAAGCTACTATTACTTTCTTTCTTATCAAGTTGCTCATTTGCTTCTTGGGGCTAGCCTAGAATTTCCCTTGCAGAAACTCAAGGTTTTATTTTATTTCCATGTTTGGGGGCCTAGCAGCCCCTAAGTCCCTGCTCCATCTCAGGCTCATGGTCCCCAATTCTGGGGTAGCAGGGAAAAGAGGAACAGAGATGAGCCCTGCGGACATCTGGGTGTCTCTGCTATGGGGGGCAGGGGTGAGCATTACACGAAAAAGCTCTGCCAAAGCCTTGTGGGATGGGGATTGGAACAAGCTGTCAAGAACAGCCTCTCCTTGTTTTTAGTAAGGAATAGCTCTTGGTGTTTCCTTTCAGCTTGGGTTTTCCAGCCAAGTGATGCTATGTGCCAGTGCCATTCCTGCACAGAGCTGGTGGGGACCAGCCTTGTAGCCAGTACCATCCTCTCAACTTGCAAACCATGAAGGCATGGACAGGTAGACCCCAGTCTGCAGGTTAGGGATCCAGAACAAGAGGAAAAGTGTGATAGTCTCTGCACCTAACGCCCTCACCTGAGGGGTGCAAATCAGATACCCATACAGGAGTGGTATGGGGCAGGGTTTTCTTCTGGGTTGCTGATCCTCATTTGCTCAGGAAGGATTTTCCAGGGCTCAATGCGGTGTGATGCCAAGGAGGAGGTGAAGGGGCCTCGCAGTCATTGAAGGGCAGTTACTAGGGGACGTGGCTGCAACCTCGAAAGCCTGGGGTCCCATTGCTTATCTCCAGCTCTCTTGCCCTTTGCCCTCTACCTGGAGCATCTGCTCTTGCTTTGGAGCCTAGGAGTGTCTGAATTTCACACAGTCAAGAATCCCTGTCTCCCATTTTCCTCCACTGCCATGTGCAGAGAGAGGCATCTCCCTGACTCCAGTAGCCCCGTTCCCCCTGCAGGGACCCTCTTGGGGGGCATCTGAGGAAGAAAGTCCCTGGACTGACAGGAAGAGTCTTGGGGAAGTCACAGACCAGGCTGAGGCTGCCTCTCAGTCACCGCATCTGATTAAGTGGGGGCTGACACATTGTGGGGCAAGAGCATTTCCCAGTGGTGGTTGGTTGCTTGGTGGGAAAGCTTTGACCTGGGGCAGAAACTGCCGGGAAAAAGCAGAATTTAAACCCTCTGCCCACAGAAACCCAAACCTCTTAAATCATGACGTCCTTCTCGGGCTAGAGGGTAGTCTCTGTTGGAGGGCGTTGGTGATTCCCCAAGTGTGTTGCTGGAGGTGGCCTCATTGCTCAGCTCTGGGAAAGGCTCCTGCCTGCCTGCCGGTGTCCCCTATACCTCTTCAGGGACAAAGGAGGCCAGAGACACAAGTTTCTGAATTTAGACTCCAAGTTCCTGAATGAGGGCAGCCTACATCATAAGCAAGTCAGACCTCAGCCTGTGGTTTCCCAGAGAGGTGGTAACAGAGCTGAGATTTTGTTGGGTAGGGAGAAAAGGATGCAAAATCCACAGCTTAGGGCCATGCTCTGTGAAGTGGAGCTAGAACAAAATGCGCCCTCTGATTTGGGTGAGTCCAGGGGAGAAGGTGTGGCTTTCAGATTCGTGTTGACCCTGCTGGGGCAGGCAGCATCTGTTGACTCTGTGGGCAGGCGGCCCCCCACCATGGGGGGAAGCCCTGAGTCTAGGGGATCTGGGGACAGGTGGTGAGGAGCAGGCCTCCGTGCTTAATGAACCAACACTGGGGTCTGGGTGGAGTGGTGCCTTGTCCAGCCTCGCCCAGGTGCTCTCCAGTTCTTTTTCTCCCTTGAGGGCACTTTTCAGTTCCTGAGATCAATGTGGTCCCTACTGGGGAGACCATAGGAGCCCTGCAGGCCGTGACTTTGCTCAGTGCATGGTGAGCACGGGCCATGGGCCAGAGACATCCTTGAAATTGATGCTATGCGTCCCGTAATTATGGTTATCATATGTTTTCAATTTTTTGAAGGAGTCTTATTTCCAAATATTCTTCTATCACTTCTATATACATTGAAACCTCTTGGGAATTTCAGTATTTCAGCATCCAAATGACATTTTCCAGACTTCCCGTTGCACCCACCATGATCATCTGACAGCCATGTCCCCATTCTCTCCCTTGAGAGGTACGGTCATTGTAATAGCCTGAGCTCCGGGTCCAGAATCCAGAGTCATCTCAAGTAGAGAAGGCAGCAAGTATGTGATTAGAAGGGTTGTGATGTAATAAAGAGGATGCTGGAGATTTGGGGCCCTGATGGTGGATTCTCCATTCAGGTTGCCACCAAAGCCCTGGACTCTGGGGAGCCATGCCTTCCAGCCAGCACCTGCCCATCTGGATCCATATTAATGAGTCCCTCCATTCATGCATGCCTTCCCTTTGCACAGGCTGGGCATCTCAGTGCACCGGGCTCTGTACCAGGTCACGTGATCCTCAGAAGGCTCACAGTGTCCTAAGAGAGTAAATAGCAATAGCAATTATGATACAAAGCTATAAGCATGTACCTAGAAGGGGCCCTGTTGGGTGTGGGGACCAGGGAAGGAGAAGAGGCATCTAAGCTGAGATTTAAAAGACAAGGAAAGCTTAGGCCAGAGTACAGAAAGGAGTTTTCTGAGGTGGAGGAGTCCATGTCCGTCCTCAGCTCATTCAGGTCTCCACTCAAGGCCTGCCTTCTCTACCCGTCCAAAATGGCACCTGCTGTCACTCCTCACTCTCCACCCTCTTCCTTGTTCACTTGTCCAAGACAGTACCTGCCCTCTCATTCCCTCCCTTGTCCACCTGTCCAAGATGGTGCCTGCCCTCTCTCTCATTTCCTCCCTCCTCCACTCGGCCAAGATGGTGCCTGCCCTCACTCTCATTTTCTCTCTCCTCGACTCGTCCAAGATGGTGCCTGCCCTCACTCTCCACTCCTTTGTTCACTTGCCCACAATAGTGCCTGCCTCACTCTGTACTCCCTGTGCTTCTGTTCTCATCTATGCTCTTATCACCGCTTGGCTATAATTACGGTTTTGTTTTTGTTGACTAGCTGTATTGCTAGACTCTCTCTAGAATGTCAGCTCCATAAGGGCAGGGACTCTGTTCGTGGGTGTATCCACAGCTGTCTAATAGACTGTCAGTCACTTACTTGGCTAAATGAGTAGGTGCACAAAGTGAGTTCAGGCTGGCCAGAACAGAGAGGCTAAGTCAGGGAGTCTCCGACCATCTACCCTGGCTGCCTAGTCACACCCAGTCACACTCTTCCTGTTGTTTTGACCGCACATCTGACCTCTACCTGGCCTGCTCTGCGACTCACAGCACCCTCCTGCCACTTCTTGCCCTACTTGCTGACCCCACACTGTGGCTTCTGTTGTAGGCCTCCTGGTGCAGCCAGAGGTGAGGCAGGTCTGTGAGAAACCAGGGCTGACAGCCTGGCCTCAGCCAACCCAGGGCCAAGCCCCCGCGCAGGGCCGGGTCCCTCTTGGTGCTGCTGGCTGCAGGTTAGCCTGTCCTTACTGCCCCCGGGGAGTTTGTTGGTGTCAGACCCAGACTCTGAATGCCAGCTCTTCTCCATGTTTTTCTTCTCCAGGATCTCTCTGTTCTCTTGCACAGCCTCAGCCTGTTTGGGGACAGCCTGAATGAGTTTGTATTTGCAGTCTGTGTGGGGAGAACGGTCACCTGGCCAGGGATGAAGGATCTGCAGCAAATACATCCAATATCGAGAGGAGGCATCCCTCGTGCTCTTGCTGTAGTCTTTAGCATCCTTCCTGGGGTTGGGGTCGCCTCCTGGTGGCTTCCTCAGTTCCTCTGCAGAATTTTCTGGGGTTTTCTTGGCCTAGGCTTGTGGCCAGTTCTGAGTTCTCTCCTCTCTCATGGGGCACAGATGTCAATTCTGCCATGTCCTTCGGGACCTACGAAAGTCTTTGCCAAGCCACAGTCATTAAAAGGAGGCTCCTTCCAACCCACTTGGCCAAATACAAGACAAAGGAAAAACAAAAGTCCAGGAGTGCCGCGCTTATTGGTAGCAGGGCTTGAGTAGGTTTGTTATTTTCTCTGGCAGTTCACATAGGCATTTTCCTGCATTGTGTCACCCACTTGTCACTGGGTCCCAGTACAATGTCCACCCCCACCCCACATGACACCAGTGGATTCTGGCTTTAAAAAGAGATGACCTTGATTTCTTCTCTGACCTTAGATTACTGAGGGTTGGAGCTAGAAGGAACCTTGCTGATTGATCATGTAATCCAAATGCCAGTCCACAGCCCACAAACCAATTGTCTCTGAATTATCTGGGACACTTGGAAAAATATAGATCCCTCACTCTTGCCACCAAGATTCTCTTTCTATAGGTCTGGATTGGCTGCAGAATCTGGTGTTCCTAATGATTTTGATAAGACTCACTGACCACTCCAGTATCTTATCAAGTGAGAATGCTCAGGTCCCAGCAGCAGAAATAGCCCCCAAGAGTAGTGGGGCGGGCAGGATGGTGAAAAGGATGTGGGAAGACACATAAGGAAACCCAAGCTGTGATCCCAGCTCTGGCACTGACCATGTGTATCACCCTGAGACTATGACTTTCCAGCCAAACCCTGGCTTTGTGATGATCCAAAGGCTTCTTTCAGTTGCTCTGGTGTTCTTTGAGTCACCAACATTTCCTCTTGGAGAACCAATGCGTTGTAATGCTCAGGAATGACTCTCTACTCCATTCTGCAAACATTGATTTTTCATTTCCTCCAGCCAGGCTGTGTGCTAAGCACTGAGTTTAGAGATCAATGTGACGGGCTCAGCCCTCAGAGAAGGGGGAACAGACCCACACTGCTGATGCTTCCATGGGCCAGGATTGTGCCCCAGAGCCCTTTTAGCTTTGTTGCATTGTGTTTGCATGACAATCCTGCAGTGTATTTGTTTTTCCCATGTTGCAGTTGGAGAAATGCCCTTAGAGAGGTTGTGAGGCTACCTTAAGTTCATTCAGGTCGAAAGGGCCTACTATGCGCCATGTGCTATTCTGAGTTCTTCACATCTATTACCATGTTTTATTGATTCTGTGACACTCATTTATATATCTGTGAAATCAGGAAGCATCTGGCACTTGACATAATTTGCCACCTACCCAGCAGTTTTTTTCCTTCTTAATGGCATATAAAACAGGTGCCCGTTACAACAGGTGGCATCTCAGATTTGATGAACCAATGTGTCTCACAGTTGCAGATAGCAAGTGGCAGAACCAGAATTCACAACCGGCTCTCTCTGGCTTAAAGCACTTTCACGCTCACAGCCTAGTGGGAAAGTGAACATGAATGACCAAATCAGGGCTGAGACATTTCCCGGGACACAGCAAGGCTACCTGCCCACAAAGCCTTAACCATCCTTGGCTTCCTATTTCTCCTACACCCTCCTCCCTGGCAGGCGAGGCTGCTGGTCACCGGGTCTCAAACAGTGGAGAGAAATCTGGTAATCACACTCCTTGATATTTACCCAAATGAGCTGAAACTGACATCCACATGAAAACCTGCACATGGATATTTATAGCAGCTTTATTCATCCAAGCAAAAACTTTGAAGCAACCAAGAGGTTTTTCAGTAGGTGAATGGATGAATAAACTATGGTGTACATAGAAAATGGAATATCATTCGGTCCTAAAAAGAAAGGAGCTATCAAGCCACGAAAAGACATGAAGGAACCTTACATGAAGGTTCACTTACTTAAGTGAAAGATGGCAATCTGAGAAGGCTGCATACTGTATGATTCCAACTGTGACATTCTGGAAAAGGCAAAACTATGGAGACCGTAAAAAGATCAGTGGTTGTCAGGGGCAGGGAGGAGGGAGGGATGAATAGTCTCGCTGAATAAGTGGAGCACAGAAGACTTTTAGGACAGTGAAAAGATTCTGTATGATATCATAATGGCGAATACACGTTATTATACATTTGTCCAAACCCACTGCATGCACAGTACCAAGAGTGTACCCAAATGTAAACTGTGGACTCTGGGTGATGACGAGGCATCAGTGTAGGTTCATTGAGTGTACAAATGCACCACTCTCGGGGGATGTTGATAACGGGGGAGGCTGTGTCTAGAGGGAGGGGTAGTGTATACGGGAATTTTCTGTACCTTTCAATCAATTTTTCTGCGAACCTAAAACTGCTCTTTAAAAAAGACTTTTATTTTATTGTTTATTATTTCAACTTTTATTTTAGATTCAGGAGGTACATGTGCAGGTTTATTACCTGGGTATATTGCGTGATGCTGAAGCTTGGAGTATAGATGATCCTGTCATCCAGGTAGTGAGCATAGTGCCCAGTAGTTAGTTTTTCAACCCTTACCCCTCTTTTCCCCTCCCCCATCTTGTATTCCCACCCCCACCCCTGTGTTTAGCTCCCACTTAAAAGTGAGAATATGAGGTATTGGTGTTCTGTTCTTGCGTTAATTCACTTAGGATAATGGCCTCCAGCTGCATCCATGTTGCTGCATAGGACATGATTTTGTTCTTTTTCATGGCTTCATAGTATTCCATGGTGTATATGTATATGTACCACATTTTCTTTATTCAATCTGCTGCTAATGGGCACCTCGGTTGATTTCCATGTCTTTGCTATTGTGAATAGTTCTGCAATGAACATATGAGTGTATGTGTCTTCTTGGTGGAATGACTTATTTTCCTTCAGACGTACACCCAGCAATGGGATTGCTGTGTCAAATGATAGTTCTGTTTTAAGTTCTTTGAGAAATCTCCAAACTGCTTTCCACAGTGGCTGAACTAATTTACATTCCCACCAACATTACATTCCCTTTTCTCCACAGGCTTATCAGCATCTGTTGTTTTTTGACTTTTTAATAATAGCCATTCTGACTGGTGTGAGATAGTACCTCATCGTGGTTTTGATTTGCATTTCTCTGATGATTAGTAATGATGAGCATTTTTTCATGTTTGCTGGCTGCTTGTATATCTTCTTTTGAGAAATATCTGTTCATGTCTTCTGCCCACTTTTTTTTTTTTTTCCTGAGACAGGTTCTTGCTTTGTCGTGCACGCTGGAGTGCAGTGGCACAAACATGGCTCACTGCAGCCTTAACCTCCCAGGCTTAAGTGATCCTCCCACATCAGCCTCCGGAGTAGCTAGGACCACAGGCATGGGCTACTATGCCTGGCTCATTTGTTATTATTATTTTGTAGAGACAGGGTTTCCCCATGCTGCCCAGGCTGAGGCTGGTCTTGAAGCCCTAGCCTCAAGTGATCCCCCTGCCTTGGTCTCCCAAAGTGCTGGGATTATAAGCATAAGCCACCAAGCCCAGCCCCTCTTTTGCCCACTTTCTGATGGGGTTATTTGTTTTTTGCTTGTTGAATTACGTTCCTTATAGATTCCAGATATTAGACCTTTGTTGACCTTTGTTGGATAAATAGTTTGCAAATATTAGTATTTTCTCCCATTCTGTAGGTTGTCTGTTCACTTTGTGGATAGTTTTTTTTTGTTTGTTTGTTTTCCTGTACAGAAGCTCTTTCGTTTAATTAGGTCCCACTCGTCCACTTGTCAATTTTGGTTTTTGTTGCAATTGCTTTTGAGGACTTAGTCATAAATTTTTTTCAAGGCCAATGTCCAGAATAATGTTTCCCAGGTTTTCTTCTAGGATTCTTACAGTTTGAGGTCTTAAATTTAAATCTTTAATCCATCTTGAGTTATATAATTTTGTATCAGGTGAAAGGTAGGGGTCCAGTTTCATTCTTCTGCATATGGCTAGCCAACTATCCCAGCGCCATTTATTGAATAGGGTGTCCTTTCCCCACTGCTTATTTTTTTGACTTGGTTGAAGATCAGATGGCTGTAGGTGTGTAGCTTTGTTTCTGGGCTCTCTATTTTGTTCCATTGGTCTCTGTGTCTGTTTTTGTACCAGCACCGTACTGTTAAAAAGGCTATTTTTTTTTAAGCTGGGGAGAAGGCTGGCAAAGGGCAGGAGAGGCACAGGGAAATTTGGGGGCTGAAGTCTTGATATAGCTGGGCCCCAGCTCTCTCTTCCTCCTACCCAGGGGTAGAGGGAGTCAAAGAAGGCCCCTGGGGGCGGGTCCTGATGTGTCTAGAGCTGGGTAGTGACAGTTGACTGCCCTGGCAGGTGGCGTGGAGGCCCCGATGATGATTCGCCTGGTGAATGGCTCAGGCCCGCACGAGGGCCGCGTGGAAGTGTACCACGACCGGCGCTGGGGCACCGTGTGTGACGACGGCTGGGACAAGAAGGACGGAGACGTGGTGTGCCGCATGCTCGGCTTCCGCGGTGTGGAGGAGGTGTACCGCACAGCTCGATTCGGGCAAGGTAAGGCGCTCTGAGGGCAAAGGACATGGGAGAGGGCCTGCACGTCCTAGGACTGGGCTCATCTCCAAAGCCCAAGTCCCTCCCACTGCAATTCTGCGAGGTCCCCATTGTCTCCCGGAATGCTTGCTGCAATGAGAACTCACAGCCCCAGCCCAGGCAACCATCTCCGGTGGTCATCAGACAGTTCTGATGATTAGAACATTCTTCCTTTCGTGGATCTAAGTCCTGTCTCCTGGTGGTGTCCCATACCAACCCTTCCCAGTCCTGTGTCCCAGGCACAGCTGCTGTGGTCTCTCTCCCCCTGGCTAGCTCTTCAGACCTTTATAACGTGCTCTCATGTCTCTATTATGTTTTTATCATTAACACTTATATGATACTCAGTGTGCCAGCCTATGTTCTCAACATGTAACAAATATTTACCCATTTCATCTTTACAGCACTATGAAGTATACAGGTATCATCGCTGATCTTGTTCTGTCTTCTAGTTTGGAGGGCAATGGTGCAGTCATGGCTCACTGCAGCCTTGATCACCCAGGCTCAAGCGATCCTCCCACCTCAGCCTCCTGACTAGCTGGGACTGCTAGCAATCTCCAGCTAACTTTTCTTTTTATTTTTGATAGAGAGGAGGTCTCGCTATGTTGCCTAGACTGGTCTTGAACTCCTGGGCTCAAGCAGTCCACCCATCTTGGCCTCTCAAAGTGCTGGGATTACAGGTATGAGCCACCGTGCCCAGCCATCCCTGTTTTTCAAATGAGGAAATAAAAGCGCAGAGAGGTTGAGTAACTTGCCCAAGGTCACACAGCTAGCAAATGTCAGACCCGGAGTTTCAGGCCCAAGCAGGTGTCTTAAGAGTCTGTATTTGAACCACTCTGCTGGGCTGCCTCTGCCTCTCTGAGTCTTTTCTTCTCCAGATTAATCCCCAGATATTCATCTTGTCCTCATATGACAAGATTTGGAAAGCCTTCATCATTTTGGTTGCTTTCCTTTTGAAAGGCTGAAGCACACTGACCTTCCTACAGACAGTACAAGAGACTCTGAGGAAGGGGCACAGACCCTTCTTAGATAGATGGCTGATTCAAACCCTGCATTTGTTTCCTGATGGAAAGAATCAGACTCTTGTGTTGACTCACAACTAAAACAATGGCCCCACATACACAAACCTGGTACTCCCCACACCCATTCAGCAGTGAGCTTTCCCTTGATGGCGTGTCCTGGCCCTGTTGCTTCTGCACTCTGGGTCTTGGTGTCCTGTCTGTAACTAAAGGGCCTGTAGGCTCTATGATGGGTCTCCCAGCCTGGGCCCCCTGGGATTTAAGATGCCACTGCTCACCTGTGGAGAAGACCAGGTGGGTGTGGGGCGGGATTGGGGCTGATCCTCTCACACCCAGTTACCAGGCCCCCTGGTGACCTGTGGATGGCAGCCCGCTGACGGCAGGGTTCCCCACATCATGGAGTGGAGCCGGGTATACCTGCTATCTTGCCTGAGGCCATCGCTGTCCAACCCGCTGTGCTAAATGGCTACAGGTTGAGGGGAGGAAGTGGCATGTCCGTTCCAGATGGGGACTCGGAGCCAGGTCACATCCAGACTGGAGGTGGAAGCCTCCACTCCTCCCAGCCGCCTTCCTCTTCATCTCTATGAGGGGCTGCTGCAGTTCTTGGTCTGAATCTCATCCCACAGATCTCACTGGTAATTGACTGAAAGTGACCCTTGGTGAAATCTGTCGAGCCAGCTGGCAGGGAGTGCAGTATTAAGGGCCAGAGTTTGAGGGGCAAGTTCAAAGGGATCCGGCACCATGAAGGGCAGCCTACCAGGAAAGAAAACTGTTCTCCCACCTAAGGCTTGGGGCTGGATTCCAGCTGGTTTTGGCTAAGGAAAACCACTGTTGTTGTTGATTAGAATAGGAACAGTCCCCAGATTCCCATTTTGAGCTCCAAGAAGGCTTCTTCCTAATAAGTGGCAGTAAAACCTTTTGAGAAAAAAATTATAAATTATTTTCAAGAAGCCAGAATAGGTGGTTTGAAGATCACAGGTCGTGTTAGCCTGACTCTGCCAGTTGGTGAAAAGGCAGTGGGTGGGCTTCGAGTGCCAGGCCAGCGATCCTGTAGACTTTGTGGCTCCTTTCACTCCCCTGATCTGTTCCTCTTGACATGTGTGGGGAAGCCCTAAGCTTGTCACTTGATTCTTTAAACTGGTCTATAGGAAGCTGGACTTGCTTTCATGAATGCCCTATTTTTTTGCACCATTATTTCCCTATCATGGTGCCCTAACAGGTCTCGGGTGCTATTCAAGACCCTGGCTGGTTGCAGGCCAGGTGTCACTAACGGTATACAGAGGGCCTTAGGGGCCTGGGCAGGGGAGGGCTGGCATAACTGAGGCTTTCTGCCAGCCCAGGCTACACTCATGTTCTCCTCCTCTCTACAAGCAGTTTCCAGGCACCTGCCATGGGCCAGGCTAGCTGCAGGGCTGGGAGACAGGGCTGACCAAGCCCAGCCCTGGCCACAGCATGGGTAATGTGTAGAGGGGGATTCTAAACCATGTGCCAGGGGTTCTAATGCTGTGGTAGTCATGGGGCTGAGAGGAGGGAAGGCTGTCATTTCTGGCAGCAGGCAGAGCCACCCTGCCAGCATCCTACCCACTGGGTGCCCCAACCCCACTCCCAGCTCGTCCGCTGTTGAGCCTGAAGGAGCCTTCCAGGTCCCTCTCGCTCTGCCTCCTAGACTTCTTCTCACCCCACTCCTTCCTGACAGTTTCCTCTCCCCAGCACGCCCGACGCCCCGTCTCCGCTGTCCCTGTGTTCTGCACACTGTCTCTGGAGGCTGCCTCCACACCTGGGGCTTCAGTCACCCCAGCTCTTCCCTCTGTCACAGTGCTCAGTGGAGCTCCAGACCCAAGTGTCAGGTGACCTTCCTGACAGCTGCACTGGGATGCCCCACGGGCTCCTCCAATGGCAGCTGTCAGAATTGCACACATCTCCTTCCCACCAGATCCTGTGCCTCTCTCATTGCCATCACCAGAACCATCCTACCAGTCAGACTCCATCCCAGCCAGAACCCTGGGCCACCTCTTCCCTGTCACCACTCCCTCTCCCCGCATCAGGTTGGTCCCCGAGTCCTGCAGATCCCACCTGTGTTCACTCCTCTGGCATTCCTTGAACCTGTCCCCACCTCATCGTGGTTGCTGTCCTCCCCTTGGGAGATTAGTAGGTTGAGCAGTGGTTACCCTGGAGTCAAACCACCCACGTCAGAATCCCGGATCTGCCATTTGTAGCTGGAGACCTTGACTAGATTCTCTACCCTTTCTAAGCTTCAGTTCTTCCACTATTGAAGAATTACTATAAATGCTAAAGGAGATCCTGCATGTCAAGCAGTTAGCATGCACAGGCTCCGTTGTACACACTTATCTACAGGTGTGGGGTGGAGGTAGGGGCAGTAGAGGCTCTAATCCTCCAGGAGCCACTCGTCATGGCCACACACCTGCAGGCTAGCTCCTGTGGCCTTCCTTCTCATGGCTGCTGGGGAGCTTGCTTTCTTTTTTTCTCTTTTTAAGAGATGAGGTCTCCCTCTGTCACCCATGGAGTGCACCCTCTGGAGTGCAGTGGTGCAATCATAGCTTGCTGCAGCCTCGACCTCCTAGGCTCAAGCAATCCTCCTGCCTCAGCCTCCCAAGTAGCTGGGACCACAGGCACATGCTACTACACCAAGCTAATTATTTCATTTTATTATTTTGGAGAAATAGGGTCTTGCTATATTGCCCAGGCTGGTCTCAAACTGTTAGGGATCTTTCTAGAACGAGTGCCTGGTCACCTCACTCGCTGCCTGGGTCCTCAGATGATTTTTATCGCTCTCAGAGTCAAGCTGGGTTTCCTTAGCTCAGCACCCGAGGATCTTCTTAGCTGGCCTCCTGCCCACCCCATACCTCTCCACACTGCACCTGCTGGTCGTTCTCGGGGCACAGATGGAGTGTTCATGTCCCACCTCTTCTCCTGTGCTGCTCCTCCTGCTGGAAGCCTTTTCCCTTCCTCTTCCGCTAGGGAATTCCTACTCAGCTTTTAAAAGCAGCTCAATGATCATCCCTGAGGGAAGCTTTTCTGGCTCCTTCCATGCTCCCTTGCCCCCAAGATGGAAATAACCCTCCTCTATGCTCCCATCACATTTTTCTCTATCACAGCACTTCTTATACTCTCCTGATCCCTGAGATACATGGAAACATCTTGAGGGCTTCACCTTTATAGTTCCAAAACCCAAAACTACATGGGGCATAATAGGAGCTGGATAAATGCCGAAGGAAAGAAATTAAGGAGGGAGGGAAGGTAGGAAGGAAGAGAGGGAGGAATGAAGGGGGGGTGGGAAGAAGGAAGAATGAAGGGAGTGAGGAAGGAAGCATAGAAGGAAGGAAAGAATTCCAGTGCCTGCCAAACCTGAGTCCTCCCTGTCTGCAAGCCCTGACAGTTCTCCCAGGGGTCTGGCACCATAACGTTTCTCCTGGACAGGGCATAGTAATCAGATTTTCTGTTTGCATGGGGGAAGCCAAGAAAGACCCAAATGGGAGGGCCTTGAAGATGTTCTAAATTTTAAATTGGTCCAGGAGGTGCTGGAGTGATGCAAATGGAGAGGTGGAAGGGTGATGACTGGCGGGAGGCTCGGGAGGCCACGGAAGGGCCAGCGCAGCTGGGAGCATCTCCCAGGGAGACAGACAGATGGAAAAGGAGGTAAGGACGGGTGCACATCAGACAGATTTGTAGGGGGGAACAGGCAGACAAAATTAGGAGTGTTCACTTCTAATTATAGCATTATTACCTCCTCTTGTACTTTTATCTAAGATAAGATTCAAATATTGGGAGATAGCTTTAGTGCAAGGGTCAGCCAACATTTTCCATAAAGTGCTGGATAGCAAATACTTTAAGCTCTGTGGGCCAGGTGGTCTCTGTCACAGCTACTCAGTTCTGCAGTTGGAGTAGGAAAACAACCGTAGCCAATATGCAATCAAATGGTTGGGGCTGTGTTCCATTACAACTTTATTTATAAAAGCAGGCATTGGCCAGACCTGGCTCACGGTTTGCCGTCCCCTGGCTGAGTGTTACATGCTGTGGACTGTGGCTGTATGAGGAGAAAAGACTGTAGTGGCCGAACGTGACAGGCCAGGTCAGGACCTCTTCCCCTCAATAGTTACATTCCTAGAGATGTCACTCAATCTTTCTGGGGCCTCAGTTTCCCTCTCTTAAATACCTGTTAAATAGCCGTCCTGCCTTCTATGTGTGAGGCACAGATGGAAGCATGTAGGATTCAGCGTAACCTTTTCCTACTATGAATGTTACTCTAAATAAACACATAGAAGCTCAAATGTTAGCTCTAAAGGCAGAAATCTTTTGCGTCTGTCGTTTTGTCTTTCTGTTCATCAGAATGGTACTAAGCACACAGAGGCCTCAATAATTTGGTTGTTTGTTTGTTTGTTGTTTTGTTTTTGAGACTGAGTCTTGCTCTGTCGCCCCAGCTAGCATGATCTCAGCTCGCTGTAACCTCCGCCTCACGGGTTCAAGCGATTCTCCTGCCTCAGCCTCCTGCGTAGCTAAGATTACAGGCGTGCACCACCATGCCCAGCCAATTTTTGTGTTTTTAGTAGAGACAAGGTAGAGACAGGGTTTTGCCATGTTGACCAGGCTGGTCTTGAACTCCTGATCTCAACGATCTGCCCTCTTCAGCCTCCCAAAGTGCTGGGATTACAGGCGTGAGCCACGGCACCTGGCCAAGAGTCTGCTTTTCTTTCTCTTTTTTCTTTTTTTGTGTGAGCAACAAGGCTATTTATTTCACCTGGATGCAGGCAGGTTGAGTCCCAAGAGTCAGTGAAGGGAGATAGGGGTGGGGCTGTTTTATAGGATTTGGGTAAGTAGTGGAAAATTACAGTCAAAGGGGGTTGTTCTCTGGCGGGCAGGGGCGGGGACACAAGGTGCTCAGTGGGAGAGCTTTTGAGCCAGGAGAAAGAATTTCACAAGGTAATGTCATCAGTTAAGGCAGGAGCCGGCCATTTTTACTTCTTTTGTGATTCTTCAGTTACTTCAGGCCAGCTGGACCTATATACATATATACGTTTGGAGGTCACAGGGGATATGATGGCTTAGCTTGGGGTCAGAGGCCTGACATTCCTGTCTTCTTATATTAATAAGAAAAATAACATAAAATAGTGTTGAAGTGTTGGGGCATCAAAAATTGGGGGGGCGTGGTATGGAGAGATAATAGGCGATGTTTCTCAGGGCTGCTTCAAGTGGGATTAGGGGTGGCGTGGGCACCTAGAGTGGGAGAGATTAAGCTGAAGGAAGATTCTGTGTGTCTGCTTTTCTAACAAGCTCTCCAGTGATGTTGACAGCCCTGATCCTCAGACTGCACCTTGAGTGATCAGCTATCAGTTCTAAAGCTCAAGCAATGATTGGTACCTAGAGCTGACAGAGTTCTAGCCTCTGCCCGGTGGTGCAAGGAGCAGAGAGGGTTTGCTGGCAAGTTCCTCCGGGAATGATCCCCCGCCCCCGGCAGTGTTGACGTCACTGCAGATATACACTGCTCCTCCCTTGATGACCCCGTTCCCATTGTATTGGTCCTCCCGTGACTGGATGTGAACCAGAACCCCCTGGTGAAACACCAGCTAGAGTTTCAAGATTCTATATATGCATTTGGGCTGGGTCACCTTGGAACTGTTCTTTATTTGTTAGTCTTCTTTATTTGCTTTGGGTGTGACTAATCCCACAGAGCCCTGGAGCTTGCAGTCTTTTCCTGGGTAATTTGTAAACTGATGTGTCTTCCAGGAGACGTTTAATCTGCAAATCATTCTCTGCCTCAAAGGGCTTATTGTGTAAGAGCTACAGCTATCCAGGCCAGGAAGAGGCCCTGGAGAAGAAACAACATCCAAGGAGATGGCGGAAGGGGCCTCTCCTCCCTGCTCCATCCCCGGATTCACTGCATGGCAATCCCGTGACAACAGGGGCTGAAAATATCTACGTAACAAAAATATGTTCAAGCCACTTAGTTCACGTGTTAGAGCCAAACAGCAGGAAGTGGTTTAAATGTTCTCTTGACATTCTTTGTAAAGGGATTTTACCCATGTACTTCAAGAGTGAATGAAAGAGTTTAAGACTTTAATAGTCAGTCCTGACACTTTCACTAAAAAGGAGAGGTAGGTTGTCCGGCTCCTGACACATAGCTGATATTCATAGCTACTACCATCATCACTAACAATTATTGTGATTCTGTCCTCAAGAAACTAATCCCAGAAAATAAGTATGAGGTCTTGGAGGGGTGGAGAGGGCAGCTAGAAGCCCCTAGATTTGAGTGTGCAGCAGAGCCAAGTCAAGGGCAGACACAGTCATGCTCTCTCTTCTCCTTCTTGCCCTCCTGTATATCCACTTAGAAGCTGTGTTTCCCTGTCTCCACAGGCACTGGGAGGATCTGGATGGATGACGTTGCCTGCAAGGGCACAGAGGAAACCATCTTCCGCTGCAGCTTCTCCAAATGGGGGGTGACAAACTGTGGACATGCCGAAGATGCCAGTGTGACTTGCAACAGACACTGAAAGTGGGCAGAGCTCAAGCTCGGGGTCCTGCACAGAGCATCCTTCCTGCATCCCTGGGGTGGGGCACGGCTTGGGGCCACCCTGACCATGCCTCGGCCACACCCCATCCAGCATTCTCAGTCCTCAGACTGCATCCCAGGACCGTGGGGGCCAGTCGTCATTTTCCTCTTGAACATGTGCTCCAAAGTATAACTCTGGGACCTACTGCCGGTCTCTCTCTTCCACCAGGTTCCTGCATGAGGAGCCCCGGTCAACTGGATCACCACTTCGCCCAGCCTCTGAACACCATGCACCAGGCCTCAATATCCCAGTTCCCTTTGGCCTTTTAGTTACAGGTGAATGCTGAGAATGTGTCAGAGACAAGTGCAGCAGCAGAGACGGTCGGTAGTATACATCATTTACTCTTCAGACAATTCCCAAACCTCCATTAGTCCAAGAGTTTCAACATCTTCCTCCCCAGCAAGAGGCAATGTCAAGTGATGAATTTCCCCCCTTTACTCTGCCTCTGCTCCCCATTTGCTAGTTTGAGGAAGTGACATAGAGGAGAAGCCAGCTGTAGGGGCAAGAGGAAAATGCAAGTCAGCTGCAGCAATCCAGCTAGATTTGGAGAAGGGAATGAAACTAGCACTGAATGACTACCATGGCACGCTAAATAGTATCTTGGGTGCTAAATTCATGTATCCACTTAGCTGCATTGGTCCAGGGCATGTCAGTCTGGATACGATCTTACCTCCAGGTAGCACTTAACTGGTCCATTCACCTAGCCTGCAAGTCAGAAGACAGAATGACTGGGACCGTGTTCCCACCTGAACTTATTGCCTTTACTTGGCCTGAGCAAAAAGCTTGGGTGCGGGACCTGTGTAACTAGGAAGTTGCATACTTCAGAACCTCCAGGGTATAAGTGCAAGGTCAAACATGATTGGCTTCCAGGCTGACTATCAATGTAGAAGGAGAGCTGATGTGGATGGAGGGTGACATGGAGGCTGCCCATGTTAAACCTGAGTCCAGTGCTCCGGCATTGGGCAGTCATGGTTAAAGCCAAGTCATGTGTGTCTCAGCTGTTTGGAGGTGATGATTTTGCATCTTCCAAGCCTCTTCAGGTGTGAATCTGTGGTCAGGAAAACACAAGTCCTAATGGAACCCCTAGGGGTGGAAGGAACTGAAGATTCCCTATAACCTCTGGGGGTGGGGAGTAGGAATAAGGGGCCTTGGGCCTCCACAAATCTGCAATCTGCACCCTCCTCCTAGGGATAGGGAGATCATGTTCTGCTTTTTACATGAGGAGCAGAACTGGGCCATACACATGTTCAAGAACTAGGGGAGCTACCTGGTAGCAAGTAAGTGCAGACCCACCTTACCTTGGGGGAATCTCAAACTCATAGGCCTCAGATACACGATCACGTGTCGTATCAGGTGAGCACTGGCCTGCTTGGGGAGAGACCTGGGCCCCTCAAGGTGTAGGAACAGCAACACTCCAGGCTGACAACTAAGCCAATGTGGCCCTAGGTCATTCTTGCTTCCAATATGCTTGCTACTCCTTAAATGTCCTAATGATGAGAAACTCTCCTTCTGACCAATTGCTATGTTTACATAACACGCATGTACTCATGCATTCCTTGCCAGAGCCAGTATATGTATGCATATATAAACATAGCACTTTTTACTACATAGTTCAGCACCTTGCAAGGTTTGTATTTAAATTAAAAAAAAAAAAAAAAAAAAAAAAAAAAAAAACAACTAAAGGTGAAAGACACCACATTGAACAAACTAAATTCCCAACCTGGTTCTGGCAAAGAATCCAGTTATCCCTTTCATGAAGATGCACATAACTCTCTTACTTGGTCTTTTCATTAGGAAAAACATAAGTCTTGTTTTACATAAAATAAAAACAACGTTAAAAAGTGTGTGAACCTTAAAAATGGAAGTCTACTAGTTTACATACCTACTTCAGAGGACATGGAAATGACCATGGACCTGCATTTCAGGGACTAATGGAAATTGGGCCTGGCCTAAAATACATCAGACCTTTTGTAAGAAAGAATTTCAATAAAGCAAAAAATATGTCACAAGCTTTCCATTACATACATTCCTTCTCCTGAAAACCTGGTGAGTGTGGGGAGGGCTGGTGAATTTGGATGATGTGATCATTTTTCAGTGGGGATTGGTAGTGTGGGCAGCTTGTAGGAAAAGCCACCCTAATATTTCTGGGTGATAACACTGTCTTGACCAAGAACATGAAGGAACGTGATGGCTCCAGCCTTATTTGGTAACCAAAGGAAGTGGGTCCCAAGCAACAGAACAATCACCAAGGCCCATCTTACAAGAAAACTGCTTTTGCATTCAATAGAGAAAAGAACACCTGTCTATTTCCTCCTCACATCTCCAGAGTCCTCACTTGGGGATGTGCTTCCCTCCGGAGTTCCGTTCAATGTAAGAAGATCGTCCAGAGTTAGGTACCGGGTCTGTGAAGTCACTGGCCCCATCATCTAAGGACAGGCAGGAATTCCAGGTACGGGACCTGAACAGTATGTGGGGATGGCACAGGTCACTGCATAGTCCTGGTCACATGCTTAAAGTGGCACCTCTGGGAATAATGTGCTGAGATTGCTACATGATCATTTGCTAAGTTAACAGAGAAAAGTTGACTTTCTGGAAATCCACAAAGGAAGTACCCTTTTCTTTCTCCTCTAAAAGTCCTGGTGGTGCACCCACCCTCCCAAATCTTTGTGGTTCCCATTCTGTAAACAGGTTCCATGGAGAAGAGCCATGGAAATACCTTTTTCTGCCCTCTTTAATATCTAAAGGGCAGATAACTTTTTCTGCCCTCTTTAATATCTAAAAGACATGACGACTGACTTTATCTTGAGTGCCTGATTTGGGGCTTACGTGTGTCATAGTTAAATGCACCCACTCTTGTGCCCTGGAAACGTCTCTAAGGAGATACCACTTTCTCACCCATAGGAACCCTAGAGTTTTTTCAGTGACATTGTGTGATGATAGTCTTTTTTTTTTTTTTTTTTTTTTGAGACAGAGTCTTGCCCTGTCACCCAGGCTGGAGGGCAGTGGCCGAATCTCAGCTCACTGCAACCTCTGCCTCCTGGATTCAAGTGATTCACATGCCTCAGCCTCCCGAGCAGTTGGGATTACAGGCGCACGCCACCACACCCAGCTAATTTTTGTATTTTTAGTAGAGATGGGGTTTCACCATGTTGGCCAGGCTAGTCTCGAACTCCTGGCCTCAGGTGATCTGCCCGCCTCAGCCTCCCAAACTGCTGGGATTACAGGTGTGAGCCACTGCGCCTGGCCTTTTTTTTTGTTTTTTGAGACAGGGTCTCCCTCTGTCGCCCAGGCTAGAGTGCAGTGGCGTGACTTGGCTCACTGCAACATCTGCCTCCTGGGTTCAAGTAATTAATGTGCCTCAGCCTCCCAGGTAGTTGGGATTATAGGCATGAGCCACCATGCCCTGCTAATTTTTGTATTTTTAGTGGAGCCGGTGTTTTGCCATGTTGGCCACACTGGTCTTGAACTCCTGACCTCAAGTGACCTGCCCACCTCGGCCTTCCAAAGTGCTGGGATTATAGGAGTGAGCCACTGCGCCTGGCCCAACAGTTATTCTAACATTTCTATAAAATGTCAAATGTGTAAGTCACTTGTCTTCTTAGAATACCTCTTCTTTAGCCCTCTGGAGAGCACACCTTGCCTTAACCCCTTGCCTCTCCTTCCCCCCACCTGTAGCTTTTTGGAGCTGAGGTGGGGGTCCTGACTGACGGGAGCTTTGTTATTTATTCCTCTCCACCATCTCCCCCAACTAGAACAGGCTAAAGAGCTCTCAGCTCTCAGGAAGAAGGACTTTCTGTCCCCTGGGTAATTTTTCCGCTCTGGCTGAGGGAACTTCAGTGGCTCCCCGGAGAGGGGTTGTGTGAGCTCTGGTCATGGTTCTTCCCTCAGAAGTTGTCCTCGTGCCCCTGGGGTTTTCACATGTTCGGATTGGTTTCAGCCAAAGACTCAAGAGAAATGTATGCACTTTTCTGGAACTTTCTCTGTGTAGTTTCCTTCTCTCAGGGACAGTGCCCTGCAAATTCTAGCTGCCATGGCCTCCTGTCACCCAGTCTTGCCCCCTCACCTCAGCAAGATTGCCTGGATCTGGGCTCCCCTCCCTGTGCCACCCATTATCCTATGTCTGAATTGATCAGTTGCAAGTATTTCATGTTGTTTTCTCGTTATGACAGAAGGAGGGCAATTCTGGTAATGAGTACACTTTCATGGCCAAAAGCTGAAGTCTTCCCTGTGGGTATTTCCTGGTTGAAGAAAATCATAAGGGAATGGCCTGGACATGGAAACAGGTATGTGAAATGTATCCAAGTACACTAGAGAAAAGATGTTAAATAGACACTAGAGAAAAGATGTTAAATAGACATATGAAAGGTGTGATATCCCATGATATCTCTTCTTTTGGTCTTTTCATTTGGGAAAACAGAAGTCTTGTTTTCCATCAAATAAAAACAATGTTAAAAGTGTTTGAAAGGTATAAAAAGACCTATATCAAACATCTCAGTGTGAAACTATTATGTCTGGGTTGAAAAATATACTGGTTGGTATTAACAGCAGATTCGAGGCCACAGAAGAAAGGATTAGTGAGCTTGAAGAAACAACAGTTCAAAATGAAACACATGGAAAAAAACTGGAAAAAACTTAGTAGAACATCAGTGAATTGTGGAAAAACCTCAAGTGGCAAGTATATGTCTAATTGGAGCCCATGAAAGAGAGGAGGTCAGAAAAAAATATTTTAAGTAATGGCTGAACTTTTCTTAAATTTGGTAAAATCCAGAGACCCATAGAGCCACAGAACTCAACAAACCCTGAGCCCAAGAAAAATGATGAAATTCTACACTAAGTTACATTATAACTAAATTGCTTAAAACCACTGATAAAAAAAAAAGTCTTAAAAACAACCAGAGATGGGGAAAACATTACGTAGAGGGGTGCAAAGATAACAATAACAACAGATGTCTCTTTGGGAAAAAAATGCACGCTAAAAGACAGTTGTGACATCTTTAAAGCACTGAGAAAAAAAAAACTGTCAACCTAGAATTCTTAACCTAGTAAATATATCTTTCAAACACAAAGGCGAAATATATTTTTTTCAGACATATAAGAGCTGAAAGAATTCATTACCAGCAGACCTGCAGGCACTACAAGAAACGTGTTGTTTAACTTGTCACTGACAAAGCTCAGATGCACTACAAAAAATGTTAAAGGAAATCCTTCATGCAGAAGTATGATGGTACTAGATGGGACTATGGAACTACAACAAGATCAGCAGCACTGGAAATGGTCACTACATGGGTAAATAGAACCAATATTTTTTTGGCATTTAAATTTCTTCGAAAAATAATAAATTGGCCCAAGCCAAGGTAATAACAATGTCTTGTGTTGGAAAGGATGTGGAGCAACTGGAACTTTCGTACATGCCTGGTGGGAATGCAAAATGATGCAACTACTTTGGAAAACAATTTAGCAATTTTCTTAAAGAGTTAAACATATACCTACCATACAGCTCGGCCATTGCAATACTAGGTATTTACCCAAGAGAAGTGAAAGCAGGTGTTCACTCAAAGACTTGCATACAAATGTTCAGATAAAGCTGTAATAAACAAGAATGGGACAACGTAAACATCCACCAGCAGGTGAATGAACAGACAAATTGTGCCATATCCATACAACAGGCAGAATCATGGATGAACGAAGCTAAAAGTTGGAACTTTAAAAAGACAAATGATATTGACAGACCTGAAGCA
This sequence comes from Symphalangus syndactylus, assembly GCF_028878055.3. Lineage (NCBI taxonomy): Eukaryota > Metazoa > Chordata > Mammalia > Primates > Hylobatidae > Symphalangus > Symphalangus syndactylus. Next base: position 120,791,499 of record NC_072432.2, on the reverse strand, counting down.
AAACTGATCAAAAAAGAAAAACAGAAGACACAAAAGCAGTAGGAATATAAATGAGGACAAAGTAGAGGCATTGCAGAGAAGAAAAAGAAAATTAAGATAGTATTGTACATAACTTTTTGGGAGGCCAAGGTGAGCAGATCACTTGAGGTCAGTAGTTCGAGACCAGCCTGGCCAACATGGTGAAACCCTGTCTCTACTAAAAATACAAAAATTAGCTGGCCGTGGTGGTGCATGCCTGTAATCCCAGCTACTTAGGAGGCTGAGGCAGGAGAATTGCTTGAACCCAGGAGGCAGAGGTTGCAGTGAGCTGAGATCATGCCACTGCACTCCAGCCTGGGGGACAAGAGTGAAAATCTGTCTTTAAAAAATATATATATATATACTTATATATATATGATATCATAATTTCCAAAGAAGATTTCTCTCTGTCTGTGATTAGAAGAGGCTACTGGGAAAAAATGAACTTTAAAAGTAATAATCCAAAATACCACAGGATAGGGACATTTCTCTCTCTCTCTCTCTCTCTCTCTATATATATATATATATATATATATAATTTTATGCCAATGTATTTGTTCGGAAAATTTAAACTACAAATATATTTTAAATATCAAGACAGAATCAAGGAAAAAAACTTGAATAGTGCAATAACACATAAGGAAATAGACTCTGTAATTAAAAATCTTCCCACAAACACTAGGATCAGATGCTTTAAAAGGTAAACTCTAACATACATTCAATAAATAGAACATCTAAATCTTGAGATCCGGGAGATTGCCCTCCCCTCTTCTGTCATGTGAGGACACAGTAAGCAGGCACCATTTATGAGCCAGGAAGCGGCCCTCACCAGACAATGAATCTGCCAGCACCTTGATCTTGGACTTCCCAGCCCCCAGACCTGTGAGAAATAAATTTCCATTGTTGATAAACCACCCAGTCTCTAGTAGCTTGTTATGGCAGCCCCAAACAACTGAGACACTAGGTATTTAATGTTTGAGAAAAGAAGGAAGTTCCAAAAGGAGAAAGAAACATCCTCTCCTTTCTGTACTAGAGAGACAGAAAAGAGAATTTATATGGTGGGATGGGGGCTAGGCATTACAGGGATGGACAGAGGGAAGGGGGTGTTGACTTTGTATTCTACAGAAATGTCCCTATCCTGTGGTATTTTGGATTATTACTTTTAAAGTTCATTTTTTCCCAGTAGCCTCATTCTAATCACAGACAGAGGGATATCTTCTTTGGAAATTATAATATCTAATCGGTTATTGCTGGTAAATTGCACTGCTGGAAAAAATATTATCAGATAAAAATGTTAAATCCCCAAATAAAACATCTCAGCGGTGGGTAACTACACCTTGATGTCATTCATTGAGCGGAAACTTTATTATAATTAGTGGAGGCCATTTAGTAAAATAGAAAGATTTATGGAATATAGAATTAGAAGACCTGGACTCAAGTCTTAGTTCCACAACCTACTGGATAAACCTTGGGCTACAGCAGCATCATCATAAATGGAGGTATTCAATGTATCTTGTGTTATGAAGATTTTTTAAAAAGTGAAATAGTGTTTTATAAACTCTAAAGCATTATACAAAGAATATCATTTGTGTAACAACATGGAAGACATTGGCCTTTGGTTTATTGGAGAGGTGGTCATTAGAATTTTAAATTATAGGAAATTGATCAACAATAAAATAGAATACAAATGCCTTGATAAATAAATACATTATAGAACCAAAATAAATTAGGCTTCATTACATCACATAGAATGGCATAATAATATCAGCCACAGATTTACATGGATTTGCAAGGAAACATGGGATTTTTGCATTTTTAATCCCGCCCTGGGAGACTGCACATGAGACAGGAGGACCCCTTAGGTCCAGCTCTTTTCTGGAAGGGCAGACATTGGAGTATCTGTAGTGTGGACAGCTTCAAAATTCACCACACAGCCCATTTCCTTGTAGTTTTACTGGGTAACAGGCCAACGAGCTTAAGGGAACTTGAAGACCGGAGGGTAGAGTAGGGAGTAAGTTAAGCCGAATACGGAGTAAGTTAAGCAGGGGGAAAAAAAGCTGTGTCCTTCCCTCCTTCCTCTTCATTAAGACCGCCATCGGCTCTCTCCTGACCTCTGCAGGCTGATGAGAGAAAGACAACTGTAAGCTTTAGGGAAAAAAATGCAGGATGTTTACGGCCAAGAGCAACTGGATTTCTAAAGCCGACTTATATGAGTTGAGCTTATATGAGTCTTCTAAATCGTATATGCACATTGTTGAAGTGCAGATCCTCATTCAGCAGGTCTGGGGTGGGGCACAAGATTCTGCATTCCTAATAAGCTCTCAGAGATGCTGCAAGGCTGTTGTCCACACCCACGTGTTGAGTAGCAAGGCTCAAAGGGACTTTCGGAGCATTGAATACCAGAGGTGGAAAGGATGTTAGAAGTGCTCAATGTCCCTTTTTGCGGGTGAAGAAACTGAAAGCAGAGAGAGCAGGCAGGCACCACCACAAATGTATAGAACATGAGATACGTCATTTCCCTAAGCCTGGTTTCCTTGTTGGTAATATCTAAATATGTGAGCTTGGGAAGCCTTTCAAAGGGTAGGAGAATATAGCTCTCCAAAATATACCACTTTGACATAAGAATTATTTTGAGCTGAAGGCAATTGAGAGGAAGCAAATACAAGGAAAGCTCTCTGCCCTCCCTGCTATGCCTAAAAGTAGGACGTAAATTTGCAAAGGTGCCCCTCCTCCCTGCTCCACCAGAAAAGACTAAGTTGATCCCTGGAAATGACCTTTGACTCTTAACAGCCTGAAGACCACACAAGGGGAATCCACATAACAAACTTTATTAACTAGCCTGCATCTATATTTGACTTGCCACAATTTGCCACCCCTAGAGACTCAGGATCCTTCTCCTTTGTCTTGTCACTTTTTTTTTTTTTTTAGATGAAGTTTCGCTCTGTCACCCAGGCTGGAGTGGAATGGTGGGATCTTGGCTCACTGCAACCTCCATATCCCGGGTTCAAGAGATCCTCCTGCCTCAGCCTCCCAAGTAGCTGGGATTATAGGTGCGCACCACCACACCCAGCTAATTTTTGTATTTTTAGTAGAGACGGGGTTTCACCATGTTGGCCAGGCGGGTCTCGAACTCCTGACTCAGATGATCTGCCTGCCTCAGCTTCCCAAAATGCTGGGATTACAGGAGTGAGCCACCACACCTGGCCCTTGTCACTTTTCTAAAAATGTATTGTTCTTTGTTAAAGATGCCGTATAAACAGGAGTTCTAAGCTACCTCTTTGAGAGTTACTCTTTCTCTGAGTTTTCTCCCATGCACACATGAGATATGTATGTTAATAAACTTCTCTTCATTTTTCTCTTACTAATCTCTCTTTTGTTACGGGGGTTCCTGCCAAGAACTTAGAAGAGTAGAGAGGGGAAATTATTTGTTCCTTCCCTACAGTTTCCAGCTGTAATATTTAATGATGCCATCACTTGCCCAGAGCCACACTGCTAGACAGGTCGGTGCAGGACAAGCCTTTGCCTCCTCAAATGATTAGGTTGGATGGCAGAGGCCACCAAAAATTAATCTGATCACCAGAAGCCGTGGGCATGAAAATGGCTGTTTTGTACAATAGATAATATATACTTTTTCTGTTTCTCCTTGACATGCTGCTGGCTGGGGAGGTAATTAGTTCTAGATGAGGTAGGAGATGCTCCTGGTTTCCAAGTGAAATTGATATTTCCCAGATGGTAGAAGTCCAATCCAGATTGTTCAGGGCTGGGAGAATGATGGAGGGAGGGAAGGTTAGAAATAATCATAAATTCTTCTTACTATTGTTTCTAGATGGAATAGCACAAAAAGGCCAACTCCCAAAACAGACCACTCCAACCTGTTATCCACCAGGTAAGAGGGGGGCTGCTTTGAGCCTGACCCCTGCGCCCCCTCAGGATACCCACCTCCCCAGTGTATGGAGACACCACCTCCCACAGGGGGAGCAGACAGGACTATTGATTTTCAATTCAAAGACATTTAGAGGCAAATTCAACCAAATCTCAGTTCTGTCAGGTGTAATTGGTCCAAGCTTTGGAATGAATTACCTTCAAAAAACAGCTGACACTGCACTTAATAATCCAGGGCCTTGGAATGGATCACCCCCAACCCACAACTAATTGGCAGAATATGGAAAATAAGCACTAACTCATGGAATTCATTAACAGTACCACTTAAAGGAATGGTTAAGCTATATGAATTTAGAAATGCAGAAAGTGACGCTTAAGTGTATCATCTGGCATGGAGTAGTGGAAAATTCCCTGAACTGGGAAGCAGAAGATAAGGGCTCTGTCCCTGAATCTGCCACTTAGGAGATGTGCGTCCTTGGGCAAGCTGCTAAGCCTCTCTTCGGACTCAAATTCCTACCTTTGAATTAGATGATCTTTCAGTTCCCTCTCAGATCTGGTATTTTATAACCTCAAAACCTATGTAGCCTAAGACAAAATTCACAATTTCTACAGAAAGTTGTTACCAGTAAGAACGCTCTTGTATCTTAATGCCATAAACAGAACTGTCTGTTCTGCTCGAGTTGATAGATGGGGCTGCCGTCTACATAGTTAGTGGCCTGTCATCTGGGGCCTGCATTGTATTCAGCTTTCTTTCCTCAGCAAGGAGCATAGTACTTGTCACATAGCAGGCCTCAAATGTTGAGTTCATGATTAAATGAAGAGTCATGCCTTAATGTAGAAATTCTCAAATTTCAGCAAAGCCCAAGAATGCGATTTCCTTGATCCTACTTCCATTTACTAATCTATCTGTCTCCTCTTTAAAGCCACATCTTAAAAGAGATTATCTGGCACTGTGGCTCAGGCCTGTAATCCCAGCACTTTGGGAGGCCGAGGCAGGAGCATCACTTGAGCCTGGGCAACATAGCTCAACCCCGTCTCTACGAAAAATGTTTTAAAAATTAGCTGGGCATGGTGGAGCGCACCTGCAGTCCTAGCTACTCAGGAGGCTGAGATGGGAGGATCACTTGAGCCCAGGAGTTCGAGGCTGCAGTGAACTATGATCACACCACTGCCCTCCAGCAGTTTATTAAAAAATAAACTAATTTTTAAAATTAGAAAATAAAAAAAGTTGACCTGCTGACTCCATTTCCTCACTTCCACTCCCTCCTCAGCATGGTCCAATCCATCCCCCCATTTAGGGCCACTGAAACAGTCCTAGGCTTACCAGTGACATCTTCCTTGGTACACCAAACACGTCTTTTGTAGCCTTTATCATATCTCATCAGCATTCAACTCTGTTGTCTGCCTTCTTCTGTTTGTAGAAGAAGCAAAGCCTCGGCTGAGTGCAGCAGCTCACGCCTGTAATCCCAGCACTTTGGGAGGCCGAGGCAGGTGGATTACCTGAGGTTAGGAGTTCAAGACCAGCCTTGCCAACATGGTGAAACGCCATCTCTACTAAAAATAAAAAAATAGCCAGGCATGGTGGGCAGGCGCCTCTAATCCCAGCTACTCGGGAGGCTGAGGCAGAAGGATCACTTGAACCTGGGAGGCAGAGGTTGCAGTGAGCAGAGATCACACCATTGCACTCCAGCCTGGGAGACAAGAGCAAAACTCTATCTAAAAAAAAAAAAAAAAAAAAAAAAAAAAAAAAAGGAGAAGGAAAGCCTTATCTGTGGCTTTGCTGAAACCATTTGTTTAAGGTTTCCTTCCGACCTCTGTTGCTGCCCGTCCTCAGCATCCTCCGCAGGCTCACCTTCCTCTCTGGCCACTGAGTGCTAGAATGCCTCAAAGCTCCATTCTACAAGCAGTCCTTGGACTACTTCATGCATCTATGTGCCACTACTTGCAAGTGAGCATCTCCAGATGAGACATCTCTGAACACCAAGCATGTCTCCAAGGGCCTCCATTATCACCCAGATATCACAAAGGCCTCTCAAATGCAATCTGGCCAGCTCACTCATAAGGAAACAAATAACCCAGTGAAAAACTAGGCAAAACATTTGAGAAGACAGTTCAGCAAAGAAGATATATGTATATCAAGTAAGTGCATGAAAAGATACTCCACACTGTCGAACCACACCACTACACACCCATTAGGAGGGTCAAAATTTCCACACACACACACACACAAAACCCAAACCTGGCAATACCAATTATGATGCAGGTACACAGCAACTGGAACTCTCATACTCTGCTGGGGGGCATGTGAAATGGCTTAGCCATTTTGGAAGATAGTTGAGCTGTTTTTTATAAAAAGGCCAGGTGAGGTGGCTCACACCTGCAATCCCAGCACCTTGGGAGGCCAAGGCAGGAGGATCACTTGAAGCCAGGAGTGTGAGACCAGCCTGGGCAACAGGATGAAACCCTACCTCTACAAAAAAAATAAGAATAAAAATTAGCCACGCATGGTGGCATGTGACCAGGACTCCAGCTACTTGGGAGGCTGAGTTGGGCGGATCCTTTGAGCCTAGGAGTTCAAGGCTGCAGTGAGCTATGACTACGCCACCGCACTCTAACCTGGGTGAGATGACCGAGACCCTGTCTCTAAAAAAAATAAGATAGTCCTGGCGTGGTAGCTCACACCTGTAATTCCAGCACTTTGGGAGGCCGAGGCAGGTGAATTACTTGAGGCCAGGAGTTCGAGACCGGCCTGATCAACATGGCGAAACCCATCTCTACTGAAAATACCAAAATTAGCCAAGCGTGGTGGCGTGCGCCTATATTCCCAGCTACTCAGGAGGCTGAGACATGAGAATTGCCTTAACCCAGGAGGCAGAGGTTGCACTGAGCTGAGATCGAGCCACTGTACTCCAGCCTGGGTGACAGAGTGAGACGCTGTCTCAAAAAAAATTAAAAGATTTAAAAATATATAAAATAAATAAATAATAAATAAGATAAAATATGAAATATAGTTAAAGATAAGCTTATATGAGCCAGCATCCCAACTCTAGGCATTTACCCTAGAGGAATGAAAATCTCTGTTCACATAAAAGCCTGTCCATGAAACTTTATAGCAGTGTTATTCATAAATGCCAAAACAAAGGGGTACACCCAAATGACACACTACTGCTTAGGAATGAAAAGAAATGAACTATTGACACACGCAAGAGCACAGATGAATCTCAAATATGCTGTGCTAAGTGAAAGAAGCCAGGCCCCAAGGCTTACCTACTGTATGATTCCACATTGGGACGTTCTTAAAAAGGTAAGAGTATAGAGGCCAAGATGATACCAGTGTTGCCAGATTTTAGGAGTAAGGAGAAGATTTGACTACCAAGGATGACCTGGGGAAGTTTTTGGAAGATGAAATTATCATGTGTCCTAATAGTAATAGTGATTATGTATACACAATTGTTCAAAATTCTTAGAAATGTATATTCTCCAAATGAAAAAAAAAAAATTCTGAGTTCTGGCCAGGCGCAGTGGCTCATGCCTGTAATCCCAGCACTTTGGGAGGCCGAGGCGGGTGGATCACCTGAGGTCAGGGGTTTGAGACCAGCCTGGCCAGTATGGAAAAACCTCGTCTCTACTAAAAATACAAAAATTAGCTGGGCAGGCTCATGCCTGTACTCCTAGCTATTTGGATCACTGAGGCAAAAGAATTCTTTGCACCTGGGAGGCAGAGGTTGCAGTAAGCCAAGATCATGCCACTGTACTCCAGCCTGGGCGACAGAGCAAGAGTCTGTCTCAAAAAAAAAAAAAAAAATCCTGAATTCTACTGTGAGTTAAAAAATTAAAATACAGTTAAGTCCCCAATGAAATCAGGATGACCCTCCACCCATCCCTACCATCACACTGTGGTCCTCCACCCTCCAGCTCAGCGAACGTTGCACCTCGCCCAGCTGGGAGATGGCAGCTCCCTCTCTCGCCACTCTAGGGAGTGCCTCACTCTTCCCATTTGCAGCTCCCCACCTCACTTAGACTTTCTCAGCCAGCCCTTGATACCAGCTCTCGTGGACTTCTGTACCTTCCTAGCTAGTCTCATCATTTCTACCCTTGCCTACTTTCAGCCAATGTTCCATGTAGCAGCCAGAAAGGACTTTTAAAAACACAAATTAGGTCATTACATTCTTTTGCTGAAAACTTTTCAGCAAATTCCCATTGCTCTCGGATGAAATTCAGAGTCTTTAGGGCCTGTCTCCTCCTTCTCACTCTGGTCTCACCGGTGCCTCCACTGTATTCACCTTCACCCTAGCATGCTGGCCTTCCATTTCCTCAGAAGCATTGAGCATCACACTCCACGCAGCCCCAGAGCCTTTGACCCGTTCTTCTTTTGGTCTAGCCGTTCTTCTCTTCTGCCACCCTGCTGTGTTGATTAACTACCACTTTTCTGCCAGATTTCAGCTCCAATGTTCCTTCCTTCTTGCAGATTTCTAGCAGTTCCCAGGCTAGGGCAGCTGCCTTTTTAAAAAAAATGTTTTCATATTACCTGGAATTTTTTTTCAGGGCCTTTGTAGCAATTTGTAACAAGACTGAAAATGTCCTGCTAAGACAGTAGTTCTCAAATTGTGGTCTCTAGACTAACAGCATCAGTGTCTCCTGGGAACTTGTTAGAAATGCACAATTTCAGACCCCGATCCAGACTTTCTGAATCAGAAACTCTGGGGAGGGGTTCTTGAAGTCTGCATTTCAACAAGCTCTTTAGGTGATTCTAAAACACGCTGAAGGTGAAGAACAACCATCCTAGTATATAACTGATCGTTCTATGTCCATGATAATGAACAACCACAAGAACTGGGTTTAAACCTGTTTAATCAATCAAAGATAAGTTAATTGAATAACTACGCTTTTTTAAGCCAATTATTTTCAATTAGTTATTAACCATCTACATTGTCATCATCAACAATAAAAATAAACCTTTACATTCATATAGGGTAATCAATTTAAGACAGCTTTACGAGTTACCTGATTTGGTTTGCATATTTGTTCAGTGAGATCATTAAGGCAGTCATTATTATCCCCATTATGTAATGAAAAAAAATGACCCACCGGAGGTTAGGTAAATTGTCTCAAGTCACACAGCTGGTAAATGACAAAATTAAGGTAAAAGATATCCAGCCTCTAGTCTAGCACCCTATCTGTTGCACCAAGCTTTCAACATGTGTAAGCAATCATTACTGTAGAAGTCAGCTTCATGGATCTTATACCAGTGTGCAATAAAAGTAATTTAGAACTGACCTCGTTTTAGCAGAAATATAAAACCTTTTCACCTCCCACATTAACCCATTTTGTGATCCCCCACTCCACACTTAGTGATAGTAAAGGATGGCATCATCCATCCCTCTGAGTGTAGAGCCTCCACCCTGCAAACAAGGATGAGCACAGCCTCTGTGTTCTCAGTGTGATGCGCCTGGTGGAGAACCTTCACCTGCCAGTGGGGGCTGGGTGGAAGAAAACATCAGACCTCTTGGCTGGACTCACCTGGAATTTAGCTCTGGAATTTACAACACACAGCTGATGAAAAATTCTGTGGCCTGCCCCTCCCAGGAACTTACCATACCCGAAAGTGGGAGCCGAGGGGAGAGGGAGCCTTGTGTTCTTGGCTTCACTTGCCTAGACTGGAGTTTCTGCCACAGTCAACCCTGGGTAAGGAAGGAGTTATGGTTCAAATGCCATGGACTCTCAATGTTCTTGAATAAATGTTTATTTATTTGCTATATACTCTTCGGACAATTTCTAGAGACTTTAAATACTGAGGTTTGAAATATATTTTTCACCAGTTATGCTGGCTTTGCTGGAGACTGTAGAGCACCTCGTGAGGCCATTCTGGAAGTGGAAATCTAAATGTTTGTTGTTTTTAAGCTGCTAAGACTGTGGCAATTTCTTATGCGGCATAGAAAAGTACTGTGTGGGGAACTAGTGCTTTACAAAATTTACTTTAAGAAACACTGATATAAGCTAATTAAGCATTGAAATAAGTTGAGAACTAAATTAATTTGAAATGATCATATTGAATGATTAATGGAAAATATACTGATTGTACTTATTTCAACAGTGAAGTATTTTTAGATATGATTTTGTTTTTGTTTTTTTTAGACAGAGTTTTCGCTCTTGTCGCCCAGGCTGGAGTGCAGTGTCACTATCTTGGCTCACTGCAACCTCCACCTCCCAGGTTCAAGCAATTCTCCTGCCTCAGCCTCCCCCGTAGCTGGGATTACAGGCACGCACCTACCACACCCGGCTAATTTTGTATTTTTTTTTTTTTTTTTGAGACAGAGTCTCGCTCTGTCACCCAGGCTGGAGTGCAGTGGCGCAATCTCGGCTCACTGCAAGCTCCGCCTCCCGGGTTCACGCCATTCTCCTGCCTCAGCCTCTCCGAGTAGCTGGGACTACAGGCGCCCGCCACCACGCCCGGCTAATTTTTTGTATTTTTTGGTAGAGACGGGGTTTCACCGTGGTCTCAATCTCCTGACCTCGTGATCCGCCCGCCTCGGCCTCCCAAAGTGCTAGGATTACAAGCGTGAGCCACCGCGCCCGGCCTTAATTTTGTATTTTTAATAGAGACGGGGTTTCACCATGTTGGCCAGGCTGGTCTTGAACTCCTGACCTCAGGTGATCCACCCACCTCGGCCTCCCAAAGTGCTGGGATTACATGCATGAGCCGCCACACCAGGCCCTATATTTTATTTTGCAAGAGCATACTAATCTCATTCAGTAGCCAAAGCACCACCACCACCTAGTGGCAGCATGTATTAATTACAAGCAAATATATTTTGGAAGGTTAAGCCAGGTTAAGTGACTCAGACTGCAGATTTTGGGTGAAGCTGAGACTTAATTCCTATTAATATATAAAAATCAAAATAATCAAATACTCATTACCAAAATATTTAATAAACATTCCTTTAAATAGATAGCTATACTAGTATATTTACTCTTTTTATAGTTAAGTACTTGTCAAAGAAACTTGGAGAAGTAGAATTGAAAGTAAAAGTATGTACATAGAGTCAGCCAGGTGTGGGGTGGCTCATGCCTGTAATCTCAACACTTTGGGAGGCTGACAAGGGCAGATAACTTGAGCCCAGGAATTCAAGATCAGTCTGGGCAACATGGCAAAACCCTGTCTCTACAAAAAATATACATATATAAATTAGCCAGACATGGTGGTGTGTGCCTGTAGCCCCAGCTACTTTGGAGGCTGAGGGGGAAGAATTGTTTGAGCCTGGCTGGTCAAGGCTGCAGTGAGCCATAATCATGCCACTGCACTCCAGCCTAGGTAAGTGAGATCCTGTCTCAAAAAAAAAAACAAAAACAGAGGTACATACATTGAGGTTGGGTGCAATGGCTCACACCTATAATCCCACCACTTTGGGAGGCCAAGGTAGGAGGATCACTTGAGCCTGGGAGTTTGAGACCAGCCTGGGCAACATAGTGAGACCCCGTCTCTACAAAAAAATTTTTAAAATTAGCTGGGAAAGCTGGGCATGGTGGTGCACACTTGTGGTCCTAGCTACTTGAGAAGCTGAGGTGGGAGGATTGCTTGAGCCCAGGAGTTGAAGGCTGCAGTGAGCTACAATCGTACCACTGCACTTCAGACTGGGTGACAGAGCGAGAACTTATCTCTGAAAAAAAAATTAAAAAACAAAAAAATATATATACATTGACATCTAGCCATAAATGAAGATTAAGCACTTTCAAAATATATGAATGGGGAAGTAGGATTGGGTATTAGAAGTCAGATTTACACAACAGTTTTCAGGAATACAGCTACTTTGTAAAATAAGGAATACGTATGTTCAGTATTAACATAATTTAGGGTTAAAATCCCAGGATACTTTTCTGTTAGCATAATACATCTCTTAGAAATTCTCTGGTACTTGAAGAGCAGTACAGCTGCTCTGGACTTCATCCAACTTAAGCTAATATCTCTATAATTCTTTATACAGCTAATAAAGTCTCTGGAGTTTTCTCACTGTGATTAAATGCTAGCAAAGACCTTGCCAGAGCCACTTAGCAAAGAACTGGCATGGTAGGTTTCCAGTAACTGAGTGGCCACAGGCAGTCATAGCAAAGATGAGAATCAAGTTCTGTGGAAAATATGTCACATCTGAAAAAAGAGTCAGTGCTGATTTCTGGCATTGCGGATTCTGCAGCCAAGGCGTCCCCTGTGCAGTGTTTGCGGAAGGTAAATGGAATGTATCACTGCTGCCTCGTTTTCCATTTTTAATTTATGCTGCTCCTCTAGAGAACTATAAGAGTTTTTATTTTTCTCCCTTTACAAGAAAAATCAAGTAACTCACTCACTCCACAAATTATTTAGAATATGAAGAATCAGTGATGCAAAGCAAAATGTTTTCCATACAAATACTGTCAATGTCCCCTTTCCCTTTAGAATGGAACATGTTTTGATAAATTATAATTCTGGCAAAGTCTTCTCCTCTGGACTTTGGGGTGGGGAGTAGAGGTCAGATTCCATCAAGCCAAAAGGAGATCTGGGTTGCTGCTATTCCGTGTCTGACATTCACAGATGGATGGGAATGGTCATTTCCTAAGGTTTTCTTCCTGTTTGAGAAGGCCCACTGGCCTCAGCAGTCAGCACGTTCAGGGCTGGATCAGCTGTGAGGGTTTCTGTTGCAGCTGACACCTGACTGGTAACTTCACCTGGGAACCAGAGCTCTGGGTGTAGTTTTGGCAACCAGTCAGTCCATAGCAAGGTTAATAACCAAGAACAGAGTCAGAAAGCCCAGATCAGCCAGACACCTGCTGAATCTACAGATCTGCATGAGAGCATAGCCTTGGGATCTCAGACCTAAATGACAAGGTGATTTCCGGGGAATATGCAAGGCAAAGTCAGAAGCAAAAAGAAACGTGTCTTGGAACAACTTATCCCAGCATCTCCTATCTCCTGGTCTGACCCATCTTGTCACAAGCAAGGCCAAGAGAGGGTAACTCTCTTGATACACTCTCTCTTTATATTTCAAAAATATTTACTATGGACTAACAAAACCTATAAGTATACCAGGAATACAACGATAAATGAGAAACTTTCAAAGCTAAAAATTGTAGATTGGACATAAATACCTTCTTTCACTCCCTCCTAAGACCCTTAGTAAAACAAGAATAAAACAATTTTGTCTCTTATGGACATAAACCTACAACAATGGGCTATCGGAAGCAGAGACAAAAGTAAACATTTTTTTTTTCTTTTTAGAGACCAGGTCTAGTTCTGTTGCCCAGGCTGGAGTGCAGTGGTGTGATCATAGCTCACTGCCAACTCAACCTCCCAGACTCAAGCAATCCTCCCACCTCAGCCTCCTGAGTAGCTGGGACTACAGGTATGTACCACCAGTCCTGGTTAATTTTTAAATTTTTTGTAGAGAAGGAGCCTTGTTATGTTACCCAGGCTGGTCTCAAAATTCTGGGCTCAACTGAGTTTCTTGCCTCAGCCGCCCAAAGGGCTGGGATCACAGGCGTGAGCCACCATGTCCGGCCCAACAGCCTTTTTGAAACTGGAAAGCTGATGCACAGCAGTGAACGACTTAGCAGACAAGAGAAGGCTGAGTGTTAAGCAGGAAGCAGGAAGGCCACAGGATTCCCAAAATGCTTAGGACTCAGTGGCAGGAGCTACTTTTGGAAGTGGAGGTGAACGTGTGGTTAAAACTAGGCAATTGGTTAAAAATCAATTTAAAAAACAGGCCTAGAAACAGTGACCACACCTCAAGCAATGATTATCCCTAGCACTCAGATTATGTTCTTGAAATACCATTTTCTCCTTTCAAAAGAAAGACATGAGGGCTTCTTGAAGAAATGGCTGATACCAAGTCTGCAGTGAAAAATGAACATGATGAGCCTGGAACATGTTGTCATATGAGTTAAAAAGGAAGCTGTGAAAAACTATGAAGGCCATGTGAACAAGATCAGGGGCCAGCTTGGAAAGGTTCCCATGACCAAAGATATTACAGCGAATGTCAGTGAGGATGAGAGTTGCAATGAATTAAAATCCATCAAATCTATTGAAATCCATGTATTCAAAATGATGTCGTTTTTAAAACCTAAGTGATCTCCTTTGGAGGATGATTTGGAACTAATTCATTATTTTGAAAACTAGTAAATACAAGGGAAAAAATTGAAGCATTAGCTAAGTGTGGTGGCACGTGCCTGTAATTCCAGCTTCTCCAGAGGCTGAGGCACGAGAATCGCTTGAATCCAGGAGATGGAGGCTGCAGTGAGCCAGGATCATGCCACTGCACTCTAGCCTGAGCGACAGAGTGAGACCCTGTCTCAAAAAAAAAAGTATATAAATGGCCTAACTGTGTCACAAAATAGTAGTGGAAAGGAAACAAATCAAAAAAGAACTGACAGAATTAAAATGTCATTTTGTAGCCTTCAATAAATTAATGGATCTAGAATTTAAGCATCAATAACTACTAACATAAAAAGATGGACAACCAGACATTCTGTATACCTTGATGATAAAAAGTATACTACCATCTATTGTTTAATTCATGAATCCATGTGAAATATATATATATATAAAGTGTTGACTGTGTATTCTTTCAACTTTTCTAATTTTTTAAATTAAAAAATGTTTAATTTACTCTTTATTTTATTATGTCAATACTATTCACAGGTGAACTATGTAGTGAATATAATTACTTTTCATTTCTTGCACACTGACTTAATAGTTGTCAATTTTTTGTTTCATTTTCTGCACACTTACTTAATTCAACCCAAAATGCTTTACCATTATCTAAATCTTCATTCAAGCATTCAGATACATCAAGTACCTTATCTATTTCATCTCCTATGGTTATATATACTGATTTTTTAGTTTTAGGTGTTATCTATCAAAACCTCCCACTAAGGAAGAGAAGGAGTTATTACTTTCCTCTATCACCCTAATATACATATGCACCCTTCCAGAACTCCATTTTCCAAATATTTTTAGTTAGGAAAATAGCAATGACCAAGAGTAGGGGCAATGCTCAGAGCCAAACAGGCCTGCCCTAACAAAGCATGACTCCAAGCCTAATAGTATGATCTCTGGCCAAATGAGATTAAATTATAAATCTCTAATTCTAAGATACTAAAAAAATGTCCTCAAATATATGGAAATTAAAAATTATATTTATGTTCTAGCAAACCTACTCTGAGTACGTATCCAAAGGAATTAAAGTCAATGAAGCGATATCTGCACTCTAATGTTGATTGCAGCATTATTCATAATAACCAAGATATGGAATCAACCTAAGGGTCCACAGATGAATGAATGGATAAAGAAAAGGTGGTAATATATACACAATTGAATACTATTCAGCTATAGAAAAGAAGGAAATCCTGTAATTTGCAACAAGATAGATGAACATGGAAGATGTTATGCTAAGTGAAATAAGCCAGGTGAAAAAAGAGAAATACTGCATGATGCCACTTACATGTTGAAGCTAAAAAAGTTGAACTCCTAGAAGTAGAGAGTAGAATGATGGTTACGAGAGGCTGAGAAGGTGGGGGTGGGGGAGAAGGAATGTGAAGTTGTTGGCCAAAGGTATAAAGTTTCAGTTAGACGAGAGAAATACATTTTGAGATCTATTGCACAGCAGGGTGACTATAGTCAATATTAATGATTGTACCCTCTAAAAGAGTAAACTTCAGATGTTTTGCCACAAAAAATGATAAGTAAATGAGGTGCTGCATATGTTTATTAATTTATTCCATGTTGTATAATACATATATCAAAACATCACTTTGTATCCCATAAATGTATACAATTATGACAATTAAAATATTAATTTTAAAATTATAAGTAACTCTGCATCAAAAAATCACAACAGAAATTAGAAAATAATTTGAACTAAAATATAATGAAAATGCAATATGCCAAAATTTGTAAAGCCACTAAAGCAATACTTCAAAGGAATCTATAGCTTTAAATTCTCATATTATAAAAGAAAAGAGGTTTAAATCAATTATCTAAATATCCACTGTAAGAAGCTGGTGGCAGAGGGAGGGGAAGCAAATTAAATCCAAAACAAATAGAAGGAAGAAAATAACAAGGATAAAACTATCTTTCGTCACAGATGACATAGTTGTCTATGTAGAAAATCTGTAAAAATCTTAAAAAAAAAAAAAAAGGCCGGGCGCAGTGGCTCACGCCTGTAATCCCAGCACTTTGGGAGGTCGAGGAGGGTGGATCACCTGAGGCCGGGAGTTCGAGACCAACCTGACCAACATGAAGAAACCCCGTCTCTACTAAAAATACGAAATTAGCTGGGCATGGTGGCGGGTGCCTGTAATCCCAGCTACTCGGGAGGCTGAGGCAGGAGAATTGCTTGAACCTGGAAGGTGGTGGTTGCGGTGAGCCCAGATAGTGCCACTGCACTCCAGCCTGGGCAAAAAGAGTGAAACTCTGTCTCAAAAAAAAAAAAAAAAAAAAACCAAACTCCTGGAACCAAGAAGTAATTATAGCAAGATTGCAAGATACAAGGTTAATATACAAAAATCAATTGCTTTCCTATATACCGGCAATGAACAAGTGGAATTTGAAGTTAAAAACACAGTATCATTTACATTAGCACTCTCCCAAATGAAATAAATTCTGTGTAAGTCTAAAAAATATATACAAGATCTATACGGGGAAAACTACAACACAAATGAAATAAAGAACTAAATAAATGGAGAGATATTCCATGTTCATGGAAAGGAAGACTCAATATTGTCAAGATGTCAGTTCTTCCCAACTTTATAAATTCAGTACAATCTCAATCACAATTTTAGCAAGTTATGTTGTAGATCTCAACAAACTTATTCTAAAATGTATATGGAGAGGCAAAAGACCAGAACAGTCAACACAATAGACTGAAAAGAACAAAGTTGGAAGACTGACAATACCTAACTTTTTTTTTTTTTTTTCTGAGACAGAGTCTCACTCTGTCACCCAGGCTGGAGTGCATGGTGCAATTTCGGCTCACTGCAACCACCACCTCCCAGGTTCAAGCAATTCTCCTGTCTCAGCCTCCTGAGTGGCTGGAACTACAGGCACGTGCCACCACACCCAGCTAATTTTTATATTTTTAGTAGAGACGGGGTTTCGCCATGTTGGCCAGCCTGGTCTCAAACTCTTGACCTCAGATGATCTGCCTGCCTTGGCCTCCCAAAGTGCTGGGATTACAAGAGTGAGCCAGCATGCCTGGCCAGCACCACCTAACTTCGATACTTCCTATAAAGCTACAATAATCAAGACAATGGGATATTGGTGAAATAATAGACAAATTGATCAACGGAACAAAATAGAAAGCCCAGATGTAGAACCACACAGATATAGTCAACTGATTTTTTCCAAAGGAGCAAAGGTGATACAATGGAGCAAGGACAGTCTTTTCAGTAAGTGGTGCTGGAATAACTGGACACTCATATGCAAAAAAATATGAATCTAGACACAGGCCTTACTTACACCCTTCACAAAAATTATCTCAAAATGGATCACAAACCTAAATGTAAGATGTAAAACTAAAACTCATAGAAGATGACACAGGAGAAAACTTGGATGACCTTGGGTATAACATTAACCTTTTAGATCCTTGATACTTACCCGAAAGAGTTGAAAACTTATGACAACACACAAACCTACACATGAATGTTTATACCAGCTTTATTCATTCATAACTACCAAAACTTGAAAGCAACTAAGATGTCCTTCAGTAGGTGAATGTTACATCCAGACAATGGAATATTATCCAGTGCTAAAAAGAAATTAGTTATTGAGCCTTGAAAAGACATGGAAGAAACTTAAGTGTACAGCACTAAGTGAAAAAGGCTAAAAAAGGGTACATACTATATGACTGCAACGATATGACACTCTGGAAAAGGGAAAACTATGGAGACAGTAAAAAGATCAGTAGTTGCCAGGGCTTACTGGGGAGACAGAAATGAATAGGTAGAGCACAGAGAATTTTTAGGGCAGTGAAGTTACTCTGTGTGATATCATAATGTTGAATACATGCTATTATACATTTATCCAAATGCACAGAATGTACACCACCAAGAGTGAACCCTAAGGTAAACTATAGACTTTGGGTAATACTAATATATCAGTGTAGGTTTATCAGTTGTGACAAATGCACTGCTCTGGTGGGGGATGTTGATAATGGGGAAGGCTGTGCATGTGGAGAGCAGAGAGTATATAGAAATACCATCTTTTCTGGTCAATCTTGCTATAAACTTAAAACTGCTCTAAGAAAATAAAGTGTTAAAAAAGAAACTAGCCATTAAAAATGTTAAATTGGATTTCATTAAAATTAAATATTTTAGTGCAGTGGCCCAGCACTTTGGGAGGGCAAGGCAGGCAGATCAACTGAGGTCAGGAGTTCAAGACCAGCCTAGCCAACATAGCAAAACACCATCTCTACTAAAAATATAAAAATTAGCTAGGGATGGTGGGGCATGCCTGTAATCTCGGCTACTCAGGAGGCTGAGCCAAAGAATTGCATGAACCCAGGAGGCGGAGGATGGAGTGAGCTGAGATCATGCCACTGCACTCCAGACTCCAGCCTAGGTGACAGAGCAAGACTCTATTTAAAAAAAAAAAAAAAAAAAAAAAAGTCTTCTGTTGGTCGAAAGATGTCAAGAAAATCAAAAGGCAAGCTACAGACTGGGAGAAAATATTTCCAATCACATACAAAGAAGTTGTGTACACAGTCATGTATTGTGTGTGTACTTATCAATTATACACGTAAAATCTATGCATTTCATTGCATGTGAATTTTGACTCAATACAAATTAAGTATGTTACATTTTTCAAAATAGAATTTTTTTTTTTTTGACAGAGTCTTGCTCTTATTACCCAGGCTGTAGTGCAGTGTCGTGATCTCGGCTCACTGCAACTTCCGCCTCCCCAGTTCTAGCAATTGTCCTGCCTCAGCTTCCTGAGTAGCTGGGACTACAGGTGTGTGCCACTACGCACACACACTTATTTTTTGTATTTTTAGTAGAAACAGGGTTTCACCATGTTAGCCAGGATGATCTCGATCTCCTGCCCTCATGATCCGCCTGCCTCAGCCTCCCAAAGTGCTGGGATTACAGGTGTGAGCCACCACACCCGGCCCCAAATAGTATTTTTTTTAAAGGAACTTATAGCAGGTGCAAAAGCATATGCCTTGAGTCTTGATCCAACCTGGAATTTTCAACTATATTCTATTATTCTCTTAGCGTTTTAGCCTAACCACAGTGTGAACTCAGAGGCATGGTATAGCTTGGTAAATACTCTTTCTAGCTTCCTTTCTTTTTGGTTCTCTGCCTGTTCCTGCCACAGAGGAGCAATATCTAGGAAAGCCCTTTTGGCCTTTCTCTTTAGACCATGTTGCAGTGCTCTTCTTGAGGGACCAAACTTTTGTTTTGGCAAGAGGCTTCTAATGACTTCACAAACTCTGCTATTGATTCTACCCCATAAATGCTGGGGTAGAATTGGTTTTGTTCTTTACAGTCCACTGCGACTGGCCAGTGTCATCCTTCTTGGTCTATCACCGGGATTACCACAATTTCCCATTACCTGCTCCCTCCAATAATTGCAGGGAGATTTCTCCATCTAACACATGATTCTGATCACGTCACTGCTTTAAAACCTTCTGTAACTCCCTAAGACCTACAAAACAAAGTTCAAATTTCTACACCAGAAAAGGCCATGGTCTGGCCTCTTCCTATTTCCCCAATTACTTTTCCTTGCCTTATTATTGTTTTCCTTGAGACAGGATCTTGCTCTGCAACCCAGGCTGGAGTGCAGTGGCGTGGTCATGGCTCACTGCAGCCTCAACCTCCTCAGCCCAAGTGATCCTCCTACCTCAGCTTCCTGAGGAGTAGCTGAGACTAAAGGTGCATGCGCCCATACCCACCTAATTTCTTAAATATTTTTTATAGAGATAGGGTCTCCCCATGTTGCCCAGGCTGATCTTGAACTTCTGAGCTCAAGTGATCCTCCCATTTCAGCCTCTCAAAGGGCTGAGATTACAGCAGTGAGCCACTGCACCCAGCCTTCCTTGCTCTTTATTGTTCAAAGATTATGCATCTTTTGTCATGCCTCTACCCATCCTATCCTCTTGCCTGGTGAGCCCTGCCCTGCCCTTGTGCCCATGAATCAGGATCATCATGCAAACTTGTCATACTTCAAGACCCAAGTCAATGAAATTTTGCAGGACACCCCCAGCACAGTCAGGCTCACTAAAATCCATTATCTCTTTGGCACATTGTATTGCATCTATTTGCTAAGTAGTATGAATGCTCCCTGAAAGAGGTTATTTTTTAATCTTTTCATTTTTTTTTAACATCCAGCACTTGGCTCAGGTTCATTTTTTTCAAGAAATAAATAAGAGAATGAGGGAGGGAGGGAATTGAATGAGTTTTCCCACTTTTGGAGTTTTCATGAGCAATCCATAAAATGCAATCTTTCCTCCCACACACAGGGAAGAGACTCATCAAAGTCTTCCTAGTTCAGGCTTACAATTAAAAAAAAAAACATGTAAGTATCATTGACCACAGCAGCCATCGAATGAGCTAAATGCCTAGCTTGGGACTGTTCTCTGATTGAGGGCTGCTAAATTTATGCAAGAATATTAATAGGTGCATGAAGGGGCATAGGTATTAGGGCCTTAGGAGGCCCTTCCCTTCTGATATCCACCTACTCCTTTGTTATGCCTGAGGAACAGGTTTCTTTTGGTTTGCTTTTTCGTTTTTCACAGGGTCTCGTTCTATTACCCAAGTTGGAGTGCAATGGTACAATCACGGCTCATGGTAGCCTTAAACTCCCTGGCTCAAACAGTCCTCCCACCTCAGCATCCCAAGCAGCCAGGGCTACAGGCATACGCCATCATGCCTGGCTATTTTATTTTATTTTTTGGAGAGATAAGGTCTCACCATGTTGCCCAGGCTGATCTTGAACTCCTGGCCTCAAGTGATCCTTGGCCTCCCAAGGCTCTGGGACTGCAGGCAAGAGTCACCATGCTCAGCTAATTTTTTTTTCTAATGTTTCTCCCTTTTTTTTTTTTTTGTTGGAGAGACAGGGTCTAGCTATGTTGCCCAGGCTCATCTCTAATTCCTGGCCTCAAGCAATCCTCCCACCTCACCCTCCCAAACTGCTGGGATTACAGTCATGAGCCATTCTGCCTGGCCAATTATTTTTTATTAAAAAACAAACAAACAGAGTGTGTCATGTTGCTGAAAAAGCTCTGGGCTTGTTCTCACGCCTCAGCTTCATGGGTTCTAAAGTGACCAACATCTCCATTTAACTATCTTCCTTGAGGAAAGGGTCTGAACCAATGATTTTCAGATGTCCTGAGAACATCCAGCTTGTTTTTCTTCACCCAGTATGTTTATGCTGCTGTTGCCTTAGTGGCAGGATAATTTCAAACAGCACCCAGTGTGCAGGAGGATTTCCATTCCCTCTAAGTTCCTGGCCACTCTGTACATTCTAGGTGGGTACTTAGTACTTAAAATGTAAATCACCAAAAATTATTTCCTATTAATCACTGTGTTGATTCACCCTAACATGTTGAGAATCAAGACAATTTTTTTTTTTTTCTGATGGAGTTAAAAAGCAAAGAATATTGTGGAACAAAAACAATGACTGGGTGCTGAGATTGTGGCCAGATGTCAGGGCCAGCCCGGAAATCTTACAC
Organism: Symphalangus syndactylus; assembly: GCF_028878055.3. NCBI lineage: Eukaryota > Metazoa > Chordata > Mammalia > Primates > Hylobatidae > Symphalangus > Symphalangus syndactylus. The sequence goes on along the minus strand of NC_072432.2, from coordinate 120,769,903 downwards.
AATCACAGAGGATGGAAAACTCATCTTCCTTAGGCATTAAGTAGGCGTCTTCCCTTAGGGAGGGTTTGAGTTCCCTGCCACATCTTCCCAGTTCACTGGACCACAATGGAGGCAGGAACTCATCAATTACAGGTGACTCAGATCCCAGCACATTTTCCAAAGCACTTCTTGTTTTTCAAGCCCCATATTCCCAGAACCAGATAATTTCACCTCTTATTGGGAGGTAGGAAAAGTCAGAAAACTGCAAATGGAAACCTTTAGCCATTGAGGATGAACAAAGCTGGTGGAGACCAGCCCTCCCAAGGTGGCTGTGCAAAGGGTTTCCCCCCGCAAACCCCCACCCACCTTGCTCCACAGCTGCAGCTGCACCTCTCCCAGATGCCAGGGTCTGGACTCAGAGCTCCTCATCCCTTGGAATGACCTGGGTGATAGGAGCATCTGTTATACTATCTGTAGGTGACTTTTGCTGGGCTGCTGAATGGGAGCTTGTCACCAGAACGACCAAGCCATGATCAGAAGCCTAGAACTGCCAGGCATGGTGGCTCAAGCCTGTAATCTCAGCACTTTGGGAGGCCGAGGCGGGCGGATCACGAGGTGAGGAGATCAAGACCATCCTGGCTAACATGGTGAAACCCCGTCTCTACTAAAAATACAAAAAATTAGCCGGGCGTGGCAGCGGGCGCCTGTAGTCCCAGCTGCTCGGGAGGCTGAGGCAGGAGAATGGCGTGAACCTCGGAGGCAGAGCTTGCAGTGAGCCAAGATCAGGCCACTGCACTCCAGCCTGGGTGACAGAGCAAGACTCCATCTCAAAAAAAAAAGAAGCCTAGAACTTTCACCCCTACCCCTCATTCTCCAGGGAGGAGAGAGGGTCTAGCGACTGAGTTAATAATCAATCATGCCTTTGTGATGAAGCCTTCATTAACATCCCTAAAAGATGGAGTTCAGGGAGATTCCAGGTTGGTGAATGCATCCACATGCCAGGAGGGTAGTGCACTCTAACTCTATGGGGACCTGTGCTGGGGACCCTTCTAGACCTTGCCCTATGCTGTACCTCTTCATCTGGATGAAATATCTTCAGTAATAAATTGACAATAGTAAGTAAACTGTCTTCCTGGGTTCTGGGAGCTGCTCTAGCAAACTATTGAACCCAAGGAGGGGTTCATGGGAAGCTCCAATTTGTAGCCAAATCAGACAGAAGTTGTGGGTGACCTGGGGACTTACTACTTGTGATTGGCATCTGAATTGGGGGCTGGTGTTGTGGGACTGAGCCCTTAACCTGTGAGGTCTATGCTAACTCTGGTCTGTGTCAGAACTGAATTGAATTGTACGACACCCAGCTAGTGTGGGAGAAGTGGCTGGCATGAGAAAAAGTGTGCATATCTGGTCACAGAAGTGTTGAGAGTATAGAGGAAAACTGTTTTTCCACTATACACCTTCCCATTGCCAGGCAGGAGACCGGGACTGGGGGTGTTGGGTTCACTTTAGATTCAAGGACACCCATCGTAGCTGTGATCTACGGATTGGGAGACCACCACTGCCATTGCAGGTGTCTTTCAAGACCCACAAAGTAAGTGACTAGACACTGGAATGTGGTTGCTGAAACCCTAAAAAAAAACCCCAAGCCCTCCCGCCCCCCGCCACCGAGCTGTGCTTGCCAGGGGAAACAGGCAAAGGGGCAGGAAAGGGATTCCATCTCATTTCTGCCTTCCAGGTTGCACCAGGTGCATCCCATTGAGAAGAACACATTCATAAGCGGAACCCTTTCGCTGTGTCCCTATGTGGGTGACAGACTTTCCCGGGCTCACTTTCCATCACACTTTTTTTTTTTCTTCTCCCTTTGCTTTTTTTTAAATTTAAATTTTTAACTTTTTAGGGGTACACAGTAGGTGTATATATTTATGGAGTACATGTCCCTTTGCTTTTTAAAAGCTCTTCCCCTGTGGACTTAACACTACAGAAAAGTACCCAAAACAAAATGTCCAGCACAATGATTTATCAAAGCAAACCCTTGTGTAGCATCACTCAGGTGGGGAGCTAGAATGTCAGCACCCCAGAAGCCCCTCTCATTCTCCTCCTGATCCTTCCTACTTTCTTCCTCCAAAGTGATCATGAACCTGATTTTGATGGTAGTCACTTACTTTGGTGGTGTTACCTTGTAATGTTTTTGTCAGTTAAGCGTGCACTCCTAAATACTATGGTTTGTTTTGCCTGTTTTGAGCTTTATATGAATAGCATTATGCAATAGTGTATTCTTTTGCATGTAGCTTCTTTGCTAAACATTTTGAGGTTAATCCAAGTCTGTTGCTCGATGGCCTCATCTGAAGACCTAATGGCTTTAGGACACCTGAGAAGAACCCTAGGGATGTGTCAAGTTGATTGGTTGGATATACAGATGTAACAAGATAAAACCTTAACATTTTGATATTTTTCCTCTTCTTTCCTAAAAGTTCCCACCTAACCAATTGAAGTGGTGTCGTTGTCTGGGGTAAATAGCCGAGGTTCCTCATTTTACACAAGGAAATCGAATATGTGGACACACAAGAAGTGGCTTTAGGGGCAGAGATTTAATAGGCAAAAGAAAGAGAAAGGAGAACTGCTCTCTCTCCTGCAAGAAAGAGGGGTGCCCTAGTAGGACTTCTGTCCCGTGGTGGAGTGCACAGGGTTTTATAGACAGGCTTGAGGAGGCAGTGTCTGATTTACACAGGGCCCAAGATTGGTTGGACCAGGTGGGACGTTTACATAGCTGGCCACCCACCCTAATCTTTTATTATGCAAATGGATTTCTACTTGGCCAGTGCATGTTGCCTGCTCCTTACTGTGCACATGGTTGACAGGGAAAGGGATAGATGGAACCACCATGTTGGACATGCCTAGCCCCAGGCAGCCTTTTCCTACTGGCACAGCTGCCAGCATTCATCCAGGCAAGCTTCCAGCTTGCTTGTCTATGTCCGCAGCTCGATTTTACAGGCTGCTCTTTGTTAGAAAAGAAGATGATTTGGGGGCTGCTTTTCATTAAAAGGAAAACCTTACTGAGGACTTCCTTACCCTCACTATCTGCCTAATTTCTTCTTAACTCCTATATCACAATCGGCAGCATTTACTTAGCTTCGAAGAGAATTAGAATGCAATAGCAGTAAAAAAGAGAGAAAAAAAGTTAATTTTCTTTTTCATTTTCAAACTAGGCCCTTGAAAATCAAAAGGTGAGGTCCTGCATGGACCAGAAGTTAGAGTTTATGCCGTAAAAAGATGACAGTGCCGATGTTTCTTTGGGCTCAGGCAGCCAAGAGTCAGAGTTGTGGGCTCTTTTGCTAAACCAAGGAAACCAGGCCATTTATACACTGAAATAAATAATGATCTAGGTTGCAAGCTATTTTCCATGACAACTGACTAGTATACAAGATTTTGAGTTCATGGTTGCATTTCACAAATGATAACACTGCACTTGTGAAGTTCAGATGTTTCTGTGGCTAATCTCTGGAGGTAGTTTTATGATTACAAGATGGGGAACAGGATGATTATGAGTAAGGCTTTACACCAGTGCCTTCGCTCTTATGCATGCTTTTGGCCTCATCTTACACCTGCGTCGATAACGTCATCTCCCTGGAGTTTCTTTTCACTAGCAATGGTTAATTATGAAGCTTTCAGGCTCTGGCTTTAGGCAGGATTTTATTAGCCAGTAAGAGTAGAAAATAGGCTTGTAAAAATGTAGGACTTCATAAAAAGTATAGAACACTATAGATCTTTAAAGAAAAGGTAGTGAGGTCTATAATATAATGCCTGCACAAGAAAATCAGAATGAGAGTTGAGAGAGAGAGGTGAGACACTGTGCTTCTATGTTTGAAAGAGGGTGATCAAAAATGGAAAGGCCTCAGAGGTGGAGGGGTGTATGTGTGTGTGCACACATGTGTAATGTGGAAGAGATTTTAAGTACATTTGTTAAAGAGGAAGTCTAAGGGCAACGTGGTTTCGAATTGCGGCTCTACCAATCGTTAAAGCCTGTGACTTTAGGCAAATTACTTAACCTTTCTGTGCCTCAGTTTCCTCACTTGAAAATTGGAGTTTATAATCATAGTAACCTACATCATAGAGTTATGAAGATTAAATGAGCTAATACATGAAACAAGACCTGACATACAATAAATACTAAATAAGTGTTTGCTATTATTGCTATTGTTTGATTTGGAAGAAAAATGACTATTAAAGTGGGTGAAGGTAAAGACTTAGGAGAGGAGGAGTGATTTGGTTAAGTTTCCTTAGCCCCCATCCCCTGCCTCCTCCTGAGATGGGCTAAGGAAGCTTAGGGATGCTGAAAGATTGGACTTTGAAGGGTAGAAGCAGGTGCTCTATAAATGTGTTTTTTTTAATTGATGAAGGACAACTTTATTATTTTACTCTTAAAGGCTGATGAAAAACCATTACTTATCCTATTAAAGAAAATCTAATATTTCAATTGAAAATAGAGTATACTCATGAAATATTATTTAAGTTTTCTAAAACACAACTTGAAAGCATCCAGCATACATGATTAATTTCAGTACAGTGAATTCAAGATCAAGTATACATGTTACATACATCAAAGCTAGATTACAAATTATCATCGTCATCATCATCATCATCTTCTTCATGTTTTTTTTTTCCATTGGCAGTAGTTTGTGATGACACCATATTAGTGTAATAAGAATGTTCCATTCGTGATGGATTAACCAGAACATTCTGAATTGCTGATGTTACAAGAATTAACACTTCACAGGGCAATGTGAAGCAGACATCTACACTGTAAACCTTTGCCTTGTGAGGGACATTTGAGTCCTTACTTTAGTTGCCACAAACATGGTTTGTGGGGGTGATGTGCCTAGTGTGTGAATACCTGGTCGGCTAGTAACTGAACCAACATTTAATCTGGGTGAGACAGAAATAATGCAGGGTGTTCACAGGAGAATAAAAACTCCAGACAGCAGTTTCCCATGAGTAGGGGCTACGGGCTGATGAACCCCTGAAAAACAGGGTGTGGACCAAGCTGGCTCAGACCAACTACACCCAAAGTGGCGCTGCATTTGACCTAGGTTTCACCTAGGACCTCATTATATGCTCATTAACACACTAAATCACACCCACCAGCGCAATGACAGTTCTGGGAACACCTATATTTGGTGTAAAAATGAGTGGCACCACAGTTCCAAGAAATCTCCATCTTTTTCCAAGAATTGTCATAAATATTCCACCCCTTTGTTAAAGAAATCCATACAGAGAGAAACCGCAAACCCCACTGTGTGACTCTCTTGAGTACACCCGCAATCCCCTTTCTTAAGTGTGTACTTTTCCCCTTTGCAACAGATCTCCATACTTTCGCTATTTTCCAACTCATCCTTGAATTCATTCTCAAGATGGTGTCAAGAGTCTGGACACCTGCTGGGGTCTAGGACCCACTGGCATTTGAGGACCTCCCCTGGCCCACTGATACCATGGAGACTGTTATTCTTCCCTCAGAAGTTGATGCCTTTTTCTGTAAAGACTTCAGCCTGTATGTATGAGACAGGAGTTTGGCAGGACTGATTTCACAAGATAGAGGTCACAAAGACCCCCACTGATAAAACAGATGCAGTAAAGAGGGCGGCCCAAACCCACCAAAACCAAGAGGGCACCCCATAGGGGGCCACTCAGAGTTCCCTTTCCTGGTACACCAAGGTTGGAAAAACCACTCCAGGCAAAGAACCTGGATCAAGATTGAGACTGAAATCCACTAGTGGATGACCTCTGGTCATCCTCATTGCTCATTATAGGCTAATTATAATGATTTAGCTGCCGAAAGACACTCCCCTGAGTGCCATGAAAGTTTACAAATGCTATGGCAACCCGGGGAAGTTATTACCCTACATGGTCTAAAAGGAGGAGGAACTTTCAGTTCCAGAAAATCCCCAGGGCCTTCTTGTAAAACTCATGAATAACCCATCCTCTATTTAGCATATGATCAAGAAATAACCGTAAAAATAGCCAACCTGCAGCCCTCCAGGCTGCTCTGCCTATGGAATAGCCACCTTATTCCTTTACTTTCTTAATAAACTTGCTCTCATTTTACTCTATGGGCCTGCTCTCAAATTCCTTCCTGCTCCAAGCCAGGTGGCCTGTGTGGCTGTACCCTAGTTTTGGGGTTTTCCCTGCAACATATAGTTTGGGTGGCAATCTAGGACTTGAATACGGCTTGATCAAAGGCGAAGGGGTTTGATTTCTTTGCCTTGCAATATCTAATAAAAATCTCTTGGAGCGGAGAGGTAAAAAAAAAACTGGTCGGCGTATACTGGATTGCAATTGCACATCAGTAGCTTTCTTAGCATGGCTTGAGTAAATTTTGGCATCATCTAGAACTGTGGTCACATAGGGGAAGGCAAACTCCAACATGTGATTTATACGTCTTGGCTCATATTCTTTGATCCCCACGACCCTCAGGACCTGCGCCATCCTCGGGGGATGCCTCAGGGCACATCTTCCTTGCGTCCTGGGGAGAAGCGGTGATCAGACTTGCGGGGCTTTGTCACCTACATTAATGGATTCCAGTCTCGATCTCGATGCAAGTTCTTTGCTTAGTGTGGTTTTTCTAACCCTTGGTGTACCTCGAAACAGAAATGAGCGGCCCCACAAGGGGTACCCCCTGCCCTGAGCTCTGGGCCCCTGGTCTGCCCCATGGCCCATCCCCTCCTGGGGAGCAGATGTTCCTAAATAACCGTTGAATAAATTAAAGAATGTTGAATTGAATGTGGCAATTACATGAGTTAGCAACATTTCTAAATATCTTTTTTTTTTCCCTCGGCTAAAGATGATTGTTCCTTAAGCTACACATTTGTCTTTACAGTGTTTCAAGGTCTCATAAACCTATAATAAAATTGACATCATAATCACGACACATTCAACACAGATGTGAGCGTTTGGAGAGCGCTTCAGCCTTCAGCACAGGCAACTGTGTTCTATTCACCGGGCTGTGCTCCTCGGAAGGGCTGGTGGTTCTTGTAAAGGTTTGTGCTCCCCGCGCCTTTCCTTCCTTTCCTCGTCTTCGGCGCCTGCGGGCACCGAGAGTCCTGAGCGAGGGAGGAGGAATGGCGAATCGGCGGGGCGTGTCCCTCACGCCGCCCCGTAGCTCGGGGCCGACGCTGTCTCAGCGCGCGACGTTTTGAAAGCCGGGAGGGTTCGAATTGCAACGGCAGCTGCCGGGCGTATGTGTCGGTGTTAGAGGCAGCTGCAGGGTCTCGCTGGGGGCCGCTCGGGACCAATTTTGAAGAGGTACTTGGCCACGACTTCTTTTCACCTCCGACCTTTCCTTCCAGGGGGTGAGACTCTGGTAAGAGGAGGTTTTTTTGCTAGCCCCGGCGGAGGCCGAGCCTGGAGCCGAGGCCTCTGCGGGGGCTTTCGTGACAGGGGAGGATCTGGTTACAGCCGAAGGTTTGGCAGCCAGCCCCTTGTGAGCCCCTGGATTGGGGTAAACAGTCTGACCTCCACCCTCGAAACCTGCTGAGCGTGTGAGATGCAGAGGACCTGAGAGTCTTGCGGCCCACACTTTCCCTTTGCTTCCCCTTGGACTTTCTACATCTACTTTGTTTCTCTTTTCTCCTTTACTTTTTCTCTCATTCTTTTAATTTTCCGTTTTCTGCTGTCCGTCCGCGTCGTAGCTTTGTCAGTAGTGTCCAGGTATTTGTTGAGTCCCAGGGTCCCAGGCTTAGGGCCCAAAGGTCACTGACGTTTGACCTGGTAGAGCTGTAGATTAGCTTGCTTGAGAGCTGCTCACTTTAATGCTGCCTCTTAAACAGTACTTGATTGTTAAAAATATCTTACGTATTCTACAGAGTATGAAATTCTGCTCACGGTCATCCTACGCCATTTCTAATGTATCTTCATCTAAATAGTCACTGGTTTTTTTGCTGTCATCTTCATGAGAACCTTGTGATTTAGAATTAGTATGGTTATTTAACAATTAATGTTAAGAATGCATATACAATACATAACATAATCTGAGGCAGAGTCTGGGCTCCTGGCCAAAACTGTGAAATGGATAGGACATGGTACATTGAGGTGCAAATAGCTTAGAGTAGAAGGTGGGACTCAGTCGTAAGAGAACATAATGAAATGTTAAGACTTCTGTTTAAACCTAGTTGTTTTCAGAGATAGGTTTTCTTTTTTAAAACGTGCTGCTTCTGAATATCAAATCCTCCGTAGACTGAGCGGGAAAAGGCTATGAGACTTATAAGGCTCATCATAAGATTTCCAGGACACTCTACGCGCCAGGGTTTTCTGCATCTTACTTTGTTGGCACCTCCTTTGTTGCTTTGTTTTTCATTTCTCATGCTTGGATGCCCTAGGGCTCACCCCTCTTCTCTCTACAGTTACTCCCTAGATGATCTTACCCAGTCTCTTGGCTTTAATAACGTCTGCATGCTGCCATCCCACAAACTTAAATCTTAAGGTTGCATTCCAGACCCGTATCCACCCACCTATTTGACTCCTCCACAAAACTCTCCAACAGCTTTCTGTTTCTCAGTACAAGCTGAAACTTGACCGTGACTACAGTTGAGTAGAAGTCACAGTCCTGTGGCTACAATGCTGTACTTGACTTGCCAGTCCCTACCCTCAGCCTCCCTGACTTTGTCTCCTTCTCCCCCTTGCTAGCTCGCCTCTTCGTGAAGATTTCTGCCTCAGGTCATTATATTTCTTGTCCTCTCCCTGGAAGACTTCCACTAGATATTTGCTTGGGCCTGCTCCCTCACTTCCTTCAAATGAGTTTCTCAAGGAGACCTTTCTTGACCACTTTAAACTCAAATATTAAGCCCCTTCCCAAGGCCTTCTGCTCCCTTCACTGATATATATTTCCCCTGAAATAGTATATGTTTATCTTCATACTTGTTTAGGTCTTGTTTGCTGCTCTATTTCCAGAGTGTAGAACGGTGCACTGTTAGGGCACATGGTATGTGCTCAGTGTGTGCATACTGATTGAGTGAATGAAGAGTAGCTTCACACAGGTAGATAGAAATCTTAGAAGAAGCTGGGTGCGGTGGCTCACGCCTGTAATCCCAGCACTTTGGGAGGCCAAGGCGGGTGGATCACCTAAGGTCAGGCGTTTGAGACCAGCCTGACCAATATGGTGAAACCCCATCTCTACTAAATATAAAAAATTAGCCGGGCATGGTGGCACATGCCTGTAATCCCAGCTACTTGGGACGCCGAAGCAGGAGAATTGCTTGAACCTGGGAGGCGGAGGTTGCAGTGAACCGAGATTGCACCATTGCACCCCAGCCTGGGCAACAAGAGCGAAACTCTGTCTCAAGAAAAAAAAAAAAAAATCTTAGAAGATCTCTGAGGTGCCGCATCACAGCGTCCCATGGGGAAAGATAACACAGATGGAAGAAGGGGAGTCAGAATGACATGGGGAAATTATTTCCAAAGTAGAAATACCTCCTGCAACCTACTCTGCTAAACAGTATATCCTTCCCCAAAGTTCTGAAACTGGTTTCAGAAATTCTGCTGTTCCTACCTTCAAGTTAAATGGGTCACTTCATAAAATTATTATACTCTTGACAAATACATGTAAAGGGGCTCTTCAGTGTTCTCAGGACAGGTGAATCTGAAGACAATAGTGATTGTAGCTACATTTTAAACAAGATGAACAAACTTGTCATTAATAGACAGTTAAAGCTGGGCCTTTGAGATGATTTTCTTCCCCTTAGTACACAGTTTTTAAAGATGCTATTATTAAGGGCTCTATGAAAAATTTAAGCAAATCTCTCTGCCTCCCAACTTTTTATATACAAATGAGCTTATAGACATGTAGGAACAGTTTTGCTTTATAATAAATAAATCTAATAGGAAACCTAATTTTTTAAAAAGAAATATAATTTTTAAAATAAAAAAATTCTTAAGTATGTTACAAAGAAGTAAACACATTGAGTTGCTTTGTTTATATATGTGGTATGTACATTTTCTTTTCTTCCGTTCTTTTTTTTTTTTGAGATGGAATCTTGCTCTTTTGCCCAGGCTAGAGTGCAGTGGCACGATCTCTGCTCACTGCAACCACCGCCTCCTAGGTTCAAGCGATTCTTCTGCCTCAGCCTCCTGAGTAGCTGGGATGACAGGTACACGCCACCACGCCTGGCTATTTTTTTTGTATATTTAGTAGAGATGAGGTTTCGCCATGTTGGCCAGGCTGGTCTTGAACTCCTGACCTCAACTGATCCGCCTGCCTTGGCCTCCCAAAGTGCTGAGATTATAGGCGTGAGCCACCCATACCCGGCCTAATTTTATTTTCATAGACAATTTTTATAACCATTTATTGAGATAATTAATGTATCATAAAAATCCACCTTTTGAAAGTGTAAAATTCAGTAGTTTCTAATATACTCAGAGATGAATATATTAGACCATTATCTGGTTTTAGAACCTTTTCATCACCCCAGAAAGAAATCCCATACCCACTGGCAGTCATTCCACATTCTTTGTCTCCCAGTCCCTAGCAACTATTCAGCTATTTTTTGTCTCCTATGATTTGCCTGTTCTGGACATTTCCTAAAAATGGGATCATTGGACGGGCACAGTGGCTTATGCCTGTAATCCCAGCACTTTGGGAGGCCCAGGCGGGTGGATCACAAGGTCAGGAGTTCGAGACCAGCCTGGCCAATATGGTGAAACCCCGTCTCTACCAAAAATATAAAAATTAGCCAGGCGTGGTGGTGGGCACTGGTAGTCCCAGCTACTCAGGAGGCTGAGGCAGGAGAATCGCTTGAACCCGGGAGGCAGAGGTTGCAGTGAGCCGAGATCATGCCACTGCACTCCAGCCTGGGTGACAGAGTGAGACTCCATCTAAAAAAAAAAAAAAAAAAAAAAAAAAAAAGGATCATCATATATGTAGCCTTTATGTGTCTGGCTTCTTTCATTTAGTATAATGTTTTCAAGGTTCATTCTTGTATATATCAGCACTTTATTCCTTTTTATGACTGAATAATATTCCATTGTATAGATATGCCATATTTTGTTTATCCATTCATCATCTGATGGAGAGTTCTGTTGTTTCTGCCTTTTGGCTGTTATGAATAATGCTGCTTGAACAGTTTCCTTAAAGGATATAAGAGACCTGTTAACAACTGCTCCTGGGAAGTGTAAGAGGGAGATATACTGTTTACCTTTTTGTACTAGGTGATTTTTTTTTTAGCTAAGTGCATATATTACTTTATAATTAAAACAAAAATACCCGATCACTAATATTATGATGGGGGTAATTGTACTTTTTGGTTTTAGTTTCCTCATTTTAAGTAAAATTGGGCTAAATGTTTGTTGAGGTCCTTTTTAGTTCTTAAATTTTGTTTGTGATAACATGAACGATAATGTTATAGGCTTTTTTTTTTTTTTTTTTTTTTGAGACGGAGTCTCGCTCTGTCGCCCAGGCTGGAGTGCAGTGGCGCAATCTCGGCTCACTGCAAGCTCCGCCTCCCGGGTTCACGCCATTCTCCTGCCTCAGCCTCTCCGAGTAGCTGGGACTACAGGCGCCCGCCACCACGCCCGGCTTTTTGTATTTTTAGTAGAGACGGGGTTTCACCGTGGTCTCGATCTCCTGACCTCGTGATCCGCCCGCCTCGGCCTCCCAAAGTGCTGGGATTACAAGCGTGAGCCACTGCGCCCGGCTTTTTTTTTTTTTTTGAGACAGAGTTTTGCTCTTGTTGCCCAGGCTGGAGTGCAATGGCACGATCTCGGCTCACTGCAACCTCTGCCTCCCGGGTTCAAGTGATTCTTCTGCCTCAGCCTCCCGAGCAGCTGGGATTACAGGCATGCGCCACCACGCCTGGCTGATTTTGTATTTTTAGTAGAGACGGGGTTTCTCCATATTGGTCGGGCTGGTCTCGAACTCCCGAACTCAGGTGATCCACCCACCTCAGCCTCCCAAAGTGCTGGGATTACAGGCATAATCCACTGTGCCTGGGTATAGGCATTTTTCTTCATGAATGAGAGTTGTATTCCTTATATCTGCTGTGTAACTTGCAATTTGTTTTCATCGTAGGACTGAGAGTGGCTTTCACAATGGAAGGGATCAGTAATTTCAAGACACCAAGCAAATTATCAGAAAAAAAGAAATCTGGTAAGATAGCAGATGTAAGATTTTTTTTACTATTACTATTGTTTCTCTTAGAAATGTCCTAGTATTATTTAGTTTGATCCTTTATTATGGGTCACTTAGAAACTTTAACTCCCCTTTATGATGTTAATCTTAACAAATAAGACTTATTTTATAGGCCACGGTTTGATCATCTCTGGACTAATTTTATTGACAATCTAACAGGTTTGGAGGCTCTCCCTGCTCAAGAATCAACTTAGCTTGACCCATTAAGGAACTGCTTTACCTTTCTCCCTCTCATCCATACATTGCTCTTGTGAGGGAAAGATATTTTCCAAGGCAACTCAATGGACAAAGGAAAATCTTTTCAACAAACACCTGGATATCCACGTGCAAAAAATAAGCCTTGACCCTTAACTCCCATTATATTAAAAAATAGCTAAAATTAAATTTCTAGAAAATCACATGAGAAAATATTGTTGTCCATTTCTAGTGACAGATTTTTCATATTGACCTTGTATCCTGCAACCATCCTAAACTCACTTATTCTATTAGCTTTTTAATAGATTGCTTAGGATATTGTGTATGGTTGGTCATTTGTGGATGAAGAAAGACAATTTTACTTTGTTCCCCAGTCTGTATGGCTTTGTTTCTTTTACTTTTTTTAATTGCACTGGCTCCAGTATGTTTAGTGGATATACTTGCCTTGTTCCCACTGTATTAATGTTAGATGTAGGTTTTTCACAAATGCCCTTTATTAGTTTGAGGAATTTTTCTTCTATTTCTAGTTATTATCGTGAGTGGGTATTGAACTTTGTAGAGCGCTTTTTCTGAATCTATTAAATTTTCTTTTAAAATCTCTTAATGTGGTAAATTACATTAATTTTCAAGTATTAAACTGAACTTCCTTGTGTAAAGCCAGTTTGGTCATGATATATTTTATATATTGCTTGATTTGCTGATATTGTCTATATTCATGAGGGATATTGGACTGCAGTTGTCTTTTTGGGATATCTGTCTAGTTTTAGTATTAGGTTATTCTTTATTCATAAAGTAAGCTGAGAAATGTTTCTCTTTTTTTAATAGAAATATATATATTTTTTAACTTTATGTAGAATTGGTATTATTCCTCCTTAAATTGGTGGAATTCACTAGTAAAGCTGTCTGGGCCTGGAGTTTTCTTAGTAGGAAGAGTTTGACTGTGATTTCACAGTTAATAGATATAGGGCTATTCAAGTGATCTCTTATTTTCTTTGTGAATTTTGTTAGTGTTTTTCAAGGAATTTGTCCGTCACTTCTAAAGTTTCAAATGTACTGGTGTAAAGTTATTCTTGATACACCCTTATTAACCTTCTAGTGTCCTTTTTCATATCTGGTACTAGTATTTTATATTTTCTTAATTTCTTTTCCTGAATCAGTCTGACTTGAGGTTTATGTATGTTGGTGAATGTTGCATGCACTTGAAAAGGGCATTTTTTTCTACTCTTGTTGGGTACGGTGTTCTACAAATGTCAATAGGTCAAGTTGATTGACCTGTTTGTGTTATTTTCTTCAGGTCTTCTATATCCCTACTGATATTCTGTATACTTTTTATATTAATTATGAAAGAAGAGAGTTGCAGTTTCCAACTACAATGTGGATTTGTCTGCTTCCCCCCACCCCCAATTTCTATCAGTTGTTGCTTCATGTATTTTGAAGCTTTGTTATTAGGTATATACACATTTAGGATGGTTATTTCTTTTCTTTTTCCTGTTTTTTTGAGTTTCCCGTTGTCACCCATAATGGAGTACAACAGTGTGATCTCGGCTCACTGCAACCTCTACCTCCTGGGCTCAAGTGATTCTGGTGCCTTGGCCTCTGGAGTAGCTGGGATTACAGGCGTGCACCACCATGGCCAGCTAATTTTTGTATTTTCAGTAGAGACAGGTTTTCGCCATGTTGGGTAGGCTGGTCTCAAACTCCTGGCCTCAAGTGATCCACCCGCCTTGGCCTCCCTTTCAAGTGCATGCAACATTCACCAAGATACATAAACCACAAGTCAGATCCCAAAGTGTTGGGATTCCCGTGCCTGGCCTAGGATGGTTATTTCTTTTGATGAATTTATACCTTAACTGTTATGAAATACCCTTCTTAATCCTCAGTGGTACTCTTTGTTCTGAAGTCCACTTCATGTGATAGTAATGGAGCCACTCCAGATTTATTTTGATTTGTGTTTTAATGATGTTTTTCAACCCTTTACTCTTGCCCTATTTGCGTCTTTATATTTAAATTGAGTTTATTATAAATGGCATGTCTTGTCTTGTTTTTATCCATTCTGACAACTGTAATTTCCTTTAATTGGACTGTTTTGCCATTAGCTACATGTGGCTATTTAAATTTGGTTATTTAAATTTGGATTATTAAATGTGGTTATTTAAATTTGGATACAAATTAATTAGAATTAAATAAAATTACAAATTGAGTTCCTCAGTTGTATTAGTCACATTTTAAGTGCTCAGTGCTCAGACAGCACAGATATAGACATTTCCACATGGCAGCATGATGTATTGGGCAGCTCTGTTTAGACCATTTATACTCAATGTAATTGTCTGTTGTTGGATGTAAATCTGCTGTTTTGCTATTGTCCCACAGCTCACTGATGATTTTTTTCTAATCTTTTTCTCTCTTTGCCTCATTTTTGATAGGTTTTGTTGCTCTGTCTCAAGATTTAGTTATCCTTCTTCTCTAAGATGATGTTATTCTTATCCATTGTATTTTTCATTCCTAAGGTTCTATTTTGTCTTTTTTTTTCCTTGTTATGCTCAGATTTTCCTTTATATCATTGAGCACATTTTTAAGATTTGTCTTAAGGTTCTTATCTGCTAATTTTGCCATCCCTGTCATTTTTTTTTTTCCTTGAGACAGAATCTTGCTCTGTCAGCCAGGCTGGAGTGCAATGGTGCGATCTCAGCTCACTGCAACCTCCACCTCCTGGGTTCAAGCAATTCTGCTGCCTCAGCCTCCCGAGTAGCCGAGATTACAGGCACATGCTACCACGCCCAGCTAATTTTTGCCTCTTTAGTAGAGACAGGGTTTCACCATGTTGGCCAGGCTGGTCTTGAACTCCTGACCTAGTGATCTGCCTGCCTCGGCCTCCCAAAGTGCTGGGATTACAGGCATGAGCCACTGCGCCGGGCCTCTATTGATTTATTTTTCTCCTATATTGTTCATATTTTCTTGCTGCTTTCATGCCTGGTACTTTTTGATTGGGCGGTAGATATTTTGCATTGTCTAGTACTGGATTTTGTTATTCCTTTAAAGAGTGTTTGATTTACTTACGGTCTGAGGTTAAGTTACCTGCACATTAGCCTGTTCCTTTTGAGATTGGCTTTTAAGCTTTGTTATGAATGTTTATCTGGGGCTAAACTTTAGCTGTACTATCTAGTTGTGACCCTTTAGAGGACTTTACTATGTGTTACAGGCTTACCATCCTCTAGCTCATGGTGACATGAAGTGTTCCTAGACTTGTATGATCTCTGGTAATCGTTGAGCCAATTGCTTTCCTCTGGTGCTTTCCCAGCTGTGGGGCATCTACACATTGTTATGTGCGGATCAGTACTTGGCCAAACACTCAAAGAGAGACTGTTCAGATCTTTGGAGTGCTCTCTTCGGAGCTCTCTTTAGTTCTCTGCTCCACAAATTCTAGCCGCCTAGTCCTTCTTGACCTCTGATCTCTGTCTCCTCAATGTGACAGGACTTCTGGATTATGTGACCTCTGTCCTGCAGTCTGGAAACTGCCTTCAAGCAGTAAGTTAGGGCAGTGATAGGGCCCACCTCATTTGTTTCTCTTCTCTCAGGCATCACAACACTGCTCTGCCTGTTGTCGTGTCTGAAAACAATTATATTTTGTCTAGTTTTCTAGTTCATGGCGAGATGGTAACTCTAGGAGTAGTTAGTTGTCCAGGAGTAGTTAATTATTTTTCATGAGCAGAAGCAGAACTCCATCTTTTCATCTTTTTTTTTTTTTTTTTTGAGACTGTGTCTTGCTCTGTCACCCAGGCTGGAATACAGTGGCATGAACACAGCTCACTGCACCTGCACCCTTAACCTCCTGGGCTCAAGTGTTTCTCCCAAGTAGCTGAGACCACAGGTGTGTGCCATCATTCCTGGCTAATTAAAAAAATTTTTTTTGTGTATAGAGATGGAGTCTCTTTATGTTGCCCAAGCTGGTCTCAAACTACTGGGCTCAAGTGACCCTCCTGCCCCAGACTCCAAAAGCATCGAGATTATAGGCATGAGCCACCACATCCAACCGCTTTATCTTTTAACAATGTTTTAAAAATGTGCAAACAGTTCTTAGCTTGTAGGCCATACAAAAACAGGCCATTTCCCAATCTCTGCTTCAGAGTTACTGTAGGATAAAACTCCAAAAGTAGGCTTGGTCAAAAGGTACTCATTTAAAATTAGGATATATGTTGTCAAATTGCTCTCCAAAAAGACCGTGCCAATTAATACTCTTGGCAGTAGTATATTGAGAATGTTAAGATGCTTTTGTTTTTTATTTTTATTTTTTATTAATTTTATTTTTTATTTCTCTGACATTTAGTATTATGTTCAACTCCAACTATAAATATCCCGGCCTCTCCGTTTATGCAGAAGCTTGGCTTTGGTACTGGGGTAAATGTTTACCTAATGAAAAGGTAAGTATAAGATTTCAGATTAACCTTTTTTCATGCAACTATAATTCTACTGTACTTGGAGACAAAGAAGTAGTATGAAAATTCCAGTATTTAGATTCGGTTGTCTGCTCCTGATCCTGGCTGACAGCTGTATTCCAGTCCCTAGACCCTTTTGTAACTTTGCCGGTAGCTCTGCCTCTGCTTTTCTCCTAGCGTCCTCCTGATGGGTTATTAAAGGGGAAGTCATTTACTTTTTAATTTTTCCTTGGCTTCCATAAGAAGGGGAAGTGGCAGGGGAAAGGGTTCCTTTGTGGTAATTAAACCAGATTCTTCATGAGAAAACCTCAAAGAGGAAGCCAGTACTGGGTGATGTCAGTGACTGCTGTCTCTTCTGCAGTGTTGCCCTCCTAAGATATGCTCTTCTAAAAGAAGTAAAAGATTTTCATTTCTTATATGGCATTTTTTTTTTTTTTTTTTTTGAGACGGAGTCTTGCTGTGTCACCCAGGCTGGAGTGCAGTGGTGCAATCTCGGCTCACTGCAAGCTCCACCTCCCAGGTTCATGCCATTCTCCTGCCTCAGCCTCCCGAGTAGCTGGGACTACAGGTGCCTGCCACCACGCCTGGCTAATTTTTTGTATTTTTAGTAGAGACGGGGTTTCACTGTGTTAGCTAGGATGGTCTCGATCTCCTGACCTCATGATCCGCCCACCTCGGCCTCCCAAAGTGCTAGGATTACAGGCGTGAGCCACCACGCCCGGCCTGGCATTGTTATTAAGAAGGGTAAATACATGATTTTAAAGTAGGAATATTGTGTTAAGAAAAATGAAATAAACAAGTATGGTGCCAATATAGCTGTTAACAAAGTGTTTTTTTAAATTACTTTTTTATTATTCATATATTTTTTTGAAACAGAGTCTCACTCTGTTGCCCAGGCTGGAGTGCAGTGGCATGACCTCCTAGGTTCAAGCGATTCTCCTGCCTCAGCCTCCCGAATAGCTGGGATTACAGGCGTGCACCATCACACCCAGCTAATTTTTGTATTTTTAGTAGAGACGGGGTTTTGCCATGTTGGCCAGCTGGTCTCGAACTCCTGGCCTCAAGCGATCTGCCCGCCTTCGCCTCCCAAAATGCTGGGATTACAGGCATAAGCCACCATGCCTAGCCCAAAATTACTTCTTTTAATCATTACTCTGTACCTAGTTTCATGTTTGTTAAGTGGCAAACAACTACGTCAATATATATTCCTTAATGCATTCTTGGAATCAGTCTGACTAGTCCAACCCTCCGTATCTTAGCTTCATCTAGGTTTACATTGTTTCCAGATAGAAATGCTTTCTTTCATAAGAGGCTAATTAAGAATAATTTAGTAATTACATACAATGGGTATTCCTGAAGCATTTTTGCAGTTTAAACACTTTTTTTGTATGTTTGTATGGTATTAATTTGTTTTCTAATTTGTTTTTTAGTGTTAACTCCTATTTTGAAAGAAAAAAAATTCTCACAGGTTTATGGCTAGTTTCATTTTTTCCCTTTTAAAAAAAATTTTTAAATGTAAAGTGATTTTAACAAAGTAACACTGTATGTGGTTTAGTCAAAAAGCTTCAAATAGCTGATCTTGAAGAACAGCAGTGCCTGCCTGACCCTACCACTCCTCATGATTCAGCCCTGTCAACCTGGGATTTCTTTTATCCATAACCTGCAAATTTCCTGTGCTTCTCTGCTGAATTAGATCCTGTGTTTTTATGTATCTTGAGTATTATTATTTCTTGATTTACATCTCGTTTTCATTTAGGACATCTGGTAGCTCCCCATGAATCGGTGCACAGAAGATATATTTTTTTGAGAATTTGCATTTCCAAAAATGTTTTCATTTTACTCATACTTGAATGGCCCTTTTTGGTTTTCTGGGTTACAATTCTCATTTGGAAACAATTTCCCTGTAGAATTTTGAGAATATCAGTCACTGACATTGTTTTTTTTCTAGCTTACACTGTTGCTGTTGAGAATTACGAAGCCTTTTTGACTGCTAATTCTTCATATGTAATCCATTTTATGTTACCTGTCCCTCCCACTGTCCTGGATCCTGGTATGATCTTCTGTATGTCGGTAGCATTCTGAAATTTCAATGACATGAGTGGATGTGGGGCTCTTGGAATCTGAATAGTTCCTGTTCTTAAATTTTTGAGACATTATTTTAAAAATTACTTTGCTGATGATTTTCACCCGTTTTTCTCGTTCTTCATCTGGAATCCAATTATTTGAATGTTGAACTTACTGATTTCTCATCTACCTCTTCTTTGCTTATTTGCTATCTTCTCTTTTTTCTGAGATTTCCCCAGCTTTATCTTTCAACACTTCTATTGAGTTTCTATCTTGTTTTTAATCAATTATCCTTTTTAAAAATAGCATCTTTAGTCTTTTGGAGTGCTAGAAATGTTCGGTATCTAGGTGTTGATAACACAGGTATATGCACATGTAAAAACTCATTGAGCATTTAGTATGCATATGGTGATTAATTATTAACCTGCTTCTGTATTACAGGTTCTCAACTGACAGTAAACCTCAGGCTAAAGACTTGTTTTATACCTTCCAAAGCTAGTCTACCATCTTTAGAAGCTGGGGGTGGGGGATGGGCAGCTGCCAGTTGGTACAGAATTAAGGAGGGTGTCTAGGAGTCCACCTGTTTTTTACCATTATTATTTAGAGACAGGGTCTCATTTTGTTGCCCAGGCTGGAGTGCAATGGTGCCATCATAGCTCACTGCAGCCTTAAACTCCTTGGTTTGAGCAGTCCTCCTGCCTCAGCCTCCCAAGTAGCTGGGACTACAGGCGTGGGCCACCACATGTGGCTTTTAAAAGTTTTTTGTAGAGGCCGGGCACGGTGGCTCACGCTTGTAATCCTAGCACTTTGGGAGGCCGAGGCGGGCGGATCACGAGGTCAGGAGATCGAGACCACGGTGAAACCCCGTCTCTACTAAAAATACAAAAAATTAGCCGGGCGTGGTGGCGGGCGCCTGTAGTCCCAGCTACTTGGAGAGGCTGAGGCAGGAGAATGGCGTGAACCCAGGAGGCGGAGCTTGCAGTGAGCCGAGATCGCGCCACTGCACTCCAGCCTGGGTGACAGAGCCAGACTCCGTCTCAAAAAAAAAAAAAAACAAAAACAAAAAAAAAAAGTTTTTTGTAGAGAAGGGGTCTCACTGTATTGCCCAGGCTGGTCTCAAACTCCTGGTCTCAAGTCATCCTCCTGACTTGGCCTCCCAAAGTGTTGTGATTACAGTTATGTGCTACCCCTTCCAGGCCTACCTGCTTTTTAAATAACTTGCAAGCAGTTCACTGGGGCTAAGTCAGTTACTTTCTTCTGCGTTCCAGCTTCTGAAATTTTGTTGCTGTTGTCTCCTCTGCTGTTATTTCCATTCTTGCTGGCTGGTATGTCTTAAAATATCCATTTGCTATTATGTTAGTGGGCTTGGAAAGGACAAAAACGATGTGTATGTTTACGCTACAATTTTAACCCAGAAGTCTTTATTTTTTTGTTAAATCAAGTTTGCATTCCTTGGTTAAATCCAACATAGTTTTGATGTAGTATTTTTAAATAAACAGATGGATTCAGTTTGCTAATATTAAAGTTTATTTCAATTTTTGTATCTAAGTGAAGTTGACTTATGGTTTTCTTTTCTACTGTCCCTTTTAATTTTTTAAAATTAAAGTTATATGAGACTCATAGTCCCTTTTGTGTTCCCTGGGGAAACTGTATAAGATTGAATGGTGAATTCTTTGAAAGCGTAGTAAACTCATCTGTAAAATCATCTACACTTTGTATTTCTAGTAGGAACATTTTAAACTGGTGATTAAATTTCTTCATCAGTTTTCTTAGATTTTTCTAAGTCTTTGTCCATTTTGTCTTAAATGATTGCATAAAGATTTTATTATTTACTTACATATTTTTTTCTCTTGTATCTGTAGTTTTGTTTCCATTTCTATTTGTGATATTGTCTATTTTTTCTTGTGTAATCTCATCAGAAATTTGCCTTTTTTCTATTAGTCTTTTTAATGAACCAGCTTTTTGCATGGTTGAGTATTCAGATTTCATAAATCTATTCTTATTCTATAGATTAGAATATGTTATGGAAAAGGTGAAGATTGACTTGTTTACTAAATTCTAAACTTTCAAGAGCTAAACTTTCAATCCTTGAAACTTGAAGAATATATTTTTCATAATGATATGCAGATGCTCATCATTATCCTCAAATGCTGCTGTTATCTAAAACTGGAGGTTTAAGAAGTTTAGATCAACTTACGGATGATAGATATACATAAATTAAGAAATCTTGTGATCCTTTTAGTATAGGCTTTTTGATTAAACAAAAAAGGTTCTGCAGTCATAGAGCTATGCCTGTGCGGGAGTCCAAAGCTAAACAGATCTTTGGTTCAATCTCGTTTTGTGTTCTTACCATTAAACTTTCTGTCTTAAACTTCTGAGGCTCTTTCACTAGGTTTTGTGCTGTTATACGCTGCATATACTTAAGTATTTTGTGATTTGCTCTACTCATAAATATCTACCACCTCAGGTAAACCTTTCCCTGACTTTATTTTACCTATTTAGGCCTGAAAACATTTATACCTTAAATATTTCTAAAATGGCTGAATCTTCCTAGATTATAGAAAGTTTAAAATTCTCTCATTTGTATGTTCATCATTATCTCCTTAAGCACGTATCTTTGAGCATGTGGTAAAAGGTATAAGGTGAATTGGTCAGTGTAGGGGAGCAATAAGAACAGCATGCTGTTCTTTGGATGATGATATATGGGCAAAATGTTCTTGATTATCTCTTCTTTAAATTTCCTAATGTTTTTTTCTTCAGGATCCTATAACTCATCTCTGATACATATAATTAAATATTTAATAAGTTGTAGTCTGACATGCTCAAATGGAAAAATTGGAAAGTAACAATTTTCAGGTTTAAACTTTGTAACATTCCATCTTTACCCTTCGAATTCTTTTTATCCTCTCCCTTCCACTGTATAGATAAGATAGTAAGACTTGTTTCAGTATATTAGATCTTATCACCCAATTGAAATGGAAATGTAGCAGAGGTGTTCATAGTCCAAACTATTTTAAATAGTTTTTAAAAGCAAATTTCTTTCAAGCTTTTTCCCAAAAATTTGGAAGTCATTTTAAAAAGTATTGTGGTTTTATTGTTTTCTATCCTTTTTAAATAAATTTTTTCTTAGATCTCCAAGAGGTTTGTCTCATTCTCCTTGGGCTGTAAAAAAGATTAATCCTATATGTAATGATCATTATCGAAGTGTGTATCAAAAGAGACTAATGGATGAAGCTAAGATTTTGAAAAGCCTCCATCATCCAAACATTGTTGGTAAGTTTAAATTTGGTAGCAGTATCTGGTATATTATTTTGTTTATTCAGAAACAGCTTATATGCTCTCTTAACTGGTTTCACTAATAGAAATGAAGAGGATGGGGCTGGATATTTAATGGGTATCAAATTAATGTGATTGGTCTAAAATAAAAATTTGCATATAGTATTTTTTGACGCCTAAGTATATAAACTTCATGGGAATAGATATAATAATTATGTTGCTAGTTCTATGAAGATTTTAGGAATATAAAATGATCTTCATTTAGATAATTTAAATCCATTTAGGTAATTTCCTGGATTTCATTTTTCATTTTTAATACAAGTAGGGCTGGCGAAACCATTATATTTAGGGAAGCAAAGGAAAGTATTTTAATTTGTGGTACTACTGGCAAACACCGAAGGCATTTTAAATGAGATCTACGGAATTAGTCTTGTAAATAGTAGCTGTTTAATTGTATATTTGTGTTAGTCCAGATCCATGTTTTCAATCACATTACTATAAAGGACTTAAATATTATCGTTCTACTGTATATTAGTGAAGAAATGTCATGTTTTCTTTAAGGTTATCGTGCTTTTACTGAAGCCAGTGATGGCAGTCTGTGTCTTGCTATGGAATATGGAGGTGAAAAGTCTCTAAATGACTTAATAGAAGAACGATATAAAGCCAGCCGAGATCCTTTTCCAGCAGCCATAATTTTAAAAGTTGCTTTGAATATGTCAAGAGGGTTAAAGGTAACTATGCCATTATATTTTAAATGACTTCTCTTTTTGTTCATATTTTAAATGAACAAATAATCACTTTGCAGGACATCTTTGAATGTGGATAGATATTGTTACTTGTCAGTTCCAAAAGGAGGTTAGTGGAAAACAAAAGAGGCTTACATTTCTGCTTCCAAATTACGTTCATGTGTAGCTTAATGTTCTGAGAAATGTGTCATTTGGCAGTTTCATCACTGTGCGTGCAGACATCATAGAGTGTACTTACACACCTAGATGGTAGAGCCAACTACACATCTGGGCTATGTGGTATACATAGCCCAGTTCTCCTAGGCTGCAAACCTGTATAGAATGTTACTGTACTGAATACTATAGGCAATTGTAACACAGTGGTAAGTACTGTGTGACTAAACATATCAAAACATAGAAAAGGTAAAATCAAAATATGATATTATAATCTTATGGTACCACCGTTGTCTATGTTGTTGTCCATCATTGACCAAAACATCCTTATACATACATGTGGCCCTAGTCATTCATTGTCCCACATGGTCTCAACAATTTATGTATGCTTCACTGAAGATTCTAAAATTATTTCTAAAAATTACTAGACTAGCCTCAAAATTGTGGTATCTTTTGAAATCTGCAGTTGTATCTTCTGATATAAAGTATGTAGGATTAGTTAACTTACCAAGTTAACTAATTTATACGTATACTTAACTTATAAGCTATAAGTATATATATATACTTATATATAAAAATAGTTAACTTGGCTGAGCGTGGTGGCTCACGCCTGTAATCCCAGCACTTTAGGAGGCCAAGGTGGGCAGATCACAAGGGCAGGAATTTGAGACCAGCCTGGCCAACATAGTGAAACCCCATCTCTACTAAAAATACAAAAATGAGCCGGGTATGGTGGTGGGCGCCTGTAATCCCAGCTACTCGGGAGGCTGAGGCAGGAGAATCGCTTGAACTTGGGAGGCAGATGTTGCAGTGAGCCGAGATCGCACCACTGCACTCCAGCCTGGGCAACAAGAGCAAGAATCCGTCTTAGAAAAAAATAGTTAACTTATTTATAAGTATAAAAGGTTAGCAGAAGTATCTATTTCTAAAGAAACTTTTAGACTTCTGGTCAGTATGGCAGACTGAGATAACATGGGATGTTCCCTTCTCTTGTTTCAAATACTTTGAAATGCTGGGCACAGTGGCTCAGACTTGTAATCCCAGCACTTTGGGAGACTGAGGCAGGCGGATCACTTGAAGCCAGGAGTTCGAGACAGACCAGCCTGGTCAACATGGTGAAACCTCGTCTTTACTAAAAATACAAAAATTAGCTGGGTGTGGTGGCAACTGCCTGTAGTCCCAGCTACTTGGGAGGCTGAGGCAGGAAAATCACTTGAACCCAGGAGGCGGAGGTTGCAGTGAGCCGAGATCGTGCCACTGCACTCCAGCCTGGGCAACAGAGTGAGACTCCGTCTCAAAAAAAAAAAAAAATTGAAACGCTGGACAAATGTAAACCTAGAGTTTAGGAAGGGAGTTCAAGTTGTTATATTTGGAGGTCATCACTTTTTTTTATTAGTTTGTGTTTCTGCACATATGTGTTAAATTTTTTACTATTTTAGTATCTGCACCAAGAAAAGAAACTGCTTCATGGAGACATAAAGTCTTCAAATGTTGTAATTAAAGGCGATTTTGAAACAATTAAAATCTGTGATGTAGGAGTCTCTCTACCACTGGATGAAAATATGACTGGTAAGTTGTACTCTTAAGTTTTAAAATTTTGTTTTTAATATAGTGTTTACATTTTTAAATACGTAAGTCCACATGGATCAAAAAACAAAAACTATTTTTAAAAAGTATATGGTAAAAAGTCCCTTTTTTTCTCTCCCAGCCTACAGTCTTCTCCCTTGCCACATGTACAGTATAAATTACTGTATTATTATTAGTAGTAGTATTAGCATATATTTTAACTGGAGTTATCTTTGGGAAAGATTTCTAACTGGATTGGGATCTTTAAGCAGTAAAGCATCTGGGAATAGAAAGTAAAATTTAGAAAGGTTGTGTAAAGCGGTTTATTTAGCATCAGTAAAGTGACAAGATTTAGGAAACTGGTAGAAGAAACTAGAATGAAGCAGAAAAGAGGGGTGCTAATGAAGGCTGGTCTTTGGCTCTTTGCCCTTTCTTCTCTATTGTATATACTGATCATTGGCTTCTCAGGGAATTTAAGATATGTTCTTGGTGAGAAACAAGAGCCAGCCTCAAGAGAAAGCCTTTGCTTGCAACATATTATTTAGTAAATAATACTTAAATTTGTCTCTTTATATGAACAGAAGTTAAACAAATGGTTAATAAATGCTGTTTAGAACATATAAATGCCTGAATTTCTCGTCGAAGTAAAAGTTTATGAGTTGAAGGCAAGAGGCAGAATGAATGGACAGACTTTATAAATAAATGATGTCTGTAATCATTAATAAAAATAGAACTGTTGTGAAACCTTATGCTGTGAAACCTTATGCTAAATAACTTACAAAGTGGGAACTTTAGAAAGTAAAAGGATAAATTGTCAAACATAATAAAAATGAGGGTTTTTAAAGTAGTTTTCTCAATGCTTAATAGATCAAACAGACAAATGTAAGGATGTTAAAGATCTGAGTAAATAGTAAGGCAAGTCCCTCTGCACCATAATATTTATTAAAATTGACCATATTCTTAGGTCACACAAAAAAACTTCAAATTATAAAAAGTATGAATAGTCTAATAGGTGATATTCCTTAACATCGATGCTGTAAATCTAGAAATTTGTAATAAAATAGGAAACAAAAACTCCAAACTTTTTAGGAATTTAAAACACTTCTGAATAATTTTTGGCTAAAAAGAGAAATCAAATTCCATTTATAAAATACTTAGAAAATAATGAGAACAAGTCAAACCCTATTTGATATGGTCAAAACTACTCAAAGGAAACATTTTCATTATTTAACTTTTATGAAGTTGAATATTCAACTGAAATTGAAAAAAATGACGCCCTAAGAAGAACAGAAAGCAGAAATGAATGAATTTAAAGGCCTATAAATTCTGCATAATCTTAATGTGATCTATTTTAGCACATGTCAGAATTAATCTGAAGTTCCTCCTTGAGGATACATGTTCAAACATGGCTGGGAAAACTCAAGGAAAGGAGGAGGAATCTTCCTGAGCAGATAAGAAGTTTTATAAAGCTACAGTAATTAAAGCGATGATACTCATGCCAAAATAGGCAGAAAAATAGAATGTGAGAGTCAGGAAATAGTTCCCAAATAGAGGAGTTTGTTGTGTGATAAAGGTGACATTTTTGTATTAGTGAGAAAAGAGGTAGTTTAGTCAGTAAATGATGTTATCTGGACATTTTAGAAAAAATCACAGCTGTTTTCTATCCTTACACTTGAATCCCCATATATTGAAGATTGGGGGAAAAAGTAACAGTAGAAAAAATTGTAGATAAATATTTCTTCAATGTTGGCTGTGGAGAGGACTTTAAAGAGGACACTAAAGCTAGAAACCATCATTAAAAAGCCATGAGTATCTCCATTAAAAAAAAAAGAATTCTATATCACTGTGGGTTGGAGAGGGGCAGGGAGCTTAAGACATTACAAACTGAGATAAACGTATGAGATAAAGGTTTAATATTTTCTAATGCATTAAGAGTTATTAGTAATCAATGAGAAAAAGATAAAAGCTCTATTATGAAGACTTGAAAAATGAAAAAAATGGCAATTAGGAAAATATATATGTAATGTTCTTAGTAATGTTTTAAAAGCTAAATAACAATGAGATAATCTGCTATCAACACTTATCACACTTTGTTTAAATTATCTGTTAAACGTTTCTCCATTCCTCCATTAGGCTTGTAAGCTCTAAGAAGGGAACCTTGTATATCTTGTCCACTGAAATATCCTCAACTCCTAGAATAGTGCCTGACTTGTAAATATATTATTGAAGGAGTAACAAGATTGCTAGTAAATAAAAAGATTGCTAGTATGAGCAACAATGTAGGTTAACATGTCCTCTCATACACTAAGTAGAACTTGTAACTGTGTTTCACTGAGGTTAGAATAGGTTTTGCTGTGGTAACATAGACCTCAAAAACTTCAGTGACTGACAACAACCAAGGCTTATTACTCAAGCTGCATGGCCATTAGTACTGTGTTCTGTGTCATTCTCCCTTTAGGACCTATACTGATGGAACAGCCACTATATGGAACATGGCCACCATTATGGGGAGGGTGAAAAAGCGTTAGAGTGGCACTGTCCAGTACAGTAGTTATGAGCTGCATGTGGCTATTTACATTAATATTTAAAACATTGAAATTATTTTCTCAGCCACCCTAGCCACAATTCAAGTGCTCAGAAGCTACATGTGGTTAATGGTTACCACATTGGGCAATGCAGATTTAGGAGATTAAATCATCATAGAAAGACTCTAGAAAGTCTTGCAGAGATAGTTAAATGCTCAAGCTCAGAAATGACACAAGTCATTTCTTGTGGTAGAACCTTTCAGATGACAGTTTGGAAATCTGTATTTAAAATAAGAAAAACCTTTAAAAATGTTTATGCCCTTGGACCCAATAGTTTCATTCTTAAGAACACAATCCAAAGAAGTAATTGAGTAATTGGGCAGTACAGGCATTTTTTTTTATAATAACCTGATATATTATTTCCTGCAAAACTTCATTGCGCAAAAGTTTCAAGACATAACTAGGTTTATAGAAAAAAAAAAACAGGGTTAAAACCTATGCAACTTTGAAAACTAAAGCAATAAAAACAGTTAATAATCCTAATGAAAGATACTAACACATTAAATCTGCAAGGGCATAAACATTTTTAAAGGTTTTTCTTATTTTAAATGCAGATTTCCAAACTGTCGTCTGAAAGGTTCTACCAGAAGAAATGACTTGTGTCATTTCTGAGCTGGAGCAAGACTTTCTAGAGCAGTGCTGTTCAGTGAAACTTTCTATGATGATAAAATGTTCCTCTGTAGCCATAAACCCTGGGTTTGTGCTGAAGGTTACATATGAGAGTATTTTCAATAGATACTTTTCATCAAGATGAAAAATTTGATCTGGCTTTCTCACTAAAAAAATGTATTTTTAAGCATGTGGGAAATGTGTTGGCAGCTCCTTTACCTAGACTCACTCACAGCTTTTGTAGTTAGCATAGCAATTCTTAAAGCTACTACACCAGGCATATGCTCAGGGAAGGCATTTCTGTAGGCAAAGGCTTTCTATTTGTGAGGAGATTTGCTTCTGATCACTTCAAAAATAACATTTATGTACTGGGAAAAATATCAATCTTTTTACTGTTTCAAAAATACACATTGTAGCAGAACAGACTATGCAACAATGTGTGAGAATGTCCACCAATAAGAGGTAGTTTAATTTATACTACCACACAATAGAATACCATATATCCATAAATTATACAGGTTTATATTTATAGGCATAAATATATCCAGTGAGATAAACAGAGTATAAAATAGCACTTATATGTATTTACATATATGAAGAAAAGTTTGAAAAAAAAAAATACCCAAATCGTAAAATGTTTTTTTAAACAGGTAATATATTAACATTTCACAACTAAAATATAGTATTCTGGCCGGGTGTGGTGGCTCATGCCTGTAATCCCAGCACTTTGGGAGGCTGAGGCGGGCGAATCACGAGGTCAGGAGATTGAGACCAACCTGGCTAACACAGTGAAACCCCGTCTCTACTAAAAATACAAAAAATTAGCCAGGCATGGTGGCGGGCGCCCGTAGTCTCAGCTACTCAGGAGGCTGAGGCAGGGGAATGGTGTGAACCCAGGAGGCGGAGCTTGCAGTGAGCTGAGATCAAGCCACTGTACTCCAGCCTGGGCGACAGAG
Source organism: Symphalangus syndactylus (assembly GCF_028878055.3). Lineage (NCBI taxonomy): Eukaryota > Metazoa > Chordata > Mammalia > Primates > Hylobatidae > Symphalangus > Symphalangus syndactylus. The sequence continues at coordinate 120,741,172 of NC_072432.2, read as the reverse complement.
AGACTCCGTCTCAAAAAATAATTTATATATATATATATAGTATTTGATGAAAAGCCAAAATCTTAAGTGTTTATCTCAAGATAAATTTACAAATATTAATACTATGTACATGTCAGGCACCATGAATATAGAGTACATGAGATAGACAGTCCTTACCCTGTTGCAGCTCCTAATCTAGGATGGAAAGCAGCTCTTGAGTAATAATGAGCCAAGATGACAGTTATGAAACAAGGAATTATAAACACAGCAGTGGCCCTTAACCTAGTCTAGATGTTGAGAAAGGCCTTGCTAAATGATGTTTAATAAGCTGAGAATTGAAGGATAAGTAGGAGCTCCAGTTTCATCATTTTTCAGTTTGGGATAGTAACTAAAGCATGTCTGCTTAAACTCTTTGAATGTAGTAAAGGGAAATAAAGTATAAACTGTTTCTGTATCAACCAAAAGGAATGACTGAACCATTAGTTTATGATCTCATCAAACTTTTGTTGTCAGAACAATCCATCTTCTCAGGGAGCAAACCCAATCAGTAACATGGTGGCGGGGGGCGCCCAATCCATTATGTTTAAATACTATGTTAAATTCACTATGTCACATGCTATTATGTTTACAGACTTGGAGAAATGTAAACATACATACAGGAAATGCACTTGTGGTTCTAGTCTCAAATTGGAGCCGTTATTTTAGACCCAGTGTTCTAGAAAACTACTTTTTAGCCTGATGGATCCTTGTAGGAATCTGACCTACTTAGAATGTATGTGTACACAAACATATAAGTGTATATACTGAATGGTGTAAGTATCCTTCCTTATTGCCACAGCGTCACTGCCCATGTGGGCCATGTCTATAGGCTTTTCTCTTGTCATGAATTCCATGAAGTACCTCTAAGATATAAGGTACGGTATAGGGGAAAACCTTTAAGGAGCTTATAATGTCCATGGCTACCTTCTAAACTGTAATGCCCAAAGCAGAACTAAGTACAAAGGCTACCATAGAGACACCACTCATTTTTCCTTCTTGCCTGCTGGTACTGGGTACCCTCCTAGTCTGGTATTTTTGTTCTCACTTATCAGAGTCTGCTCATTTATCAGGCATACCTCCCAAAATGTTAACGGAATAAATGAGTGCTTGTTAACTGGAATCTTCAATTTCCTGGCTTATGGATTCTCACTTTTCCTTCTTTTAGCCCTGTTAGTTTCCTCCTCTTTTCCTTGTAAATTTCTTGAGACTCTCAAGGCAGAACTTTCCTTCAGTTCTGGAGAAATTTCTTTCAGTAAACAGCCCCGCTGTGTCTTCTATTGTTTCAAAATTATATTGTTTTCACTCTAACCTTATTTGTGAGGAAATGCAGATTATAGTAATCAAATACTGAAAATTTTCATTTTTTAGTATAATATACTCTAACACTGCCTAGTGAGTATTCTGTTTGTAAGAGTTTGAGTTTATCCTAGTTATAGCAGAAGTAAAGGTTTGTATAACACTATGGGAGGAATCACAGAGTATATTTGTTGGCAACAATGGAATTAAGTTAGAAATCACTAACAATATATCTAAGGAAACCCCAAGTATTTGGAAATTCAGTAACACAAATTTAAATAACCTATGGGTCAAAGAAAATGACAAGGGAAATTAGAAAATGTTTTGAATAATTAAGGAAAATACAGCATATCAAAATGTGCAAGCAATAGTTAAAGCAGGGCTCAGAGGGAAATCTATAGTTGTAAATTATATTGGAAAAAAGGAAAGTTCTAAATCAGTGACCTATGTTCATTGATTTAATCTAGAAAAAGAAAAGCAGAGCAAATCCAAAGGAAGGAAATAAAGCTATGAGCAGAAATCAATGAAATAAAAAACAAATACTATAAAATATTAACAAAGCCAAAAGCTGGTTATTTGAAAAGATAATGAAATGTATAAAGCTTTATCTAGACTGATCAAGAAAAAAGAGAACACAAGTCACCAATAACAGGAATGAGAAAAGGGTTACTGTAAATTCTACACACATTTCAAGAATAATTAGGCTATTACAAACGGCTTTATGGCAACGAATTTGACAACTTAGATGAAAAGGACAATTTCTTTGCAAAATACAATTTACCAAGATCAATATAGGAAGAAATAGGAAATCCACAGCCCTACATCTACTAAGAAACATTCCCACAAAGAAAACTCAAGACTCAGATGTTTTACTGTTGATTTCTATCAAATATCCAAGGAAGAAATGATACGGATTTTACACGAACTTTTTCAGAAAATAGAGGAATAGGAACCTCTGCCCAGTCTGTTTTTGAGGTCAGCGTAACTCTAATATCAAAACTGGACACACTACAGTCCTGATGTGATTATTATGCACTGCATGCCTGCATCAAAATATCACATTAACACAAACATGTACACCTGCTGTGTACCCAGAAAAATAAACTGATATTAAGAAAAAAAAAATCATAGACCAATATCCTTCACAAACACAGATATCAAAATCCTTAACAAAAATTAGCCAATTCAGTCTAATACTACATGAGAACACTACATCTTGACCAACTAGGACTTATTCTGGGAAGGAAAAGTTGTAACATTCAAGAATCAATGTCCTCACTATGCTGTACGTTAGGTCACCAGAACTTACTCATCCTGCATAATGGAAGCTTCCTGCCCTTTGTTAACAATACTGTACACTTGAGATTTGCTGAGAGTAGATCTTGAGTATTCTCACACACACAAAAAAATGGTAACTATATGAGGTGATAGATATGTTAATTAGCTTGATTGTGGCAATGAGATCACAGTGTTTACGTATATCAAACATCAAGTTGTATACCCTAAACGTATATAATTTTTGTTAATTATACCTCAAAGCTGGGGGGAGGAGTCAATAAAATTCACCATATTAACAAAATTTTTTAAGTTCTAGGGTACATGTGCACAATGTGCAGGTTTGTTACATAGGTATACATGTGCCATGTTGGTTTGCTGTACCCATTAACTAGTCATTTACGTTAGGTATTTCTCCTAATGCTATCCCTCCCCACCACCCCACAACAGGCCCCAGGGTGTGATGTTCCCCACGGTGTGTCCAAGTGTTCACACTGTTCAGTTCCCACCTATGAGTGAGGACATGTGGTGTTTGGTTTTCTGTCCTTGTGATAGTTTGCTGAGAATGATGGTTTCCAGCTGCATCCATGTCCCTGCAAAGGATATGAACTCATCCTTTTTTATGGCTGCATAGTATTCCGTGGTGGGTCAAATTGTATTTCTAGTTATAGATCCTTGAGAGATCGCCACACTGTCTTCCACAATGGTTGAATTAGTTTACAGTCCCACCAACAGTGTAAAAGCATTCCTATTTCTCCACATCCTCTCCAGCATCTGTTGTTTCCTGACTTTTTAATGATTGCCATTCTAACTGGCATGAGATGGTATCTCATTGTGGTTTTGATTTGCATTTCTCTGAAGACCAGTGATGAGCATTTTTTCATGTGTCTATCTGTTGGCTGCATAAATGTCTTCTTTTGAGAAGTGTCTGTTCATATCCTTTGCCTGCTTTTTGATGGGTTTTTTTTTCTTGTAAATTTGTTTGAGTTCTTTGTAGATTCTGGATATTAGCCCTTTGTCAGATAGGCAGATTGCAAAAATGTTCTCCCATTCTGTAGGTTGCCTGTTCACTCTGATGGTAGTTTCTTTTGCTGTGCAGAAGCTCTTTAATTAGATCCCATTTGTCTGTTTTGGCTTTTGCTGCCATTGCTTTTGGTGTTTTAATCATGAAGTCCTTGCCCATGCCTATGTCCTGAATGGTATTGCCTAGGTTTTCTAGGGTTTTTATGGTTTTAGGTCCAACATTTAAGTCTTTAATCAAATTTGAAAACTACATATCATCTCAATAGATGCAGAAAAAGTGTTTGACAAAATCCAACATCCATTTTTGATTTAAAAAAAGATTAACCTCTCAGCTAACTAGAAATAGAAGGGATCTTAGCTTGAGAAAGGCCGTCTACAAGAAAAACCTGCAGGTATCATACTGAAGTAGGGAACAAGGCCAGGATGCCTGCTCTTGCCAGTTTTATTTAGCAGTCCTATAGCCCTAGCCACTAAAATAAGTCAAGAAAATGGAGAAGGCAAAATTGGAAAGGAGACAAAACTGTCCCTGTTTGCAGTTGATATGTTGTTTAGGTAGAAAATCCCAAGGAATCTATAAAACAGCTATAGTGAAGTTAGTGATTACATTTCTGTGTATTAGCAGTACATAATTGAAAATGGAATTGTTTAAAATCTATTTACAAGTACCAAAACCCAAAATATTTCAGAATAAATCTAATCAAAAAAGTCTAAATCCTCTGTAATGAATACTATAAAGCATCACTGAGAAAATTCAGTAAGATATAACTAAGTGGAGAAATATATGACTGTGGTTTGGAAGACTAAATACTGTTAAGATGTTACTGCTTACCAAATTGATCCAGAGATTTAGTCCAATTCTAATGAGAATTTTAGCTGGCTTTTTCATTGAAATTGACAAGTTGACTCAAGTTTAAATGGAAATGTGAGTGGACCTATTTCTTTCTTGGGCTTTAAAAAAAAGAGCCTATGTGTGATTGGTCCCTTTCCCTTTTCTTTGACATAGCAAATCATGGAAGCATAGAAATGGTACTTCTCTCAGCCTAATATTGTTCACAAAATGAAGAAATTCAGGTCTAGAAGTGATCTGCTCAAGGTCACGCAGTTTGCACATGTCTTTGAACCAACCCAAGCGAGGCAGTCTGGCTCCAGAGTCTGTAATCTCAACATCCACATTCTATATTCCTACTAATTTGTAAGAGAATTGCTGTTTCTCTACATACCTGCCAACTGACCAGCTTCTTGAATATTTACCAACCTGAAAGGTAGAAAGTAATCCTTATTGAGGTTAAGTGTATTTTTACATTTTCTGGCTACACTGATTAACCTGTGAACTACTTGTTCAAATCATTTTGCCCGTTTCCCTTTGGGTTGCTTGCCTTTTCGTGATTTGTAGCTCGTGCCTTCATAACCATCTTGCTTGTTTCAGTGACTGACCCTGAGGCTTGTTACATTGGCACAGAGCCATGGAAACCCAAAGAAGCTGTGGAGGAGAATGGTGTTATTACTGACAAGGCAGACATATTTGCCTTTGGCCTTACTTTGTGGGAAATGATGACTTTATCGATTCCACACATTAATCTTTCAAATGATGATGATGATGAAGGTATGAATACAATTTCTAACATAAATCCCATTCTCATTTCACACTAAAGATTAGTTTATATAATTTTATCTTTCTAAGATATGTATTAGTACTGATGACTGATTTGGTACCACCAAAGTTTAATCTCACACAAATGAGACATAGATTGAGAATAGGGAGAAAAATTGAGGCTATCCAGAGAAGCAAAAAATTATCTTAAAAACTCCCTTTCCTGAGAAAATGATTGGAAAACTATCATAGAAAGAGTAAGAGTAGGGGTCGATAACCTATAAATCCAAGACTAAAGCAAATCTACTTGATGGCAGGACAACTGAAGACATTTTCATTCTGTCTGTGGCAGAATGGAAAGCATACTGGACCATAAATTCTTGTTTCAGAAGGGTGAGCTATTAAACTTTTCCATGACATAAAGTGATTTTGTTTATTGTTTCAATCTCTAACTCCTTCAAGATAAAACTTTTGATGAAAGTGATTTTGATGATGAAGCATACTATGCAGCCTTGGGAACTAGGCCACCTATTAATATGGAAGAACTGGATGAATCATACCAGAAAGTAATTGAACTCTTCTCTGTATGCACTAATGAAGACCCTAAAGATCGTCCTTCTGCTGCACACATTGTTGAAGCTCTGGAAACAGATGTCTAGTGATCACCTCAGCTGAAGTGTGGCTTACGTAAATAACCATTCCAAAACATTTATATAGTTACTATCAGTAGTTATTAGACTCTCTAAAATTGGCATATTTGAGGACCATAGTTTCTTGTTAACATATGGATAACTGTTTCTAATATGAAATATGCTTATATTGGCTTATAAGCACTTGGAATTGTACTGGGTTTTCTGTAAAGTTTTAGAAACTAGCTACATAAGTACTTTGATACTGCTCATGCTGACTTAAAACACTAGCAGTAAAACGCTGTAAACTGTGTAACATTAAATTGAATGACCATTACTTTTATTAATGATCTTTCTTAAATATTCTCTATTTTAATGGATCTACTGAAATTAGCACTTTGTACAGTACAAAATAAAGTCTACATTTGTTTAAAACACTTAACCTTTTGCTGATGTGTTTGTCAAATGATAACTGGAAGCTGAGGAGAATATGCCTCAAAAAGAGTAGCTTCTTGGATACTTCAGACTCTGGTTACAGCTTGTCTTGATCTCTTGGATCTCATCTTTGGTTTTTGCTTTAATTTATTAAATGTATTTTCCATACTGAGTTTAAAATTTATTAATTTGTACCTTAAGCATTTCCCGGCTGTGTAAAAACAATAAAACTCAAATAGGATAAAGAATAAAGGACACTTTGGGTGCCAGAAGGTGTCTCAGCATTATTTTATACTTCACTGATTTGAATGTTGTCACTAAACTTGTTGAGTAAATGTGAGGTTTCTTTCCCTCTCTTGCCCTTATTTTGCTAATCTGTAAAGTGTTTTGGATCAGTAGTTTCTGTTAGCCACAGTCCCCTGGGAATTTTCCAAATTACTGAATTGCCAATGTAGGTGGTATACCTAGATTTGGGTTGTAGACAGAATTTTAAAAATTACTGACACAGGGCGTTCTTAGAAACATTAGGAACAACTGCACTCTGAACTTTAAAAATGCCTAGAAATCACTGAATGCCTTTTGGTATAAGATTGTACCAAGCAAAAGGACACAGAACATTAATTTGCATCTATTCCATCAAAATAATGTGACAAGTAAATTGGAAGTTGTCTTAATCTGTAGAAAAATGTATGTATAATTTCGCATCCTGATACTCAATAGGGTCTCTTATCCTCACTCTGACATGTGTCACTCTTCTTTGCCAAGCCAACAGAGCAGCTTCTCCAGGCCATTCTTTTCCTAGCAGGAATAGCAGTTCCTGCTTTAAGACTTAAAGCAGGAACTGGATCTTTCTTCAATTGCTCTTTAATACATAAGCCATTGCTTTTCATTGAGAAATTTATTTCCAGTTCCTACAGTTGCGATATCTAATAGGAATAAACTAATACCAAGGACAAGACCAGCAAATTCACAGCCCTTGTCTATGGTAGACATTACAAAATAATCCCAGCATGCATTGCCCCTTGAGTCTGGTGAGGTCCTAGAAATCCTCAACACAAGATTGCAGACAATCTGCTACCAACTGGAAGAAAATTTTTTTTTATTCTTGTTCTAGAACTTGCTCTAAATCTCAGATGTTATCTTTTTGGACATTTCCCTCATTCTCAAAAGAGCAACATGTGACTTGGCTGAGGGCTTTTTGTTTTTTTTGAGACAGGGTCTTGCTCTGTCACTCAGGCTAGAGTACAGTGGGGCAATCATGGCTCACTGCAGTCTCAACCTCCCAGGCTCAAGTGATCCTTGCACCTCTGCCTCCCACTCCGCGTAGGTGGGACCACAGGTGTGTGCTACCACACCTGGCTAATTTTTTTTTTGTATTTTTTTGTAGAGACAGGGTTTCACCAAGTTGCTCAGGCTGGTCTGGAACTCCTGAGCAACCTCTGTCTAGGCCTCTCAAACTGCTGAGATTACAGGCGTGAGCCACCGTGCCCAGGACTACCTTTACACTGAATTAATTAGTAAATCAGAATAGCCTTCTCTCAAGTGGCTTTCTCACCTCCCAGAAAATCTTTCCCTTTGGAATCTGTAGAAGCCTCCAGGAGCTTGTTATGCCTCCATAAAAGGAGATAATCAGCAGCTGCTTGAGAAATGTTGAAGATGATTCTTTCATGTCTCCTGGTACCTATTTAATCTTCTACAATCTGTTGATTAGAATAAAAATTAGAAAGGATTTTAAACTAAACAAATGCTACATATAAAAACTATATATAAAAAATGCTATATATATATCAGCTAAGAATTTAGGAAAAACAAAACAAGCCTCCCATCTTAGGCTACTATAACAAAAATACCATAAATGAGGTGCCTCAAACCACAGAAATTTCTCATAGTTCTGGAGACTAGGAAGTCCAAGATCAAGATGGTATCTGGTGAGGGCATCCTCATAGAAGGCACCTTCTGGCTGTGTCTTTACATGGTAGACAGAGCAAGGGAGGTCCCCGACCCTCTATTTTTATAAGGGCATTAATCCCTAAGGGTTCCTTCCACCATCATGACCCATTCACCTTCCTAAGACACAACTTACGATGGTATTACATCATCTTGGGGGACAGAGTTTCAACATACGATTTTTGGTGGAACACATTCAGAGCATAGTACTTCCCCTCCATTGGGGGGGGAAATTAAAACTTATAGGAAATAGAAAACCTATGATAGGATTAACAATGCCAATCTTCAAAAATACTAACAAAATTGATAAACCCCTAGGCAAAACTCATCTATGGAGAAAAAAGACATGTCATGAGTGAAAAAACTCTAATACAGATCCTACAGATACCCAATCTTATTCATGAGCACATGAAAAGTCCAAAAGAAAAAAAATTAGTTCACTGAAGCCAATAACATAAAAAAAAAAACATCAAGACCAAATTGGGTTTGGTTTATTTAGTTCAGGAAGGCTAGATTGCTTTAACATTCAAAGAACAATGTAACTGCCATATTAACAATGAAGAAAAATCAAAATCATCTCCAAAGAAAGAAGAAAGACTTTATAAAACTTGAGTATCTGTTCAAGATGTTTGAGAGCTTCCTAGAAACCTAGGAATAGACAGAGGAACTTCCTTAATATTAGAAATTTATCTACAAAGAAACTATAAACCTTATATTTAATAGTAAAATGTTGAAAACTTTACCTATTATCAGCAATGAAACAAATATGCCCCCTACCATTGCTTTTATTCAACACTGTACTAGACTGGCGATCTTAGAAATGCAATATTGTAAGAACAAAAAATAAAAGCTGTAAGATTCTAAAAGAAGTAAAACTTATTCACAGATATTATGTAGATAGAAACAGATAAATTAGAATTAAGTTTAGAAAGATTGTGAATACAAAGTCAAAACAGAAAACTTGTAGTTTATATATCAGCAAACAAGATGTAGCTTAAAACACTTTTCCCAATGGCTTTAAAAAAAAGTAACAGCTGGGCACACTGGCTCATGCCTATAATCCCAGGACTTTGGGAGGCTGAAGTGGGTGGATCACTGGAGGTCAAGAGTTCAAGACCAGCCTGGCCAACATGGTGAAACCCCATCTCTACTAAAAATACAAAATTAGCCAGGCGTGGTGGCATGCACCTGCAATCCCAGCTACTCGAGGCTGAGGCAGGACAATCGCTTGAACCCGGGAGGCGGAGGTTGCAGTGAGCCAAGACAGTGCCACTGCACTCTAGCCTGGGCAAAAGAGTAAAACTCCACCTAAAAAAAAAAAAAAAGTATCCAATACTTGAGCAAGTCTAAAAATCAGTCCTTTATTGATCTATAGATCTGACACAATTCCAATAAAATCCCAACAGGCGTTTTTGTTGTTGGTAGCTTTTTCTGGAATAAATTGATTCTAAAATGTATATGGAAATGCAAAGTCCAAGAATAGACTGAAGAAAAAAAGTAGGACCATGTACTAATACTATAGCAAACATTAATATTATAATTAACACAGTCTGGTATTAGCATAAATAGAACCTATATAAGATTAGTAAGAATACACAGGCAGAAATAGACATACACATATATGGGTACAATTTATGACAAAGACCCCCAGTAGAATGCCTGAAACCATGGACAGTACTGAACCTGATTGCCCTCAATAGGAATATGTTTTTGTGCATGTCTTCTGCCCACAAATTTAATGCCTTTTCCATCTTAACTAAGCACTTATCACCCACTGTGGCTACTGTGAATGGTGGGCAATTTAAAACTTATGAATTCCTTACTTCTAGAAATTTCCATGTAATATTTTTGGTAACAAACTGTGGGAAGCAAAATTGCAGATAAGGGGGGATTGCTGTACAAGGTGATCTAGGCTTATCTTGTACATTCATTGCCCTATCCCTAGAATGAGCCATTTCTCCAAAGAGCCCCAGGTCCTTTTGTGGAAGAAGGTATTAGTAAGCAAGATCTGGCTGGGTGCCGTGGCTCACACCTATAATCCAGCACTTTGGGAGGCTGAAGTGGGAGGATCACTTGAGCTCAGGAGCTTAAGGACCGGCTGGGCACCATGGTGACACTCTGTCTCTACTAAAAAAAAAAAAATACAAAAATTAAACAGACGTGGTGACACATACCTGTAGTCCCAGCTACTTAGGGAGCTCAGGTGGGAAGATCACTTGAACCTGGGAGGTCGAGGCTGCAGTGAGCTGTGTTTGTACCATTGCACTTCAGCCCAGGGTGGGAGAAAAAAAGAAAGAGACCAACCAAGATCTGGGTGGTAGGTGTGCTCATTGCCACTGGGGTATCGTTGCTTTGAGACCTTCTCAGTGCACTTGCTTCTTGTATGTGTTATACTTAAATTAAAAACAAAACAAACAAACAAAAAAAAAACACCCAACCAAGCCAACAGTATCAATAGCAAATCATGCTAAATATTTAAAATAGAAATAGTTTTTGAAATACAACATATCTAAGACATACTGAAGTGAGGCAAGATGCAAAATAACTGCATATGTATTTAGTTAATCTAAAGTAATAAGCACTAAACTCAAAGCAGGATTAAGGGAAGCCTCTTCTTTTGGCAATCTATTTCTGTATTATCTGAATTTTATTTAACATATACTATTTTCATAATAAAATATAATTAAAATCAGACTTAGTTGTATAAAATAATTTTAATTGATTCATTACAAAAGCATTAAGCAAACAAAATGTTAATTAAAATTTTTAAATAAAATATTTAAAAGAAATAAGTGCAGAAAATAGCATTAAAATGTTTGCATAATTACATACATTTTAATACTTCCACATTCTTTTGGGAACCCAGGCTTTTAAATTTTGGAAACATGTTAACTTACAGGCAAATAAAATGAATGCAGATGAATAGTTTCTACATATAATTACAATCTGGAAAATGACTTGCCTAGAGTCTTATTGCCAGTTAGCAGTTGAATGATTTTTCAGAATCAAAACAATTTGAACAATGTTTTGCTTTTTAAAGTATCCAAGAATTATACTAGAAAAATGTGTGAACATTTAAGTGTATTTACACAGTTCCATGGTCTCTGATCCACCAGCCTATGTATATTTACCAACCTTGGTTCTATTACCATACATTTTGTAAAGACTTTTGCCAAGTATCTCGGAACAAGTAAGGTGCATTTTAAACAAGCAAAAAATTAGAAAATGAAACATCTAATCCAACTAGGCATTTTGTTAATGACATCAATTGTCAGTAACAGGTTCCCAAAGTCGTACTACCAATATTTCCATACAACAAAAATTAACTAAGTAATAGTGCAATTACTAAGTATAATTTTAATTAAATCTGATGACAGGTAAACGTTTATTTTCAAAAAGATTAAACATTAAGCTATAAAATTCTGCACTACAGAAATGCATATGGGATAATCTTATTCCTTAACATCTTGTTACAAATAAATTCTAAACATTTTCTAAAGATATTCAAACTGAGTTACTACAGACGAGTGCCTATCAAGTGAAGACTCTGTATAGAGAAGTCAGGAATTAGGCTGGGCATGGTGGCTCATGACTGTAATCCCAGCGTTTTGGGAGGATCGCTTGAGCCCAAAAGTTCCAGACCAGGCTGGGCAACATAGTGAGACCCATGCTTCTATTAAAACAAAAAAAAAAAATTCAGAAATTCCCTTTACAAATTGGGCATAGAAATTACTTGCCCAAGTTTAAATTTGCCTGTTTGCCTCTGATGTGGCATTAGATAATCCTGGTCTAAGAGTGTGCTTTATAAAAGACCAGGTCACATTTCTAGAGAAAAATCACTTTGTATTTAATACTCTTACATAAGAGTCAGGTAATTTTCCAGTTATAGCTACCAAGTTTCATAATTAAACATTCAGAGTGCTAATCAGCAAATCACCCAAAGATTTTTCCTTTCTTTGAATCCCCAGATAATTTTCAACAAATTTATTCCTGACTTTTCAACCCATAAGGAACAAAACTGTGACGTGTGTGTGTCTGTGTGTGTGTGTATGAGTGTGAGTCTTGGTATTTTTTATTTTGATATTTATTAAATAGTTTGTATTTTATAATAAGGAGCTCTCTGAACTTATCCAGATAGTAACTCCTTTATAACTGAAATCAGCTTTAACTATTAAAATTATATACAAGGAAATTAGGAGTGTTGCAGTACTTGGTTGCAAATAACTTGCCATCTGGTGTTGGGTCAGAAAATGCTATTTCATCAGTGCTGAGAAAACAGCCAAACATGAAGCAATTCCTAAAAGAGAAGAAAAGATGATTTAATGATGGAAGCAACTTAACATTCTAATTAACATGAGCACAATTTAAGTAAATACTCTTGACTTAACCTTATTTTTAGTAACTGAAAAAATGCCTTATATTTTAGAGACAAAAGTCTAATGATATCATTTCACAGAAGAGAAAACTAAGGTCCAGAAAAAATTCTGATGAGGCAAAGGGAACCATCCACCTAACTCTAGGATATCCATGGTAAAGAGCAACTAATATAAGATCATATTGCTAGGCCAGGTGCAGTGGCACACGCCTGTAATCTCAGCACTTTGGGAGGCCAAGGCGGGTGGATCACGAGGTCAGGAGATCGAGACTATCCTAACACGGTGAAACCCCGTCTTTACTAAAAATACAAAAATTAGCCGGGCGTGGTGGCGCATGCCTGTAGTCCCAGCTACTTGGGAAGCTGAGGCAGGAGAATCACTTGAACCCAGGAGGCGGAGGGTGCAGTGAGCTGAGATCTCACCACTGCACTCCAGCCTGGGTAACAGAGTGAGACTCCAACTCAACCAAAAAAAAAAAAAAGATCATATTGCTAATTAAAAGCCAAAGATAATTAGAAAAAATCACCAATTTTAACCAGTAACTATATATATTTATATAGTTTATGTACATATTTATATAGTTTATATATATACTTATATAGTATATATATATTTTTATAGTGTGTGTATATATATATATATATATATATATATATATATATATATTTTTTTTTTTTTTTTTTTTTGAGACAGAGTCTCACTTTGTCGCCCAGGCTGGAATGCAGTGGCACGATCTCTGCTCACTACAACCTCCGCCTCCCGGCTTCAAGTGCTTCTCCTGCCTCAGCCTCCTGAGTAGCTGGGATTACAGGCATGCACCACCGCACCCAGCTAATTTTGTATTTATTTATTTTTTTTTTTAGTAGAGACGGAGTTTCTCCATGTTGGCCAGGATGGTCTTGAACTTCCAACCTCAGGTAACCCACCTGCCTCGGCCTCCCAAAGTGCAGGGATCACAGGCAAGAGCGACCGTCCAGCCTATATATTTTTTTCAATGAAAGAAAACATCCACTGAGAGCTTTAAGAAGGGAAAAACTAATCTGCATTTTGACAACTCTCCTTGATCTTGCTTACCTTAGGATTAAAAGTAATAAGGAAATGGTCAAAAGAATTCAACATCTCCTACAGCTTGTTTGTGAAAGAAAAAAAAAAGAATTAAAATTGAGGGATAGTCTATAAAATAACTGACTTGCACTCTTCAAATTCTTCCATGCCGAAAGACTGAGAAATTGTTCCAGATTAGGGAAGATGAAGATTAAAGAGACGTGAAATCTAAATGCAGTATGTGATACTGGGCAAAAATAAATAAATAAATAAATAAATAAATAAATAAATAAATAAATATAAATAAATAAAAAATAAAAAAATAAAAAATTGCCATGAAGGACATTTGAGACAACAGACAAAAGTGAAATATGGACTGTCAGATAAAAGCATTATATCAATATTAAATTTCCCAAATTTGATAATTGTATCATGGTTATATAAGAGAATGTTCTTGTTTTTAAGAAAAACACACCAATGCATGAAGGGGTAAAGGGGCGTAATATATGTAACAAAATAATTCAGAAAGGTTATCTAAACATAGAATGGTAAAGGAAATGAGGTAAATGTTGAACTTAATAGATCTTGACAAAGGTTTCTTACTACTCTTGTTCTTTTGTAAGTTTGAAATTATTTCAGAATAAAAAATTAGAATTTGATTCAATTAGAAGATACAAGCTTCTAATATATTAACTATAATTAAATACATAATATGGTAGAACTAGGTTAGATACTGGTATTCCTCATACCAAATTTATATATCCAATATAAAACACAGAAAAGTATTTCATAACTAATCAAACAAAAATCTTTTAAGATACCAATTTTTCCTACTGATCCCCTTTGTAAGTACGTGTGATTGACTAGGATTTATGGCCCAAGATCCGGTCCCCATAACGGTGTTGGCATTTATTTTTTAAAAGTGGCATAGAATGCAAGAGGCTTGAATAACACTATTCCAAAGTGTGGTCTTTGGTTTGGTCAAAGTGTGCTTATTGGTTTGTAACCTATTATCTGCACAATGAAATATGTGTAGAAATTGAGAGAGCAAGTGTTGTGAAACTCATCCATATAACCTAGATTAGGTAAATTAGCAAACGAGCTTGTTTGTGACATTGGAAACTTTAAACATCAATACATAGTGTTAGTTCAAAGTGTGTACATGGGAATTAAAACTGGAGACTCATTTTTTTGGTTGAGATATAACTCATATACTGTAAGACTCACCCTTTAAAAGTGTACAACTGAGTGGTTTTGTGTATGTTAACAAATATTGTCCAGTCACCACCACGATCTAATTCTAGAACATTTTTATCATCCTAAACCCCGTACTCATTATTAGTTGCTCTCCATTCATCTTTCCTCAGTCCCTGGAAACTATACATCTACTTTCTGCTTCTGGATTTGCCTGCCTCTTATGGACATTTTATATAAATGTAATCACACAATGTGCAATCTTCTGCAACTGACTTATTTCAATTAGCATAATGTTTTCAAGGTTCCTCCATGTTGCAGCGTGTGCCAGAATTTCCTTTATGGCTGAATAACATCCCATTGTTATTATTGTATAGATATACCACATTTATCCATTAATCACAGATTGGATTATTTATACTTTTTTGGCTTTTATAAATAATCCTGCTATGAACCTTCATGTGCAAGGTTTTATGTGGACATGTTTTCTTTTCTTAAGTATATACCTAGGAGTGAAACTGCTAGGTTACATAACAGTTTAACTTTCAGAAATCATCAGATTGTATTCCACACCAACTGCACCAGTTTACATTCCTACCAGCAATGTACAAGGGTTTCAGTTTCCTCTACATCCTTACCGACACTTGTCTGTTTTTTTGATTACAGTCATCCTACTGGGTATTAAAGTAGGATCTCACTATGGTTTTGTTTTGTGATTTCCCTGATAAAGATGTTGAGCATGTTTTTATGTTGAATTAACCATTTGCAATTCATCTTTGGAGAAATGTCTACTGAAATTCTTTGTCCATTTAAATTGTGTTGTCTTTTTATTGTGTTATAAGAATTATTTTATGGGTATTAGACCCTCCTTAGACAAATGATTTGCAACTATTTTCTCTCGTTCCATGGATTGTCTCACAAATCCACTTTTTTAGGTATGCTTATGAGTTACAGCAAGTCTTCATTATCTAGTCACTATCAATGAACATGTACAGCTTCTGTAATTTTTCAAAACTTTACTTTGTATAGATTATATTTATTGAAGCGTAATTTCACATCTGTTAAGTCTAATAACAATTTGAGATTGTATTTTTGTTTTGTTTTTCTATTTTTTTCCAGCAATCCATTTTTATTTTATTAGTGTTGGTCTGTGACAAATTAAACTAGTCCTTTAGCACAGGTAGTTTGAAAAGCAGTGGGCTAGTATGTTTCAGACCTGGAATGTGCCCTAGACTGAGTACATCTAGTATGGTTTTTCTAGTGCCAATACCTTCCTTAGCCTGACTTTGATAGTATTTATACAGAAGTATCTTACCAATATCCTTCCCTTTAGCTCGGAAGCCGAGAGGTTCTGGGAAAGCTATGAACCTAAGGTTCTGGATCTAGATCCATTTTATTTCTTACCTGAGGGTATCAACCAGTCGTCTTGCAATGCGCTTTCTTCTCTTCAGTCTGAAAACCCAGATTCTACTTATCCCACAGACTGCAGGTTCTGGTACATCCGAACATTGCCAAGCCCTAGGACATTCTGTAGAGCTTGGGGATTCCGGACCAGTTGGTTCAGACAGGACACGAAACGCCTGCAATGATATACAGAAGCATCTATAGCTAACACTACAGATGAGTTCACACTGCTTTAAAAAAAAATTCCTTAAATAAGTATCGAAAATTTAACTTATATCTCCAAATATGTTAAAAAATATTTTCTATTTCTTAAATTCTTATCCATTTAGTCACACAATGCTTTAAAAAAACTAGTGGTGTTGAGACATTCACACATTCTAGTGTGTCCCATAGCATTATGAAACTTTCCTCTTAAACAATTGTAAACATTAGACTCTTCCTTTTAATAAAGTATATAAACCTCTCTCATTCTCTCCATCCTAAAATGTATATATAAGCACCTAAAGAAACCCGTAACACTAAAGAAGATTTATATCTATTAACTATGAAATTTGGTTGGCATTTCAAGTCCTTAAACATTTTTATTTTGAAATAGATTCATACGAAGTTGAAAAAAACCACTACAGAGGACCACGTATCCTTCCCTGAGTTTTCCCCAATGATTACATCTTCCATAACTGGTATAATACCAAAATCATGAAATTACCATTGGTATAATGGTGTGTATAGTTTCATGACACTTAATCACACCTATATATTCATTTCACTGCCATCACAATCAAAATACAGAACTACTGAGTCACCAAAGATCTTCTTCCTCATTATAGTCACATCCACACTACCCCCTCTCCCATCCCCAGTCCCTGACAACCACCAATTTATTCCCCATGGCCATGAGAATGTTATATATTATATAAATGAAATCATATACCATATGACCTTTTGAGATTGGCCTTTTTCCACTCAGTATAATGCCCCTGAGACTCATCCAAGTTGTTAAGTATATCAATTCTTTGTTACTTTTTATCGCTAAGTAATATTCCATCACATGGCTGTATCATAGCTTATCATTCACCTAAAGCATTTAAGGAGACTTTGGTTGTTACCAGGTTTTGGCTATTACTAATAAAGCTGCTATTAACATTCTTGTACAGGTTTTTGTGTGTACATCAGTTTTCCTTTGTTTTAGTTAAATGCCCAGGAGAACGATGGCTGGATCATATGGTAAATACATGTTTAGTTTTTTTGTGTGTTTTTTTGTTTTGTTTTTTTTTTTAAAGAGACGGAATCTCACTCTGTCGCCCAGGCTGGAGTGCAGTGGCACGATCTCGCTCACTGCAACCTCCACCTCCTGGGTTCAAGTGATTCTCCTGCCTCAACCTCCCGAGTAGCTGGGATTACAGGCATTGCACCACCACGCCCAGCTAATTTTTGTATTTTTAGTAGAGGCGGGGTTTCACCATGTTGGTCAGGCTGATCTTGAACCCCTGACCTCAGGTGATCCACCTGCCTTGGCCTCCCAAAGTGCTAGGATTACGGGTGTGAGCCACTGAGCCCGGCCTATGTTTAGTTTTTAAAGAAACTTCAAAACTTTTTCCAGAGTGGCTGTAATATTTTACATTCCTACAGACAAGGTGAGAGAGATCTAGTTTCCCCATGTCCTCACTAGCATTTGGTATTGTCTCAATTTTGTACGTACTGTTACCCTTCTGATAGGTGTGTATTTAGTTTTTAATTACCAACAACAAAACATTGTTTCTGACCTGAGAGTAAAAGAGAAGAGTTAGTTGGCTACATCTTGCCTATTATCAGGACATAACAGTCTACTTCTTTGAGATCAAAGAAGGAAAAGGGCTTTTAAATAAATACACAACATAAAAAGATGTAAACTGTAAAATTAGTAATGTTGAAGGGAGAAAAAGTACAGAGCTTTTGTAGGTGATATAAATTGTTATCAGCTTAAAATAGGCTGTTATATTATAGGATATTTTATGTAAGCCTCATGACTATAAAGCGAAAACCTATAGTAGATACATAAAAGATAAAGAAATCAAAGCATACCACTACAGAAAATCATCAAATCCCAAGGAAGACAGCAAGAGAGGAAGAAAGGAATATATATAAAACAACCAGAAAACAAAATGACAATAGTAAATTCTTATTTATCAATAATTCCTTTAAATGTAAATAGAATACATTTGCCAATCAAGACACACAGAGGGGCTAAATGGATAAAAACACAAGACTCAACTAAATATTGCCTACAAAAGACTCACATAGACTGAAAGTGAAGGGTCAGAAAAACATACTCCACGCAAATGGAAACCGAAAGAGAACAGGAAGTACCTATACTTACATCATACAAAATAGATTTTAAGTCAAAAACCATCAAAAGAGACAAAGAAGGTAATTATATAATAAAAGGGTCAATTCATTAAGATAAAACAGTTGTAAATATATATGCATCTAACATTGGAGCACCTAAATATATAAATATTTAGGATTCTGAAAGGAGAAATAGATAGGAATACAAAATCATAGGGGACTTCAAGATCCCACTTTCAACAATGGATACATCATCCAGACAGAAAATCAATAAGGAAATGTTTAACTTTTTTTTTTTTCTTTAAGAGATAGGGTCTCACTATTGCCCTGAGCGGAGTGCACTGGTGCGATCATAGCACACTGCAGCCTCAAACTCCTGGGCTCAAGCGATCTTCCTGCCTCGGCCTCCCAGGTACCTGTGACTATAGGCATGCACTACCATTCCTAATTTTTGTAAAGACAGGGTCTCACTATGTTGCCCAGGCTGTTCTTGAACTCCTAGCCTCAAGCTATCCTCCTGCCTCAGCCTCCCAGTGTTGGGATTACAGGTGTGAGCCACTGAGTTCAGCCAGTAAACACTGAACTTACACTTCAGACCTAATGGACCTGACAGAAACACATATAGCATTCCATCCAATAGCAGCAGAATGAATGCATTCTTTTCAAGTGCACACAGAACATTCATAGCAGTATAAAATTAGAGATCAATGACAGGAAGAAAAGTGGAAAACTGACAAATATGTGAAAATTAAACCACATGCTCTTGAACAACCAATGGATCAAAGAAATTAAAAGGGAAATTGACAAATTTCTTGAGACAAATGAAAACGGAAACGCAACATACCAAAATCTATGGAATGCAGCAAAAGCAGTTCTACATAAAAAAAGAAGAAAGATCTCAAGTAACCTAACATTACACCTCAAATAATTAGAAAAAGAATAAAGCACAAAGTTAGTAGAAGGAAGAAAATAAAGATCAGTGGAGATAAATTAAACAGGGACTTGAAAAATAGAAAAGATCCACAAAATGAAGAGTTGGTTTTTTGAAAGATAATTGACAAACCTTTAGCTAAAGAAAAAAGAAGACTTAACTAAACAGAATCACAAATGAGAGAAGAGACATTACAACTGATTATCATAGAAGTCCAAAGGATCGTAAGAGACTATGAATAATTATATATCGACAAATTAGGTGACCTGTAAGAAATAAATTCCTAGAAGCATACAACCTACCTATACCGAATCATGAAGAAACAGAAAATCTAAACTAACCAATAAAAAGGTGATTCAATCAGTTTAAGGAAAAAAAAAAACTTGCATCACAGGAAAGCATCTGTAATGACATCACTGCTAAATTCTACCAGATATTTAAAGAACTAATACTAGTCCTCAAACTCTTCCAAAAAACTGAAGAAGAATACCCCCAAAGTCATTTTACAAGGCCAGAATTAATCTGATACCAAAGCTAGAAAAGGACACTACAAGAAAAGTTGCCAGCCAATATCCCTGATAAACAGATGCAAACTAGCACATTAAAAGCATAGTACACCATGATCCAGTGGACTTTATCCCTGGATGCAAGGATGGCTCAATATAAGCACATCAATGTGTTACACCATATTAACAGAATGAAGAACAAAACTATATGATCATCTCAATACAGAAAAGGCATCCAACATCCTTTCATAAGAACTCTCAACAAATTAGGTACAGAAGGAATGTACCTCAATATACTAAGGGCCATATATCACAAGCCCACAACTAACATCATACTCAGCAATGAAAAGTTGAAAGCTTTTCCTCTTAGATCAGGAACAAGACAAGGATGCTAACTCTCATCATTTCTATTCTACATAGTTCTGGAATTCCTCACCAGAGCAATTAGGAAGAAAAAAGAAAGGCATTCAAATTTAAAGGAAGAAGTTAAATCATGTTTGCAAATGACATGAACTTATGTACAGAAAACTCTAAAGCCTCCACCAAAAAAACTATTAGAATAAACAAATGCAGAAAAGGTGCAGGAAACAAAATCAACATACAAAAGTCAGTAGCATTTCTGTACAGGAACAACGAACTATGAACTATCTTAAAAAGAAATCAAGAAGACAATCCATTTACAATAGCATTAAAAACCCCACTTATGAATACACTTAACCAAGGAGGTGAAAATCCATACACTGAAGACCAGAAAACACTGATGAAAGATGAAGAATATCCACATAAATGGAAGGATATCCAGTGTTCGTGGCTTGAAAGAATATTGTTAAAATGTCCATACTACCCAAAGCAATCTACAAATGCAATGCAATCCCTATCAAAATTTTAATGGCATTTTCCACAAAAATACAAAAAACAGTCCTAAAATCCTGTGGAACCATAAGAGATTCCAAACGGCCAAAGCAATCTAGACCAAAGAGTAAAGCTGAGGGGCATTGCACTCCTACTGGCATTAAAAAACACAGCAACCAATGGAACAAAACAGATAAATCCAGGCATTTAGAGTCAACTGGTGTCTGACAAACATGCCAAGAACAAACAATGGGGCAAGGAGACAGTCTCTTCAATAAATGGTGTCGGGAAAAATGAATATCCACAAACAGAAGAATAAAATTGGAGTCTTATCTCAAACCACATACAAAAATCAACTCAAAATGGATTAAAGACTTAAAATGAGGGACCTGAAACTATAAAACTATAAGGGAAAAAAAAATGAGAAAAAAGCTTGACATTGGTCTGGGCAATAATTTTTTGGCTATGACCCCAAAAGTGTGGGCAATAAAAGAAGAAAGAAATGTAACATCAAACTGAAAAGTTTCTGCATAGCACAGAGTGGATAAACACCAACCAACCTACTGATTGATTGGAAAAAAAATTTGCATATACAAGAGATAATATCCAAAATATATAAATAACTCAATAGCAAGAAAACAAATGCTCTGATTAAAAAATTGGCAAAGAATCAGAATAGATATTTCTCAAAAGAAGACATATAAATCAGGAACAGGCATATGAAAAAATGCTCATTCAACATTACTATTCATCAAGGAAATACACATTAAAACAAGATCACCTCACACCTGTTAGAATGATTACTATAAAAATACAACTACCATATGCAGCAATCCCACTTCTGAGTGTATATCCAAAGGAACTGAAATCAGTATGTTGAAGAGAAATCTGTGCTCTCATGTTCATGGCAGCATTATTCATAGCCAAGATATGTAATCAACGTTAAGTGTCCATCAATGGATGAATGAAGAAAATGTGGTAAATACTATTCGGCCTTTAAAAAGGAAATTCTGACATTTGCAACAACATGAATGAACCTGGAGGACATTATGCTAAGTGAAATCAGCCAAGCAAAAAAGAAAAATAGTGCAACATCTCACTTACATACTGAAGCTAAAGAAGCTTACTTCATAGAAGCAGAGTAGAATGGTGGTTGCCACAGGCTGGGGGAGTGAGAGATGGGAGAAATGGGGAAACATTGGTAAAGGGTACAAAGTTTAAGTTAGGATGAGTAAGTTCTGCAGATCTATTGTATGGCATGACTACAGCTAATGTATACTTGAAAATTGCTAGAGGCCAGGCACGGTGGCTCATGCCTGTAATCCCAGCTATTTGGGAGGCTGAGGCAGGCAGATCAGGAGGTCAGGAGTTCAAGATCAGCCTGGACAACATAGTGAAACCCTGTCTCTACTAAAAATACAAAAATTAGCCAGGCAAGGTGGCACACGGCTGTAGTCCCAGCTACTTGGGAGGCTGAGGCAGGAGAATCGCCTGAACCCAGGAGGTGGAGGTTGTGGTGAGGCAAGATCGTGCCACTGCACTCCAGCCTGGGCAACAGAGTGAGACTTGGTCTCAAAAACAGAAAAAAAAAAAAAAAAAAAGAAAAAGAAAATTGCAAGGAGAGTAGATCTAAATGTTCTCATCACAGTAAGTTGGTAAGTATGTGAGGTATAGATATATTAGCTTGATTTGGTCATTTTACAATGTATACCTATATCAAAATATCACATGTACACTGTAAATATTTGCAATTTTTGTCAGTTATACCTTAATAAAGCTGAGGGGGAAGGAAAAGGCCAAACTGATCACTTATACGGGCAAAAATACAAACAAGCTGCTTTTCTCTCCAACTTCTAATAACACAAGGAGAAACTATATGTCTTCTAGAACATTGCTAATTAGTACCTAAATTAGATTGTAATTAAGGGATAAGTAATGACTACTTTGCCAAAAATATTAACCTTCACTAAGCCACATGTTTAAAAACTTTGGTTTATAGATTTGCTTACTTAAAATCACTAGACTTTATAATCCAGCTGTGGAAATGACCACATGAACATAAAAGACTGGCTTACCTATCCTGTTTATATATAGCAAAATTTCAAATATTAATGGAAATAAATAACTTCAATTATCCACTAGGTCAAGGATATTTCAGTAGGAAGAATGTCATTAATGGTAGCAATCTTAAATGCTGAGAATTCTCCCAACTTTTCTTTATTTTGCCTGCAAATTATGCCAATAATTTAAAAGAAATATACCATACCTGTTTGATGGGTTCTGCAATTAAACACCCAACTACTCTCTTTTCATCAGATATAAAAAGAAAAGTTTTTATTTTGTTTGGACATCTAGGAACAACTTGCTGGAAGCCCAATTCATTATCAACAAGTTCTTGGACATCTTCTACCTAATGATTTTAAAAACCAAGACAGGTGAATGTTTTAAAAAGTACAATAGAAACTATACATATTTATATACACAGAATGTATGATTACTGTTACTTTAGACTCTTTAATTTCTATTTCTTAAATTTATACACCTCCAAAATTATTTCACTATTGATGCATGTAGCTGCTACTGTGGAAACAAGGTTTTAAGAACCTATTTTAAAGATCACTTTAGCAGAAATTCAGACACCTGGGAGGGATAAGGAATAGGAAGAATTAAAACAGATTTGTTTTAGCTTTATTCATTATTCACGGTGACTAAACACCCAACCTCAGAAACACAGGCAACACCAATATAAGAAATAGACCCTAGGGGCCATTAATTTCTCAACACTGAAAGCTTAGTTTATCTTTCACAAGGGAAAGATGAACATAAAAGATAAGCTGTGGAGACTTATCTGCCTTCTTTACTACTTTGTCCTACAATTCTTAGTTTTGTATAAATTGCTACGAAAGTAATCATTAAGCAGGTACCCAAGTGAATTATCTGTCAGCAAAGGCGGTTTGCACTTCAACACAGGTTGATTTCTTGGGGGTGGGGAAATGCAAGAGTTAAAAAGATAATGTTCCATACCTTTTTGATAGCAAAGCTTGGATCATGTGGCAGAACCAACACGATTTTCCCATCCCAAAACTCTGCTACTACACGTTCTTTCTTCCAACCCTGCCAAAGGAAAACAAAAGGGTCACAGTTTGTGAAGAGAAAAAAAACCAACATTAATTAATCTGATGTGGAGAAGACAAAAGGCTAAACAATAACAGATATAAAAAGGATGAAATTCAACTAAAAGTAATGTGGGAAGAGAAATAAAAGATGTCTAAAACAGGTACCTGGCCTCAACAAGCTGATATCCTATCTGGAGACATGTATATGACTATAAAACAAAGTAAAGAGGTAAAGGTGCAGTGGCTCACACCTGTAATCCCAGCACTTTGGGAGGCCCAGGTGCGTGGATCACTTGAGGTCAGGAGCTCGAGACCAGTGGGCAGGTAGGGGAGGGGTAGAATAAGCCAAATTCCAAGAAAAAGCTAAGTAAAAGTCCTTATATGTTTGTCCCTTATGCTTGACAAGACCACAGATGGGCACAGTCTTACTATTTTAACCTCAACCCCCAGCATAGTGCTTTGGCATGTGGCCCTAGTGTTTGAATGATACTGAAGTATTATGGTACTGAAAAGGGTTTAACAACCTTGGTAAGATGTCAGTGAGCATAATGGGGAAGGTGGTTAACTTGCCTTCAGGCTAAGGCAACTAACTGAATAAGCAAAGGTGCAGAGAATGGCAAAAAAATCTGGTGTAACTGACTGATTGGAAAAAATGAGGTTGAAATATTAGAAATAAATTTAATAAGATCCATGACAAAACTATAAAATGTTCCTGAAAGACATCAAAGATATGAATCAATCAGAGGTGTACTAAGTTTCTAAGTATACACTAGGTTTATACTATAGTATATACTAAGTTTATATAATAGTATGTGCTATACTAAGTTCTTAAGTTATACTAAGATTTTTTTTCCCTAGAGAAAATGGCATTAGTTTGACTAGTCTCAATAAAAATTCGAATAGGTTTTTCATTTGAGGGGAACGTGATAGGCTCTTTAATTGAAAGAGTAAATGTGCAGAAAAAGTCAAGATATTTTTTACAGAGAAGGATGAAAGAGAACTTACCTAACTATACATCCAATACAGTATGAAGCTATATTTATAAAAGTATGGCACTAGCACAGGAAAAAATGGATGGTGCAGAAGTGTCCAATAACAAACCCATTTATATGTAGGAATTTGGTATGCATCAAAGGTGGCATTGCTAATCAGTGTGGAAGATAAACTAGTCAAACAGTAATGTTGGCACACTTTGCACTCCTTTAGGAAAAATATAAGGATCCATCTCTAACACTATGTCTTGAAAAACTTCCAGTGGATTAAATGTCTAAATATAAAATCTATAGCTATAAAATTTTTAAATGTAGGAAAAACTTACTAATTTTGGGACTGAGATGATGTTCCTGACTTAAGAAACCAGAGGTCACAAATTAGCTAAATAAAAATTTTGTTTTCTTTGTAGCAATATACACCACAAAAAGGTTAAAAAAAATCCAAGTAACAGTATTTGCTTGTATATGCAGAAAATATCTC
The DNA here is from genome assembly GCF_028878055.3 of Symphalangus syndactylus. Lineage (NCBI taxonomy): Eukaryota > Metazoa > Chordata > Mammalia > Primates > Hylobatidae > Symphalangus > Symphalangus syndactylus. The sequence goes on along the minus strand of NC_072432.2, from coordinate 120,715,737 downwards.
TGGAAGATATATAGATGAACCTATTAATGCTGGATGCCTATAGCTAGGGGAACGAGGTTTCTGGAAGGGGTATGGAGAAACACTTTTCACTGGATATACTTTTGCATTCTGTGAAATGTGAATCATGTGGAAGTATTACTATATCAAAAATATAAATTCAAACCTTAAAAAAAGGGACAGGGAGAACATATTTGCAACCCAGGAATAATATACAAAATATATAAAGGATAACATGCCCAGTATGTTTCCACAAATTAAAGAAAGAAATCCAATATGGTATAGTCTGGTTTCATCAGAGAATGTGGCTTATTCCAGCGGCAGGAGCTTAGAGCTGGAGAGGGAATGTGTCATGTGACAAGGTGGGCAGGAGCCAAATATGAAGAGATCTGCCAGCCAAGGTAAGGAGTCTGGGTTTTATTCCCAGTGCAACAGAAAGCTGTCAAATTTGAAGCAGACCATGTCAGAACCTATGTTTTAGAAAGAACTTTCTGGCTGATGTAGAGATCAGATCAGAGAGGGCAAGAATTTAAACTATACACAGACACACTTTCTCTTTTGTATATATTTTATATGCACATATATAGGAAAGGTTGAGGCCAGATTAAAGAGCACCAAACTTCTGGCGGGAACTTTTTTTTTCCAGAAGTATGTAGAATCATACTAGACTTATGTTTCATTTATGGCTTTTTTTTTTTTTTTTTGAGATCGAGTTTCGCTCTTGTCACCCAGGCTAGAGGGCAGTGGCACAATCTTGGCTCACTGCAACCTCCGCCTCCCGGGTTCAGGCAATTCTCCTGCCTCAGCCTCCCGAGTAGCTGGGATTACAGGCACCTGCCATCACGCCTGGCTAATTTTTTGTTAGTGGAGACGGCGTTTCGCCATGTTGGGCAGGCTGGTCTCAAACTCTTGACCTCAGGTGATCCACCCACCTTGGCCTCCCAAAATGCTGGGATTACAGGTGTGAGTCACTGCACCCGGCCTAGACTTATGTTTTAAAATGTTATTTCTGGTAGCACTATGGGAACCCAGAAAGCAAGCTGTTTCAATAAACAGGCTAAAAATATTGTGAAGGCATTAACTGTGGTAATAAACATAGGGAAAAAGGAATGTATCTGAGTAGCAGGTACAATCATAAAGATAGGGCCAATGATAGGATGTGTTTGGACTTGAAAGGTGTTTAATAAATGGGTGGGACCTCTCCTCTCAGAAAAAACCTGGAGAAGTCATGGGAAGGCTATTTTTTTCTAAGGCTATCTATAAAGACAACACTATAGTGGGAAGAGGGTATCTCTGTAGGTCTCTGAATTTTGTATATCTTGACTGTTCAGCTCTGCTCAGAATGCAGTGTTTACAAAATATCTATCTTGAGATACTAAGCTTGAAACATCATCATTAAAAGTTAACTTTTCCAGCTGGGTGGTGGAAAAGAAATGTCTCTTTTAAAGTAGTTTTACTTCTAGAACAAACTGAAAGACTAAGTTTTGGCTCACCACATATTTGATTCCTTCCAGAAACCTGTGGTGATGCTGTACATGCTGCATTTCATCTTCAGGGTTGGAAGCAGTATATATCATACCACAAGACTTGCACACAGTAGCCCCAAAATGTTTCTGTCCAGCGTCCTATAATTGGGGGGTAAAAAAAAACCATTTAAATATAGCACAAATAGCTCTAAATTAAGTTCCTATAACCATTCATTCAAATTTCACCTAATTTTTTTTTTCTGCTGACACAAGTGAAAAACTAAATGAAAATCTGGTTACTATATCCTCCTTCCCTCCCCCAAGACAAAATGAAATGAGATCAGGCCAGGTGCAGTGGCTCACGCCTGTAATCCCAGCACTTTGGGAGGCTGAGGTGGGTGGATCACTTGAGCCAAGGAGTTAGAGACCAGTCTGGGCAACATGGTGAGACTCCATCTCTTTGGGGGAGGGGGAAGAGAAGAGATCTAAAAATGCAATAAATTGATGAAAGGGAATTATTTGAATGGACAGTGTAAAAACCAAAGATTCTTTCATTTTTACAAGATTATTTACTAGACCCATGGTTCTAAGAAAGAATAAGATTAAATTGTGGAAATTAAAGCTAAAATGAACAACAGAACTCTTTAATGAAACTCTTAAAGACCTGAAAAAGCCTTATTTCAAACAGGAAGGGCGAAAATTTTAGGACTTCTATATTAATTATACAATATTTTTCCTTAAGCAGCTAAGAATATTAAATTATTTTAAAGAATATTAAAATTATTTGACCCAAGAGTTGACAAAAAATAAAGTGCAGGAAAAGAACAGATAAATTCAAGAATATTCAGTGTCACCACCTACAACTCCCATTCTGTCACATAAAACATTGCTTAGTGTCACTGAAAATACCAAGATCTGAACTGTCTAATACAGGGGTTGGCAAGCTTTTTCTATAAAGGGCTAGATAGGAGAAGCTTTGTTTGGAATTTACTCACGATGATGAGCTGATCTTTTGTTTTTTTACTTGTATCTCTGGTATTAGTATTTTTCTGGATATTGGTCTGTTTCATGAAGTTGATAAATCCCACAGAAAACTGTTCTTCACCTAAAGATCTTGACACAGAAAGTTGATAAATATTATATAAATTTACAATTTTTGAGGAATTACAAGGGAAAGAAAGCAGCCATTTATCAGAGTACCTTGCAATTTTTAGTGCTTTCTATCTGACATTAACTTGATGAGGTAATAGGGACAGGAACAACGAGAAACCTGAGGCCCACTCAGAGAGGGTCAGTAATTTACTCAAGGTAAAGTAACTAGTAAATGGCAGTGTTAACACTCAAATCCTGGTCCTCTGACTCCAAGTCCTAGGGACTTTCTTCTATAATATCAGATGCACATAGATGCACACTTTGGAAATTGACTTCACCCTTTAAAAAAAGATTTTTTTGCTTTATCAAATCTTAGGACAATATTTACCCTATACAGCTATAAAGAAATTCCTGGGGTACTGGAGAAAATAAGTGTAATACTGAACTTCACAGATCCACAGGAAATCAGAGTCACCATCATATTATGACCCAGCAACGTTTTACCTGGGCAATGAAGCTAGTAAATTTGCTTTTCCTCATACCAAAAGCAGCATCTCACTACTCTGAAATTCTTAAGGAAAAAAAAGAAAAACAAAAACATATTTAGGCTGAATAGATGTAGTTGAGACAACCTTTACCTATTATGAAAGAATGTTGAGATTCACTTACAGAGGTTGCAAACTGGAGCCCCTCAGGCCAAATCTAGCTAGCAGATATGTTTTGGTTGGCCCATATGGTATTTAAAAACTTTGGATTAGCTACCAGTATTTTAAAATCTAGAGATTTCACTTAAAAATGTGTATTTCCAATATTAAAAGAAACACTGTAAGATCACTAACCCTCTATTCCATCAAAGAATCTATGAGTTCAAACTTGGAATAGCACATGCCCTTTTAAGTGGGCAATTCTTCAGCTGGCCCTAGTCTCCACCCAGCCTGCTGGTTCCGTAGATACTGAGTTTGTAACCCTTGCCTTGTAATGAAAGGACCTTGGTTTTCCAGGGACCAAAGGAGTAGAAATCCCTAAAGAGTAGAAGTAAATAAGAAAGAAAAAAAAAAAACCCTATACCCCAAATAAGAAGTTCAAACAGGAAAAAAAAAAACCTGACAAAGTAGGAAAAAAAAAAAAAAAGGTGGAGCATTAGCTCCACTGCATTAAGCTAAGTCAAGCTGTCTTCTTACCATTTGTCTGAAAAGCAGTTTTCAAACTGACTTGACAAATCTATGCTAAGAAATACATTTCACATGACTAGTACAGACATAAAACCAAAGTTTCACTAAATATACTTGCTGTGTGAGAGACACACTATTCCACTAAAAATAAATGCTATTGTTGGAGGCCAAAAGAATGAGGGTTGTGACCAACTCAGTATACCACTGGAGGCTATATGAACAAAGAGCAACCCGTTCTCATGAATGCAGGTTGTTGGCAAACTGACAAACTGCATCTGCCACCCAGAAGGAATGCTGAGGGCAGTCATGCCCAGGCACAGTGTTTCTTGCAATTATCTACAGGCACATTTGAAGCCTGTTAGCAATCATGTGAACCTGTGATAAATCAAGCAGCTGACCTTTACCTCCTCCTCCCTGCTCTTTCTACCCAATAAATATGAAAGGCTGTAAAAGCTCAGGACCCTTGCTCACTAGAAGCAAAGAGCTCCCGACCCCTTCTTTAAAAAGATCCTTTTGTCTTTGTCTTCATTTCTGCATTCGTCCACCTTTGTTCAGTCCCATAGTAACTGTCACAAGATATGACACCCTAAACTGGTCTGATGAACTACTAATGGGCTGCTTCCTACAGTATGAAAAAACACTCGTCCAAGTCACTGACCCTTTTCACCTTATGCAGCCTTTGCTAAGTAACTCAGCTCTCCCTGACCCTGCATGCATGACAGCCATCTCTTTGCTTCCATTTCAGCAACAGTAACACTATTTGTTTAAATGTCTACCCTCCTCTAACCATAACCTCCTTGATAGCAAGACCACGTTAATTATCTTCACATCTGTAGAACTCAGTATAGTTCAATAGCATGTGATACTCTCTAAATGTTCATTGAATTTTAAAAGCCAAAAAACAAATGTGAGACTAAGCACTTTGAGAATCTGTAATCTATCTGAAGTAAGATTAAATCTCAAATTGCTGATAACTGACGTTTTGGAGTCTACAAAAAGAGCAATATCATATTATTTAACAAATAGTATCCCCGTCTTTTTTTTTTTTTTTTTTTTTGAGATGGAATCTTGCTCTGTTGCCCAGGCTGGAGTGCAGTGGCACCATCTTGGCTCACTGCAACCTCCGCCTCCTGGGTTCAAGCTAGTCTCCTGTCTCAGCTTCCTGAGTAGCTGGGATTACAGGCATGCCCATCATGCCCAGCTAATTTCTGTATTTTTTGGAGAGACGGGGTTTCACCATGTTGGCCAGGCTAGTCTCAAACTCCTGACCTCAGGTGATCCACCCACCTCAGCCTCCCAAAGTGCTGGGATTACAGACGTGAGCCACTGCGCCTGGCCTGTCTATGCTAGACTAAATTAGTATACACTTTTATCAGTTAATTGTGGTAGGCTTCTGCTATGGTTTGAACATGTCCCCCAAAGTTCATGCGTGAAAACTTAATCTCTAGTGCAACAGTTTTGGGAGGTGGGGCCTAATAAGAGGTGTCTAGCTCATGATGGCTCCACCTTCATGAATGGATTAATGTTGATTATTGAAGGATGTGAGGCTGCAAGCCAAGCTCTCTTGTTCTCTCATGCACACTCTCTTGTTCTGCCTTCCGCCATGGGATCATGCAGCAAGAAGGCACCCACCAGATGTGGCTGCTTGATCTCGAACTTCTCAGCCTCCATAACTGTGAGCCAAATAAATTTCTGTCCATTATAAATTACCTAGTCCATGGTATTTTGTGATAGCAACACAAAACGAACTAAGACAGCTCCCATCTTCAATAAAAGGTCATGAAAGATGACAACACAGGTGAAAAATGGGAAAGGTCAGAAAAACTAGAAACAAACCTTTGAAGAGGGAAAGCTGCCCACCCATCCTAGTCACTGAGGAAATTTAAGGTAAGGTGCTCTGAGAGTAAGGAAAATGTAGCCGGGAAGTTCCTTGCTTAATATCTGGAGTTATTTATAATCAAATGGGGAGAGAAGGATCAAAGCTGCTTAGGAAGAGGATGTTTAGACTGTAAGAAACTGCTTTTTCAGAGCTCTGCCACCTATCATGCTCTCTACCCATCCATGCCTCCCCCATCGCAGTCTTTAGCTTTGAATAGGGTACTGGTAGCTTCAGCTATACTTTATGATAACATTAAGCTGCTGCAAGTTACTTACTCCTCCAGCCAGCTTTCTCATCTACAAAATGGGTAATAATGGTACCTACAACATGAAGTTGTAAATGCTTATTAAATTGTAGCTACTATACTATCACCCAGGGAAGGCAATATGACCTAATGGGCATTTGGTTCAGATATAGATTCTAGTCCTGGTCCTAGCACCTAATAGCTGTGCAACTGTGGCTAAATTACTAACAGTTTCTTAGGCTTAAAATAGAATAACAGTATCTACCTTCTAAGTTGTTGTGAAAATTAAGATAATAGATATAAAACTACTTATTATGGGTAAGGTATTATATAATAACATTAGCAATTATTATTACTCAAGTATATAAAGATCTTTTCCATCTCTCAACTCTTAAGTTCTTATGACGTTTCTATGAGGGACTGATTTCATCACCCTATTCTCAATATTATTCTCCTATTCCCCTTAGTGAGGAAGAAAAAAAAACTCCCTAAATTAAGTAGCATGAGACTGAAAAAGAGACCCAGAGGACCTGTGTAATTTATAAGGCTTGGACTTTAAAACAATAATAATTCTCACCTTTTTGAATTGACTGAAGATGCACTGAAGATTGGATAGACAGTGGACTTAGGAGAAACTGGTAGGGGAAAAATCATGATAATGTGTATTACCAAATAAAATCAAAGCTTTAATTCATAAGATTTCAAAGGTTAATATGACAAAATACTACTCAAGATCAAGATTTAACAAAGAGGCAAAGGTAATTCCATGGAGGAAAAACAGTCCTCAACAAATGGTGCTGGACCAATTACATGTCCACATGCAAAAAAATTACACCTATTCAAACCTTATGTAAAATTAACTCAAATGGATCACAGATCTAAATGTAAAACTATGACCAGGCGTGGTGGCTCATGCCTGTAATCCCAACACTTTAGGAGACCAAAAGCAGGAGGATCGCCTAAGGCCAGGAGTTCAAGACCAGTCTGGGCAACTTCGTGAGACTGTGTCTCTACAAAAAAAAAAATAATAAAGTAAAAACATAAAACTATCAAACGTCTAGAAAAAATATTAGGGAAAAATTTTCATGAACTTGGATTTGGTAATAAGTTTTACATATAACAGCAAAGGCATAATATATAAAAATTAATTTGGACTTTATCAAATTTAAAAATTTTGCTCTACAAAAAATAAAGAGAATGAAAAGATAAGCCACAGATTGAGGGGAGAAAATATTTGCAATCATATATCTGATCAAAAACTTGCATCCAGAATATATAAAGAATTCTTATGGTATGTCGATAGTTCAGTGATAAATCAGAATTACTACTGATACACCCAACAACATGGATGAACCTTAAATGTATTACTAAGTGAAATAAGCCAGACCCCAAAGGATATATATGTGTAATGTTTTTCCTGGAAAAGATAAAACTATAGAAATAAAAAGCAGATTAATGGTTGCCAGGGGGCTGAGGGGAAGGAGAGTAACAACAAAATGTAGGCATAGGGAAATTTTAGGGTGAAGGAACTGTTTTGTATGGTACTGTAATGGCTAATACATAATTCTATACATTTGATAAAACCCACAGAACTGTAAAAATCACAAAGAATGAACTTCAATGTACATCAAATGAGAAAAAAAAAATACGTATAAATATCAACCAGGCTATTGAGGTAGCCTAAGATGGAATGCAGACTGTGAGAAATGAATCTAACTATATTAGAACTGTATAGCATAACGACACTGAAGGAGGTAGGGGGAAAAAGAGAAGCTGTCCTAAGTAACTTTAGCAAATGGTGTTTTGACTAGAAGTTATGAGGATAAAGACAAAAAGACTGCATTTAAAATTGCACTCTAGGACAAGTGCAGTGGCTCACACCTGTCATCCTAAAAAATACGTATATTATTTAACATATATATTAACTATATATGCAATTCTACAAAGGGAAAAAATTGAAAATATATCACATTTAGAGAAGAATGGCATGAGCTGATATAGGATTCCATAAAAGCTTACTTCAGCAATAATTACATATAGAAAAAGAGACTGAATTAGATAAGATTCATCTCAACCTCAACATGAACTATGAGATGAAAGGTAAGGGAGGCCAAGGCGGGTGGATCACCTGAGGTCAGGAGTTCGAGACCACCCTGCCCAACATGGTGAAACCCCGTCTCTACTAAAAATACAAAAAAATTAGCCGGGCATGGTGGCAGACACCTGTAATGCCAGCTACTTGGGAGGCTGAGGTAGGAGAATCGCTAGAACCCTGGGGGCAGAGGTTGCAGTGAGCTGAGATTGCGCCACTGCACTCCAGCCTGGGTGACAGAGTGAGCCTCTGTCTCAAAGAGAAAAATATTGCACTCTAATTGGTTATTTCTCACAGGGGTATGAATTAACAATTATGAAACTGTTTTACATGTTTACTGGGACAGAACAAATAAGTAGGTGGATAGTGAATAGTAGGAACTAAGTTTCTCACTGTCCGAGAAGGAAGTTACCGATGAAAAAAGGATAGAAGAAATCCTGGAGTACTGGATTAGAGTTGGAGATATCAACATCCAGTTGGCAATATGCAAACAAAGAAATAAGACAGAAAATGTCACAGACAAGACTAAAGACACATGACAATTAAACATAATATAGTACCTTGGATTGGATACTGGGACAGAAAGAAAACATTAATAGAAGATTCCAAATAAAGTTTAGAGTTTAGTTAACAGTAATATACCACTACCAATATTTGGTGAACTCCAAATGAAGTCTAGTGTTTGTGGCCGGGCACAGGGGCTCATGCCTGTAATCCCAGCACTCTGGGAGGCTGAAGCGGGGGGATCACTTGAGGTCAGGAGTTTGAGACCAGCATGGCCAACATGGTGAAACCCCATCTTAACAAAAATTAGCCGGGCATGGTGGTGGATGCCTGTAATCCCAGCTACTTGGGAGGCTGAGGCAGGAGAAATGCTTGAACCCTAGAGGCACAGGCTGCAGTGAGCCAAGATGGTGCCACTGCACTCCAGCCTGAGCAACACAGCGAAACTCCATCTCAAAAAAAAAAAAAAAAAAAAAAAAAAAAAAAAAAGTCTATACCAATACCAGTTTCTTAGTTTTGACAAAAGTATTACAACATAAGATGTTAGGAATGGAGGAAACAGGGTAAGAGATACACTGCTACTCTCTGTACTTTAACTTTTCTGTAAATCTAAAATTATGGCAAAATAAACAGTCTATTAAAAGAAAACAGCAAAGTTAAAACAGCTATTGATTTGAGGAAAATAGTAAGTTGAGAGTGGGCTAAAAAAAACAAACTTTAACTTTGCATTGAAAAATAATTAGAGCTCATCCTCTAGAAACAAGGCCAAGGCAGGTGAGAGTCTGAGCTGCTATTGGTAAGTTACTTAACCCAAGTCCATTTCCTCATCTATAAATGGGCATATCAGGACCTAGAGTAGTTGGGAGAATTAAATGATAAACCGTAGTTAAGTAATAAAATTTTGGTCTTTTTATATTACTTTCATTATTTCTCCCATATCCTTATACCATTTGTATTTTTATTCACTATTTTTCTTTAAATTGACTTAGACAATGTACTAAAATATATTTTAAAAGAAAAATTTATAACTATTGTAAGTAGATTCCCTTTAGTTATATTTTCTATTGTATCAGTGCTTTGAGCACAATCTATGAAAAACATAACATATACTAAATACTTAGCACTGCCTTATATTCAGCACTCAGTAAATACTAGTGATTAACATCACATCTCAGAATCGTAAAAAACCAGCTTTATGTATTCATAGTTTAGTAAGTTATTTAATCGAACACAGCATAAATTAGGAATAGGATTTCAGAACTGACAGGAATTTAAAAATTAACTAACTCTTTAGAGATATCTTCCTAGATCATACAGCTAATTATTAGTAAACCTAGACAAAAATCCATGGTTCTTGATACTTAATTTCAGTGTCATTTATAAAACTTAGTAAGTTCTGCTCACGATTGGACTTTGATCACAAATATACATAATAGTTTCAACTTCTATTATTTTGGGTGAAAGATAGAGTAGGTATGATTTTATAATGAGAACACTCAACTCTAGAGAGCTTAAGTAACTTGGCCACAGCCATAGACCAATTAAGCCTAATATTTTGCCTAAAATTTTAACCTAGGATCTCGTTTCTTGTTTTTCAAAACGCAATGCACTGCTTTACTACAGAAAACAGTGTCACAGAGATAAACAAAGATACTAATCACAGGCATGCTACTGAAAAAAGACCCAGAAATTATTTTATAAGAATTATTATTATATAATGTATGTAATAAAGCATTATTTTAAGTAGCTAAATTCATGTGAGTTTTCTCTTACTTGTCTTATTCTCACCAAGAGAATCCTCTGAAGGAAAAGCCTCATTTTTATCAACTTTATGTTCCTTGGAAGAAACTCTGTCATCTGATGAATCCTGAAAATAGGTTAAAAAAAAAAAAAAAAAAAAGGAAACAAATCTGTAATTTTAAACTATTTTCTACTGAATGAATCCCAGCAGATCTATTTCTAAAACAAAAGATTTGGTTTATTATGAATTACATTTCATAATGTGATTTTCAATTTTCAAACTATTTTTAGGAAAACTTCCCCTGTATTCACTAAGTGTACATTACCTTTAAAGCCAGAGTACAGCAGGGCCTGGTTGCTCATGCCTGTAATGCCAGCACTTTGGGAGGCCGAGGTGGGTGGATCGCGAGGTCAAGGGATTGAGACCATCCTGGCTAACATGGTGAAACCCTATCTCTACTAAAAATACAAAAATTAGCTGGGCGTGGTGGCACGCACCTGTAGTCCCAGCTACTCGAGAGGCTGAGGCAGGAGAATCGCCTGAACCCAGGAGGCGGAGGTTGCAGTGAGCAGAAATCGTGTCACTGCACTCCAGCCTGGCGACAGAGCAAGACTCCGTCTCTAAAGAAAAAAAGCCAGAGTACACATGTTGTAATCTGTCATCCTCTCAAAAATGTGTTATACTTCCTGATAGAGATGGCAGAATGATTACAGACCATCACTTCCATGATGAAATGAACAAAAAAGTGAGTAAAAATGGCAAAAATTTCCCCAGCAGCCTCCAGACTGGAAAGGGACAACTTTTTGCCATAAACTTTAAAAATGAGCACCTAAGGAAAGAACAACATTCTAGAGTCACTGGAGAGTAGCAGGAATATGGGAAAAGCAAAGTAGAAAAAAAATCCTGACAGATTTCCCTCATACTAATTTGGGAATTACTAGGGAATATACAGCTTGGGGAAAAAGGAAAAAAACTCTTGGTTAAAGTAGAACTTCTACTCAAAACCATAATATCCCAGCAGAGGTGGGATAACCCATCAGTTTAACACTTTTCAGGGCTCCATGAGTTGGGGAAAGGGTATCCTCACGAAAATCAGATTCCCCGGCCAGGCGCGGTGGCTCACACCTGTAATACCAGCACTTTGGGTGGCCAAGGCAGGTGGATCACAAAGTCAGGAATTCAAGACCAGCCTGGCGGAGAGGGTGAAACCCCGTCTCTACTAAAAATACAAAAATTAGCCAGGTGTGGTGGCGGGTGCCTGTAATCCCAGCTACTTGGGAGGCTGAGGTAGAGAATTGCTTGAACCTGGGGGGCGGAGGTTGCAGTGAGCCGAGATCATGCCCCTGCACTCCAGCCTGGGCAACAGAGTGAGACTCCATCTCAGAATAAAAAACAGAAAATCAGATTCGCCCTTAGCTAGCAGAGATGAATCCCAGACATGGGTATTTAGCAAAATCCTGAAAAAGCACAGCCCCATTCCACAAATTTAAAATGCACAAAAGCCCAGCTTCCCAAACTACTGAAAACTAACTTAATACCAAACCCATAAAGTGAAGCTAAGAAAATGAAAATAAGACAGAAAAGAGAATTACAGAATTCTCTATTACACTGGTTACAGAGAATTCATCAGATCACCATTCATTTGGTACACCACCAGGCTGTACCAAATAGATAAGAATAATCATCAGGAGATGCATGGGGAAACTGCAGACTCTTCCTTTGTTTTACTGGATTGAGACAATTTTAGCTTGAGTTATGCCCCAAACTTTCAAAAAACGTAATTTTCATACAAATGTATAAGTATAAAGCACAGTTTAATACATTTTGATAAAGCTTACTCTTGTAATCAAAATCCCTATCAAGACACAGAAGTGTTTTGTTGATATAAACAGAAAATGAATTAGTAAAATTAGACTGTCATGGCTTAGCCAGCAAGAATGTATCTCATTTAACAATCTACTTGGCCATACTTGATAAACAGGAAAAAAAAAAAACATCTGCAGTGAGGACTAAAAACTTAAATGCCTTACAAGGGCAGCAGTAAGTAAAATGATCAAAACTAAACTGATCTAAATAGATATACACTGACTTAGAGAAATGAAGAACCCATATTTGTCAAATGGTATGATACTCAGCCTGATACTCAGCTCTGATTATTGCCATGTAGAAATGAAGGCTCAGCTTTCAATATGAGACACCAGAAATGTTTTTCTTGTATTTAAAAATAATTTTGGCTCCAACTTTTAAATTATGTAGGCCAAGCAAAACATTTATGGGTGCGATTTGGTTTACTGGCCACGAATTTATCTTTGCCACTGAGGTTTCAAATTTAGGTGATTACGAGAGATATGGAAAGGGGTTGAATTTGAGAGAAGCTAGTGAGGAAGGCAATGATGAGAGGTGGGTTAGGAAAGACATGACTATAAGCCTGAGTGTACTGGGTATCATATAAGCCTATCATTTCTCCAGCTACAAGGGTTGTGATGAATATAAACAAGCCACCATAGACATGGAAGCCCTGATCTGGAGACAACCTTTCTTAAGGTTGCTTCAATGGCTTTCTGCCCCTAGCTGCCCCACAAAACTCAACTTTTTTTCTGATGAAGGTTATAAACAGGAGATCAGCAACAGAAGTTCTAGACCAGCATGGTCTAATATGATAGCCACCAGCTACATGTACCTATTGAGAACTTAAAATGTGGCTGGGCCAGGTGCAGTGGTTCACACCCATAATCCCAGCAATTTGGGAGGGTGAGGCAGGTGGATCACTATAGCCCAGTAGTGCGAGACCAGCCTGAGCAACATGGTGAAACCCCAGCCTCCACAAAAAATGCAAGAATTAGCCGGGTGAGGTGGTGTGCACCTATAGTACCAGCTATTTGGGAGGCTGAGATGGGATTGCTTGAGCCTAGGAGGTTGAGGCTGTAGTGAGCAGTGTGCCACTGCACTACAGTCTGGGTCATAAAGAAAGACTCTGTCTCAAAATAAATAAACTCCTTACAGTAACTAAACACTGTGCTATCCGGCTTTATAAAAGCAGTCCAGAAAATAAAATTTTATTCAACTATGTCATTTATACTGAAGTTTTGTTATATAGCCATTTTTGAAGTGATATATTTAGCTTTACCTTTGTTAATTTCTCTTTATTTTTACTGCTTGCACTCAGTAGTCCGCTTTTCAATTTCTCTTCTGGGACCAAGCACTTTGGCACTTGCCTTGTCGCAAAAGTTTTTTTTTCACTGACAGTCTCTATATCAGAATCTTCAATCCCTTCTGATTTATTCTTTTGGGTGTGTCCCAGTGACGGCTCATTTTCCAGGGACCATTTTCTAAGAGATTTTTTTCTAACAAAAAATGCTGCTCCACCCTGGAGTGTAACTTGTGGTTTTATTTTTTGGCTTAGAACCCGAGGAGCATTGGGATTATTTTCAGCTGAATGACAATTATTTTCTTTCTCCACAATTGGCTTATAGATCACTCGATTTTGCTTGGAATTTCTAGAATTCCTTGATACAGGCTTGATGTGTCTATACTTTGGTTGATACTTAGCACTTAGACTCTTCTGTGGTTTTTTGTTGTTCTTCTTGGAGCAGACTGGTTTTCCTTGCATTTTTTCTGTCACAATGGGAAAAGATTTATCTTCACCACTAGTTTTTAGACAAGTAGATCTACTCTCTTTTATCAGCTTTCTCTCCAGTGGAGTGAGGTACCACTTATTTTGGTTGTAAAAAGATACAGTGGACACCGCAGATTTAAATGGTGAGCCTTGATTTGCTGATGGCAGTCTATTTACTTCAGTTGTTTTGAGCGCACTTAAAACAAAATGCCCTTGTTGAGAGCAATGCAGGTTTTCTTCATTTTTATCACTGTTTTGATAAAAACAGTGCTTTTTATTAGGTGATGGAAACAGATTTTCAGTGAAGTGTAAAACGCTATAAAAAGAAACAAAGTCCATTGATAAGATTATTTTGCGTCAAAATTTACACAAATCTACTAAGTAATAAAGCTCTACTTGTAGGTCATATTAAAAACAATACATGTACCCCCAAACATACACACAATTTTCTATTAGTTTAACAGTAGGATTCTCAAATTGTCTTTACCAAATAAAACATTCAAATATCTTCCCAAAGAGTTCATGAAAACAAATACTATATACAAAGAAGCTATGATAGACATATATGCATGTATGTTTTAAAATCTATTTCTATGTGTTGGCCATATATAAATTATAGCTCATATATTTTGCACTATTGTCTACAAGCCCCCATAATAACTGTCTGTAATGAACTGACCCCCTGGGGCTTTTCCTGGGTAGAGTAATTAATATCTGAGTACACAGTCTTTCTAGAATTGTTTCCAGACAAGCATCTACTGTATGCAAAACACTATGTAAAATATCATAGGGGAATAGAAAGGAAAAAGGTAATAGCCGATTTGGTCTATTTCCTAGCCATAGAAAACAGCTTTCTTCAATGTGCTGCTTCTATGTCAAAAGAAAAAAACAAAAACTAAAAAACAGCTTTGATTCCCTTGAAAAGGACTAAATAATTCATTATGAAAACTTAATGTATTTCCAAACTAGAATTAGAATATAGGTTATCAGGTTATCACTGTAGACACAAGGAGTAGGCTAGCGGAAGAACGAAAATTTTAGAAAATAGGAGAGAACAAGAGAGACAAGAAGGCGGATTTTTCTAAGAGTTTCTATTCATAGGCTGAGATTCACCTGTCACAGTTCAAAGAATCCTGCTTCCTCTTCCTTGGAGTAAGAGCTGCCATTTTCTTTATTGAATTCCTAAAAGAAATGACAATAACCACATTCATCAAAATATTAAAAATCGCTTTATCAAAATTACACCCCCTTTAATTAGTCTATTTCACATCAAGTTAAAACCCTATTTTCTGGGAGGTCTTCCTCGACACTGCTCTCCTTCCACCCCTCCCAGGGTTACACACGCTTGTTCTGCTTCCATGGCACCCTATGTTTCCCTAATAGTCCATTTAAGACATTTCTTCGTTTTCCCATCTCCACAGCCTTCAATGAAGGCAGAGACCGTCTGTAACTTTTCTTCAGAGCTCAGCAAAAAAATGGGTGAAGCACAGTCCTCTGCCATTTTCCTAGCTGATGAGCCCGGAGCAAGCCGTTTGCTTCCCTTTTAATAAAAATCTCTTAAAGTCGTAAGGCTGCTGAAAACAAATGCTAGAATGCACGAGCAGGCGGCTATGTGGCTCGTCAGAGTTCATTTCCTTCCCCTTCCCTGGGATCAGGGAAATTCCCCCCAAAGCAGCACACAAGCGTTATTTCAAAGCTATTAATGAATGAACAAACTGAAAGGCCAGGGTCTCTGGGAATTCAGGTCGAGCTGCGGCTTAAGGGGGAACCCCTCTGGGGCTAAGCGACGGAAGGTAGGAGAGGAAAGCATCCCGACCCTGAACCCGGTCAGGGAAACAAACAAACAAACCCTAAACCCAAAACAAGGAAACGCCGGCGTCGGGAAGAGGGAAACCCGGCGCCTGTGAGCGCGAACGAGTTAGTGGCTTCTTCGGTCTCGGGCCCGCGGACCTGCAGAGCGCCGAGCAGAAGCTCTTTTCCCGTGACATTCGCCCCCACGTTCCACAGGGTCTCCCGCTCGCCTCAGCCTTCCACAGCCCCGCCTCGGCCTACTCCAGAGGTTACCTGCGCCTCAGAGCCCAGCGAGCTCTCCTCAGCCTAGCCAGCCGCTCCGTGAGCGTCTTCAAATTATCGCGCGCCAGGCTAGGAGGAAGCCGCTGCGCTCCGATTGGCCACGGCTCAGAGCTTCCAGGGGCTGGCTCGGTGATTGGTGGAGCACCAGCCCTTGCCCCGCCCACCCTGGTGGCTGTTTCCAGGATTCTCGCGCCCTAGTGAGGTGAAAAATCTCTGAGGGAAACCACGCCACCCACAATCCCCTGCAGCAACGCCGGACTCCGTTCCCGGGGCCTTGTTTAGGTGCATTCTGGGAATTGTAGTTCTCGGCCCAGTTGAAGTTGAGGTACATTCTGGGGTCACGGGGTAAGAAATTTTTGTAAAATGGCCTCTCCAACCTGGCAACAGAGCAAGACTCCGTCTCAAAAATAAATAAATAAATAAATAAATAAATAAATAAAAATGGCCTCTCCAAGATTCTTGATGCACTTATTTTTCACATTTGAAGCTTTGTTAGTTTCACTTTTTTTATTAGTAACTTCAGGTTTCTATTCACTATTTTATTTTTCAAATTAAAATATAAAACTTAACACTTGCTATGTGCCAGGCATTCTTAGATGCTTTACATGTTTTGTTTCATTTACTTCTCACCACAATCTGTAAGGTATTAATATCTATTGCCATTCCCATTTTACAAATAATACAACGGAGAACCCAAAACAATTGATATTTACAGAACAGAGCTAAATTCTTACTCTGGAAAACCAGAAAGTTCCTAAAACGGTTATTGTTAGCTATTGTTACTATCTTTGTGTCACCAGCTCCTGGTACAGTGTTTCTGGCACATTTTTAGTTTCAAATAAGTTTAGGGTTTTATGTTTATTTTTTCAAATTTAATTTTCACAAATTTGTATGTCATCCTTGAGCAGGGGCCATGTTAATATTCTCTGTATCATTCCAATTTTAGTATACATGCTGTCAAAGCAAGCACGTAAATCAATTTCGTTAAGTGACGCCCTCAATTTTAGAATGAAGCCAGTGACTGATGTAAGAGTGTCAGTTTAACAGGAAAAGGCTGAGGCAAAAAAATAAGAATGTAGAGTTTGCTTGAGTTAAAGCGGGGACAGCTGCCCAGAAGATTCCAACCCCCCTCCCCCCACCGCCCTCCACCAGCAGCCTTGGATATGAGCTCTGCCCGGCCTTTGCTACAAGCAGGTTTTTAAAGACGAAAAAGGGGGGGCAGGAAGTGGGCTGATACACAACTGTCAAGCATTCTCATTGATTTATAGAAACTACATGCATCAGTGATTGGCTAGACATCGTTAAGCTATCAGGTGTGGGTCATAGTGTCTTGTGTGGCAGTGTTAGGTTAGTAGGTAGCTACTTGTGGCAGAAGCAGGTAGTTTCAGGAGATGAATACATAGCTGAAGGGGGTAGTAGAATATGATGGGGTCTTATTTTAATGCCTCTCCAGACCTAGTAATTTAAAGGTCTGGATTTAAATAAAATTAAATAAAAGTAATTTATTCCTCAGATAAAAATGCTTTCTCAAGAGAAATAATCAGGGCAAAGCCAAGTGCTGTAGGAGCTTTCCATGAGTATGATTATTCCTACTTTACAGCAGGAGGACCTCAGGTTCAGAGGTTTGGGATGGCAGGCCTTCGATTTAAGCCAGAACAAAGTCCAATCCCCAAGAGGCATATTGTCCTGGTGAGTATCAGAAACAACTCGCTGTGTGCTATGTTCTAAACCCTTGGCGCCCATTAACTTATTTAACCCTAAAAAATATTCTGTGAGTTAGCTGCTCTAGTATCATCTTCATTTCGCTGCTGAGGAAAGTGAAGCACAGACGGGTTAACTAATGTGCCCAAGATGCCCAGCCTCTTTCCCTTAACCCACAAATCATTGAACCAAACTCCTTGCCGACACCCTCCGCCTCGCCAGGATTAAAAATGGCGCCCACGGCCGGCGTTATGACGCGCCCCGACGTCTGCCGGAAGTGCACGGAGGAGTTCCGGGGGCCAGGCAGCCGCCACGGGTCTGGTATCCTGAGCTTCGTGAGTTGAGCGCTGCGGCTCCGCGGTGGAGTCACCGCACCGCTCCCGGGATCATGGTGTTCTACTTCACCAGCAGCAGCGGTGAGTGGGCGCCGCGTCCTCCGGGACCCTGCTGGACAGCGGGCTCCGAAGCCGGGACCCCCAGTCCGCCGCTGCGCCTGACCCTCGCTCTAAAATGCCTCCTCGATGCGAGTGCCTCTTCCCGCGGCCTCTCGGTCCCCCAGCACATCTGTCCCTCCCACGGCTGCAGGATTTCCCCCGGCGTCCCCTCGTCATGGCGTGGGGGACGCGGAGGGGCGATCACTGCTATATTTGTATCGGGGAGTTCTCGTCCCCCAATTGGAAAGACGTCCAGTCACTCCCTGGGATTGGGCAGAGCCTGTGGGCTCCTCCACACACCTTATCCCAAGTCTTCTTCCCACCTTCCATCTGCGGCCTTTATTCTGGCTGCACCCTGGTAATTATCCCCCATGAGAAAGGAGACAGCTGCTAACAACTTTTTCTTAAGGGAAGTGCGCGTTACCCTTTCAGGAAGGGGTTGTAGGGTCTGGGGTGCAACAGAAAACAATAAAAAGACCCTGGAATGTCCACCCAGCCACTCCCCGGGCAGATGATGTCCCAGATCTCAGAAGTGACCTATGATAATCCTTCTAACTTATCTTTGACAGATAAGGAAAGGGTGCCGTTCGTTCCCAGGAAATGCCGTGTCCGGACTTAGTTTCATTCTTTTCCTGTTATTCCCCTTTCCTAAAATCAACCCCCAGCTAATTCCCTTAAGACAGTTTTGGCCCATCTTTTCCAAGATGCCTTTCCTGATCCTAGCTCCTACCCCAAGATTGCTTAGCTATTCCTTTTCCGGGACCCACTTAACGTTCCAAGTATGCCTTTGGCATTGCACTTATCACGTGGTATTAAATGGTGTCTGCTTGAGCTAGAGTGTAAGTCCCTTGAGGGCGTGGACAGGATCTCTTTACAGTAGTCCTTACTTGTCCTGTGTTTCGCTTTCCGTGGTCACATCATCACAAGAAGAAAAAGAGTGAGTACAGTACAATAAGATTTTGAGAGAGAAAGAGCAGAGTCACATAACTTATTACAGTACGTTGTTATAATTGTTCTATTTTATTATTAGTTGTTGTCAATAATCTCTTACTCCACCGAACTCTGATACATTAACTTTATCATAGATATATATGTATAGGGAATACCAGTAGCCATACGTCCCTTAATGACAAGAATACATTCTGAGAAATGCGCCATTAGGCGGTTTCATTATTGTAGCAACACAGTAGGGTATACTTAAACCTGTGGTGTAGCCTACCACAAATGTAAGCTGTATGGTATACCGTGTTGCTCCTAGGCTACAAACTTGTACAGCACGTTGCTGTACTGAATGGCTATAGGCAATTGTAATGCAATGGTATTTGTGTATTTAAACGGGTCTCAACGTAGAAAAAGTGAGTTGCACCATGCTGTTATAATGGCTACCAGGTAATCAGGCAATAGTGATCAGAATTTTTCAGCTTCGTTATAATGTTATGGGACCACCATAGTATGGGTGGTTTGTTGCTGACCAAAGTGTCATTATGTGGCAAGTCCCTTTATATATGGAATTGAGTGTTGTCCTTTCAGGTATCTACTGGAGATCTTGGAAGACATCCCCCACAGATAAGGAGGGACTACTGTACTTGTTTCCCTAACTTAGTGACTGGTTAGTAGTTCTCAATAAATGCTTGTTGAATAAATGAATGCCATTTTTTTACTTACTCATAACACTTTCTATTCTATTGCTACTCTATATGCTTGTTAAAGGTGAGTCTTCTGTTTTTTTGTTTGTTTGTTTGTTTTTGGTGATGGAGTTTTGCTCTTGTTGCCCAGGCTGGAGTGCAACGGCACGATCTCAGTTCACTGTAACTTCTGCCTACTGGGTTCAAGCGATTCTCCTGCCTCAGCCTCCTGTGTAGCTGAGATTACAGGAATGCGCCACCAAGCCTGGCTAATTTAGTATTTTTTTTAGTAGAGACGGGGTTTCTCCATGTTGGTCAGGCTGGTCTCGAACTCCTGACCTCAGGTGATCTGCCCACCTCGGCCTCCCAAAGTGCTGGGATTACAGGCATGAGCCACTGCGCCCGGTCTAAAGGTGAGATTTATTTTATTTATTTATTTTTGAGACGGAATCTTGCTTTGTCACCCAGGCTAGAGTGCAGTGGCACGATCTCGGCTCACTGCAACCTCTGTCTCCTGGGTTCAAGCGATTCTGGTACAGCTGGGATTACAGGGACCAGCCAACATGCCTGGCTAATTTTTGTATTTTTAGTAAAGATGGGGTTTCATCATGTTGCCCAGGCTGGTCTTGAACTCCTGAGCTCAAGTGATCTGCCCACCTCGACCTCCCAAAGTGCTGGAATTACAAAAGGTGAGTTTTTGTTTTGTTTTGTTTTTTGTTTTTTTTGAGATAGAGTCTCCCTCTGTCACCCAGGCTAGAGTATAGTGGCGTGATCTCAGTTCACTGCAACCTCCACCTCCTGGTTTCAAGCAATTCTCCTGCCTCAGTCTCCCAAGTAGGTGGGATTACAGGCACACACCACCATGCC
The DNA here is from genome assembly GCF_028878055.3 of Symphalangus syndactylus. NCBI lineage: Eukaryota > Metazoa > Chordata > Mammalia > Primates > Hylobatidae > Symphalangus > Symphalangus syndactylus. The sequence goes on along the minus strand of NC_072432.2, from coordinate 120,695,234 downwards.
TGGCTAATTTTTGTGTTTTGTTAGTAGAGACGGGGTTTCACTATGTTGGCCAGGCTAGTCTTGAACTCCTTACCTCAAGTGATCCACCCATCTCGGCATTCCAAAGTGCTAGGATTAAAGGCGTGAATCACCACGCTCAGCCAAAAGGTAAGATTTAAGTGAAACTAGTTCCACATTGTTTGTGTGGGTTTGAATAAGGCGATACTTTCTCTTTAGAAGTAAGATTGAGGCCCAGGGAAGTTGTAACTCACAGACCCTACTCTTTCACCTTCATAACACTGACGTCTCCTTATTTTTCTCAGTAGTTTAGGCTTCCACAGTGTGTGCTATGAGCTATTTCTCTGTCTCTATACATGTGGTTTGTTTTACCCATATTATTAAAATTACTAGAAACAAAATTCAAAACCAGCCTGAAAAATCATATACCCTTATAGGCCTCTAAGCATTTTCATCCTTGGCAACTCAGGCATCTCTTTATAGCTTCTCCACTCGTGAATCTTCAACAACATAGATATCCATATAAACCCAACAATGGAAAAACAAATATACAGGCAGGGTGTGTAGGTACTGAATGTATTTTATGCTGTTCTATTCCCCTTAAAGTTACTCTAAATTCTTCAAGTGCTAGTCACACATATACAGTTGGCCTTAATAGAGCAAAATGCTTCACTAGATTTGTGGGTCCTGCTTTTTTTCATTGACTTCCATTATAATGTCAGAACTGTTTCCTGTTAGAAAAATATTTGGCCTCTAAGCCTGATAAAAGTGCACTTGTGCAGCTGATCTTTTAAAACTGCAAAGTTAATGGAAAAGTCATAACTTTCTCAGTGAAATAGTAATGAAACTTTACATATTGGCAGTATAGAAACAACAAATATATAGAATCTTCAGGAAATGAATTTGTATGGCTTGCCAAGTTTTTAACTAACTGATGGTTTTTACTGCATAAAAACTTTTTTAAAATGGGAAGAAAATATTCATAGGAAGTTGTTCTTTTACATTTTAAGATTTTTTTTTTTTTTTTTTTTTTTTTTTTTTGAGACGGAGTCTCGCTCTGTCGCCCAGGCTGGAGTGCAGTGGCGCAATCTTGGCTCACTGCAAGCTCCGCCTCCCAGGTTCACGCCATTCTCCTGCCTCAGCCTCTCCGAGTAGCTGGGACTACAGGCACCCGCCACCACGCCCGGCTAATATTTTGTATTTTTAGTAGAGAGACGGGGTTTCACCATGTTAGCCAGGATGGTCTCGATCTCCTGACCTTGTGATCCGCCCGCCTCGGCCTCCCAAAGTGCTGGGATTACAAGCGTGAGCCACCGTGCCCGGCCTACATTTTAAGATTAATATCTGACTAAAATGTGTTCCATTTTCATTCTTTCATGATGTCTCATAAGGGAATAATTGAACATTAGTCTAATATGTCCAGAGTCACATTTAAGACCATCTGATTATAGATAACTTGGCTCAAAGTCCACTTGTACTTTTAATAGCTGTTAATATCATCTACCTAAAAGTAGGTTGTTCTATAAATTGTGAAATAATCAGATCACCTCTGAAGTTGGGTTAGTTGCTACCCGTAAGTCAAGTGTCTTCCAAATAACTGGTTCCAGTACTAATCAACCATATTATTTAGATGAGAATAACAAATGAACTAGAATAATTCAGTTTACTTTTCCTTCTTAACATGGAAAGGAACTTAATTCAGACTTGTTGCGCAGCAATGATGTTCCTTTTTATTTTTCATCTTCTTTTCTTTTTTTTTTTTTTTTTTGAGACGGAGTCTTGCTCTGTCGCCCAGGCTGGAATGCAGTGGCATGATCTCGACGCACTGCAACCTCTGCCTCCTAGGTTCAAGTGATTCTCTTGCCTCAGCCTCCTGAGTAGCTGGGATTACAGGCATGCGCTACTATGGCTGGCTAATTTTTGAATTTTTAGTGGAGACAGGGTTTCATCATATTGGCCAGGCTGGTCTTGAACTCCTGGCCTCAAGTGATCCTCCAGCTTCAGCCTCCCAAAGTGTTGGGATTACATGCGTGAGCCACTGTGCCCAGACTAATTTTCTATTATGACATAATTTCAGTCTTTCAGAGAAGTTTCAAGTATAGTAAAAGATTTCCTGTATATTCTCCCAGAGTCCTCCAATTTTTTTTGAGACAGTCTCGCTGTGTCACCCAGGCCGAAGTGCAGTGGCAAGTGTAGTGGTGCAGTCACAGCTCATTGCAGCCTCAACTTCTTGGGCTCAAGTGATCCTCCCACTTTATCCACCACACCCAGCTAATTTTTAAATTTTTTTTTATAGAGACAGGGTTTCCTCATATTGCCCAGGTTGGTCCCGAGCTCCTGGGCCCAAGTAATCCGCCTGCCTCAGCCTCCCAAAGTGGTGGGATTACAGACGTGAGCCACTGTGACTACAAATTCTGACATTTTACCACATGCCTTGTCTTTCTTTTTCCCATTCTCTTTTTCTCTATTTTTTTCTTTCGCAAACACCTTTTTCCTGAAATGTTTGTTAGTAAGTTGCAGTTAACCCCTGAATGCTTCAGATTTATTTTCTAAAATCAAGGGCATTCTCTCTCAAAAGACATTTTTTCATTATCAAAATTAGGAAATTAACATTGCAGCAATGCTATTATCTAATCAACAGGCTTTATTCAGTTCCCATTGTGTCCTAATGATGTATTTGTAACAGAAAATACCTTACAAATCATCATTGCATTCTTCAGGTGTCATTATTCTGTAGCCTCCTCTAATCGCGAGCAATTGCTCAGTCTTTATCTTTCATGGCATTGTTAGTTGAGTTACTTTGTAGAATGCCCCTCACTTTAGGTTTGTTATGGCCATTTTCTAATCACCTCATTTAATAAGTCAACCATCAAAACATTCCTCTGTTACTCTTTTGGCTGTAGCTTAGATAGCTTGGCCTGCAGAGACAACTTTATTAATATTTTATATCAGTTATTATATTTTCTTTTTTGAGACAGTCTTGCTATTGCCCAGGCTGGAGTGCAGTGGCACGATCTTGGCTCACTGCAACCTCTGCCTCCCAGGTTCAAGCAATCCTCATGCCTCAGCCTCTCCAGTAGCTGGAACCACTGGCGTGTGCCACCACACCTGGCTAATTTTTGTATTTTTAGTAGAGATGGGGTTTCAACATGTTGGCCAGGCTGGTCTTAAACTTCTGGCCTCAGGTGATCTGCCCACCGTGGCCTCCTGAAGTGCTGGGATTACAGGCGTGAGCCACCACACCTGGCCTATATTGTTATTTTGAAAATTCTGTTCTAATTACAAAAGCCATCTGTATGTTTTATAGCAGGCTAACCAAGGTAACTGTTGTTAAAAAATGTTTATGCTTCCATACATATAAAGTATGTGCTTATATAAAAATAAAACATGTATGTGTATGTATATACACACATACCATTATAATCATTTATTTTTTATAAATTGAATCATATATAGATACACAAAAATACTGTTCTGATACTTAATTTCTTCACCTGCCATTTCTTTTTAATGGGTACATGGTATTTTGTTTATGGATGTTCAAATCTATAATATATTTAAAGAGTGTCTATTAAGGGGTGTTAGGTTGTAAAAAGATTATTGCTTGGTGGAGTATTTTGGTACTCTATCATGTTAACATTATAGGTAGTGACATTGTAGGATTGAAAGGGTATATACTTGAACTATTGTCAGGCCATGCAGAGAAAATCTGAAATGCTTTTTAGTTTTATTCCCACCCTTTTGGCATTTGTTACATGCTACACTAAGGCCTGATCAAGGTACTACAATGCTCAGTAATAGACAAGCATTTCTATAAACTTGGCGATGCACACATTCTTTCAAGGTACTTTTCTCAACTACTTCTGGACTTTAGTTATTATAAATGTTAAACAAAGGAATTAGTTTTCTCTCCCCCAAGAAAGGCAACTAGGATTGATCATTGAAGAAGCTTCTCATTACTGAAAGTACAGGGAATCTCTGTGATATAAGGCTTTTTAATTTAGGAGAGCGTATTGCTCTTTGTCCTTCAGGGCTCCAGGTACATGTGTGTGTTCTGTGCTGTGGAGTGATAGCCAACAGATTGTCCAGCCCAACTCTGCACTTATCAGTACTTTGCTTCAGTGTGTATTTGTGCTTCAGTACTTCTCCATCACAGGCTTTGTAGCCTGAGGGCCCAGTGTCTATGAATTCAGGAGTTTAGTCCAATTGGATCAAACAAGTTTTGGTAGACTAGCTTTGAAACCTGGCACTCAGTTATAATTTCAGTAGGAATCCAAGGTAGGGACGTCTGCAATAAAACACCACCTTGGTAAAGCAAATGTCATTTCTAGGATAAGCCATACCCAGAAGATTCCATTTGAGTTAGGGTAGTTGTTTCTAACCCTGACCTTACATTAGAATCACTTGGAAGGCTTTTAGAAAACACAGATGCTCACTCTTGCCCACCAGAGGTTTGGATTTAGTTGATCTGAGGTGGAGCTGGGGCATAATTAGATGATTCTAATGACTCAGGGGTCAGAGTCACTGGTTTAGAAGTTGGAGAGTCATGGTATCCCTGAATGTGATAGAGAGCCTGTTAGAATATGCAGCACACCTGGAATATGGGTAATATTGGCTAAATACAATTATGCAAAATAAAACTTTGGTAAACATGGGAACCTAGTCGTGGTGTTTAATTTTTTTTTTTTTTTTTTTTTTTTTTTTTTTAACTCTTAAGGCAAAAGTATAGGACTGGACTAGCAATACCATTGAACTGTAACCCTGAGAAAGTAGGAAAGTAGCTGTTGGTAAGGATGGTAACCTTTTTCTTTTGGGGCCAGATAGTAAATATTTTAGGCTTTGTGAGTCACCTACAATCTCTGTGGCTTATTCTTCTTTGTTTTGCTTTTTTTCCAACCCTTTAAAAATGTAAAAACCATTCTTAGCTCAAGCGCTGTCCAAAAACAGGTGGTAGGCTGGATTTGGATCATGGGCCATGGTTTGCCAACCCCTAATCTAAGAATTGTCACTTGTTTTTCACATGAAACAATTTTGGGCCGGGCGCGGTGGCTCACGCTTGTAATCCTAGCACTTTGGGAGGCTGAGGCGGGCGGATCACGAGGTCAGGAGATCGAGACCACGGTGAAACCCCGTCTCTACTAAAAATACAAAAAAAATTAGCCGGGCGTGGTGGCGGGCGCCTGTAGTCCCAGCTACTCGGAGAGGCTGAGGCAGGAGAATGGCATGAACCCGGGAGGCGGAGCTTGCAGTGAGCCCAGATCGCGCCACTGCACTCCAGCCTGGGCGACAGAGCTAGACTCAGTCTCAAAAAAAAAAAAAAAAAAAAAATTTTGTTGGTGATTAAGTTACTAATTGTTTTTTATTTTTGTTTTATCTTAGTTAATTCATCTGCCTACACTATTTACATGGGAAAAGATAAATATGAAAGTAAGTTTTCAAAAGCATTTGATTTTGAAATTTTCAGCAGGTAAGTGTTATCTCTCACTCACCACCTTCCATGCCCCCCACCCAGTTTGTTGGTTCTGAGTTTTCACCTACTTTGACAGACTAGCTTTTGAGAAACAAAACAAGCTCACATAGGGAGACAGCAGCACTTCCTAAGCTACGTAAGAAAAATGCTTTAACAATCAATGTTACTTGCGATGATTTATGGGTTAGTAGGAGAAATATAAAACTCAAGTATTAATATGCTGCAGACTGCTTCACCATTAAGTCACACCCAAAGTTAATGTCACAACTTTATTATCATGAAAAAGTACTAAGGTCTATTTTTTAAAAAGTATAGACACAATGAAGTAACATGAATAGTAAATGTTGTAGAAGTAGACAGATCAGAGATAGTAAATGTGATTGAAAGCTGAGAAGGCTTTGTGGAGGAGTGGGTTAGGATGGACTAGATTGTGGAATCCTTTGAATGTCTATTGTAGGAATATATAGATACAAATCTAGATACATGATTTATGTCACAGATATAAATTTAGATGATATTTTTAGAGCCCTCTGGAGTGGCATTTTGCTGTCATTAAAACCTTTGTAGAAAAAAATGTAAGAGGCCAGGCATGGTGGCTTATGCCTGTAATCCCAACACTTTGACAGGCTGAGGTGAGAGGATCACTTGAGCCCAGGAGTTCGAGACCTGCCTGAGCAACATAGAGAGACCTTGTCTCTACAAAAAACAACAATAAAAGAAAATATTAGCTGGGCATAGTGACACACACCTGTTGTCCTTGCTGCTCAGGAGGCTGAGGCAGGAAGATCGCTTGAGCCTGGGAGGTAGTCTGCAGTGAGACGTGATCATGCCACTGCATTCCAGCTTAAGAGACAGCGAGAATATGTTGTCTGAAATAAATGAATGTATGTATGTATGGAACACTTTTTCCCTAGGAACCCTTAGAGTCATTTGGAGGTATCAACTTTTCCTAGGTTGCCTTGTAAGAACGGACATTACTTCTCTAAATCACCCCATTGTCTGGCATTCCTAGCCCATTACATTTATTTCTAATAGTGTTTATGACTTCAGACCAAGAACTCGATAGAACAATCAATTTAAGTGGAATGATTTACTTTCACTGTAAAGCTTTCAGGTCTGTTCTTTTTATCAGCCAGCAGGTGTCATCAGGGAGCCAAACTTTGCCTGACTGAGGGCAAGAGATTTTTTAAATTTCTCTTTCCTTTTTTTGCTTACCTTTTGGCTATTTGCTCAGTCCTACTTAAAGCATTAGAAAGCCTTTCAGAAAACTCATAGTATCTACAATTGTTATGAGTTTCGTCACCCAAGATGTGTCTTCCTTTTGCTTTTCCTTTTCTGGACGGTAAATACCCCATTCAAATTATATAGACCATACTTTCTTGGGTACATTTTAAATCATCACATATGAATCATTCACAATTTATTTATTTATTTATTTTTTTGAGACAGTTTCTCACTCTGTCACCCAGGCTGGAGTGCAGTGGCGTGATTTCAGCTCACTGCAACCTCCACCTCTTGGATTCAAGTAATTCTCCCACCTCAGCCTCCCAAGTGGCTGGAGCTACAGGCATGTGCTACCATGCCTGGCTAATTTCTGTAATTTTAGTGGAGACGGGGTTTCGCCATGTTGGCCAGGCTGGTCTCAAACTCCTGACCTCAGGTGATCTGCTTGCCTCAGCCTCCCAAAGTGCTGGGATTACAGGCGTGAGCCACTGTGCCCAGTCTTGTTTATAATTTTTAAATTGGCGTTTAATACTTAAATACTTCTGTATTAAACAGAATTATTACCAATTATTAATATGGCTGTAAGAAATATTTATTGATATAACCTTTATGTAGTGATATATATTAGCCTTAAAAAATATGCATTTACTTTGAGCAAATACTTTAGCTTTTAGAAATGTATCTTAAGGAAATAATCAGAAATATGGACAACTTTATTTAAAAAATTTATTGAAGCATTTATAATTAGAAACAACCCAACGGCCAACAATAGAAAAGTTTATTCATATAAGAGAATTACGTAGTCATTGTTCCCAAAGAACTTTATTTTTATTTTTATCTAACAAATACATAGTTTGAAAAGTCAAGTAGTAATAGAATGCTTAGAATTAAAAAAAAAAAAAAAATCCTTCTTAATACCCATGTTCCACCCCACCCGCTACCTCCCCAGACAATTACTTTTCACTCTGTTAGCTATTTCTTCTGGTATTTTATTTCCATATGTGATAGAATTTTAGGTGATTTTTATTTTCTTTTTATACTTCTAGTGTTTGTTTTGTTTTAAATTTTCTGTAATTTTATAATCAAGTTATTTTTTCTTAAAGAAGTAAAATATTGCTTTAAAGTTTCAGCCAGTTCTTTTTAATGTTTAAGTATTATTAGGTGAATTGATTTTCTGAAACATCTAATGTATTGGTTGCTTTGTTTTGTCAGTGTTAGTTTTATTATCTTCATGTAGAAATAATATCTAAGCTTTAGATTAGAAGTATTATATAAATTTATAAAAATTATAAAGTTTATATAAATTGTGAAAATTATTATTTTTTCTATATTTTCAAGCATCAAGGTCTCCGAATTACTCTTCTTCATTGAGGGAGAGAGAAATTTATGGGAGGAGCTGACATTTCTCCCATTCTTAATTTATAACCCCTGGCATATCTTCATTTGACAGTTTTTGTTTCTTTCTTTTCTCATATCTCATTGCAGATGAAGATCTGATCAAGCATGGCTGGCCTGAAGATATCTGGTAAGTAACAATTTTGGCTCTGCCCTCTGTAGATCATCGTTTCCTTTCTTAGACTCGGCCAAGCACTCAAACTAGAATCATGCTTTGTACTGTGGTTTATGGGTCTTCAGGGGTAAACAGCTGACTGCCAGTTCCCTTCATTTCTAATTACCTTGCAAGTTGGAAATGATGTCTTTGGGTTTGATCTCAGGCTTGAGAGCAAAGGCCTCTAGGACACAGGCCTTCTTTTTCCTTCTTTTTGTCTCCACGCCATAGTAAGTTACTGAGACCACACCTTACTTAAATATTCAGGCCACTGTTCTTGAGTGGAAAAATGAAGCCTTCACATGAAGCAATGAAGAAAATAGATACAAACATCCATGCAGATGGAATAGACGGAGGTTCTGACTGGTCCAGCTTTAAAAGAAGCACACTTGTTCCCCTTTGTCTTCTAAACTCCCTGATGAGTTTAGCTCTGTCTTGATCCAACCCCAACGCCTTCCTAAAATAATTTATGTGAACTGTTTTAAATAATAACATACACTTTCTTAGTCTCCCTTTGAGATAATTTATTCTGCTCACAAAACCCAGTCCAGAAAAAAAGAATACCAAACAAACAAAAAGACTTCATTTAAGCTGAATTCTTTTCTCTGTCTTAGAACACCATATAGACTTCTGCCATTCAGACCTGGGACCTTTTATGAATACATGGGCTTCTGTCCTATAATACTCTCACACCCAGTCTACTTTCTTTTTCTTCATCTTCAGCTTCCACGACTGACTCTGACCCTAGTATTGTCTCTCTTCTGGAGCACAGTCCTGCCTATGGAGTGGGTTATCATCTTCCTGACTCCTCATACCTCCTACCAAATGCTATCCCTGAAGATAAAGGCACCTGGGTCCCATTTGCTTTATTATGATACTGAACATCTATCAAGCACTTAACTATATGCCAAATACTAAGTGTTTACCTCCATTAATACATTTAATTTCACAACAACCCTGTGAAATAAATATTAATATTTTGCCCATTTTTTCAGATGAGGAAATTAAGGTTAAGAGAAACTGACTGGGTCTGCTTTGTCTGCGTCTGGCTCTGGCTCTGGTTCTAAGTCACTGCTTCTGTCTCCTCCAGGCTGCTACTCTTTTGGCTTCAACTCCTTTCTTCTCCCAGGCTGTTGCTTCAGCTCTCTCTGGACCTCTTTTCTCTAAATGTGGACACAGACCCTTCCTTAATTCCCTCTAGTGATAGAGTTGAGGCTACTGCTTTTTAGAAGAGTTGATTTAATTTTCTTTTTTTTTTTTTTTGAGACGGAGTTTCGCCGTTGTTGCCCAGGCTGGAGTGCAATGGCGTGTGATCTCGGCTCACTGTAACCTCTGCCTCCCGAGTTCAAGAGATTCTCCTGCCTCAGCCTACCGAGTAGCTGGGACTACAGGCGCCCACCATCATGCCTGGCTAAGTTTTTGTATTTTTAGTAGAGACTGGGGCTATGCTATCACCATGTTGGCCAGGCTGGTCTCGAACTCCTAACCTCAGGTGATCCACCCGCATTGGCCTCCCAAAGTGCTGGGATTACAGCGTGAGCCACCGCGCCCAGCTGGAACAAAGGAATTCTAAAGGCTTTTTTGTTTGTTTGTTTGTTTGTTTGTTTTTTTGAGACAGAGTCTTGCTCTGTCGCCCAGGCTGGAGTGCAGTGGCGCAATCTTGGCTCACTGCAAGCTCCGCCTCCCGGGTTCACGCCATTCTCCTGCCTCAGCCTCTCCGAGTAGCTGGGACTACAGGCGCCCGCCACCACGCCCGGCTAATTTTTTTTGTATTTTTAGTAGAGACGGGGTTTCACCGTGGTCTCGATCTCCTGACCTTGTGATCCACCCGCCTCGGCCTCCCAAAGTGCTGGGATTACAAGCGTGAGCCACCGCACCCGGCCTAAAGGCTTTTTAAATCTGGTCCCTATTCCAGCACAGTAGCCTGTCTTCTAAATCCAAATATGTCATCAAGTTAAACCCTGCTTGGTGCTCTCTTGCCTCAAGTGGGCAGTGTGCAATGCTGAAAACATCCAGACGGGCTGCCCGCCTTCCTAGGGCCTGAGACAGTAAGCTGTATGAGGACAATGATCACCTATTTCATTAACTACTGTGTCCGCAGTACCTAGCATAGGTCCTGGCACATAGTAGGTATTGAGTAAATATTTGTTGATTTCCTAATTGACTCTCTGCCAGCATAGAAGCAGTCTCCATGGATATTTCCCTACAGTGGCCACATCACGGTTATCTCCATTTTGAGCTTCTGTCACCCCCAGCTGGATGATTTTCAGTTGTTTTTAAAGACCAGCGATCTCCAGACTGTCATGGGAATAAGAATGGCTGCACCTGTTAGGCAGTTAGCTGATGGAAATTTTTAACCTATCAGGTTTGAGGCATAAATACCTGCATAGAGAAGGTTACATAATCAGATGCAACCTGAAAATCAGTGTACCATAGCCTTCTACCTGACTTTCATTTGTTTAATTAAATAAATGGAAGAGAAATTTCCACTTTACAACCCACATCCAATAAATTATGACCTCAGTTTTTCATTTCATTACGGTTAGTACTTCCCAAATTGGTCTACAGTTACCGAGAGGCCCATTTTGACCCCCTTTAGTAGTCTTGAGATGAATGTTGTTGGATGTGATTGGCTTTTACCTTCAGAAGCTACATTAGAGGTGTGATGTGAGTAGGTGTAGACCTCAAAACCCATTCCAGCTGTCGATTTTGGACATATTCCAGGGAGTGCTAAGAATGATCCTGAGTTGATCACCATTCCAGGGTGGGGTGTTCACCTGCTTCACTTTGTGGAGCTTTTGAATCATTCATTACCTCTGTGAATGTCAGCATCTGAATTTATCCTGGAAAACCTCCTGATGCTCTTTTAAGCAAAGGGTTTTCCTAGGAATCAGTGAGGATGGAACTAAATTCATCTTTTTTTTTTTTTTTTTTTTTTTTTTGAGACAGAGTCTTGCTCTGTCACCCAGGCTGGAGTGCAGTGGTGCAATCTTGACTCACTGTAACCTCCACCTCCCGGGTTCAAGCTATTCTGTGTCAGCCCCCAAGTAGCTGGGATTACAGTCATGTACCACCACACCAGGCTAATTTTTTTTTTTTTTTTTTTTTTTGAGACAGAGTCTCGCTCTGTCTCCCAGGCTGGAGTGCAGTGGTGCCATCTCAGCTCAATGCAACCTCCACCTCCCGGGTTCAAGTGATTCTCCTGCTTCAGCCTCCCGAGTAGCTGGGACTACAGGCACCCGCCACCGTGCCTGGCTAATTTTTTTGTATTTTTAGCAGAGATGGGATTTCACCATGTTGGCCAGGCTGGTCTCCAACCCCTGACCTGAAGTGATCCTCCCACCTAGGTCTCCCAAAGTGCTGGCACTACAGGCGTGAGCCACTGTGTGCGGCCCTAAATTAATCTTTAAATGTAGGAAAATAGAAATAGTGTGCATTTACTGTGTCCAGACTTCCTAATTATTAGTGTTTCCACAGACTCCGCTTTAAGTAGTTGGACAGCGCAGCTCCAGGGCCCTGAATCTGTATCCTCAGGCAGTTGATGCTCATTTAGTGAAGTTTCTGGTCTCTGCATTCAGAAAAGGGTAACAGGGAGAGGAAGATAACAAGGATAAGAGGGAACTACGGTTATAATTTAAACTTTGAGTAAACGTTTAGAAAGATTTGAGAAGTCATTTGCTTCTGTTTTAAGGAAACTTGCTCAAGATAGTTTGTTTATAGAGCTGGATTTTTTCTCTTATACTTTCATCCATTTTCCCCTGCCCTTTGTAGAGGTGTATCTATCATATACAAACCTGAAATTGATGTATATCAGTAAAGTTGCTGTATTTTGGCAGTGATATTCCTGTGTGTGTTTTGGTTCTTTCTCTACTTATGTATGAATATCATTAAATATATATTGAATTATTTGGGTATTTCTTTTGACAAAATTCTACCTCAGAGACCTTTAAGAAAAATCAGAATTCAATCTACTATAGGTACATAGGGAAGAAGATGTTGTAAATAGAGAACTGGCTTCAGGCAAATAAAAGTTGGAATGGGAGAAGTTACCTTTCAGTTATCTTGGTTACTAGTGTGATATTTTCCTAAGATTCTGAAAGAGGATAATGATATATGTCATTTTTAGATTTGCAAAAAGCACAGGTTTTTCTGGCTGGAAAATGTCCAGCTGAAGGTGATAATTAGTATGAATCTCTCACATGGGAATGCAAATGAGTAAGTGAACCACTTGGAGAAATATAAGTCAAATAAGATGTTATGTCCGTTTCTGGGTATCACTAATGATTAAGAGTAAAACCTAGATTCATCATAAACTGTGTGCCAAAAGTGCCTAATATTTTTATGTATGCATAGTGAATAGCAAGATGACTAACCTCTTTAAAGAGGGCACTTTTATATAGAATCTTACAGTCTACATCTTGTACTAGGTGTGAAGGTGACCATTTTCACCTCTAAAACATTTATTAGTGCTTAAGAAAATGGCTAGAGAAACATAATGGGATGTAATGATGCCTCTTTAGGATTTTCTGAACATTCTTCAGTCTGGAAAGGTAAGGACCAAGGAAGCAGTATGACTAATGTATTAGTCCGTCTTGCATTGCTATAGAGAAATACCTGAGACTGGGTAATTTGTAAAGAAAAGAGGTTTAATTGGCTCATGGTTTGGCAGGCTATACAGGAAGCATGGCAGTGTCTGTTTCTGGCAGGCCTCATGGAACTTTTAATCATGGCGGAAGGCAAAGGGGAAGCGAGGCATCTTACATGGCAGGAGCAGGGTGCCGGGGCTACACACTTTTAAACAGATCTCATGAGAACTCTATCACAAGAATAGCACCAAGGGGATGCTGCTAAACCATTCATGAAGAATCCACCCCCATGATCCAGTCACCCCCCACCAGGACCCACTTCTAACATTGGGGATTACAATTCGACATGAGATTTGGTGGGGACACAAATCCAAATCATATCAACTAAAGTTAACAGAATCACGAAGTGGCAATCGTGTTACCTTGTTTGTTGTGTGATGCTGGGATTCTGAGGGGGCATTTCCGGGTATTGGAAAGAGAAAGTCAAATTCATTTGGTGAATTGAAAACATGAAAATCTCATATCCTGAATGTTGCATAGATTTTAAAAGGTTTAATTAAATTGATAGATGATAGAGCCATAATGCAAGGTAAATTTAAGGGGTGGGGGACATTCTGAATGTTTTTAGGACAATGTCAATAAAGGGCAGTGCTCACCCAAGAGACATGTATTAGTATCACTGTCAGAACATAGGGCCGGATGAACTGTTGGGCTTGTGAATTATTGGGTTACATTATTGAATTGTAACCCATTTAATGATGTGTTCTGCTTAGCGTCTTTAGGCCCCACCTAACTCTTCCAGCTCTCTATTCAACATTCTCTTTGGATTGTTTTGCTATCACTTGAAATTTGAGATGTCACAAACAAAACGGTCATCTGTTTCCGCCAAACTGTGGTTCTGCTAATCTCCCAGGCTGGCAGCATTGGAGACTTGCTGACTTCTTTCACCCCCACTTTTTTCACCTGAAATTATTTTCCTTGGTTCTGCTCTAAGTCCTATGCTTCAGTCAGGGGCCAACCAAATCTCACTGCCTCCTTTTTATCATGAAGCGTTTGATCACTGATAGTTCTTTTTATGTCTTGAAAAATCACCCTTCCCCGCACAGTTAATATTTAGTATCTCTACTCATCTTGTCACTTACAGCTCCATAACTCAGTGTTTCTCGTACCTCTTCATGGTGATGGGGAGCCCTTTGGAGGTGGTGACTGTGCTTTATACTCCTCATGATGCTTCACATGTGGCAGGCATGGAGTGAAGACTTTTTAGAACAGAATGCTTTAAATGGCATGTGGCCTGAGGAGATGATTGTCTTGTACCTCTTGCTAAAAGTGGTTTTCATTCTTTGTAGGTTTCATGTGGACAAACTCTCTTCGGCTCATGTATACCTTCGATTACATAAGGTAACTGAATTTAAACATGGATTCTTGACTTTTCTCCTGATGATGCATCATATCTTGTTCTTTATCCTTTGCAATTAAATTGCTTGAAGTAATAAGTCGGTACGCAAATCTAAAAGTTAACAAATGAAGACATGTCCTCCCTCTGACCCAGGAAATCGCTCTAACATTCTAGATGATTTTTGAGATGTAGAAGGAGGCAGTGTACATATTTCCCAGCTAGATGCACTGCTTATCCCGTCACTTCCGGTGTATTGTCTGTCATCTCTGCTTTCCTTTTCTTTCGATTCAGTTGACACTCCCAGACTTTCTGTCTCCTCCAGTGGATATCATGTGTGGCTCATGTGATTCTACTGCCTCAGTGAAGGGCCTGTGTTCCCAGTTACCATGGGCTTCTTTAGGAAGTTTAAAAGAACATGCTAGTAATAAAGGAAAAAATATTTAATGGCCCCTAATAATACAATACCATTATTTTTCCAATCTGTCTCTATTCATATATTTTATATAGTTGAATCATAGGGTATATATGCTTGTGAGTGTACTGCTTTCTTTTTGATAAACTTTCAACTTTGGAAAAATGTTAGATTTACAGAAAAGTGGCAGGAGTCATACAGAGTTCCCATCTACCCTTCACCTAGTTACCCCCATCATTAACATCTTACATTACTATGGTAGATTTGTCAAGACAAAGAAACTAACCTTGGCACATTGCTGTCACCTAAACTCTGGACTTTATTTGGATTTCACCAGTTTTCTATTAATGCCCTCTTTCTGTTCTGGTAGCCAGTCTAGAGTACCATATTACATTTAGTTGTGTCTGCCTAGTCTCCTCTAGTCTATGACAATTTCTCATTCTTTCTCTGTTTTTTATGACCTTGACAGTTTGAGAAGTACTGATCAGGTGTTTTGTAGACTATTGCTCAATTTGCATTTATCTGATATTTTTTCTCGTGACTAGATGGGTTATGGGTTTAGGGGGAGAATATCACAGAGGTGAAGTGCCTGTCTCGTCACAGCATATCGGGTGCGTGTATTACCGTGACTTATCATCGATGACGTAAGCCTTGATGGCCTGGCCAGGGTAGTGTTTGGAGGTTGCTCTACTATAAGGTTGCTTTTCTCCCCCTTTCTGTATTCTTATTTGGAAGCAAGTCACTAAGTCCAGCCCATGCTCAAGGAGGTGGAGGATGGAATTAAGCACTACTTCCTGGAGAGGAGAGTGTCTATATACGTTATTTATATACGTTATTTGGAATTCTGGAAGGAACATTTGTCTCTTTTCCCCTATTTATTTATTCAGTCATTTGTTTGCATCAGCCTAGACTCCTATGTTTATTTTATCCTTTGAGATATGTTCTGGAACCGGGTTATTTTACTCTGATATCGTTGCAGCTTCAGCTGGAGCTCTTTCAGCGGGCTCCCGTGCACTCCCATGTCCTCTGACATGCTCCCATCCTTTTGTTCTTTGAGCACATCCTTGCTTTCTGGCACTACAGAGAGCTCCAGGCTTGTCTTATATTTTCCCCGTCCCAGCTGTAGAATCGGGCATTTCTTCAAGGAACCCTGGTTCTTTTCAGTGGTAATGGTGTTTTGAAATCAAGATCTAGATGGATCCTTTTGTAGTTTGAGTGCAATGATTGGCTGTTCATGTGCATGTATGAGATGTGCCACCCTTGAACCTTGTCATGTCTGATGTGAAAAAATTTAAAAAGATCTGGGCTCTGGGTGCGCCTGTTACCACTGTAGTGTCATCGCTTTTCGGCCCTCTGAGCTGACAGAGAAGGAGATACATGTATGTATACTAACCCATGTATATGCACATATCTGTAATTGTTTCTGTATCCCTCCATATGTATTTATATTAAGCTAAACATGAGTTCATGGGGATGGCTCTGATTGTCATCCTTTGCTACAGGTTGTCTTTTTGCCTTAAACCATTTCCAGTCAAAACATTGTTTTCCATGCTCGCACTTGGGGAGGCTGAGCTGGAGGATCAGTTGAGCCCAGTAGTTCAAGACCAGCCTGGGCATCACAGGGAGACACTGTCACTACAAAAAATAAAGAAAATGTAGCTGGTTGTGGGATACCCACCTGTGGTCCCAGTTACTCGGGAGACTGAGATAGGAGGCTCACTTGAGCCCAGGAGGCTGAGGCTTCAGTGAGCCATGATCACACTACTGCACTCCAGCCTGGGCAACAGAGCAAGACCCTGTCTCAAGAACAACAACAACAACAACAACAAAAACACATAGTTTTCCAAAGTTAGCTGTAAGCTACTTTTTTTCCCACCCCTTTCAGTGACGTGATGTCCTATGTTTGTAATACAGTTAAATTCTCTTGTCCACATTCCATCTTGACATCCCCTGGTTGATTAGATTACTTTTTAACATGACATTTTATGAACTTTTTTATGTTGCTATATAATTTTCATATTTGTTATTTTGACTGGCTGCATTGAGTTAATAATATGCTGCAATTAATATGAAACTCTTTTGTCAGAATATAGGTTATTTACAATTTTTCAGCATTATGAATCACCAAGAAATAACTTTTCATGAACTACCTTCTGGTTTAATTTTTGTTTTTTGTTTTTCATTATTCTCTTAGAATACTTCTTAGGAATGGATTTCCTGGGTCAAAAGATGTACATAGTTTGGTAACTGCTTTTTCGCCAGATTGCCCTCTGAAAGTATTGTGCTTGTTTAAAATGCTCTCTACTATTTATAGGTTTTCCAAAACCTTTTTGGGTTTTATAACTTAAAAAATAAAAATAAAAACCTTTTTGACCATTTTGATGAATGTAAGATGCCACTTCATTATGGCAATAATATTCACTTTTTAGTTTACTAGCAAGGTTAAACAGTGTGCCCCATCTCATACTATTTATGTTTTTGAGGACTATATGGTGAAGGAAAAGAGGATTATGAACTCTATGCTGGAGCAAAATTCTGAATTCTTTTAGGCAGCTTCTTGCCATTTTGGAACTATTAGATTTGGAGAAAATAAATTATGGCGTCAGATTAATGTATTCTTTGGGGGACCTGCTGTGTCAGAAGATGGAAAATACTGGTGGTAGCCCCAAGTTCACATTGCCACAGTTATTACTTGTTTGAATAGAAGTTCAATTTCTCTTTCTTTTGGAAACACATAATGAACTCAGTTTAATTTTTTTTGGTAAATACGGGGTCTCACTGTGTTGCCCATGCTGGTCTGGAACACCTGCGCTCAAGCTGTCCTCCTGCCTTGGCTTCCCAAAGTGCTGGGATTACAGGCGCGAGCCCCTAAACCCAGCCTAATGTGTCCAGTTTGAAAGTGTGTGCTCCTTGAGGAACTTTTACCTGATTAATTTCCTGCAGTAAATGACATAGCCGCTGTACTTAGTAGGTACCAAGGAGGTTGGAAATGCAGTAAGACTAAGGGGTTCATTCAGACTCTGGGGCCAGACTGTTGGCTTTGAATTCTGGTTCTGCTGCTTACTCACCACGTGACTCTGAGCAAGTTATTTAACTGGCCTGTTTCTGCCTCTGTAAAAGGGGCATCACCTCACTTATTCATCTTTGATTTTGATACAGATTTCTGTAGAGAAAAAGGATCAGTGTCATTTCTATTATTTCTTCCTCACAATGAATGGTTGAGATCTACCCAACAAGAACTTTTTTCCTGATTAAAGCTGAGGATAGATGAACTACAAGATGTCTGAGAACTAAAACTACACATTTTCTTTTGCGAGGAAGGTCATAGGGACCTCGGCCAGGAAGACATTCAGTTGTCAAAAATAGGCACCATTTTCCACAAGGTTTCTAGAAGTCAGAATGAGAAGAAAGAGAATAAAAATTCTCAGACATAATTATAATTAATATTCTGGCAGTTTTTTTCATTTCCTGTTTTGTTTTTTTACTTATTAAGTGTCAGTATTTTTCATATTACAGCCTTCTCTTATTTTAAACAAACATTCCCATAATGCACACAGTAAATTTACTTTTCAGTGTTCTGTAGCAGTTGAAGAACCTCTGCTTTTAATAAAATCATGCCTAGTAGGTAAGGCAGCACATGTCCTTTGAGTGCTCCAGTGTCAATGGATAACGAGGTAGTGGACCAACTGGTTTATTTTTGTGTTTCAGGGAGAGAATATAGAAGACATCCCAAAGGAAGTGCTGATGGACTGTGCCCACCTTGTTAAGGCCAATAGCATTCAAGGTCAGTTCTCCTAGAGGTGTTTTTAGAATTAGCACTGACTTTCTCTATGTCTGAAATGGATTACATTTTAGTGAGCATGCTGTTGACTTTGGCCTCCATCAAAGGAATAATATGTGCTGTGCCTTTGCCATGTTTTGTTCTTTAAGATGGATGGCAATTTTGCTACTTGTCAAAGAACTAAAAACTGATCTCCCCACCCCTGTCATTTTGACGGTTCTATCTGAGTCTCGGCTCTTTTTACTGTTCCCTTACCTTGAATAGAAGGTTGTCTAGATCTGTCTGTACTTAGTGTTATTATAAAAAGACTTTGGGAAATTTGGTAATGTTGATAGCTAAGCAAGAACAATGTGTTTTATGGCTTTATTTTTAATGTTGTTTGATATCTTTATTTCTATTATTTGTCATTAGATTCTAGAATTAAAGTCCCCAAATCATGCTTTTCTACTTTTTCTTTCCCTCCTCCTCTTACGTACTTTTTCCCTCTTAAATTGTGAAGTTGTCAAGTCAGTTGATCTTGTTACTTCTCCTCCCCACCGAAGAGAATCTTATTTAGTTGGTCTGGGGTGATTCCCAAATATCACTGCTTTTAAAAGCTCTCTGGGTGATTCTCCTACGCAGCGTGGGTTGAGAACAATCAGCCTAAGTGTTTTAGGTGGGGCTTGGCATACTGTGCTTGGTGATTACCTGGTATTTATTTCTGCTATGCAAGATTTCATCTAATAGTCATGAAGGGTCAAGAAGGATGATTATTAGGGTAGGGGTGGGGTTTAAGAAGGGAAACCAGGAGGTGGTGCTCTGCTAAGAATGAGCCAGTAGATCCGATTTTAGGGTGTAGAACACAGGTCTAGATCGGGTAAAGGTTATTGTGGCTTGAGATGGAGCGGAGGGATGCTACAGAGGGTTGGAAAGCAATCGTGGTTTGGGTAGAAGATAAACATGGGGCAGACTCACAGCTGATAACAGGTACCAGGAGTTGACAATTACAGGACAAGAGCAGCGCAGCATTCCCCTTTCCCCGACTGCACTTCCCACACCTTCACTTAGGCGGCCTGAATGATGAGTCAGCACCTAGCCAAAGAAGGTAGAACTGTTGCTTTACAGAGCCACTGATTTTCAACTCTATAAGTTAACAAATTGTAACACATTTTGGGACATTCCATTTTATGAGGAGAACGGAATTTTCTAAGATTTTCAGCTAAGATCTTCAGTTACTGAAATAACAAGAAGAATTGAAACAGTCATTATATTCTTTCCTTCTGTGTTCCAACTTCCTTCACGTGTCCTTACCCCTTCCCATGCCGCTGGCTAGCAGGCATGTCTTTGTTAAAAGAGCTTTGGAGGCCTTATTCTTGGCCCAGCTGCTTTCTTCTTAATCTCTTCACAGTTTACTAATTCTAGAGAAAACAAAGAGGAGCAAAGAGTCATGACACTGAACTACTCTTTCTCTCCTCTTCAGCCTTCTGCAACAATAGCTCAGCTAGCAAATAAGGAGCTAAGCCCAAGGGTCTTGCTCTTGTGAGTCAGTAGAAGATGATGTGCCAAGGAGTGGAGAAAATGGTCATTGCTATGAGATTTCCAGAGGACACTCCACTTGTGGCACTTTGTAGGGACAAAGTTTTCCCCCAGTTTACCACCTGCAGTGCTCAGAACCAAGGGCTTTGGGGGTAAATTTGTTTGTTGCTATAGAATCAGCCTGTTCTGGGTCATAGGTCTAGAATCTTAGGTCAGCCTGTTCTGTGTTCACCCAGTGAATCTTTCCAGATTAAACTTTTAAAAGTTTAGAAACTGTCTTGACTCTCCTCGGCCTAAACTGTTCAGTCCGGACTTCTGAAGCCAGCATTTAAGCGTCTCTGATTTGACTGCAGACTTCTTTCCCTTCACGTATTGCACACCACAGCCAAAGCCAATATTTGCTGTTTTCTGACCTTGCACCCGGCTTATATTGTTCCCTCTGCCCTCAGGTTTGTCCTTGTCAGTCATCAGAGTCCAGATTCAAGCTAAGGTTCAAGGTCCACATAGTGGATGTAGTGGTGGTAATAATTGCTAACATTGATGGAGTGTTAATTACATGCTTGGCCCTGTGCTAAGTACTTCACAAATTATCCACCCTGTTGAGTTAGATATTATTTTCATTTTATAGAGGAGGAAACTGATCTTAAAGAGAATTAAGGAACTTGTTCAAGGTCTTAGAGGTCTGAAGTGCAGTAGAGACTGGATTTGATGTCACCCCATTTGGCTCAAGTCTTCTGCCGTAACCTCTGAGCTCTGTGAGCCTCCTTGATGAAGGCTTTTCCTTCTTCAGCTTTGAGTGGCCCCACTTTCTCTGTGCTGTCTTAGCAGTTTCCTGTAGCTTTCCAACAGCATTTGATCAGTTCTCCTTTTAATCCAAGTTATTTATGTGCTTACCCTGCTCCGTTAGAATCGTGGAGAGCACGATTCATTGTCTGGTCATGTTTGTGTCCCCCACAGTGCCTTGCACATGGAGATTTTCTAAAGAAACTTTATTTAGAAAAAACTTTCAGATATACAGAAAAGTTGCAAGAATAGTATGGCTACCATATACCATTCACTTAGATTCATCAATTTTTAAATTTTTCCATATTTATTTGCTTTATATATTGCATACCCATTAACCTTTTTAGCTGAACCATCTGAAACGAAATTGTAGATATCATGAACCTTGAACATGTTCCTCTGAAGAACACGGACATTGTCTTAAATAACTGTATTACAGTGGTAAAATTCAGGAAGTTTAACATGGATAGAATACCGTGTTCTGATATACAGTCCGTATTTAAGTTTTGCCACTTGTCCCACTACTGTTTCTTTATAGCTTTTTTTTGGATCCAGGGCCATGTGCTGTATTTACTTGCAGTGTATTTACTTCTCTTCAGTCTCCTTTAATCCAGAGATACTGTTTTGTCTTTCAAAAAGTACAGACCAGTTGTAGTAATGGGATTACTAACCCACAGTTGGGGTTTGTCTGATCCTTCCTCTGGATTAGAATCCCATCATGCACTTTGGGGGAAGGAATATTACATAAGTGAAGTTTTGCACATTATAGTCAGGCAGCACATGATGTCATTTTCTGCCGTATTTAGTGGTGTTAACCTTGACCACTTGGGTAAAGTGGTCTTCCAGCTTTTTCCAGTGTACATGGGGATTTAATAAACATTGAAATCTCTTGCCGTCTAATTTGGAAGGACCAGAGAGAGCATCAGACCAGTGATCAAACTGCAATTTCCAGAGCTGCCAGGGAGGGTATTGGGGGTAGAGGGCATGAGTGGTGGAGGCGGCGGTGCAAGGGGCAGCAGGAGGAGTGAACAAGGTACCTGGCACTTCTTCCATCCAGAGCACCTCTGCTTTGATGACTTCTGTGTTTTCTTTGGTAAAAGGGTTCCACTGCTGAAAGAAACTATAAGCAAAAACTGTTAAACTAGTCCAATTTCCTCACATTTCATATGACATTCAGAGGGCTGGGGGACTTCTCCAGAGAGGCTCGGCTAGCTCGAGGTAGTCCCAGATGGAGTCCAGGGCTTATGAGTCCCAGGCCATGGCTTTCCATTGCTGCTTAACCTTCAGAGTCAAGGACTTCTTTGAGAATCTGAGGAAACATATTCTGTCCTTTTCTTTTGAAAAAAACCACACTGATAAATTTTGCATCCAATTTTAGAGAGTCCTCAGAAGTCCCTGAAGCTAATCCATGGACCCCTACTTGCCACAGTAATACTTCCGTTTGAATTTTGTCAGCTTTACCATTTGCCTTTTGTGGGTGGTTTTTGAAAAAGTATTGGTGGTTTGAAACAATGGGTGGCCTGTTCATTCTAAGCCGTTTCCTTTGTTGGCTTATGGCAGTTTGCCAGTGGGTAAGGGAACACATTGCTTAGTCTCATCCTGCCTGCATGTTGAAGACAGTCTCTCTTGGCAGGCTGCAAGATGAACAACGTTAATGTGGTATATACGCCGTGGTCTAACCTGAAGAAAACAGCTGACATGGATGTGGGGCAGATAGGCTTTCACAGGCAGAAGGATGTAAGTGTTTTGTGCCACTGAAGGAGGCGGAGCCCTGATACTGAATGGAGTATCCTATCTTTTCTGTCTGACACCATTGTTGTTGAGGGCTGAGCATGATATATGTTTTCTAAAGGGAATTAAACTGGGTTGCTAAACCCCTGGAAAGCCTCACCCCTCTTCTGGGAGAAAAAAACAAAAAGATGCAATATATTTTCTCCTATCTCCCTTAAAGGTAAAAATTGTGACAGTGGAGAAGAAAGTAAATGAGATCCTGAACCGATTAGAAAAGACCAAAGTGGAGCGGTTCCCAGACCTAGCAGCAGAGAAAGAATGCAGAGATCGTGAAGAGAGGAATGAGAAAAAAGCCCAAATTCAGGAAATGAAAAGGAGAGAAAAAGAAGAAATGAAGAAGAAGAGGGAAATGGATGAACTTAGGTATGTCGGAGCTGTGGCATTGAGACTGGCCTCAAAGATTATTCCCTGATGATTTTAATCATGTATTAGCCATTAAGAACGATATATTGGTGGAAGGAGGGACATGTAACAAGCGCAGTTTAAACTCAACCTTAAATCAGTTTTTTAAAAAAAGGCATTTATATTAATGTGTTGGTTAAAAGAATTGCTTGTTTATGGCAGCAGGATATGAAAGTGGATGAAATAAAATAACTAATTTTATTCATAGAGAAACCTTCATAGGTTATCCCTAGTTTGGTTTGGTTTGTAAAGTTCTTCTGGAAAGGAAAAGGTGCTGTGGGAGGTATTTACTATTGACTAGCTGTGCTATTTAAATAAAGTTGTGTTGGCTCTAAAAACCAATGCTAGTAACTCTCAAAGCTGTTTTTAAAACTCTTTTTTACATTTCAAAAGTTTAAACTAATGTAGTGAGGTCTGCTTCAAAGCACTACATTTTTAAACAGCTAAATAGTTCAAATACAATTTGGCTCCTGAAATTCTAGTGAAGAAGGCCATGAGAATAATGATTATGTTAGTTTTCTATTGCCATTGAAACAAATTGCCACAAATGTAGTAGGTTAAAACAACACAAATTTATTGTCCGTAGATTAGAAGTCCAGCAAGATTCTCACTGGGCTAAAATCAAAGTGTCTGGAGGCACTAGGGGAGAATCTTCCCTTTCAGCTTTGAAAGGCACCCACATTTCTTGGCTTGTGGCTCCTTCTCCAAAGCTTTCGATGGTCACAGCCCCCTGTCTGACCACTGCCTTCTCTGCTTTTAAGGAAGTGTGATTAGATTGGGTTAATCCAGATAACTCACGATAATCTCTCCATTTTAGGTCCTTAACTAATGACATCTGCAAAGTCTACTTTGCCATAGAAGATAACATATTTATAGGTTCTAGAGACTAGAATGTGGATATTCTGCCATACAGTGCTGTACCCGAAGAGCCCCTAGTTGTTCTAATTAAAGGAAATTAATCCTGTGAATTCTCATCACAGAACTCCTAGATTTTTCTATGATTTTTTATTTGCAATACATATACCAAAAAGAAAAAAGGGTTACTGATAACATATATTGCCTTTGGAAATGGTGTGGAATCAGAAACATGTTGCTTAGGCATGTCCTAACCCAGTTTCCTTGGAATGCCTTGGATTCTTAGGAAGATTGTTGGGTCAGAATGTAGGTATAATGAACATGTACTGTTATTTATTATTCACATGCACGTGTTTCTGGTTGGGGTTCTGCTAAAACAGGCTTAGTAGCTTCATTTAAAATACAGTGTTCAAATGGAGAGCTTCAGAAATGTTACCCTGAGTTACAATCTGCTAATATGAGGCCAACTAACATATGTTTAAATACTTGATATGGCCTAGAATTGTGAGTCTGCTTTGTGTTTGAAGTGAAAGAAACGGTATTAACTCCATCAGTGAGGTAAAATTTGTGGAATTCTGAGTGATGCAGGATTTAGAGCAGTTAATTCTTTTTTGTTTTGAGTTTGGAGTGGGGGGAAATTGAAAACATGCCTTTTAGTGCCCTTTACGGATCGAACATAATTTTGTTTAGGAACATGATGGAACATATATTAGCAACATAAGATCACCTAATTTACTTACAACATTGAATAAGGAAGACTAGCTAACCCTTCCGAACATTTTCCATCTGCCAAACACTGCACTGCAAAGTGCTTTACTGCATTCTATCATTTAATTCCAACAATAGCCATAGTAGATTTTTATCTGCATCTTATAGAAGAGAAAACTGAGCCTGAGAAGCCATCAAGAAACTTGTTATAAGCTCATTTGGCTAGTTAGTCTCTGTCTGATTCTCAAACCTACACATATTACTTACTATACTCTTCTTCCCTTTGTTCAATTTATTCCATTTTAAAGTAATTTTTATTCAATATAAATCAATCAAGTAATTTATAGATGTCATAATTCAAATTAAACTGCATGCTCCTAAAATTAAGGACATTAGTATGATTTTTATGAGTTTCAAAAATTACAAGCATTTAAACAAAATTTGTCCACCAAAACACAGTTCCGTATCTTCTGGGCTTTTTTCCATAGTGTCATCAACATATAAAATACTCCTATTAACTGAAGGGAAGACTCAATCTTATTGAATAAGATTTTTGCTTCAAAAGTTTAATCAGTTCCACTTTCTAAGTTGTCACTGGTCATTTGTGTTTTTTAATAATCTCCATGGATCTCAGAAAACCAAAAACAATTGCTATTGTTTTATAATGGTTTA
This sequence comes from Symphalangus syndactylus, assembly GCF_028878055.3. Lineage (NCBI taxonomy): Eukaryota > Metazoa > Chordata > Mammalia > Primates > Hylobatidae > Symphalangus > Symphalangus syndactylus. The sequence goes on along the minus strand of NC_072432.2, from coordinate 120,670,090 downwards.
TTTCCATTAACCATGTGCCACACAGACAACTTTCTGTCACATGCTGCAGAAGATGGAAGAACGTGGCACAGGGCTGCAGTGCCGGGAATGGGATGCGGTGACATTGCAAGGCTTTGCTTGGCACATCCGGAGCTACTGTTTGCTGTGTTCTGCAGCATCTGTGAAATTCCAGCAATAGGCTTTAAGCCCCTGACTTGTTTTGTAATGTGTTTTTATACATTTTGCAGTGCTAGCATTCACTTTAATTTCTGTCTTTGAATCTTCCACCCAAGATATAGAAATCTATGTCTATTACTTGTTTTAATTTTGCATTCTTTTATTTGACTTTTTATGTTACTGTACCAAACATTTATTACATCAAAATTAAGTCAACCCATGTAGATGTCGAAACCAGAAGAAATAAGCAATAGTCAGGGAAATGTCATAAATAGAGGATGGGTGAATAACAGATGAGAGGTTGAGGCAGTCAAAACAAAGGTTAAGGACTATGGCTACCTGAGAGAGGGATATTTAAAAGTTGAGATGCGGCCGGGCAAAGTGGTTCACGCCTGTAATCCCAGCACTTTGGGAGGCTGAGGCAGAAGGATTGCTTGAGCCCAGGAGTTTGAGATCAGCCTGGGCAACAAAATTAGACTCTGTCTCTATAAAAAATAAAATAACTAGCCAGGCGTGGGTGGTACAAGCCTATAGTCGCAGCTACTCTGGAGGCTGAGGTGGGAGGATTGCTTGAGCCCTGTTGGCTGAGGCTGCAGTGAGCTCACTGCATTCCATCCTGGGTGACAGAGCTAGATTCTGTCTCAAAAAATAAAAATAGAAAGTTGTGATAGCGACTGGGAGATCAGAATTGGAACCCAAAGCTCAGGTAATTGGAATGAGAGAAGTACAAGACCCAGGTGAAATGGTAAGTCAGTAAATGTATCATCAGTTTGAACACTGACATGAACTTGATTTTCAGGGAAAGATTACTTCAGCATGGAGGATAATGTGGAAAGATTTTAGCCTGTAACTGACAAAGCAGGAATCCAAACTCAAGTCTAATCCTGAAGCCGATAGTCTGTATCGTGCTTCCTTTGAGGCAAGGAATGAACAAACTGGCAAGGCCAGAGTCAAGGTCACACACAGGCAAGTGAAAGAATGAAAAATTAGGTACATTGTAGAGTGACTTAAAAGGTTTCCTTTAGTCCAGAATTTCATGTTGTAAGTGATAAAGAGCCTTTATAGGTTTTGTGGAATATTGGGAAAAGGTAGAGTTACAGGATGAATGAAGTAACGTGTAGGAGAGGAAATGGTGAGACCATTAACTAATTAAATGGATGACAGTCTCATGAAGAACCGACTTCTTTGTTCCTTTTTTTTTATCTTATACACACCGCCACTGCCTTCTACTGTAAATAATGCTCTGTGTGCTGTGCCTCCTCGTGTTACCTGTGAGCTCCTTCAGGGAAGCACTCGTGCATCCTTGCCTCCCCTTAGAGGTGGCAGAGTGCTTTGTCTGTGCAGTGAGTGACTAGTCATAAATCATGAATATACTGAGATTAGCTTCCCTGGTATGGTGATTCCTTTTTTGTTTCAATTTTTTTTGTTTCAATTTTAAAGTAATTTTTATTCAATAAAAACCAAGTAACTTGCATATGTCATAATTCATATTAAGCTGCATGCTACTAAAATTTAGGACATTAGTATCATTTTATGAGTTTCAGAAATTACAAGCATTTAAACAAAACTTAAAAACCAAAACACAGTTTTTGTATCTTCTGGGCTTTCTTCCGTAGTGTCCTCAACATATAAAATATTTGTATTAACTAAGGGGAAATAATTCTCCATCTCATTGACTACAATTTTTGCTTCAAAAGTTTAATTAGTCCCACTTTCTAAGCTGTCGCTAATCACTTGTATTTTTTAATAATCTCCATGGATTCAGAAAACCAAAAACAACTGGTTTGTCTCTTTCTGCTAAACACATGCCAAACATATCCCAGGCTGAAGTGCCGGGGTGCCGTCATAGCCCACTGCAGCCTCCAATTCCTGGGCTCAAGCGATCCTCCCACCTCAGCCTCCTTAGTAGCTGGGACTATAGACTCACTCCACCATGCCCAGCTAATATCTTTATTTTTTGTAGAGACGAGGTCTTGCTATGTTGCCCAGGCTAATCTCAAACTCCTGAGCTCAAGTGATCCTCCTGCCTTGGCCTCCCAAAGTGCTGGGATTACAGGCATAAGCCATTACACTTGTCCCCTGATATGGTGGTCTTGAAGCCAAGATCAAAACTCTGATAGCTAAAGAGTTGGAAGGAGTGCTCTAAGCAGAGGGAACTATGTATGCAAAGACCTTGTATGGGAGCAGCAAGGCAAAATGCAGGACTAAAGTCCGAAATGTCTGAAGCAGCAGGGGTGAATGGGCACTTGGATCAAGGGGCCAGTCCATGCAGGCCCTTGCTGGCCGTGTTTGTCTTCATCCTAAGAGCACTGTGAATCCATCAAAAGGCTTTAAGCAAGGGTTAATGCAATGAAGCTTGTGTTTTGAGAAGGTCACTTTGCTGACCTGATTGTAAAGGGAACCAGAGTGGGTGTGACTAGGTTAAGAGCATTCCATATCACAGATGGTAGCTTAGAATATGGTGGTGACTTGGGGTAGAGAGAAGTGGATTATTGTTTTTCTAGGTAAAACATTAGGATTTGGTGATAGTTTGGATTGAGGCAAAGGGCAGGGAAAAGGGGGCTAAGAATGACTCCTAGGTTTCCAGTTGGAAATGGAATGGATAGTGATGACATTCTTTGAGCTGGAGAACACTGGAAAAGAACTAAACTGGTTTGGTAGTGGGAAGACCATGAGTTGGATAGGGACATAAGAACCTGAAAATACCCTTGAGATCTCCAAAAAGATGTCAGGGAGGTAGTTGGACTAATGGAAATGGAGCTCAGAGGAAACTAAAGAAAGGTAAATTTGTTTTTGTTTTGTTTTGTTTTTGAGACTGAGTCTCACTCTGTTGCCCAGGCTGGAGTTCAATGGCACGATCTTGGCTCACTGCAGCCTCCACCTCCCAGGTCCAAGTGATTCTCCTGCCTCAGTTTCCCAGGTAGCTGAGATTACAGGCATGCACCACCACGACTGGCTAATTTTTATATTTTTAGTAAAGACAGGGTTTCACCATGTTGGCCAGGCTGGCCTCGAACTCCTGACCTCAAGTGATCCGCCTGCCTTGGCCTCCCAAAGTGCTGGGATTACAGGCATGAGCCACTGTGCCCGGCCCAAGAAAGGTAAATTTGTGCATCATTGTCACATAGATGGGAATTTTGACCCAGTGATTCGTCAGCCTGGGTAGATCCCCACAACTGGGCATATGGATCCAGTTAAATTTTCAGATGCACTCAGGACTGACATTCTCTGCTCTCACCACTTTTGTTTCATCAACATGTCTTTCTCCTCCTGCTCATGCAACCTGTTGATCTTGTCTGTTTTTTGTTTGTGTGTTTATTTGTTTTTGTTTTGTTTTAATTCCTTGTGGATACCACTTACTCTTACAAGCTTACAAGTCTCTCCAGAGGGAAAAGACTTACTGGTCTCTCCCTCTGGGTGTCTCCCAACTTATTATCTTTGACTGTGACATTTCTCCTTCCCACTGGTCTTCAGTTTTCAGTTACTACAGTTCATATTTACTTGGGTGTCTCACTATGGCTTCAAATGCAGCATGTCTCAAACCGGGCACATCTTCTTTGCAACATTTTCCCATTTCTCCTATTTTTTTCAAATCACCCAAGCTACAAACCTTGATGTCATTGTTGTTTCTTCTCTGTATTCCTTCTTACCATTACAGCTGTTAACTCCAGGGATTCATGCCCTCAAATTGGGGTATTGCAGTAAGCTGTGGCCTGGTAAGAGTATAAGCTTAGGAGTCTGACCTGGGTTCAAAACCTGGCATATCTTCTTATCTCTAAGATCTTGGACAACTTACTTAATCACCCTGACTCTGCTTTCTTATTTTGTACAATGGGCTTAAAATACTCTGGTAAATACTGTTATCGTGAATGGACCTTCATGTCTTAACCACCTCCTCTCTCTACTCTTGTTTGCTACAGATTATTCTTTTCAAAACATTGGTATTATGTAGTCTCACTTTCCTTTGTCTCTTGGTGTATTTGTTGTTGTTGTTGTTGTTGTTGTTGTTTGAGATGGAGTCTCGCTCTGTTGCCCATGTTGGAGTGCAGTGGTGCTATCTCGGCTCACTGCAACCTCCACCTCCCGGGTTCAAGTGATTCTGCTGCCTCAGCCTCCTGAGTAGCTGGGATTACAGGTGCACGCCACCACGCTTGGCTAATTTTTGTATTTTTAGTAGAGATGGGGTTTCACCACATTGGTCAGGCTGCTCTTGAACCCCTGACTTTGTGATCTGCCCGCGTTGGCCTCCCAAAGTGCTGGGATTACAGGCGTGAGCCACTGCCCCCAGCCGTGTATTTTTTAATAGTGCTTTTTACCGTAGTTATTGATGACTAAGTCTTATTTCCACTCCCAGTAAGTTCTGGGGGTCCAGGCTTTGTGTTAGTCATCATTTTCTGTTTTCTTCTCATCCGATCCTCCACCCAGGCTTAGCACAGGGTCTTATGCATCATGGATGTTTAATAAATACCCATTGAACCTCATTACAGCTTTACTCAGTTGTGTATTATGGTTTCTTGCTGAACACATTGTGTTCAGTCGTGCAATCAAGACAACATAATTGGGCCTCACATCCAGCCTGATTTCCCACTACTTTACTTTGAGAACCTACCTGAGTTAGCTGGATCTTCAGCAAGTCATTAAAGATACCATCCCTGTCTCTTTGCTCATCCCACTCTCTGGATCTGAAATGCCCCCTCACTCATCCTGCCCACTTGATTGGCTTGGTTTGGGTTCCGCCTTGTCTGTGAAGGGTGCCCTGACAGCTCCTGCCCACACTGATGTGGTTCCTCCTTTGAATTCCTGTAGCGTTTACAGTCTGAGCTGTACACCTCAGCTGTGAATCATATCAGATCTTGGCTGTAGGTGAATTTCCCCATCTGAAAAGTAGGAATAATGCCACCTGTCTCGCCAAGTTATTGTGGAGGTGGTGACATGAAACAAGTAGGAGAAAGCGCTTTGTAAACTACCAAGTGCTGTGCACATCTTTTTTATTGTTCATAAATATTCATCCTTTGAATGTTGCAATCCCCTTGAGCGCAGAGATTGTATCTAATAGCTCTTGTGTTTCTTCTAAAGCCCCTGAGCAGTGCTGGATACACAGGAAATGTTCATCAAATATTTGTTGACTGGATCACCATATTTTAAATGTGTTTTTTTTCCTTCTAGGAGCTATTCATCACTAATGAAAGTTGAAAATATGTCTTCAAATCAGGTATGTTCAAGTGGTTTGCATGAATGTTTGCCTTGAAATAATTCACTAAGGGTTTTTAATAATTGTGTTACTGGCCATTATTGCCTTACATGTTGCAAATAGCTGACCGTGATTTGGCAACCAGGACACCACTCAGGCTGGATTCTATTAGGCACTGCGCCTCCTTCCCTGTGGACTTTCTCATGTGTGTTGTTAAGTAGGTCATCTCAGGGAAAGAGATTGTCAGAGCTTGTCTACTGTGGCGTACAGGTCTATTCATTTTATATTTACAGGGCTTTATTCTTTATTTCCCCTCTTTTCTGGTTGCAGGCATGTAAAAGTGCCTTTATTAGTGTTCTTTGTCACTGTGACTGTAGAGTCCATATTATAATTGAGTGAGAACAAAATTATCACCTTCAATGAAAATAAAAGTACTTACCCTAAGATCTTATGTGACTAAGTGAAGCCTAAGTGACAAAATTGGTTGTTTTCATGTTCCTTAGGACCTGGGATAGAAACAGATGGTGACCTATGACATAGTACTGAAAGGATCTTCTTAACATCACATCTAATTATTTGATTGGAACTATGTCAGAGAATTATTGTCCTTGAGGGCTGTCTTTCCCAAAATTTATCTTGAAGTGTCTAGAGATAGCACAATTTAGCTGCTGTTGAGCAGTCTGCAGAAAATGGAAACCGGGTGGATGTATTTGGGATTTTGCATGTTTTGTAGTATAGTTTAAAAATATAGTCATCCCTCAGTATTCGTGGGGGATTGGTTCCACGACTCCCTGAAGCTACCAAAATCCTAGTATGCTTGAGTCCCTTGTGTAAAATGGAGTAGTATTTGCATATAACATATGCACATCCTCCCATATACTTTATCTCTAGATTACTTATAATACCTCATTAGTGTAAATGCTATGTAAATAGTTGTTATACTGTATTTTTTTAATTTATATTTTTTATTGTATTTTTTTAATTGTTTTTTTCCTCTAAATATTTTTGAGCTGAGGTTGGTTGAATTCACAGATAAAGAAATCAAGGGCCAACTGTAACAGAATTTAAGATCCCTTACAAGTCTTCTAGTCAAACCCCAGATTTAGTGCATGAATTAGAAGTAATAGGATTTTACATCTTGTTTATATCTACATACTCTTCTAAAAATTTGTAAGAACAACATTCTTATTCCCGTCTCTATGAAGAACTAAGTTTATGAGGCTCCTTTGTGAATCAGAGATGTTTCTTTATAATTTATTCCTGGAAAATTCCAGAATAGCATTATTAAATTAAATAGAGCTTTGAATTCAAAGTTTAGAGACTTAACTGTCATCTGCTAATCGGGGGGGATTAAAAATCCCTTGGGCAAGGGAACTTTGTCACAGTGGTTGGGTTAGATCCTAATAAAGTCATTTAACCTCTCTGAGGGAGTATTCATCATCAGCAAAATGGAGACATATTATTTCACAGGGCTGCTTCAGAATTAAAGCAAAGACACATCGATGTGAAAGTCTTCCTTGACCTACTCAGTAAATAGTCATATTTTTATACCTTATCCATATAGTCTTTGGTTGCTGTTTTTCCAGAATATCATTATGAAAAGATGAGATATGTTTAATCCTTTCTGGAAGCTAATTTTAGATTTCTTGAAACTATTGGAACAGTTTAACACTAAACAGTAGTCTTTAACATACCACAACTCAGATGTCATTGTTGTGGTTATTTTGCTTATTGAAGTTTTCTGTATTTTAGAGGCTACTTTCCACCAGAAATCTAGTCCCCATATTATTTCATGACCTTAGTCATTTCATTCTCATCATTATGGATTTTTAAAGTTTGTATGTCATTCTAGAGTTGAGAAATAAACAAATACACACACACACGCATATACATACCTACCTACCAACCTACATACATACATATACAAACACCATCTGATCAGTGACGGATGTTAAAAGTCCCAAGACTAGGAAATTGAATTTGTAGCCCAAAAGATTGCTAACATTTCTACCCTTACTCTCCCTCTGTTGCTTGCAACCCCTGTTCCTGAGCTCCAAGTATGAATCAAGTTCAAGATTCCAAGGAAGTTTTGCACTGGGTGTTTTTATTCTCTCTTTCAGTGAAAATGTTTTTATAGTTTTTCTCCATACTTTAAAAGAATAGACTAATTCTCCTTGTAACCATCTTCTGTTAAGGGATACAGATGTTTGTGTTTTGTTTTGTTTTGTTTTGTTTCCATAAGTTATTGGGGTACAGATGGTATTTCGCTACATGAGTAACTTCTTTAGTGAGACTTTGGTGCATCCATCACCCAAGCAGTATACACTGCACCATATTTGTAGTCTTTTATCCCTCACCCCCCTCCCACTCTTCCCCCTAAGTCCCCAAAGTCCACTATATCATTCTTATGCCTTTGCATCCTCATAGCTTAGCTCCCACATATCAGTGAGAATGTACAATGTTTGGTTTTCCATTCCTGAGTTACTGCACTTAGAATAATAGTCTCCAGTCTCATCCAGGTCACTGCAAATGCTGTTAATATATTCCTTTTTATGGCTGCATAGTATTCCTTTGTATATATATATATCTATATATAGATATCTATATATAGATATATCGATATATCTATATATATAGATATATATATAGATATATATATATACCACAGTTTCTTTATCCACTCGTTGACTGATGGGCATTTGGGTTTGTCCCACGATTTTGCAATGGTGAATTGTGCCACTATAAACGTGTGTGCAAGTATCTTTTTTGAATAATGACTTCTTTTCCTCTGGGTAGATACCCAGTAGTGGGATTGCTGGATCAAATGGTAGTTCTACTTTAGTTCTTTAAGAAATCTCCATGCTGTTTTCCATAATGGCTGTACTAGTTTACATTCCCACCAGCAGTGAAGAAGTGTAACCGATACAGATGGTTTATGATCCAATTTAGAACGTGATCAGTTGATTTTTCAGTTAAAGGCAAGTGTTTATATAATATAGGACTTAAGTTTTAATTTAGCATATACAGGTTCATCAAGAAGAATAATTACTGTAATTCCAAAACATAGCCCCAGACAAGTGGGGACTCTGCACATCTAACTCACAGCCTTTATAGGGAATGGCTTACTTTCCTTGATAACAACCCAGACTGTCTTACTGAGTTGTTCATCTTCAGTGTTTGGGATCTAAAGCTGGCATCTGAAGATACTAAATGACTCTTTCAAACATTGCTACTGTTTTTATTTCAGCTTAAGACTCTAGGGCAATCATAGTCTTGGCGCCTGGATATAACACAATCATTAGTCTGCTCTTTCTACAATTATCGAAGGCATTTCTACCGTGGCTTCAGTACATCGTGCTAATGGAAGAGAAGCACAGAGAAAACCACTAAGTGAAGTTGGAGCTAAAACCAGACTTCACAGGAACCAATGTTTTCTACCCATATTGTATTTCTCTACCATCTTTAATAAGGGCCATGTAGATAAGCCTTAGTCTGATCCCTTTCTCTAACAATGCTGGTGTCAAGCAATGGGAAAGAGAAAGAAGATAAAACAAGTGCAGTGTTCAGGTTGTGACATTGGCAAGCAAATCAGAATGCACACTCTTAGTGAATGTTGTCCAAAAAGGAGTCAGGGCTCTACCTTTGTGTGTGGGCTTCAGGACTTGCTCGTAAGCCACACAGTAAAATCAGTCCCTTTGTGCTGTACACCATTATGCAGGTTTTTTAAATTAAAAAATGTGGCAAACCAACTAAGTTGGTAAACTAGCCTATATTTGACTTCCTAATGGCCTTTCCTATTAAAAAAGAAGAAGAGATCAAAGCCATGTTGTGAAGTCACAAATCTGTGACAATGTTGAGGCTCAAATTAGTGGAACTTAAGCCAGAAACAGTTTGCATATTGGCAGAATTGTTGACACGAGGACATTGAGGCAGCATTCGCTTGGTACATTTGTTGAAGGATCTGCCATGTTTTCTTACAGTCACATTTGTTTTGCACTATACTAGGTCAGGTGGGACTTACTTCATTATTTAGAGATCAGTGGTCACTTATTGCTGTGTATCAGGCCATGTAATGACACCTCGCAAAATATAGCTGTTAATTCACCTATCTCAGGAAACTGACAACTTAAGGTGGAGAAATGATGAGTAAATTTAGTTATTTTGCTTTCTGAACTCAGTGACTGAGATGAGAAGGCAGCTCACTAATTAAGATAATTATAAATTTTAAATATTGAATTATTTTCAAGGCTTTTATGGTCTCTTTTTTTGTTTCCTACAGGATGGCAATGATTCAGATGAATTCATGTAAAAGGAGAAAAGGAGAAAAGGACCTTTGAAAGATGTGAGTGTAGAGACAGTTGCAGACCTTTTGGTTTCATCTGTGTTCTGAAGTATAAAATACAACCAAAATTCTACCTTCATCTTACCCAGAAATTATTGATTTTCGAGTTTTAAAAAAAATTGTACCTTTTTTGCTGACAGAAAAGGATCAGATATGTATAAAATAGTTGAACTTGACAGCATATAACTTAAAGGGAAAATGTTTTTGCCAGAACATGTCTCGGTACCTTGTGAAAGCAGGCTGCCCTTGTTCTTGAGATAGACTTTAACATGAACCAGCTCTGAAAAGTACTTCTGCTGCTCTGGTCTATCCCTGGAAACAGATGTCTTGAAACACTTTTCATATTCTTAAAATAATCTTCACTTCTGTTAAGAAGAACATGTTGGTGGGTAATTATGCGAATGTTTCCCTGTCCCTGATTTCCTGATTAGAAAAAAGGGCGTATGGGTTTTGAAAAAGATTTTTCAGAAGATTGTCAGCTTCAGTATTCACGTTCCATGGTGTCATCTGGGTCTGTTAGTGTAGTGACCCTCAGCGCGGTCTGTCCCAGCGTTTACGTCCTTGCTTCCTCTGAGCAGGGGCCTCCATCTTAGTATCATCATATTTAAAGAAATTGATGGTGTTCATCAAGGTGGGGCCTGTGGTAGTTGTTGCCTGAGCACCAGGTAACCCAAGCCACCTATGTGACAACTTCTGGGCCCAGGAGTAGTTTCTCAGCATTGAGGGTAAAATAGGATGGAGTGCTCTGTTGATCATTTGGGAGATGTAGGTTACCTGATTTGTGCCTTGGGATGCAGCATGAAGCAGAAGTCCATATTGCAATTATGATTTTAGAAGGAACTAAGCGTTTTACTCACACCCACAGCAGCAAGAATGACCTCCTGCAGCAGATATTCCACCTGTAATAGCACTTTGGAACTGTGGGCAAAACCAAAAGGCTAGTGTTTCCATTTATTCCACGTTGGTGTATGGGGTTGAACTGGAAAATCCCCTGAGGCAAAACTCACAGGCCAAATTTTGAGAGGGTATGGAAAATGACTTTGGAGATGAGTGGTTTTGTGTATGTGTCTGATGATATTCAGTCTGATGTTCTGCAATTTAAAAAGTTATAATAAAGTATCATTTTTTTATCTGGAAGGACATTGATATATGAATTCTTAGAATTTGCTATAAAAACGGTAGCCCCCATTTCACAAGCTGGTTTTCAGGGTGATCTTGCTCTAAAAAACCTCATTCATCATGGTCTCAGTCTGACAGGTTCTGCAGGGGGCTATCATCTTTCTCCTCCTCTGCTAAATGCCTCTTTCTTCCAGCTGCTCGCTGGGTCAAAGGGATGTCCTTTCTTAGATTGATTGACTGTGAATTCGTAGCTGTGCTCCTTCCATACTTCCAAGGAGTCCGGCTTCTACAGAATTCCTCTGTACCTCACACTGCAACACATGTAGATAGCGCTTTTGAAGAATACATATATTTTTACTATAGTATGAGAGGTCCTGGGGCTCAAACTTTAAACATTTCCTAACTCTCAGCTTACACTGGTTTAAAATGTCCAGGTCTCTCTGCTGAATTCTCTTGTTGAATTCATAGCTCTCCAACCTCCCCTGTGTTGATTCCTATGCCCCTACCCCGCAGCCTCTGTGTTTTATTTTTTTCCCCATCTCTGTTGGTCCCAGGGAAAGCAAGGAAATTTTCTTTTGAGGACTTATAGGTTGATTGCCCACAGGTCAAACTGTTGGCATTGAACTCCTCTCATTTCTTGCCATTGGATTTTCCCTAAACGTTGGATAGGAGAATTCGAAATTGTTGCTATTTTTGTGAGCTGTGCCCTTGATCAAATCTGTCCTGTGGGTCTGAGTCACTTTGCCAACACCGTCTTCAGTTTCAACACTGATCAGCATGCAGGCGAGGGGCATGTTTAATTTACTTCACTAACTGCTATATTCTATAGCTTTAGACTTCATATTTCTTATCCACCTTTGTCTAGGCTCACGATCTTTGGGCAAGGGAGCTTTGTCACCGTGGTTGGGCTAGAACAAATATTGAGAAGTTTACCAACACAGATGTTGAGAAGTTTATTGAAAGTCACTGACATTAGCAGAATAAATGATGGACATTAGTTGAACCCCTTCAGTGTCTATGTGTTTTGTTGTATTGTCTTTAACTCGTTCTTGAAGCATAGATGTCAGCGAGCCTTTCAGCTATTCAGTGCCAGTGGTTTTCCCCACTCAGGAAAGATGGTGTGAGCCATACACACAGCAGGATTAGACGGGGAGAGTTTCAGCTGCAGCTTCTGGTTTAAGACCAAAGCCCTTCCTCCCACAGCTGCATCTGTCTGAGAGGGGAAGCTCTTGTTTTCCAAGCTGGAACCGTTTATGAGGAAAACTGAGCAGGGTGGCAAAATGGAAAAGGAACAATTTTCTGGTTTTTCCTACCCGTGATATTGAGGCCTGCTTTTTCTTTGATTTGAGGTACAGCATGTAAATAACAAATTTCCATATTCAAAATGATCATATTAGAGTGACTGAGTGACCTTTTGAATTTAAAGCAGACTAAAATCTGACCAGACCACAATGAAAAGTATAAAATTAGCAACTTAAATTCCAAGATAAATTTCAGCTTTGACCCACCTAACTCCAGTGAATAGGTGGCAGCTCAGAAACAAGGACGGCACTGCTGCTGCCAGAGCAAGCTCACATCCAGCTGGCACTTCGTGAGAGCTCCTTCCTGCCAGGCACGTGTGAGTTCAGCGTGGGCAAGAGACTTTTATGCACATTCTGTCATTCAAAAGGGAAATGATGCCAACCCCAGACGCAGCATGTCCTGAATGAATGATCTGTAAAATACAATAATAAAAGCTTATAGTTTGAGTAGAACTGTGTGTGTGTGAGAGATTTCACTTCTTATTTTCTCCTGCAAGTTCCAGTCTCACTGATGGGATGTGCCTGCTTATTTTAGGCAAGTGGGGAGACGGAGGTACTTGCTCCCCATGTGATGATGCCCTTCACCCAGTCACAGCAGGAGGAGAGGAGCAAATCCTAGTAAAGGGAAGGTCGCCCAAGAATTCCAGGAAGAGGATTGAAGAACCCAGAGCTGAAAGGCCACAATATTTGAACACTAGCACTTGGAGTTTACAGCTTGACCCTCTGCTCTCCCAAAATTCCTGGGGGTCTGCCTGAAATTTTGGCCAAGGCAAGCCTGCAAATGTGAAGACTTCCTGGGCGGTTTCATGGATGACTGTAGGGCTATGGATTGTGTTCTGTTGATAGATTTTCACCTCTTTTATGATAGAGTTTACACTATTGTGAGAATGCTTGCAGGGAGGTTTTAGGCTCAGAGGAGCCACACAAACATGTAAGTTTTTCTCCCAGCTGTAAAAGCATATTTGAATTCTTAAATGTTTACCAGAGCACATTTGGTTTACATTTCTAGCCAGGGCAATACCTGCATCCATTGGTTTTAACTCCCTTAGCTGCTAGCGTTCTGGGGTTTAAATGTTTAAGTAAATTGGTCTGTATAGGGAATGTAATTTGAAACCAGAATTTTTATACAGAAAAATTTAGAGATGTGTGTATATACTAGGTGACTTAGCAGTGCAGTGAAAATACAAATACCTACCCAATGCCATCTTTTAACCCAGGTTTATCATTAGATTATACATACCTCTTTTTCTGTCTTAAATTGATTGCTTAGTTTCTGTCTTAAATTGATTGCTTAGACAAAACTAATGGAATCTTTATGATTTCATTATTGCGTCAATTTTTGGAGGGGCTGTGAGCTTTCTACCTTAGTGGTGTGACTATAGGTCTACACCATAGCCAGATGAAACAAGAAACTGGTCTCTGCCCTTGGCATGTGCTGAGTGGCACCGACCTGGCAAGGAATGGCGGCCAGAGGAAATTATTGCTCACTCTAGAAATCCATGTAGCTTTTCTAGTTCTCAAGCCTGGTGAGTGGGTGTCAATATTTAAAGCTGAAAAAAAAAAAACAAGAAATTCTCCAAAGTCAGTGTTGTGTTTTGTTCCAACATCAATCCCATCTTGTAACCACTGCAGTGAAAATATAAGACAAACAGCCTGACATTTCACATCCTGCCTGGATGAGGCCTTAGCTGCCTGGGCTCCTGCTGGTGTTTTGGTTTCTGCATCAGCAGTTTGCTTTCCATAGACAAGGCTAACATTTGCTTATGATTTCAGAAGAGAACCGGGATCTTTCAGGTGGTAAAGGCTGATCTGTCAGACTTGAAGCTTTTTGACCCTTGGCGAAGACACAATGCAGGGTCAGCAGATGAAAACCACAGACTGAAAAAGAGAAAATATTCGGGGCACCGTGCAGTGCCCTGGAACCAGCCTAGCCTTGCCAGAATCGTCTTCCACTGTGAAGCCCTGGTCTTCATGTAATATCCCTTCCAAACTCTGAAGTTCGTATTTTATTTTATGTACTCTGCATCAGTGAGGCTTACATAATATTTCAAAACTGGAATTGCTTTTAGGAGAGTCTTTGGAATCAGTTGGAAGGTCTGAAATAGACAAAGCTTAAATCTGCTTCCCAAACAGCATTTTTTTTTTTTTTTTTTTTGAGACAGAGTCTCACTCTGTTGCCCAGGCTGGAGTGCAATGGCAAGATCTTGGCTCACTGCAACCTCCACCTCCGAGGCAATTCTCCTGCCTCAGCCTCCTGAGTAGCTGGGACTACAGGCACGCACCATCACGCCTGGCTAATTTTTTTATTTTTAGTACAGACGGGGTTTTGCCATGTTGGCCGGGCTGGTCTCAAACTCCTGACCTCAGGTGATCCACCTGCCTACATCAACAGCTGAGGCAGAAGAGTGCAGTGGCTCAATCCTGTAATCCCAACACTGGGAGGCCGAGGTCGGAGGATTACATGAACGCAGGAGTTCAAGCCCAGCTTGGGCAAGAACCGAGACCCTCTCTACAAAATAATAATAATAATATAAAAATTAGCTAGCCATTCCTATAGTCCTAGCTACTCAGGAGGCCAAGGCGGGAGGATTGCTTGAGCCCAGGAGTCTGATTCTGCAGTGAGCTGTGATAGCACCACTGCACTCCAGCCTGGGGGACAGGGAGACCCTGTCTCTATTTAAAAAAAAAAAGAAAAAAAAGATAAAAGCAGGTAAACAAAACACACAAATCTCCCCTCATTTTAGCTGCTGCCTCCTCCCTGCAGGCCCTCTGTTAATGCCCCCAAAGTCCAGGAGGTCGTGGAGGAGTGGCCCCCCCAGGATCTCCTGGGCTTTGGGGATCAGGAAGAATTTTTCCTTTCTGAAAAATAATTAATTTTTAAAAAATTTACAGGCGTAGGTACTCATGGTGCAGAATCAAAAGGTATAAACAGGTGTAGGGTGAAAGTGTTTCCAGTTCCCCTGCTTGGGGCCAATCAGCGTTACGTTTTTAAAAATCAAAGGCAGCCAGGGGCAGTGGACTCATGCCTGTAATCCCAGCACTTTGGGAGGCCAAGAGGGACGGATTGCTTAAGTCCAGGAATTCAAGACCAGCCTGGGCAGCATGGCAAAACCCCATCTCTACAAAAAATACAACAATAAAAAAAGTCCAGGGTGTTGGCAGTCGCCTTATAGTCCCACCTACGCAGGAGGCTGAGGAGGGAGGATTGCTCGAGCCTGGAGGTCAAGGCTGCAGTGAGCCGTTACCTCACCACTGCACTCCAGCCTGAGCCTGAGTGAGAACCGATTAAAAAAAAAAAAAAAAAAATCAAAGGCAGAAGCTCTTGTTCTGGACTCAGCTGAGCTTGGGGATTCTGCCTGCTTCTAGGCCTGGCGGAAGCAGTGGCTCAGCTACAGGGAAGGGAGAGGGGCTTCTCTCTGCCATTGCATGCTGGGGCTTGTAATCCAAGAGAGAATACCGCATTCCCACACCATGGGGCTGAGGGGAAGATAATGAGTCGAGAAATGAAGAGGAACAAGAAGATTAGGAGCTACTTGGTGTCCCTACCCTTGAGCGGGCCTCTATTTGGACACAGAGTTACAGGATGAATGGTTTCTTAATCTCCTCTGATCCAGTTAAAATCTGAGCTCCATGTAGAATGACCCAAAGAAGAAAGCCGTTTGCTTTCATCCCTGTGCTTGAGGGTGGGGCAGAAGTGGGAGTGTCTGCAGGTGCAAGAGGATGGGAACAGGACTGGCCCCAGGCACCTCCAGCACCCCTTTGATCCTCTCCCCACGCCCAGCCTGCCAGAGCTTCCCAGGGCCCTGGCACCTCCTTATCCCATCAGAAAGGATGGGAGAAGAGCTCTTGTGTGGGTGACGATATTTAATGCACTGTCTACTGAAGGAAAGGGGACACACACCATTTCCACTCCTAGACTTTACCTTCCGTGGTGTGCATTTAGGATATAGCTCTGCTCTTTTTATTTATTGTTTATATTTTTAATTTTTTAATTTTTTTTAATTGGAGATGGAGTCTTGCTCTGTCATGGGCTGGAGAGCAGTGGCATCTCAGCTCACTGTAACCTCCGCCTCCTGGGTTCACGCGATTCTCCTGCCTCAGGCTCCCGAGTAGTTGGGACTACAGGCACCCACCACCACGTCTGGCTAATTTTTGTGTTTTTAGTAGAGACAGGGTTTCACCACGTTGGCCAGGCTGGTCTCGAACTCCTGAGCTCAGGCAATCCGCCCGCCTCGGCCTCCCAAAGTGCTGGGATTACAGGGGTGAGCCAACGTGCCCGGCCTCTGCTCCTTTTCTATGTGACTTTAGATGCATGACTTGTCCTCCCCGGGCCTCCATTTGCCCACTGGGAGATGAGGAATAGAGCTAGAGCAGGACTGTACATTCTGGTGCTGCAGGGGCAGGTAACACCTGTGGGAAGGTGAGGAAAGTGGCTCACATCCTGTGAGCTGTGGGGGCTGTGAGGAGCCAGAGAGCACATAGCTCTTCCTTTAGGGCAGCTGCTTCAGTTATAAAATGCCCCCTTATAAAATGGAGTGTTATAAGGGAAGTAAATGAGTAAAGTGCATTGAAAGAGCTGAACATGGTAGGACCGAGAAAAGGAAGTTGCTTGTTTCTCCCACTTTCTTCAACAATGCTCTGAATTCTCTTCCCCGCCCTTAGATGCCATCTTGGATGAACAGATCAGATTCCATGATTTCCTGATCTCTTTCCAATATAGAAATTGTTATATATATTTGAGACAGGGTCTTGCTCTGTTGCCTAGGCTGGAGTGCAATGGTGCAATCACAGCTCACTGCAGCCTTAACCTTCTAGACTCAAAATCCTCCTGCTTCAAGCTCTCAAATACCTGGGACTAAAGGCGCATGTCACCACACCTTTACTAACCACCTTTACTAACCAGTTAACTAAACAGCACGCCCAGCTAAGTTTTTAGTTTTATGTACAGTGGGGCCCCCTCCATGTTGCCCCAGCTGGCCTCGAACTCCTGGGCTCAAGTAATTCTCCCACCTCGGCCTCCCAAAGTGCTGGGATTACAGGCATGAGCCATCCCGCCCAGCCAAGAACTGTTCTGTTTTACAATGACAATTTCCCTTTAGATATGAAAAATTCTTCTCATTTAAATCAGAACTTCAATCTCACATATAATTGAGAACTTCAGCTCACCTCCTGGTTCACATCTGATACTTCACCCTGCCTCTTCCAGGATGCCCCATGGTCCCCCTCTTCCCCGGCGACGGCCCCTCCAGAATGGGGGTGGAGGCTGGAGAAGGTGGGTTTAGGGAGGATTAGCCACTGGATCCTCTAGGACAGGGGCAGAGGGCAGGAGTCAGAGAAAAAGAGGAGAGTCTTTCATGGCAGGCACTCTTATAACCTGGCTGTTGGCTGCCCCACTGCAGCAGAGGCCCCAGGGCTGGTTCTTTTCCACCCATTGTGGGTTCTTCAGGCTGGCTGTAAGGATTGTCAGTGCCATAGTTGTCTGATCCTGGAATGCGCTTCCCAACTGGGTCTTTACAATCTCACACCCTTCCCCAGTCACAAAGGTCACACCTGCAGCCACCTCTGAGACTTGAGTCCACTTCGCCGGCAGCCCTCGTCGGTGAAGTCTCAACAATTTAGCTCTCACCTGGAACCCAGCTTTCTGCTATTGCTTCCCTGTGATCGAGGGAAACCACTTGCTAAATGAGGCAAGTCCAGTTTGGCTAGCTGCTACCACTGTCTCCCCATCCTGCTGTTGTGGGTAGCTCTAGCTTGTGTCCTGCCTTAAGAATTATCCAGGTGAGAAGCAGGATCTGTCCAACCCCTGGCCCATCTCCAAGTTCCAGAAGGCTCCGCATTTAGCTTGGTGTAGTAGGATTGGAAGAGTGGAGCTCTCCCTTCCTGGGCCCGTGGATTCCCTTAGGTGCAGTCCTTTACATTGTCATTTCTTATAGAGCTGTTGGGGTGAATGGTTTGGCTCTCTTTCCGTATATCATGCATTGTGTGTCTAACAACCAGAATCCCTTCTTGCTCCCTGCTTTGAGACTTCATGAATACCCAGTAACATAACATTACAAATCTAGATTTTTTAGGTAAAGTTTCCAAATTTTTATATATTGACTCAAAATTATATAATATTGTGTGGGCCAAACAAGGTTTGTCTGTGGGCTGCCCATTGCCCAGGAGCTATCAGTTTTTAAGGGCTCTGGAGAGCTCTGGCTCTGAGCCCAGTTTAGAAAGAGCTCTGGGTCTCCTCCATTCCTCATGATCTGTGAATTTCTGATTTTCCTGGATTTAGTATGAGCCACTGGAAGGAACTCTAGGTGACAGAGTGTTATCCAGTGTGGATACCACCAGTGTCCTAGAGAAAGAAGAGATGCAGTGGAGGACCAGCAGGTGGCAGGAGAGAGTAAACCCTGGTCTCAGCGCCCATCACGCGGAAGTTCAGCGGTCCTTGAGAAGGCTGGACACAGGAAGTGCTGCACCTCACAAAAAGCTGTGCTTCCAGGGGGGTTTCAAAGCTCTTTGCCTTCGAAATCTTAGAAATGTGGGCGGAAGGTGCCTGAATCTTCTTCTAAACCAATACTACTTGTTGATCTCAGAGGCAAACTGAGCCAGGTGCTGTGGCTCACACCTGTAATCCCAGCTACTTGGGAGACTCAGGTAGGAGGATCATTTGAGCCCAGGAGTTCGAGACCAGCCTGGGCAACATAGGGAGAGCCCATTTCATTTTAAAATAAATGCTGTCGGCTGGGCGCGGTGGCTTACGCCTGTAATCACAGCACTTTGAGATGCCGAGGTGGGTGCGGATCACTGCAGGTCAGGAGTTCAAGACCAGCCTGACCAACATGGTGAAACCTCATCTCTACTAAAAATACAAAAATTAGCCAGGTGTGGTGGCACACACCTGTAATCCCAGCTGAGGCAGGAGAATTGCTTGAACCTGGGAGGCAGAGGTTGCAGTGAGCCGAGATCACACCTCTGCACTCCAGCCTGGGTGACAGAGCGAGACTGCATCTCAAAAAATAAATAAATAAATAAATACTGTCAAAGCATAATGCTTATATTTAAAATCAAATCTCTTTGGTTTCAGAATAAACTGTTTTTATTTTTTATTTTTTTTGAGACGGAGTTTTGCTCTTATTGCCCAGGCTAGAGTGCAGTGGCACAATCTCAGCTCACTGCAACCTCCACCTTCCAGTTTCAAGCAATTCTCCTGCCTCAGTCTCCAAAGTCGCTGGGATTACAGGCACCCGCCACCAAGCCCAGCTAATTTTTTTGTATTTTTAGTAGAGACGGGGTTTCACCGTGTTGGTCAGGCTGGTCTGGAACTGCTGACCTCGTGATTCACCCGCCTCGGCTTCCCAAAGTGCTGGGATCACAGGCATGAGTCACTGCGCATAGCTGTCGTTGTTGTTGTTTTTAATAGACAATGTCTTGCTCTGTTGCCCAGGCTGGAGTGCAGTGGCAGAAGCATAGCTCATTGCAGCCTTGAACTGCTGGGCTCAAACAATCCTCCCACCTCAGCCTCCTGAGTAGCTGTGACCACAGATGCACACCACCACACCCAGCTAATTTTTAAAAATTTTATAGATGCAGGGTCTTGCTATGTTACCCAGGCTGGTCTCGAACTCCTGGGCTCAAGTAAACCTCCTGCCGCAGGCTCCCAAAGTGCCGGGATTACAGGCATGAGCTACCAGTAGTCAGCTTCTACGTTTCCTTTGTGCATATCATGCACAGGTTTCATAGACTCATAGCCTGTGGAGGTTGGAAGGGACTTTAAGGGTCATCTTAGCTGACCGAACTCTTCTGTGACCTCCGCAACATCCCTAAACAGAAGATCTAAGCCTGGGCATGAATGCATCCAGAGATGGGAGCTCATGACTCACAGTGACTTCTACCTGCTGCTCTGTCTTCTGGAGCCACACAGTACAAGTTGAATTCCTCTTTCATGTGACGGTTTAAAAGGTTTCAAGACAGCTGTCAGCTGCCACCTGTGACTGCCCCTAAACATCCCATTCTCTGTGATCCAGCAAGACAGCAGGAAAAGCAGGCATCTGCGGACAGAGGATGGCTTCTGACATCCCATGGGGCAAGACCCCCCAACTCTTCCCTGTTTGCCTGACTCCCAGGGAAGGAGCAGCTCTTACTGTGCACGGTCTCCAGCCATGACTCCAGCCATGAACCCAGCCATGAACCCAGCCATGATCCCAGCTGGCCTGCACAGGAATAGGGTAGAGACAATTCTCCAAATGTAGCCTAGACACCTGACTCTGACTTACACCACCCATTAAATCCCCTGTCTTTTCTGCACTTTGTATTGATTAGATTATTCTGGTTTTTTTTTTGGAGGGGGCAGTGGTTTGGACCATGGTATAGGACTTTAGATTTATTCCTTAAAATTTCTTTTTACTATATAATGTAACAAACACACAAAAGAGTGTATGAAAAGATATGTCCATTTTCAAGGATAATATTAATACAAATACTATGTTGTATTTCTGAGGTTAGGAAATAGAACAGTACTCACCCATCCTTCCTCAAAGCCCGGTTTGTACCCTTTCCTAATCACCTGCCTGGCTTCCCCCCAGCTCTCCTGAATTTTGTGATAATCATCTGCTTCTTCTTCATATCTTTTATCTCTGGTGTGTATTTCTGTAAATAATACACTGTTTAGTTCAACCTGTTTCTGTTTGTTTGTTTGTTTTAGAGACAGGGTCTTTTTCTCTTGCCCAGGCTGGAGTGAAGTGGTGCAATCACAGCTCACTTCAGTCTCAAGCTTCTAAGCTCAAGTGATCCTCCTGCCTTGGCCTCCCAGAGTGTTAGGATTACAGGTGTGAGCCACCACCAATTCTTCCTATTTTGAAACTCATTCATGGAATCTTATTGTAATGTTTTTTCTATGACTTGCTTCTTTCACTCAATATTATGTTTTGATGAATTTTCTCTGTCAAAGACATCTAGTTGGAATCTGCCTATTGAGTTATTTATGGTTCTCATTATTTCCTCGAACATAATTCCTTTTACAAATATATGTACATGTTTGTAAATATTCCTTCTATATTGTCATCCCCCAAAATTTGGAAGAATGGGATAGGTCTCAGAATAGCGCCTTTAGCAAACATCCCTTCTGACTGAGGTTAATCCATTA
The DNA here is from genome assembly GCF_028878055.3 of Symphalangus syndactylus. Classification (NCBI taxonomy): domain Eukaryota; kingdom Metazoa; phylum Chordata; class Mammalia; order Primates; family Hylobatidae; genus Symphalangus; species Symphalangus syndactylus. The sequence goes on along the minus strand of NC_072432.2, from coordinate 120,648,851 downwards.
CTTAGCACTCTTTGGGTACACTTAACCAGTTTTTTGTTTTGTTTTGTTTTGAGAAGGAGTCTCGCCCTATCGCCAGGGCCGGAGTGCAATGGTGCGATCTCGGCTCACTGCAACCTCTGCCTCCCGGGTTCAAACGGTTCTCCTACTCTCCCAAGTAGCTGGGATTACAGGCACCTGCCACCACACTGAGCTAATTTTTGTGTTTTTAGTAGAGACAGGGTTTCACCACGTTGGCCAGGCTGATCTCGAACTCCCAACCTTGTGATCTGCCTGCCTCAGCCTCCTAAAGGGCTGGGATTACAGGCGTGAGCCACTGTGCCCAGCCACACTTGACCAGTTTTTAATCCTCCTGATTTTACTTTAATCTGGACTCTATTCTCCTACTTGCTCACATGGTTGTCAAAAAACATCTTGCTTTAGAGCCAGATAAAATATATTTATGGCGTCTTCCTGATCTACCAGTCTAGCAACCTTGCCAAAAAAAAAAAAAAAGAAATGCGGCTTAGAGAACTTGTGTTGACTCCTAGTAATTGCTGTACTATTTTCTAAATAATGTAAAGCAGCCCTTTGGTTTCTATAATTTTGCCTGTGATTGATGGCAAGTCATCAAGCCGAGAGTTGTGGGAATTCACTATTGACCTCTGGAAAATAAGAACTACCCTTTCCAGGCCAGGTGCGGTGGCTCACGCCTGTAATCCCAGCACTTTGAGAGGCTCATGCGGGTGAATCGCTTGAGGCTAGGCGTTTGAGACCAGCTTGGCCAACATGGTGAAACCCTGTCTCTACTAAAAATACAAAAATTAGCTGGGCATGGTGGCACACGCCTGTACTCCCAGCTACTCAGGAGGCTGAGGTCAGAGACTCGTTTGAACCTGGGAGGCAGAGGTTGCAGTGAGCTGAGATCGTGCCGTTGCACTCCAGCCTGGGTGACAGAGCGAGACCCTGTCTCTGAAACAAACAAAAAGAACTACACTTTTTGATATCTAGTCTTGCTTTCCATGGTTGCTCAAAGTTCACAAATAACACTTGAGAAATCTCCATTGACAAGTTTTCAGTACCTGGGGTGTCTGTCATCTGGGCTAGGAAGCTAGGAGTTGGAGAGGACAAGAGATATTTTTAGTACAGAGAAGGGACCGACTGGGACAAAGCTCTTAATGATCGGCTTCCAGAACGTGGTAGATGAAGTAATTTGTAAGAAATCAGCAGTCAGAGTGAGATTAAGACTCTGAGGATGAAGGGGAAAGGTTGAGACAGTCGGTGCGTGATGAAAAGCACACTGTTACGAGAAATGAATCAGAAGATTGTCAAAAGGAAGTGGTAGAGTTAGAACAATTTTGTAGTCGGTCCATTTAGCATGGAATGATAACTTTCTCCACCTGCCAATTCTGAGCCAAGGAACAGGAGAGAAGAAAGAAAACAAGATAGCCCAGGGCTGTGGATGCATCAGCTCAGGAGTGAACTTCAAGGAGTTCAGGTCATTTGTGGGGCAGCATCAGAGGGGCTGAGGGGCTCCAGGCCCCACAAGAAGGAAATCAAATATATATTAAAAAAGAAAGGTGTGGACAGGTGAAAATGGGACAGGTAACATGACTGGGGGTCTGTCCAAGAGATGAGTGGGTTATGGAAGGAAAGAGAAGGCACCACCAAGTATGAGACTGAGCAGCAGATGCACAGAGTGGTTGATGCTGGGATGTGTTATGGGGAAGCAATGCTGCCTGCTGCCGAAGAGGGAGCCCAGTGTGCTGGTGGGAGGGAGAGATGGGTTCAGGTGGGGCGGCCATATCACCTGAAGTCAGGGACAAGTGGACCTGGTGCTGGGGTCACTAGGAGTAAAGGGATACCCTGTTGGAGAAAGTAACAGGACCAGATGGTGTGACCTTCAGTGGGGGACAATGGTGGATAACAGTCTGGGGAAGCAGCAGAAAACAAGGTGTGGTTTCCTACTTGGCCATAGAATGCTATGGTGAGGGGAGGTGGATAGGAGAAAGCTGCTTTGGTTAAGAAGAAAGGCTAAGGAGAAAAAAGTTTGAAACATCAATGGAAATTTGCAGTGATAAAGCTGGGGATAGCAGGGCTTTCTGATGGCAGCTCAAGAGTCAGCCTTTAGAGAACGGGTCTGAGGCCAATGGCCAGGGACAGAGCACAGCAGGGAACTGTGGGTGGCTTTTGGAGAAGACATGCTGCAGATAATATGGATGGAGGCATGAGGGTTTGGAGGTCTGTGTGAGGGCCAGGGGTGATCTTGTTGAAGCCTCACAACCATTCTATGGGGTGAATCCGACCTCTTTTTTATAGATGCAGAAGCCCAGAGTAGCTATGAACATAAACCATGAGCTCTCTGTGGGCAGGGCTGCCTGTGTCTTCATGCATCTTCACATCTACAGGAGTACCTGTCCCAAGTGTGGGAGTTTGTGCAAAAGGACAGTTTGTCCATTTGTACAATACCTGCAAGCTTTTCAGGAGCGTGCAAAAAATGTATGAGACCTTGGAAAAATGTACTGGCTTCTAGATTCAAATAGAAACCACAATCAAATACATATTTAATTAATGTCTACAAATGTCATGCTACCATATCATCCTTATGTCTAGAGTTAGCATTCATAAATATTTCATTTCATTTAGAGACAGGATCTCACTCTGTTGCCCAGGCTAGAGCACAGTGATGCTATCATAGCTTACTGCAGCCTCAACCTCCCAGGCTCAAGCAATCCTCCTACTTCAGCTTCTTGAGTAGCTGGGACCACAGGCGCATGCCACCACTTCTGGCTAATTTTTGTATTTTTTCCTTTTTGTAGCGATGGCATCTTGCTATGTTGCCCAGGCTGGTCTCAAACTCCTGTTTGAGAGTTTGGCCAAGTGATCCGCCTGCCTTGGCCTCCTGAGGTGCTGGGATTACAGGCAAGAGCCACTGCACCTGGCCTTATTTCATTTTAAACTTGTAAATTGGAAGTGCACTTTGATTACTGAAGAATCATGGTCATTTGTAAACTGAGTTGCTCAAAGCCAAACATCAGAATTATTCCTGAGTTAAGGGTGAGTTCTAGGGTCCTGGGTGTTCCTGGCAAGACCCTCATTCCACCGCAGTCTCACTGACACCATCTAACTTGAGGCCATTGGGATGAATCTCAATTGTCTTTTATCACTCTAAAGGCCAGAACTAACCATTTAAAAACTCTTGTTCATGGACAGTAAACCAATCTTGCCTCATTCTTTTGTTCTTTATATTTCTTGCTTTATTTTCATCTATGACATTTATCTGCCATACTGTATATATTTTCTATCTATTTGTTGGACTCAACCCCAAATAAGTTCCGTAAGACCTGAAATTTTTGTTACTTCTCTGTCCCCAATGCCTAGAACAGTGCCTGATTCATAGTAGGTACTCAATAATATTGGTTGAGTAAATAAAATTTTTGAAAGCAAAGTTTTTAAAAACTTCAAAATTTTACAGCAAATACAGATATATATATATATTTATTTAATGCATAATATGAGTAAATTTTATTGCATTTGATATGAGGTGGAATAGAGCTTCTAAAAAAGTAAGGAGCTTGGATGTTCTTAAAATGGCCTTATTCATGAAATGACGGAGGTGGCGAGGGAGGGAGGGAAGGAGGGATGGATGGATGGATGGATGAGTAGGTGAGTAGATGGATAATAGGTGGATGAATGGATGAATTGGCAGATTTGGTGAATAGGTGCGTGAATGGATGGGTAGGTGAATGAATGGATAGATGGATGGATGGATAAACAGGTGGATGGATGAATGGCTAGATGAATGGATGGATGAATAGATGGATGAATGGATAAACAGGTGGATGGATGAATGGTTGGATGACTGAGTGGGCGAATGGATGGGTGAGTGGATAAATAGGTGGATGGATAGATGAATGGATGGATGGATGGATGGATAAATAGAAGGCTGGATGAATGGATAGATGAATGATGGATGAATGGATGGATGAATAGAGGGGTGGGTGGATAAATAGGTGGATGAATGGATGGATGAGTGGTTGGATGACTGGGTGGATGAATGGATGGTTGAGTGGATAAATAGGCAAATGGATGGATGGATGCATGGATGGATGAATGGGTGGATGAATGGATGGATGGATGGATGGATGGATGGATGGATGGATGGATGGACGGTGATGGAAAGGACCTTAGAGATCAGCTGGAACAGAAATATACCCTAATTTGATCAGGTGGTGACAGAGACACGACTAGAACCAGGATCCTGATTCCTAAGCCAGTACTCTTTCTGAAGCCCCGCACACATAGTGGGTGAAAGATGGAGTAAGAGTCTTAGGTAACAGAGATGAGTTTATTATGAAACTCATGAACCTTAAGTGGTAGGGTCACCCGACTTACACAGCTCCTTCCCAGGCTGATCTCTAATTTTGTGTTTGTAATGTTACAGTCCTTAAGAGTCCTCTTAAAGAAAGACTCCTGCCAGAGTATATCCACTTCAAGCTTCGCAAAGTCAGGATCCACCTGCTGACTTTCTCAGTGCCCTCCTGTTTCTTACTTGCCAGAGAGGGTGAGGTATCCTTCCTCACCTAGCTTTGAGCACCCAGCCTTGAAGCACCCCACATCTCTTATAATCTCCAAAACCTCTCCAACTGCAGTTCTTTTATGGGGAAAATCCCTCATCCCTCCTCATCTTCTGACCTGGCCATCTCCTGTTTGTCCTTGAAGACTTAGCTCCAACATTTTCAGGAAGTTCTCCCTGATCAGCTGCAGGGTGAGTCATGGGCTTTTTCTCTGTCTTCCTTGGCTCTCTGTAATTCTTCTACATTAGCACTTCTCAGAGTAAATTATAATCAATGAGTCATTCCCAGGGCTCTAGAGCTGCATCTTTTCTATTTTAGACCCCAAGACATTTTGGTGACAGAGGTCTCAAAGAAGTCAGGAGGATTAGGTCTTTAAAGACAGTTGGGAAGGGAGAAAATTAGTTTGCCAATTACTACATCTGCTTCTTCAATTGCAAAAAACTCAACAGCATAGGGGAATAAATAATAGGATGTTTACCAAGCACCTCTCCTGTGTCAGAAACAGTGGTGTTTAGTCTTTTCGACTCCTTTGCTATTGACAGAATTGAATGGATGAGAACTCTGAGACACTGAGAACTAAGATGGCTTGGTCAAGGTCACACAGCCTAGACCTTACCTTCATTCCTTTTTTTTTTTTTAACTTTTATTTTGAATTCAGGAGTACAAGCGTAGGTTTGTTACATAGGTAAACTTGTGTCATGGAGGTTTGTTGTACAGATTATTTTATCACCCAGGTGTATTAGGCCATTAACCCATTAGTTATTTTTCATGATCCTCTCCCTTCTCCCACTCTTCATCCTCTGAAAGGCCCCAGTGTGTGTTGTTGCCTTCTATGTGTCCACGTGTTCTCATTATTTAGCTCCCACTTACATGTGAGAATATGCAGTATTTGATTTTCTGCTCCTGTGTTAGTTTGCTAGGGATAATGGCCTCCAGCTCCATCCACGTCCCTGCAAAGGCCATGATCTCATTCTTTTTTGCGGCTGCATAATATTCCATTCTTACCTTCATTCTGACGAAGGATAATCTTTATTCTGCCACCTTCTCTCTCCCTGTGTGAATAGGACCAAGCTTGCTGCTATTTCTGTTTTGTCAAAACCTCCACGTTCTTAAAGTCTCCCAAAATAGAAGAGCCTGCATTTCTTCTTGCAGGCAGAGTGGCTTGTTTTTGCGTTGGAATGCCTGCTAAGGTCTAAGATTCTACATATATCCTCTATTTACGTCTTGAGACTATTGGATTTCCCGGAGCTTAAGTGATTTAGAGGGAAAGAAAGTGATCATTGTTTTTTCACTTTCAAAAGGACACAGGAATTACATTCTGTGTTTCTGAAACTAGTTATAAGAATAGAGACACATACATTACCTTTAAGAAGGAGAAGGAGGATAAAAGCATGCAAGTTTTGCTTTTATGCAGTCATCTGGGTATTTTGAAATTCTGATTAGTCCTAATGGAAATACATAGAGCATTCACCCCTGTTGTGTCTTCAGCTGGTAAAGCTACATCTCCATGTCTGATATTGTATCTTTTGTGGCCTGAATGAATTATTCCACTGTTTTTAGATAGTTTTCCCAATAAGTACTTCCCCATCCCCAAAAAGCCTGCAGTTTTTCCATTGGTCCAGCTTGCATTCTGCAAACCATGGAGCTAGAGTGCGAGGTCTTCATACTTCTGAGCACTGGGGGTCTGTGAAGTTTTGAGAGTCACAGGACTCCCAAATTCATTTGAAACCCATTCTTTGCCCAGGAAGTGTCTTCACTGCTGGCCTAATGTTTTGGGGAATGTTTTTTTCAATCCAAATAAATTAGGCAAATGTTCACAAGACACCTGACCATTTCAGGTCTTGCCTAAGCACCCAGTTAATAACTTTCCTCAAATACATCCTCAGGTTGCTGGGGGCAGATACATCCACAGCAGTCCAGTGACCAGAGGACAGAGTGCTCTGCGAGCACAGAGGAGGGAGCAATTCGCTGGCCTGGGCCAGGGAGTTTTCCACAGAGAAGGTAGCTTTTGGTCTGGATTTGAAGGATTGCTCAGAACTCACCAGGTTGTGGAAAAGCATTCTGGGCAGAGTCTGGCAGAGAACAGAGGCCACAGGATGGAAAAGCGTGAAATGAGATAAGGCCATGCATGTGCGGGCTGCTCAGCACACCCTGGAGTACACAGTAAGCGTCCCTAAATGTTTGGGTAATAATACCACCTGGGAGTCTGGGGAGGTAGGATTGAGAGGATGTGGTTGGAAATGAGAACAGCAAGGAAGGTTTCAGACAGACAGTCAGACAGATTGACTGACTTAACGCCATGCTAAGGTGTTAGGAAGAGGAGGGGCATGGTAAGAGCCGTGTTTTATACTTTTTAAAATTGGTTTCTTTCTTTTTCTTCTTCTTTTTTTGACATGGAGTCTCGCTCTGTCTGCCAGGCTGGAGTGCAGTGGTGCAATCTTGTATCACTGTAACCTCTGCCTTCTGGGTTCAAGCGATTCTGCTGCCTCAGCCTCCCGAGTAGCCGGGACTACAGGCACGTGCCACCACGCCTGACTAATTTTTGTATTTTTAGTAGAGACAGGGTTAAACCATGTTGGCCAGGTTGGTCTTGAACCCCTGACCTCAAGTAATCTGCCCGCCTCGGCCTCCCAAAGTGCTGGGATTACAGGTGGGGGCCACTGAGCCTGGCCTATTTTTTGAATAGTTAATACAATCACATAGTTCAAAATAAAAATTACATGGAAAGACATACATTGAGAAGTCTGGGCCCCATGCCAGACTCCTTCCATTCTCCCACTCTGCTGCTGTAGGTTACCACTTGTATTACATTGTTTGTTGGTGTCACTCTCATGTTTATTGATATCAGCATCAACATCTATAGCTATACACACATCTGTATCTGTATCTAGCTATGAAATTTTATTGTGGAGCAATTTTAATCTTCCAGAAAATTTGCAAAGAACTTTACCTAGAGACTGCATTTCTGTTTCACCAATTGCCCTAATGAGATTATAGCAAAGGACCCAGCCAGGTTCCATGTCACACCCAGCTGTCACATTTCTCTAGTCTCTTTCACTCTGGAGCAGGTCCTTCGAGATTCCTTGAATTTCAGGCCCTTGGCATTTTTTTTAGGATTACAGCCCAGTCTTTGTAGAAGATCGTGAAATTTAGATTCATGCACTATTTTCTGACGATTAGACCCAGATTATGCATTTCTTTGGCAGGGAAATCACAAAGGTGATGCCATGTTCTTCTTTCCATGCCCTACGAGGTTTCACATGATGTGGATTTGTTCCATTCTGGGCGGTGTTCGTTTTAATCAATTAAGAAGATGTCTGCCAGATTTCTCCACTGTAAATTTCTCTCTCCCATTTTGTACTGAGGTGGTATTTGGCATGGTGATACTTTGAGACTATGTTATTATTCCTATTTCTTATCCCACTTTCACGTACTAGTTTTAGCATCCATTGATTTTTCTGCCTGAATTAATTAATACTATGATGACTATAAAGTAATGTCTTTCTAACTTTACCATTCTGTCTACATTTATTAGTTGGCATTTTATTATCAGAAATAACTTTTTCCATGTATTTGCTTGTTTCTTTACTTAGATTAGATTTCCTATTTCATCCAATGAATTTTTGATGGTCAAATTGTTCCAGATTTGAGTAGCAGGAGCCCCTTGAAGCTAACTTTTATGTCCTTTCAACATGTTCCCATCATTCTTTGGGCATTTCCTTATTTTCTGGTTTAAAAGAAAAAGTTCCAGGCTCATCTTGTACTTCCCCTGCACAGCTCTGGGACCAGTCATTTCTTCATGGATTCCTGGTTCCATATATATATATATATCTTTATATAGAGAGATCTTGCTCTGTCACCCAGTCTGAAGTACAATGGCGAAATCACAGCTCACTGCAGCCTCGACTTCCTGTGCTCGAGTGATCCTCCTGCCTCAGCCTCCCGAGTAGCTGGGACTACAGGCATGCACCACCACACCCAGCTAATTGAAAACATTTTTTTTCTTGTAGACACCGGGTCTTGCTCTGTTACTCAGGCTGGTCTTGAACTCCGGGTCCCAAGTGATCCTCCTGCCTCAGCCTCTCAAAGTTTTGGGATTACAAGTGTGAGCCACTGCACCCGGCCTAAGAATGATATCAAATGACCAAGATGTCAGGGCCAGGCATGCTCATTTCTACTGGAGTGTTGCCGCTCTCAGGCCCTCTCAGTAGAGATACACTCATATACCCCTTTGCATTTCTATTTTTCTATGTGTCTATGTTTCTATCTATCTATCTATCTATCTGTCTGTCTATCTATCTATCTATCTATCTATCTATCTATCTATCTATCTATCATCTATCTCTGTCTGTGTCTGTCTACTATCTGTCTGTCTGTCTGACTGTGTTTGTCTGTCTGTGTCTGTCTCTACCTATCTGTCTGCCTGTGTCTATCAATCATCTATCTGTCAGTCTGTCTGTGCCTGTCTGTGTCTATCTATCTATCTATCTATCTATCTATCTATCTATCTATCTAAGTGCAAGGTGGGAAGGGTGCGCTTCCCAGCATGGGTGTCAGAGCCTGAGCAGGGTAAGGAGAGTGCCTGTGTGGATAAGTAGCTGCTGAGGGGTGCTGGAGCATGGGTGGGGCGGGGAGGGTGTCCATGTGGAGCATTGCTGGTGGCAGCCCAATGCAAGGTATCAGAGCCCTGGTAGAGTGAGTAGTGGGAGCCTCATAGGACGGGAAGTGGCATCAGCTATGGGAGATTGAGTGGGAGTTGGTCCAATGAGTAAATATATTAAGGAAAATAAAAGCCAGATTAATTTAAAGATGAAATTAATGAGGTGGGCATTCTAGGCTTTTGGACTTAGAGCCTTCAATAAAAAACCTGGGCTGGGCAGGGTGGCTGATGCCTGTAATCCCAACACTTTGGGAGGCCAAGATGGGAGGATCGTTTCAGCCCAGGAGTTTGACATCAGCCTGAACAACATAGAGAGATCTCATCTGTACAAAAAATAAAATAAAAAAAAATTTAGCCAGGCGTGGTGGCTTGTGTCTATAGTCCCAGCTACTCAGGAGGCTCAGGTGTGAGGATCGCTTGAGCCCAGGAGTTTGAGGCTGCAGGAAGCCATGATCATGCCACTGCACTCCAGCCTGGGTGCAGAGCAAGATCCTGTCTCAAAGAAAGAAAGAAAAAGAAATTTAAAGAGTGGTTGTGAGGGTCAAATATCCGAGGTAACATATACAAAAGAGCCTGTATGTATAAATGATATGTAAATGTAAAGCAATACTGTTTTTTATTTTCAATTCCTTCTCCTGAAGAGGATTTTTCTTGGCTCCAAGCATTGGAGAAGAGTATTACAAATACAGAAAGGGAGAAAACAGAATGGGTCCTGTGGTATTGGACAGGAAGTGAACTCATGGTTTCTTATAAATAGATATAGATATGGAAATTGAAATAAATATAAATATAGATGGGTGTGTGTGTATGTTTTTATCTCCCCTAGCTGTGTCCTTTGAGAAATCCTGAGAACACAGACACTTTATAAAGCCATAAGCCCAGCTAGCATCCTGTGCTAGGCCACTCTTGTGTGGCTATAAAGAAATATCTGAGGCCCGGCATGGTGGCTCACACCTGTAGTCCCAGCACTTTGGGTGGCTGAGGTGGGTGGATCACAAGGTCAGGAGTTCAAGACTAGCCTGCCCAAGATAGTGAAATCCCATCTCTACTAAAAATACAAAAGTTAGCCGGGCATGGTGGCGGGCACCTGTAATCCCAGCTACTTGGAAGGCTGAGACAGAGAATTGTTTGAACCAGGGAGGCGGAGGTTGCAGTGAGCTGAGATCGCACCACTGCACTCCAGCCTAGGAGACAGAGCAAGACTCCATCTCAAAAAAAAAAAGAAAAAAAGAAATACCTGAGACTGGGTAATTTCTAAAGAAAAGAGGTTTAATTGGCTCAAAGTCCTGCAGGTTGTACAGGAAGCATGGCACTGGCATCTCCTTCTGGGCAGGAGGCCTCAGGAAGCTTCTAATCACAGCAGAAGGTGAAAGGGAAGCAGGTACATCATGTGGTAAAAGCAGGAGCAAGAGAGACTGAAGAGGGGAAGTGCCACACACTTTTAAATGACTGGATCTCACAAGAGCTCGCAATGGCAAAGACAGCACCAAGCCATGACGGAGCTGCCCCCATGACCCCAACACCTCCCACCAGGCCCTACCTCCAGCAATGGGGCTTAAAATTCAATGCAAGATTTGGGCAGGGACAAATATCCAAACTCTATCACATCCTGATTGTGGTTTCTAAATCCCATTCTTCACAAAAAGGAACTGGTTTCCTTGGAGAAATGGCTGATTCCACAGCTGGGGCAGGCAAAGTACAAGATGAGCCTGGAATATCTTTTTGCAGCAGCAGAAAGTAAGGAAGTGTCCAGGAACAGTGGGGACAACTCAGAGAGACACAGAACCTGGTCTGAAGGGGCATCTGATGACCACATCTGAGATAATCTGAGCCTCAAAGCAAATAAGGATCCCAATGGATTATAATCCATTTGATAAAATAAGAAACCATGAGTACATACCGATGAAAATATGTAAATGAACAGCTTGAAAGTTTGACAAAGAATAGGGTATTTACACAATTTCAAAGTACATCTCCATGAAACGCTTATTGATTACAAGAGGAAAGAGTTACTCTACAAAGGAAACACCTGGCAATCACCACCTTAATCATTTGTAATCTAACAAACGAACTCGTGTGTCACCTAATAAGATGCAGTGAGAACACATCACTTCCGTGATATTCTTGCCCTAGATGTAAAACTTGAATCTAATAATGAGAAAACATCAAACACAAACTGTGGGACATTCCACCAAGTGGCTGCCCTTTGATCTTCAACAATGTCAAGGATGTAAACTTTAATAGAGGAAACAAAATGGTCAAATACAACCCATGATTCTGAATTGGATCTTTTGCTATAAAAGCTGTTATTGAGATCACAACAAAACCTAAATGGAGTATGATTACTAGAAGTTAGTAAAAGTGTCAATGCTAATTTCCTGATTTTGATGGTTGCATTGTGCCTGTGAAGGAAAATATCCTTGTTTGGTGAAAATACAACTAAATTATTTGGGAATCATAGGACATTGTATTAACAACTTATGCTCAAATGTTTAGGGGAAACAGTACTTTGTACTTTACTTGGAACTTTTTCATGAGTTTGAGATTTTTTTTTCAAAGCTAAAACAATAGCATTTTAAAATGTATATTTTTATATTTTTACCACAAGTCCCAACAATCATACTCCTTGGTATTTACTCAAAGGAGTTAAAAACTTATGTCTACACAGAAGCCTGCACATGGATGTTTATAGCAGCTTTATTCATCAGTGCAAAAACTTGGAAGCCATCAAGATGTTCTTCAGAGGTGAATGGATAAATAAGATGTGGTACATCCAGACAGTGGAATACCATTCAGTGCAAAAAAGGAAGAGGTATCAAGCCATGAAAAGACATGGAAGAACCTTAAATGCATATTACTAACAGAAAGAAGCCAGCCTGAAAAGCATACATGCTGTATGGTTCCAATTATGTGACATTCTGAAAAAGGCAAAACTATGAAGACAGTTAAAAGATCACTGGTTTCCAGGTGTTAGGATGGAGGGAAGGCTGAAGAGGTGGAACACAGGATTTTTAGGAAAGTGAAAGAGAATTCCAGAAAGAAATTCTCTTCCTGGAATTTCTGCTAATAAGTTATTGAACTTTTTGTTTTATTCTCCTACTATAATGGTGGATACCCATCATGATATGTTTGCCCAAACTTATAGACTGTACAACACCAAGAGTGAACCCTAATGTAAACTATGTACTTTGGGTAATAATGTGTGTCAGTATTGGTTTATCAAGTATAGCAAACACACCACTGTGGAGGGGAAGGTTAGTAATAGGGGAAGCTGTGCATATGTGGGGGCAGGGAGTATATGGGAACTCTGTACTTTCCTCTAAATTTTGCTGTGAATTTAAAACTGCTCTAAAAAAGGTCTATTTTAAATATATATAATAATTTAAATTATATGTTTTTGTTATTTTAAACACATTAACAAATACAAAAATATATATTTCCTAGCTCTGTCCATCAAAGAGGCTTAGAAACAATGACCAACCAGTAGCAATGAGTACTTCCTATACCTAGATTATAAATTCTAAATACCATTTTCCACCCAAAGGAATTAGGGTTCTTTAAAGAATTTTGGATTCCAGATGTAAGACAGAAGATACACAAGATAAGCCAAGAAGATGTTATCATTCCTGAAAGCCAGGGAACTATGGAAGACTACTGAGGTTGGTTCAGAGGAATTCAGGAACTAACTTGAAGAGGCCAAAGATGGGACTATTTGAGTACAATGAGAAAAATAAGTGCAATGGATTGAAATGCTTCTCTCTAGAAGAGTTCCAGCTAGTAAGTGAAGATGCAATACCAGAATCACCATTTTGCAAACCCCTTATGAGCTAATGGAGCACTAGACAATGATCATCAATGTCTACTAACGTCATAAAAAGAGAGCCCAGGGCCTGGTGTGGTGGCTCACGCCTGTAATCCCAGCACCTTGGGAGGCTGCAATGGGCAGATCACCTGAGGTCGGGAATTCGAGACCAGCCTGACCAACATGGAGAAACCCCATCTCTACTGAAAATACAGAACTAGTCGGGCGTGGTGGCACGTGCCTGTAATCCCAGATACTTGGGAGGCTGAGGCAGGAGAATCGCTTGAACCCGGGAGGCAGAGGTTGCAGTGAGCTGAGATTGTGCCACTGCACTCCAGCCTGGGCAGCAAGAGGGGAACTCCCTCTCAAAAAAAAAAAAAAAAAAAATCACCTATGAGGAATTCTTGCTCAAAATCATATCTCGAATCTGTAGATCTAACTCTCAGTTTACAGGAAAGATCTGGAACAGCAGAACATGTTTTAGAAATACCATCCGCACAACCCAGAATGTGAGAAACTCTATAGGAAAAATGGCCTGGTTTCTTCAACAAATAATCTTTACAAGGAAAAAGAAAAAAGAGGGAGTGGAATCCTACAAATTTAAAGAGACTTGAGAGACATCAAGTAAAAGTGATATATAGATTTCGGAAATTTGAACACTCACTGGATATTTGATGATATTATGGATTTCTTCAAAACAATCTGTTTGTTTTGGAAAGTAGAGTGGCAATGATGCAGTTGAAAGACATGCGGCCATGGGGTGATGGTTTTCTTTCATCTGGGTACTTAATCGGTACTTACTGGTTCATTGTTCTTTACTTTCGTTATGCTTTGAATTTTTTCAATAACAAGCTTAAGGAGTGGTTGTGAGGGTCACATATCTGAGGTAATGTATGCAAAAGAGCCTGTATGTATAAAATAATATGTGAATGTATGGCAATATTGTTTTTATTTTCAATTCCTTCTCCTGAAGAGGATTTTTCTTGGCCCCGCACTATAAAGATATTGGGAAAAGGAGCATGGGGAAATTATTCAAGCATAAGAGAGGTCTCTCTTTTTTTTTTTTCTTTTTTTTTTTTGAGACGGAGTCTCGCTCTATCGCCCAGGCTGGAGTGCAGTGGCACCATCTCAGCTAACTGCAGCCTCTGCCTCCCGGGTTCAAGCAATTCTCCTGCCTCAGCCTCCCGAGTAGCTGGAACTACAAGCATGCACCACCACACCCTACTAATTTTTTGTATTTTTAGTAGAGACGGGGTTTCAGCATGTTGGCCAGGATGGTCTTGATCTCCTGACCTCATGATCCGCCGCCTTAGCCTCCCAAAGTGCTGAGATTACAGGCGTCAGCGTCTCTCTTTGATTTTCTGTAATCAAGTACCACTGAATCTGCTGACCTGGGGATCCTGACAGCTGGGTCCTAAGGCAGAACTGCCTGGGCCACTCCTTCAACCACCTGCAGGGAGGGTAATCTGGAGGGAGGGAAAGGAAGTGGGGATAGTGGGTGGCATCTGGCCAAGTGATGAAGTAGGTGAATCACAGTTGGCTGGCACTAGGCATCAGCACTGGGTGGGGCCTGACAAATGACACAGCTGGATTTCCTGGCTCCAGCCCTGGCCAGCATCCCGTGTCTCTGGGCATCTTGGGAAGCCAGCAGCTGCCTGCAGGACAAAGGAGCACCACAGTCCCTCCAGATTTAGGGGAATTTGAGGGTGAGCAGTTGAATCTGAGCTGGCTTCTATTGGCACTTGCACACCAACAGCCCCCAAACCCCTCCCCCTGCCTCAGTGCTGAGTCTCAACACTACTACCCAAAGATGTGCATGGTTGGAGCCTCCAGAACCCAATGGTATCTGTTAAAGAGAAAATCAGAGTGGTATGGAAACCCAGGTGAGTGTGTGTAGGCTACAGTGCTGTGGGCAGAAGGCCAGGGCCTTCATTCTGGTCCTGCCTCTTCCTGGCCTGGTCATGGACTTCTCCTCCCTGGGCCCAAGTTACCCCAAAACTTGGGTAAGGCCCAGAAATCTTTTCTTGTAAAAATCCCTCGGGTAATTCTGATGATCACCCATGGGTTAGACACCTGCACCCAACAAGATGATCACTAAATCTTCTTTTAACTTGGGCTTCTGGAGAATGCACCTGCCTGATTCCTTGCCTTTCTCTGAAGACTATGTTCATTTAATTAAATAAATAAATATGAGAAATGCTCCTTCAGGTGGAGAGAAAAGTCAAGTCAACATTTCTTGAGGACATATTCTGTGCTGGGTACTTTACCAACTTTATCTCTGTGCTTCCTACCCAGAAGACAGTCATAGACATAGATGTGTTTCAGCAACTTGCCTTTCTCCATATTCCTGACTTTGAAACCAAAAAAGCTACTCTGTTGGAGATTTTGCACACTCTAAGGGAGGGAAAGTGGGAATAGAAACTCACATTTCTTTTTTGCTATTTTATTTACATTTAATTTTTTTAACTAAAAAAGTTGTATAAAAGAAACATCCAGATGTGGTTTCTAAAGTCTATAATGAACAAGTTATTATCCCCCAAACCTCAGCATCACACAATATACCCATGTAACAAAACTTCACATGTACCCCCTGAATGTAAAATAAAAATTGAAAAAATTTTTAAAGTTATTATCTGTCTTATATCTCTCCACATTCCAAAACTGTCCTCTATCCCACCACCAAAACAATTATTTTCACCCTTTCTTTTGCTAGTTATCTCTATAATATTAAAATATTATTCTTATTCTTTTTTCTTGATATGTCATTTTAGACATTTATAGACATATTTAGACAAATTTCTTGTTATGATAGAGTTATGAGATTGTGTAGCTCTTATTATGTCCCCCACCCCATCCTCTCAATATAGTTGAATCACTATTTTTTATTTTAAGTTAGCAGTCAGGGTTTACATCATTAAAGACTTTTTAAACATTGTTTGTAGCAGAGTCAAGTAGTATGCTATGATTACATTCTCTTTCCTTTGTAGCTTTTTGTTTTTCCTTGAGTTATTAATTACCCATATTTTCACGTCCACAATGTTCTATACTTCTTTTCAAAGGATCCATTGTATAACCTATCATATCATTTATGTTATCAACCTATGTTTTTCCTAAAGATCTCCCTTTCAGAGCCCTCTATTCTTCTCTAGTTGGGACAGTTATTCCTAAGGTCTGCTGCAAAGGGTCCTCTGAGACGTCTCTTTACTGTGCCTCAGAGTTGCAACCCCATTTCCTGGAATATACGACTTTTTCCATCTGGGTTGATGCTTTTGCTTTGCTGGCCTATTCTCTTACAGTTTTCCAAGACAGTGTGGATGGGAAGTAAATTTTCTGAATCTTTGCATGTCTGGCAAGCATTTCTCCTGCTCTCACACTTAGCTGATAGATTAACTGGGCACAGAAATGCAGATTGAAGATAATTTTCTCCCATCATTTTAAGATGCATTTGCTCTGGAGACATTCAGTACCATTCTTCTTATTTGTTTTTGGAAGTTTTTCAGTTCTTTTCTTTATGCTTGATGTTCTCAAATTTTGAGATCAAACTCCTACATTTTAGGCCTTTTAAATTTTTTTGTGGCAGGCTCTTGGCAGGTTCTTTTAACTCAGTGACATGCACTCTTTAGTTCTGGAAAATTTTCTTATTTATTTGATAATTTCTTTCCATTTTCTCTCTCTCTTTCTGGAATTTCTGCTAATAAGTTATTGAACTTCTTGTTTTATTCCCTAATGTTCTTAACTTTTCTCTGTTAGTTCTCATTTTTTTTCTTCTACTTTTTGGGAGATGTCCTCAAGAACATATTCTGGCCTTTCTATTGAATGTTTTTTTTTTGACTTACTAATTTTCAAAATCTCTCTATTATTAAATGATTGTTCCTTTTTTCATAGCAGCTAGTTCTTGTTTTATGGCCTCATATTTCTCTGAGCATATCAGACTTGTTGTCTGTTCATACTTAAGAATGAGAAACTACAAAAGTCGATTGGAAGATCCGTGTAGCTTATCACTTTGGGGTGACAGGGAAGAGACTTTGCCTTTCCTTTGAGGGACTTCAACCCCACTCAAAACAATTAGTATCTGGAGGTTTTATTCCTTGTAGACTCTTCAGTTTCTCTAAAGAATCATATTTTCCAACCTGAGGGAAAGATGCCCATCAGCAGGTAGGACAAGAGGAAGGGGCTGGAGAATGGACTACCCCATGGTTAGGCTTTCAATTGATACCTCCTTTCCAGCCCTAAATCTCACCCTCACTATTTGGTGCTTGGAGCCCCAAGTCCATGACCTCTTCTGTTCTTTTTCTCCTAAGAATAATCCCTGTCTCTTGCCTAAGGAGTAGATATTTGACTGCTAGCATTCTGAAGATAGGTGGCTTTCCATCCTATGCCCTCATTTTCCTCCTATACCTCACCTTTCCCTCCTCCCTACCTGGTGCCTTCATGTTCTGAGCTAAGAATCTGATTGATTCTTTTCTCATAGGTATCACTCCTAACTAGAACATTCCTCCTTCTCAGTCCAAAAATAGTCCCAACTCCTCCCACATCCAAGCCTCCTCTTCTTCCACTGCAACATCCACTCAGTCCCCAAGTTTCATCCATTCTCCCTCTCCAACACCTCACACATTTACCTGCTTTCATCTTCTCTGCCTTCTCTTCACCTCCACAGCTCAGACCTCTGCTGCCTCTTGCCTGGATCCTTCCAACAGCTTCCCTCTAACAGTCTCTTCTCCATCTCATGTCCTTCTCTCCTCCAATCAGTTCTACACCCTCTAGCCACAGAAATCTGATCATCTCATTCCCCTACTGGAAACCTTCATTCAAGTGTAGACTCAGGATGAAATCTAAATTCAAGCATGAGGCCGGGCATGGTGGCTCATGCCTGTAATCCCAGCATTTTGGGAGGCTGAGGCGGGCAGATCACTTGAGGTCAGGAGTTCCAAACCAGCCTGGCTAACACGGCGAAAACCCATCTCTACCAAAAATACAAAATTAGCGGGCATGGTGGTGCACATCTGTAATCCCGGCTACTCGGGAGGCTGAGGCAGGAGAATGTTGAACCTGGGAGGCAGAGTTTGCAGTGAGTGAGCCAAGATCACGCCACCACACTCCAGCTTGGGTGACAGAGCAAGACTCTGTCTCAAAACAAAAACAAAACCAAAAACAAACAAATAAACTCAAGCAGGGTATATAAGGCCTCCACAGTCAGACCTTCACTTCCCTCTTCAGCCTCACCCTCCCTGAGCTCCTTTTCACCAAACATGTTCCATCTCCAGCCATGCTGAACTATTTCTGTTCCTCCATGAAGCCATGCTCTCTCTCACCACCAGCTCTATGCACACATTGCTTTTTCTTTCTTTTTGCAAGAACTCCTACTTATCTTGCAAGTCTCAACTTAGATGTTCCTTCTTACAGAAAGATTTTTGGTCTCAAGACTAGTTTATACTCCTATCCTTCCCAGTGTATATCGCTAGGGTAGCAATTCTCATTCTGTTTTAGAAACTTTTTACTTGTCCTCACTAAGCTACAACTTCCTTTGGAGCAGAGACAATAGGAGCAATAGTTTGATTGCTGTTGTATGCACGGTGCGTGGCACATGATACGCACTAAGTAAATACTTATTGAACAAATGAATACATGAAGAAATGACTGGAGCCCCACGTCAGGTGCAAAAGGCGAGATTTGGAAGGGCCAAGTAAATTACTCAAGGTCACCCAGCCGGGATCTGAACTAAGGTCCCTCTGGCTTCACAGCCAGAGCCCCTGTTGGGTGATGGGGCACCTCATCTTTTGAGCTGCATTTGCTTTGCTAGTCCCTGGCCTCTGGCTCAGAGATGTTGACATTGGCTCCCCTGACTCAGCTGGCATTAAAGTCCTATGATGCTCAGGGGTGGTTTTTATCTCCAGCTGGCCCCACTTGGGTCTGCCAAGGTCCCGCAGCTGCTTTCCATCAGCCCAATGCCTGTCATAAGAGACCCCAGCCCTGGAGGGAGCCAGGTGAGGTCACCCCCTTTCTCTACCAGTCTCCTTCGACCTGCCCCTCTTTCTCCTCTCCCTTCCTCAATACCCCATTGGAACATGCATTTTCTCTACCTCTGGCACCCAGAGAGACACAGGCTATGAGAGTTTTGATGGGGGATGCAGGGTGGAAAGTGTGAGGGAGGCAGCATTTTGGTGCCCTCACTGATCGCTCCCTTAATGAGTTGTGGTGTGAGTTCCATTTTGGCCAAATTCACAGGATGCTGCCCTCCTGGGGAAAAGTTGGGGCTGAAAGTTGAGATTATTTTGCAGCTTCTGAAGCAAACATCCACTCAGAAAACATGATGTCACCAAGGATGGTTGGATTACTCTGCAGGGCGCTGGCAGCAAAGACTCCCTCCCATCTCCAGCTCAGCCTCTCTCCAGAGAGGACACGTAGAACACTCATTTCCAAACAGGAGCCAAGATGCTTCCGAAACGAGGTGCCCAGTGTCTCCTCTGTGTGTGTGTGTGTGTGTGTGTGTGTGTGTGTGTGAGATGGAATGCTAGAAACTAGTCATATGAAACAACCCCCATTGCAGATGCTCTGTGAATGCTGTTAGTAACCATCTAACTGTCTTCACAGCTGGAACGACAGCTAGTTCAGGAAACTTCCCTCTAGTCCAGCTCAACACAGGATCTTTCACATGGACCTGAAGGAAGGTGAGGGGTGTGCTAACTTGATGACTCATACTTTGATACTTATTTTGTCTTTGCGAGGCAGCACTGAGATCCAGGAATCCGTGAAGATATTCACTATTTTAAAAAATTAAATTTATTCTTTAAAATTATTATTATACATTTTGAGGTGGGGTATTGCTCTGTCACCCAGGCTGGAGTGCAGTGGCATAATCATAGCTCATGGCAGCCTTGACTTCCTGGGCTCAAGCAATCCTTCCTCCTAAGCCTCCTGAGTAGCTGAGACTACAGATGCATGCCACTAAGCCTGGTTAATTTTTTCAATTTTTGTAGAGACAAGGTCTTGCTGTGTTGCTCAGGCTGGTCTCAAACTCCTGGGCTCAAGTGATCCTCCTGCCTCTGCCTCCCAAAGCACTAGGATTATAGGCGCGAGCTACTGTACCTGGCCAAGAATATTCACTCTTCTTGTTAATATTCTTTCTCCTTTCCCTCTTTCACTCCTTTCCTTTAGCTTTGACTTCTTCCTCACTTTGGATGTTCCTCTTTCCCCTTTCTCCCTTCCTTCTGCTTCCTCTTCCTTGCCCTCTCTCCCCTTAAGCTAATTACTTCTAACCTTTATTTATCCATTATTAAATGCCAGCCCCTCATCCTGCTTAACACCTTATGTGTAGTGTATCATTTCATCAAAACTGTTATTTTCCATTATGTTTTTTTCCCACAGGTATTTTTTTCTCACTGTAAAAAAAAAAAAAGTAGAAAGCACAGGTAAGCAAAAAACAAAAAACCACACACAAAACCACAAACTTTAAGTTACCCATAATCACATTGTTGCCATTTTGCTGTAGGTTCTCCCAGATTTCTGTCCAAGAGTGAACCCTCCAGAACCTACTAGGAGATTCTTTCCAGGTCAGGAGTCCTGGGTTTGTAGTTCAAGCCCCATCTTGAATGTGCTGTGCAACCTTGAACAGATCACCTCCAACCCTAGTCTCAGTTTATCCAGACTGCACCTGCATCCTGGGAACAGGCGTGGCTGTGCATTTGATAACCACACCCATTGCCGGTTGGGAGACCAGGTTTTTCTTTCAAGGGAGCCTCAGCCTGTTGCCTTTTGCCACCATTTTGCAAATCAGATCTCAATTCTGGGCCCACCCAGCCACCCGCTCCTGTCCCCTCCAGCCTCACCCTGACTTCTCAGCTTTCACTTTTTTCTGCTGATGGGTTGGAAATTGCTACTCTCCTGTTTTCTCTCCACCTGCACTAACAAACCCCAAGCGCTGCCCCCGGCACGATTCCCTGGTTCCCGGGTCCTCTGCCAGGTGCAGGTGCTACAGCTTCATGTTCAAAGGATTCTGGGCACAGCGCTTTCTCCCTTGATGTGCCCAGCGAGGCTGCGGGGATGGGAGGCTCCTCTCCTGTGCGGCTCAGGCTGTTTTGCTCCCCAGAGCCTTGTGGCCAAGTTTCCGTGGCCCTGTGCTCTGGACCCTGGGCCAGGGCTGCGGTGTGGGCAGCCTTGAGGCTCTGGGTTCCATGCCGGTTCTCGACAGGAAGGCCTTTCATGTGGGTGCCAGCTGGCCTCTAGGCCCAGCTTCGGGCCTGGCAGGGCTTGAGGAGGGAGAGCTGTGAGTGTGAAAAACACTTTCTGTTTGGGAGCTGGTTGGTGGGAAGGAAAGACAAGAGGGAGGGGGACAGGCAGGTCAAAGAGCTTACCCAGGCTTAGAGGAGCGAGGCCAAGGTGCCCCTGTAGAAATGAGGTGATTTGGCCTTTCCTCCCCAAAAAGAGGTCTTGGCAGAGACACAAGGAAGCAAAGTCTGTTGGGTGGGGATGGAAAACACTTTCCCAAGCCTGCCTTCACTCCCTCCCTCCCCCCGGCTCGCTGAGCCTAATCAGGTCAAGCAGGCAGCTCCCTGCCAGACACTGTGGCATTGTTTAAAGCTGCTGCCTCCCCAGCACCCTCTCCCCACAGAACTGAGTTCTGACAAAGGAGGCCCTGAGGGACAGGCCTGAGAGGACAGAGACCCAAGGTCCAGGGACGCAGGGTCACTCCCCTGTGGCTCGCTCTCCTTCTCACTGGTTATTATTTTTCTACCCTGGACCCCAGGGAGAAAAGGAGCCAGGCCCTGGCAAACCTGAAGGCTGTTTGTGTTGTCATAAAGGCACTTTCTGAGCAAACAGCTCTGAAAGGTCAGCAGTAACCCCAGGCAGCGCCAGGACTGGGCAGCGGGTTTGGGAGGTGTGGAGAGAAAGGAAACTATGGGCCACTTGGGGTCAGATGACTTCACCAGAAGAAGAGCTGGTCAGGCTGCAGGGAGGGGGCTTCCTGGAGATGGAGCCCTGGAAGACCTTGGCTACCCCATAAAACTTAAATAGGACTTGAAGTCAGTTGTTTATCTGCCTTCCAGAACACCAATGACATGGGAGAGAGGCTGGCGCCCTAGGCAGGACCCAAGTGAGCCTGGTGTCTGGGGCAGGATCTGCCACTACGCTTGGCTTTCTCATTCTAGGCCTCAGTTTGCATGGGAAACCAAAGGAGAATTTCAAGTGTCCTACTCACACATATTCTAGCCTTTCGGGAAACATTTACTGAGCATACATCACCCACCTGATAGGGGGCTAAGCCTGGGAATGGTTTCAGAGATGAGTAGCACAAGGTCTCAGATAAGGTGACCCATTGTCCCCGTTTGCCTGGGCCTCCCAGTTTTAGCACTGAGCATCCCTTAGCTCAGGAAGCCCAGGAAACCACTTGTTTTGGGGCATACTTGGTTGGTTGTTCACCCTAGCATCAGTCATCAAGCAGCTCATGATCTGCAAACAATGGTAGACAGATGAGTGGTATAATAGAGGGTGCACAGGCATGGGAGCTCAGGTGAGTTCAGCTTTCTGCCTCACCTGAGCTCCCATGCCTGTGCACCCTCTATTGGCTATGATCACACCACTGCACTCCAGCCTGGGTGACAAAGCAAGACCTTGCCACTAAAAAAAAAGAGAAAGAAAGAAAAGAAAGAAAGAAAGAGAAAGAGAGGAAGGGAGGAAGGAAGGAAGGAAGGAAGGAAGGAAGGAAGGAAGGAAGGAAGGAAGGAAGGAAAGAAGGAAGGAAGGAAGGAAGGAAGGAAGGAAGGAAGGAAGGAAGGAAAAAGCTACTTTTTGAATGAAAGAATGAAAAAGCATCTCTCAGCTAGGAAATGTCTTGCCATGATGACACCTGTGTTCAATGGGGAGCTATGAGAACATTTTTTAAAAACCTACTGTACTGAAGCATAATTTACATATAATACAATGCATACACTTCGATGTAGACTTGGATGAATTTTGACAAATGTATACATTCATGTAACTGTTATATCAATCAAAATATTTATAGCACCCCAGAAACTTCCCTATTTCTCTTTTGTAGTCAGTCCCATCCTAACCATCCCATCCCAGGTAACCACTTACCTGATTTCTGTAACTATAGATTCATTTTAGCTGTTCTAGAACATCATCTCAATGGAATAATACAGTCTGTACTCTTTTGACTGTGACTTCCTCTACTCAACGTGCTTTTGAGATTTATCCAAGTTGGTTTGCATATCACTAGTTTGTTCTTTTCTGTTTGTTTGTTTTTACTGGTGAGTATGACTTTATCATAATTTTTCCATGCATTTACCTATTGATGAACATTTGACTTGTTTCCAGTTTTTTGCTATTATGGACAATGCTGTTATGAATAGTATGTACAAATTTTGGTATAGATAAATGTTTTCATTTCTCTTGGGTAAACACCCAGAAGTGAAATTGCTGGATCATAGGTTAAGTATGTGTTCAGATTTATAGGAAAGCACCTAATTTTTCCAAAAGGGTTGTACCACTTTACAATTTCACCATTAATGCACAAGAGTTCTACTTGCTCCACATCCTCACAACATTTGGTATTGTTGGTTTTTGAAATTTTAGTCATTCTAGTGGTATCTCAGAGTGGTTTCATTTGCATTTCTCTGATGATTAAGGAAGTTGGAACACTTTTTCATGTGCTTACATGGTCGTTCATATACTTTCTTTTGCAAAATGTCTGTTCATGTCTTTCATCTTTTTTTTTTTTTTTTGAGGTGGAGTTTTGCTCTGTTGCTCAGGCTGGAGTGCAGTGGTGCTATCTCAGCTCACTGCAACTTCCGCCTCCTGGGTTCAAGCGATTCTCCTGCCTCAGCCTTCCAAGTAGCTGGGACTACAGGAGCCCACCACCATGCCCAGCTAATTTTTGTATTTTTAGTAGAGACAGGGTTTCACCATGTTGGTTAGGCTGTTCTTGAACTCCTGGCCTCCAGTGATTTGCCCACCTTGGCCTCCCAAAGTGCTGGGATTTTTAATTTGAGCTGCATGTCTTTTTCTTTTTTCTTTTTTTTATTATACTTTAAGTTCTAGGGTACATGTGCACAATGTGCAGGTTTGCTAATTGAGGTGTATGAGTTCTTTATGTATCCTGAAAGAAAGTCCTTTGTCTCATATATGTATTGCAAATATTTTCTCTTATCCTGGGATTTTTTTTCTTTTCATGTTCTTAAAGGGATATTTTAAAGAATAGAGGACTTTAATTTTGATATAATCCAATTTATCAAGATTTTTCTCTTATGGCTTGTGACTTTCATGACCATATTTCTTAAAGTCATGAAAATTATCTTACGTATTTTTTAAGAAGTTTTATAGATTTAGTTTTTACATTTAGGTTAGTGGTCCATATCAGATGAATTTTTGTGTATTATATGAGGTAATATTAAAGTTTGTTTTTTGCATATAAAAATCATTTGTTGAAATGACTTTTCTTTCCCTGTTGAAATCATTGGTATCTTTGGGGAAAATCAATTGATTTATATGTGTAAATCTATTTCTGGATCTCAGTATGGTTCAACTGATCTATATGTCCGTCCTTACACCATTATCTCATTGTCTTAATTACTGCTGCTTTAGAGTAAGTCTGTTTTTTTCTTTTTGAAATTTTAAATTTTTATTTTTTGTAGAGTTGGGGTCTCACTATATTGTCCAGGCTGGTCGGGAACTTTTGGGATCAAGTGATCCTCCTGCCTGAGCCTCCCAAAGTGCTGGGATTGCAGGTGTGAGCCTCCATGACTGACCTAGAGAACGTCTAGATATCATGTAGTATAGGCCCTCCAGCTGAACTCTTCTTCAAAATTCTGTGGATTTTCTAAATCCTTTGCACTTTTATATACATTTTTAGAATCAATTTTTTCAGTTTCTTTAAAAAGAAGGCTGCAGAGGCCTGGCACAGTGGCTTACGCCTGTAATCCCAACAACTCGTGAAGCTGAGGTGGGAGGGTCACTTGAGCCCAGGAGGTCGAGGCTGCAGTGGGCTGATCACACCACTGCACTCCAGCCTGGGTGACAGAGCAAGACTTTGTCACTTAAAAAAAGAAAGAAAGAAAAAGAAGGCTGCTGGGATCTTGATTGGAAATGTGTAGGATATGTAGAAGAATATAGGGAAATGAATGTCTTTTTTTTTTTTCATTTGAGACAGAGTCTCGCTCTGTTGCCCAGGCTGGAGTGCAGTGGCGCAATCTCGGCTCACTGCAAACTCCGCCTCCTGGGTTCATGCCATTCTTCTGCCTCGGCCTCTCAAGTAGCTGGGACTACAGGCGCCCCCCACCATGCCTGGCTAATGTTTTGTATTTTTAGTAGAGACGGGGTTTCACCGTGTTAGCCAGGATGGTCTCGATCTCCTGACCTTGTGATCTGCCTGCCTCGGCCTCCCAAAGTGCTGAGATTACAGGCGTGAGCCACTGTGCCCAGCCATGAACGTCTTATTAATGTGAGTTTTCTTATACATGAACATGAGATATAGATAGATAGATGGATAGATAGATGGATAGATACCACTATATATATATATATATAAAACATTTATAAAAATAATTAAAAATTTCAGCAATTTTCTGTAGTTTTTACTATAAAGGTCATGCCCATCCTTTACTAAATTCATTCCTTTATATTTTATATTTTTATGCTATTGCTAAATGATCACTTAATTTTAATTTTCTAATTTTTTGCTCCTAGTATATAAAGATGCAACGGGTTTTTGTACATCAGCCTTGTATATTATGACATTGGTAAATTCACTTTTTAGTAATTGTTATTTTCTTGTAAATTCCCTAGGATTTTCTATATAAACAACTATGCCACCTGTGAATAAATACAGCTTTATATTCTTCCTTCCAATATGTATTTCTTTGTCTTATTTCATTGGGGAGGACCTCCAGTCAAATAGAGTAAAAGTGGTGGAAGATGAGATCCTTGCCTTATTTCTGGTTTATAAGGGAAAACATTTATTCTTCCACCATTAAATTTGCAATTAGCTATCCCTAGTGCTCTTGTTGTCATATAAACTTGACACATTATAAATCCAATCTCCAGTCTTACCTTAAAACAGTCTTAAAATAATCCTGCCTTACAACAGTCAGTTGTCTCTCAAGAAAATTCAGAGAGAAAAAAATCCATGTGTTGTAATATTTATGTACTAATTTACCACTTCTGCTGCTCTCTACTCCTTCTTTCAGATCCAAGTTTCTGTTTACTGTTAACATAAAGAATACCCTTTAGCAATTTTTATAGTACAGATATACTGACTATGAATTCTGTGAGCTTTCATTGATCTGAAAATATCTTTGTTTTCCTCTCATTTCTGAAGGCTATTTTCACTGAATATAAAATTTTGTTGTTAACAGTATTTTCTTTTTAAAATACCAAATATTTCAGATTTCCAGTTCTGAGGATCTAGCAGAGGTGACGTGGGATTGGAGGTGTATTAGTCTGTTCTCACGTTGCTAATAGAGACATACCCAAGACTGGGTAATTTATAAAGGAAAGAGGTTTAATGGACTCATAGGTCTGTATGGCTGGGGAGGCCTCACAATCATGGTGGAAGGCAAATGAGTAGCAAAGGCACATCTTACATGGATGATGGCAGGCAAAGAGAGAGTGAGAACCAAGTGAAAGGGGTTTCCCCTTATAAAACCATCAGATCTTGTGAGACTTATTCACTACCAGGAGAACGGTATGAGGAAACCACACCCATGATACAAGTATCTCCCACCAGGTCCCTCCCAAAACACATAGGAATTATGGGATCTATATTTCAAGATGAGATTTGGGTGGGGACACAGCCAAATCATATCGGGAGGGTTCTCTCTGGAAACACTGCCCAAGGCAGGCCTGGTGGGGCTCTGAGTAGGGCAGAGTGGGATATGATATTTACTTTCATGACAAGAAAGTCCTATTGCTAGAATTGGGTCCAAATGAAGTACTAGAGAAACAGAAACAACAATTGTTCAGCTCCCTTTCCCCTAAGTCTGCAGGCTTCTCAGTAGTGTTGATGCCTGAGACCACATCTGCAACATGAGTTACAGGGCATTTCGGGAAATGCAGGCGTGGGATGCCTGCTCAGAGGCCTCAATGATGCTTGATAAGGAGAATTTAGATGACATGGGCTATAAATTGGAGAACGATGTCATTATGCATGCTATCACTAAGCAGCTGCAGGCTGCGTCTGCTGAGGTGCCATCCACCATTTTCCATTTGCTCCAGGAAGTGAACTGCCTTAGGACATACTGGAAGAAAGGATGCCTTTTACAGACACTGAGTGTCCACCATGAATAAATCCTCTGATGGTTATCTCAGGGTTGTTCTTTCTTTTTTTAAATCGGGTTTATTCAGGATACAACTTACATACCATAAAATTCACCAATTTTAAGTGTATAATTCCATGATTTTTAATTCATTTATACAACTGTGCAACCATTACCATAATATCATTTTAGAACATTTTCATCACCTCAAAAAGAAACCTCATGCCCAATGATAGTCATCCTCCATTCCCATCCCTGCACCTGGCAATGACTAATCTACTTTCTGTCTTTCTAGATTTGCTTCTTCTGGACAATTCATATAAATAGAATCATAAAATATGTAAAACAAAAACAAACTGGCCAGGCTCAGTGGTTCACCTGTAATCTCAAAGGGCCTATAATCTCAGCATTTTGGGAGGCTGAGGGAGGAGGATCACTTGAGACCAATAGTTTGAGACCAGCAGTTTGAGACCAGCCTGGGCAAGAGTGAGACTCTGTCTCTACCAAAAAAAAAAAAGAAAAAAATTAGCCAGGTGTGTTGGTAGGCACCTGTAGTCCTAGCTACTTGGGAGGCAGAGGCAAGAGGATTGCCTGAGCTCAGACGTTTGAGGCTGCAGTGAGCCTTGCCACTGCACTCCAGCCTGGGCGACAGAGTGAGACTCTGTCTCCAAAAAAATTTAAAAGCAAAACAAAACAAAAAATATTGATTCAAAGATTTCATTTCATTGTTTCTGATCTCTACTATTTCTGATGAGATTCAGTGGTTTTTAATAACAGTGTTCCTCTGTATGTGCTTTTATTTTCTAGCTGTTTAAATATATTTTCTCTTGGCCAGGCATGATGGCTCATGCTTGTAATCTCAGCATTTTGGGAGGCCAAGGTGGGAGGATTGCTTGAGGCCAGGAGCTCGAGACCAGCCTCAGAAACACAGCAAAACCTTGTCTCTACAAAAAAATTTAAAATTAGCCAGGCATGGTAGCATGTGCCTTTAGTCCCAGCTACTGGGGAGGTTGAGGCAGGAGGATTGCTTGAGCCCAAGGCCACAGTGAGCTATGATCATGCCACTGCACTCCGGCCTGGGCAAAATCTTGTCTCAAAAAAAAAAAAAATTAAAATTAAAAAAAATCTTTATTCCTGGTTTTCAGCAGTTTGAGTAGTAGGTGCATAAGTGTGATTTTTGTTTGTATTTATCCTCAGAGTTTTTTTTTGAGTGTCCAATTTCATGTGTGTTAGAACATTTGATATTTTCCCATATGCCCATGAAGTTCTGTTTATTTTTCTACTGTATTTTTTTCTTTATTCTTTAGTGTGGATAGATTCTTTTTTTTTTTTTTTTTTTTTTTTTTTGAGACGGAGTCTCGCTCTGTCGCCCAGGCTGGAGTGCAGTGGCGCCCTCTCGGCTCACTGCAAGCTCCGCCTCCCGGGTTCACGCCATTCTCCTGCCTCAGCCTCTCCGAGTAGCTGGGACTACAGGCGCCCGCCACTACGCCCGGCTAATTTTTTTGTATTTTTAGTAGAGACGGGGTTTCACCGTGGTCTCGATCTCCTGACATCGTGATCCGCCCGCCTCGGCCTCCCAAAGTGCTGGGATTACAAGCGTGAGCCACCGCGCCCGGCCTGGATAGATTCTTTTGATTTGTCTTCAAGTTTATGACTTTTTTTCATTTCCAATGTGCCATTAAATTCATTCAATAAATATTTTATTTATTGTAATTTTCAATTTTAGAATTTTCATTCGTTCTTTTTTATGACTCCCAATTCTCTGCTGAGATTCCCTATTTTGTCACTCATTATGACCGTATTTTCCTTTAGTTCTTTGAACATATTATCATATTTTAGTGTTTGTCTGCTAATATTTAGGTTACATCTGGATTAGTTTCTATTGCCTAAATTTTTCTTGACAATGGGTCACATTTTTCTGTTTTTTTTTTCCTATAGTTAGTAATTTTTTATTTGCTATTGTGTGTCAATTCTCTAAGTGTGTCAATGACATGCTTTAGAAACTATGGAGTCTGTTATTTACCCGTGAAGAACATTAATTTTTGGTCTAGCATACACTTCAGTCACTAGCTGATCCCCTTGAACTTGTCTTGACTGTATTTTATGCTTTATTATGGCAAATCTGTGAAAAACCCAGACCCTCTAACTTCATAGCACTCAATCTCCAAACTCAGATTTATTTCAGGGCTTGGCTTTAGTTAGCTAGTTTGTTTTTAGGGCAGATATGTAATAGGCTATACTCTAGGGTGTAGTCCTTACTCCTAAAGCACAGCTTCTGTGATGTCTCAGTTTGATGCCTGAGATATCAACAAGATGTTAATGGCATCTCTCCATTCTGGCTGGTCGGGATCTCCAATATCCCCAGGGCTTCTTTATCTCTTATATTCTGTTCAATTCATAACTCCTTATCAGCCTCTCTGGTAATCCTACACAGTCTTACCTTGTGTCGTGCAGCCAAACCCTCATCTAAGACCCCATGGGTGACCAAAACCTATAACTGTAGGGCCCCTTCCCTGCACATCTCTCTCTTCTTCACAATGCCTTGCCCTTCAGATTCCAGTTGCTTCAGCTACCCCAAACTCTGAATCCTTGACTCCCCAGCTCAGCAAGGGGTCATCTCCTAGTAGGCCATCTATAGGCACAAATCTCTGTCTTTCTGTGGTCAACTTTCATTCCTCCTCCATGTCCTCTGCTATCCTGGATGGGCCAAGTTCACAAATTAGGTCATAAATCACCTGTACATACCAAATTATCATGGAGGTAAGCTCCTTGCTGATCAGAGTACTTCTTACTCCCATACATTCCCCTAATTTTGCTTCTCAACTGTCCATTTGCTCAACTCCCTGCTCATTCCTTTCTTCTTCAACACATGGTTTTCCTCACCTTACTTTCTTTCCTGGGATATTAAAATAGGATAAAATATGTCATTACTGTATTTTAAAAATTATTATTTTTTAAATTTCTTGTTTCTTGGGCCATATGAATATGTATCTCTATATCTCTGTGTAGATCAGTTTGTACATACATGAGCACATGGCGGGTGTTCCTGCATATGCTGGTAAGAGTGTATGTGGCATATTTTCCATAGAATGAAGTTGGAAGAATAAGGCTGGAGGATATTCAGTGGGAGAGAACTAACTTTGCTAAGCATTGACTCTGAGTCCAGGCGTAAAATATACTCTTTACGTAGAAATCTGATTTAATCCTCATTATTCCCCTATGAAGTTAGGATTCTTACTTTCATTTTTCAGAAAGAAAACTGAGGCTTAATGAGGCAAAGGTAACATGTCCAAGACCACACAGCTGGTAAGCAACAGAGCAAGGATTCAGACTGTGAACTCAAAATATCTGAGACAGGTCTCAGTTAATTTAGAAAGTTTATTTTGTCAAGATTAAGAATGCACCCATGTCATAGCCTCAGGAGGTCCTGACAACTTGTGCCCAAAATGGTCAGATACAGCTGGCTTTTATACATTTTAGGGAGACATAATTCATCAATCAATACCTGTAAGACGTACATTGGTTCCATCTGGAAGGGTAGAACAACTTGAAGGAGGGGCTTCCAGGTCATAGGTAGATTTAAACACTTTCTGATTGGCAATTGGTTGAAAGAGTTATTATCAGTAGAAAGGACTGTCTGGATTACAAGAAGGGGTTGTGGAGACCTAGATTTTATCATGCAGATCAAGCCTCCAAATAGCAGGCTTTAGACAGAATGGACTGTAAATGTTTCTTATCAGACTTAAGATCTGTGTTGATGTTAATGCTGAGGGGTATAATGAGGCATGTCCAACCCTCACTTCCATCATGGCATGACCAAGATTTTTATGTAATTCTGGAATGCCCTTGGCTGAGAGGAGTGATCCATTCAGATAGTTGGGGGAGCCTTAGAATTGTATACATATTTTTTACAAAACCAACATCTCTCCAGCTCAAATCAGAACTTTTTCCACTCTATAATAGTCTCTCCCCAGAAAGAGTCAGTTAAGAAATGTGATCAAAATGTACGTAGTTCCCTGACTCACGAAGTTGGAATTTTAAACTCTGTAAAATATTTGAAGATATTTATTCTGAGCCAAATATGAGTGACTATGGCCGGAGGCACAGTCTCAAGAGGTCCTAAGAACATGTGCCCAATATTGTCAGGCTACAGTTTGGCTTCGTACATTTTAGGAGGACTTAAGATATTAATCAATACATATAAGGTGTATATTGGTTTGATCCAGAAAGGCAGGACAACATAAAGTTGGGGAGGGGTTTCAGGTCATAGGTGGATAAAGATTTTCTTTTCTTTTTTTTTTTTTTTTTTTTTTGAGACAGAGTCTCTCTCTGTTCCCCAGGCTGGAGTGCAGTAGCATGATCTACAGCCTCTGCCTCCTGGGTTTAAGTGATTCTCTGCTTCAGCCTCCCAAGTTGCTAGGACTACAAGTGCACACCACCACACCCGGCTAATTTTTGTATTTTTTTTGTAGAGACAGGGTTTTGCCATGTTGGCTGAGCTGGTCTCGATCTCCTGGCCTCAAGTGATCCACCTGCCTTGGCCTCTCAAGATGCTGGGATTACAGGCATGAGCCACCATACCCAGCCTAGATTAAGATTTTCTGATTGAAAGAGTTAAGTTATTATTTAAAGACCTGGAATCAATAGAAAGGAGTGCCTGGGTTAAGATAAGGGGTTGTGCAGACCAACATTCTTATTATGTAGATGAAGCTTCCAGGCAGCAGGCTTCAGAGAGAATAGATTGTAATTTTTTTTTACCAGGCTTAAAAAGATACTGACACTTAGTTAATTCTCTCCTGGATCAGGGAAAGATCTGGAAAGGAAAGAGGATTCTCTACAGGATGTAGATTTTCCCCACCAGAGACAGCTTTGCAGGACCATTTCAAAATTCATAATGGATATATATTTGGGGTAAAATACATTGATTTCTTTCAGGACCTGCTGTCACATGATGTATCTTATTGCTAAAATAGTCTGTTCTAACAGTTTTTTTTTTTTTTTTTTTTTTTTTTTGAGATGGAGTTCACTCCTGTTGCCCAGGCTGGAGTGCAATGACATGATCTCAGCTCACCACAACCTTCACCTCCCAGGTTCAAGCAATTCTCCTGCCTCAGCCTCCCAAGTATCTGGGATTACAGGCATGCACCACCACACCCGGCTAATTTTGTATTTTTAGTAGAGACGGGGATTTCTCCATGTTGGTCGGGCTGGTCTCGAACTCCTGACCTCAGGTGATCCACCCAAAGTGCTGGGATTACAGGTGTGAGACACCTTACATGGCCTGTTCTATCAGTTTTAAGATCTCTGTTTTAATGTTAATGCTGGTGATTGTGCTTGAATTCCAAAGGGAGGAGGGTATAATGAGGTATGTTCAACTCCCCCTTCCCGTAATGGCTGAACTGGTTTTTCAGGTTAATTTTGGAATGACCTTGGCTGAGAGGAGGGGTCCATTCCTTTGTTTAGGGGGTTTGGAACTTTATTTTTGGTTTACAGAATGAAGGACAGGAGATACATAGGGAAGTAGACTCATGGTCTGGCATTGTCTTATTGGAATTGCTGGATCTTAGGGGTCTTTTATGATAACCTCCTACCTGAAACCTGAGTGATCTGGGAGGCTTTGTGATCAGGCACTGGTGAATGATAAGGGTGGGAGAATTTAGTTGAGAGGATCAGAGATTTGAGTAATTAAGAAGCGCAGAAAGGGAATCATAGGACACACAAGGAAATGGGCCCAAGGTCTAGGAGAAAAAGGGATTGAGGATGAAGTCAGGAGGAAGAACAGAACCCTCGCATGACAAAAGGGCTATTTGTGCACTGAAATTTACAGGAATTGCCAGCGGTAGGATTAATGCAGCAGACGGAGGGACTTCCCAAAAGAGACTGGGTTCACTGGGTGCAACCAGCCTGCCCTTGGCTCCACAGGGGCTGCCAACGTGAACTATAATCAGGATGAAACAAGCAGTCAGGCTGGAAACGTTAGCATGTTAGGAAAGTATATTGAAATGGACATGATGTTTTGACAAGCATAAAAAGAAGGGAATCAGTTTGAAAAAGAGAAGAAAGTAAAAGGAAGTAAGAATCTCTCTGAGATTCTGCCACTCTGGCCAAGGAAGTAAGACTGGGGTTGGGGTGGGGTCCAGATGCATGATCCCTAGAAAGCTGTACTTTCTAATGAGGACTGATGAATTCCTAGGCTTTCCCCAAACTGGATTAAATGTAAATACTCCTTGCTTTGGAAAGGCAGCCTGCCTTCTTTACTTTTTTATATTTTAAAATATAAATGATTGCTTAAGTTTCACAAAATTCAAAAGGGGCAGAAGAGTATACAGGGAAAAGTTGCTCTCTCTTCTCTGTCTGATCTTCAGTTCCCTTTCCCAAAGGCAGCTGCTATTACCAGGCTTTTATGGATCTTTTCAAATGTAGCCTCAGCATTTAAAAACATCTATGAATATGGCCTGGCGTGGTGGCTTATGTCTGTAATCCCAGCACATTGGGAGTCTAAGGAGGGAGGATCACCTCATGCTGGGAGGTTGAGACTAGCCTGAGCAATATACAGAGACCTCATCTCCAAAGAAAATTAAAAAATTAGCCAGGCATGGTGGTGTGTGCCTATAGCCAGGCGGAGGTGGGAGGATCCCTTGAGCCCAGGAGTTTGAGGCTGCAGTGAGCTATGATCTTGCCACTCCACTACAGCCTGGATGACAGAACGAGACCCTGTCTTGTAAAAAAAAAATTTTAAGCTGTCTATATTTATACTTTCACACAAATGATAGCTCTTTTGCACATTGCTTTTTAAAACCTTTTAACTTTTTAAATGTATTTTTGAAATTATTCCTTATCAGTACATAAAGAGCTGTCTTATTACTTTTTAACAGCCACATAATTTTCCATCTTAGAAATGTATCATAATTTAGGTAGCCTCCTGTTAATGGAAATTTAGGTTAATTTACAATCTTTTGCTATTACAGACTGCTTTAGTAAATATCCTTGAACATACATCACGTCGTGTGTGAGAGAAAGAGGGAGACAGAGAGGCAGAGAGATGCAGAAGGAGAGAATGAGAGAGAGAAGACGTGAAGAGGCAGAGTCAATGGCACGAGTGTTTTGAGATGTGGAGAATGTTTGCCCCCTTCTTTAAATGTGCGCTGGCTGCTCATGTGCTGACTAGGTGGGGCTGGCCTGTGGACTCCCTGACTGATGGGAGGAAACTGTCAGAGATACCAAGATATATGCTGTTTGTCTCAGTTCTTGCGACAACACGGTGAGGCATGGAAGTGAGTAATTCCTGTATTTTATCCCAGAGTGTTAAGATCAGAAGGGGCTAGAAATTCCAAAGTAACACAGTGACTTCTGATCAGTCTCTTGGATACTCTAATACTGGAAAAGGCAGCCTCTCTGGATAACAGATACAGATATTTGGTCTCTAGAAGTAAGTCATTTAAAAAAATCTTTATTGTATTTATTTATTTTGGTAGAGATGAGGTCTTGCTATGTTGTCCAGACTGGTCTTGAATTCCTGACCTCAAGCAATCCACTTTGGGTCAGCTTCCCAAAGTGCTAAGATTACCGGCTTGAGCCACCGTGCCCAGCCTAGAAGGAAGTTGTGCTCATGACAAATACATAAACCGCCTTTCTGGTCCACACTGGTCTTTAGGATGGGCCCAGGATCCTCTGCTAGGTCCAGCCCAGCCTAAGCATAGCTGAGAAAGCACCGGGTCTCCCATCCCACTAGGTTCTGTGAGGACCTGGGGCCCTGCAAGCACCCAGCTGGGCCATCCGCAAACACAGGGTTCCCAGATTCTAGAAAAATTAGGTGTTTTCTCGATGCTCACACACCCACATCCAAACACAATAGCACTTGTGTTTTCAAAGACAGG
Organism: Symphalangus syndactylus; assembly: GCF_028878055.3. NCBI lineage: Eukaryota > Metazoa > Chordata > Mammalia > Primates > Hylobatidae > Symphalangus > Symphalangus syndactylus. The sequence continues at coordinate 120,613,707 of NC_072432.2, read as the reverse complement.
GCCTTGGTAATCCTGTCCTCCCACCCAGATCTGCCCTCTGCGCTGTGGGGAGGTTATGAGATATGAGTGGGTCACAGCTCAGTGCATTCCCAGCATTGCGTTGGGTCACTGGCCTAGCTTAGAACCGGCTCAGGATAATCATGCTTTTCATCAGCCACTCCTGTTTCCCTTCCTCATTCCTCTTCCTTGTGAACTTCCACCCCCAGCCTGGCGTAAAGCCCTTTCGCTCTCAGCATTCCAGGTTCTCAGGAAACAAAAGTAATTCCCACTGTCTCCACAAGCCCGCCCTTCCGTCGGAACTGGGGGTCCTTAGGCCCTGGACCCAGAGAGTGGTTCCATTTCCTGTGGACACTTCCGGAACTGGTTTATCAAATCTCACTTCTTGGGATGCTTTTGGGCTGCCTGGACACACACACTCCTCCCAGACTCCGCTTTGGATTTTCAGGCCTGTTCTGATTGACTTGCTGTGGTCACTAACATTTTCAGGATATTTCCCGTGGAATTCCAGGTTCTAAAAGGAGGTGACTTGGGGGCTGCTACAGAGAGCCTCTTTAAACACAGAGCTCCCCAGCCCCTTCTTATAAAATACTGTGAAATATATCATACTTTTAGAAAAGAACAAAAACATACGCATGTATGTACAGTTGAAAAATAATTATAAAGCCAATACCTGTGTAACCTTCACCCAGGTCAAGAAATAAAATATTGTCAGAACCCTAAAAGCCCCCTGTGTGGCCCTCCCTAATCTACTTTAGATGTTTAAAGTTGCAGCTAAGAGCTCCCTTCCTAAGCAAGTCTGAAAAATGCTGGGTTAAGGGATTCCTTCCTGAATGCCCCTATAGCCATATTCACTATTGAATCTTGTACGTTCCTGTTTTCTCTCCAGGTCTCAGAGGCTCTGAAACTTTGCTCTCTCCCTACCCCTGACCTCTGCCTCCCAGGCTCAAGCAATCCTCTCACCTCAGCCTCCCGAATAGCTGGGACTATAGGCACGTGCCACCATGCCTAGCTAACTTTTTTATTGTTTGTAGAGACAGAATCTCACTATGTTGCCCAGGCTGGTCTTGAACTCCTGCACTCAAGTGATCCTCCTACCTCAGCCTCCCAAAGTACTGGGATTACAGGTGTGAATCACTGCACCTGGCAGTCTTTTTTTTGCCAATATCAAGGACTTCCAGTTTTTTTCTTTGTATTTGTCTGTTGCTTTCTATTCACTTTCCCCCTCCTTCCCCATCATAAGTCATCACTGACCATCTATCATGAACACAACAAGTCATTCCCTCCTGAAGATGGAAATAATTGTAGAGTACAAACCATACACAGGCCACTAATTACAGGGACAGACTGGTTACAGGATCCTGTTCTGTTTATCATTTTTCATTGTACTCGAAATACAGGAGACATTTAATAAATATTTTTGAATAGTTGAAAGTTTCTTGGAATAGCTCCTACTATTCTGGTCCAGAATGTTCTTCCTCTTGGTTACTAAAGAAGCCATCAGATTCCTAGTTCTTCCTTGATTTTCATTTTCTTTTTTGAGGTGGAGTTTCACTCTTGTCACTCAGGCTAGAGTGCAGTGGTGCGATCTCAGCTCACTGCAACCTCTGCCTCCCGGGTTCAAGCAATTCTCCCACCTCAGCCTCCCGAGTAGCTGGGATTACAGGTGCCTGCCACCACACCCAGCTAATTTTTGTATTTTTAGTAGAAACGGGTTTCGCCATGTTAGCCAGGCTGGTCTCGAACTCCTGACCTCAGGAGATCCACCTGCCTTGGCCTCCCAAAGTGCTGGGATTACAGGCGTTGGCCACCATGGCTGGCCTGCTTTTTTTTTTTTTTTTTTTTTCTAAGTTAAGCATCCTCTGCCTCTCTTGGGCCAGACACCAGAGAGTCAGTCCCTCTGTACCTTTTACCATTTACGTTTCTTTATTGAAATTTATAAGACCTCCAGTTCAGTGTTGAGTAAGTGATAAATGCAGGCAGACTTTTGTCTTGTTCTTGATTCTAAAGACAATGCATTCTCTTCCTGCCTTCCTTCCTCCCTTTTTCTCTCTGCCTTTCTCTCTGTCTTTCTCACTCTCATTTTCTCTCTGTCTCTCCTACCTCTCTCTTTTATTCTCCATTTTTATCATTCCCTCTACCCAGGGTCTTTTATTAATGAATATCCTGCAAGACTGAGGAAGGAGACTGGTTAGAGCAGGGAAAGTGTGGCTGTATTCAGAAACTCTAATATTGGCATCAGGCTCTGTGTCTCTACTTTCTTATGGTGGCTTCTTTCTGAGGTAGGGTCTTCTCTCCTATTCAGACAAATGGCCACAACAACTCTAGGCTTTCAGTCTTCTAAATTAGCAACCCAGAGAAGAGAAAGTGCCTCTTTTCTAATACTTCCAGCAAAATTCTGGGAGTGGACACTCTTTGGCGAATTGGTTCAGCCTGGGTAACAAGCCTGTTCCTGCAATCAAGGTGGTATTATCATTGGTCAGACCTGAGTCACCTGCCCACCCCTGGGGGAAAGTGGTTGCTGAGATCAGCCCCATTTGAACCATATGAAGTTATTAAAGGTGTTTATCCAAAAGAAAATAGTACTGTTGTTCACACGGGCCTGTCGAAGGGTGGGTGGGGAGAGGGAGAGCCTCAGGAAGAACAGCTGATGGATGCTGCCCTGAATACCTAGGTGATGGGTTGATCTGTTCAGCAAACAACCGTGGCACACGTTTACCTATGTAACAAACCTGCACATCCTGCACATGTACCCTGAACCTAAAATAAAAGTTGAAGATAAACAGAAAATAGGGGTGCTGTTACCTGAAGAAGAGGGTGTGGATACTCGTAAACTAACACAACAGCTACCTGCTATAGGCAGCATCTGAGCTGGGTTTGCAGCATGGACAGGATTTAAGCCCAGAGCAATAAAGAACAAGGGAGAAATAAAAGGTACATGCAGAAGCCAGGGAGGTGCGGTGTAGATGGTTGAACCAGCAGCCTGGACCCCCAGGAGGCCCCATGATAGTGAACAGAGAAGCCTTGTGTCCTCCTTGTTTCTTACTAAAATACTTCTTTGTAGTATTATTATTTTTTGTCTTTAAAGTTTACATATATATACATATATATGTATGTATGTATTTTTTTTTTTTAAGAGACAGAGTCTCATTCTGTTGCTCAGGCTGGAGTGCAGTGGCACAATTATAGCTCACTGCAGCCTCGACCTCCCAGGCTCAAATGGTCCTCCCACTTCAGCCTCCTAAGTAGCTGGGGCTACTACAGGTGTGCGCCACCACACCTGGCTAATTTTTTCCTTTTTTGTAGAGAAGGGGTCTCCCTATGTTTCCCTGGCTAGTCTCTAACTCCTGGGGTCAAGGAATCTTGCCACCTCAGCCTCTCAAAGTGCTGGGGTTACAGGCATGAGCCACCACGCCCAGCAACAATAATTTCTTAACATAATCTAATATAAAACCTGCATTCAAATTTCTATGATTTTCTCAAAAAAGCTTTTATTTATAAGTTGGTTTGTTTAATTAAGATTCAAACACAATCTGCACATTGCATTTTGTTGAGGTATCTCTTAAGTCCTCCTTTTTCAATAAACTTTTATTTGAGGATTAACTTTAAGCCTCTTTTAATCTTTAACATCCTCTGTACTCATTTCGCCCCCACCTCATGTGTTTATTTGTCAGAGAAACTGGATTTTACTGGGTTTGACTGGGCAGCACCTCCTCAGTCATAAAAATTGTGTTGTTTAACATGTGTCTTTCTTTGGAGCTCTTGCCTCTAAACAAGATAGGTCTAGAGGCTTGATTACACTTAGGGTAATTTTCTTTTGTTTTTTTTCTTTTTTTGACAAGTCAACTTCATAGGTGGTGTTGTGTACTTTCCACTGCATCATAACAGGGGGCATGTCATGTCTGGTTCTCTTAAATGGAATACTTCCACTGCTTCAGCTTTCTGAAAGATGTGGGCATTTTGGGTACATACTATTTATTAGATCTAAAAGTTCCCTTTTATTCCTAGTTCGATAAGACTTTTCAAAAACTGTAAATGGATGCTTAATTTACTAAATGCCCATTCTGCATCTATTTAGGTATTTTCTTTTCTGCTTTGGGTTACAGGATTTTCTGTTCTCTAAATTAAGTTAAAGGATGAGCTCTATTTTTTCAGTTCTCAGGAAGAGTTTGTGTTGGATTGGAATTTTGACTTCTTTGAGTGTTTTGGTAGGATTTGCTTGTAGGTCTTTCTATGTGGGCCTGGTGCTTTCCTTGTGGGAATATTTAAAACGACTGATTCAATTTCTTGAATGGTTTCAGACCTATTCAGGTTTTCTACTTCTTAAGTCAGTTTTGGTGAGTTATGCTTTCCTATGAATTTGTTTGTTTCATCTAAGTTTTCAAAATTATTGGTGTCAAATTTTCATAATATTTCCTTTTAATGTCACCTTTTCCATTGCTAATATTCTGTACTTATGCCTTTTTTCATTTTCTTGATCAATATTGCATAGGGTTTGTTGTTGTTACCTGAAGAAGAAGGTGTGGAACTTTTGGCTTTCCTGGTCCTCTCCATTCTAAACTTTCTTTTTTCCATTTCACTGATTTCTACCCTTTATTATTTCCTTTCTACTTTCTTTGTGTGTGTTCTGGTACACTTCTTTAAACTTTTTTTTTACACTAATTAAAATTTTTTTTAGAGAAGTGTCTCACTACGTTGCCCAGGCTGGAGTGTAGTGACTATTCACAGATGCCATCAGAACTCACTGCAGCCTCAAATTCCTGGGCTCAAGCAGATCCTCCTGCTTCAGCCTCTTGAGTAGCTGGGACTATAAGTGACATTGCATCCGGCCAAACTTCTTAAGTTGAACACTGAATTCATTTAATTCATTTATTTTAGCTTTTCTTCTTTTCCTTTTACTTTTTTTTCGACACAGCCTTGCTCTGTTGCCCAGGCTGGAGTGCAGTGGCACAATCATAGCTCACTGTAACCTTGAACTCCTCCCTCAGCCTCCCAAGTAGCTGGGACTATAGGTATGTACCACAATGCCTAGCTAATTATTATTATTTTTTGTAGAGATGGGATCTCCCTATGTTACCCAGGCTGGTCTAGAACTCTGGCCTCAAGTGATCCTCCTGCCTTAGGCTTCCAGAGTGCTGGGATTACAGGCATGGGCCACAGCACCCAGACTTCTGTTTCTAATATAGATGTTCAAGGCTATTAATTTTTTTCTCCAGTTGCTGCCTCAGCCACATTCCTCTACTTATTTTCATTATAAAATAGTTTGAAAATGTTTTCTATATTTACTTAAACTAAATTTTATTGCGTCTTTTTTGGCTCATGAGCATTTGGAAGTGAATTTCTATTTTTATGACTTTTTTTAAAGTTGAGTTTTACTTTATACTTAATGAAATGCACAGATCATGTGTGTTGTTTGATATGTTTTACCAAATGTAGATACCTGTCTAAATCACCCATCTATTAACACAGAGACCATTTTCATGACAGCAAAAACATATGTTTTTTTCTAAAACATATGGAAGGGCTCTTGCTCTTCCCTGCACAATGTGAGGCAAGGACTATTTTTATTTTTAGCATCACAGAGTAGCTTTGCCTTTTATAAAATTTAACATAAATGGAATCATACTATATGATTCTCTTTGTGTCTAGCTTCTTTTCTTCATTACATAGTTTTTGAGTTTTTTTCATTTCATTCCTTATATTTTATTGTCATTCTCCTACTTCCTGTTTTTCTTCTTCTTCCTTCTCTTCCTTGTTCTCCTCCTCCTCTTTCTTCATAGTGTCACATTTCATGAAAATACCACAATTTACTTACTCATTCTGCTGTTGATGGATATATGGGCTGTTTCCAGTTTGGGGCAAATATGAGTAAAGTTGGTATGAGTGTTTTTGTACAAGTGTTTTTGTAGACTATGTTTTTCTTTCTCTTGGGCAAATACCTAGGAGTGGAAATGCTGTGTCATCTGGTAGATGGGTGTTTACCTTCATAAGAAGCCAAACGGTTTTCCAAAGAGATTCTACCTTTTCATACTCCTACCAGGAAAATCCTAATATTTGACATTTTATGTCTTTTTAAGTTTAATTATTCTACTGAGTAAAATATTATATTCTAGTTGTTTTTAAATTAGTTTTATGATTTTATAATGTATAGTTTATATACAAAAAAGGCACACATATTATTGGGCATAATTTGGCAAGTCTTGACAAATGCACACACCTGTGTGTGTAACCACCACTCCTAATCAAGATATAGAACATTTCTCTTACCTCAGAAGATTTCCTTATGCTTCTTTACAGTCAATTACACCCACTTCTGCCCCAGGTTACAATCTCATTTCTACCACTCTATATTGGTTTTGCCTGTTCTAGAATTTTACATAAATGGAATTACACATGATGTACCCTTTTTTTGTATGGCTTCTCTCAGTCAACACATATTTTTTTGAGATTCATCCATATTTTTGTGTCTAATGTTACTTATTCCTTTTGACTGTGGGTGTGCCGCAACTTGTTTATCCATTCTCCTGATGATCGACTTTGTTTTTTGTGGTTTTTTGGTTTTTTTTTTAGTTTCTGGCTAATTATAAACAAATCTATGAATATTCTTGTACAATAATTTTTTGGATCTATGTTTTTATTTCTCTTGGGTAAATTCCTAGGAGTAGAATGGCTAGACTATATGAGAGGTGTTTGTTTAACTTTTTAAGAAATGACCAAACTGTTTTTCAAAGTAGTTATCTATCAATACCTGTGAAAAGAAGGGAAGAGGAAAACTAAAGAAAAAAACAAAGTGGTTACATAACTTTACATTCTCCATAACAGCGTAAAAGAGTTTCAGTTGCTTTACATCCTTGCCAACACTTAGTATGGTTTTCTTAATTTTAACTATTCTGAGTGTAGTGGTTTTAATTTGCATTTCCTTGATCTCTTGATAGTTGTTAATGTTGACCATCTTTACACATGCTACATATTCTTCTGTGAAGTATCTGTTTAAACATTTCACCTGTTTTTGGGGACTATCTTCTTATTACTGAGATGCAAGAGATATTTACATATTCTATTTATAAATTATTTGTCAAATATTTTCTCCTAATGTGTAACATACCTTATCATTCACTTAAATAGACCTATTAATAAGCAGATTTTAATTTTGATAAAATCCAGCTTATCAATTTTTTATGGTTAATGCTTTTCTTGTTTTAGCTAAGAAATCTTTGTCATTCCAAGTTCAGGATAGTATTTTCCTTTATCTAGAGGCTCTGTAGTTTTAGCTTTTATATTTAGGTCTTGATCCATCTTAAATTAATTTTTGTGTATATGATGAGGTAAATATCAAGATACATTTTTTTCCCATATGGATATCCAATTGTTCCAGCCCCATTTTTAAAGAATTTTTTCCCCATTCATTTCTTCTGGTGCCTTTGTAAAAATGCAATTGACTATTTATTATTAAATTCATCTCTGACTGTTCTATTCCATTTGACTATCTACCTGTCTTTACATCAATACCACACTGTCTTGATTATAATATCTTTATAGTAACCAGCAATGTAAGTCCTCCAAATTGGTTCTTTTTTTTCAAGGTATTTTTGTTTTATTTTGCATTACTATTTTATGTCCTTTGCATTTTCATGTACATTTTATCGTCAGCTTCTCAATTTCTACCAAAAAACCAAAAATCAAAACAACACATGATGGAATTTTGTGTGGGATTACATTGACTATAGATCAATCTGGGTACAGAGATATATCATCCATGAACATGGTATATATCTCCATTTAGTCTGGCTTTTAAAAATTTCTTTCAGCAATGCTTTTTAACTTTATATGTAGAGATTTGTTTATTTTTTTAAGACAGAATCTCAGCCTGTTGCCCAGGCTGGAGTGAAGTGGCATGATTTTGGCTTACTGCAGCCTTGACATTTTGGGCTCAAGCAATCCTCTTGTCTCAGCCTCCAGAGTAGCTGGGGCTACAGGTGCGTGCCACCACACCTGGCTATTTTTTTTTTTTTTTTTAAGAGATGAAGTCTCGCTATGTTGCCCAGGCAGGTTGTAAACTCCTGGCCTCGAGTGAGCCTCCTGCCTCAGCTTTCCAAAATGTTGGGATTATGCGAGTGAGCCACTGCACCCAGTCCATATGTAGAGATATTAAACAAATTTTGTCAAATTTGTTACCAAGTATTTTACGTTCTTTGCTGATCATGTAAGTGACAGTTCTTGAATTTCATTTTTAAATTTTTTTGTAGCTAGTATATGAGATACAATTAACTTTTATATATTGACCTTGTAGGCTTTTATCAAAGTTTATATTTTATTAAAAGTGAGTTTTTTTGTAACTTCCTTAGGAATTTATTTATTTGTAAGTAGAGATTATTTTGCTTCTTCTTTTCCAGTTTTTGTAAGTTATCTTTACTTTACTTGTCTTATTTCACAGGATAGGGCCTCCAGTATAATGTTGGCTGTAAGTGGTAAGAGTCAATACTCCTGCCTTGTTCTTGATTTTGGAGAGAAAGCATTTGGTCTTTCACCTTTAAGTGTGATGTTAGTTAAAGGATTTTCTTAAAAGGGTTTTGTCTAAGTTTAAAGTTTCCTTTGATTCCTAGTCTGCTGAGAGTTTTAATTATAAAATGTTAAATTTTAACAATTATTTTTTCTGCAGTTATTGAGATGATAAAATTATTTTTCTCCTTAATTCTGTACATATGACAAACTATACAAACTATGACAAACTATATTGATTGATAATTTGCCCTTCTTGTATTAAACTTTAAGGTTAAAGTTTAGGTCATTGATTTGAGAACTTTCTTGTTTTCTAATACAAACGTTTAATGTTATAATTTTCCCTCCATGCACTGCTTTAGCGGTATCACACAAATTTCATATGTTATGTTTTCATTTTCGTGAAGTTCAAAATATTTTCTAATTTCACTTGTGATTTTTTATTTGACTCATGAGCAACTAGAAGTGTGTTATTTCATTTCCAGTTATTTGAAGACAGTAGATATCTTTCTGTGCTTATTTCTAATTAAATGCCAGGTGGTCATAGAACATACTTTCTGTGATTTGAATTCTTTTACATTTGTTGAGGCTTGTTTCATGGCTCACATCATGTTCTGCCTTGATAAATATTTTATCTGCCCTTGAAAAGAATGATCTTCACCCACAGCTGGTGCAGTGTTTTTCTCATATTATTAGGTCAAATTGGCCCACAGTAATGTTCTAGTCTTCTGTATCCTTACTGATTTTCTGTTTACTTATTCTATCAATTATTGAGAGAGAGATGCTGTTTTTTAGCTTTGTTACTGTAGTCTAGAATAGCTGTTACTCTAGAACTACAGTGGTTTTACTTTTAAGCTATGGATTTTCTGGTGTCTCAACTGAATGCATGGTGGTGTTTAGTAAGGCTGGTTAGACCTCCAAAATTCCCCACTGCTGTATACCCTTCAGCATCTCTAGTCAGCTCACAGATTCCCTACAGATTCGAGCTGATCAGTTACTCAAGGGGAAGTCTGTGCAGATATATCTGAGCTCCTTCTGTGCACAGCTCCCTACTGCTCAGTACCCCATCCAATTGCAGCTGCCTTGGCAGCCCCAAACTCCAGTCACTGTTTCTTCTTCCCATGAGACTATGGCTTTGTTTGGGCTCCACTTCTCTGTGTGGTAGTTTGGAAAGTGGCCCTGGACAGGAAGCTAAGGTGAATCTGGAACTAGCCTTTTCTGTAGGTAGTACAGTATGGGGCAGCTAGTTGCAACTCAATAACTATTTGTTGAATGAGTGAAGGAATTCAGTGGGATCCGCACACTGCCTGTTAAGGTTTTAAATGTGTCTACGTCTGGAGGAAGGGAAGCCTGTGAAGCTGAAATGATGACAATGATGGATGATGGGGAACAAGCAAGTCCCAAGTTGTAAACTTAGGGAACAGGTTCGTCTGGGAGTTCAGAAGGAGAAGAAACCATCACATTACAAATCTGGGTAAAATCACGTGGATATTTCCTTTCTCCCTTTCCCTATAGGGAGCTGCGTTTTATCAGAAGGCAGAGTGTTGGACGCAACAGAGTTGGGTTTGAGCAGTGGTGATTTTAATCACATCCCCCATTAGTAAAATAAAAATTTGAATCATCTTCCTAATATAGGTAAATTTATTTATTTATAAATTATTTTCATGTACCATAATTGGCTAGTGTCTCAAGGCATAATATGCGCTTAAGGTGATGCTTACCATTAAGGATAGTAAACAAATTCATTTTCAAATTCTATTCTTGGTCATCCTGGGCTTTATGGCTGGCTTCATATCATATCCGATTATGTGAAAACAAAGTGTGACCTAGGATAGATGAAACATATTGAGATGTTCTAATATTTAATAGTCTGTTCCTCACTTCAGGGGATTTCGTTGGACACCTATGTTAGAGACCTTGGGCTTAGGGGAAAGGCCTCAGGGAAGTCAGGGGGCCTGGCTGAGGTCAGCACCTGGCTTCCTTTGAGAAGCTGCCAAGTCTCCCAGCCAGAAGCACGCTCCTGCTGCCATCTCCTGCACTGCTCTCACTGGTGGTGTTAGTAACGAGGCAGCTGGAACGGGGAAACCCAGCAGCCCTCAGTGTGAAGCCTTGTCACAGCTTTGTCACTAGCTGGCTCTGGGACCTTAAGCAAGTTGATTCTGTGGATCGCAGCAATCTCAGACGCAAACATAGGTCTCATCTAATTTCCAATCCCACCTTTCTGTAAGAAGTAGCTCGGTATAGCGGCTTCTAAATATCCTGGGTTCAAAACCACTTAACATCTATGTGGCCTTGAGCGAATGAGTTAGCTTTTCTGAGCCTTGTTTTCTGATCTATAAAATGCAAACACACTTTGCTTGTGAAGATTAATTGAGATTACATACATAAATCAAAAAAACAATATTTTTCTATATCTCCTACACCTGTGGCTCTCACGTTTTATATGGGGCATGAGAATCCCTGGGAAACTGGGTGAAATACACGTTCCTTCCCCACCTCCCCACACTCCGTCCCTCCCCATTTTTCCCATCCCACCGCATCCCTGATTCTGAATCAGAGTTTCTGGAGGGGAGGCCCACAATCTGCATTTGTTTATTTATTCATTTATTTAGAGATGGAGTCTCATTGTGTCACCCAGGCTGGAGTGCAGTGGTAAAATCTCAGCTCACTGCAACCTCCACTTCCCAGGTTCAAGTAATTCTCCTGCCTCAGCTTCCCAAGTAGCTGGGATTACAGGTGCACACCACCCTGCCCAGCTAATTTTTGTATTTTTAGTAGAGACGGGGTTTCACCATGTTGGCCAGGCTGGTCTTGAACTCCTGACCTCAAGTGATCCACCTGCCTGTAATCCCAGGCCTCCCAAAGTCCTGGGATTACAGGCATGAGCCACTGCACACAGCCCAGCAATCTGCATTTTGAGGGACTCTTGCCTGCTTGCACTGCACCAGCCTGTGTATACCTCCTGCCACACCAAGCACAGAGTCTTGCACTTGGAAGTGTTCAAAAGAAAACAAAAGGGCAAGACAGAAGAAGGTAAGCAAAACAAAGGGCTTGTGCTCCAGCAGGTCAAACAATCCCCAGCCAGGCTGCTCAGCACATCACCCACAGGTCAAGGCTTCCCAGCCCAGCCTAGCCCAGCCCTACTGGAAAGTTCACTGTGGTCAGACCATGTTTTTCGGCTCTCTGCTCTCCTTTCCCGTGGCTCTGTTTTGACAGGTGTATCCAGGGCTGGCGCAACAGAAGTTGTCAGCTCAGCCCTGGCTAGAGACAAGTTGGAGGGAGGGCAGAAGGCTTGCCCAGCCCCCTGTCCTGCCTGGATTGGAGAGGTGGTGAGGTCGCCAGGGTGAAATGAGTGGGCTGGCCTGGGATATTTAGAGGCACTCAAAGGACATAAGCCAGGTCTGTGGCTTCCAGCAAGCCCCTGCTCTCCTTAGAAGGAGGCCCAGGCAGCCTGGCCTGGTGGTTCAGGTCTATAATCCCAGCACTTTGGGAGGCCGAGGCGGGTGGATCATGAGGTCAAGAGATCAAGACCATCCTGGCCAACATGGTGAAACCCCCATCTCTACTAAAAACACAAAAATTAGCTGGGCATGGTGGTGCCTGCCTGTAGTCCCAGCTACTCAAGAGGCTGAGGCAGGAGAATCGCTTGAGCCCGGGAGGCAAAGGTTGCAGTGAGCCAAGATCACGCCACTGCACTCCACCCTGGTGACAGAGCAAGACTCCATCTCAAAAAAAAAAAAAAAAGAAAGAAAGAAAATAAAGAGGCCCAAGAGTGACTTCAGGGCTTTGCAAGTCTGGTGGAGATTAAAATCACCCCAGTGGTGAAGGCTGGGCTTCTAATCTGGGGACTGAAATTCCACTGGCTGTTACCACTCAATGTGCGTTCAGACTTCATTGCCTTGGCCCTGGAAAGTTCCACAAAATAATTGAGCAGGGCAGGAGAAGGAGCACTTGGTTAGAATTGCAGGACAGAGGAACACAGCTTGTCAGGCTCAATGGAGGCAAGAGCAGTCCACTCCCTCTGTTTTCTGATGATGAAACTGAAGGTCAGAGAGGGCCAGTGCTAGGCCTAAGGTCCCACAGTGATGAAGGGCCAGCAGGGCAGAAGCACAACCTGCCCCGTTTCCATGGCCACCGAGGCACCTCCATCATGGAGCTCACCCAATCACCCACTCTGAGGCGGGTTTCATCCATTTACAAAATTTATGAATATAGGGATTCTCAGCATTTGCTTCAAGCTTTGCAGTTCTGTCTGTCCCCTTAAACCCCAGGTTCCGCTCTTTGGATTTCAGTAGTACCTAGAGCTGTCCACATACTCCAAAGGGCCACGTTAATACTAAGAGCAGTTTGATGACTTAGGACAGGGAACAGGATTGGGGCGGGAACACTTCCCAAGAAATATGTGGTAGGAGGCTTCCTGAGGACCCTCACCAATAGGAAAGTAGCCTGAGAACTGGATCTACCACTATTCCAGAGACACCAGACTGGAGTTCCAGCCCCAGATGTGCAGCAAACCCCTCGACTGCTCTCAGTCCTTGGTTTGTCCCATGAGAAGTAAAAGACTTGAGCCTCAGACCCCCCCAGGTCCCTCCCAGCTCTCACAGTTCAGGGAGTGTGAAATGAGACACGCAGGGGCTGGTGTGCTGGTTACTCACCTGCAGAGGAGCACGGAGCACACCCACTGTGGCCCAGGAGGCTCTTCACCCATATAATAAGTCCTACCGTGACAATGGCTGATGTTAACAGTGTGTTGAACATTGTCAGGTGCTGTGGACATCTCAGATGTTGGTGGGGAGGAGGGACCTCATGCTACTCACTATAGTGGAAGTGGTGAGGTCCATGTGAGGCAGCCGTGTTTGGCCCCATCCTCACTCCCCTGCCCTTTTGCTCACTTCCTCAACTAAGCACCTACCAAAAAAAAAAAAAAAAACCACAAAAAACAGGGCCCCAGGCTTGCACTAGGTCACGTTTTGCCAGTGAGTGAGGCTGCTGTGCCGACTCACAGAGGATCCGGCTGTCCTCTTCCGTAATCCGCAGACCCTGCCAAGCCAGGCCCCTTGGGGCAGGTCTGGCCTGGTCTCTGCCTCCTTTCCTGTTCTATCTCCTTGTCTTGGAGACAAAAGCCAGAAGCAGGAGGTATCACTCACATGTTCAGGCCTGCCCTGTTTTCCAATCTTGTTTTAGCCAAAGAGCTCCAGGGCCAGGCTGCAAGATGCATTGGGCTTACCATTTCCCGCTCTGTTCCTGCTCTCTCTGAGTAATTCCCTCAGACGCTCTTGGTCCCTGGCTGAACTCAGTGTTTCTAAAATGAGGTTAGACCCAACTCCACAGTGAGATTGAATTTCTGGGGGACCCTTGTCACTGGTTCTCCTTCAGAGGCCCACCTGGAGTGCAGCCCTGAAGGCATCATGCCCCCAAGTCAGGCAGAAAGGACTCAAAGACACCTCACTCCAGGAAATAGCTCTTTACTGAGTCAGTAATACTATGCAGAATGGTATTATCATACGTGGAGAGTAGAGTTACATGGCTGTGGGGTGTGCAGTGCAAACCAGTTGCACATCCAGGACAGTCAAGAAGGTGCGGAAAGGCTTTGAGCAGGGAAGGGCTGGTCTCTGGGTCCGTGTGGGAAGGAGACAACTCTATGCCCTAACCTTGCGGGTGGGCGGGGGGTGCCTGAATCTGTTTGAACATGAAGGCAAAGCAGCTTTAGACTGTAGCCAACAGGAGACCTCCACCCTGTGGGGTGATTTCCCAGCGCCCCTCTCTGCCAGTGTGTGCAGGAAGTTGGTGGGTGCCAAGGAGTAATGACAGAGGGGGCCTCTGTGGGTGTCCAGGCCCTTCCCACTCCTAGTCCAGCTGGCTGCCCATGCAAAGAGGGCTCGGGCCATTGTGGGTCCTGGTGGGACCAGGTTGGCATGCAGCTGTGATCAGGAGAGCCATGTGTGGGAGGCGAGAGCTGCCCTGTTGCAAGGGGTTGGCCCTTCTGCAGCCTGATCCTCCCCATCACTCCAGAGGAGCCCCCTTGGGGAATGGGGCAGGCCAGCCTCAGGGAGAGCAAGGGAGGCAGCTGTGCAGAGAGAACCTTCTGGCCTGCCTCTGTCTCCCATCTCCACTCAGGCCCAATGTTCCAGGGCCTGCAGAGTGCCCCCATGCAGATGAAACTCCTGCTTGAATTCCTTCTGGGCTGCTCCTGAAGGGCAGAGGCAAGGATGAATCGAGGAATTTTCTGGACACGTGAAGAAATAAATGTTGAACTTTTCAGGGGGTGCTGTGTGCAAGGCCAGAGAATGTCGGCCTTGTGGCCCCACTGTGCTGTGACAGACAGGGACAGCTCCCAGGTATGCTGTTCCCCTGCTTATGGGGAGGGTCTTGTGGTTGCCAGGTCTACTTTGCCTCTGGAGTTTTGGCAGCAACACCCCACCCGCAAATGTTTCCTTGGGGCTTTTCAACCCCGGGGAGCCCTGGGAAACTGCTGGCCAGCATGGGTGCCCAGAGACAGATGTGAGACCTTCCTCCCGAGGTAGCTGCCTCCCTGGCAGGCTCAGTCACAGGAGAGGGGGTCTTCCTCTGCCCTCTCCTCCTGCCCAGCCAGGGAAACCCAGTTGGCCCACCTGGCCAGCAGAAAAATCTGTGTGTGTGCATGGGTATATATGTGTTTGTGCGCACGGATATGTGTGCAGTGCATGTGTGTGTGTGCACATGTGTGCATGCATATGTGTGCATGTGTGAGTGCCTGCATGTGCTGCATGTGTGCATGTGCATGCATGTGTATGTGTGCATGTATGTGTGCACGTGTATGTGTGCATGCATGTGTATGTGTGCATGTGTGTATGTGTGTGTGTGCGTGCCTGTGTGTGCATGTGCACATGTGTGTGTGAGGAGGGGATGCTTTCCTATGGCACAGTCACTATGGGGGAGCCCAAAGCTGCAGGGTCAGCCCTGGGGACCCCCCTCATTGGAATCAGAGGACCACAGCTGTCGGTAGGTGAGGCTTTCTGGGGCCTGGATCTGCTCTGCGCCCCTCCGGCATTCTGTGTGACAGTGGCTCTGCCACAGCCCTCCTCAGTAGAAGCTCTAGCTTCCTGGTGGACCTGGAGGCCCTGGGAGACCAGGGGGACCCTGGATCCCTGGTTCACCCTTAGGCCCCATGGCCCCCCGCTGGCCTGGTGACCCTGTCTTCCCTGCGATTCCCGGTTTTCCCTGAGGCCCTGAGGGCCCTGGAGACCCCGGGGGCCCTTCTGGCCCTGGGGGCCCTATGTCCCCTTTTGGGCCTGGCTGTCCTCTTGGCCCTCCAGTTCCAAAGCTGCCCTTTGAGCCTTTGAGGCCTGGAAACCCTCGAGGGCCAACAGGGCCCCTTTCTCCCACAGGCCCGGCCTCTCCAGGTTGCCCCTGAGGACCCTGGGGTCCCAGGGGGCCCAAGCTGCCGGGGTCTCCTTTCGGGCCTCTGCCGCCAACAGGCCCTTTCACGCCCATATCTCCTTTGAGTCCTCTTGGTCCTGGAGGGCCGGGGGCACCTGAGGTTGGAGAGAAGATGGGAGAGGTCAGTCTCTCAGGGGCTCCCCACCTGAGGCTCACCCATGAGCAGAGCGGGCATGCCAACAGCCCGAGGGTTGAACAAGTCCAGCGGACACTCATTTCTCACGGCAAGGCTTGCTGATAGCTCCACACACACACTGAGGTTAGGGACCAAGGGGCTGGCCAGCTTCGAGAAGAGGCCAAGGTTGTCCAGGATTGCCTGTCCCGCTCTGAGGCCAGTCTGACCTCCTGACATGATCTTTGACCACTGTATTCACCCCCCCCCACCCCCATGACTTCTCAGGCATTTGGGAACAGGGTTCAAGTCAGGTGACATGGAGGAGAAAACTAAGAAAGTGGGGCATGAGAAATAGGTGTGTCCCAGTGTGAGTAAGTGGGCAGAGTGACAGCCCAGAGAAAGGTCAGTACCTCCAGGAAGCCCACCCTGATCACCCAGCCTCTTCACTGAGCTCTTAAGGCTACTACGTTGTGAGTCTTTTCATTGACACATAGAAAGAGAAGTCACCGCACAGTGAAAGCAAACACTGGGTACTATCCGATGGGCCCTGCTAGACTGGGCAGCCCTAGGAAGATGGCAGGAGCCACGGCTCACATCCCAGCCCTGGACACAGAGCCTGGAATGCAGTTAGGAAAACTCAGTATGTGCTTGAAGAGGGTGATTCACCAAGCAGCCATGGACCCTCCTGTGAGCCTGGCTCTGCGTGAGGGCCTACGGGAGTTGCCAAGATGAAGATATGGCCCTTCCTTAAGGAGCCCTGTCTAGCGCCCAGGACAGGGGTCTGATGACCTCACGTCCTTCTGGCTATGTGGGTCTGAGAGTCTCCACCCCTCATAGCTGTGCCAATCCTGAGGACACAAGGCAGAAAGTGGGCCTCTCGGGGGAAGGGATTCCGCATGCTGGGAGCTGGGAGCCCTCCACTGCCGTATCCAGTTCTGCGGCACAGGCCCCTTCATCCTGGCTGCTGCTACCTGAGCCCTCTGCTGTGCCCCTCTCTGTTTTCTTCCCAGAGTGTTTCTAAGTGGAGCAGAGTCAGTGAATACATCCTTTATTATGACCTAAACTGGAAACCAGAGCCCAGACAGAGTCAGCCCCACCAGAGCCAATAAAAACCTTCCAGTCGGTTCCCTGCCACCACCTGCCCTTGCCCACCTCCCGCCACGGGGAAATGGCCCTGCATGGCCCACGTGGCCTGCCAGCAGCAAGGCTGAGATTCCATTGTTGAGTTAACCAGGGATGAAGGGTGGCCAGCAGCAGTGGCAGCAGCCTGGCCTGAGAGAAGCCGGGAGGCAGGAGATGCCCTTGGCCTGCAGGAGCCCCTGGCAGCTCAGCAGCCAGAATGCCACGGGCCCAGGCTGGTGCCTGCGCAGGAGCCACCTCCCCACGCTGGCAGGACCTGCAGGGAACCAGCACAGCCAGAGCGTCTGTCTTCACCCTACCTCTGCTCCTGGCGCCTGGGCCAGCTGAGGTTTGGAAAAGCAGAGAGCCGTACAGAGGCGGAGAGGCCCCCCGAAGCTGTCAGCGGTGCGGCAATGCTGGCAACACTGTTCCAAAACTCAGATTTCATCCACAAAATTGCGTGCTCACTGAGCTTCCAAGGGCCCTGCAGCTCCATGACCCCTTCTCCTGCCACTCCCTCCTCCCTGTCTGGGTGGGCACTCGCCTCCTCCCTCTGTCCTGACTCCCCCCGGGCTCACTTCTCCCCCAGGGCTGGTCCCCAGCTCCCTGGTACTCCACTCTCTCCACTCTCGCCTTCTGGGTGCACAAGTTCACAATCCCCATCTCCAGCCTTGACTCAGGAAAAGCCTGAGAAGACTCGTTGGGACAAGGACGCCCCGCCCTGCTCCTACACACAGCTGGGGCCCCCTCACCTTCTTCTGGAACTCCGTTCTTTTCTATGCCACCATCTTTGGTGGACAACCTCTCCTCCCTGTTCTCTAAGAACACAGCAGCCAGCTGTGAGGATTTCTTTCTTTTTCAGAGACAGGGTCTTGCTCTATTGTGGCTGGAATGCAGTGGCACAATCATAGCTCACTGCAGCCTTGAACTCCTGGGCCCAAATGATCCTTCAACAGGCGCATGCCACCATGCCAGCTGATTTTTTTTTTTTATTTTTTGGCAGAGATGGGGTTTCACTATGTTGCCCAGGCTGGTCTCGAACTCCTGGGCTCAAGTGATTCTTCTGCCTTGGCCTCCCAAAGTTTTGGGATTGCAGGCATGAGCCATCCCACCTGGCCTATATCTGTGATTTCTAAGGGATTCTATGCCAGCAGCAAAGGAGAAAAAACTCTCCCTCCTCCCCACCAGCTCCCCCTCCAGCTCCTCTTTCCCGGGAAGCTCTGGGGAGTCTTTCCCTAGGTGTGGAGGCCCAAGTGCCCACATGTTCCTGGTGGATGTTTGTGCAGAAGCCTCAGTCATATCATTCCCTTCATTGCCCAGGAGCCGCAGCCTAGCGTGAGTGGAGGGAGGATGCAGGGAGAAGGGTTCCCTCCCTCTCTATATCCACCCCTAAGCCACAGCTGCCGTTTCTGACCCCATCTCTGAGAACCCAGATGGGGGTGGGAGGTGTCCCAGGCAGCGGCCGGGAGAAGATAGAGTGGACGATGTTATCGGGGGCCTGTCTACATCTTGTAGGCCTCCGCGTGGGCTACTGATGGGTGCCTGTGGTGCCGACAGAAGCCTCCCTTGCTGCCCGTGTCACGACTGGTGGATGGAGCTGCTCGGTGCTGGCGTGCCAGTCAGCCCTGCTCACTCTCTGCCTGCTCCATGCCTTCTTGAATCTCCCACAAGGTGGAGAAGGGAGGGACATGAGAGCAGTGACATTTGCCAACTTCGTCGAGTGTCTGCTATGTCCCAGGCAGGAGGCTGTTGCTCCATTTTACAGATGACAATGTAGGTGCAGCGGGTAGCCACGTGCTCAAGACCACAGTGCTGGCGTCAGGATTCCAATCCAGACCCGAGAGGCTCTAAGACCCAATCTCCTTCCCCCATGCTGCTACCTTGGCTCCTGTGCCACTCCCAGCACTGCCTGCAGGAGGGAGAGGCTGTAATCCTAGGCACTGCCTGGAGGAAGGAGAGGCTGCAATCCTGGGTACTGCCTGGAGGAGGAGGACCCCAGAGCCTTTTTCTAAAGAGTGCTTTGGGGTCCCCACTGAGTGAGAAGGGGACTCGGAAAGTTGCCTTCCTTAGGTGAGCAGGGCCCCACCTGCCCTCCAGGCCAGGCATGAGTCATGCCGGCAGAGGACTGACAGCAGGCGTGACCTGGTCTGGCTAAGGAGGAAGTCAACAACTGTAGTTTAGTAGTTAGTGTGGGGGCAAGGAATGTTGACAGAGGCTGACCAAGGCCCCTCCAGGCCAGGGTGCCACTGACCTTGCCAGTTACAAGGCAGGGGTGAGGGGCAGAGGAGAGAAGGGCTAGAGAAGGGCTAGTGGCTGCTCTGAGCTGAGGGAAGGCACTTCAGGCCACCAAGGAAGATGGGCAACAGTGGCCAAGGTGCGTGGGAAGGAGAGGGACCGGCACACCCTGGAGTCTGGTGGAGGGGGGCGGCCATGATTACTCAGGAAGCCACAGGCTGTAATCAGGCTTTCCAGGCTCATTAGGGTCCAGCCACAGCTGACCTCACGTCTGGGACCATGGAGTGGCTGGCTCTGTGGTCTGCGCTTGGGATAGGGAGGAGGGGGTGGGGTGAGCAGAGTGCCCAGTGTCTCGGGCATCAGCATTGCCCACCCATGGGAGGGGCAGTGCATGGCCCAGGAGGAGCCCATGGTACATCTTATGGTCAGAGGCAACTGGCCAGCTTACAAGGACAGACGAAAATAAAACAAAGGGGTGCCTCTGGAGGGACTGGCCTGGTGCCGTGGGAGGCACATTGGCGTGGACATCAGGCACCCAGGGTTTGAGACCCAGCTCTCATATTAGCAAAGCGGGTGGCTGGGGTTCAGGCTCCCCTCTGCTCCATGAGAATATTGGCCTGGCTCAGGGACTCTCAAACTTGCTTGTTGCCAACTGAGGGCTGTTAAAATCATGCCCATGGGCTTCGACTTCTGCTTACGATGGACTAGTTTATGACAGATTCAACCTCCCACGGAGAACAAACAGAGCTGTTAGAGAAAGACCAAAACATCTTTCTGGAGGCTTTGGAGGGATACCAAGGTCCAAGATCCCAGAGAAGAGAAGACTCGTTGAAGTCAGCCTGACATCTTTTCCCCTCCAGGCATTTGTGGATTTGTTATTGGTTTGTGCAAAGAGGCTTAGAAACCAACAAAAGGCTGCAGCTATTAGGCTGAGAAGCTGAGTGGAGTTTTCAGCAGCATCACAGGGCTGAGAGAACAAAAACTGGGTCAGGGCCACCAAATCCTCTTCACTGCCACCTCCACAGCTAGCTCCTTTGGCCTGAACAGCAGAATGACATGACAGTCTCTGCTTTTTCGTCCTTCACATGTAAACTCCTGAACACTTCAGCGTGGAAGTAGGATGGAGGGTGGTGCTTATAGAACACATTTGCAGATTGAATCCCTTTGTATCTTGCCCACCTTGGGCTTTTACCTTTTGTTCACACTTTCATTTATTTATTCACCGAGCAAACATTTCTTGTACTTTGCAAGAGCCAAGCACTCTGCTAGGTCCTCAATGAGTAACACAAGGAGCCTAGGTCTCCAAGCAATTTAGCATCATAATAACCCCTTATGCAGGGCGCCCTTTCATATTTTACGAGAACTTGTTCACACCCATTGTGACCACTGATCCTCACAATTACCCTATGGGATACAGGCAGGAAACGCATTAATATTTCTATCCGCAGATGAAGAAATTGAGTTCAAAGTGTGGCTGGGTGTGATGGCTCATGCTTGTAATCCCAGCACTTTCGGAGGCCGAAGGTGGGAGGATTGCTTGAGCCCAAGAGTTTGAGACCAGTCTGGGCAACAAAGTGAGACCCTGTCTCTACAAAAAAGAAAGAAAGAAAGTAGCCAAAAGCCCTGCCCCAGGTCATTTAGCTAATAAGTTATGATGGTTTTAGTCTACAATTCCCAAATGATAGTCCTAGCATGGACACAGTCTAGCACAGACACTGAAATTATCCTACAGAGTAGGAAGACATAAATATTTTATGAGAGACACAAACACTATGAAAGTACCACAGTCTTTCTGTTGAGTAAATAGGGGCTTAGAATTAATTAGAGCTGGAAGGGTTCTCAGAGATCAGCTGGTCTTACCCCTTCATTTACAGATGAATGAAGCAGAGCCCTGGAGGGATGAAGTGATTCTGCCTAAAGATCCAGAGCACATCAGAAGCCAGGCTTCTTGCCTGTGCAGTCTCAGAGTTCCAACCCTTCCATCAGGACTTGGCACCTTCCACATGGCTCCGGCCACTGCAATCCCTCCCTTTATTCCAGATAGCCGCTCAGTTCCGGCCAGGTGGAGACCTCATTGCCAGCTCCTGTGTCACAGCCTGTCTGTGCCTGTCTCTGGATGAATGAATGAGTGACCAGGTCCCCAGAGAAAGGGATGTGCACTGTGTTCCGAAATTTGCTTTCAGATGTGAGAGATTTTACATGTGGTGACTTTAACAACCAGGAGAGAGGCTGGCCAGTAGACACAATTTAAACAAATGTGCAGACGTTGAACCAAGACTCAGGTGTAGCTCAAACAGATGCCCTGTTTTGCTCTCCACGCATGACTAGGACTCCTAGTCATGGAACTCCACACATGAAAACTCCACGCATGACTAGTACAGCAGCAAGTGTAAATTTCCAAGAGTACTATTGGTTATACTTAGAACTGTTCCCCTGTCAACACTTTTGGCACCATCTCCCTCTTCCCCACTCCCTGCCCCACACCCTACAGCTTAGCAGGACCGGAGCAGAAATGTCTTGTTGGCATCTACAAACTCATGCTCTGGGCATCTCCTTTCCTGGGTGGGCACTGGATTGTGTGCATTTCAGAGCACTGGGGAGGGGTCAGGATTTTAAATCAGAGTGACCCGGTGCTTATTCCTTTAAACTCCCTCCCCCATCCTCAGATTACTTTTCTATAAATAGAGTCACCAACATCTGCCTTGTTTACCATGCAAGGGTTGTCGTGAGGCTGAAATAAAACAAAGTGTGTAAATGGGCATTGTAATCAGGAAAGCTTTAAATTGCCTTTGTTCTTAGGTTGAACTCAATGAAACCACACACTTGCCAGGGGCTGAACCATAAGAACTATTTACTAATGCCCTTCCCTGGAACACTGTGTCGTAGTGGTCATACACATACATATTTTAGGTGAAATATTGTGGGAAGATTTCCGTTACCATGTCAGGGGACAGGAAATAAATTTGATGAAAATTCGAGAGCCTTCCACCTCAGTGAAATTTCCAGAGGTCAAGTGGAATGGTTATGTGGAGACAGATATCCTTTCTAAGGTGAAGGATTAGTTGTTGCATCAGGCCCCTTCTAAAACCAAAAAGAACGCACAATGCCTAGTGGGCTGATTTGGACTTCGGAGGTAACATATTCATCATTAGAGTGTGTATTTCTACTCATTTGCCAAGTGACCTGAAAAGCTTCTTGTTTGTGTGGGGCCCAGAACAGGGGAAGGCTCTGCCACAGGTCCAGGCTGCCATGCAAGCTGCTTTGCTGCCTGGGCCATAGGACCCAGCAGATCCAGTGGTGCTTGAGGTGTCAGTGGCAAGTAGGGATATTGTGTGGAGCCCTTGGCAGGCCCCTGAAGGTGAATCACAGCACAATCCCTTAGGATTTTGAAGCAGCCCTCCCATTCTCCATAGATAACCACTCTCCTTTTGGGAAACAGCTTTTGACCTTCTACTGGGCCTTGGTGGAGACTAAACACTTAACCATGGGCGACCAAGTGACCAGTGGTCTGAGCCACCAATCATGAACTGGGTGGTAGCTGACCCACTAATCCATAAAGTTGGGTGTGCAGAGCAATACTCCATCATCAGATGGAAGTGGGATACATGTGATCTGGCCTGAGCAGGCCCTGAAGGCACACGTAAGTTACATAAAGAAGTGGCCCAAATGGCCAGGGGTCCCGCTCCTGCTACCCTGTCTTCTCTCCCCTAGCCTGCACCTGTGGCCTCATGGGGAGTTCTATATGATCAGTTGATGGAGGAAGAGAAGATTCAGACCTGGTTTACAGATGGTTCTGCAGGATATGTAGGTACCACCTGAAAGTGGACAACTGCAGCCCTGCAGCCCCTTCCTGAGACATCCCTGAAGGACAGTGGGAAAGATAAAGCCTCCCAGTGGGTAGATCTTTGGGCTGTGCACCTGATAGTTCATTTTGCTTGGAAGGAGAAATGGTCAGATGTGTGACTATGTACTGATCCACGGGCTGTGGCCAATTGTTTGACTGGATGGTCAGGGACGTGGAAGGAACATGATTGAAAAACTGGTGACAATAAAATTTAGGGAAGAGGTCTGTGGACAGGCCTTTCCAAATAGGCAAAAATACTGAAGATATTTACATCCTATGTGAATCCTCACCAAAGAGAGACCCCAGCAGGGGAGGATTTAATAATTAGGTGGATAGCATGACCTGTTCTGTGGATACTAGTCAGCCTCTTTCTCCAGCCACCACTGTCATTGCCCAATGGGCTCATGAACAAAGTGTGCATGGTGGCAGGGATGGAGGTTATCCATGGGCTAAGCAACATGGACTTCTACTCACCAAGGCTGACCCAGCTATAGCCACTGCTAATGTCCAATCTGCTGCAGCAGAAACCAACACTGAGTCTCTGACATGGCACCATTCCCCAGGGTAATCTGCCAGATACCTGGTGGCAGGTTGATTACACTGGATCATTTCCATCATGGAAAGGGCAATATTTTTACCAGAATAGACACTTGCCCTGGATATAGATTTGCCTTCCCTGTACACAATGCTTCTTTCAAAACTACCCTCCGTAGACTCACAGAATGCTTTATCCACAGTCATGCTATTCACACAGCATTGCTCCTGACTGAGGAACTCACTTCACAGCAGGCGAAGTATGGCAATGTAGCATGGAATTCACTGGTCTTACTATGTTCCCATCATCCTGAGGCAGCTGGCTTGATAAAACAGTGGAATGGCCTTTTGAAGACTCAGTTACAGCACCAGCTAGGTGGCAGTACCTTGCGGGGCTTAGGAGTGGTTCTCCAGGAGGCTGTGTATGCTCTGAATCAGCATCCAATACATAGTGGTGTTTCTCCCAAAGTCAGACTCACAGGTCCAGAAATGAAGGGGAGGTAATGGCAGTGGCACTCTTATTCTTATACTGGTGACCCACTAGAAAATTTTTGCTTCCTGTTCCTATGACCTTATGTTCTGCTGGGATAGAGGTCTAGTTCCAAAGGGAGGAATGCTGCTACCAGGAGACACAACCATGGTTCCACTGAACAGGAAGTTAAGACTGCCACCTGGCCACTTTGAGCTCCTTATACCTCTGAATCAACAAGCAAAATAGAGAGTTCCTGTGCTGGTGTGGGTGACTGATCCTGACTGCCAAGGGGAAATTGGACTGCTACTCCACGATGGAAGTAAAGAAGAGGATGTCTGGAATATAGGAGATCCCGCGGGGTGTCCCATAGTATTACCATGCCCTGTGATTAGGGTGAATGGAATATTCAACAACCCCACCGAGGTAGAAATACTACAGCCCAGACCCTTCAGGAGGGAAGGTTTATATCACCCCAGCAGGCAAAGAGCCAGGACCAGATGAGGGGCTTGCTGAAGACAAAGGGAATACAGAATGGGGAGTGGAAGAAGGTGGTGATGAATACCAGCTACAACCACGTGACCAATGACAGCAACAAGGACTGTCACGGTTATGGTATGTCCTCCTTATATTTTATTGTATTTCTCCATTCAGACATTCTGAATGTAATGAATCCTCCTTATTTCTTTAATGAATATATCTGTGCGTGTGTATAGCCAACAATTTTGTTTTCTGTCTTCTCTTATTCCCTTATTGTGTAACATAACATGTATCTACTTTATAGCATAAATATTGTTAACTTTACATTGTAGTATTTAAGTTACAGGGTATAAGCAAAAGAATAAAATTCACTCAAGGACTTTAACTCCTCTTCAGGGGAAAGTGTGTGTGTGTTTTTGGTTGAACACAGAAGAGTTGCATCAAATTAGGTGGAATTACGACCTTACTGTTGTCTTTATTCGGAGATTAAGTATGGTTTAAGGAGATGTGTACAGGTGCCAAGTTGACAAGGGGTGGGCTTGTGATGGTTAATTTTATGTGTCACCCTGACTAGATCAGATATTTGGTCAAATATAATTCTGGGGCCTTCTGTGAGGGTGCTTTAGGATAAGATTAACATTTAAATAGGTAGCCTGAGTCAAGCAGATTGCCCTCCCTCGCGTGAGCAGGCTCATCTAATCAGTTGAAGACCTGAATAGAACAAAGAGCTAAGCCTCCCCCAAGTAAGAGGGAATTCTTCCTGCCTGATGGTCTGCAAACTGGAATATCAGCTCTGTGGATTTTGGACTTGCCAGCCTTTCTAATTACGGGAGCCAATTCCTTATAATTATCTATCTATCTATTATCTATCTATCTATCTATCTATCTATCTATCTATCTATCATCTATCTCTTTATCTATCATCTATCTATCTATATCTATCTTCTATCTATCTCATCTATATCATCTCTGTTTCTATCACCTCTCTCTCTCTCTCTCTCCATTATTGATTCTGTTTCTCTGGATCGATCTATCTATCTATCTATCTATCTATCTATCTATCTATCTATCCATCTTTCTATCTGTCTATCATCTCTATACACTATTGATTCTGTTTCTCTGGGTCTATCTCTCTCTATGTATATACACTATTGATTCTATTTCTGTGGATCTCTCTCTCTCATACACTATTGATTCTGTTTCTGTCGATCTCTCTGTCTCTCTCTCTCTGTCTCCGTCTCTCTCTTTCTCTCTCTCTCTCATACATTATTGATTCTGTTTCTCTGGAGAACCCTGATAAATAGGGAAGACATGAGGGGGATGAGAGGAGAAGAGTTTTTCAGAGTGACGGCCTCCAGGGAGGGGCAGAGGGTTGGATGGTTGGGAGCATTAATGAGGGGGTGGGAAGGGAGAAAAAAAGAGAAGACAGTTGTCAAAAGACAAGATCTGCTTATTTCTCTATTATGACATGGTTAAACAAATCTAAATATAAAAGTCCAGATTTGTATAATAGGCAAAGTTAGAATCCATAATACCTTTACAAAAGAGGTTTGCAAGGAAGGATGTTCTTTTCCTTTTTTTTCTTTTCTCTCTCTTTTTTTTTTTTTTTTTTTTTTTTTTTGAGACAAGGACTTACTCTGTCTCCCAGGCTGCACTGCAGTGGTGCAATCATAGCTCACTGTGGCCTCGGACTCCTGGGCTCCACTGATCCTTCTGCCTCAGCTTCCCAAGCAGCTAGGAGTATAGGTACACACCACCATGCCTGGCTAATGCAAGGACATTTCTTAAAGCTGCCTATTGCTGTAGGCATTTGCCATAGGATTGTGTTAGCCCACCAGTACTTTGCCTAAAACAGGTACTTCTGTGTCCAGCAAGATCACCAAGCCTCAGTGGAAGCTTTGTAGCAGCCCTACCTGGACCGAGCTCTTACCTCGTAGGATGGTGACATTGCGAAGGATTTCTCCATGCTGCATGTCCACCGCCTTCATCTCCTCCACGATCATGGAGAGGTTCCGGACGTTGAGGTCCAGCCGGGCACTGAGCAGGCTGAAGCGCTCCCGGAGCAGGTCTGTGGTGCCCAGCATGATGGAGACAGACTTGTTCAGGTAGTAGAGCTCCTCGGCATGGGTGTGGAAGCCCAGCGTGCAGGAGAGCCGCACGTCATCCAGGTACTTGAGCATGCTGTGCACGTGGTTGTCGGTGGCATTGATGTTGGTGAAGATGGTGCCAATTTCAATCTCGTGAGAAGCCATGCGTCCTTCCAGAGACTCAAACCTCTCCACGGTGCGGTTCTGGGCGTAGTGGGTGTGGTACTGAAGATCATGCATGTTCTCTTCGTGGTCGTCCAGGAAGGACGAGATATTATCCAGCTGCAGCTGCAAGCCCATGACCTGGAGTACCAGGTCATGCATGCTCTCAGAGTTCTGGCTGATGCGCTGTGAGGAGGCCCCCAGGGTGGCCTGGATGTTCTTGACCGCCTCTCCAGTCTTGGTGGAGGTGGCGCGCAGGCCACTAAAGAGCCGTGTGTAGTTCTGCCAGTCGGTGACAATCTTCTGGAGGGTCAGGGTCTCCTCGTCTGTCTTCCGCTGGATCCCGTGGATCCACTCAGAAGTCTGTCCCACAGTGAAGTTGATCTGGTGCACTGCAGCCTTGACATCGTAGCACTCCTGGGTGAGGTCCTTCAGAGAGAGGTCCAGGCCAGCTGTGGTGGCCTGCCAGCCTCTCACCTGGGCCAGGAAGAGCCCCAGAGACTGGTTAACCTGGTGGATGGAGAAGGAGCAACTGCCCATCTCCTGGGAGATTTGCCTGCTGGTGGTGGAGAGCACCTCCTGGGCCTGCAAGGTCTGGTCCAGCTGCACCTCCTGGGCCAGAAGCAGCTTCTGAATTCCCTCCAGCTCCTCCTGCAGTTTTCGGATCTCTGGCCCCAGCTGCCCAGCTTCATGGCAGAAAGAGCAGTTGTTCAGGGCTTTCGGATCTTTAGGGGAAAGGGACAACAGTTTGAGTTGCTGAAGGGCCAGGGTATGACGCTTCCTCTTTAAATTAAATATTTCGGAGCATAAGGAATTGGTAAGTAGTTTCCCAAACCTGCTTCCTTCCTGAAGTCCTGTTATGAATTCCTTCTTGGAAAAGCCTTGCCACCTCTATGGAATCTCATTTTTACCAACTGTCTTGACTCTGATCTGAAATGTAGCATTTAGGACATTTTCTCCTTCTCACCACCAAATTCTCAAGAATATATCCTCATAATTTTTCTTAGGTGGCCAGGAATTTCCCATTTAAATTTTATTTAAAAATTTCTCCCAATATTTTTATACCTGTTATCTTATTCAATCCTCTTACAATAATAAATTTGCAGAGAAGGTGGCACAGGGATTTCTGACTTGTGACTCAAAAGGAACGAGGTACAGAGAAGTGGCTTGGCAAATAGCCACGTATATTGGTGCCAGACCAGAACCTTCTATTTGCGTCAGAGAAGACCCCTCTAAACCCTTCTATCATTGCTCCTTCTGTCTCATTGTCTCTTAGATTGTTCCAGGTTAAAGCAGGGGATAAAGAACATCAAGAATTGTGGCATGACCTAAGCAAATTAACAGAAGAACAGAAAACCAAAGACCGCATACTCTTACTTATAAGTGGGAGCAAGACTGAATACATGTAGACGCCGGGTGCGGTGGCTCATGCCTGTAATCCCAGCACTTTGGGAGGCAGAGACGGGCGGATCACGAGGTCAGGAGATCGAGACCATCCTGGCTAACACGGTGAAACCCCATCTCTACTAAAAATACAAAAAATTAGCCGGGCATGCTGGCGGCCGCCTGTAGTCCCAGCTACTTGGGAGGCCGAGGCAGGAGAATGGCATGAACCTGGGAGGTGGAGCTTGGAGTGAGCCGAGATCACACCACTGCACTCCAGCCTGGGTGACAGAGTGAGACTCCATCTCAAAAAAAAAAAAAAAAAAAAAAAAAAGATTGAATACATGTAGACATAAAGATGGCAACAATAGACTTCAGTGCATACTAGATGGGAGAGGAGGGAGGGGGCTATGGGCTGAAAAACCACCTATTGGGTACCTAGGCTCACTACCTGGGTGACAGGATCATTCCTACCCCTCCAAACCTCAGTGTCACGCAATATAACCAAGTAACAAACCTGCATGTGTCCCTTAGTCTATAACAACAAAAGTTAAAATTATGGAAATAGATAAATAGATGGCACATATTAAAAAAAAAAAAAGAAAAGAATTGCGGCACTGCTTAAGGCAATGACGAAGAAAGGGTTGACCTGGCAGGAGGTTTTGCAAGGTCTTGAAACTCTCATTTCAGATGCATGAGGCTATTTTGGGAATGACGATCTTTGGCTTCCTTCTCTGCCTGTAGACTCTGGCTAGATCTGTGCTCCACCCAGAATCCCCTGCTCCAGTCCTGGGAGTATCCCAGGGTAGCAGCCCTCCTCTAATGGATGGAGATCTGGCTGGGGAGGGATCAGGGAGCCGGGGATATCCCCTGTGCCTAGAAGGCTGGTGAAGGTTGCTTGGTGCTGGGGCACTGTAGTGTGGGGAGGGCACCCCTGCCGCACCCTGAAGATCACTGCATCACAGTCATCAGCCCATCTACTTACCCAGGCCCTGGAGATTTTTCTGCATTAACACAAGCTTCTTGTCATAAATAGACTGAGTCAAGGAGATGTCTTCGGAGAGAGAGTCCACTTTTCTGAAAACTGTAGGGAAAACAGATGAGAAGCTGGGGCAGGGTCTAAGCTCAAAGAAACAGCAGTCATTCCTTGAGAAGGCATCCTTATCAGCTCCTCTGCAACCAAAACTTTTCACCTTTCTCCTCTCAGGCTTCTTCATGGCGGTTAGGGAAGATACTTCTTATGGCCAGAGTTTGCCACAAGGCCCTTTAAAAACATAATACCTCACCCCCTACCCCACATTTTAGAAATAGGACCTGATCATAGAATGGAACAGGGAAAATTCAGAAAAAATATATTTTTAAAAAAATTATTCTTATTCCTACCACCCAAAGATTGCTGCCATCAATGTCTTCACGTATTTCTTCTAGTCTTGTCTACATTGATAACCATTCTTCAGCTACATAGCTATATACAGTGTTCCCCCTTTACCTGCAGGGGATACATTCCAAGACCCCCAGTGGATGCCTGAAACCTCAGTGTATGGAACCCTATATATGCTATGTGTTTTCCTATACATACATACTTAAGATAAAGTTTAATTTACAAATTAGGCCTAGTAAGAGATTAATAACAGCTAATAATAAAATAGAACTATTAGAACAATATGCTATAATAGAAGTTATGTAAATATGGTCTCTGTGTCTCTGAGAATATCTTATTGTACTGTACTCACCCTTCTTCTCGTGCTGACATGAGATGACACCATGCCTATGTGATGAGATGCAGTGAGGTGAATGACATAGGCATCGTGACTTAGTGTTGGGCTACTACTGACCTTGACCATATGTCAGAAGGGGGATCATCAAGCCATGATGTTGCCGATTGACCTAGGGTAACTGAAACCGCAGATAAGGAGGGACTACTGTACTTTCATAGGCAATAAAAGCAAAACTGGGATGTTCTGAACATCTCATCTGTTTTCTTTGATGTTGCTTTATCAGTATCATGTCATGGACATTTTTCCATCCAGGGTTAAATCACTTTAAAATCATTACTTTTGATATCTGCATGGCACTCTATATAAATAATACAGCAAGTATGTAAGAATCTCCTATTGTTTGGGACCCTTAAAGTACCTCTTCTTCTGAGCTCATAAATAAAACTTGATATATAAATATAAGTAATGCTTAATTCTAGAAATAATCCTTATATATGATGGTTATGTGTATATGATAATTCTCTTGGGATAGATTGCTTAAAGTAGAACTATGGGACCCAAGGGTATTAACATTTTTTAAGTACTTGATATAAGCTGCCAAACTGCTGCCTAGAAAAGGTTACACCACTTTATACCCCACGGGCAGCCCTGCACTCTACTAAGGGGGGCCATGTTGGCCGGTGGTTAGAGCACGTCTTGGCAGCAGCAGGACACCCGGCTTTTTCCAGTGGGTGCCTGAATGGGCCTGGTAGTGAGGGAGGGCATGGGTTGTTCTGAGGTTCAGCAAGATGTTTCCCTCAGATCCTCTTAAGGCCAAGTACAAGGGGAAAGAATTAGCACCACCAAGAGCATTGAGTAATACAGCTTCTAGTCCTAGTTTACATCACATTTGTTAGGTGACTATGGGCAAGTCAGTTACCCTTTCCTGAGCTCAATTCAATCATATGTAAAATGAAAATGTGGAGCTTGATGACTCTAAGGCTCTCATCAGCGCCAAAATTCTATGCTTTCAAGTTATTTGGAAGCTCCAGGCTCCAGTTAATATTGTACATCTCAGAGCTGTCAGTAGATTTACTTAATTAGTAACAGCAACATGTTGAGAGAGTTTGGGAATAAGCACATGCTGTTACATGAGATAAGCACTGTACAGTTTACAGTAGTTGTGATTCCATTTGAGCCTCCCTGCAATTAAGATTTCATGCATAGATGAATAAAGATACAGAGAGACTGAGTGACTTTGATTCCTATTCCTATGCTTCATTAAGTCTACTTCCAAGCCAACAGCCAAGGCTCACTCCACTCCATATAATTCATTCACCTGTTCATTTCTTTTTTTTTTTTTGTGAGACAGTCTTGCTCTGTCACCCAGGCTGGAGTGCAGTGGTGTGATCATGGCTCACTGCAGCCTCAATCTTCTGGGCTCAAGTGATCATCCCACCTCAGCCTCATAAGTAGTTGGGACTACCGGCATGTGCCATCATGCCCAGTTAATTTTCAATTTTTTTTTAATTGAAATGAGTTGGGGTCTCACTATGTCGCCCAGGCTGGCCTCAAACTCCTGAGCTCAAGTGATCCTTCCACTTTGGCCTCCCAAGGTGCTGGGGTTACAGACATGAGCCACTGCACCTGGGCTTCCTTATTTCTTCATTGTGCATCTCAGGCTTAATAATTCTATATTTTCTTTTTAAGCCATTTTTCCTTACTTTTTAGACTTGATTTTTCTTCATCCTTATAAAATTATGTTTTATGTAGACAATATGGCAAATAGTACATATATATATATGACTTATAAATAAATAGCTATATTTTGGAGGTGTGACCCTATCAATTTCTTCTTGTCCAACATTTAATTTAAAAATTTTTCAAATAAGAGAATAGAAGGACTTGTACAGTGAAGACCTATATGCCTATCGCCTGGATTCTACAAGTAGCATTTTTCTGTATTTATTTTATATTCATCCATCTCTTTCACCCATTCATCAATCCATGTAAATTTTTGGATGCATTTTAAATGAATTTTTTACTGATGGGGTGCATGGTCAAAAAAGTTTAGAGATCACTGCTCTAGACCAGGGGGGATGCAAATTATGGCCTGCAGGTGAAATCCAGCCTAATGCCTGATTTACAGGAGTTGCCACCCCTATTCAGTTACAGACTGCTTGTGGCTGCTTTTGCTCTGCGATGAGTTTGGTTGTGACAAAGATCGTATGTAACCTGAAAAGTCTAAAATATTTACTATGTAGCATTTACAGAAAAAAAAATGGCCATAATCAGCTCTAGATTATAAGCTCCATGAAGGCAGGGTCTGTGTTTTACTAAGCAGTATACTGCCCAGTATAGAATATAGTTCTCGGTCCTCAGTATGCTCTTGATTTAAAATAAAATACTTGATGAAAATGAACAGAGTTGGTTTGTAATGCCTGCTGACTGATTTTCTCAACCCTCTGGATTTTGGTCACAGTTCTGGTTGTAAAGCATTGACCAGTCTATTCACACACTCACACATACACCGTACACACACACACACACACACACACACGCACACACACTTTACAAATCTATAATCATTCTGTCATCAAATATTATTGGGCACCTGCCATTTAGGCCAAGATGGTGCCAACACTGTTCTAGGGACTTGGGATATCCAAGCTGGAGGCAAAAACAAAAAAGGAAACCCGAAGGTCTCCCATGGTTCACAAACACGCACTCCTCGCCCCGGTTCTTCTGATCCTGTCCATTGACTCTGGATCTTGGGGCAAATCCTGTCCCCTCCCCAGTTCTGTACCCTCCTGCGAGGAATGGGGCCAGCCTCCCGCTCCAGCCTGCCAGGCTGACTCATGGACGTTGTGCATGTGACAGCGTCTCACATTCTGTCATCCTCTTTGAAACTCTTCAGTGCCTACGCTCTTCTCTGGGCCTGATCCTGTGGCTCTTGGAGCTTTGATAATGGCCCCAGGTCCCTTGAGTTCTGTGAGCTGAGGCCCTAAAAGGGGTGACTAGAAATCTTGACAAGTTCTCTGACAGCAAGTTCGTGGCCTCTGACAGGCAGACCATGGCTCCTTTCCTCCTCTGGCCTGGGATTTTGGCCACTTTCTGAAAAGCCAAACCTTGCGAATTGATTTAGCAGAGACAGGTGATGAGGGCTTGGGAAGTTCTGAAACTCTTGGTCCTTAAATCTAGCTGAACACTGGAATCCCCTGAGGGGATTTATAAATGACAAAGGCCTGGGTCCTACCCAAAGATGATGATTTAATTCATCTGGAGTGAGTGGAGGGGGTACTCTGGCACTAGTATTTTTGAATGCTTTCCAAGGGATTCCAATATCTCCTGACAAGAGGGAAGAACCACGCCCCTTGATGGTGAAATGTAATTGATGCAACTCACTGTTCCCAGTGCCTGGCACACAGCAGGCGCTCGGCTTTTGTTGGATTAATTAATGCCTTCGGATTACTGGAAGACGACTTGTGTCTATGCAAATTATTAGTATGCTGGCCTCTTGCCTTCAAGCTAAGAAGGCTGGGTATTGAATATCTCCAGCCAGGGCCAGCAGGAGGCGCCTCTCCTTAGGGATGTGCTCAGGCTCAGGGTCTGCATGAGAGCAGGGGGCCCCCCTCAGAGCCTTGACTGCCTCTCCCTACTCCTGACCTTGTTTCTAAAATCTGGTAGATTGGAACAAACAAACCTACCAGAGTCTGGATTTTCAAAGTTTGAAGTTAAGAGTGGAATGGGATTACAAACATCAAATTTGTTGTAACAAGTTTACCACAATCTGTCAGCATCTGGAAGGCAGAAGTGACTTGCCTCTGGCTGTGTACTGTGACCTAGGTCAACTACTACAAACCCTAATGTGTATGAGAAGAACCAAACCTCAGATCCCTGGGTCTCACCTGCAGGACCCCCCAGATTCCTTGGTCTCAGCAGGTCTGGCTGAGGGAGACCCAGGAATTTGCATTTTAACAAATACTGGAGGTGAAATTGCTGCAGGTAGGCATCCAGCCTCACTTTTAGAAATAGTCACACAGACCATGAAAGGGGGCTTAGAAGTCACTCAGTCCAGTGATCTCAACCCTGGGTGAACAACAGAATCATCAGGAGAGTTGAAAGATACCAAATTAATTGCACGATCGGGGTGGGGCCTAGACATCGACATTCTTTAAAGCTCCAAGGTGGCTCTAACGTGGAGCTGAAACTGAGAAGCACTGACCTGGTCGTATCATCTCATTACACCAATGGGAAAGCAGGGGTCCCCAGAGGCGGGTGCCTTCCTCAAGGCCACAGATCTTGTCAGTTGTCAGTGTCTGCAGTTTGGATTAGGCATAGAGATCCCCTAGCCAGGAATATGCTGGCTCTGGGCCCTGGGATACAGATGTCAAGTGTTTGTCTTTGCAGGGGAGCTTTTGGTGCTGGATCCCTGACCAGACACCCCCCTGCAGCCCCGGGTGGACAAGCCCTGGACTCACCCAGAGAGGCCAACACGGCCACAGCCACCAGGAGTAGGGCCAGGAAGAGGTAAAGAATCCGCACTGATGTGTGCAAAGATAGGTTCTTCTGGCAGCGGCTGCAGCGGGGACCTGGCCGGCCTGTGGGGGACACAAGGAGGACAATGGCTTAGGCCAGGGGCCCAGGTTGGAGCTGAAGGGTCAGTTCCATGTTCCTGCTCTGGCCTGTCTCATCACATTCAAACCAGGCTCAGAAGGGGAGCTGTTCTCGACCCTCATTCTCTACCTGTCCTACCTCCTTTCTCTAGGTGCTGGCGCTTTCTGGAATGCAGGAACCGAGTCAGGACTTCAAAGAACAGCCCCCGGCACTACCATCATCCTCTCTCCAGGGCGTCTTCATTCAGCCCATGGGGAGGGGAAACACCTCTTCCCTCTCCATTGGTCCTACTGATGACCCACAGGATGAGCAGCCAGCCTGAGGCCCCACTGAGTGACCAACTTGTCTGGGCTTACCCAGGACCTTCTGGGTTTTAGCACTGAAAGTCTCCTGTCACAGGAGCTCCTCAGCATGGTGCCAATCATCCGGGTTTGCTAAGATTGTCTAGGTTTTAAAACTGAATGTCTGCCGGATGCAGTGGCTCATGCCTGTAATCCCAGCACTTTAGGAGGCTGAGGCAGGGGGATCACTTGAGCCCAGGAGTTTGAGGCCAGCCTGGGCAACATAGCAAGATCCCATCTCATTTTAAAAAAAGAAAATGGAAAGCCCCACACCCTGGGAATCCCCTCAGTCCCTGGCAAACCAGAATATTGGTTACCAGTCCCCAAACTTTTCAGGAAACCAGTTCTCCTGGAAACCAAACAAATTGTCATGGTCCACCAGTTGAGTTGTTGGCATGGAGGAAAGAGGGAGCCAGATGGTCCTGAATATGCAGGCAGGTGGCCAACACCCAGTGGGAAAGCAGTGATGGCCCAGCTGTGAATTCCTAAGGTGAACTCGCCTTTAGCCACACATTCTGACTACTAGGACTTTTAAAAATCCTGATGCCCAGAACACACTCCAGGCCAAATAGGAATTTCCAAGAGTTTGTCTCATGCATCCATGGGTGATTGCAATGAAGAGCCAAGGTTGAGAACAACTGCTCTAATCTACACCAAAGGCACTGAGAGGCCCCATTCCAAACAGCAGTTCAGGTGGTACGGGACACAATGAAGGGGACAGTTCCAGGCCAGCTAGGAGACAGGCCCCAGGGACAGGGTATGTAGCTCTGGGAGATGGCAGAAGTCCCTGATGGGTCTCGGGAGGACCCCGGGAGACAGGTGGCACTTGTGTCAAGCTTTGATTTCAGGCCAAGCGCAGTGGCTCACACCTGTAACCCCAGCAATTTGGGAGGCTGAGGCGGGCAGATCACTTGAGGCCCGGAGTTTGAGACCAGGCTGGGCAACATAGCAAGACCTTTGTATATACAAAAAATAAAAAAATTTATCCAGGCATGGTGGTATGTGCCAACAGTCACAGCTACTTGGGAGGCTGAGGTGGAAGGATCACTTGAGCCCAGGAATTTGAGGCTGCAGTGATCTGTGGTTGCACCACTCATACTAGCCTGGACGACACAGCAAAACCATGTCTTTAAGAAAAAAAAATATTAAATTCCTTTGACTTCATTGGTACTGCACGCCCAGGGCCATGAACTCTGCCCTTTCACCATCCAGGAAGCAGTGGGGAAAGGACACCCAGGCTTTTGAAACCACCTAAAGAGACAAATCTCTCACTGGCCTGGGATGGAGACAGGGATCTCTCAGCCCAGAGTGGAGATCAGGGGCAGCCCCAGAGTCCTTACCCTTCTGGGTGCATGGGAAGGTTGGCATGTCCTCGTCATCACCTGCCAGGTCCTCTTCTGTAACGCACAAGGCATCTCCATCGCCGCCGGCCGACCTCACTATAATGAAGCCAGTGCCGTCAGACCCAAAGCCATCCCAGGCCTCTCTACCCCTTTTATTTTTATTTACCAGTCCCCATATCCCATGCCCACCTCTACCCCTGAGCCAGCTCACTGAGCTCCAGGTGGCCTGATGTAAGCTGCAAAATGGGGGTGGACATAGGAATCAAGTGGCTGAGGAGCTGGGATGTCCACCCCTCTGGGTAAGGAGAGCTCCCCATTTCCCACACGCTGGGAAAAACACATGGGCCACCTCAGTGCCTGCTCTCTCTGCAGCTCGCTGAAACCCATGGAGGTGGAGTAAGGAGAAATAAGAGCTGGCTGCTTGCTCTGGCTTAGCGTCCTTCTATTCCCCAACACTTGGTCACCAAAGCAGAATTCCTCTTCTCCAGGGACAAGGCTGAATCTGGCCCCAGCATAGTCCCCACCAAGACTTTGCCTCCAGTATAG
Organism: Symphalangus syndactylus; assembly: GCF_028878055.3. Taxonomy (NCBI): domain Eukaryota; kingdom Metazoa; phylum Chordata; class Mammalia; order Primates; family Hylobatidae; genus Symphalangus; species Symphalangus syndactylus. The sequence continues at coordinate 120,576,820 of NC_072432.2, read as the reverse complement.
CCAGGACGAGGCCAGAGGGAGGAGGAAACAGGATGGGCGCAGATCCCTGCCTCATGCAATCTCACCCAGGACCCACCAGGGTGTCAAGGGGCCTTGGGCGGAGCAGGTCTCCTGTCAGAGGTTGATTCGGTGCTTATTCTCTGAGACAATATGGTCCCTAACTAAAACCTAAATGATGTATCCCTCACTCAGAAGATTCCTCTAGTTCCCCAGACACCCTTCACCTCCCACTCCCGTAAGACCTGGCCTTTTCTTCCTTTTCTCCTTCCTTCCTTCCTTCCTTCCTTTCTTTCTTCCTTCCTTCCTTCCTTCCCTCCTTCCTTCCTTCCCTCCTTTCCTCCCTCCTTTCCTTACTTCTTTCCTTCCCTTTCTCTTTTCCTTTCCTTTCCTTTCCTTTCCTTTCCTTTCCTTTCCTTTCCTTTCCTTTCCTTTCCTTTCCTTCCCTACTTTCCTCCCTCCTTTCCTTCTCTCTCCCTCCCTCCCTCCTTTCTCTCTTCCTTTTTCTCTCTCCTCCCTCTCCCTCTCTATCTCTTTCTTTGCTGTTTTGCTGGGTCCTTAAGGATTCCCTGCTTTCTTTCACCTTTAGCTATGCACTTAACAGTACGTCTGTAGTTTATTTAATGTCTACATTTTATAGCCCGAGAATATTTTAAGCTGGTAATGCTAGAAGCAGAAGCTTCAAGTTTTGCTTTTTTCGTTTTCTTTTTTTTCTTTTGAGACAAAGTCTCGCTCTATTGCCCAGGCTGGATTGCAGTGGCGCTATCTCAGCTCACTGCAAGCTCCACCACCTGGGTTCACGCCATTCTCCTGCCTCAGCCTCCCGAGTAGCTGGGACTACAGGTGCCCGCCACCACGCCCGGCTAATTTTTTGTATTTTTAGTAGAGACGAGGTTTCACCGTGTTAGCCAGAATGGTCTCAATCTCCTGACCATGATCCACCCACCTTGGCCTCCCAAAGTGCTGGGATTACAGGCGTGAGCCACTGTGCCCGGCCTCCTTTTTGTTTTTAATGCAATAAAGTGCTGGGTTTTGCCTCAAGGCAATCTTCACAACACCTTATAAACTTCACAGTCCAGAGAATCACATTTATGTACAAAAGGACTGAGGTTCAGGGAAGTGAAGAATGTTGCTTAGCAGCCCCCAAAATAGAAGTGGTGAAGCCAAGATGTGAACTTGGAAATCTTTTCTACCATACCTATGACCACCTTGAGGTAATGAGCAAAGGTTCTACAAAGTGCTAAGAAACCTTGCTTCTGCAACTACAAGGTCAATGGGTAGACAAGAAGAGGGTGGCACATGAATGAGCTGCGGAGCCTCGGGGGCTCCTGACCATGACTGATGGGCATCTTGAGCCGCATCCTAGACCTGTGAGCACCTGAGGCCCAAATGCCATGCCACGGCCATTGTGATCAACATAGGAGCTGAGATGCAGTTGGCAAGGTGCTGTTGGTAAACAAAGGCAGCTCCGAATGGACTCAGTAGGGAGGGGACTGAGGGTGACCCCAAATTAAAGATGCCACCATCATGGCCATGAATGCCCTCTGCTCGGCCTTCAAGCATGGCTTAAACGTCACTTCCCCAGCAGTCTTTCTTGAGCTCTCAGACTAGCATAAGGCCCTGTTGCCCACACCTCACATGCTCTGTGCTCTCCTGTGGGAGAATGCTCCTCTCCTGTCCATGCAGCAGCTCTCTTCCCCGGCGCTTCAGTTCCAAGGGCAGGGACTGCCTGTCATGTTCTCTGCTTTATCCAACACCCCTAGCACAGTGGCCAGCACAGAGAAAGGCTCAACAAACACAATTTCAAATAAACCAATGAAGGATTTGGTATTAGGCTTTCCAGCAGTTCTTTGCCTGCCTGTGGAGCTCTCTGGGGAGCTTTCAAGGGACCACCCCCAGGGATTGAATTAATGTGGGGTGACAAAGGAGACCTGGGGTTTAGGACTTTGAAAGCGCTCTTACATCTGTTATCCCATTTGATCCCTACAACTAGTCCGAGAGACAGAGTGAGAACATTTTCTCCTGATTTGATAGGTGATGAAACTAAACTTTGTGTATGTGTGCACATGTGTGTGAGAGTGTGTCCGATGCATGTGTGAGTACACGTGCATGCCTGTGTGTGTGCCTGTGCTTGCACATGTGTGCACGTACATTTTTGTCCATGAGTGTGCATGTGTGTGTACCTGTGTATGTGTGGTGTGAGGTTTTTAATGCCTGGCTCAAGTCATAGAGCTGGGCAGTGGCAAAGCTTCCTGAATCCTGGTTTTCCTCTCCACAATAGGAGATTCCAGGTAGGTTTGCTTTCCGGGGCACTAGTGCGTGTGTGTGGGAGGTGGGGGTGTGGGCAAGTGCTTTGGAGGGTAAAGTGGGAACAGGAAGGAAGCATGAGAAGTTCCTTTTCATGCATATCCTAAGAAGCATCACTTTCAGCTCTCCTTAGGCAGCTGTCCCGTCATCAATCTGCCAACAGTTTACAAGGAAGCCTGGCCTGGGCGGTCACCAGGATTACGATCTCTTTCCCAAAATGAATGCCTGGGGCAAGGCAGGGGAATTCCTTGGTATCTTCTGTTTCTGTCTGACCAAAACCTCACCCTCGTAGCCATGGCATCTCACCTCCAGAGACCCCAGTCAGAACCACGCTGTGGGCCGTATTCACCACTGCCCCGGGGCTACCGTGGGGAGGTATTCCTTCCATCCCTTAGAGCAGAGCTGCCTCCTCAGCCCGGTTCCTCATTTCTCCCCATCCTTGAGCTCCTCTGCCCTCCCCCATGACTGGGCCTCCTCCCTGTTCTGGCTCTAGGGCCAATTTCATCACTTCACTGTTTATAGCCTTTGCAGGGAATCTGGGATGACTTAAATCAAGCAAGGCTGACACCAGCCTTCAGCAAACACCCTCTCAAAAAACACAGAGCTTTGTTATAACCAGCTTTCCCAATGGACAGCCCCCCAAATTAGCAACTGTTAGCCAGTGGAAATTGCTAACGAGGCTTTCCAGTACCGCACCGAGTGACCCATGGGAAGGGAAGTGGCGGCTGCCAGCGAGGATCTTGGATCTCTCTAGACTAGGGGGACCATGGTGTTTGGCCATCTTCCCTCCACTGACATCTCAGCTCCATAACTCACAGCCCTCCCCGATCCCCAAAGAGGTCTTCTCTCTCTAATCCCTTGGATTTCCTGTCTTCCAGCACTAAGCCCCAGACCGTGGGGACCCCTGACTCACCTATGTCTGGAATGCTGTAGTAACTCACCACTGTAGCCTCGTTCACTTAGTGAGAACATAATCCAAAGCATTTGTGAGGCTCTTATAAGCCGAGCCCTTTGCAAGCACAAGCTCATTATGTTCACGTTATACCAAGATTGTTCTGATCAGAGTATGTATGAATGAATAAACAGTCATCAAGAATGAAAAAGCCCTGGCTGAGGCCCCAGAGTAGTGATTGATCAGAGGATGACTGATTAGGCAGGCATCCGTAGTCCCTCCTTGAACTAGGCCAAGCGGGGTTAATAGAGATGGGAAAAGAATTTCCTTCCCCTCTGGGTCTTCTATGCCTATTCTTCTGCCATTAAGGGCAAACTGACTTAGTGTTAGGTGCACCAGCTCTCCAAAGGGGTTTCAGGGATAGAGAACCACAGCCTGAGAAGGTGGGAAGGGAATTTGCAAATTCACCTCCATCATGTCACAAAGGTTCAGAGAGGTTAAGTGGCCTGGAAGCTGGTTAGTGGCTCCTAAATATCCAAGAATTTGAGGCAGAATCCAAACACGTATTTGAGTGTCTGCAGAGTTGCACATGCCTATCTCAGAAATGCCTCAGAACTAGGACAAGGCCTTTCCATATAAGCCTGATATCTGTTGACAGGTCATGCTCCTAGCAGTTTGCTACATCCCTGTGGTCAGGAAAGCTCCCCTCAACTGCTTTCAGCACAGGGTTGATCACATAGTGGATGTTTCATAAAGATGTGTTTTCTGGCCTTCGGCAAAGTCCTATGTCTTCAGTTAACTGTTATCCTCTGCTATTTTAATCAGGAGCTCATGTGTATTTAAAAAATGAAGATTGATGACTTAAAATAGGGTTGGAATCTGGTTTATTCTTAGGATTCTCCATGGCTAGAGAGTGTTGGGGATGATGGATGCATTTGGAGTGCAAAGGCTTAAAGCAGTGAAGGTGAAATTTATATACCAAGGGCTGATGTTTGAACTGCAAAGGAATGAGCTGGTGGAGGATTGGGTAGGAGCAAAATGTTGGCTCTGCTTCTCCTCCCCTTCTCAGAACAGAACAAGGGACATCATATTCTTCTCCTAAAGCTCCAAGGGCTCTTGTTTGGAGGGGTGGTGTTTTTCCATTGTTGTCCGTTAATTGCCTTTCAATACCACCTGTATGTAATATGTCTACAGCTCTCTAAAGTAAGGCACTGGTTCTTGTCTGTGTCGTGTACGAAGAAATGTAGGACCCTTGACATGCTGAAAATCGAGGAGTGCCTGAGTGTGAAGCATGCTGGGTGTCTGGAAGGGTAATGAAATCATCATGTTATGATAGGCTTGAGGTGTCTGGAGAGAGGCTCCGTTTATAGGAAGGCAGAAATAGCATTGGTTGCCTTCTGTCTCTCCTCTCTCTCTCTCTGTCTCTCTGTCTCTCTCTCTCTCTCTCCCCTTCCTTTCTTCATTTTGTGGATTCCAGGAGAAAGGTTATTTCGGCAGGAGTGGGTGGGCTTGGAAGAGGACACTGGAGAAGATAAGGTGATGCTGGGACCTAAAAACCTATGGGAAAACTCCTCTCTGGGGACAAACTTGGGACAACATGGGAATCATGAAATAACGAACATCTAAAACTCCATGAGCCAGTTTCTGCCTGCCCTGATCCCAAGGCCCCAAGGGACCACATCTGCTGTGAGGGAGAGCCATGGTCCCTGTCATAAAGAAGCCAGCCCCATGGATTTCCTAGTGAAAGGCACAGCCAGGCCCCAATCTTCTTGCAGCGATTACTATCCAAATCACAGGCAAGGTGCTTAGAAAAAAAAGTTAAATAGCCTGAGAAGGCCAAGGCCAAGGCTGCAAACCCAGACCCATAAAATAGTGGCAACCACGAGAAATTTGAAAGGGCCTCACTTCCTGTCATCCCTTAGGTCACAATATCCATCTCAAACTCCAGAAAGAAGGACAGCCACAAGAGGAGGAATTCCTTTTTTTTTTTTTTTTTTTTTTAAGCTTCTGCTCTCACAGAGCCACGTAGCAAGTTTGATGGAGGGTGCATGTCTTGGCACATTGCTAAGCACGGCCACTGACTCCACTGGGGTTGAGCTTGGTTCAGCTCTCCGCTTGGGGGTAGAAAATAGCCTAGACCTGTTAACCAACTGCTAAATCAACTGTGGTCACCAATGCCGGCTTTCTTTTGGTTGACCAAAAATGTGTCCTTGGTTCCCTCTTTTGCCTTTCTGGGACTGCATTTTTCCATCTGAGTCAACAAGGGGGAGAGATTCGAGGAATTGAATAAAAGGTCTTTCTTTGGGCACTTCAAGGAACATATTTTGATAATTATCTTCTGCAGGGTTCACAGAGTGGGTTTTCAAAACAGCCAATTGGATCAGTAAAAATAAAGATTTCAGAGTCTTCTCTGGAGCCAATGCTATATTTAAAGTGCAGAATAGCTATAGTTTAAGGTTGGAGAACGCTATAAGTAAGGTTGCAAAATTGTTTTCATTAGAGCCCTTCCGCCACGACCCCCTCTCCACAGGCTTCCTTTGTGGGTTTGTCTGTAATCGGTTGGGAATCCGCCTGCCCACTCAGGTCTGAAGACGCGGGTCCTTTCCCTTCAGATCCTCCTGCTCACCAAGTTGTCCTTTTCTGCTTCCGTGGCTCTGCCAGTTTCTCTCTTCCAGCACTCGCCTCTTTTTTGGTCCCCATCCTCAAGCTCTTGCGTCCCTAAAACCACATCTGCTGCTCCGAGACAGGCTTCCCTCGCGGTTCCTGCCACCTCCACCTGAATCCCTTCAGCTGCCTCCCACTCTGTTCTTGGTAACCACAGAGGTTGTGGGTAAATCCCTGCTTTATCCTAAACCCTCTTTATCCTAAACAACTTTCCTCCCCTTTCTTGCCCTCAACTTTTCTAACTGGGACCCTATTCTAGGTGGTGCAATTCTTCATTAGACGGGCATGGCCCACTTTGCACATTCAGCATCCTGGCCTTGCCCGCTTAAGGCCAGTAGCAATCCCTGGTCATTGTGACAACCCTGAATGCCCACCCATTTCCAAATACCTGCTCGCAGGCTGGTGCCGCCTCTAGTTGAGACAAGAACCCAGGCTACTCACTCAATGCAACAGGAACGCTCCCCCCATTACTTGCACACTGGTCTCCTCTGTGTACACAGCACCAACCCCCCCGACTTCCCTGACCCCCATGAATTCAGAGGGATGAAGGGGTGGGAATCACCGGCTTTCTTTTCTTCTCTCTCTTTTTTTTAATAGACAAGGTCTTGCTCTATTGGCCAGGCTGGAGTGCCGTGATGCAATCATGGCTCAGTGCCGCCTAGACCTTCCGGGTTCGAACAATCCTCCCACCTCAGCCTCCTAAGTAGCTGAGGCTACAGGTTTGTGCCATCACACCCAGCTAATCTTGCTTATTTTTTGTAGAGACAAGATCTCACTATGCTGCACAAGCTGGTCTCAAATTCCTGGCCTCAAGTGATCCTCCTTCCTGGGTCTCCCAAAGTGCTGGGATTATAGGCATGAGGCACCATGCCTGGCCAGGAATCACCAGTTCTCTTGATCCCTGTTGTCACCTCTGATACTGCAAACCCTACCCTGTCTTGCATGGGCACCCCACTTCCCTCCTCTGAGCTTCATGTTCTTTGTGCATAAATGGTGGGGAGATTGTCTGCTTCAATGAGCTGCTGTGAAAATCCAATGAGACATATATGAAAAGTACCTGGCACATAGTAAATGCTTAATAAATAGTAGCAGTCACTTTTATTAGGATTATTTTTCTATCCTGTTCCGATAATGCTGCTATTTACTGCCATGTCCCAACCCCCATCAGTCCCAGGACCAATTTCCAACTTTCAAGAAATCAATTTTTCAAAACATATCCTATGGGACACTAGTCCCAAATTATTCTTTGTGAAAAAGGACTATTTGATCAAGTAAGTGTGGAAAACCTGGCATACTCTATCGCCATCTTAGAGATTCACATTCACATAGTAAACATTTTGAAAAGTCCTGCAAAAAAAAATAAGCCCATTTAAATCTGTGTTTAATTCCATGTTTCCCAGACTTATTTGGCCATGGAACTTCCTGCAGATCTTGAAAAATATATGTATCTTTTAATTCTGGGATGTTATGTTCAGAGGCAGAGGGACTCTGACTTCAGGGAACACTGTTCTGGATAATGACATCACCTGGATTAGGTGATTTCTTCATTCTGTCTCCTGCTATCCACTTGAATGGAGGCAGCTTTTCTGTTGAAACTCAGGGCTCCTGGACACGGGATTTACTGTCTTATCTCTACACATCCTGCCTGCCCTCTGGAGCTTAAGGCTTATTGCTGTTCCATCTGCTTGATCTCAAGCCCCTTACCTTCTTCATCCCCAGGGCACTAAGCCTTTTCTTACTCTCCTTCCTCCAAGCTCTCATTCACCCTGAGCTCCAAGACCAGCCCAGTCCCCAGGGTTGGCTTCTGCCCCCTAGAGCCTGTAGTTCTCTCTCCTGGCCAGGGTCCCTTCCATCCTCAGCCTGCTTTCTTTGAATTGCACTAGGGAAGCCCGGAGCTCCAGGAGAGTGTCAGAGGGTGGCATGCATTTGGTTTCAGCCAAGTCCTGCCATCTGGATCCTCACTTCCCATTCCTGGGTTCCTCCTCAGGTCAGCCCACCTCATTCTCCAAAGATGAGCTCACCCCCTCCTTTTCTGAAAGGATCAAGACCATGAGGTTCCAACTTCTTTCTTTATCACCCACTAACTCTGTCCAGATGCCTACACTTCAAACCCAGTCTAGGGGAGGGATGGGGAAAGAGGCCTTCTTGTTCATTCTGAGTAGCCTGGCACCTTCTGTCAATACTGCAAGGGCGAGTGCCCTTTGACTCAGTAATCCTCCTTCTAGGAACTTCATGTTAAGAGAATAATTATACAACTAGGCCAAGGTGTACATGTAAAGGTGATCACTGCATGCTATGATAAACCTGAGGGAAAATGCAAATAGCTAAAATACCCATCTCTAGGGGATTGGTTACATAAATTCTCACAGAGTCTTACTATGGGATGTTATGAAACCATTTTTAAAAAACACTGCAAGCTGGGTGCTGTGGCTCACGCCTGTAATTCCAACATTTTGGGAGGCTAAGGCAGGAGGATCACTTGAGCCCAAGAGTTTGAGATCAGCCTGGGGAACAGGGTGAAACCTCATCTCTACAAAAAATACAAAAATTAGCTGGGCATGGTGGCATTTATCTGTAGCCCCAGTTACTTGAGAGGCTGAGGTAGGACAATTGCTTGAGCCCAAGAGGTTGAGGCTGCAGTGAGCAATGATAGTGCCACTACCCTCCAGCTTGGGCAACAGAGCAAGACTCTGTCTCAAGCAAAGAAACAAACAAACAAAAACAAAAGCAACAACTAAAAACCACCACCACCAACAAAAACCCTAAGTAATCGGGAGGCTGAGGAGGGAGGATGGCTTGAGGTCGGGAGCTGGAGACCAGCCTGGGCGACATAGCGAGACTTCATCTCTACAAATAATACAAAAATTAGCTGCGCATGGTGGCACCTGCTTGTAGTCCCAGCTACTTGGGAGGCTGGGAGGATCCTTGAGCCCAGGAGGTCAAGGCTGCAGTAAGCTACAATGGTACCACTGCACTCCAGCCTGGGCACAGAGTGAGACTATGTCTCAAAATAAAATAAAATAAAAATAAAAATAACATGGATAGTACACTCTTATCTACACGAAAAAAATCTGTGCAAACATACACAGAATGATTTCTGAAGAATATTCATCCACATTTTGTCATTTATTATCTCTAAAGGGTAGGAGTTCATGTGAGTGAATGTTTTTCCTTTCTGGAATTTTTTGATTTTTTAAAAAATAATAAATGTGCTACAAAAAGGTTAAAGGCAGCTGCTAGTAATGCAGAGTCTGTGTCTGTAACCATCTTTTCTCCTTCCCTTGCCTCCCAATAAAGAGATTCTTTTTTCTCAAAGCGAGTCTCCCCCAGTTCCACTGCTCTGTCCCCAAGTCCCCCCATGCCTCCTCTTCTGTCCTCCCCCTCCCAATGAGCACGGGCCATCCCTGCCTTGAAACCTCTTTGAGCTGGGCCCTGCCTCCCACTCTAAGGACAGCTCCTCCTGCGCCTTTGCTTCTGATCTACTCAGCCCCTCTGGCCCTTGCAACCTGGCCTTCTCTGATCCGCAAATCCTGAGCTAACTCTGCTGATCAGCAGTCAACGCGGTGGGTCATTTCCTCCCCCTTGGAACTTTCTCCTCTCAATTTCCATGACATTACCATCATGGTTCTCCGCCTGTGTCCTTGACTGCTCCTCCTGGCTCCTTTACAAGCTCATTTTCTTTCTCCCACTCTCTAAAAGTAGACGTTTCTCAACATGGGCTAAGGCCATGAGAGAGTATTTCCAGGGGCAAGTGGCAAACAGGCCTTCTCCTGACAAACCCTCCCAGGGCTCTCCAGTGTCAACCAGACACAACCGCATGTCCTTTATGGAGCACTCAGGTCCTTTCTGGCTTAGGGCTCCCTCAACTGCAGGCCATCTTTCTCCCCCACCACCAAACACTCTTCCCCCAGGACCTACTGTTCAGCTTTTCCCAGCACTCCTTCCTGCCCTCTTCACTGACCCCATCCAAGTCTTCCCCACCCTTCAGCTCCTCCCTGAAGCCTTTCTGAACTGCCTAACTTGAAATGCTCCCTTTCTCTCCCGGGATTCCCATCCAATCTCCCATTTATGCCATGCATTTGTTCTTTTGTGGCATCTGCCTGGATGATTCAGTTCTCGTCTCAGGTGTGCACGTCTTGTTTCTGTTGGGAGGGCAGAAAGCACCCAGGCTTGCCTTCCAACTAGTGTGCTTCCTCCCCAAAGGCAGGAACTCCATACATTTTGGCTGACTGAAAAGTGTGGGCTGGGGCAACATCCCAGAATAACCCATTTTTTAGCTTGGGTTCAGGTGAAGGGGAAGGTGTCTCATCTGAACCATGAAGAAGGTGCCTGCAGGTCTCCACCTGGAGACGTTGAAGACACTGATGAAAACACGGCTGTGAAGCCCAGAGAGGTGAATCTGGTGCCATCAGATTTGCTGACTCCCACGTGTCGCATCTTCGAGGCTGGGAGAGATTGTTCAGGGAACGGGTGCCAGCAAGAACCAGGAGCCTGTCTGTGGCTGAAACGAGGACGAATCTCGAAGAACAGCAGCAAAGAAGGAAAGCCAGGAAAAGAGCCCAACCCACCCCCAAACTCTCTCGCTGGGACCTCCCTTAAGACACGTATCACTGTTAATCTTTTTTTGAGTGACTTGGGCACAAATCCTATGTGTCCTAGTAAAGAGTAAGCTCCCTGAGAGAAGGGACAGCGTCTGAGCTCTTTGTAGCTTCCTCAGTCCTTAGACATATATAGACGTACAGAGCCGGGCACTTGGCAGTCTATATATGTTTGTTGAATACAGGCATCTTTCTGCATGTTTACGGAATGCCTGTGTGAGCTTCTGAGGATACCATGGTACAGTACAGATGTGCACACTGAACAGATGTAGTGGACACCCCCGAAGTGCCAGAAACAGACAGAGACCCCACTGTCATGAAACTTACACTCTGATGCCATCCCGTGGGATCATCTGGTCCACCTGGATGAGGGGACTGACCCCATGGAGTACCAGGGACTTCATCCCAGTGATAAAGCTGGCCTGTGATGGGGCTGGGCCTGACCTCGGGACTCAGTGCTCTACACACACACACACACACACACACACACAATCACTAAATTAAACATCATCAAACATGGGCAGTGCATGTATGAGAGGCATGCCCAGCTATGCCACCCTGTGCATCAATTCTAACACCCAGAACAGCTGCCTGTCCTTCACGGAAACCGCCAAGCTATCCATCAACCTAGCCTACTGAGAAACAGAAGGCTTTTTCCTCGCCCTCGAATGAGCCTTGGGACCTGAGTCTTCAGTTATTAGGCTTACCCCCAGCTAGAGGGCAAGGTGACTGTTTTGGCTGGGGGTGGAAGTGGGGCCCATGTTTGAGGGTTTGGAGCCGAACTCCAACATCTAAGCTGCTGTGCTCCCTGGACCCCTCAGTCAGGCTGTCTGGTGGCTCTTTTCACCTTCAGCACATCAGCTCCTTTTCTTCTAGCCCTGGCTCCTTCTGGTGTCCCTGGGGAACGAGGTCAGGCTTTCTGGGGCCCCCAGCCTGGCCGCTCATGGGTGGAGATCCTCTCCTCTCGGCCAGACGAGCGGTGCAGGGCAGATTCCTCCTGGGACTGTATCGCTGTATTTTCACAGCCCTTTCTCTCCCCACCTCCACCCTTTGCCCACATGAAGTGGGCGCTGCTCTCTGATTCTGCAAGGAGGGGTTGTTCCTCCCACGCCTGAGGAACAGAGGGCTGCCCCCTGTCCTGGCCACCGCAGCCAAGCACAAGTCTCTCGGGGCAAAGAGGCCGCAAGGTGGGCCCGCTTCCAGCTACCTCACCACTAAGTCACTTCCGCTCCCCAAGTGGTGCTCAGGCACAGAGCTCTTGGGCCTCAGGGACCACCCAGGAGGACAACAGGGCCAAAGAGGGCAGATGATGGGGCCAGGACTAAAGCCCATGTCTTTGACTCTCAAATCAGTCTTCACAGTGCACCAGCCTGTGTCTTGGGCATCTTGGGGGCGGGTCCCTCTCACTGGAGGTGTGGAAACAACCCCACAGGTGGCTGCTAATGGCTTGGACAAGCCAGTGGGAAGCTCCAAGGTAGGCCTATCACCAAGGGGCTGGTGGCACCTGAGTGTCCCCTTAGGGCTGCGTGCGAGAGGGGCCAGGTGCCAGCTTGGATCAAAAGAGGTAGCGGCCTGGGAGGCCCCGTCAGCTGTCCGTGGGGCAGGAGGGGCCTCGGGTGGAAATGGCTTGGCTGGCAGAGTGGGCCCTAGCACTCAGCCACCGGTGGGCTGGGCAGCCCGACTAGCGTGTTTTCTTAATCACTATCCTCACTATCACCCGTTCTCCATACAACATCACATCACATCACATCACATCACATCACATCACATCAATCACATCACATCACATCACATCACATCACGTGTTTGTTTTGAGGAGGGCATGATCCTTTGCTAACAGATGTATTTCGAAGATTGGTGTGGGCTTTGGAAGAGCACGGGAAGGGCTCTCTGGAAGGGGCTGCCTGCCCGACTCTGCCGGGCACTTTACTTTTTCCACTCGAGTGAGAAAAATCCTGGTTCTTTATACCCCACAGATCCCCGAAGCCAATTATTTGCTGTCTGCCCTGCCGTTTCCATCTCAGGTAGAGGCGGCAGCTCTTCCCGGCTGCCAGGGAGGGAAGTGCTGGAAGTCAGCCCCCAGCCCCGCAGCCCGGGCAGCCCCTGCGATGTTATGGGAGATCACTGAGGGGTTTCCAGAGGCTGGAGGAAAAACACACCAGCGCCGCCCTCAGGGCCTCCGTAGACAGGAATCCCACTCTGCACATGAAAAGGCTGTGGGATCCAAGGGAAAGGAGGAGAGAGACAGGGCTTGGCTTCCTGTATAGGAACCCACAGCACAAGGAGAGCCTGGAACCCCGCAACGTGGTCAGCGGGTCCTCCTCAGGCACCTCTTTTTAAATATTCATTCACACCAGCTCTTTTCTTCTCTATTTCACATGGTTTTGGCCCTGCCTCTTTTTTTAAATAAATTTTATTTTTTCAGAGACAGGGTCTCACTTTGTTGCCCAGGCTGGAATGCAGTGCTGCAATCACGGCTCATTACACTTCAAACTCCCAGGCTCAAGTGATCCTCCCTCCTCAGGCTCTGGAGTAGCTAGGATTACAGGTATCTGCCACCACGCCCTGCTGGTGCTTGTCTGGAATTGGGGTGGAGCCACTCTGAGAATGTGAAACATCTTACCACCATCATCAAGGTCCAGGGCAGTGTGGCCCCGTGTAAGATGTAGTCCAAGACCTTTCTGGAGGCTTCCGGTAATGGTTTGCCCTGGGCCAGCTGACTTCAGAGGGTTCAGCTGCAAAGGTGTCTCAGTGAGGAGCAGGACTTGGGGCGAGGCTCCCCTCATTGCCTGCCAGGTGCTCCCTAGTGCTGATTATAACTTGCTTGGCTCATCCTGCACAGCCTAGGACTTGGGGAGGCCAACGGGAAGCACAGAAAAAAGGTGCCAGAGGCAGAGGGAAGGAAGCCACAAAGAGGCAAGGTGGATTCCAGACTAGAAGTCAGGAGTCCTGGGGTCTAGTCACCCCGACTAACTGTGATTTGTAACAACTCACTTCTGTCCACAGGACCAGCTACGTAATTGGTGGGGCCCAGTGTAAAAGGAAAGTGTGTGTGTTTGTGTGTTGGTGGGAGGGGATGACTTGTTAAAAAATTATAAGAATTTCAGGCCTCATTGTGGATCAAGGCTGTAATCCCAGCACTTTAGGAGGCCGAGGTGGGAGGATCGTTTGAGGCCAGGAGTTTTAGACCAACCTGGGCAACAAAGTAAGGCCCCATCTCTACCAAAAAAATAAAAAATCCAGGCATGGTGGTGCACACCTGTAGTCCCAGTAGTCCCAGCTACATGAGAGGCTGAAGTGGGAGGATCACTTGAGCCCAGAAGTTTGATGCTGCAGTGAGCTATGATCATGCCATTGCACTCCAGACTGGGCAACAGAGTGAGTCCCTGTCTCTAAAATAAAACAAAATAAAATACATTTTTAAAAAGTTCAAGATTGCACCTGCAGAGCATTAAACTCTGCAGTGTGGGACCTTGTAGGATGGCACTGGTTGCAGAAGCCATGAAACCAGCCCTACCTGCTTGGGCCTCAGTTTCCCTAACTATGCAATGTGGAGGCTGCATCCAGTCAGAAGTTTGTTGGTGGAGCCCTTTCTTCCAATGAACCCTCAGGCCGTTCTATGTATGAGAGACAAACAGAGTTGCTCTGGTTGAAGTAGGCTGAGAACTCTGGCCCCACCTCTTCCACCTCCATACCTGTCAGTGGCACCTAAGAGTGTGGTTGAGAGCCCTGTGGATGATCTCAAAGGCCCTTTTCAGTTTCTACTTTCTGTAAGCAGATGAGGTGGGGAGGTTCTCACTGCTAGGAACACAAGCATCTGCCGGGGGTGTTACAGAAGGATTACTGAAAGACACCCGGAATGGCGTTAAAAACCTCAAAGGTTCCCTGCCTCATAAGATAACTCCAAAGCCTGCTTCTCCTCTAGCCTCAAAATGCCCTTGAAGACCAAGTAGGGGCCTAAAGACACCCAGGCCCCGGAAATGGCCACGTGGGATCATGTCTGGTTCTTATTTCCATCCCAAGAACTGGCTGCAAGGGCCGCCCTGGTGCTGGCTCACCACCCTGGGGAGAGCTCAGTCCTGGCCCATGGGGCTTCCCCCGCGGCTTCCTCCCAAGGAGGTCAGAGGGTGGGTCAGGCAGGGTTCAGGGGGTGGGAAGGGCAGGGCCTGGGCTGAGCGGCTCTGACACTGCAGGTCTCTTTCGGGGAAGGGCTGGAGGTCCTGGGGGAGAATCCTAGGCCTGGCCCCCGGTTGAAAGGCTTGGTGGGGGCTTCAGGGGTCTCTCTGATGGGTCCCCAGGGTAGAAATTTACACTGCTGGAAAGTTGGGCTGGTGATACCTTTCTGCGTCTACTGGTTAAAGGGATCAGAAACTTCTCTGGACTTTAAAATTATTTGTGAGGTTAGAGCAACGGCCGATGAGAACAAGACTGCAAGGGGGGTGTGTGAGTGTCCCCATCCTCCCTCTCCTCTGCTTCCTCCAGTCTTCAGAGATCCGTCCTGTCTCGCAGGATGCCCAAAAAGGCAGGGGAAAAGCCAGAGGCGCCCTGCCCTCCTCTCAGCCTCGCCTACAGAAAAGGCGCCCCCTCAGGCCCTGGGTGGAGCTGGGGTGCAGGCGGCCCCCCTCGGAACTGGCCACCACCGGCCGCGCTTACCTTTCATGGTCCCTTCCTCCGGGGCCTCAGGAGGGCCCCGCTGCAGGCGGCTGGAGCTGCAGTGGAGCTGGGCGGCCGGCAGGTCCTCCAGGGCGCGGATCGCCGTCCTAGGCGCCGCTCGCGGCCGTGGGGCTCCGGCTGGGACTCATGCTCCGGCGAGCGGGCTGCGGAGGCGGCGGGCGGAGTGGAGGGTCCCGCGGGGTCGCAGCCTGGGGACGCCCCGCCGGGCGCCTAGCGCCGCGCCCCGCCGCCCAGAGCGCGCATCCCGCCGCCGCCCGCGCTTCCCGCTGGGGCCCCGCGAGGTCTGCCGCCGCCCCTCGCCCCGCGCGCCCTTCCTCCCTCCCTCCCTCCCGCCTGCTCCTCTCCTCTCCCTCCTTCCTCCCTCGCTCGCAAGCCTCCCTCCCTCCTCGTCACTTCTTGGGCCCCGGCCCAGATCAACTTCCTTGGTATTTTCAAAACTGCCGCGGCCGGCCTCTTTGTGCCGCCGCGGGGCCCCCGCGCCCCGCCCGCCTCGCCCGTTCGCCCCCGGAGCCCCAGGGCCCAGCCTCGAACTCGGGCCCCTGCCGCGTCCTCCCTGCCCGCGCTGCGGCTGCAATGGGGGGCTCACCGGGAGAGCTCTTTGATCTTAGTCGATTTCACTATCGGGACCGCCACGTGGCTGGGGCAGGGGTAGGGACCCCAGATTTTAGCCCTGCACGTTTTTCTCACCCATCCATGGTGTCGAGGGCCTGGGAGAAGGACGTCCGGGACCGCAAGTTTTAGTGCTGAAAGTCCCGTGTCCAGGGCAGACGTGGAAGGTTGGCCACCCCGTGAGCACCCTGGCTCTGCCCCTGCCGAGCTGAGTGACTTCGGGCATCCAGTTCTCATCTCCAAGCCTCCTCTTTCCGCATGAGAGAACTGGGCCTGGAGTGCGCCGCATTCTGTGATTTATTTTTCATTTTTATTTTTTTGAGGGTCTAGCCATGCAAGCTGGAGTGCAGTGGTGCAATCTCGGCTCACTGCAACCTCCGCCTTCTGGGTTCAAATGATTGTCCTGCCTCAGCCTCCGGAGTAGCTGGGATTACAGGCATGCACCACCCAGCCGGGTAATTTTTTTTTGTATTTTTAGTAGAGACTAAAAATGTTGGGGAGGCTGGTCTGGAACTCCTGACCTCAGGTGGTCCACCCACCTCAGCCTCCCAAAGTGCCGGGATTATAGGCCTGAGCCACTGCACCTGGCCATCAAATTCTGTGATTTTGTTGGTGGAGGGGCCTCTGGGGTAAACAGTGACACCCAAGGAAAGTGAATGCAGGCAGGGAGTTGAGACTGGTCATAAGCGCCACTCAGGATTCTCACGTGTCATTTTTCATTGATTGAACAAACATTTACCAAGCTCCCAGCTGCCGGCCAGGTCTAGGTCCGCTGTCCACTCTGCCCGCCCTGCAAGCTGCCCCTGCAGGAAATCAATCAGGTGACATGGGTTTTAGAAAAGAGAAAAGACTTATTGGCAAGGGCACCAAGACATTAGGTGGGAGAACAGCTCTCAAATCCACCTCCCAGAAGATAAGGCTTAAGGATATTTATGGGTTAAGGAAGTAGAATGGTCTAAGCCATGGGGAAAGGCAATTGGCTGTGGGGACAAATGAAGAAACAGGTTCATTCCATGCCAGTGTTGTCTGAGCTCATGGTATTTCATAGGACATATATGCAGAAAATGGCAGCGTTAGCATGATCCAAGGGTGGAGTTTTTTGGCTCTCCGACATTGAAAGGCCACCTCTTGGGGCACTTGCCCAGTTGAAGGGCCAATGGTCTCACCAGTTTGAGACGGACAGGAGCTAGTCCAAGTTCCTAAAAGACAACTGAAGAGATCATTACTATGGTGGCCTATGAATGTTACGTATAAAGTAGCGAATGAAGGTTAAGTTTCAGTGTTCAGTGCTGTAGCTTCAGCTTCATGGGAAAAGGAAAACAAAAATAAAACCACCAAAAAAAAAAAAAAAAAAAGCAAGCGAGCAACCAAAAGCAAACAGGGCAGCCAGACCATACCAAATCGGTTTCGCTACAAGGGAGCAGGCTCTGCCCCAAGCTCCAGAAGTGTGAGGAACATGTCACATGGCCAGTCTGGTTAGGAAAGCCAGTATTAAACAAGTAGCAGTGCAGAAGTGGGATGAATGTCATGAGAAGAAAAGTGCAGGGAGAAACGGGACCACAAAGTGGCACAGGCCAGCCTGGTCTCTTCTGATGCCACAGTCAGCACCATCTCCCCATCCCCAAGCCCTATTTAATGCTGAAGTGAAGTAGGTGAGACCCAAGGGGAAGAGAAAGTGTTTCCTAAGCCTGGAGTAGAGAAGAGGACAAGGACAGCCACCCCTGTCTGTAGATCCCATCACATCAGCAAGGGTGACGCTGTGTTCTCTCGAATCTCCATTTCGCCATGGCAAGTTTATAGTTTGCAAAGTCCCTTCTCTCCATGATCTCAGCAGAACCTCACAACCACCTTGAGTGGGGGAGCCCAGGGACTGTGCTGCCCATTTTACAGATGAGGAGACTGAGGTTTAGAGAGGGCATTGCCTGCCTGGTGACAGTCATGTGCTCCTGTCACCTGTATCTGGATTCTGAGTTTGCCACATGATCTGAGTCTCCCAGGACTAGGGCATGGATCAGGAGAGTTGTTTTGTAAACCCCAGGGAGATAGTCACCTTGGAGGTTACCTGTATGCTAACTTATTTACCTTGGAAGTTACCTGTATGCTAACTTATTTAATCTTCATGTCCGCTCTATGAAGTGAGCAGTATTATTGCCTTCATTTTTCAGATGAGGAAACTGAGGTATGGAGAGGGTAAATAATGTGCTTAGCACCACGGAGCTAGTAAGTGGAGACCTTGGAATATGAACCTAAGCAGGCTAAACCCAATGCCTGTGTGCTAAGCACGGTCCACTACACTGCCTCTCATAGAGGGTGCTCAAACATTTGTTGACAGAAAGTACAAAAAGTGTGGGAATGTAAATTAGTACAGCCATTGTGGAAAACAGTATGGAGGTTCTTCAAAAAACTAAAAATAGACTACTGAATGATCCAGTAACCACTGCTGGGTACATACCCAAAGGAAAGGAAATCAGCATATCCAAGAGACTCCTGCACACTACCATGTTTATTGCAGCACTATTCAGAATAGCCAAGATATGGAATCCACCTAAGTGTCCATCAGTGGATAAATAGATAAAAAAATGTGGCATGTATACACAATGGAATACTATTTGGCCATAAAGAAGAATGAAACCCCGTCATTTGCAAAAACATGGATGGAACTGGAGGTCATTATATTAAGTGAAATCAGCCAGGTATAGAAATACAATACTGCACGATTTCACTCACTCAAGGGAGCTAAAAATGGACCTCATGGAGGTAGAGCATAAAATAGTGATTACCAGAGGCTGGGAAGGAAGGTGGGTGGGGAGAGGAAGAGAAGTTGGTTAATGGGTACAGAAATACAGCTAAATAGAAGGAACAAGTATTCGATACTACAGTAGGGAAACTAGAGTTAACAACAGTTAATTGTGTATTTCAAAAATAGCTGAAAGAGAAAATTGGAGTGTTCCGAACACAAAGAAAAGATAAATGTTTGAGGTGATGGATGTCCCAGTTACCCTGGTTTGGCCATTACACATTGCGTACATGCATCAAAATATCACATGTATCCCTAAAATGTATCCAACAATGACATATCAAAAAGAAAAATAAAATAAAATTAGAGCTTATATCATTAAAAAAAAGAAATACCAAAAAATGACCCTCATTTTTACCCATGCTTTCTTTAGTTGGTGGGAAAAATGGCCTAACCCCTGCCCCTGTGGTGTTAAAGGGTGTGGGCATCTTGGACTGTTGCTATGATAACCCAAATGCATCAGCAAATAGATGCATTTGGGCTCGGGGTGAGCAGAGGTGGTACCCAGCCCTGAAGAGGTACTGAAGATGAATCCCAGTTCCAAAATGACTCTGGGGAGAGAAGCCCCACCTTATGAGTGGCAGAAAAGAGCAGAAGAGTTGGACAGCAGAGGTCATAGTTCAGAGCCAAGAAAGGGAAAAGAAAAGGGTAAAGAAGGGGTCAGCCCCCGTCTGAGATAAGAAGAGGAGATAGGATTTCCTAGAGGTGACCTCAGGCTTTGGGAGAAGATTTCAGCTGCAATTCAGGCAATTTCTACCAAGAACCAGAGGGTTGAACCAGAGTCATCTGGAGTGACTTCCCCTGGGAGACTGGATTATGGGGCCATTGGGATGTGGTGCAAACTGGGACAGGTGGCACCAGATGGGGTGGGGTGGGGAAGGAGGACCTGCTTAATCTTGTTTTTAACTTGAGCTGAGTCGTGGTGGCTGATGGCTGCACAGAAGCCCTGTTGATGTTGAAAGTCAAAGGAAATAGCTAAAGAGGTGAGGCCATGTAGAAAAGAAAGAAGGGAAGGACTGATGGCACAAACTTCCCTGTGTTAATGAAGGTAGAAAGTCCACGTCAGCGTTCTTGAGCAGTGTCTCATTTCCTCAGAATAACTGGCTCACCCCAGCCTCCTGCTCGAAAGCTGCAGTGGGTTTCCCTTTCTTTTTTCTAATTTAGGCAAAAGCCACTCCTCTTTCTCCTAAAGGTCAATTCCTCCACCTGCAGCTCTGATCCTTGACTCCTCTCCAGCAAACAAGTTAAGCAGGATTTCCACTTTTCTTTCCACCTAATTCTTTGCTCTAATTAACTCTCCTTAGAACATAGTATCAGCCCTCAATGCTCAGGGAAATTGATCTCTTCCTCATAGTTGCCAAATATAATACCCTTCTCAAAAATCTGCAACTTCTTCAACCATTTTGCAGCATTTAACACCATTAGTCAGGGTTCTCCAAAGAAAGAGAACCAATAGGACATATGTGTATAGCTATGTATATATCTCTTTATATATATATATCCATATCCATAGACATAGGTATATAGAGAAAGATTATATAAAGATAGAAATAAATATTTTAAGAAATTGGCTCATGCAATTATAGAGGCTGGCAAGTCCAAAATTTGCAGGGCAGACTGACAGCTGGAGACCCGGGAAAGAGGTGATGTTGCAGCTCAAGTTTAACGGCAGTCTGGAAGCAGAATTCTCCCTTTCTCGGGGGACCACATCTTTTTTCTCTTAAGACCCTCAACTGATTGGATGAGACCCACCACATTGTGGAAGGCAATTCACTTTACTCAAAGTTTGCTGATGTAAATGTTAATCTCATCTAAAAAATACCTTCATCTTAGAAACATCTAGAATAGTGCTTGACCAAATATCTGGGGACTGTGGCCTAAGTTCACACATAAAATCACCCATCACAAACTCCATCGACAGCTCCTTCTTGACTCTTTTCTGGCTTATCTGATCCTACATACTTCTGGTCCTCCTTCTAAACTTCTTTGATTTTCGCTGTTAGCTTCTCCTATTGGTATATTTTTTCTTTCTCTCTCTCTTTCTTTTTTTTTTTTTTTTTTGACATGGAGTCTCGCTCTGTCGCCCAGGCTGGAGTGCAGTGGCGTGATCTCGGCTCACTGCAAGCTCCGCCTCCCGGGTTCACGCCATTCTCCTGCCTCAGCCTCTCCGAGTAGCTGGGACTACAGGCGCCCGCCACCACGCCCGGCTAATTTTTTTTGTATTTTTAGTAGAGACGGGGTTTCACCGTGGTCTCGATCTCCTGACCTCGTGATCCGCCCGCCTCGGCCTCCCAAAGTGCTGGGATTACAAGCGTGAGCCACCGTGCCCGGCCTCTCTTTCTTTCTTATCCTTTCTTTCTCTCTTTCTTTCTTCTTTCTTTCTTTCTTTCTTTCTTTCTTTCTTTCTCTCTCTCTCTCTCTCTCTCTCTCTTTCTTTCTTTCTTTCTTTCTTTCTTTCTTTCTTTCTTCCTTCTTTCCTTCCTTCCTTCCTGTTTTCTTTTTTTTTTTTTTTTTGAGAAGGAGTCTCGCTCTGTCACCCAGGCTGGAGTGCAGTGGTGCGATCTTGGCTCACTGCAAGCTCTGCCTCCTAGGTTCACACCATTCTCCTGCCTCAGCCTCCAGAGTAGCGGGGACTACAGGTGCCCGCCACCACACTAGGCTAATTTTTTTGTATTTTTAGTAGAGACGGGGTTTCACCTTGTTTGCCAGGAGGGTCTCGATCTCCTGACCTCATGATCTGCCAGCCTCGGCCTCCCAAAGTGCTGAGATTACAGGCGTGAGCCACCATGCCTGGCCTTCTTTTCTTTTCTTTTGTTTTCTTTTCTTTTGAGACAGGGTCTCACTCTGTCACTCAGGCTGGAGTACAGTGGCACAATCTTGGCTCACTGCAACCTCTGCCTCCTGGTTTCAAATGATTCACCTGCCTCAGCCTCCCGAGTAGCTGGCACTACAGGTGTGCACCACCATGCCCGGCTAATTTTTGTATTTGTAGTAGAGATGGGGTTTCACCATGTTGGCCAATCTGGTCTAGAACTCCTGACATCAGGTGATCGGCCCGCCTTGGCCTCCCAAAGTGCTGGGATTACAGGCATGAGCTACCATGCCCAGCTGGTGTATTTTCTATATACAGGAATTCCCTACCCTTATGTTAGTCAGTGTAAGTAACAATTGCTGCTATAGCAACCATCCCCACACCCCATTATCTTTAATACAATGAAAGCTTATTCCTCACTCACATTGCAATTCAATATGGGTTAGGCATTTCTCTTCCAAATGATGACTCAGGGACCCAGGGTTCTTCCATCTTGTAATACCATTATCTGTAACAAATGGCCCCTAAGGTTGCTGCAAAATGGAAGAGAGAATGGAGGATCACACATAGGAGAATTTTATGGGCTGGGCTGGAAGTAGGATACAGCACTTTTACCCACATTCCGTTGGCCAGAGCCCACTAAACTGGGCTCAACCTAACAGCAAGAGGGCTTTAAAATAGAGGCAGCCATATGCCCTGGAAGGAGAGAAAAAACACACATCAGGGGGTACCAGCATTCTCCACATAGTTTGCCTTCCTGGTCACCAAATACCTGTTTGCTCCTTTGTTTTCATACATAAAACACATTCACCACTCACCGTGGAGGCAACTCAAAGTCCCATCTGGTCATTGCATTGAGCTCAAAGCCCGGGCTGTCTGTGTGATCCTTATTCATCAGGTCAGCCTGTAGCTCCCACATAAAATGGGAGGAATATGGATCTGATAATCACAATCAAAATGCCCGTTTAGAAAATGGAAGAATGAAAACACAGAGTTGCTACTGGTCTGCAGAAATGTTGAGATCCCTCAGATGTTGTAAAGATCTCTAACCCTGGGGTGGGGAAAATTCTTTGTTTAGGCCTTGATGCAGATCTCTGGAAGAATTCTCTTGTCCATGACACCTTAGATATGCCCTTCGGAAGGTGCTTCCTGGTGTACCACCCTCTCTGTGCACATCTAAAGTGGATGCTGGGGAATGAGCCATTCCTGAGGGCTGTTCACTTCTCGCAGCACACTTCTTTTTGGAGCAAGGTTGTTTTTTAGCTCCACGAGTCAGGGTGACACAGGACAGGCGAGCCCCCTGTCCTGTGTCACCTGGGAGGGTTGTTGGCTTCACCTAGGAAAGAATCAAGGGAGAGCCGGTGATGTTAGACAGCCACTTGCATTGAAGTGGCAGTGCACATTGGCAACAGAGGGACTGCTCCTTGCAGAAGAGGGCTACCACACAGGCAGTGTGCCCAGATTAGCAGCTCAGAGGCAGTTCTGCAGTCATATTTATACCCACTTTTAATTATATGCAAATTAAGGGGTGGTTTATACAGACATTTCTAGGAAAAGGATGGTAGCTTCTGGGCTGCAGGTTGTTGCATGGAAACGGGTGGTAACTTCTGGGTGTTGGCATGAGAGTGGTAAATTGACATGGCATACTGATGGGCATGTCTTATGGAAAGTTCCTTCTGCCATGCCCCTGTTTTAGCTAGTCCTCAATTTGGTCTGGTGTTCAAGCCCCATCTCTGGAGTCAAGTCCCACCTCCTACCTCAAAGGTACAGATGAAGGTCTGGGCGTGTAGGGGTTTTGGGCAATGATAGTCCCTCAACATTTAGCAAAATCTCATCTATTTGCTTCTAGTCCATTCCATGGGCCAGTGACCACAACCAGAGTTTTTTTCTAGCTGTAGTTTACAAACCTACTCTTTTAATTGGTTTCCTCTCCCCCAGGTCTCTCTCCCTAAGGGCAGTCAGCTAGCTACCTTGATGCTACAAGGGTTGACTGGAAAAGCCACATCCTTAATCTAATCATTCCACCTGGCTAGGTCTAAGCGGGCCTTGGCTGCTGGAAAGTTTTGCAATTTACTTCTATTATCTGGGATCTAGAGGCAGTTGGTGTTTTCCTTCCCTTTAGGCTTAAATTTTCTGGACTTTGTTCCAATTCACTTCTCTTTGCAAACCAGTCAATTATTTCACTTTTCTCTTCCTTGTGTTCCTTTGTTAAATACCGGCAATAGCAGAGAACACACACCACTACTTTGCTTCTTTCTAACAGATGCCGCTAGGCATGCTGACTCAGTAGTAGATAGCATGGGGCCTGCTATCCTCAATATCATAGGCCCAGTTTACCAATTATCGTAACACCAATTATCATCTTCAGCCTCCTAATGTCAGGGTCCTCTCCTGCTATGCAATATTTCCATATTTCCATTTTTAGTATGGCAGCATGTCATTTCAAGCTATCAATTTCTAGAGTTGTTAGAGCAAGTAACACCATACATGGTCATGCCTGGCTCTGACAAATAACTGAGATTTTAGTGACAGCACAATAATCATTTACTTCTCATTCATATCACAATCCATGGCAAGTTGGGTGTCTGTCTTATAAATGTTGACTCAAGGATCCAGTGTCCTTCCATCTCGTGACGCTGCCATCTTCAATATGTAGCCTCCAAGATTTGGTAGAAAGGAGAGAGATAGGAGGAGTGTGCAGTGGAGAAAATCATGGGACAGGCCTGGAGGAGTCACACAATTGCTATCAGGTACGCTTGTTCCATTGACCTTAGCTCAGTCATATGGCTCCAACTAGAGGTTAAGGGGGCTGGGAAAAAAATCCCTTAGCTCTGTTACCATGAAGAAAAGGGAAACAAAGATGTTGGTGAACCCTAACTCATTAACGAACCCCTCTCCAACCTAGACCTCTGCAGAATTTTTACCTTTTCTCCGTAACGAGCTTTCTAATGTCATGAATTGGAGCTTCATGCAGCGTTGCTGCCTTGGTTTCTCCCTCGAAAATCAATCCTTTGGAAGTTAAAGAGCAAAATATTTTTGAGAGGACACAGAGGACTAGTCAAGGGAATGTCATAACTGTGTTCCAGCAAAGTTGGCTATAAAGTGAAAACTTCAATTTAGTTCTAATACTGACTTCAATTTACAATAAGAAATAGAACGCCCTGAAAAAAAATAAGTCCTTCAACATACTCAATTGAAGACTTGTCCAGTAAGTGTTAAATTGACTTTTTAAAGGCCATTCTCTGAACTGTGTGATATTTTCACAATTCAAGAGTCTCCTTTCTTTTTTTACTTCCTCCCAGAACTTCCCCTATGATATCTCCCATGTCTATGGATTCTTGCCTCACTGTACATTTACCAATACCGGAATTTTTGAGTATTATAATGGCCAAGAGGTGTATTGCAATACCACTCTTAAACCAGTGGGTGATGCTATATAACATGGCCTCTTGTAGCCTGATAAATCTTTAAAGAGGGCTTAATAGGGTCAAGTTAATACCTATGAACCTTAGATATTAATTAGGTTCATTAATTAGGTTCATGAACCTTATTTCATGAACTCTGTAAGGATACAGTTCCGAGAAAAGTAGCTTAATTACAAAGGATATTTCAGAGCTTAACCCTTCCAGATCAATATAATAACATCTTAGCAAAGAAAAACTACCTAGGTTCTTCATCTGAATCAATTATAAATTCAGCAAGAAAGTGGCTGACTTCATTTGGGGCTGGATATAGATGAAAAAAGAAAGAGGCTTGAGGATATGTGGGAAGGGGAAGCTTCTTTTAATGGAATGATCCACTGGACAATGAAAAGGGATCCCTGCAGGCAGTCCTACGATTTTAGGTTACTGCGAATAGGATTGGAAACATCTCTGTCTTCAGGTGTTGAGGAATTAGACATATTAAAATAGAACAATCAGAGCTGGAGGGATGAGACTGCCTTGGGGAAGGTATTCTCCAAAGTATTTGGTACACAGAAATGTCTTTATGAGAACCCTGCAGCAGGTTGGGCTTTTAACATGACAACAAGGGTGCTGATGGACATTTCTATCCATGTTCTGGATGGAGACCCAGAAGTCCAGCTTACCTGTTTGTTTCTTACTCAAAACTGGAAGGACAAAATTCAGAACAATCTTGACAGAGAGCTATAGTGCACTGATAAAATAAAATTTAAGAGAGATAAATTAAAGCCCCACATTTAGTGTCACATCATTTTCACTAGTAAAGGATGAAGGTTAGTAATTCACAGAAAAATATCTAGTTGTATTTGGTCATGCATGGCTTTTGTTCATTTATTAAATTAATGTATTTTGATTGTGTAGCCAGGTGCTATGAGCCAGAGATATGTTTCCTATCCTCATGGATATTATAGCTTTGATATGAATCAAAAATAAATAGGATCTTAGATTGCACTAATGGAAAAGTTATTTCAGGTAACTTAACAAGCATTTATTAAGCACCTACTGCACGCTAAACTGTGTCTTAAAGAATGGGAGCTGCTATGGTTTGAATATTTGTCCCCTCCAGCATTCACATTGAAACTTAATCCTCAATGTGGCAGTGTTGAGAGGTGGGACTTTTACCAAGTGATTGGGTCATGAGGTCTCTGCCCTCATAAATGGATTAATCAATTCATGGATTAATGGATTAGTGGGATAATGGATGAATGAGTTATCATGGGAGTGGGACTGATGGCTTTATAAGAAGAGGAAGAGAGACCTAAGCTGGCACACTCAGCCCCCTCACCATGTGATGCCCTGCACTGCCTTGGGACTCTGCAGAGAGTCCCCACCAGCAAGAAGGCCCTCACCAGATGCAGCCCCTCAATCTTGGACTTCTCCTCTTCCGTAATAGTAAAAAATAAATTCTCATTCTTTATATATTACCCAGTTTGCTATATTCTATTATAAGCAAAAAAAAAAAAAAAAAAAAAAAAAAAACAGACTAAGACAGGAGCTGAATGCTGAATGACAGAAAAAGGTGTGAACAATCATCTGATAAATTTCAATATAAAATGCTTAGTCAGGATTTCTTTAATTTTTCCATTGCCATGATGATGGAAAAGAAGTAGCAAATATATCTTTGAAGCCTTTCATTTTATTTTTTAAAACTATATAAGAGTTACGTGCCATACCACAATGAAAAATATATATTTTAATATTCAATAATAACAGTTTTACTGAATTGAGGGTAGGAGCTGATATTTTAAAATTGTATAAAAATGCATTTACAAATAAAAATAACAGTTTGAATTAACTCTAGACATATGTTATTGTCCTACACAGGAAGAAAGAATAGAAATATGAATTCTTCTAAAACTAATATGGAAATTTAACGCAATTATAATCACAATGCCATGTTTTTCCTTTTTTCTTTTAATTATTTTTTTCTTTTTAGAGACAGAGTCACCCTCTGTTGCCCAGGCTGGAGTGCAGTGGTGTGGTCGTAGCTTACTGCAGGCTTCAAATCCTGGGGTCAAGAAATCCTCCTGCTTCAGCTTCTTAACTAGCTAGGACCATAGGCATACATCACCATGTCCGGCTCATTTTTTAATTTATTTTTTGTAGAGATGGGGTTATTGCTATGTTGCCCAGGCTGGTCTTGAACTCCCGGCCTCAAGTGATCCTCTTGCCTCAGCCTTCCAAATTGCTGTGATTACAGGCATGAGCCAATGCACCAGGCCTAATGCCATGTTTTTTCAATGGGGCAAAATTAATTGAAAGTTTATATAGAAGAATTAATGTCCAAGAAAAGTCAAGAAAATTTGAAAAGGAAGAGTGAAGAAGATTACTTTCTCAATATTAAATATTGTTTTTAAGCTATGTAGTTATGGCTGGGAGTGGTGGCTCATGCCTGTAATCCCAGCACTTTGGGAGGCTGAGGAGGGAGGATCACTTGAGCCAGGAGTTCAAGACCAGCCTGGTAATATAAAAACTTTAAAAAGTCCTTGGTAATGAAAGATAAAAAAATGATAATCTGGTTGGAAAAACATTGTCAACATACAAAGGGTCACTTTCTCTATTTATTTAAAGAGCACCTATAAATTGATAGAAAAAAGATGAAGATGAATAACTTGATAAAATGAGCAAACAATATGGATAGACAAGTGACAGAGGGGAAATTTTATTTAAAAATAAATAGTTGAAAACAAAAAATATGCAAAGAGATTAAGGTGGTAAAAATGTCATTTTTCACCCACAAGATTGGCAAAAATTCAAAGGATCAACACCAGCCTGATGATCATATGGTAATGGACATTCTCAGACAGGGTGGAAGCCACAGACGCTTTTGGGGAAAGTCATCAGGCAAGATATATGAGCATTAGGAATACATGTTCTCTTTCATCCAGCATCTCAGTGGGACAATCTACCTCATATAGAGCAATAAAGGCTCTAACTAATTAGGATGCATGCAGAAGGCTGTTTATTTTGGCACTGCTCAGAGTGACAGGAAAAACTTGGACAAGGGGAATGGCTGAAGAAAATATGTTCAGCCTCACCATGGAATATTATATAGCTATTAAAAAGTATGAGTTAGATCTATCTGTGCATTAGCTCAGAGAGATGTCCATAATATTTTATTAAGTGGAAAAGAGTAGATAGCAGAGCAATATGTATCATATAATTTTGAATTTATTTTTTGGAAAAGATAAAAAGGCAAAATCCATTTTGTAGATATCAATATCTAGATAGATATATACACACACACATATATACACACACGCACACGCACACACATATTCTAAATATAAATACAGGTATATGTATGTATATAAATAGACATCCACTTTACTTTAGAAGCCGGAGATTTAGTGAGGAATTGAAAATAAGACAGAGAGAAAGGAAGGGAAGGGAAGAGAAGGGAAGGGAAGAAGTAGGGAAGAAAGGAATGGAGGAAGGGAGAGCCAGAGGGAGGGAGGGAAGGGAAAAGGAAGTTTACTCACTAAACATTAACTTTCCTCCCTGAATCTCTGAGTAATACCAGAGCCAGTGGCCTCCTTGTCTCTGTGTACAGTACAACCTCCTCAGAAGTCAGCTCAAGCCAGTCTGAGAAGCACAGTGTGGTATAATATAATACAAAAGGAAGCAGAGAGTGCCTTGGGAGCACAGGGAGTGACACCTCTCAAATCACAAGTAGTAAGTGCCCTGCCACACTCTCCCCTGGCCAGTCAAAGCAGTTCTCCTGTGTTTGGCGTAAAAGCCACACAGAGGGACAACGAAGAAATGTGGCATCCTTGGGGGCAGGGATGAGGAGAGTGAGGTTATCTGGAAACTCCACTTTATGCGAGGAGGTTGAGGGACCTTACACTATAAGGAAATACATTTAAGTTGAGATACAATATTGGTTTTCAAATGTCTGAAGGGCTTTCTTGTGGGAGAGGGACCAACTTATCATGTATTGCTTTAGAAATAAGATATGGGACAAAGAAGTTATAAGGAGGTGGCCAGGCGCGGTGGCTCACACCTGTAATCCTAGCATTTTGGGAGGCGGAGGTGGGCAGATCACTTGAGGTCAGGAGTTCAAGACAAGCCTGGCCAACATGGTGAAACACTGTCTCTACTAAAAATACAAAATTATCCGGGTGTGGTGGTGCACACATGTAATCCCAGCTACTCAGGAGGCTAAGGCACAAGAGTTGCTTGAACCCAGGAGGAGGAGGTTGCAGTGAGCCAAGATCACGCCACTGCGCTCCAGGCTGGGCGACAGGGTGAGCTCCAATATTAAAAAACAAAACAAAACCAAAAAAAAAAGAAGTTATAAGGAGGCAGACTTTAGCTCCGTGTAAACAAAACCCTGCTAAGATTCCTTTGCACCCCTTTACATTTTCTATAAAATGAGAACAATATCAGATGCTCTAATAATGACAGAGATGCAGTGAGGAGCAGATGGGGTAAATTCAGAAGAAGTGGTCCTTGACTTTAGGTGCTCATTAAAATGATTTGGAGAGTTTTAAAATCCTGATGCTCTGGCTGCACCCACAATTAATTCATTCATAACCTCTGGAGGTGGGACTCAGGCACTGATAATTTTTAAAGCTCCCAGGCGATTCCATTGTATAGCCATTGTGTAGTTCCACTGAGAACCATTGATCTAAAATAATTATTAATTGCCATCTGGGTAGTTGTGGAAAAAGTAGGTTTGACTTAAGGCAGATCTGGCACCATTTTTTGAAGGGCTCATTCACCTAAGAATTGGAGCTAAAGGTCACAGTAAAGCAACTCTGGAGTGAAATATAGACCACACAGCCACTCAACAGCATGAGGGACAGTGAAGGTGGCATAAGCAACATTTGTTTACTTGTAGGCACATGCTAAGCAATTCAGGATTGGCTAGCCTCAGACCTTTCCCCAAGAAGATCCTGAATGGGAAGATGAGACACACCCACTGATGGAGTGAATGTTTCTGGACTTTATGGAGGTCCAGAGAAAATCACTCAGAATACCTCTGTATCATCTATGGGCTGATTTCACTGGATATGATTTTATTAGCCACCATTTTATCATGGGCCTGTAATTGATTAAATAAATGTATATACCCATTAAATAATTACAGCTTGGAAAGTAATTCTTTTTTACTAAGAATCATTTGTGATCTTTTTACTAAGATCGTTTGTGTAATGATCAAATTAGGGTAATTAGCAAATCCATCTTTTTTGTTTGTTTGTTTTTGAGACGGAGTCTCGCTCTGTTGCCAGGCTGGAGTGCAGTGGCGCAATCTCAGCTCGCTGCAACTTCCAGCTTCCGGGTTCAAGTGATTCTCCTGCCTCAGCCTCCCGAGTAGCTGGGACTACAGGCGCATGCCACCATGCCCAGCTAATTTTTGTATTTTTAGTAGAGAAGGGGTTTCACCGTGTTGGCCATGATGGTCTCTTGACCTCGTGATTCCCCCACGTCGGCCTCCTAAAGTGTTGGGATTATAGGAATGAGCCACTGCACCCAGCCTTTTACTAAGTTTAAAAAAAATTAAAATTGACACAAGAACGGTACATATTTGTGGGGTACAATGTGATGTTTTGATATGTGTACACATTGTGTAATGATCAAATTAGGGTAATTAGCAAATCCATCTCAAACATTTCTTTGTGATGAGAACATTGTAAGTTCTCTCTTCTACCTATGTTGAAATATACAATACATCATTCAAAAAATAACAGGTGCTGGTGAGGTTGTGGATAAAAGGGAAGGCTTATATACACTGTTGGTGGGAGTGTAAATTAGTTCAACCATTTTGGAAAGCAGTGTGGTGATTCCTCAAAGAGCTAAAAACAGAATTAACATTTGACCCAGCAATCTCATTACTGGGTATATATAGGAATATAAATTGTTCTGCCATAATGACACATGCACTCATATGTTCATTGTAGCACTATTCTCAATAGCAGAGGCATGGAATCAACCTAAATGCCCATCAATGGCAGATTGGATAAGGAAAATGTGGTACATAACCACCATGGAATACTATGCAGCCATAAAAAATAATGAGATCATGTCTTTTGCAGGAACATGGATGGAGCTGGAGGCCATTATTCTAAGTGAAGTAACACAGGAACAGAAAACAAAATTCTGCATGTTTTCACTTATAAGTGGGAGCTGAATGATGAGAACACATGGACACATAGAGGGGAGTAATAGACACTGGGACCTAAAATAAAAGTTAAATAAAAAGAAATACACAATACATTATTGTTAATCATACTCAACTCTACTATGCAATAGAATACCAGAACTTATCCCTCCCATCTGACTTTAACTGGATACTGGTTGACCAATCTCTCACTATCCTCCCTCCCCGCTCCCCTTGGAGAGTGATTCTCTTATTTTTTTTTCATTTTTATTTTTGAGAGACAGGGTCTCACTTTATTGCCCAGGCTGGAGTGCAGTGGTGCAATCATAGCTCAATGCAGCCTTGACCTCCTGGGCTCAAACGATCCCCCATCTCAGCTTCCTGAGTAGCTGAGATTGCCGGCGTGCACCACTGTGCTTGGCTAATTTTTTATTTTTTTGTAGAAACGGGGTCTCGCTATGTTGCCCTGGCTGGTCTTGAGCTCCTGGGCTTAAGCAATCCTCCCACCTCAGCCTCCCAAAGTGCTGGGATTACAGGCGTGAGTCACCACGCCCATCTGAGAGTGATTCTTAATTACAGGCCGCAGGATACTGCTCTTGCCCATTCCTAGTTTGTTCCAGCTATATCAAACTGCTGGCTAGCTGTCCTGCTGTTGGTGCTGAAACAGACAAAGGCTGGTTGGGGATGTGTAATAAGGACACTGCGTAGGGAAGCAGCCCCAGAGACATTCAGGCAGCCAGAGATGGTGCACAAAGCATAGATAAACAGATAAATGCAAGGGTCTTTACTCATCCCTCCCTGGCCCTCCCCATGGCCCTGACTCTCCAAGAAAATAAATCAAGCTAATGCCCCAGCCCCAGCTGTGTAAGTGCATGATGGGAGACAGGATCAAACAGCAGCACCTGCCAAGAAGATGATGCATTCTGTATGAATCAGCCCAGTGACTCAGCATCTGATAAAGCTTATTTGGAGTGTTTAGGGCAAGGGAAGGGGTGGTCCTGTTCTGCTTTGTGTGCTCAGGCCCCCTGGCATTGGTTGACCCAAGGCTCCCCACTGGCATTGGCTGGTCGGGGGCTGGGCCAAGAGTTTCAAGAGAGATGAGGTCCAGAATGTCAAAGGGCTGAGGAAAAGTCTGCAAATCATGGCAAGGCAAGGAGCTTCAAGCCTGGAGGTCACTGGGAAAAGCAGACTACGTTGCCTTCAAATATCAGAAGGGGCACTATGGGAGAGACAGGCTGGATTTTCTCTGTGTGGCTCCAGAGGGCAGAACTGGGCTCCGGATTGGCCCATACACAAGCTAGACTGTGACTCAACCAAAGAAGGCCCTAACTTTATCAACAGCTTTACTAGATAAATGGTTGCATGGAAGGTAGTGAGCTCCCTGTTATTGGTGGCATTCAAATATGGGCAGGATGACCACCCGGTGCAGATGCTGGGGATGGGGTAGGAATCAAGCAGTGTGCAAGTCCTGAACCAATCAACCTCTATGATCTACTTAGAATATTAAACATCTGGTGGTGCATTTATGGCGCTTTCAAAATTCACACTTTTTTTTCCTCAAAGTTTGATCTTCTGAACCTTGTTTGCTTAGTAGTGGGAATAATCAAGTAATTATTCCCAAGGGATCACAGTCATGACTGTGAATCTGTGAATCATGCTATTTTCTCCCAAATCCTTTCTTCCTCTCCTCCCTTCCCCCAATTCAGCTGGCTAAGGCAGATCTCACTGACTGACCTCCAAAGTCTAATTTTTAAAAATATAACTAGATTTATGCCTTCTGTTCTGGATGCTGAGGGAGCTACGGAACAGAAAAGTTACAAGGAGTGAGCTCAAAGAACAATTCTTCTAACCTCAGGCATTGATAAGGAGGAGGCACTGTCCACAGAAAATGTAGCTGTTACTGATAATGAGACTTTTTTGTTTTTTTTAAGAAAAATAAGGTGAAGCCCCTTCTGGGGCATTTTTTTCTTCTTCTGGGTTAATGACCTTCTGTTACTTGGCTTGGCTCTAGGTTAGGTTGCAGGGAGCCATGGAGATGATCCATTCCCAATTCCTCATTGTCCAGATGGAAGAAACTGAGGCCCAAGGGCAAAGTGATTGGTCCAAGATCACCCAGTGTCTAGGGGCACACCTAGGACTGTAATTAGACTTTCATGGACCTGGCCTGGGTTCTCCCACTTCCTCATGGGCCTCGAAGATTCCCCCAGGCTGCCTCCTGAAAAGGACTGGGGTCCTAGTGGCCCCTGGACATTGGGCAAGCAACGGCCTGGGCCTCCATGTTGTGCCTCCGTAGTCCTGATCCTGAACTGGAAAACTCAGCCCCTGACCAGCTCTCCTTTAAGCCCCTTTGTTTCACATGGTTTTCTAAGTCCGCTACCCACAGTAGGGCTGCCTGTACCCGCCCTGTCCACCCATCGCCCCAAATGTCAGCCCCTTGACTTCTCTCCTGGGGCTCAAACATCCCTGGCTCCAAAATGGGCAGCTCAGTTTCTTCCCAAAGAAGTAGCTGCATCTCCGGGGTTCCTGGATTTCCCCCTCCTTGCCAGGGGGTGGGGTGGCTGCTACAGGAGATTCTCCCTGCTCTCAGCAGAAGGAACTCCAGCAGTTGGAGAACAGCAAACCCCTCTGGACACAGATCTGATTTCCTAACTGGGAAGGCTCAGTGCAAAATAAAAATTCAGGGCCACTGGTTCAAAAACTATGAAGAATTTCAAGACTGTCACAGTAGCCCATTAAACCAAACGTGGATCTGCAAGGGTCCCACATCCATGAAGCCCACCCTGCTTGGCTGAGTTCCAAGAGGATGGGGACAAAGATTGCTTAAGCTCCGTGGATCAAGGAGCCCGGAGCGGCCTTCTGGCTCTCCACGTATCTTCTCTGATCAGTCCTAAACACAATTCTGTTTCCTCCAGGCCTGGCGGGTCAGTCCAGGGACCCCATCAGTGTGGTGTTTCCAGGAGTAGGCGTTTCAATACTTCCTGTGCTCTCTTCTCCAGCACAAGGCCCCTCTCCATCCCACCCTCGTTATGTCTGACTCTTTAGTATTTAAATGGGCCAAGAGAAGTGGCGCCTGTGTAATGTGAAGGTTAAGGTCAATAGGGCCAAGGAACTGTGAGATCGTCTTTTGGACTGGGACAGACAGCCGGGCTAAGCGCGTGAGAGGGGCTCCCAGCTGGGCACGCGAGTTCAGGCTCTTCCCTACTGGGAGCGCCGAGCGGGCGCACCTCAGGGTCTCTCCTGGAGCCAGCACAGCTATTCGTGGTGATGATGCGCCCCCCGGCGCCCCCAGCCCGGTGCTGCACCGGCCCCCACCTCCCTGCTTCCAGAAAGCTCCCCTTGCTTTCCGCGGCATTCTTTGGG
Organism: Symphalangus syndactylus; assembly: GCF_028878055.3. NCBI lineage: Eukaryota > Metazoa > Chordata > Mammalia > Primates > Hylobatidae > Symphalangus > Symphalangus syndactylus. The sequence goes on along the minus strand of NC_072432.2, from coordinate 120,542,546 downwards.
CGTGAGTCATGCAAGTTTGCAGCCAGCCCCAAAGGGGGTGTGTGCGCGAGCGGAGCTCTATAAATACGGCGCCTCCCCGTGCTCACAACGCGGCGTCGCCAGGAGGAGCGCGCGGGCACCGGGTGCCGCTGACCGGTGAGATGTCCCCGTCTTCCCTAACCTTGAGCAGAGCCACACCAGGATGGATGGGCGGGCAGGGGATGGCAGCCAGGCAGAGAGGGATGACACAGCTCGCAGTCACAACCCCTGCGCTTTCGAAGGAGCCCAGGAAGCCAGGGAGGGGAGGTGGCCGGAGCCCCATCACCAGGCAGCTGAGCCAGGGGCCCTGGCGCAACCGCCGCCTGAGCGCACGAGCTCCAACCACAATTCTGTTGGGGGAGGTAAATAGAGCAGATATAATGATCATCCTTTCGCAAAGATGGGGAAACTGAGACCTGGAGACCTGCCGCGTTGCGGGAGACCCAGGCTAGCAGGTGACGGAGCTGGCCTGCACGGAGCTCCTTCCTGCAGCACATCCTCTGCGAAGACGCGGATCTCTCAGTTGTGGCTGTCGGCTTGCATGCACGAGTCATCCAGTTTTCTTCTAAATTCTCTAGCTCTCTGGACACTGTGCCTGTAAGTATGAGGCTGCGGATTTCAGTATATGCTGCAACCACCGAAATCCGACTTTTTCTGCCTCCTAATGCATCTGAGGTGCATCAGAGAAAAGTCACACAAAATCCACCAGGCCTCAGACCTCTGATTCCACGGTCTCATTTTACAGATGATAATCTGAGGCCTGGAGAGGTTTAGGACTGGTGCCAACACTAAACAGCAAATAAGTATCAGAATTGGGATTAGAGCCAAAGCCTCTTGACCTTCCAGAATTTCTGGACCTAGTTAAAAAAATATATATATATATGATTTTTATTTTTTTTTTAAGGGAGAGGTTAGGAATTTAAAGGAAAGTACAGATACTATATAAAAAAAAGATGCCTATGAGAATGTTCAGTTATAATAATAGTGGGGCATTGGGCACAACTGAAATGGACAATCTTGTGAGAATGGTAAAATAAACTTGGGTCTATGAGAAAGTGGAGTATTACATAGCCGCAAAAGTATGCTTTTAAAGAATATTTGAAGATGGTGAATGTGAAGGATCTTGTATAAACTGCACGGAAGACAGAAGGAAATATACCACGGTGCTAACATTTGTCTCTGGGTGGTATGAATTACCGGTGATTATTTTTCTTATTTTCCTTTTGGTTTAGTTTTCTCCATTTGAAGAAGCAGATAGAAGCCGGGGCTTTGGGATTGAAACCCTCACCATCTGTGTGCCCTCTTCACTGTCTTCCCATCCTCCCCACGGCTCCCTGTTCACGGTCATTGATTTTCTTTCTTTCTTTTCTCTCTTTTTTTTTTCTGAGACCAAGTCTCACTCTGTTGCCCAGGCTGGAGTGCAGTAGCGCCATCTCGGCTCACTGCAACCTCCGCCATCTGGGTTCAAGCAGTTCTCATGCCTCAGCCTCCGAGTAGCTGGGACTACAGGTGCATGCTGCTACATCCGGCTAATTTTTGTATTTTTCGTAGAGACAAGGTTTCACCACCTTGGCCAAGCTGGTCTCGAACTCCTGACCTCAAATAATCCGCCTGCCTTGGCCTCCCAAAGTGCTGGGATGACAGGCGTGAATCACTGCGCCCTGCCAGGTTATTGATTTTCTTAAGCCTCCAGCCCTGCCCTGCTTGGAAATGTTTTGGGAAGCTGCTCAGTTCAAAGCTCCCAGGAGGGTGTGCCTGGAGGGGAGCTGCTCTCAAAGTCAGCCTGCTCCCCTCGCATCTCCTCCTTCTCTTCCCCTGAGCAGCCCCTTTGTCCACAGAATCGGCCTTTTCTGATAGAAGGAGCAAGGCCAGGTGGTTTAAGCCTTCTTAGGGGGAATGAGGCTGCGTGGTAGTGCTGGGGACTTGAGGGCCTTGGCCTTGGCATGGCCCTTCCACCCAGGGCAGCTGGCAGCCAGGCTCCTAGGAAGCAGAGGAGATGATGGGGGAGGTGAGTCCGAGCAAAGAAAAGGAGGTCGGCTGTGCGGTCACGGTTCTAGAACATTCCTCGGATCAGCAGCATCCATATCACCTGCAGACTGGCTGGAAAAGCAGTCTCAGAACCAACATTATAACCAGCCCTGCAGTGATTCATAAGTAGTTTAAAAAGTGGTCAATCATTTCAGCAAAGCAGAGCCACACAGTCCAGGGGACCACAGGTGGCCTCTGTGTGCTTGTGTCGGTTCTCCTGCCCCTCTCCAGACATGTTGATTAGACCCTGCCAATGCCCAGCCTCAGACCTCAGTCTAATTTGGAAGTAGTCAGAATTTACTATGATTACATAAGACCCTCGTGTTTACAGAACACATTCCCCTCTCTGAGGTCTGGATTAGATCCATTTTACAGATGAAGAAACTGAGGCTCAGATATTTAAGTGACTTGGAATCAAGGAAAGAACACTGGACTAGGGGTCGGGAGGGCTAGGCTCTCATCCCAGGGTTACCATGAGCATGCTGTGGGCCGTAGGGAGTCCCATGCCCTCTCTGGGCTTCAGCCTCACTGCTAGGGTGGAGGGGTTGGGTGAGAGAACCACCTCTTTCCCAGCTCTGAGCCGGATGGCTCACCAGGGACCCCAGGCTCCCGGGAGCAGACTCTATGCCCGCTGCTGAGTCTGGAATTCCTTTTCTGTATCTTGCCTTTGGCTGCCCCATTCTTCATGGCCCAACACACTGTCTTCTGGTTAGAACCTAGTTCTGAATGGGTTTTTCCAGAAGTTGCTGCTTTCAGGGGCCCCTGGCAGAGAGGTGTTTCTGGCTGGCTTTGTCTCTCTGGCATGACAAAGGCTCTGTTCCTGCTGGAGGCATTTCAGGGCTCAGTGGTCAGCTGGGGCAGAGCCCATGAGACCACAGCCTTCCTGGTGAGCCCAGTGTCTGCCACCCACCCCATCTCTGGGGAAGGTACTGACCCCATCTCTTCTCCCACGTTGCTCCCTGGCTCTGTGCGCCTGATTACTTCTCATGAGAGGCACTCCTTGTTAATGTGCTACTGAGTGTCCAGATGGGCCTGCTGGGCTGAGCGGGCTTTGGATGTGAACCATTTCAGGAAGGGGAACCCCACCTTCCTGTTGGTTCTGTGATGGGAAATGGGTGAGCTCAGATAAGCAGTTCTTGGGAGGGGGATGGTGGGGGTGGGGTGCAGGGGGAGGGGTTTCTGTTTTATGCAACAGCCTCAGCTTCTGGGAAAGGGTCCATTGTGTAAGACCGGGGCTGTGGCCTGCGCCCCCTGGCTCAGGGCAGCCAGCCCAGTGGTGGCAGGAACACTGGCAGGGCAGCCTGCTGTGGGCTTAGAGGGGAGGGGCCGTGTGGAGGGCCTTGCAGAGCAAAAGGACTCATCCTTCCAAAGGGACTTTCTCTGGGAAGACTGCTCCTGGGGCCACTGCGAACCCTCTACTCTCCGAAGGGAATTGTCCTTCCTGGCTTCCACTACTTCCATCCCTGAATGCACAGGCAGCCCGGCTCAAGTCTCCCACTAGGGATGCAGATGGATTCGGTGTGAAGGGCTGGCTACTGTTGCCTCCGGCTCTTGGAAGTCAAGTTCAGGTGGTGCTGAGACTCCCTAGGGGCTGCAGCGCTGTGGTGGATGGGGAGCGTCTGCTGGGGTGAAGATTTAGATGCACATTGCAGAGGACATGGCTGGTCTCTGGGATGCAGTCCCTCTGTGGAGGTGGCATGGGGAGGGACAGATGCGTGACCCAAGGGGGGTATTTTCAGTGTCAGACATGATCGATACCACTCTGGACAAGGAGGCCAGGATGCAGAAAGCCTGTGTGCCTTGCTGATTGTGGGGGAGGATGTGGCTTGGACAAGAGCCTGGATCCTCCGATGCCAAGGTTCCTGTTTCTTCCACTCAACATTGCTGTCCTGCACTCCCTCCCTCCTTGCACCTCCTGCCTTCGCTTTAATTTGAGGTGTCCATGGCAAGTCTGGCCATTTCCCCCTATTTCCTCAGGAATCAAAGAGCAGCAGTGCCTGCTGTGGGGACAGCTAAGGGCAGCGAGGCCCTGGGGAGCTGCTGCAGGCCGTGGGTGGGTGGGATGCCAGCAGGCTGTCTAGCTGTTCCCATGACGGTCTCCTGTTCTCTGCAAACAAAGGCGTGCGAGGACTCCAGAATTGGAGGCATGATGAAGACTCTGCTGCTGTTTGTGGGGCTGCTGCTGACCTGGGAGAGTGAGCAGGTCCTGGGAGACCAGACGGTCTCAGACAATGAGCTCCAGGGTGAGTAGAACAAGCGTAATGTTCCTCTGGCCACAGGGTGATGAGGTCAGAGGGCAGGGTAGCTGACTCTGCTCAGTGCCTCTCTATCAGGCCCCAGTGTTACAGACCATTTTTGTCTTGTGCACTGGGTCTGGGTGCCTGGGTCTGGGCCCCCTCCGAGCCTCAGCTCCCAGGCCCCTGGTTCAGGCTCTGCCTGCATTAGACTGCCGGCATTTGCAGGCATTTCCCAAGCACTTTCGGCTGCTGCATTTCATTCAGCTGTTCCCTTCCCAGGCCCCTTAGCCCAGCTCCCAGGCCTCCTCCACGAAGCTGTGTCTGGACCACTGGAGCTCTTATCCCTCTCCCTTTTGGAGTGCCCAGAGCTTGTCCCTCCTGTGAGCTGACGGCTTCTGCAGGATCATTGTTAAAAACCCAGATCAGACATGGGTGTGAGTCTGTTTCACCTCTTCTCAGCTGGATGACTTTGGGCCACTATCTTGATCTCATGACACTCCCCCCAACCCCCATTTTATTGGGATATAATTGACAAATAAAAATTGTGTATATTTAAGGTATATGACGTGATGTTTTGAAATGCACATACATTGAAATGATGACCACTTTTTATGGTGGGATGGTGGGAAGACTTAAAATCTACTTTCTTAGCAAATTTCCAGTTATGATATGGTGTTATTAACTATAAGCACCACCTGTATGTTAGACCTCCAGAACGTACTCCTCCTACCTGATGGACACTTTGACCCTTTATCATATCACACTTCCCATGTCTCCCTCTGCGAAGCGGGCATGGTGGGGGGCTGGAGCATTATGTAAACTGCACATGAAGTGTTTGGCACAGTGCTTGGCATGGGATAAACACCAGTGAAGTAGCACTTAGATGACACAGTGTTTCGCTGCATTTGTCACTAGTGCTACGCATTAATCATTTACCCATCTTCTTATTCCTGTCGCCTGGCACTGCATTGGAACAAAGAAACATACATGTGTGGTTAAACTGAACTGTAGAAGGATTTGTGTCTAAAAGAACAATATTTTATATTTTGATGCTTCAAAGCTGACACTTCTGGGTTTTTTTTTTCCTTGCCAAGTTTCTTCTGCACCCAGCTTATTCTCCAGGGGCATGTGGCAGTGGTTGGGCATAGCTCTGGGTGTGCCGACTCCCATGGTCTGCATTTCTAAGCAGTAGGGTGTAGTCAGCAAGGAGCCTGTGATGGGAGCCTGTGCCAGGGCAAGGCTGGGGCCATGCTGCTGTCTGCTGGCAGGGGTGGGGGTCCCAGCCTTGACAGCCCCTGAACTGAACAGGCCTTTCTGGCCATTCCAGCTCATTTCAGGGTCCCGAGGCCACCTCTTCCTCTCGCCTCATGCTGCCTCTTGCACTTCTCTTGCAGAAATGTCCGATCAGGGAAGTAAGTATGTCAACAAGGAAATTCAAAATGCTGTCAACGGGGTGAGACAGATAAAGACTCTCATAGAAAAAACAAACGAAGAACGCAAGACACTGCTTAGCAACCTAGAGGAAGCCAAGAAGAAGAAAGAGGTCAGGAGGAGCCGCGACGGCCGCCCTGCCTTGACCATCCCACTGGAGTGGAGGGAGGGGGTCACTGCGCGGTGCCTTGCTGGGTTGTCATGGTGACCTGCAGTCCTCCCAGGCTGTGTCAGCTGATGCTGGGGCTGCAGTTAAGAAGTAGGGAAGGTTCATTTGCTTCTGAAAGCATCAGGGAGTGAGATCTTGGATCTGGTTTTGTTATGAGCCTGGCCCAGAGCCTAATGCCCAGATTCATTTCAATAGATGTTTCTAAGCCCTGATCACATGCTATTTCCAAGCAGGCTCTGGATGGGGTGGCGGCAGGGGCCCAGACGGGGGTGGCGTCCAACCTTCAGGAAGCTTATCTAGCAGGGTTGATATGGTTAGGGTTAAGGCAGGCACACTGCACCCCACATCTTCCTAGAGTTCTGGACTACTTCATAAAGAAACATCTTAAGCCCAGTAGTGGATATAGCAGGTCTAGCCTGTGCTTAATGATTCGACAAAACTAAAACACTATAATTCAATGAACAACTTATTTAAGAAATCAAGTCTCCTTAAGAGTATCCTACAAACCTCCTCTCACGGTCACCCTACTTCAGATGCTAAGATGTAGCTACCTGCCACCTTCATGATCCATCGTGCATGTTAAAAGCATTTCAAAGGCTCTGAGAAGTTCTGCAGTAAAGAAACCTGTGTAACTCCATGAAACCCAGAGTTTTCCAAACTGATCAGGGAATTCGTTTTTTTTTTTTTTTTTTTTTTTTTCCTGGCCGCTTTGCACATAGCTCCATAGAGCCACTTCAGGGAATGCTGGCCTGGATGTGGCGCTACTTTTTTTTCAAGCTTCATGCCCTTTCTTGGCCTTAGTATCAGTTCTCACCATTCTATGAGAATCCTCAAATAGCTCCTGAGGAAGGGACACGACTCATTCTCACATTTTTGTGGTTATCACTGGAGTTTGACATTCAACAATTTGGGTTTTATAATAAAGCACATCACATACATTTGGAGAAAAGAGCCTGCTACTTCTTAGTTGAGGCGTAGGTGAGCCAGAAGGAAAGGAAGTAGGTAGCATGGGTGGCACTTGTGTCTTGGCTCAGTGGGAGGTGGGTTGTCCTTGCCCAGCAGGGGACAGGGGATGATGGAGCAGGACAAAGACCTCACGTAACTCTGGGGTGTGGATAGGCTATTTTTTTTTTGAAGACTAACACAGTCATTCATAGAGACTTTAATATAGAAAAGTAGAAGAGGAAAAGTTTTTCCATAATCCTTTTGCCCAAGGACAAGTCACTGTTAACATTTGATCTATTTCTTCCTATTATTTTCTTCTGTGCTTTTTTGACAGTGGCTATATTTAAAATTATGAATTTTTAGCATAATATTCAAAATGGACTATAAACATCCTTTGTAATGATGTACCATCTACCCTTTATATGAACCACAGTTTGTTTAACCTGTCTCTTTTAAGCATCTGGGTTGGTTCTGATTTTTTTTTTTTTTTGCCATAAGCTAATACTGTGCCAAATATTTTTAAGCATCTTTTTCTTTGTCAAGGGATTCCTTTGAGACAGAGTCTTTGTTTTGTTTTGTTTTGTTTTTTGAGACAGAGTCTCGCTCTGTCACCCAGGCTGGAGTGCAGTGGTTTAATCTTGGTTCACTGCAACCTCCGCCTCCCAGGTTCAAGCGATTCTCCTGCCTCAGCATCCCAAGTAGCTGGGAGTGCAGGTGTGCACCACCACACCAGCTAAGTTTTGTATTTTTAGTAGAGATGGGGTTTCACCATGTTGGCCAGGCTGGTCTCGAACTCCTGACCTCAAGTAATATGCCTGCCTCGGCCTCCCAAAGTGCTGGGATTACAGGTGTCAGCTGCCGCACCTGGCCTAAGATAGATTCTTAGAGAATTATTGGGTCAAGTGGCAAGGGCCCATTAGAGAATTTTGACAGCTGGTGTGGCTTTGGTGTTGAAAGCCTGCCATTCCCTTTGCGTGCCAGGATGCACCGTTGCAATAGAAAGATAAGATTCAGGGAGTCTGCAGCCTGCTTTGGAAGATGAAATTTAAACACCAGAAGCAGAGAATAGGAAATGAGGCTTCAGTGAGAGGGTGGTCATTGAGTAGGTGATCAGAGAGAGGTGGTGTCCACGTGGGTTCCAGGAGTTGGGAAGCTTCTAGGAGTTAGGGAACAGTTGGATCTTGAAGGATGAGTGGATTCTTCAAGCCGGGTGGGAAGGGGATTCCAGGTAGGCGAATGAGGGGAAGCTTGAACTGGAGCAGGGGTGGGCACTTGCACGCTGGGTGGCCAGCCTGTAGGAAGGCCTGCCCTGGGGCAGAGGGCCTGGCATCCAGCACCTCCTTGAGTGCGTGAGCCTGTGGTCTCGGTGTGGCTCAGCTAGCCTTGTGTCTTCCTGTAGGATGCCCTAAATGAGACCAGGGAATCAGAGACAAAGCTGAAGGAGTTCCCAGGAGTGTGCAATGAGACCATGATGGCCCTCTGGGAAGAGTGTAAGCCCTGCCTGAAACAGACCTGCATGAAGTTCTACGCACGCGTCTGCAGAAGTGGCTCGGGCCTGGTTGGCCGCCAGGTGAAAAGGGGACACATGAGTGGCCAAGGCTCTGAGTGGGGAAGGAGGGGAGCCTAGTGAAATATGCTTCATTCCGCATACCAGATGCAATTGATTAGTATTGGCTGGCTGCACTGGGGCCCAGAGTGCCATGCTCCATTAGTAATATCTGGCATGAGTAGAGAGAGTGGAGTCATCAAAAGGATGTAGGCCAGGTATCTACCTTCTCTTAGAAAACTCATGCAGCAGGGCTTAGCTGGATGACATAACAAACTGCTTTGTGGGATGGCAGAGCCCTGTGTCCGCTTATGTGGAAGGATTTAAGAATTTTTTTTTTTTGAGACAGTGTCTCACTCTGTCACCTAGGCTGGAGTGCAGTGGTGTTATCATGTTTCACTACAGCTTCGACCTCCTGGGTTCAGGTGATCCTCCCACCTCAGCCTCCCAAGTAGCTGGGACTACAGGCATGTACCACCATACCCAGCTAATTTTTGGTTTTTTTTTTGTAGACATGGGGTTTGGCCACGTTGCCCAGGCTGGTCTCAAACTCCTAAGCTCAAGTAATCCTCCTACCTTGGCCTCCCAAATTGTTGGGATTATAGCTGTGTGCCACTATGCCCAGCCAATGTAAGATTGTGTAGTATATTAGTCTTGGTCCTCTCCTCTGCTGCAGGGCTTTTTTGATTGGGACTCAGTGAATTGCTCCAATACCTGAAGTCACATCAGTTGGCCCTTAACCGAGCAGGGGGTGGATATCATTGGTGGCCAAAGATGACAGTGGATGAACCTGAAATGTTGGGCCTTGTGACTCATGGCCTCCCAGGTGTCTCAAAACTGTCCCCCATGGAGGGAGATAAAAGGAAAGAGCATGGACCTGACAGATGGGGTGCTGGGGGCTGGTCTCAGCTGGGCTGTTGGTCACTTGCTGTGTGACTGTTACAGCCATGGGCAGGGCCTGGCCTGGCTCACCAGGGGGTGGGAGGCCAGGAGGCCGTGGCCTTGGTGAGCTTCTCCTAACTGTGCCCATGCTGGCTGTCCCAGCTCGAGGAGTTCCTGAACCAGAGCTCGCCCTTCTACTTCTGGATGAATGGTGACCGCATCGACTCCCTGCTGGAGAACGACCGGCAGCAGACGCACATGCTGGATGTCATGCAGGACCGCTTCAGCCGCATGTCCAGCATCATGGATGAGCTCTTCCAGGACAGGTTCTTCGCCCGGGAGCCCCAGGACACCTACCACTACCTGCCCTTCAGCCTGCCACACCGGAGGCCTCACTTCTTCTTTCCCAAGTCCCGCATCGTCCGCAGCTTGATGCCTTTCTCTCCGTACGAGCCCCTGAACTTCCACGCCATGTTCCAGCCCTTCCTTGAGATGATACACGAGGCTCAGCAGGCCATGGACATCCACTTCCACAGCCCGGCCTTCCAGCACCCACCCACAGAATTCATACGAGGTGAGAAGGGGTGGAAGCTCATGACCTTTTGAGCAACTTGTTAGATGCTGAGAACCATGCCGAGGGCTCAGCGGGTGTCATCTCGATTTTTCCCCAGCAATATCACAAGGGTGATATTATCCTTGTTTAAAGAGGAAAAAAACCGAGCTGGGCATGGTGGCTCATGCCTGTGATGCCAGCACTTTGAGAGGCCAAGGTGGGAGGACCATTTGAGGCCAGGAGTTTGAGACCAGCCTGGCCAAGATAGTGAGACGCTGTCTCTACAAAAATAAAAACTTAAAAAATTAGCCAGGTGTGGTGGTGCACAACTGTAGTCTCAGCTACTCAGGAAGGGGCAAGAGAGTCATCTGAGCCTGGAAGTTGAAGGCTGCAGTGAGCTATGATTGCACCACTGCACTCCAGCCTGGGCAACAGAGTGAGACTCTGCCTCTAAATTAAAAAATAAATAAAAATAACAATAGGAATCAGTGGGGTCCATCTCTGCATGGCTGGATGACTGACTCTTCTTCCCTTGTGTGTCTCCAGAAGGCAACGATGACCGGACTGTGTGCCGGGAGATCCGCCACAACTCCACGGGCTGCCTGCGGATGAAGGACCAGTGTGACAAGTGCCGGGAGATCTTGTCTGTGGGTGAGTCGGGGTCCAGACCACAAGCCGCCCCCTCCGATCCCTTGTGTCCTGGGGCCACCGGGGCCTCGCCGGTGCTGCCTTTACAGGGTCAGACAGACAAGTGTTTGGATTCCAGCTCCACAGCTTTTGAGCTGTGTCCTGGGGCAGGTCCTGAGCCTCATGCAGCTTGGGCTCCTCATCTTCGAATGAGATGATGATGCGAGGCTGTCCCTGAAGTCGGTGAGATGTTGTTAGAGATGTAAAAGTGCTCTCCACCCCGTCGGCCCCCTGTTGAAAAAAGTCATCCCCCGGGACTCCCTAGCGATTCTGTTCCCAAGTGCCAAGCGTAGTAGGCGTCTTCATTTTCCTCTGCGAATTATGAAATTGCAAACAGTATACGTTTTGTTTAACAAAACTGACCAGAGGCCAGGCACTGTTCTAAACACTCGACATACATTTCTTCATTTCCTCAGAATGACCCTCTGAGGAAACTCAGCCACAGAAAGGTTAATAACTTATCCAAGATTGACCCCGACATGGGTGAGTTGGGCTTCAATTCTAGGGCGCTGTGTTCTCTCCCGGGGCCCCTCGCAGCCTCTGGCCACAGAAGTCACAGGTCTCAGTACCTGGGCATCCAAGCAATAGTCCCTTTGGTTGGCTGGTTGGTCCCCTAGGCGAAGGGAATATTTCCCTTCAACTGTCCCCCTCCATTTCACCAGCTCTGGTTATGGGTTAACTTCTTTCCGTTTAGAGATAACAGCTGTGACAGTATTTGGAATAGTTCCTGGTACACAGCAGTTCATACACACAAAGAGTTAAGTGTTTCCCCTTGTAAACAGCTTATCGATCTGGTGGCTTTGCTCTTACTTAATGCTTAGTTTAAGTTTGCCACGGCAGGCCGCCAGGGTCTGGTTAAACATTCCTAGCCTCACTCCTGTAATTTTAGAAGCCACTGCAAAATAAACAGTTGTGCTTTAACAGGCTGAAGTATAAGTTGCTGTAGATGAGTGCACAACCAGGCCTTGGGGCTTTTTCTATAACAATATCATAGAGTGGCATCAATTACATGGTACCTCACCACAAGAAAGTCATGTTAGGGCCTGAAGAAAAGGTGTCCAGATGCCTGTGCCCAGATTGGACCTCTTATGCTGATTTTTACTCTGTTGCCCAGGCTGGGCTCAGGTCTGGCGCCAATCTTAACAGTCATTGATTACAGCTGAGAGTGCAGCCGGCGCCAGTCCTAACAGTCATTGATTATAGCTGGAGTACAGTGGCTCTATCTCGGCTCGCTGCAACCTCTGCCTCCCGGGTTCAAGTGATTCTCCTGCCTCAGCCTCCCAAGTAGCTGGGAGTGCGGGTGTGCACCACCACACCCAGCTAATTTTTGTATTTTTAGTAGAGACAGCGTTTCACTATGTTGGCCAGGCTGGTCTTGAACTTCTGACCTCAAGTAATCTGCCCGCCTCGGCCTCCCAAAGTTCTGGGATTACAGGTGTGAGCCACTGTGCCTGGCCTGAGATAGATTCTTAGAGAATTATTGGTAAGAATAATTCTCTAAGTTGAGCTAAATAGTCTACCCTGAAGAGGACTGCCTACTGTTATTTAAGGTGCTTGCAACCATATAAGCATGTACTGCCTGGGAACTCTAGACCAGGATTTCTCAATTTCGGCGCTGTTGATTTTTTTTTTTTTTTTTTTTTTTGAGACAGGGTCTCTCTCTATCACCCAGCCTGGAGTGCAGTGGCACCATTACAGCTCACTGCAGCCTAGACCTCTTCGGCTGAAGTGATCCTCCTGCCTCAGCCTCCTGAGTAACAGACTAGAAGTGTGCTCCACCATGCTTGGCTAATTTTTTTATTTTTAGTAGAGATGGGGTCTTGCTATGTTGCCCAAGCTGGTCTCCAACTCCTGGGCTCAAGTGATCCTCCTACCTCAGCCTCCCAGAGTGCTGAGATTACAGGTGTGAGCAGTGCTGACATTTTGGACCAGGTCATTCTTTGTCGTGGGGGGCTGTCCTGAGTAGTTCAGGGTGTTTGGCAGCATTCCTGGCCTCCACCCACTAGAGGTCAGCAGCTCCCTTCCCTTCGTTGTGACAACCAGCTTCAGAACTTGCTAAATCTCCCTGGGTGACAGCGTCACCCCAGTTGAGAACCTCTATTCTAGACTAAGCCTCGGCTCTCAAGGATTTTTCTTATTTTATTATTACTTTTTAAAGACAGGGTCTCGCTCTATCACCTAGGCTGGAGTGCAGTGGCGCAATCTTTGCTCACTGCAACATCTGCTTCCTGGGTTCAAGCGATTCTCCTGCCCCAGCCTCCTGAGTAGCTGGGATTACAGGCGTGCACCACCACTCCTGGCTAATTTTTATATTTTTAGTAGAGACAGGGTTTCACCATACTGGCCAGGCTGGTCTCAAACTCTTGACCTCAAGTGACCAGCCTGCCTCAGCCTCCCAAAGTGCTGGGATTACAGGTGTGGGCCACCACACCTGGCTGATTTTTCTTATTTTTAAATTATTTTTTGGTAAGATAATGAAGATTATTTATTACATATTTATTTTCAACCTGGCATCTTGCTAGTAATTCTGTTTCTTTCCCCACCTAACATTTTGTTTTACTATAAATGATTGCAGTCATCATCCTAAAGCATATGCAAAATCTCCCTTCCCCTGACTCACATTTGATAGACCTGCCTCTGGATATTTTTGAAATAATGCAGGGGGAGAAAAACAGTAGATTTAAGAGCTAGTGGGCAGTTTTCCAGCTCTTAATGAATCTGACAACCTGCAGCCCAGGGCCAAGAGGAATGACTTCTCTTTTCCCTGCTCTCTTGATGAACTCAGTGACCAGCCATGGGCGGGCAGGTGGGTGGGCAAGGACCCCTGGCCACCAGGTGCCAGTGCATCAGCTGCATGAACTTTTGGCACCGGAACTGCCACTTCTGCAGACATGCTCAAAAGACAAGCTTGGACCGGGTGCATTGGCTCATGCCTGTAATCCCAGCACTTTGGGAGGCTGAGGTGGGCGGATCCCCTGAGGTCAGGAGTTTGAGACCAGCCTAGCCAATGTGGTGAAACCTCGTCTCTCCTAAAAATACAAAAAAATCACCCGGGGGTGGTGGGAGGCACCTGTAATCCCAGCTACTCTGGAGGCTGAGGCAGGAGAATTGCTTGAACCGGGAGGTGGAGGTTGCAGTGAGCTGAGCTCGTGCCATTGCACTCCAGCCTGGGAAACAAGAGAGAAACTCTGTCTCAAAAAAAAAAAAAAAAAAAAAAAAAAGACAAGCTTGGAGGATTGTCCAGAACCACAGCTCCAGGGTAGGAAGAGCCCAAGCTCTTAGGAGCTGAAGACCCTGGTTCAATCCTGGGCCCAGAGATCATTTATTCTGTGGCTTTAGGTAAGCTATTTATTCATACTTCTGTGGGCCTCAGTTTCATTATTGGTAAAATAGGAGTCCTAATCCTTAAGTCAGAACAGATCCAATTCTTAGAGAAAAAGGATATCCAGAGAGAACTTTCTGCAGTGTCTGGGACGCAGGCGGTGCCACACGAATGGCAGCTGTGAGTAATATTCCTCCTCTCTGGAAATGATTCCTGGGAGGGACTAGGGCAGTGAGAGCCACTGCAGGTCTGAGAACGTGGAGAACTTGAGATCAGTGCTTTTGGAAGTGTGGTCAACACAGTTTGTCATCAAAGAGATAAGGGTCTGGCACCCAAAGATAAATCAATGATGTTATGAAGCACACTGTTTAGGTCAGTTGACATATTTTTCCAGAGCAAGTCTTCTCAGGCTAGGCGTGGTGGCTCACACCGGTGATCCCAGCACTTTGGGCAGATCGGTTGAGCCCAGGAGTTCGAGACCAGCCTGGGCAACATACAGAAACCCTGTGTCCACAAAAATACAAAAATTAGCTGGGCATGGTAGCATGTGCCTATAGTCCCAGCTACTCAGGAGGCTGAGGTTGGAGGATAGCCTGAGCCTGGGAAGTCAAGGCTGCAGTGAGCCGAGATCTCACCACTGTATTCCAGCCTAGGCAACAGAGCAAAACTCTGTCTCAAAAAAACAAAAACAAAAAACCCAAAAGACTTTCTGGATAATGGAAGCAGTGTCTAGATTCACATTCCGAGGCAAAACCTTTATTTTGTCTTGGACAATTCCAGTTTGTGGCCCTTCCCTTGGGGAAGCACTGCTTTTGTTCCCGCTGCATGTGCTGACTTCCATTCATTCATGGCTCTATCCCTTTGTAGCCTTCCCTTCACACTTCTCCCTTGCGTTTCTTCCATCTCTGGGCAGACTGTTCGGCCAACAACCCCTCCCAGGCTCAGCTGCGGCGGGAGCTCGACGACTCCCTCCAGGTCGCTGAGAGGTTGACCAGGAAATACAACGAGCTGCTGAAGTCCTACCAGTGGAAGATGCTCAACACCTCCTCCTTGCTGGAGCAGCTGAACGAGCAGTTTAACTGGGTGTCCCGGCTGGCAAACCTCACGCAAGGCGAAGACCAGTACTATCTGCGGGTCACCATGGTGAGCTGTGTCCCGGCCACATGTTGTAGCTCAAGAGCCCGAGCTGTAATCGGGAGCAGGGGCACGTGTGCTTTTGACTGAGCATTTATCACACGGCAGAAAACAGAAAACTTTAGGTGCCCTTGTTGCCTTGAAGCCTCATCACCCACTCAGGGAAGATATAACCCTATTTTACAAAGGAGCAAAGTAAGAGAGGTTCCATAGCTTGGCTAAGGTGTGATAGCTCACAGGTGACTTGGATGGGTATTTGAACCTGACTGCCTGGCTGCCAAGCCTGTATTTTGTTGTTGCTGTTGTTGTTTTTGTTTTGGCACACAAATCTATGAATAAACCAGAAGCCTCTGTTCTTTTCTCAAAGCTACATGGCTGCCCTCTGGCGTGTAAAATGGCTTATGAATTAGTACATCATTCTCTGCCAGTGATAAAAACTTCTCTTTAGGCCAGACATAGTGGCTCATGCCTGTAATCCCAGCACTTTGGGAGGCAGAGGCAAGAGGATTGCTTGAGGCCAAGGCAACATAGCAAGATTCCCTCTCTACAAAAAATACAAAAATCAGCCAGGTGTGGTGGCACACACTTGTAGTCTCAGCTATTCAGGAGGCTGAGGTGGGAGGATTGCCTGAGCCCTGAGGTGGAGGCTGCAGTGAGCTGTGATCACGCCACTGCACTCCAGCCTGGGTGACAGAGTGAGACTCTGTCTCTTAAATATATATATATATAAAATAATAAAATAAAATAAAAAAATCAAATAAAACTTATTTCTAGTACTGGGAACCCTTCTTTTTCTTTTCTTTCTTCCCTCCGGGTCCCCTGGATTGCTTTTCTACCCTAGTCTGACCAATGGCTGCCTAAAGCAAGTGTTTGGAAACCACTTTTATTCTTTGGGGTGCTCCCTGGGCTGGTCATTTGCAGATGGCATTTGCCCCAACACATGAGTGTCTGTGAACCAGGTCACTTCTGTCCACTGAGCTGTACTGATGTCTAGATGTGTAAGAAGCATGGGATCAGCTCTCTAGGTTTTACTGGAGGATCAGGAGGACCTCAGAAGCCTGACCTGTGTTGCAGAACGCATGCATTTTGACCACAGTGTTTCAGCTCTTCTCTTTTCTTTTGTTCCTTTTAGGTGGCTTCCCACACTTCTGACTCGGACGTTCCTTCTGGTGTCACTGAGGTGGTCGTGAAGCTCTTTGACTCTGATCCCATCACTGTGACGGTCCCTGAAGAAGTCTCCAGGAAGAACCCTAAATTTATGGAGACCGTGGCGGAGAAAGCGCTGCAGGAATACCGCAAAAAGCACCTGTAAGCAGGCGGGCCTTTCCTGCGGGCCTGCAGGGCCCAGTGAGTCTCTGGGAGCCAAAAAAAAAAAACAAAAAAAACAAACAAAGCGCAGACTCTGTAGCCTGGTGGGAATGACTCCGCCTGGAGCCAGAGCCCAAGAACAAAGCCAGGAAGTTACGGGGAATTTTATTTTTCCTTTGGAGGATGTTTTACTTTGTTGGATAACTCTTTTTTATTTCAGGGAGGAGTGAGATGTGAATGTTGCTTTTGCACCTACGGGGGCATCTGAGTCCAGCTCCCCCCAAGATGAGCTGCAGCCCCCCAGAGAGAGCTTTGCACGTCACCAAGTAACCAGGCCCCAGCCTCCAGGCCCCCAACTCCGCCCAGCCTCTCCCCGCTCTGGATCCTGCACTCTTAACATTCGACTCTGCTGCTCATGGGAAGAACAGAATTGCTCCTGCATGCAATTAATTCAATAAAACTGTCTTGTGAGCTGAACGCTTGGAGGGTCCTCTTTTTATGTTGAGTTGCTGCTTCCCGGCATGCCTTCATTTTGCTATGGGGGAGGGCGGGGGGGGATGGAAAATAAGTAGAAACAAAAAAGCGGTGGCTAAGATGGTATAGGGACTGTCATATGGTGGGGAATAAAAGGGATATGATGACAAGCTTGATCCACTTCAAGAATTGCTTGCTTTCAGGAAGAGAGATGTGTTTCAACAAGCCAACTAAAATATATTGCTGAAAATTGAAGCTTTTCTGTTCTATTATAAAACTGTCGATGTATTCTGACCAAGGTGCGACAATCTCCTAAAGGAATACACTGAAAGTTAAGGAGAAGAAGCAGTAAGTGTAAGGTATACTTGGTATTATAACGCATAATTGATGTTTTCGTTATGAAAACATTTGGTGCCCAGAAGTCCAAATGACCAGTTTTATTTGTAAGAGCTATTGCTTTTGCAGCAGTTTTATTTGTAAGAGCTGTTGATTGCGAGTTGTAAGAGCTCAGCATCCCAGGGGCATCTTCTTGACTGTGGCATTTCCTGTCCACTGCCAGTTTATGTGATCTTCATATCTTTCCCTGGACCACAGGCGTTTCTCTGCTTTTAGTCTGAACCATAGCTGGGCTGCAGTACCCTATGCTGCCAGCAGGTGGCCATGACTACCCGTGGTACCAAGCTCAGTCTTAAAGCTGAGGCTTTTCGTTCATTAATATTCTCTGATCATAGAATTCTGGTCATTGGATGTACTGCAATGGAACAAAACTCATCTGGCTGCATCCCAGGTGTGTAGCAAAGTCCACATGTAAATTTATAGCTTAGAATATTCTTAAGTCACTGTCCCTTGTCTCTCTTTGAAGTTATAAACAACAAACTTAAAGCTTAGCTTATGTCCAAGGTAAGTATTTTAGTCTGGCTGTCAAGGAAATTCAGAGTAAAGTCAGTGTGACTGACTTAATGATATACATTAATTAGGATTATGGGGTCAGAGGTATTTGCTTAAGTGATCATAATAGTAAAGTATATGTCACATTAATTGTTGCATTAATGTCACACTGTTTCAAAAGTTACTTTTTCTTTTCCATTGTTATGTTGCCAGACTCTGGCACTCACTATATTCAGTGGATTTTTTGGTTGCTGCTTTTTTTCCCCCCCGAGACAGAGTCTCACTCTGTTGCCCAGGCTGGAGTACAGTGGTGCAATCTCGGGTCACTACAACCTCCACCTCCAAGGTTCAAGCAGTTCTCCTGCCTCAGCCTCCTGAGTAGCTGGGACTACAGGCATGTACCACCACGCCTGGCAAATTTTTGTATTTTTAGTAGAGACGGGGTTTCACCATGTTGGCCAGGCTGGTCTTGAACTCCTGACCTCAAGCGATCCGCCTGCCTCAGCCTCCCAAAGTGCTGGGATTATAGGCGTGAGCCACTGTGCCAGGCCTTTATATCCACTGTTTTGGATTTTTTTTTTTTTTTACAGTCTTAAATACTAGCACCCTGAAAGACAGATCCTAAAGCTGGCTCTGAAGCTTCCTGAGACCCCTTCTCTGCATGGCTTGTACAACTGTAAACAGTGGCCCTGGGCCAATTACTTCATGTAATCTCACTAGGTTCCAATAATTATTTCCAAGGCAGGGGTTATTTTCCCCACATTACAAAGGCCTCCCAGAATAGCCTGCATCAGGTAAGTGTCTTGGGGCTAGGAAGGCCAGAATGTGGGAGCAGCCACCCCAAGCCTTTGTGGCCCATGGAGGCTGCTGAAGGGACTTCAGGGTTGCCCATCCCTCACTGTGAAGTGGCCTGGAGTAGGAAAGGGGTGGGAGCCAGGAAGCCACCCAGGTGTGCAGAGCAGAGCTCTGGTGTAGAATAGGTGGCAGCAGAGCGGGAGGCAAAGTGCTTCGATGTGGAAATGCCTGACATTCTCAAGCAAACCGCTTGTTCTTTTAACTGTGGAGTTATCTGGAAGTAATAGAGTCTGCTTGAGATGTTACCAGGTGATGGAACACTGGTTAGAATGAATAAAAGGTTCACGTTTGTGTCTTCAAATAAGCTGAGCCTCCACAATAAACCGGTTCCAGGAGCTGTTGTCCACAATGAAGCGTGAGGCTGAGACATGACGCATCCCAGGGCGAGGTCACCTTGAGAGAGGCTGGGCTGTGGGAATAACAGGGACCACTTTTTTGCAGTGGTAAGTGCTGAAGCTAAGAATGAACCCAGGTCTGACTCTGGGGGTCACAGGGCCCACTAGAAAATAGGATAGTGGCAAACCCAGGAAGTATCCACTAGTTCTAGAGACAATGCAAAGAGGACTTGGGTCTCCATGGTTTACTATAGAACCAATGATTACTAAGTCAGCCGATGTGATAACAGCAAAGGCCAGGCCTGGGGGACACATTTACAAGGTTAATAATGAACTGTTTGTTTGCTCTTCTCCTACGCTGATCTAGTTAACCTGTAATCCCAGCCCTTTGGTCATAATCCTCCTAGATGATGGCATCTCTCAGTGTTGGCCAGGGCCACATCACAGTGTGGACAGCTCCTCCTGCCCCAGCCCCCTCCATGCCACGCTGAGGGCTAGCTCACTGGAAGTCCAACAGCTGCCGCTAGCTAGCTCTGGTCCAGCCCAAGGCAGGGTGGGGACTTCCTCAGGGTAGGAAAGGGGACAGGGAGAGGTACAACAATACTACCTGCCTGTCCTCATTTGTTGCCACCAGCACCCAGAGGAAAAAGACCATGACCTTGAGCTGGTGCCAGACATTCTCCCAGGACCCCACCTTCACCCCTAGTCCTGCTCAGGTGCCCAATCCTATAAAGACTAGCCCCCATCCTTAAGGTTCATCACGAGGAGGGGGTGACAGGGGGACACTTACTCCAGCCTCACATTCATAAGAAGACTTCAACACATTTACAAATGACTTCATGAGCATAAAACCAGAGATGCACTGACACTGTCAAAGGAAGGTGTTTGTTTTCCACATTGAAACCTGTGCCCATCACCAGCCCACATGCTTAGAGAACACGAGGCATTTTTGTTTGTTTGTTTGTTTTTAAACAGAGATGAGTTCTTGCCCTGTTGTCCAGGCTGGAGTGCTGTGGTGGAATCATAGCTCACTGCAGCCTCCAACTCCTGGGCCCAAGTGATCCTCCTGCCTCGGCCTCTCTAGTAGTTGGGGCTACAGGTGCACACCACCATGCCTGGGGGTATTGGTTTTTAAAACTCTAACTGCCATTACCTCGAGCACAACACAATATAATCTCACTTTGTGTGCGTCAAAAATTTTAACCAAAAATGTCAGTAAGTCTGTTTTAGAATTTTCTGGAAATGGGCCAGGCGCGGTGGCTCACGCCTGTAATCCCAGCACTTTGGGAGGCTGAGGCAAGCGGATCATGAGGTCAGGAGATCAAGACCACGGTGAAACCCCATCTCTACTAAAAATACAAAAAAATTAGCCGGGTGTGGTGGCGGGCGCCTGTAGTCCCAGCTACTCGGGAGGCTGAGGCAGGAGAATGGCGTGAACCTGGGAGGCGGAGCTTGCAGTGAGCCGAGATCATGCCACTGCACTCCAGCCTGGGTGACAGATCGAGACTCCGTCTCAAAAAAAAAATTAAAAATAAAAAAAAGAATTTTCTGGAAATGTCTGGACCTCTCTTAATCTCTGAAAAGCCCTGCCATATGGTGAAGAAAACCAGGGTGGAAACTAAGATACACCAGGCTCAGATATTTAGTGCATCTTTGCTAAGATACTGCCTTGAAATTCTTCCTTTTTACTGACTCAAGCCCCACCTGGACTTTGGGATGAGGGTACTCATAGGTATTCTTCTGTCTTCCAGTCTTCCATTTTGGAAATAGCTCCCGACTTTGGCCTCATTCTAGTAACCGCAAACTTGGCCGGGCACGGTGGCTCACGACTATAATCCCAGCACTTCGGGAGGCTGAGGCGGGTGGATCACTTGAGGTCAGGAATTCGAGACCAGCCTGACCAACATGGTGAAACCCCGTCTGTACTAAAAATACAAAAATTAGCTGAGCGTGGTGGTGGGCGCCTGTGATCCCGGCTGCTTGGGAGGCTGAGGCAGGAGAACTGCTTGAATCCGGGAGGCGTAGGTTGCAGTGAGCCAGGATCACACCAACGTACTCCAGCCTGGGCGACAGAGTGAGACTTGGTCTCAAAAGACTAAGCTGAGCTGAGCTGAGCTGAGGTAAACTAAACTAAACTAAACTAAACTACTAAACTAAACTGTAACCGCAGACCTAAACTAAACTAAACTAAACTAAAACTACTAAACTAAACTAAACTGTAACCGCAGACCTAAGGATAAGACCTTTCTCGCAGGGGACTCGGAGGCATCCCTTCCGGTTTGAAACCAAATGTCTGTCCTGTAGCGAACTCTTCCTTTTCGGTAACTCTCCTGGTGCCTCTCTGGGGGTCCGCTCCCGTCTCCGTGCCATTCCTCAATCACTTTAGCGTGGGACTAGCAGGCTGTGCAGGGCTGAGGTCGGAGACCAGGGCTTGGTGTCCTCCTGTGTGCCTCACCTGGGTTCAGACAGCTGCCACCTGGGGCCACCTGAATACCCCCTCCCCGCGCAGGGGCTGACAGGATGCTAACCCTGTGAAGGCCCAGAGTGAGATTCCTTCAGCTGAGCTGTGTCCCTAGGGATGGGGGCTTCACTGGCCCCTCTCCCCCAGTCAGCCCGACCTACCTTCCTTAGGTCACAAAGCCTCATCTTACCCCGGGGCCCCTCCCATGTAGGTGGCCAGGTTGGCTCTGCCAATGTTGGGCTATCCCCACCCAACCCCCACTAGTGAAGCGAGGTGGCATCTGTCTTCAATTCTCTTTGTATTTTTGGGGGGGCTTTCTGAGTGGTGGTCAGGTGCTGTATCCCCTGGGACGCTCAGAGCTCACCCGGACCCCTCCCTTTCTCGGCCCTGCACCTGAGGAGTGTGGGGCCAGGTGGCGGCCTGGAGGGGAGAAGCTGCCGGAAAGCCACTCACTCTACATGGTGAGATTTGCGCATGCCCTGTTGGCAGGCGAACTCTCACCTCAAATTCAACTTTGAGAGCCGCTCACGGCCAACAGCCTCCGTGCTGTGCTGTGGTTGAGTTTCACGCTAGCCAGGGAGGCGCCGTTCCCCATCCTTCCACGCGATTGCAACTTCTTGGACTCTGCGGGCAGAAGCCGGGTCACGCGCACGGACTCCCAGCCTGGCCGCCACGCGTTCCCGTTTCCTGAGCTGGGGAGGGCTTTGGCCACAAGGGGGCAGCGCGGGCTCACGGCGCCTTGGGCTTAGATGGAGACGGCAGCGCTGGGAGAAACGAGGACCTGGAAACTAGGAAAGGAAGCGGCCTGAGGACGGGGAGGCACGTGGATCGCATCAGCGATGCCCCTCAGCGCCCAACCTTGGGGCTCTGTGCACGCCGCTCCATATCAAAAGATCTCTGCAAGGAGAATTCTCGGGAAAGACGATCTCAAGCACCAAAAAATCCCACATCAAAGAAAGACTATCATATGCATCTAAAAGCTGAACCGAAAGGTGCATTGGTTCTGGAAAGTCTATTTCTAGAACATTCGATTGCTTTAGGCTTCTAGAAATTGAAGTTTTACTGAGCCTCAGGGTTTCAGGCTTAATTCACTGTGCTGTGCGTCCCTACTGTCTTCACTACTTCCATCGGGTTGGTGTGCGGGGTCAGAAGCCCACGGAACAGGTGTGACACTCCTTCCTAGAGCAGAAATATTAGGGAAAATGATTTTGAAAATAAAACACTACTTAAAAATGGAAAACACAATTATATAATGGAATAAAATGCAAAATTCATAGACGTTTATAAATTAAAATATAAGCTATAGAAAACACACGGCTACCAGGCGCTCTTTGATGGAGAAGTGTGAAGACACTGCCTTTCCTAACTTGCTGTGTGACACTGGACAAGTTTCATCACTTATCTGAGCCTTGGTTTCCTCATTTGCAGAACATCAGGGTGATTTGGACTTGATGATTTTGAAAGCCTGCTGTGCTTTTGTTTTTATTAACTTCACCAATCCATTTCTTTTCTTATGTATCAGTCAGGGTTCTTCAGAGAAACAGAACCAATATATATTTCTATTAAGAGAGTTATTTCTAGGAATTAGCTCACATAATCTTGAAAGCCCGAAATCCGTAGGGCAGCCCCAAAGACTGGAAACTCAGACTGAGTTATTGCTGTGGTCTTGAGGAAGAATTTCATCTTCTCCTGAAAACCTAGATTTTTGAGTTTAAGGCCTTTTAACTGATTTCATGGGATCCACCCACAGTATCAAGGATAATTTATTTTACTTAAAGTCAACTGATTGTTAACCACATCTACAAAATATCTTCACAGCAACACGGAGATGTGTGTTTGATTAAATAACTTGGTACTGTAGCCTGGTAAGTTGACACAGAAAACTAACTGTTACACACCTCCCAGCCGGGCTGGCTTCATGAGGGATGACCTGTGTAGTGCTCCAAAGGCCTCTGCACTCGGTTTCATGGGGGATGACCTGGGTAGTGCTCCAAAGGACCCTGTGCTCATGGGGGATGCTCCAAAGGACTCTGTGCTCGGTTTCATGGGGGATGACCTGGGTAGTGCTCCCAAGGCCTCTGCACTCAGTTTAATGCCCTGCTGTCACTCTCTTGAAATTCTTAAACATTTTGGAACAAGGGCTTCTCCATTTTTATTTTGCACTGGGCAGGCCTGCAAATTATGTAGCCAGTCCTACTGCCCCAAAAGAAATAGAGAAATATATAGAAATATACAGAACCTAAATTTTACCATCGTGAGCACTTTAAGTGTACAGTTCAAGGACTTTAAGTTCCTTACAATTATTGCACGACCATCACCCCCATCCCTCTCCAGAAAACGTTTTCATCTTCCCTAACTGAAGCTCTGTACACATTAAACACTAACTCCTCTTTCCCCACCACCTCCAGCCTGTGGGAACCACTATTTACTTTGCTTCTGAATTTGACTCTTCTAGATACCCCATATAAATGGAATCACACAGTATTTGTCCTTTTGTGTCTGGTTTATTTCACTCTGCACGATGTCCTCAAAGTTCATTTTGTTATTGTATGTGTCAGAATTTCCCTCCTTTTAAAGCCTGAATAATACTATTGTATGAATATACCTTATTTTGTTCCTCCATTTGTCTGTTGATAGACATTTGACTATTGTAAATAATGCTGTTATAAAGATGGGTGTACAAACACCTCTTTGAGATCCTGCTTTGAGTTATTTCGAGTATATACCCAGAAATAGAATTTCTGGATCATATGGGATTGCTATGTTTAATTTTTTGAGGAACCACCATGCCATTTTCTGCAGTGGCTGTTCCATTCTACACTTCTGCTACATTTCCATTACATTTGTGCTTTGAAGGAACCCCCAAAGCAAAAGAGTTCCAGTTTCTCCGTATCCTCACCAGACACTTGTTAGTTTCTGTTTTTCGTTTTTTTATTTAATTGATTCTAAGGGGTGTGGTCTCTCACTGTAGTTTGATTTGCATTTCCCTAACGACTAGTGATGTTGAGCATCTTTTCATGTGGTTTTTAAATATCATTTGTTTACATTCTTTGGAGAAATGTCTATTTTGAATCTTTTGCCCATTTTTTTGATTGGGTCATTTGTATTTTCATTGGTGAATTGTAGGAATTCTCAGTGTATTTTGGATATGAATCCCTCATGAGATAAATGATTAAAATATGCATTGCTTGAGGGTAGGAGCCTAGCTTAAGGTTCTTTTTATTCCCCTCAAGCACTTGTTGCATGGCCTATGATCAAGGAATGCACTCCATGAAGTCTGCAAGGCATGGTAGGTCAGAGGCAAATTGAAACGAGGTTTGAAAAAAGGGATACGAAAAGCATTTTCTAGGCAAGTCCAAGACTGGTTACCCTGGGAGGGAAGCCTCCCGGGGTAATCAGTGAGCCTCCTGCTCCCAAAGAATAATCTTGGAGGTGCAGAAGAGGAGACAGGGAGGGAATCAATTCTTGGTCTTTATTAAGAAGAAGGTGAGAAGAGTCCCATTCCCCAAACACCCCCGAAATAGACATGCTGCTGGTCAGGCTATGGGAGGGCTGATGTCCAGGCAGACCCTGCTAGGAGAGGGCAGCTTCGGGCGAGTGGGCTCTCACCTGAGCACCTGAGAGACCCTCAAGGGTGAGAGATATCAGAGCAGGGTGCACACCACCCCTGTGCCCCATTTGCCAAGGAGTCCCCTTCCAAAGAGGGCTGGAGAGGGAACCCCCAAGGCTACAGACCCTGCAAATTTTACTTTCACACCCAGGTGGAATCTGTGAGTGACTGAACCCCTGACCTCCTAGATAAAATAACACATCAGGGCTCCTCTTTCTCCTGGGAAAACAGGATGTGGTAATTGCAGGTGATTGCAGGATGGGGTGCCTGTTGAAGATGTAAACAGGGATGTGAGTGCTGGGCCACCTCCAGCTGCGGGGATTGGGAGGATAAAGGGGGCCCCTATCCAGGACCTAGTTCATCACTGTGGGGTTGGCAGGGGACATCTGCTCCCCCATCATTGGGCCAATGGGATGCTGGGGCTCCACCCTCATCAAGGGAGGCCTGGGGAGAGGCATGAGGGTGGCTTGTTTTCTCCTCTGACTTCAGTAGAACACCTTTCTCCAAATACAAATTTAGGAACATCCCAGTGGGTTCTAGCTTTTCTCAGATGGCACAGAACTTTGGGAAGGCAGGATGCATTTTCTCAAAGTTCTTTGAGGTACAGTGTGGCACCTGTAGAAGCAACCAGGTGCAACAGGCCTGGTCCCAGGGTTGATATGTAAGCAGGGCTGCAAACCAGGCACACCTGTGTCCAGGAGCCTCCATGTGTGACACTAGTACCCTGAGATAAACGTGTGCACCACACACACACACACACACACAATGTAGAGATCCCGATAGAATGGAGGAGCGTTTTGGACAGTAAAGAAGGGGGATGTTAAAACGCAGCATTGACCTCCCTATTTCTATTGCAACCAGCAGTGTGATACATAGTGGAGGAGGCTCTGGCCCCATTTCCACTGCTGATTAATATGTAAGTCCTGTCCCCTCTGAGAGACCTTCACTTTTCTATCTGTTCAATGGGCTCATGATGCCTTATCCTGCTCATTGGGTTTCTATGAGGATCAAATAGACTGAAAGATGAGAAATTTCTCTGAAAACTCTGAGTGCATCGCAGTCACTGCACTGTTGGAACAAGATCGCAAGAGAGGGTAGATGGGTAGCTGGGGCTCAGCCCTGCATCTCCTAGGTCAGCGGCGGGGAGGGGGGGTGCGCAGGGCGGGTGGCAGAGGCTCAGGGAAGTGCAGTGCCCTCTGCTGGACATGGTGGTGCATGGTGCACCGCAGCTCACCCGCAGCCCTACCTGGGCGCAGTGGGGCTGGCTCCCCCACCCTGCCTTCTTCTTGATCAACTTATTTTTTTGAAAAAGGGTCTTGCTCTTTCTCCCAGGCTGGAGTGCAGTGGCACAATCATGGCTCACTGCAGTCTTGACCTCCTGGGCTTGAGCGATCCACCTCAGCCTCCTGAGTAGCTGAGACTACAGGTGCAAGCCACCATGCCCAGCTAGAGACAGGGCCTCACTATGTTGCCCAGGCTGGTCTCGAACTCCTGGGCTCAAGCAATACTTCTGCCTTAGCCTTCCAAGGTGCTGGGATTATAGGTGTGAGCCATGGTGCCCAGCCCAGATCAACTTCTTAAATGACCCAGGTATATAAGCCTCATCTGGGAGACCACTGCCTAACCAACTGGGAAGAGATAACACAGTCAAGGGCGTGGGCATAGCACACAGGCAGGCAAGGCTGGCTGATGGGCAAATGAGTCCATGACGGGCACCTGGCATTGAGTATGATGGTCTCTTTTGCTGAACTTCAATCTGGCCCCAGAATCCTTCTCAACACAGCATTCCAGGCTGTCAGGATCACTGACTAGAGGAGGTACATGAGATAGAGTACATTTGTCATTCCAGCATATCAGCTTCATAAATGGTAGCTATTCCTATTATCTATGAATTCATACAATTTTTATATTAACACAATACAGGCTGGAAATGGTATGTGCAGGATGGGTCTATGGAGCGGAAGAGCTATAGGAACTCAGAAGAGAGAGAGAGACTGTCCCCAGCTGCCAGGATCAGCGAAGTTCCCCTACAGAAGGTGACATTAGAAGTGACATTGAGGCCAGGCACGGTGGCTCACGCCTGTAATCCTAGCACTTTGGGAGGCTGAGGTAGGAGGATTGCCTGAGCTCAGGAGTTCGAAACCAGCCTGGGCAACATGGCGAAACCCCGCCTCTGCTAAAAATACAAAAAAATGAGCTGGGTGTGGTGGTGCACTCCCATAATCTCAGCTACTAGGGAGGCTGAGGCAGGAAAATCACTTGAACCCAGGAGGCAGAGGTTGCAGTGAGCTGAGATCTCACCACTGCACTCCAGCCTTGGTGACAAAGTGAGACTGTCTCAAAAGAGAAAAAGAAGTGACATAGAAAGATTGGAGAAGGAGAGGGGTCCGTTCAACTCTGAGGGCTGGCTCCCAGGCCCATCTCCACCGTCAGTGAGCTGTCACCTGCACAGGGTGATGTTCAGGTAGCGGCTGTCCTGCTGGACGCAGGGGCTCAGCAGGATGTCATCCTCCGGGTGAAGCGCACCCCCGCCGGGTAGTGGGACACCGCCTCAGGGTGGGCCTCCAGCATGGCCTTCAGCTCCAGCAGGGCCTCCGTGGTCCTCTTTCTGCACTCAGCCCAGGGGGACAGAATCCAGAACTCAGGGTGGGAAGGGACCGCTGGGAGCCCTCCCTCCAGACTCTGCACAGGTTCCCAGCCTCAGAAGGCCTCAGCCGCCCTTGGACGTGGCTGTGACAGGGGCTCCTAGCTCTTCCGAGGCCCCTTCCTCATAGCAGCGGAGCCTGTGGAGGTGTCTCCCTGAAGATCTACCTGTTGCTCGTCTGGCCCCCGGGGCCCCGTAGAATCCGGGGCTCCCTTCAGATCTCTGGCCACAGTTGTCTCATATCCCTAGGCGTCCTCCTCTTCAGAGGAGAGTCCCTCTGGTTCTAATCCTCCTTCTTCCTAATATTCCCACCTGAAGATCTGGAGAGCCTCACCCTTGAACACAGTGACAGAGGCACCCCCTGAGAGTCCCAGGCACCACCCTCTCCTTCCCTGGAGAGAGAGACAAGGAGAGGAGAATTTAGAGAGAAAGCCACAGGGAACCAGGCTCCAGGCCTATCCTTAGGTCTTTGCTGGGGGTCCCCCCCAACACAGAGTACCCGGACCCCAGCACGCTGGGTGGGCTCTTCTGGGTGGGGAGAGGGACAAGTTCTGTGTCTATTTTCCTCACGATGCTGAGAGGTGTGGTCCCAGGAGAGCTGCGAGAGGACTCAGAGCCCGTGGCCACCCATGAAGAATGGGCAGGTCTCGGAGCCTGGTTTGCAAATCAGACCTGGTGCTCTGCCTGCTAGGGTCACATTGAGGACTGCCTGAGCTGACCCAGTAAAGTGGGTCCACAGGGAGGGATGGTTAGGGCAGCAGGTTCTGACTCCCTGCAGTCCGGCCACAGGGCAGAGCCTCCCTGGGGATGGCCCAGTGCTGGACGTGCTGCTTGAAGTGGCACACATGGGTGAAGATCTTGGGGCTGAGGTTGCTGTTCTCCTGGCAGGCAAACAGGACTCAGAAACAAAAAGCTATTGATCCAGCCCACAAGGCACTGCAAGAAGATGCTACAGGGGACAGGGTGGAAGAGGGTGTGGGGCCAGGCAGGGTAGGGATGGGGGACACAGTCATTGTGATACCTGACATTGCTTGGGTGCAGGCTCTGAGCAGAGTTCTTTACAAACCAGGGCCTCATTCTCAGCAGACTGTGCCCCTTAGCTCGCCTTTGCGGCTCTCCTGTAGCTTGGGAGTCCCTCCGGGCCATGCAGACATTGCTGGAGGTCATTCTTTCAGTGGCTGCGTGGAAGTCCAGGCTGGGGAAGGCCCACAGGCTATTCCACCATTTTCTCTCGGTGTCTATATGGGATGTTTTCAGTGTCGTGCCACTACACGCTGCACTATAGCAAATGTCTTAGTCCCAAAGCCTTTCCAGATTGTTGGGGCAAAGGGAAAGTGGAGTTTTAACTTCAGCAGGTTCTTGCCAGATTAATTACCTTACAGACTGTGCTAATTCACCTCCTTCCACACCTTGGGAAGCCTTGATTGTTGTAAGGGTTGAATGGCCAATGGGGGCCAGTGTTCTGGGTTGGAGTCTCTGGTCACAGATTCTTATCCTTAGAAATGATGGCAGAACTGCCCCAGTAATTGCAAAGGGAGGGCTCCGTGCTTCTTGGGCCAGGAAGGAACTCACTTACCAAAGCACCACCATTCAAATCTATACCTACACACACACACTAAAGCTCTTCTCCCCCTACCCCCTTTATAAAAGAACTAAATGTTCATTATAGATATTTTGAAAAGCCAAGACCATAAAGTCAGCATTCGCAGTGCCAGTGCAATGTCAGACCTAGCATTTGTAGCTGCATTTTTGATGGATGGAGTCACTAGGGCATTGATCCCAGCCAGGTCTGGCTGACACCCAGAAGTCCAGGCTCTTGCACTATTGTACATGCACTCAGGGAACAGGGACATGGGAAACATGGCGAGGATCATCCAGGGAAGTGAACAGTTCATGGCTGTGTCCTTGAAAATGTGACATCTTCTGCATATTAAGGGCGGAGAGCTGAGGCCGTGAACAGAGAGGCTAAAAGGCAGCCTCAGAGAAGGCCAGCCTCAGATCTGCAGCCAGGAACTCTAGGGGCAGGCGACAGAAGGGACAAAGTCCAGTGGCTTGTTTTGGGGATGGTTGGGTGGAGGGACGATTGGAAGGAGGCCTGTCCAGCCATCCCATTCATGAACTCAGCTCCTGTCTGCTCTGGGCCCTGGGGGAGTCCAGGGGGACAAAGGCTAGTTCAGGCCTGCTGAGTGGAGCTGGCACTAATCCCCTCCCATCACAGCTCCTGCCTCTCCTGGAGCAACTGATGACCTTGCGTAATAGGGCTGGGACTGGAGCTGGTGGCCTCCGTGGCTTGGTTAATGTGTAAATGTGCTGCTGCCTCTACCGGGCCTGCATCGCCAGTGCCCAGCCCCTCCTCTGGATTCACTGGAGAGGTCGTTCACCCCCTCCCATCCCACAGGCCTTTCCCACTGTCCCATCCCTGCCATCTCTCTGTGTGCCATAAACCAGATGCCCAGGGCACCTCCTGTGGGGTTTCAGATGACACCAGAGGTGGGGGTCTTGTGTGGAGAATGAAGAATCTTTGTTTACCATCATGAGAAGGGAGGGCACATAGGGTGAGCACGCTTCATGCGGACTAGACACTGAATCCTCCCAAGCCCAATTGTTGCTACCAGCTCTACTTTACATATGGGCAAACTACAGCTCAGAGAGGCAGAGCGATTTACCTAGAGTCACACAGCAGGTAAGTGAGGGGCAAGGGTCAGAGGCTAGGTCCACTTGAATCCACAGCCTGGGCATCTTCCACTGTCCCAAGGGGCCAGAGTTTCCGGGCATCAGGTCTGCGTATACGCAGAGTACGCGCTGGGGAGGGGCTCTTGCCTCTTTCTAGGCAGACGCTCTCTGGTGTCTTGGAGACCGGCCTGGCCATGGCAGAGCTTCCACAGGCCCCAGGGCACAGGGTTATTCTAACCATAGGCGCTGAGTGTGTCTCTGGCCCTGGCTCACTCCCCAGCGACAGTTTGCTGAAGCTGCTAAGCCGGAGCCACGTGGGCTGAGCTCAGAGGCCCTGGAGCTCTCTTGGAGCTTCTGGCTGTTCGCCGGAAGGTGGCAGCTGTGATTTAGAGTTTAATTTATTGGGACGCTCCCTGGCTCAGCTCTGGCTCCACAGACACAGGCACATAAAGCTGTTAGCTGTGTTGGAGCTGAGGCCACAGAGAGAAAGCCTGTGGGGCACTTTCCATTCTCACTCCAAATCTGTAACCCGGACAGAGCAGGGCCTTTGGGCTGGTCTCCTTCGCTGCTCTTTGGCCCTTCCCTGCCCAGATCCCATACGTGGCTTCCTGTGTTTCACTTTCCAGCACCTTTCAGGTAGTTAGTCTTCCTCATGGTTTGTTTAGTGGGGTCCCTCTGGTGCCACCTGTAGTCCCCCTCCCCTGGGGAGAGGCGGATCCCCTGAAGGAAACAGGGCGACTTGTCCCTTGATTCCTGGTTCAGACCTAAAGCGGAACAATCTCGGCCACACCCAGAAATGCCATGAACTTCCAGCGGGTCCTCCAGGTTCTGCTGCTGGTGTGGACTCTGTTGGGCTGCCTGGCTTGGGAGAAACACTACAGCCCAGCCCAGGGCTCAGCTGGAGCCAGGGAGGCCTATGATCCCATCCTGGCTGCTCATCACAGACCCTCTGGAGATACCTCTCTGAGCCTCAGTTTCCTCATTTGTAAAGTAAGGGCAATGTGTCACTTTCTAGGGATGCTGCAAAAATTAAAAGGAGTGACACATCCAGTGCAGGCCTGGCATACAAAGAACACTCGGTACATTTAAAGCTTTAGCCGCTGGCTGGGTGCAGTAGTGCACGCCTGGAATCCCAGCACTCTGGGAGGCCGAGGTGGGAGGATTGCTTGAAGCCAGGAGTTCAAGATCAGCCTGGGCAACATAGACCTTGTCTCTACTAAGAAAATAAATAAATACATAAATAAATAACAAAAAATTAGCCAGGCATGGTGGCACGCGCCTGTGGTCCCAGCTACCCGGGGGAGGCCAAGGTGGAAGGATCGCTTGAGCCCAGGAGTTCAAGGCTGCAATGAGCTATGACTGCACCACTACACTGCAGCCTGGGTGACAGAGTGAGACCCTTTAAAAATAACAACATAAAAAGAAAAAAATAAAACCTTTACTGCTGCCGATGACTGCTGCCCACTGGTAGAGTGTGGGGGACAGGGGTGGGGACAAGAACGGGGCTTAGTGGATGTTTGCAGCCTGAGTTGATCTTGTGAAAAGGAAACTATGACATGTGTTCTTCTCCACCAGGCTCGGAGCTTCAGGGCTGGACTGGGCTTCTGCTTCAGGGGAGCACTGGTTTGCAGTGTCTGGGTCTCAGTAGAGGAGAAAGGAAAAGGGGCTCTACTCTGGCTGGAGAATTCCCCTAGATCAGAGCCCAGACCTTGGCCTTTGGCCTATCCCCTTTGATTCCACATTTCTTTGAGGCTGTAGCAACATGAAGAAGCACAGTATCATGCAGTAGACCAGGCCCCTGGGGGAGGGTGTGCTAGCTCTGTTTCATCGCAAGGGTGCAGGTCTGTTGTCATCTACAGGAGCTTCTTAGTTGGATTTATGCGAAAAAATATTGGAGGACCTTTGGGTTAAATTCATGTTGGCCAAGTAGCATCTGGGACTGAACCCGAAGGCAGAGGCCTCCCAAGGCAGGGCTGTGGTGTCTCTGAAGACGACACAACTGCATACTGTTGCCTACCACCCTCAACAGAACCTTCTCTGGCTTTGTCACACCCTGGCTTTCTAAATTCACAGGGTGGCACTTGTGACAATGCCACAAAGAAGTGGTTGTCTGTATATTTTTCTAATCATCATTCTAAATTCCAGAGCTAAGATTCAACCTGTTGAGCTGACACTGACTATTCAGTGAAATCTGGAAGCTCCTCCTAAGTTGAGGCCCCTTGGAGTGTTCCCCATTGCACATCCATTTCCTCCATGGGTCCCAGACATTTCACCTGTTTATTCTTCCATTTCTCTGAGTGGTCCTTTGGTGCCAGGCCTTGTGCTGGGTGCTGGCAATACCAAGATGAAGGAGGCTACCTCACTGACCTTGAGGAGCTGGAGGGAAAGGCCTAGAACTTTGGTGTAGTGGGTGGCTTTGTGGTTTACTAGTTTACTACAAAGGTGGGAAACAGAGAGAGATAACCATATGACTTGAGAGGTGCCAAGAAGTTGGGAAGTTTGAGCTGGGCATTTTGGGATAACTGAGAATTCACCAGGTCAAGAATGGAAGGCCTTCCAGGCAGAAGGAAACACAGCAGCAAATGTTGATTTTGTCCCAAGGCTCGCAGGGCCGGAGGGGAAATGGATGGCTAGGGTGTAGGCTGAGACTGACTCACTCCCTGATGTAAAAACTAACTGCAAAGCTACAGGAATCAAGATGGTGGGGTGGTGTGCTAAAGACTGACATATAGGTCAATGGAATGAAGTTAGGAGTCCAGAAATACACCCTTACATTTGTGGCCATTGATTTTTGACAAGGGTAGCAAGACAGATGAGGAAAGAAGTCTTTTCAACAAAGGTGCTGGGACAACTGGATATTCACATGCAAAAGAATGAAATTGGACCCCTACCTCACATCATGTACAATAAGAGCAATGTAAGAGTAGAAACTATTAATCTCTTAGAAGAAAACACAAGTGCGAATCTTCATGATCTTGGGTTGGGCAATGGTTTCTGAGAATTGATACTCAAAGCACAAGAGACAAAAGAAAAAGAGAATAAGACTTCATCAAAATTAAATTTTGTTGTGCTTCAAAGGACACCATCAAGAAACTGAAAAGCCAGCTCACTGAATGGGAGAAAATATTTGCAACTCCTATTTCTGATAAGGGATTGGTATCCAGAACGTATAAAGAACTCTTACAACTCAGTAATAAAAAGACAAACCAATATTTTAAATGGGCAAAAAATCTGAATGGACATTTTTTCCCCCAAGGAGACTGACAAATGGCCAATAAGCTCATGAAGAAATGATCAACATCATTAGTCATTAGGAGAATTCTAATCAAAACCACAATGAGATACCACTTCACACTCATTAGGATGGCTTCAAAAAAAAAAAAGACAGCAATAAGTGTAGTGAGGTTGAGGAGAAATTGGAACCCTCATACATTGCTAGTGGGGTTGTAAAGTGGCACAGCCCCTTTGGAAAACTGTCTGGCAGTTTCTCAAAATGTTAAGCATAGTTACCATGTGACCTAGGAATTCCACTTCTAGGTACATACCCAAAGAATTGAAAACATATGCCCACATACAAATTTATTTGTGAATGTTTACAGCAGCATTATTCAGTATTGCCAAAAAGTAGAAGCAACCCAAATGCCCATCAATTGCTGAATGAATAAACAAAATGTGATCTATCCATATAATGGAATACTATTCAGCCATTAAAACGCATGAAGTACTCACACAAGCTACAACATGATGAATCTTGAAGACGTTATGCAAAGCAAAAGAAACGAGTCACAAAAGGCAACATATTGCCTAATTCTATTTTTATGAAATGTACAGAACAGACAAATCCATAGAGACAGAAACCAGATTAGCAGCTGCCAGGGGCTAGGGTAGGAGGATGGGGAATGATTGCTAATGGGCTAGGGCTTTTTTTTTGAAGTGATGTAAATGCTCTAAAATTAGATTGCAGAAATGGTTGTACAACACTGTGAACATAGGAAGAACCACTGAATTGTACATTTACAAGGGTGAACATAAGGTATGCAAATTATACCTTAATAAAGCATCTGTTTGCCTTTAGTTAGGAGATGACGTGATCTGATCTGTCTTTTGGAATGATTACCTTGGCTGCTCGGTGGAGAGTGCAGGAGTGGAGGTGGGAGGCGGGGAAGGAGCCTCCCTGTGGGAGGCCACAGGGAGCCAAGAGAGAACAAAGCCAGTGTGCAGCAGAGATGGAAAAATGCATGCATTTCAGATCCACGTGGCAGATGGGCTGGATCCGACTTGAGAACCATTCAATTGCAGGTGTGCTCCTGCACAGCAGACCTGGCTCTGCAGGGTCCTACTAGAGCTTTCCTCCACCAGAGGAGACACAGGGGAGGCAAGAGCTGGGAGAAATGGGAGAAATGCAAATGGCTACACTTGTAGCAAAGCATAGATGATACCCCCCATGCACCAGGTGCTGTGCTAAGAGCTCCATGTGATCTCACTGAGTCCTTGCAACCCTATGAGGTTGATACTATTATGATTTGTTTCACAGAGAAGGGAACTTAGGCATGGAGAGGTTGTACAGCTTGCCCCAGTCCTCCCAGGTGGTAGAGCAGGAACCTGAAGCCAGGGAGTTGGACTGGCTGGAAAAGTGCTGGGAATGAGAGAGGGCAGAGTGGGGTTAGGACTTGGCTCTCCATGGCAGAAGGTTCTGAGATGCCCAGGGTGGGAGAATGTAGGCTCAGCCCTCAGAGATGGATCTTCTCTTACAAAACAAGGACTCACACTGTAGTTCCCAGAGCTGCAGCAAACACCTGCCAGGCGGGACTGGACCATGGTGGTTGGAGAATTTGAGGGAAACTGAGAGGTGAGGGCCAGGCAGGGATGTAAATGCAAGGTAAAGTTCCAGCAATGGGTTAAGAGCAACCAAGGTGCTTCTGAAAGTCAACAGGGTGGGGGACTTGCTCTAGCAGATTTTAAGCCTTTTTATACATTTACAGTCTGCCTTCTGTATCTGCGGGTTCTGAGTTCACGGGTTCAACCAACCACAGATAGAAAATATTCAGAAAAAATTCCACAAATGTCCAAAAAGCAGAGCTTGAATTCACCATGCACCAAGTACTACATTGAAGCCATGCACGTGAAGTGACGTGTAGGTATTGTGTTGGCACCCTGAATCATCTAGAGATGATTTAAAGTATATGGGAGGGCCGGGTGCAGTGGCTCACACCTGTAATCCCAGCACTTTGGGAGGCCGAGGCGGGCAGATCACGAGGTCAGGAGATCGAGACCATCCTGGCTAACATGGTGAAACCCTATCTCTACTAAAAATACAAAAAACTAGCTGGGGGTGGTGGCTGGCACCTGTAGTCCCAGCTACTCGGGAGGCTGAGGAAGGAGAATGGCGTGTACCCGGGAGGCGGAGCTGGCAGTGAGCTGAGACCACGGCACTGCCCTCCAGCTTGGGTGACAGAGCGAGACTCAATCTCAAAAAAAACAAAAACAAAACAAAAAAAAAAAACTGTTAAATAGATAGTGTCAAGACAATAGATTAGCCACTTGGAAAAATTGAAATTGCTTTGCTACTTTAAACTACAGGCATACATCAACTCCAGGGGTATTAAGGACTTACATGAAAAGGCACAATTAAAACTTTAGGGAAAAATACAATATTTTACGACCTTAGGTTAGAGAAGAATTTCTCAATAAGACCCCAAATTTCCAAAGATAAAATATTAGATGGGTAGATTTGACTGTATTAAAATCAAATACATCTGCACACCAAAAGACACCATAAAGATGAAAGACGAAACACAAACAGAAAGAAGATGTTGTAATACATACAACCAACAAAGGACTAGTATTCCAAGTATATGTAAATAAAACCCTGTAAAACAGTGAGAACAAGAAAAACAACCCAATTTTTAAAAGGGCAAAATACATAAATAGACACTGCACAGAGGAGGAAACTTGAATGATCAATAAACTGAAAAGATGTGATACCTTGTTCATCACCAGGGAGATAAGAGTGAAAAACCAGAATGAGATATTGTTTAATACACACCAGATGAAAATCTGAAAGTCTGACAACTCCAATTTTGACAAGTGTGGGAAGCTTGTAGTGTTGGGGATTAATTTGTTGTAAACACTTTGGAAAACAATTTGGTTTCTGATAAAACTGAAGATGCTCCTGATTGATGGCCCAAGAATGTCCTCTGAGTATGTCCTTGAGACACAGAATATGCCATACAGTTCCCAAGAATGCTCACCGCGACATTATATGTAATGGCAAAAAGAAAAAAAAATCCTGAAGCATCCCCAATGTCCATCAACAAGAGTATGGACAAATACACCATGGTAAATATATACAGTGAAAAATAAATAATTAGAACGGTACAGTCTTCCCCCTCAGCAACATGGATAAAACTCACTCACAAAGCCAAACTAACACATTTCTTATTTGGGGATTCATAAAACTAGAATACAAACAGGTGCAGGCAGGCACTGCAGCTGCCTTGCTGGTGTGGTCCTGGTGGATGGCACTGACATTCTTGCTGTGTGGGAACCAGAGGAAGCAGAAGTCCTCAGATTTCTTCCAATGCTGTCCAGCCTATGGAGGACCTGACCTCAGCAGGAGGAAAAGGGAGAGGCTACATTGGCCATAGAAGGTGGTGAGAGTAATGGAAGCCAGGGCCTGGGTGTGCCTCAGTTTCTCTTCATCAAAAGGAATACTTAAAGATGTCATAACATTGCAAATAGCATGGAATGAGTCTTATAAGACGCTGGGTATTCAAATGGTCCACTTACACGATGACTTCCCAGAGTAGCTTAGAGGACAGAAGTGATTTCTTCTTTGTCCTGGCTTGAGCAAGTACTAGCTGTGTGAGTTTGGGCAAGTTATCTAATGTCTCTGGGCCTCAAGTGCCTCATCTGTAAAATGGGGTTAATAACAGTACCCATGTCAGGATTGTTACGGAGAGTAAATGAGCTAATGCCTAGAAGGTGTTTACAATGGTCAGGCGCATGGTAAGCAATATATAGGCATCAGCTACTGCTTCTAGTGCTATTATTCTTTTTCTTTGAAAGGGCTGTCTTGCTCCGTCACCCAGGCTGGAGGGCAGAGGCATGATCATAGCTCACTGCAGCTTCAAACTCCTGGGCTCCTTCAGGGCTCAAGCAATCCTCCTGCCCTAGCCTCCTGAGTAGCTGGAACTATAGGTGCACTCCACTGTGCCCAGCTATTTTTATTTTTATTTTGTAGAGATGGGGTCTCGCTATGCTGCCCAGGCTGTTCTCGAACCCCTGGGCTCAAGTGATCCTCCCACCTCTGCCTCCCCAAATGCTGGGACTGCTGGTGTGAGCCACTGTACCCAGTTCTGTAGTACTATCCCTCTTACGTTGTAATCATCATCTCTTATCCCCTGACAGATAGTGCGTCCTTAATAAAATGAACAGGAGAGTCTTGCTGTGTTAGAGCTAATCACTGCACACATCCACATAATATCACAAAGCAAATCATGCCTCCCTGAAACCCAGCGACCTGTTACAGGACGAGGGTGGAGCCCAAGTATAGACTTGGGGCTTGCTATGGGGTTGGTGAAGAGCACTGGTCTTGGAATAACTTCTAGAATCAAGTCTAGGATCCCAGCAGTAACCATAAGGGTGCCCCTTTCTCAGCTGCGGTTCCTGAGAGAGGCATGTCCACCTTCCTACTTGGGTGGTTCCACCATGTGATAAGCACTTAGAGCTAGATGAGGTACAGTGCCCTCCACGGCCCCTGACCTACCACCGAGTGGTTGCTAAGGCCATCCCATTGTGAATTCAACACCCTCTCATCGGGGTTCACAAACTATCTTGTCTGGGGAAGGGCATTCCCTGGGCTCATGGAGTCCCTGGATCTGACTTGTATCTCCTGGGAACATCATCAAGGGAGATTCCTAGGGGAATGAGCCAACAAAGCTGGTGTGTCCCCAGCTCCAATCTTACTTCTGGGGTCCGGGGAGGGGGTGATTCAGGCAGCCAGCTACACTCGCTGAATCATGTCATGGTTTGGGTGGCATAAAGGTTGACAATGATTTCTAAAATCCCCGTCTTCCAGCTGTGATTCCATACTGACCAGACCACCAAGAATTGGTAATGCTGAGAATCTGTCATAAAAAGCCACAAGGCAGCCTCGATCTCAGCA
Organism: Symphalangus syndactylus; assembly: GCF_028878055.3. Taxonomy (NCBI): domain Eukaryota; kingdom Metazoa; phylum Chordata; class Mammalia; order Primates; family Hylobatidae; genus Symphalangus; species Symphalangus syndactylus. The sequence continues at coordinate 120,504,179 of NC_072432.2, read as the reverse complement.
CCACCTTCACAAAACTGAACTAGATGTCTGTCTTCACCCCACTGCCCTGCATCTTGAAGCACGAATCCCAATTCTCTGTGGGGTCTGAGAATGATCCCTTTCCTTAACAGGGCTTTGAACAGCACTCACAGTCATAGTGAGATGCATTTAATAGACTCAGTACTGGGGAACGTGGACCACAGACAGCACGGGTGGGAGTGTATGGGGAATGTCCCAGAAAAGGATGGATTTTTACTGAATTCTTGATCAACTGACCATTGAGTCATCTTAGACTAAGAGTACTTAGTGGACCCTGGAGAGCTAAAATTGCCTCAGAGAAGACTTCCACCCCCCAGAAACTGACCATCCAGCAGGAAGAGGGAGGGACAAATGCCAGGAGGAGATGACAACATTCATGAGCAAAATGGGCGCAACCAGCACATCCAGCCAGGAAAGCCCAGCACTGACTCTGATCCTAGAACCCACACAACCCCACAGAGCCTGGGCCCGGTGTCTGGCATTATCTCCCGAAAGAGTCAGAAGTAGAATTGCGGGTTTCTCTCTCTGAGGCTATCTGTAAAGGGCAGCGAGACAAAGGATCTCTGTGCAGTCTTCCCTCTCAGCCTGACCAGAGTCCCAGGAGGACAGCGGAGCTCTCATCCACCACGTGGGTGAGGAATCCAGGTCCCAGAGAGGCTGGTGGACTTGTGCAGAGTGACAGCGGGTTGGTGGGGACCAGATGGTCTGACTCTGGAGATGCGATCTCCCCCTGCCTCGACTGCTACACTAAGGGGTCAACCCTCCTGATGGGTCTCCTGGGGCACTTCCAGAACTTGGTGCGGAAGGTCCACTGTAGTGATTCTATAGACATGTGTTAGATGGAAGGAAGGAAATGGGAAAGGAAAGGAAGGGAATATACGGGAAGGATAAATGGCCGAAGAGCTGAATCTTCAACCCTAACTACATGCGCAGGAAGCAATCGCCATGCCTCCTCGTCCAGGCGTCTGTGCTCCTCACAACTTCCTCCTGTGACTCAGGACCCACCTGCCTGGAGAGCTTGACTTTCAAGAGAGCAGCTCTATGCTAAACAGAGGACCTGGGGCTGGGGAGCTGTATGCATCCCGGAGCAGCCCCTAGATAGAGCCCATATAGGAATTTTCTGATTCCTGACTTAGAAACCCATCCTTCCCGCTCCTCTATGGAGTTTTTTCCTTTGCGGGAGCAAGGCCTGTGCTGTGTTTGTCCATCTTCAGCTTAGCTCTCCCCACTCCTGCCCCGCCCCCGCCCTGGTGCATCCCAAGCACTCTCAGCTCCTCACAGTTGCCCTTTACAGGCTGCTCTGAGTGGCAAGCAAAAGGCAATTAACTACAGAGCTATTTATTGCACACACCCTTTGCAGTAAATCACAGGGCTGAAATTGCCACCCACTCTCGGTGGCAGTCCTTGTTTATGGCCTGCCAATGGAGGTGGCGGGGGAGCGGTGACAGAAACTAAGGATGGCCTCTAAGACTGGTGCTGGGTCTGCAAAGCAGGGTATGGCAGCAGCTGCCCCTTCAGGGCAGGGAAGAGAATCCATCCAGAGTGCACTGAAGCACAGATCAGTGAGCAGGAGAGCAAAGTCCTGCTCCATAAGCCCCCTGGGATGAGCTGGGGTCAGCAGTGGGGACTGCAGCGACATTCCCAACAGGGTTCACGTCCTCCTCAGGGGTAGCCCAAGAACTTTCACCAGATCCTTGAAGGAAGAGAAACAGTAATGCCAGAGATGGCCTTGTCTCCAGGGTGGAGCAACAAGGTTGGGGGGACAGTTTTGCATCCTAGTGCTGTGCTGGCTTATGGAAGGTCAGAGCTGAAAGTGACCTCAGGGAATTATCCAATCCAATCTCACTGTTAAAAGACATAGAAACCAAGTCCCCAAAAGTTGGAGGAACTTGATCAAGGTCACACAGAGTCAGCAGCACAGCAGGGCTCGGGCACCTGCCTCCCTTCCCAGAGTCCTTGCCGTTGCACCTTGCTGAGACTTTTTGGTTGTGCAATTGTGTGTGGGTGCATACATGCATGCAATTGTGTATTTTGTCTTCTGTGGGGGAGATTATAATTGCTATTTCTCATGCATCACAGCCTTCTAAAGTTAAAGAAATTGGAAATTTTGGGAAGGTAATCTATTGCCTAAGAGTCACTTTGAGTTTTCAAGGATGTCATGTTTAAGTGAGAAGCGTCCATGTTGAGATGACCTGGTGGCCACAATCTTGAGCTCCGAACAGACAGAAAGGTCAGTTATATGTGTGTGTGTGTGTGTGTGTGTGTGTGTGTGTGTGTGTGCGCATGGCAGCCCAAGCTTAGGCTCTGATAGAAACAGGACTTGGCTGTAATCAATCTCAGCCCATCTCAGCCAGGTCAAAGAAAGGGTGGAGAAAGGGTGGGCAGGTACCAGGAGACCATCCATCTTCCACCCACCTCTAATATCCTAGCATGAGAGCGGGGGCCAAAGCCAATCGTCTGGCAAAAAGAAGCATCCCTTTATCTCTGGGTCAAAAGATTCAACTTAAAGATTAATAAATTCTGATCTGAGTGTGAAGTAGAAAAATTGATTCTCTAACTAGGCAGGGTTTTGGCACCTTTCTGGTTGAAAGAGGTCCTGCCACGTGTCTTTTCCTGGCTTGTGATGGTCATTCACCCCTCACTCTGCCCAATGCCCCACTCCAGCTGTTCTCACAGAGAGAGGTCAGCAATGGCTGTGAAAAATCAGCTCCGGGTGCGGGTCCCTGATTCCCTGCAGCATTGACGCCTCCATCCTGGGCACCCGGCACCATTGCTTCCAGAGCACCGCCCTCCTGTGGTGCTCATTCCTCTCTCACCATCCCTTTCGTTTCCTTCATGGCAGCCTCTGCGTCCTCTCACCCATGGAATGCCTCTGTCCTCTAATGCCCTCTTGTCACCCAAACCCATTCTCCCTGGGTGTCCCCTCCACTCTTGTGGTCACTTGTCTTGGAGCTGATGACCCCTGTTATGGCCTGAACTGTGCCTCCTCCAAAGTCCTACATTGAGTTCCTAACCCCTGGGACCTCAGAATGTGACTGTCTTTGGAGACTGCGTCTTTAAAGAGGTGATTAGGGTTCAGTGAGGTCATATGAAGGGGCCCTAAGCCAATATGATTGGTGTCCTTATAAGAACAGGAGATTAGGAACACAGGCACACAGAGAGATGACTATGTGAGGACACAGGGAGAAAGTGGCCATGTGCAAGCCAAGGAGAGAGGCTCAGGAGAAACCAAACCTGCCAGCACCTTGACCTTGAACTTCTCACCTCCAGAACCACAAAGGAATAAATATCTGCTGTTGAAGCTGCCCAGCCTGTGGTATTTGCTATGGCCTCTCTAGCTGGTGAATATGACATCTCAATCTGTACCTCCAGCCCCTGAGTTCCTGAACTTTAAAGCAGCTGCCCCGACACCTCCACTTGACACTCCTCGAACTCAAGTTCCCAAAGGAACCAATCACCTTGCTCCCCCTGCCGAGCCTCCTGGACTCTCTACTGACGGTGGCCCCATCATCCTTGACTTCCTTCCTGCCACCTCACCACACACTCAGTTGCCGAGTCCTGTTGGTTCCTCATCCTAAATATCTCTTGAACATGGACTCTGAGAAAATGGACTTGGCTCTGTATTCCAGCCCCCTGGATCCTCTCTAGGCCACGCCCACTCTGCCCAGCCTCGTCCACACCTCCTTCCCATGTTCCGGACTTGAGGCATGGTCTTTGCCTCGGCCGTCTCTGCCAGGCTTGAATTATTTCTTTAGTTCCTGGGTAGGCCCTCTGCACTGGATACTGCCTTCAACTTCAAGCCCCAAGGGCAGGCTGGCTCCTCTGCTGGTCCTGGAGGCCCAGCTCTAAGGCTGCAGTTCCTCCACGAGTCCACGCGCAGTGCTTAACCTCAGCGCACAGACCAAGACGGGCTGCTCTGGGACCCCTCGCTGCATGCTATTTCCATAATTCCCTGTGTGTTAGAAACCGTTTAACTGAGAAAGGCTGGTGTACTTGGTTCAGAGACAGCAGGAATGAGCCTAGCAAAGGACCTATTATCACTTCTGCAGCCAGTCCAGTCCAGGCCAGAAGGACCCTGAGGGCAGAGATTATGGCAGGAGCTGCTGAGGGGGAGAGATGCAGGCTGTCCTGGAGGGGGCTGTTGAAGAGAAGAAAGGGTCACTGGGCTGCCCAGCACAGGCCTGACAAAGGTCCCTCCCTGGGTTGCACCTCTGTAGGAGTCCTTGCCACATTCTGCTGCGTAGCCAGAAGGGAGCATTCACTCCTGACAGGCAGAGAGGGGAAAGGCCAGGATCAACAGAGGCATGAGGGCTGGAGGAAAATCTCTTCTGTTTTCATGGCGGGAGCTCAGAATGGTATTTCATGGCGCTCAAGGTGAGCCCATGGGTCATATGAGCCCCAAATGCCGAATCCACAATCCCTCTCAATCAGCATGCCTGGCACTGGGCAGAATATGAAAATGCCTTTTAAACCCTGTTTGGTGTGAACAAGTGGCCTTGGTGAACCCCTTAGCACTGCTCTGAGGGACTGTGGCTGGTTGAAGCACACCCAAGGTCACCCCAAAAAGCTCAGAGTCTGGGATGGCTCCAGGTGGAGCCATGTGGGCCAGTGAACATCCAGCCTCCCTTCCTCATTCCAGTGTCCTCCTCCCTGCCCCTTTCCTCACGGGGCTCCTTGGCTCAGGCATGCCTTTTCACAGCCCAACAATTTTACGGAATGCTCTTGTCCTGAACTTGCCCCACTCTCTTGGGCTAAGAAATCAGGCATCTCATTTGCTAAATGATTTCTGCAGGCCCAGCATTGGCACCTCAGGGATCCATGCTGTACCCCGGGAACTGTGGAATCACTTCTTCAATCACCAGTTGGGAGTTCTGGGTAAAGATTTTCTCCAAACTCATGCCTCTGAGGATGGGGCTTCTGGAGTGAAGGTCTTTGCTCCAAGTCTTAAAGTATTAGAAATTCCAGCGGGAAGGATTTTAGACTGGGGGCTAGAAAACAAGTTTCTGTTTATCACCTACCGAGTGCCATGGGGGGCATGTTTGAACACTAAACTAGATGCTTTACGTGTATTATCTGGCTTAATCCTCAGATTCAATACTTTAAGGTAGACATTATTAACACTCTCGGCAGATGAGGAAACTAAGGCTCAGCAGGATTAAATGACTGGCACACGCTCACAGCTTAGGAGTTGCAGAGCCAGCATTCAAGATCGGGTTCATTTGATTTCAAAGCCCATGATCTTCATCATGTTGAGTCAGTACTGCTCACATTATTGCCAACTCCATCTGCACAGAGAATCTGCTCATATTGAATCCTTATTCAATATGACTAGAGAAGAGCCCAAACTTCAAGGAACTTGAAACCATAGATTTGAGTTCTATAGCTTAGTGAATACGAAGAATGGATCTAGGATTCCGGGCACTTCAGGTATGCTGCCTACCACCCACCCATCCATCCATCTCTTCATCTATCTATCCATCCATCCATCATCCATTCTCCCATCTCTTCATCCATCCATCTATCCCTTCATCCCTTCATCCATCCAACCAACCATCCATCATCCATCCTTCCCTTCATCCATCCATCCCTTCATCCATCCCTCCAACCATCCATCCATCCATCCCTTCATCCATCCATGCATCCATCCCTTCATCCATCCATCCATCCATTTGTCCATCCATCCATCCCTTCATTCATCCCTCCAACCAACTATCCATCCATCTATCCATCCCTTCATCCATCCATCCAACCATTCAACCATCCAGCTATCCATTTATCCATCCATCCCTTCATCCATCCATCCAACCATCCATCCATCCAACTATCCACTCATCCATTCATCCCTTCATCCATCCATCCAACCATCCATCCATCCATCCATCCAACCATCCATCCATCTATCCATCCATCCCTTCATCCATCCCTTCAACCAACCATCCATCCATCCATCCATCCATCCATCCATCCATCCATCCATTCATCCATCCATCCCTTCATCCATTCAACCATCCATCCATCAATCCATCCATCCGTCCCTTCATCCATCCCTTTATCTATCCCTCTACCCATCTAGTCCTTCATCCATCCATCCATCCATGTAACCATCCATCCATTTGTCCATACAACACTGTTTTTCATTCATTCAAAAAGCACTGCTATAAATTACAAGCCCCCTGTTATCCAGATCCAAATACCCTGCATGTAATCTTAAACAGCCAAATAAGCCTGAAAATGACTCTACCCACCTTGCTGTGAAGAAACCATTATAAAGGGAATCCCAGGCATATCCTCTGGGGCTGAGTGCAGCTGAGGGTTAACGCCCTCCCAGGAGCGGCAGCTCACACCAGCCCCATGTCTCCTGTGGCAAGTCTCTACTCAACCCCTTTTCCTGCCCATACCTCTGCTACCTCCTGCAGTTCCTCCAGGTTCAGTGACCTGCTCAGAAAGGTCCTGGCCACAGTGTCCCTACGGCCAAGGAAAGGGTGGTGAGGTCATCTCCCTTGCCCCAATTCAGGGGGCCTGAAGAGCCAGGGTCTACTGTCACAACCTGAGGGGTCTCATTGTCATGGGAAAGAGGAGTAGACATGGAGAAAGGGAGGCTATGCTTAAGTGGGCATCAGTTCCCCACAGGAGGTGGGCCCAACACTGCATGAGGGGACCTGGGTTGTCCTCCCAGAACCACTGCCCATGCATCCCGTGGGCCTCACAGTCAGGATGCAGCAAGGCCTCCTCTGCCCAGGGCAGCTCTAAGAGGAGACTAGGCTTCAAGGAGCCATGGGTTCCTGGGGGAATGGCCTTGGGAAGACAAAATGAGGATGTGTGTGCATCTGGGGTCAGGCCAGCCCAGGAGCCAGGGTCCCAGGCACTTCTCTGCCTATTGCTCTTCCTGGGCAACGTGTTGGCCAAGCTGTCCCTCCCCTCATCCACGGACCCATCCACCTGGGGAACTGGATCCTCCCATTCAGCCACACCCAGCCAGATGCCTTTGGGTTTCTGCAAAGACCAGGGTGCCCAGTGGAAATCTGATGACTGACTTCTACACCTTCCCCTGGCATCTCCAGAGGAAACCTCTCTTGATGCTGTTTAAGCACTTCACACTCTGCTACTTGCTAATTTTGATGGAAATTGCTTTTGATATGTGCAGTTGGTGGCCAGGAGCTTGGGGTGAGAGAACACATAAAGCTGAACTAATTCTCATTAACAGTGAGCAAAGACCAGAGATAGGAAACTGGCAGAAATGGGGCACCTGGGGAGCGGGGTGAGGGCATCAGAATGAGTTTTACAAAAGCTAGCTTTTTTCTAAGATCCAGAGAAGCAAATGAGAGCTGGCCTGCAAAACACTTCCACAGGATCCAGGAATCAATGCACAACAGGCACTGTCTTTGCTAGCTGTATGACCTCGGGTGTGTTATTCAGCCTCTCTGTTTCCTCGTTTATAAAATGGAGATAATAGTTATAACTATTGAGGTGAGGATAAAATAAGGGAATATCAGGGTAAGTTGTGAAAAAAAACAGTGGCCCCTTCCACTGGTTTCCAGGCCTGCTCAGCTGCGCTCCTGAGAAAAGCCAGAAACTCTTGTGTGCGTTTTGATCTGTGGCCACTCAATGACTTTCTTTTTCTTTTATTTTTTTATTATTTTTTTATTTTTTGAGATGGAGTTTTGCTCTTGCTGCCCAGGCTAGAGTGCAGTGGTGAGATCTCGGCTCACTGCAACCACCATCTCCTGGGTTCAAGCGATTCTCCTGCCTCAGGCTCCCGAGTAGCTAGGATTACAGGTGCCCGCCACCATACTCGGCTAATATTTTGTATTTTTAGTAGAGTTGGGGTTTCATCATGTTGGCCAGACTGGCTTCGAACTTCTGACTGCAGGTGATCCGCCCGCCTCGGCCTCCCAAAGTGCTGGGATTAAAGGTGAGCCACTGCACCCAGCCTCAATCACATTCATACTTTGCTGATCATTTTGTAGAAACTGAGGCAACTGGTCTGACATGAGTCCTGGATAGTGGACTAGGACTGGGGCCAAGTCTTGAGGAAGGGGGTGGCTCTCATGTCATCCTTCACCCTCAGTTACCACTGGGCTCCCTTGGGCAGTGAACCCAGCTTTGGGGAGGCAATGAGAATGCCCATGCTGGGCTCTGGGGAATCAGGACCCACACATCCCTCTATGCTTTGCTGCAAAGCTTCTTACCTGGGAGGGCGCAAGAATGATGGATGCAAATGGCCTCGGTCCTTCCCCTTCTGCAGCCCCATCCCCTCAGATGCTCCCATCTTGCTTGGTGATTTTTTGAGGATGTTGTGGTGAAAAGAGGGAGGAGGAGAAGGGCAAGGAGCAACCAGGGTGTGTATGTGATGCCCAACAGAAAGCAGAGTGAGTTTTAAGGAGCAGTCACTGGGAATTAGGTTTCACTTCACAGAATTCAAGAAATACAAATAAAAACAAAGTGTGTCTCCTAGAAATTGCTTTTGGGCTGTTTTTATTTATTTACTAGAGACAGGGTCTCACTCCGTCACCCAGGCTGGAGTGCAGTGGTGTGATCTCAGCTTATTGCACTCACTCTCCTGGGCTCAAGTGATCCTCCCACCTCAGCCTCCCAAGTAGCTGGGACTACAGGCATGTGCTACCACACCTGGCTAATATTTAAATTTTTTTTTTTTTTTTTTTTTTTTTGTAGAGATGGGATTTTGCCATATTGGCCAGGCTGATCTCAAACTCCTGGGCTCAAGTGATCTGCCCACCTCAGCCTCCGAAATCCTGGGATTACATGCGTGAGCCATCATGCCCAGCCTTGGGCTGTTTGCTTTTGGTCTCAGTGCTGCTCTGAGCCTGGACTACCTGGGGTCAAACTCCTAGAAGTCAGTCAAACAGTGTTTGCTTGGCTGCTTGCCTTCATCAGAACCCCTGCAGAAGGCAGGGTGTGCTTAGTTGAGAGGAAACGTATGCAGAGCCAAGAGGAAATTTGTGTAGTCGAGAGGAAACTAAGATGACCCATGTGGTCTAACCCCTGGCAATGCTGAAGCTTCTAAGACAGCACCGAGTGTGGGCTCTGGAAAAGGCCTTGTCTTACAAACAAAGCCATCACAAACATTTATTGGGCACTAACTGTATACACTCTTCTAAGTCCCTCACATGCACGGCTATCATGAGCATTCCCATTTTCCAGGGAAGCAAACTGAGGTAGTCAGAGGTAAAGAGACCTGCCCCAGGTTACACAGACCACAGTGGTGGAGCCCCAGTGCTTAGCCACGATGCTCCAGGGGCCAGAGCCACATGGCCCCTAGTGCAAATGGGCTCACGCAGGAGAAAGAAAGCACAGCTGAGTGTGTGCACCACTGCACCGGCACAGGAGTGTCTTGTACATCCCCGATAAATGAGCAGCCAGCCTCTGCAAGCACCCCAGCAGCCTGCTCCAGGCAGGCCCAGCCTGGCAGAGAGGAAGCCCCTCCTAATATTGAAAGCTCAAGGTGACTGCCCTCCAAAGGGTGGCTCCTGACACAGGCATCCTCTGAATTGTCCTCTGGTCGGCCACACATGTAACGTGCTATCTAAGTTCCTCTTCAACGAGTTGAGGATTACTCTCCCCATTGGGGGTGATGCTTTTTTACAAGGATGTGCAGAGAAGCTAAGCAACCAAATGTGCATTCCACACCCAGTGAGTGGTGGAGCCAGGCTTTGAACCCAGGGCCGAGTCTCAGACCTGTGCTCTTAACCGGTTCCCCAAATGGTCTCTTGTGAAGTGTAAGAAATGCTTTTTAATGACTGTAAAGTAGGGGTTCCAGGTCCACAAGCACTGGGCTCCTATCCTGACCCCTCCCTGCACCTGCTAACCTGGACAGCCCCATCCCCTGCACAGCTCTGGCTCAGATCTTCAGTGGAGATGGCACCCCTTCCCTGCACCCCATCCCTGCCCATCCCTTCCCACAGGGTGGCAGTGAGGCTCCTAAGAGGCAAAGGTGGGAGGGCACTGTGCAACTGTCAGAGCACCAACATGCAGGAGGGCCCCTTCCTCATCGTGACTGTCAGCCAGAGAAGGCAGTGACACACCTGGAGGGCACCTGTTGCATCTCTGCCAAAGGGCGCCAGCTGGGCTGGGTGTGAGGCCCCCCACAGAGCTGAGCCAGCAATGCAGGGGAAGCAGGTGGAGTCATCTGGCTGGCCGGGGTGCCAGGCCCGATTCCCATGTTTTGCATTCCAGACCCAACGACGCCAGCTACAGTCACATCTACCACCATGCCCAGGCTGGGCTCAGCAAGAAGAAGCAAAAAGGACACAAGAGGCCAGTTAGGCTTCCCGGGGCAGCAGCCACACTCCCAGGCACAACAGATTGAGGTGCGAGGCCTCTCAGGGCAGAAAAGTTTATTCAGTGCTGTCTGGGTTCTCATCCCAAATCTGCCATGACTTAGCTTGTGTGACGTGGCCTGCCTGTCTTCTCTCAGGGTCTCAGTTTCCTCATCTAAGTGGCCTGTTAGATGAGCCAGTGGTGACATGGTTCAGGGCTGAGGGGAGGCCTGCCTTCCTGGCTTTGGGGGTCTCTGCAGCCCACAACACCCCTTTCTTCCTTTCCTCCAACCTCCATCCGCCAACAATAAATACCCTCTCCACCAATCAAAGGCCAAAATGCTCCTGCTAAGACTTCTCTTAGGTACCCAGCCTACCAAGGCCTGCAACGTCCTCTTGGAACCAGCCTGGTTCAAATCTCACAAATAAACATCCCAGAAAGGTTTGGGGAGGTGAGAAAGGAGGAGGAGGAGGCCCTTTCACCTCTCCTGCTCAGAAACCTTCAGGGGCTCCAGGAGAAAGGCCTCATCCCTCAGCCTGGCGTTCCAGGCCCTAGAAGGAATATCGGGAGGCTTCCATGTGCACGGGAGGACAAGATCATGAAAGGAACGCAGTACCCCTTGGGAGGCGTGCACCATGGGGGCGGGAATTAGAAAGACCTGCTGATCTCAAGGTCAAGGATGAAGAGCGGATCAGGAGTTTAAAAAATCTTACTTTCCAGGAACTTTCTGAGTCATCTCAGCCCTAACTTAAAGGAGAAGGAAACAGATATTTTCTGAAGACCTCCAAGGGCTCAGGTGCCTGGAGCTTCACAAGCTGTGAGACAGCTTCCCGAGAGCCCAGCTGTCCTCAGCTCACACACAGTGCTGTCACAGGTAAAAGATGGGAGGGCAGGGATGTGACAGGTTCCTCCAGTGCAGATCGAGGGCCCTTGAGGGAGGCTGGAGGACACCAGAGGCTCCACATCTCCCACTTTGAACCCAATGTGACAATGATTAGGAAATCTCACCTCATGCCTTCCCAGAGAGAGAAGATGAGACCTGGGGCTGCTCTGGCTGAATGGGGAGAGGGTGAAGGACACACATGCCTCCTCTAGCCTTCTCTTACCCACCCGCTCACCCTCCTGGCTACTCTCATCTATTTGTCCACATTGGTGGGGTTAGTGGGTGATAATGCCTCTTCTGAAAATGCCAGAATGTGAAAAGAAGATCTCAGATATTTCTCAAAAAGAGACACACACCGTCAATAAATATACAAAAAATGCTCAACATCACTAATCATCAGAAAAATGCAAATCAAAACCACAGTGAGAATGGCTACTACAGGAAAAGCCAGTAATACTCCAGTTAGAATGGCTATTACTAAAAAGTCCTGGCTGGGTGTGGTGGCTCACACCTGTAATTTCAGCACTTTGGGAGGCCAAGGCAGGTGGATCAGTTGGTCAGGAGTCTGAGACTAGCCTGGCCAACATGGCAAAAACCTGTCTCCACTAAAAATACAAAAATTAGCTGGGTGTGGTGGCGCACATATGTAGTCCCAACTACTTAGGAGGCTGAGGCAAGAGAATCACTTGAACCCAGGAGGAAGAGGTCGCAACAAGCCGAGATCACACCACTGCACTCCAGCCTAGGTGACAGAGTGAGACTATCTCAAAAAAATAAAAACAAAAATAAAATAAAAATAAAAAGTCCCAAACAGCAGATGTTGACAAGGACGCAGAGAAAAGGGAACACTTATGCACTGCTGGTAGGAATGTAAATTAGTATAACCTCTATGGAACACTGTATGGAGAGTTCTTCAAGAACTAAAAATAGAACTACCATTCGACCCAGCAATCCTACTACTGGGTATTACCTAAGGGTAAAGAAGTCAGTATATTAAAAAGACACCTGCACTTGTATATTCATTGCAGCATAATTCACAACTGCACAGTCATGGAACCAACCTAAGTGTCTATCAATGGTTGACTGGATAAAGTAAATGTGGTACATATACACCATGGAATACTATGCAGCTATAAATAAGAATAAAATCATGCCCTTTGCAGCAACATGGATGCAGCTGGAGGCCATCACCTTTTAAAGGCAAAAAAGGGGGACAGGGAGTGGACTGATACAAAATTGTTTGTCAGGATTTCTCTTTGCTTTACAGAAATAACGCTGATTAGTTCGCTAATAGCTAGACATTGTTAAGCTATAGGGTATGGGTCAGAGTGTCCAGTGTGGCAGTGTTAGGTTAATTTATAGGTACTTGTGGCAGAAGCAAGCAGCTGCAAGAGATGGAGACAGAGCTCAAAGCCAGAGGAGGGCATGATTGCTGTGTCGTTTTAATGTCTCTTTGGGCCTGGTCATTAAAAGGATTGTGTTCCTCAGATAAAAGTTATTTTCTTTTCTAACTCCTCACTTCCTTCTCAAACCCTGTCCTCACAATTTCAAGGAAAGTACATCCTCCTCTCCACCCACAAATTCCCCTTTCAGCTATAGTCCAGTCCAAGCGCTCCTCTTTTCGTGACTACATTTTGAGCCTAGTGTTGGGGGGTGTGAGTGGGCCTGGTCTATTCCACAGCCCTGGGACCCTTGTGGACTTTCTGCCCTCCTCCCCTGAAATTTCCAGAGCCTGGATCCACGCAGGAAGTTTCCTTTCTTCCCCCGGCATTACTGCCCTTGGATGGAATGCTTCTACACCCACCCTAAGCCAAGCACATCAATTTTATAAACTGCCTTTATTGAAAAAAATAAAATTACATGAGAATATGAAACTCAGCAAAAATCGCGTGAATCAGTTCATTCGATCTGTGTTGCCACCGTCCCATGATTGTGATCGAGGGGTTATTTATTTCCTCTTGTCTGAAGGACTCAGCCTGTTCTGGACTTGCTGAGTCTTAGCTTTTACAAACATTTCTTGGCAAGGAAAATGAATATTGCTGCCTTAGTGGTCACCGAAGGGCTTGTTTTTAGATCTTTCCCCCTCCCAGACTTGTTAATCATTGAGAATGCACTCCTTAATACGCCATTTGTACCTGGGAACCTAACACATTTCTGTGAAACACCCGTGTCCTTACTGTGGACATCGTGAAGGGTGTTTAACTATTTCTGGTCTGCAGGTCTCCCTTCCTTGCCTCATTCTGCCAGCACATTCTCTTTAAAATACAACGTAGGGCATAACATTCCTTCAGCACATGTGAGACAAAGTAGACGAGGCTGCCTAACGTACCCAGACTTCTTTTTCCATCTGAATCCACGATAATTGATAAAGAGGATGAATACATATTTATACCTTAATACATTCAAATGAAAATGAATACCACTGTTTGGGGCTTTCTCAGGAATTCGCTTACTCTGAGTTGCGTAAATAAAAAGTTGTTTCTGTCGGGCCAGGCACGGTGGCTTACACCTGTAATCCCAGCACTTTGGGAGGCCGAGGCGGGTGCATCACCTGAGGTTAGGAGTTCGAGACCAGCCTGGCTAACATGGTGAAATCCCGTCTCTACTAAAAATACAAAAATTAGCTGGGCATGGTGGGCACCTGTAATCCCAGCTACTTGGGAGGCTGAGGCAGGAGAATTGCTTGAACCCGGGAGGTGGAGGTTGCAGTGAGCCGAGATTGTGCCACTGCACTCCAGCCTGGGCAACAGAGACTCTGTCTCAAAAAAAAAAAAAAGTTTCTGTCTTTGAAACTCTGACATAAGCCCACATAGTCACATTGGAAGGGCCTTAAAGCATGGGCTATTGGACCTTCTCCTGCCCTTCTGTCTCTGGTCCTCTTTCTTCCCTGAAACGGGATCACAGAAACTAGAATTCCTCTTCCCCCGAGGCGGTCATAGACTCTAGATCTCCTCTCCCCCAAAGCAAGCCAGAAAACTTAGATCACTTTCTCCCCTCTCCCTCGAAGACCCTCATTCCAGAGGGGTCCTGCCCTATACCTGGGAGGAAGGAATGCTATACGGAAAGGCCAAGAAGAATCTGAACACACAGGCCTTGCTGGGTTCCCCCTTAGTCTATTACAATGAGGTCATAGCCTTTCGTCCAATCACTTTTCCACTGGACCGTCCATTCTTCATAGAACGTAAGCATGAAAATAGACAGTTTTCCTGGGTCTTCATTTCTGAAGTCTCCCTTGTCATGTAAAATTGTGATTAAATAAATGTGGTAGGCTTTTCCCTTGTTTACTGTCTTTTGCTATGGAAGAATCAGCCGTGACCCTTACGATGGGTGAGAAGAAGTATCATACCTTCCATCCCTACACAATCTAACCCACAGAATGGGAGAGTATATTTGTAAATCATATATCTTATAAGGGATAAATATCCAGAATATGCAAGATTTAACATTCAACAACAACACAAAACCACCCAACAAAAAATGGGCAAAGGACTTGAATGGACATTTCAAAGATATATATAGATGATCAATAAGCACATGAAAGATATTCAACATCACTAATAATTAGGGAAATTCAAATAAAACCATCATGGGATATCACATGGCCATTCTATATATTAAAAAAACAGAAAATGGAAACCAGCTATGGAAAACCATCTGGTGGTTCTTCAAAATATTAAATACAGAAATTACAATATAATCTAGCCATTCCATTTTTTTATATATACCCAAAAGGACTGAATTCAGAGCCCTAAAGAGATATGTGTACACTGATGCTCAGAGTATTATTCATAATAGCCAAAATATGGAAGCCATCCAAGTGCCCATTGCTGAATGAGTAGGTAAACAAAACGTGGTCTATACATACAATGGAATATTATTTGGCCTTAAAAAGAAAGAAAATTCCAACACATGTGACAACATGAATGAACCTCGAGGACATTAGGCTATTTATTTATTTATAGAGATGGAATTTCCCTCTTGTCGCCCAGGCTGGAGTGCAATGGCGTGATCTCGGTTCACTGCAACCTCTGCCTCTGGGTTCAAGTGATTCTTCTGCCTCAGCCTCCCGAGTAGCAGAGATTACAGGTGCTCACCACCACATCTAGCCAATTTTTGTATTTTTAGTAGAGATGGGGTTTTGCCATATTAGCTGGGCTGGTCTCGAACCTCTGACCTCAGGTGATCTGCCCACCTTGGCCTCCCAAAGTGCTGGGATTACAGGTGTGAGCCACCATGCCCGACCAAATTTTAATTATTTTAACTTGAAACTAATGCATTTGTCCATTCACCCGTTTATGCATTTACTCTCCAATTTATTCAGCAAACATCTAATGAGCATTTTCAATATGCCAGGCCAGTGCTGGGTTGGGTTTCAGGACGAATTACTTAAGACAGGCAGCCTTCGATTTCAGGGCCTTCACAGTCTAACAGGGAGACAGACAGTTACACATTTGGGTGCTGGAGTTGACACTCTACAATTACTCAGGCAAGAAAGTATTTTATCATTTGTGGCCAGATGGAGTCCTTTGAACAGTGAGGCATAATATTTGTCACCCAATTCCTGTTGGAAAAAACGCTTTGAGCCTCTGATATTTTAACCATTGTTTGCTTTTAATTTGTGTTGATGGCAATGTGGCTGTGAATGATATGGAAACTGGCGGACAGTCATGTCAAGGTCTAAAACCATGGGTTCCCTATACCCCAAGACAGACAGAAATAGCTTTTTGTCCTGTCTAGTCTAATAGACTCACTTTTTAGAAGACGGGTCTCCTGGAAACCTTGGATGTTGCTAATTGACAGCCACTAAGTGGTCCTTCCTTGACAGAATATGTGAATGATCTCAGCCTCCTCCCGGGAGCAGCACAACCCACTGCTGGAGGGTGTGAGAGAGAATATGAAGACTGCTGGACCTCTTTTCAAAGCGCCAATTTCTTTTAGCAGAGGGGAATATACTTGTAATCTATTCCCTTTGTAATCATGACATAAAAATAACATATTTTTACTATACAGCCACAAAAAAAAGAATGAAATCTTATCTCTCGCAGCAACACGGATGGAAATGGAGAGCATTCTGTTAAGTGAAATAAGCCAGGAACAGAAAGTGACACACCACATGTTCTCACTCATATGCAGAAGTTAAAAAAAAGTTCATTTCCTAGAAGTAAAAAGTAGAACAGAGGATAGGAGGCTGGGAAGCACTGGGGGAAGAGGTGGGGGATAGGGGGGGATTTGCTAAGGAATGTCAAATTCCAGCTAGGTGGGAGGAGTAAGTCCTAGCGTTGTATAGCACTGAGCGGTGACTACAGTCAACAATGATACATCGTTTTAAATAGGCAGAAAGAGGTTATTAAATGTCCTCAATACAAAAATGATAAATGTTTGAGATGACAGGTGTAATTACCCTGATCTGATTGCTACACATTGTATGTACCAAAACATCACTATGTACCTCATGAATATGTACAACTAGTATGTTAATTAAAAAATTAAATTCAATCCCAAAATATAGCATTTTATAATTAAATCATTTTGGACACACTCCTTGCCATTTGTACTTAAAATGGCATCTGAAAATTCCCTGCTTGTTCCAGGGAATGCCCTGATACCACCACTGCGACGGTTGACATGTGGCCCAAAGGTCCTCAAAGCAGACCAGGAAACATAGCCCTGGACATTCTGCTATCTTCTTGAAAAACCTAAAGACCTCTTCCAGTCCACTGTCCTTTATGGCCCTTGATATGGTTTGGATTTCTGTCCCCACCCAAATCTCATGTCAAATTGTAATCCACGATGTTGGAAGAGGGGCCTGGTGGGCGGGGACTGGATCATGGGGGCGGATTTCCCCCTTGCTGTTCTCGTGATGGTGAGTTCCCATGAGATCTGGTTGTTTATAAAAGTGTGTAGCACCTCCCCCTTCTCTCTCTCCCTTCTGTTCTAGACACGTAGGATGTGCCTGCTTCCCCTTCACCGTCTGCCATGATTGTAAGTTTTCTGGAGCCTCCCCAGCCATGCTTTCTGTAAAGCCTGCAGAACCGTGAGCCAATTAAACCTCTTTTCTTTATAAAGTAGCCAGTCTCCGGTAGTTTGTTATGGCAATGGGAGAACAGACCGATACAGCCCTCAATCTTGTATAAGCGGTTATATTTTTCTGGCAGTGCTATGGACTGGAGTTATTCAACTCTTATTTGCCAAAGGAGCAGAATTTCTGAGGCCTTTCTGATGGCTGATGGAGATGACTGGATAGAACATCAAAAGCGAGACTTTCGGGAAGACAGGTTTGCTGTTTGTGCTCCTTCTAGTAAAGGACGCTTTTAGGTTTTGATTATTTCCTTTCCCCCAACTGCTCCCTTACAAATGAGCTTGAATACACCCAGTTAGGAAAATAATGTGATTTGGTGTAAGCCTTTCCCCCAGGCCTCATGATTGCCTTTAAATGAGCCCTTTAATTCTCAGATGCAAAAGGATTGAGATGGTGGTGGTGTGGCTGGAAATGGAAAGCCCTTAGAGGTCTTCTCCTAAGACAAACTGGAAATCTTATAGCTGATACTTCTATAGCACTTCCTCCATGCCAAGCAGTGTTCTAGAACTCTGTGCATATTAACATACTTGATACAACCACCCATGAGTTAGGTCCTACTAACGTCCCCTTTTTTATAGATGAGGGAACTGGGGCACAGATATCCTTTTTCAAGGTCACACGGCGAGTATGCAGCAGACCGGAGGCCTGACCTAGGTGGTCTGCTCCAGATTTAGAAAGAACATTTTTTTTTTTTGAGACGGAGTCTCACTCTGTTGCCCAGGCTGGAGTGCAATGGTGCGAGGAGAACATTTTTTTGTAGAAAAAGCTCAGCCTTAGGAGCCAGAGAGCCTGCTTCTGAATCCAGGCTCTGCCCCCATCTAGCCAAACAGTCCTGGGCAAATTATCTGAACCTCAGTTGCCCTCTCTGTTAAACGGGAGGGACTCTCTGGAAGGATCAGAGGTGGTGCATGGAAGACTCCAGTTGCACTAGGGCAGTGAAGAAATGCCAGCAGCCTCCATTTCAAACCTCCACTGGCTTTCTCCCCATACACAGATACTCAGGCCCTTGTGGCCTGGCCAACTCATGCCCGTCATCATGCCGAACTCAGCTTGGAGGGACTGCTTCCTCTCGCAAGTGCAGTGAGGCCGTTGTGTGTGTATCTGTGAGCCCGATAACCATGCAAGGGAGGCAGGGAGAAAGGGCTCGGGACCAAGCCTATGGGCTTAGAGGAGGTGGCAGGAGGAACATTCCAGGCAAAGAATGGGTAAGTCGGGCAGAGGGTCAAGGAGGATCAGCACCTGCAAGTGTGCTGCTGGAGGGCGGTTAGGAATTGGAAGGTGATGGGGCCAGGCTGGGGGTGGGCAGGGGCAGTCGGGGAGGCCCTGCAAGGTTCAGGATCCAACCATGTGGGCGGCAAGACCCGTGAGGAGGCTGCTGCTCCAGGACTCTGGGGCCGGAAGCAGGGCGGGGAGAGACCACTGCAGGAGACACATCAGTGAGACGGGCCCCTAACTGGATGTGACAGGAGGGAGGAGAGGGTAGAGGGGAAGATAGGGAGGAGGGGGCAGAGGGGAAGATGGGCTGGATCTGCCTGAGCCTCATGGCAGCTGCTGCTATTTAACTTTAAACTGATTATAATTCAATGAAATTTAAAATTCACTTCCTCAGCCTCACTAGCACATTTCAAATGCTCCAGGTGTGCATTTGTGCCTGAGCAAACTCTGCTAGGGAAGCCGGGAGAAAGGCAGGTGGCTACCTGTGGCCAGTGACTGCTCTAGGGGACAGAGCACAAGAGACCACTGCCATCCCCGTAGGATTGTCTCCTGGCCAGCACGGCCTAGATCATGCAGCACCTTGGAGCCCAGAACAGGGCTCAAAAGCAGAGGGAAAGGTTTCATCCCCATGCCATGCATTCTCCCTGAACAGTCACTCCACCTCTCCAAGAACAAAGACAGCCAGCAGCATAGTCATCTTAGCTTTATTGAGTAAGGCATCCCAATCTCTACTAAGATTCTTCTAAATGAACGGCTGATTTTTCTGCCAAACTATGGATTGGTCAGTCAAAGAGAAATCACCACCTGGCCGCCCCATTCTGTCCCCCCCAAGGACACTAAGGGTTCTTAGAGATAAAGGGACGATGCATTCATGCCTGGAGAACTAATCACACCTGATTTCTCTGGGATCTAAAATAATGTCAAATATGATTCACTTCATGTAAAGAAAATCTTTTTTCTGCAAACCCCTTCAGAACAATGCTGCCATCATTGAGAGATGTGTGTAAGGCCACCTCTGTATACTAAGAATGGTGCCCCGGCAGGTGGAAGGACGGCGCACCTGCTAAGTATGGGCGCACGCTGCGTTCTACATCTTTGAGACCACCGGTGGGTTCCGGGCATCAGAATCCAGCCACTTAATGAGGATCTGATTCACCTCGGTGGGCCTGGGGGAAAGGGAGAAGTAAAAGAAAAAAAAAGCCATTCACACTTGTCTATGTCTACCCAGCCAACTCGAAGGCAGAGGTGAGTGACATGAGTGGCTAAGCCAGGCCAAAGCCACCACAATGAAATGAGGAAAGCGTTTATGGAAGGTGAACAGGGGGCCGTGCTCTCCCCAACCCCAGGAGCCCCCAATCTCCTTACTTGTCCATCTGTGTCCAGTGCCCACAGTCCTCAATGTGTCCCCTTTTCAGGTGGGGAATCTGAAAGGAAACCCCATGCAGAAAGGTAAATGGAAGAAGGCGGATGGATGTGTCTCTGGCTAGTGCAATGGGCAATGGACACCTTCTCTCTGCTCCCTACCGGCCACCCTGCCCAAACCCTGCATGATTTAGGAAGGGAATAATGAGTGAATGAGACCCCATATCCATGCAGGGGAAAGGAAGGTACAGTCACGGCTGCTGCTTGCAAGGGGGGGACAGTGATGTTACTAATGAAGTGCTTCAATCATGGTCCCATCCACATGACAAGGTGTATCTTCTGCTGCCATCTTCCCTCTGAGCACCCATGCCCTCTCCCGGGGTGCACTGATGATCCCTGTACAGGGCCATTCCCTCACCCAGTCCTCCATGTGCTTGGACATCTGTGGAACGAGCACGAAGTCCTTCTCCGCCGTGACCATCAGGGCCGGAATCAGGATCTGGGGAGAGAATAGGAAACAGGAGTGGCCAGCACTCCACAAAGGAAGCCCTCCCTCCTCCCCTGAAAGACCCCTGCCCGCTGCCCTGCTGTGGTCCTGATGTTGTATCTGCCAAACTTTGCACAACAGACTCGTGGTTATTACTGGAGATCTTTAAAATGACAGCTTCAGCAGTGCAGAGGCTAACATGGGTCTTGTGTGTGCAGACGTGTGTGAGTGAGAACGTGTGCTGAGCTGCGTGTAACTGGGAGAACTGAATCAACGGCACCAAGAGGGCAGAAGACACCCTTGAATGAAGATCAAGATTCCTCTTCTCTGAATTAAACAGATGCTTAAAAGGGGCGGCCAAGGTTTCAGAGAGAATGGGGGCAGCCACAATAGTTATCAATGTGACATGAATGGCAGCAAAGTAACTTCCAACTGCTGGAAAATGAGTTGAACACAGGGAGGCATGCACAGGAAGGCCAGGAAAGCCTCTGTGTTTTTTTCGTTGTTCTCACTCCACCATTACCCTAATTTCCAAGTAGCTTTGACCCATTCCTGGTTGAGGAACTTGCACTATTTTCATTTACACACAGAGTGATGGGTGTCTCTCCACATCCCTCCGTCCTCCCACAACCAGGAGCCAGGAGAAGATAAAAAATGATTTTGTGTCTAAAACGAATCCTGAGGCTTCTGAGGTTTGTAAACTCTAGAATGTTCCAAGCTAAAATGTGAACTGGGCAGGGGGTGGCGGGGGGCGGAGGGCGGGATGGGAGGAGGTGGGGGAGGAGAGAGGAAGATCCAGCCTGAAACTGCAGAAGAGAGGCTGGGCGCAGTGGCTCACGCCTATCATCCCAGCACTTCGGGAGGCCGAGGTGGGTGGATCGCCGGAGCTCAAGAGTTTGAGACCACACTGCGCAATATGGTGAAGCCCCGTCTCTACTAAAACACAAAAAATTAGCTGGGTGTGGTGGCGCACTCCTGTAATTCCAGCTGCTTGGGAGGCTGAGGCAGGAGAATCGCCTGAACCCAGGGGGCAGAGGTTGCAGTGAGCTGAGATCATGCCATTGCACTCTAGACTGGGCAACTGAGCAAGACTGTCTCCAAAAAAAAAACAAAACTAAAAACTGCAGAAGAGGAGGGTTTCTGACCTTAGCACCATTGGGATTCACCTTCCCAGTGCCTTTGTCAATATTTTCCTCCAGGCTTTGAGAGATTTTGTCTGTCCAACTGCAGTTTGGTCATTTTCATTAGTCATATGATGACAAGGAACGCTAATGGAGCTACTAGGTTCCCAGTACTGCTTGTAACAGGTGACGTGCCTTCACTCATTTCATCCTTACACAGCTCTATGAGGGAGGCACTGTTCTTGCCACTTCCATATTGCAGAAGAAGCAACAGTGGATCAGGAGGGTTAAGCACCTTTCCCAGGGTCACACAGGGATTAGACTCAGCCCATCTGCTTCCCAGCCTGCCCTTAACCACGATGTTATATACTCTAGTGCCTCAAGACCTAATTTCGGGAGGTCAAGACCTGGTCTGTTTAAGCACTATGGTATCCCAGGGTCTGGCAGGAAGCCTGGCACGTAGCAGTGTGTTCACTTACAGAGTGAACCAACAAGGTAACCATGGCTACTGAGTGAGCTGATGAAGGCCTGGCTACCTCTGCAGTCACACTGGGGAATAGATTTCCCTTAGATTTTTTAACATTTTGAATGTAAACTGGGAACCTCCATTACTCCTTCTGCAGACCCAGAGAATGGAAACTCATCTTCTGCTTGACAAATGAGGAAACTGAGGCTCAGAGATTGACTTGTGCAAGATGACACAACCAGAGGCTAAAGTCACGTCTCTGAGAGCACCTAACGCTCCTCCAGGCTGGGGGCTCCAGTATCCACGTCGCTTCTGGGAGGTGCCCCGGGCCATCTGCAGCCCTGCCTTGGGGTATCACCAGGGGACCTGGGGATTCCGGATGGATGCTGCAGTTCCCTGGACACACCCCAACTCCATCCCCAACGTCACCCTCTACCATCCCAAGGGAAGCACCAGCAAGAAAGATCCCAGGGAAACCCCTGAAGGGAGTCACTTCCCAAACCCCAAAGAGAAAGGAGGTGGCCAGCAGGTCTGTCCACGACCAGCTCTGGCCCGGGTCATATCAGCTCAGGCCAATGGGAAGCCCCACAGGTGGGTCCTGGGGTGCGGAGGAGATTACATTGAACCTGGCACTCACCTTCCGTCCCAAGCTTTTGCAGGCCCACTTCCAGTTCCTTTCCATGTTTCGGTACCAGTTTAGAGGACCTCTGGGGAGAGATCAGAAAGTAAAAAGAGGGAGGCAGTAAGTAGACGGCTCTGCTACAGACACCAACAGAAACCTGCTCTGCACAGCCAGTCATCCCGGGAAGAGCAAAGCCTCCTGCAGGGGCAAGAGAATAGAGCCCAGGACCCACGACTTGCTGTCGGGCGCAGTTGCCAAGCTCTAGCAGCAAGGCCTTGTGCAAGGACACAGGACTCCACTGAGTGAGCTGGCAGCCTCTGGGTGGTCTTTTGGGACACACAGAAGCTGGCCCTACAGGACCCTCCAGGGAATGTCATCGTGTCACCTTGGAGGCTGGGGAGGTTGCTGATGGTGGGGAACTTGGTTTAGCAGCCTCACCATCCAGAGGCCACTCGTCTGCCCCAGGGAGCCCACTTGAGAGGGACACTGGGAGGTGGAGCAAAGATGCCCCCTCCTAATATGACATCGGGAACTAGGGCAAATGCACCAAAATGTATGCACTTTTTGAGTTTATGTGGATTTTTATGTTTTTCTGAAGAAAGAGCCCAGAGTTGCCATCTGATTCTCCGAGGAGGCATGACTGAAAAGTAGCTAAAACCCTCTGCCCTATGGGGGCCCCATAAGCATAAGGAAGAACAAGCTGAGCTGTCCCAAACTAGAGCAGGCTGAGCACCATAAAGTAGTGAGCCTCCCGACACTGGAGGCATTGAAGTAGAGGCTGGCCTGGCACTAATGAGGGCTGTGGTGGAGGAGAACTGGGCCTCACCCTCCACCCTGAGGGCTGAAGATCCCTGTCTGTCGATCATCTCTCATCTGTGTCTGGGCCCTGTGCTGTCTTTACCTGAAACCAGATTTCTTGAACTGCTGCACATAGAACTGGATTTCCTCCTCAGTGACCATCCTGCTGAGGCTGGGCTCTTTTGGGCTCCTTACAAAAAGTCCTCCTGCAAAAAAAGCCACTTGTTGACTTTCCCATCCCCGGGCCAGGTGTCTGCATTTTAAGGCGGGCACCTCATTGCCTCTCGCAGACCATCTGAACTTGCGCAAGGCCTTGTGAGCGTCTCCATCTTTTGTTCCCTTATCCTTTGCCAGATCGAGCCCATCTCCTCGAAAGCTCAAAGCTGTGATCTCACAGTCACACTGGAGCCTGATGTTCCCTCCCACCTAGCCACGACTTCACGGGCTATTATCACAGCTCCTGGACCAACCACAGTCGCTGGCTTTTTCAGGCACACAGCAGCTATATCCCAGACCCTGCCAGCCCCCAGCTCCTGCTCTCCCCTCGTCTAAACATTTCCCAGCCAGCTTAACTGTGGCCCTTTGGAGATATCGCCAGAGATTCTTGGAATTTTCATAAGGATTTGCTCTGTTTTTCCTCTTAGGCAGGAAGAGAACCCAGGCCAGGTGGCTGCGTCCTGTCACCTCCCGCGTGCCGCACAGACCCTCTGTGGTATCCCACTGTGGACCCCTATCTTGTCTTCAGGGTGCTGCACAGTCCCCCCAGAGGATGGCCTGTGATGACCCCTGGCAGCCCAGGGACCACTGCAATTTCACAGGGCACAGCCTCAATGCTGGTGCCTGAACAGGGCTCGTCAGCATTTTCAGATTCACGAAGACCCGGAGGCACAGGAACTGGTCATTCCAGGCTTTTGTGAGACACATCAAAGGGGTATGTGACGAGGATGTCACCCTGTGATGAAGCCACCCTGAGCCTCCCCGCCAGGCGGGTGCTCCAGACTCACTGTACCTCAGGGCCCCTCTGCGAGCATCCCAGCTGCTCTGCCTCCCGTGAGACCATGGGCTCACTGAGGGTGGCCACCCTGCTTCGTGTGTCTGGGTAGCTGAGCATGCAGCCCCGGCCTCATACTCAGCGTGTGCTCACAGCATTTGAGGAATGAATGAATGGGTGAATGAATGGGTGACAGACAGTGTGAAGGAGTAAGAGAATGTGGGTATGGGGGAGGGAAGGGAGATGTTCTTTGAGCAGTGACAAGAGCATGGCCTGCAGGGTCAGAGGAGTTTAACCCCAGCTCAGCGACTTCAGACAAGTTACTTAACCCTCTGAGACCTGTTTTCCTCTTTGGAAATTAAAAATAGTAGCATTTTTCGGAATGCTTCGAGGATCACAAATAATTTATCTAAAGGGGGTTAGTCCAGAGTTTTATACAGATGGTCAGCACGTGCCCAAACAAGTGACAGTGGTCATCATTATTCATAAAAATACAAGTGAATGATGTCAAGGCCACAGTGCTGCAGCAAAAATAAGGTCTTGTGGGAAGAGTGCTGGATCTAGGGGCCATGGGGATGAGCTCAAATCAAATCTCAACTCTGACCCTTCACTCATACCCAACCCAGGAGGGAGACAAGGATGAGCTCCACGTGGGGGAATTGGAAACATGGCGCCTGGATGGAGAGGGGCCAGTGGACTGCAAATGGAGGAGACCTGGGCAGGGGCCCCACCCCCACTCTGCCTGCATACACCAGGTGACCCCCATAGAGGTAAGCTCTCAATCCTGGGGTCCTTATCAGTAGAGGGTGGACTTTGCCCTGGACAAGCTCTAAGACTCCTCCAAGCTCTTACTGTTTAAGAACTTGAAGCCACAGCTCCCTAGAGGGTAGGAACTCCAGGCTGTGTGCTCAGGCCTGGGGTTAGAGTCAGCCCTATGCATGCCGAGGGGACCCTGGTTGGGCAACTTAAAGTTCAGAGCTGGAGAGCTCAGGGCTTCTGCCCATAGCAGTCAGAGACAGAAACATCCCTTTAACATTCAGCTGGTTCCGGATATGGCTCTCCCAAGCATGTCTCTTACCCGCTTCACAGACTTTATGCATGGATAAAACAGTCTGAAGGAAGAAAAGAAAAGAGTTACAAATGATGTCATGGGTGATACAAAGGAAATATGCTCATCTGAAAACCCTGTTGCAACAAATGACCTCTGAGTACCATGCAGACTGTAACAAACATGTGGAACTCCCAAGACAGCCAGGGACCCCCTCACAGGAGTCAAGTAAAGAGGGAGCTCACAACCAAAGCTCTGGGCTGAGACTGCCCCAGGGCTCTTGCAGACCTTGGTAATATGAAGACCTAGGTTTATCAGCCAATGGGAACAAGAAAAGAGACCTTGGCCTATGATGAGAAGTTGGAGATGTGATATTCCATGCCCCTCCATGGTAAATCCAGTAAATCTGGGGTCTCTGACATGCTATACCCTCAGTGAAAAAATTGATTAGAAAAAAAATCCCCTCATGATGATAAAGATGTTAAAGGAGTTTGTCTGTTTCAGCTTGGTACTAAGAGGAAACCAAAAGACACCCCCTTGGGAATTCATAGCTCTAGGCCTGCCTTCCCAAGTGCTTGGATTTGAGTTTGCATTCTCTGCATGATCTGGAAACCCCCAAGGTGTGAAGTAAACAAGAACAACAATAACAATAACAATAAAGTGAGCCTGGGTTGGTAATGCCACCAGGATGCCTGGCAGAAGAAATCCTTAACCACTCAAGGGGTCATTTCCTCAAGCCCAATTGAAGCAGATGGGTACAGATTAAGTACTGCTGAAGATGAGCTTATAAACCAAAATTACAAAACCCACACTCACACAGCAAGGCTCCACAGCAAGAGGCAAAAAATGCAGCAAACAGTAAAATACGACTCTCCAAAAACATCAAATAATAGAGCTTGCAAGAGGGAGAGAGAGAAAAAAGAGAGAATTAGAAATGAATATACTTAAAATAATTGAAAACATAAAAGGAACTGAAAAATAAGAACACAAGACTCTATCAAAAAAGATCAGAATGATTTGAAAAAGAATCAAATAAAACTTTCACAAATTAAAAAAAAACTATTTATTGAAATTAAAACTTCAAAGACGGGTTAAACTGCAGATCAGACACTGCAGTGTCCAGGACAATTAATTGGCTAAGACAATTAACGTACAGGAGGTTAGACTCGAGGCTGACTCACAAGCAATGACAGAAGTTTCTAAAAGAAAATAACCTAAAATTCTATACTCAGATATATGATTCTTCAAGATTAAAATTAAGATGTCTTCAGGCACCAAAATCTGAATTTACCACCAACAGACTCTTATTGAGAGAACTACTAAAGGGGATGCTTCAAGAAGAAAGAAACTGAACTCAGTGCAAATGAGTGAGATGCAAGAAGTGATCAGTAAAGAAAGTGGAAAATATGGGACAGTTTGAGCAGGCACTGACTGTATATAAAACAACAATAGTGATGATGACTCCTAACACATAAGACAGGAGGGTGCAGGTCACATAAGACAGGAGGGTGCAGGTTACAGAGTTAAAGGTTTCTAAACTCCTCTGCTTCAAGAAGAGGGTTGGGGACATCAATTAATTTTGGACTTGGGTAAGCCAATTATGCATGTTAAAATGGCAATGGTAATAGCATAATTTCCCAACCATCATTATTATAATCGTTCTCTGACCTTGTGTGTCAGTGAGGATGTAAATTTTCCCATTAAGGACGGACCAGTAGAGTGGGGACCTCAATTACCCTGACTACAGAAATGAAAGAAAAGGAAGCCAGATTGCCACTCCTGGTCCCTGCCACACACTAGGTACCCTACTTCCTCCACAACTGCCCCCTTCTGTTCTTCTGCCCCCGTCCCCACCCCTCACCTCATCACTTGCTCTGAAGAGGCTTTTGAAAGTCCGACTCAGGTTCTGTTCCAGTTCAGCCTCAGCCACTCCCTAAAACAATCAAGAAAGCAAAATGAAGGACCCCCTAGAAATCGTGGAAACTGTACCCCTCCTTCATCTGACTGAAAGCAAGAAGCCCCCTACCTGTGCCCCATCCAGCCCAAGTTTCATCAGAATAGCATCCATTTGAATTTTCATCATAAAACATGTTTTTAAAAAAGGTTAGCATAAAATACAGGATGCTAACCGTAGTTCCCCACAGGAGGCAGGTTTATAGATGCCACTTTCTTTGTGTTTTTCAATATTCCTATAATGAGAAGGTACTACTTATAATAATCTCTTGAAAGGAACTGGGAGGGGGCTGGTAGAGGAATGGGTTGGAGGCTGACTGGTGCTAAGGAGAGGGGCTCCAAGGATTCTGAGAAACCAAGCAGAAAAGCCAAAAACTATATGCCAAATGCTCTTCCATTCAGGCATCTAAATTTCGCTATACTGAGGCCAGGAGTTTAAGACCAGCCTGGGCAACATAGCGAGACCCCATCTTTACAAAGAAACTTAAACAATTTTTTTTTTTTTTGCTGTAGAAACTTCAAAACCAACTCCTTTGATTTGGGTCTTAATTGTTACAGACCATTAGATTGCCAATGGATTGTATTCCACAGACAGGGCAGCAAGGTTTCCACTGTTAAAGAGCTGGGACACATAGCCTTCCTGGTGACAAATGACCAGGTCCTTCCATTTCTTGAGAGCAGTATGGCGTTTAATTAGCTAGTCGACACACAGTTCTCTGGCTGTTGCCAGGTCTCTGGCTTGTGTATGGTGGGAATTCTCTGGCCTGAACTTGCTTCATCAGCTCCACAGACACTGAGCTCCTTCTCTGGCCAACTGGACCAACAGATGCCAATGTACAAAATAGGCTCCAGAACCTTCCTGGTGGACCAGAGGATGGGGGAGGGGCTTGGATGAGGACTAAAGTGAAGTGTCCAGGTCACTGAATGTCGTGTGCTGAGGGCTGGGGAGGAGATTCCTACTGGAGACTCAGGGTGTGGAGTCTTCCTCTCCTGCTTCCCCTCTCCTTCCTACCCCAACCCCCTCCAGGAGCACTTCAGCAAAGCAGACACCAAGAACAGGGGCATGGCTGGAAGGTGACAAGAGATCTATCCATGGATCCTACTCTCCTAGTGGGGGTAGCCTGATTCATGGCTTTTTGGAGCATAAGAGGACAATTTTAATTCAAGCTGTCGTTTCCAGAATTTGAAAGACGGTGGACCTGAAAGCTGTTCCAGACGTAGTTTAGGAGAAAACAGCTGTACTGGAGGCAGAGATCCACTAGGGGCAACCACTCAGAAATAATAAAAATCTTGGCCAGGCGCAGTGGTTCACGCTGTAATTCCAGTGCTTTGGGAGGCTGAGGCAGGCAGATCACCTGAGGTCAGGAGTTCGAGACCGGCCTGGCCAATATGGTAAAACCACATGTCTACCAAAAATACAAAATTAGCCGGGCACAGTGGTGCATGCCTGTAATCCCAGCTACTCAGAGGCTGAGGCAGGAGAATCACTTGGACCCAGGAGGCAGAGGTCACAGTAAGCCAAGGTCTCACAATTGCACTCTAGCCTGGGCAAAAAGAGCGAAACTCCATTTCAAAATAAATAAAATAAAATAAAATATTTCTGCAACACAGCTGCTGCTGAGGGACTAATGCTACTGGAGGGAATTGAGTTAAGTGTGGCGATGCCAACTGACTCTCCTCTCCTTCCCTCTAACCACCCACCTGCACGCACCCAAACATCAGCTGAACTGTTCTGCAGGTGTTTTCTGAGCAGGCTTCCTACTTGCTGGCCTCCCTGGTTTAACACATTGTGACCTTCGCCAAGAGCATGGACTTCTATCAGTTTGGCCTTCAACACCGGACCGGAACACTGCCTTCTCTGTGAGGTTCCACCTTTCCCACCACCAAGGGGTAACTCTGCTTTTCTTGGATCCTGCAGAGCCTTGAGTGTGCTCTCCTGGGATCCCCTTAGTGGTGGGGACTCATCCTGTTCTCAGCAGCATCTGTGGCTGCCTTTGAGATAGAATCAGAGGAGAGGAAGATCCTAAAGCCACATCCACAAAGCTTTCGTTCCAGCGACCTGCAGTCCTCAGTGCTTGCACACGTTGAGAGGTTACTTTTTCTATTTTTATTTTTTTTAGATGGAGTCTTGCTCTGTTGCCCAGGCTGGGGTGCAGTGGCACAATCTCGGCTCACTGCCAAGATGGGTTCAAGAGATTCTCTTGCCTCAGCCTCCCAGGTAGCTGGGATTACAGGGGCCCACTATCACGCCCGGCTAATTTTTTGTATTTTTAGTAGAGACAGGGTTTCATCATGTTGGTTGGGCTAGTCTCGAACTTCTGACCTGAAGTGATCCACCTGCCTCGGCCTCCCAAAGTGCTGGGATTACAGGCATGAGCCACCATGCCCGGTGAGACATTTCTCTTTTTTGTTCTGCTCATCACTCCTCACGAGAGCTCTGGATCTGTGCAGCGGCAGCACAGAAGAAATGGAGACATTGATCATCCGGCGGTGCTGGATCTAGAGCTGGAGATTTTCTGATGAAAGCCATGTCTGCCTGTTAATGACAGTTCCCTCCGTTTTGTAAGATTCAATTATAATGGTGCCAGTGGTGGCCTTTTACAACATGATGATGAATGCCCACAGCGAGAAATAGCCATGGGAAGAAGCACATTTAAGTGATGGATGGAAGCCCTGGTCAGCTCTGTGTGTGTGGCTGTCGGTCATCATTCTTATTTACTGAGAGCAGTCCTCATCCCAGAAACAGCTGCTGTTCATGAGCTCAGGGGTGCATTTCAGTGTTTGAAAGAACTCATGGAAGCCTCGACAGGGCTTTGCCTCAAATGACCCTTAAAAGGGCAAACAATGTCAAAAAGTCAGTAAAGAAAATCAAAGAGAGTCTGGGTGTGGTGGCACAAGCCTGTTATTCCAGCACTTTGGGAGGTCCAGGCAGGAGGACTGCTTGAGGCCAGGAGTTCAAGACCAGCCTGAACAACAACAGAGACCGTGTCTCTACAAAAAATATTTTAAAAATCAGCTGGGCATGGTGGTGCGTGCCTGTGGTCCCAGCTACTAGGGAGAGTAAAGCAGGAGGACTGATTGAGCCCAGGAAGTCAAGAATGCAGTGAGCTATGATTGTGCCACTGCACTTCAACCTGGGCAACAGAGTGAGACCCTGTCTCTTAAAAAAAGTCAGAGAGAAAAAAGGTAAATAAATCCGTTCACTCACATAAAAGTGCAGCAGAGCAACAGAAAGAATAGGATGAAGCTGGGAGCCAGAAAGGAGAGAAGATAACATTTGTCCTCTGCTTATGCACTTAGCTGAGACCTTCCGACTCTCTTTCACCTACAAAAGATAAGACTATATCTTTAAATCCTACAGACCAATGACAAATTTCCTGTCTACCCTGGATAGGGGCTCCTCCTTTTGTGTTCCTGTACACAGAAGTTAAATGATGGACTTTAGAATCCAATAAACACAGCTTCAAGCCCAAGTACAGATAGTTACTAGCTGGGGAACTTCTTTCCCTACAGCCTCAGTTTCCTTATCTGTAAAATGGGGATTTTGTAAGGATTAAATGAGACAATGCCCATTTCTTACAGTGCCTGACACGCAAGAGGCATGCCAATAAATATTAATATCATTATCTCCATTATTATTATTATTATTTGTTTAGAGACAGGGTCTTGCTCTGTTGCCCAGGCTGAAGCGCAGTAGTGCAATCACGGGCTTACTACAACCTCAAAGTCCTGGACTCAAGTGATCCTCTCGCTTCAGTCTTCTGAGGAGCTGGGATTACATGTGTGCACCACCATGCCTGGCTAACTTTTAAAACATTTTTTGTAGAGATGGGGTCTGGCTATGTTGCCCAGGCTGGTCTCAAACTCCTGGCCAAGTGATCCTCCCACCTTGGCCACCCAAAGTGCTGGAATTATAGGCGTGAGCCACTGCACCTGGCTGATTTTTTAAAATTTTAAATTAATATCTAATTAGGGCTCTTTAAATGATATCATCTTGGCTTTAGATTGGGCCCTAGATCTAATGACCTGTGTCCTTATGAGAGAAAGAGGGAAATTGAGACATACAGAGACACAGAAGGGAGGATGCCACATGAGGATGGAGGCAGGGACGGGAGTGATGCGTCTACAAGCTGAGGAACACCAGGAATTGCCAGCAACCACCAGGGGCTGGGAGACAGGCATGAAACGGACTCTCTCTCGGGAGCCCCCAGAAGGGACCAACCCTGCCGAGACCCTGATATTGGACATCTAGCCTTAAGAACTGTCGAGAATTCACTTCTGTGGTTCTAACTCACCCAGCTTGTGGTACTTTGTTACGGCAGCCCTGGGAGTGGGAACACAAAAGGAGGAGCCCCTATCCAGAGCAGACAGGAAATTTGTCATTGGTCTGTAGGATTTAAAGATACGGTCTTACCTTTTGTAGATTAAAGAGTCAGGAGGTCTCAGCTAAGCACATAAGCAGAGGACAAATGTTATCTTCTGTTATTTTCCTCCCATTTCTGGCCCCCAGCTTATACTAAAGCATGTCTCCAGGGAGTATCTTGATGTGGGGGCTGAGGGGAGAGGGTGAGGAGGGAAAGGGGCCAGGATCTTCATTACCGTGGGCTCAGGGGGGCCAGGCACCGCCCCCAGGAGCAACAGGCAGCAGGTGTGCCAACCGCAGGGTGGGGGTCTGGAGGGTCCCAGGATCCAAGGTGCCCTGGACTTCCCTCATCCTCTCAATTTACTTCCCATGTGCATATTCAGCGCACTGTCAGAGGAGCCCCCAGAAATGCAGGACGCCACAAAGAAGATGGAGTTTTGTCTAGACTTTCCACTCAGCGCTGGTAGGGGCGGTGCTGTCAGTCACCTAATTTGCCATGGAGGTGCCCCCACATTGGTGGGGGGCACAGGATTGCCTCCTGTGCTCAGCCCTCCTAACAGGGAGAGCTCCCCTCCACCATCCCAGGAGTCTCTCCTCTTTAATCTTCTCTTGTGTCCTTTCCAAGGCAGAGAACAGGTCTGCTGAGAGGCTGCACTTAACTGTGGCTATTGTTTTGTGGGTGAGACAATGGAGGCAGCTGTTGAAGCCAAACTGCAGGTCCACGAAGCCCCCACTCATCCCTCCTGCCCTTTACAATTAACGCCAAAGGACGCCATTCAGGAGGGGAGGTGAAGCCTCCGCTGGTCAGCGGGCTGGGCCAGCAACTCTGTTTCATGCTCCGTCTACCTTGACAAAAATGACTCCAATTCCTCTGGAAGTCTGCGCCAGTATTCTCCAAGACAGGCCAGGAGAAACAGTGGGGTAGTTGTCCCTGAGGTCAAAAATGCCAGTGGCTGGAAGCATCCGAAATCTGGGCAGAGAGCAAACTGTTGGCCTTTGAGACTCTGTGGTGTGGCTGGTCAGATGAGAGAGAGGTGGACAGCAAAGACTTAGGGGGCTCTACGGGGACCCAGGGCACTGGGGGCCGCCTGCCACATGCTGACGGTGCCAGCTCTTTCTGTCCATAACAGCACTGAGCTGGGCAGCCCATTTCACAGAGGAAGATGCTCAGGTCAGGAGCCGTAAGTGCCTCGTTGAAGGTCAGGCAGATTATAAATGAGAACATCGGACTCCAAACCCTGCCATATTTGGTTCTTTTCACCACAACCTAACACAACACTGCCAATTTAAGACAATGAAAATAACCCTGCCAAGGGTTTCCTCCATAAAGGGCATAAAAATTAAAGTAACGCCGGGCACGATGGCTCACGCCTGTAGTCCCAGCACTTCAGGAGGCCGAGACGGGCAAATCAACTGAGGCTGGGAGTTCGAGAGCAGCCTGACCAACATGGAGAAACCACTTCTCTACTAAAAATACAAAATTAGCCATGTGTGGCGGTGCATGCCTGTAATCCCAGCTACTTGGGAGGTTAAGGCAGGAGAATCACTTGAACCCGGGAGATGGAGGTTGTGGTGAGCTGAGATCATGCCATTGCACTCCAGCCTGGGCAACAAGAGCAAAACTCCATCTCAAAAAAAAAAAAAAAAAAAAAAAATTGAGGTAACAATAGCTTGGTGCGTAAGGTAGCAAACAGTGGCACTTTCTTTTAAACTATATTATTCGGCTGTGAAAAATAATCAAAATAATGTCCCTCAACAGAGGATTACATAATCCATAGTCTACCTGTTACAAAACCCCATGCAGCCATTAAAAAGAATGAAATAAATCTATATGTGCTGACAAAAAAATCTGTGCAATATGTATTAAATGAAAAAGCAGCATGATTCCATTTATATGAGAAATTATATATGTGTGTGTGCTCATACACACATATATTTGCTTAAAAATATTCAAAAATAGTTTTAAAATATTTCAAAGAATGTCTGGGAAATACCAGACTATTCGTAGTAGCTACTAGTAGCTTGTCGGTGGGCAAAGGGGGATTCAGCTTTTTACTTTATACAACTCAGGACTTTTTTTAATAGCAAGCATGAATTACTTCATAATTTCAAAACAAAAACAAAACCTAAAAAATAAACTCTGTAACTAATCACCAGCTGTCCCCATGGCCTGAAGGAGCTACTGTGTTCTAGAGATTAAGAAAGACTCAACATTTAGGCTGGCATGGTGGCTCTCACACCTGTAATCCCAGCAGTCTGGGAGGCTGAGGTGGGAGGATCACTTGATGCCAGGACGTGGAGACCAGCCTGGGCAACACAGCAGAAAAAAAAAAGAGAGAGAGAAAGACAGAGAGAGAGAGAGAGAGAGACTCAATGTTTTGAGGAGAAAGAAAATCATTTGTGGATGATTTTCAGCCAGGTAAAACTTCCTGCCTATAATTTTTCTTTTCCTACATTTTCTCTCTGATCCTTAGTTTCTCATCTGGTTAAATACTTAAGCAAAAGGCCTTTTTTTTTCTTCTTTTTTTTTTTTTTGCTCAGGCTGGAGTGCAGTAGTGCAACCTCCATCTTCCAGGTTCAAGAGATTCTCCTGCCTCAGCCTCCCGAGCAGCTGGGATTACAGGCATGCACCATCACACCCAGCTATCTTTTGTATTTTTAGTAGAGATGAGGTTTCACCATGTTGGCCAGGCTGGTCTCGAACTCCTGACCTCAGGTGATCTGCCTGTCTGCTGAGATTACAGACGTGAGTCACCACGCCCAGCCCAAAAGAGCATTTTTTTTTTTTTTGCCTGAAATCTGCCTCTAGCTTGCTATGTTTCCAGACACATACACAGGTGCCTGCCACCCAGTCTTCCTCAAAGAAATAAAAATACACACGCACGGTTTAAGGACAAGTAAAGAGGACCAGTGTCGTGAGGTGGGAGAGGGCAGGGTTCACAGGATATCCTAGGTACGTTCTGGTATAGGGGGGCATAAGGGGGTGTGAGTATCCCCCAGGGCAAGTGAGGACTTTGGGAATCCTCAGATTTAAAACATGGAACAGCTCAGCTGAAATGACCCAGCCGATTCCACTGGCCTTCGCTGCCAGAGCTGCCTAGTCTTCATGCTTTCTCACTCTACACATGGAAAGCTGTCACCTCTTCTCCGAGAAGGAAAGAAAAGCAAGCCTTGTTTGTTTCCAGCAGACTTGGCAGATTCCCAGGCCAAGATTCAGCAGGCTGGCTAAGGGTTCAAAGAGCTATATTGGAGCTGACTCTAAACTTGGAGTTAATCTAAGCCTCACCCTGCAGTGCTCAGCAGAGATGAGCCAGAAGTGGGAGAGATGGGGCTGGGCGCAGTGGCTCACCCAGCATTTTGGGAAGCCCAGGAGGGCAGATCACCTGAGGTCAGGAGTTCGAGACCAGCCTGGCCAACATGGTGAAACCCTGTCTCTATTAAAAATGCAAAAATTAGCCAGGCATGGTGGTGGGTGCCTGTAATCCCAGCTACTCGGGAGGCCGAGGCAGGAGAATCGCTTGAACCTGGGAGTTGGAGGTTGCAGTGAGCCGAGATTGTGCCACTGCACTCCAGCCTGGGCGATACAGTGAGACTCTCTCTCAAATAATAATAATAATAAAAAAAAATAAGTGGGGGAGACGGGTGCACCCACAGCACAGAAGGAGTCTTCCTTAGGCTGCATGGGTCTGGAACAATCTCAGTGCTCCTAGGGAGAAGGAGAGATGTCAGAAATGCCTCCTCCTGGCCAGGGAGGGAGAGGGTTAGGAGATGGCAGGAAGGAGGAACTCCCAGCACCCACTATGCATCCGAGAGCTGTTCTCCATGTTATTGGCTTTATTTGCTGACCTGGAATCAGCTTAAGTTGGAAGCTATTACCTGTTTGAAAACCACCCAAAACCAACCTTTTGCAGATGAGGAAACTGAGGGCCAGAGATAGGAAGTACCTTTGCCTACTTGTTCCTTAGAGAGTAGGTACCAGGCAGGCTGGCAGGAACCCCTGTGAGTGATTTCTCCCCCAGTCCCAGCTCTGTGCCTATTGAGTGGTTCCAGTGGCTGGATGCAGCCCAACCTGGTTGCTGGGTATCTTTCTGTGGCCAGATCACTAATTTGAATATCTAACATTTCCCTGCCAAGGCGTTTTGTTCTTAAGAACAAAACCGTCCCCAAAACTCTCACTGCAGATTTTAAACCCAGCTGCTACAACAGAATAGAGGTACTGATTTTTCCACAATAACTGTTAACAACCTTTGAAACGAAAAACTGTGCCTTGACAAGGGCTGTAATTACTAAGCGTCTTTCTCCTAAGGTCACTTTTGCGATCAGGATTTTGAGCTTACCCCGATTTGTCCCTCCTCTCTCTGCTTGACTCCCCATAGCACACAGAACAAAGCCCAAGCTCTTCTCCAGCACAGCTGGAGGCATGGGCTTTGGAGTCAAACAAGCCTAGGTCGATATCCTGACCCAATCATGTACCTAGTCTTGGGCCAGTTGGGGTTAAGCCCTCTGAGCCTCTGTTTGCTCAGCTGAGAAGATAGGAGAGGATTCTTTGTGTTGCTGTGAAGATTAGAACCACGTGGCATATAAGAGCTCAAAAACAGCTGTAGCTGTAACCCATTGACAGATGACCGGATTAAGAGAATGTGGTCTATACACACCATGGAATAGTATTCAGCCTTAAAAAGGAAGGCAGTTCTGGCCCCTGCTACAACATGGGTGAACCTTGAAGGCATGATGCTAAGTGAAAGAAACTAGTCACAAAAGGACAAATACTGCATGCTTCCACTTTTATGAGGTTCCTAGAGGAGTCAAAATCATACAGACAGAAAGTAGAATGGTGGCTGCCAGACACTGGGAGGAGGGGAGATGAGGAGTTAGTGTTTAATGGGCGAAGGGCTTCAGTTGGGAAGATGAAAAAGTTCTGGAGGTGGATGTGGTGATGGCTGCACAACGATCTACACGTACTTAATGCCACAGAGCTGCACACTTACAAATAGGTAACATGGTCAATTTTACATGACACGTATGCACAACAAGGTACATGTGCTTAATGTCACAGAACTGCACACTTATAAATAGGTAACATGGTCAATTTTACATTACGTGTATTTTACCACAATTAAAAATATTTTAGGCCATGTGCAATAGCTCACACCTGTAATCCTAGAGCTTTGGGAGGCCAAGGCATGTGGATCACCTGAGCCCAGGAGTTTGAAACCAGCCTGGTTAACATGGTGAAACCCTGTCTCTATATATTCACGCCTGTAATCCCAGCACTTTGGGAGGCCGAGGCAGGTGGATCACGAGGTCAGGAGTTCGAGACCAGTCTGGCCAATATGGTGAAACCCCATCTCTACTGAAAATACAAAAACAACAACCAACAACAACCAAAAACAAAAAACTAGCCGGGCGTGGTGGCATGCACCATAGTCCCAGCTACTCGAGAGGCTGAGGCAGGAGAATCGCTTGAACCTAGGAGGCGGAGGTTGCAGTAGCTGAGATTGTGCCACTGTACTCCAGCTTGCGCAACAGAGGGAGACTCTGTCTCAAATAAAATAAAATGAAAATAAAAAATACACACACAAAAAGTTAGCCAGGTGTGGGGGCATGCACCTGTAGTCTCAGCTACTCAGGAGGCTGACATGGGAGGATCATCTGGGCTTGGAGAGGTCGAGGCTGCAGTGAGCTATGATCACACCACTGCACTCCAGCCTGAGTGACAGAGCGAGATCCTGTCTCAAAAAAAAATTTTTTTTTAATGGGCTAAATACCATATGAGGACACAAGGAGAAGAGGACTACCCACAAGCCAAGGAGAGAGGCCTCAAGAGAAACCAACTCTACAAATACCCTGATCTTGAACTTCCAGCTTCTAAAACTGTAAGACTGTGAATTTCTGTTGGTGAAGCTACCCAGTCTGTTGAGCTACCTAGCTTTTGTTATGGCAGCCCCAGCAAAGTAATATGCCCGCTATACCACACACCACACCCATAGTCTCACCATCGAGACTATCTCACACTAATGAAGGACCTTGTGCTTTCATTCAGGCCAAAGGAAGCTCATGGATTCCCACACACCAGGCTGTGGCACAGTAGCGCCCAGGCCTCCCCGTAGGATGTGGGATGCAACATGTTGAGGTCTCTTTAAAATGCCACTGGGAGCTTTTGGTGAGTGAGTCCAGTTATTGCCTGAATCGCAAAGCTCCTTTCACACAGATGCTGTCTCATCAATGAAAATAATTGTTGGAGAAGAGTTAGTCGTTGAATCGAAACTGGGATGGTTGTGGTCTTGCTGGAAATGGTCCCTCCTAAGAGGAGCAGAGGTGGAGGCTGGGAGAGGAACGTGGGAGACGCTCTCACATTCCTGATTAATTAATTCCTTCCATTCCTCTCTCTCTGGAGTGTGCAGGAAACATCTTTTATTCTCTCTGGATAATGCCCCCAAGTGGATGCATAGCAGAAGCCTCCCACAGAAGAAGGCAGTTGCAGGCGGGCACCAGGCCAGGTGACGTTGACTCCTGATGCTGCTCTCAGTGAATTCCGGTTAACAGTGGCAGGGATGCCCCAATACACGTATCAGCCACGTCTGGGGGCATCTTTGAAAGGCATCTTCGTGGCACGTGTATTGATACCTAGAAACTTCTCAGATTCTTCAGAGCACACGTGGGGCCTGTTGCAGGACTCTTAGACCCTGGTGCCATAATCACCAGCCTTTCAACCAGAGAACCAGAAGGGGTAGCTCTACCTGAGCACTGAGCCCCAAAACTCTGCAATTGCAGAGACACCAGAGAAGCCATCCCCTCAGGGTACAACATCCCCCGGCCCTTCACCACCCAAACACACACGGAAATGTGCCATTGCCTGGGAAGGACCAGCTGGGCACGGCAGCCGGTTTTACCTGAGCCCATTTGTAAAATCGTTTCTGACTAATGCCACATAAAATTAAAGGGGACAGTGATAAAGCAAACAAGAAGGAGACAGGAAAGGGAAAGGCAAACACTAATGCTCCCATTGTTGCCCCTGGTGCCACACTTACTGGTTCTTGGAAGTAGAGCTGGTAATCAAATACTGGGTTGGCTTTGATACTCTCCAAAGGGGACACGTTGGGATTTGCTGGTATGAAGGGAGTATTCAAACTGGCCACCGCCCTACAGAAATAAGAGGCAGCAAGACATAGCCCCTGTAAGAAGACAGTCTTGCAAGAGCCAGAAAGGACTTTGCAGTTCAAAACTGAAGCTCAGAGTGGGAACATTCTATGCATAAGGTCATATAATGGGAGAATGGGATCAGAACTCAGGATTTTTTATTCCTAGTCCATTGGTTTTTTTTCCCACTAAACTGCAGTATATCTCACCAACTTGCCTTAGACACATAGGCACACACACACACACATACACACACACACACACACTACACATACTATAGCAACCCTGAATAGAATATGGAGACGCAAATCTCTCTCTAGTTTTAAAATATGCATTCATTTTTTTCCTCCCTTTATTCATTCATTGTGTCTCCTCTGGATTGAGCATAATTCTATGGTATATACTAGGGGAGAGAAAATGTAAAATGAATAAAATATTGTTTCTATCCTCAAGGAGCTCGTTATAATTTAATAAGGAAAAATAGAAAAACACACAATGACCTTATGAGATGACTACGATATGAGCCACAGAATAGCACAAAATAGCATGGGAGTTGGAAGGAGATAAGGAATTCCTGAATTGGGCGTTATGGAGGACCCTGTGGAAAAGGAAGCATTTGAACTTGGCTTTTCAGAATGGGGAGAGTTGGAGAGGGGAACAAGGCCTGGGAGGGGAACAACATAAGGTACCCTGGGCAAATTCTAGAAGGGGGCAAAGCTTGAGGCTGTGTTCAATGGAGCACAGAGTCTGCGTGGCTAGAGGCCAGCCATGGAATGGGATATGCTGGAAAATAACAACAGAAAGGCAGTGGGGAGCCTAGACATGAAGGGCCCTGCCTGTAATTGGAACAGGTGCCGCTTCCTAACATATTAGCTCATTAGGCCCTCTTTTTTTTTATTTTTATATTTATTTATTTATTTATTTTGAGATGGAGTCTCACTCTGTTGCTCAGGCTGGAGTGCAGTAGGCCATCTCAGCTCACTGCAAGCTCTGCCTCCTTTTTTTTTTTTTTTTTTTTTTGAGACAGAGTTTCACTCTTGTCACCCAGGCTGGAGGGCAATGGTACAATCTCGGCTCACTGCAACCTCCACCTCCTGGGTTCAAGCGATTTTCCTGCCTCAGCCTCTGGAGTAGCTGGGATTATAGGCGCGTGCCACCATGCCCGGCTAATTTTTGTATTTTTAGTAGAAATGGGGTTTCACCATGTTGGCCAGGCTGGTCTCGAACTCCTGACCTCAGGTGATCCACCCGCCTCAGCCTCCCAAAGTGCTGGGATTATAGGCATGAGCCACCACGCCCAGCTAGGCCCTCTTTTTAACGTGTCACCAGACACTAAAGAGTGAAGACATCACCTTCCCAGATTACCTACTTGTTTTTGAGAAGTTTTTTGGGCTTAAAGATCTGAGGAACAATTCTCACAGGAGTTCAAGTCCAGCCTCCTCCAAATCTTTATTGCCCGAGGCCCAATTACCTCACTCTCTCGGGGTAGAAGAGAGCCATGTACCACACCAGCATGCCTCCCCAGTCATGGCCAATGAACACTGCTTGAGAGAGGCCCTAGAGAAGGAAAAAGAAGGGAGCCGAATGTGGGGAGGCTTCTGGAATGGGGTGCTGAGAGGTTCAGCCCTCAGCCAGCCCCTCGACACCAGGGCCTCCTCCCCTGACCCACAGCAGCTCTCCAAATGCCCACCCTTCAAGTCTCTCCTCCCTCCACCAGCCACAGACCCTCAACCCAAATAGCCGGCCTTTTACATCTGCTTAGGAGACCGAGGCCACAGGCCATGGGTTCCTTCTCCCTCTCTACCCTCTCTCAAATCAAATTTTCTTTCGTTCTTTTCTCCTTTTTCCTCCCTTCTATCTTAAAAGAAGTATAACTTACCTCTTCATGTTCCATGTGCGTCTTTTATCAAATGATTATGCTTCTACCCCCCACAACCCCACTTTTTTGGAAGCTCTCCTCCCTTAAACAACCATTAAAGGCCCAAAGCATCTTTAATCTCTCTCTTTCTGCTGCCGGTACTGACAATGACAACGTCAACTCCCCTTTATGGAACAGCTATAGCCACGTGTCGCTTAACAAGGGGGACACATTCTCAGAAATGTGTCAGGTGGTTTCGTCATACAAACATCACAGAGCGAAACCTAGATGGCAGAGCCTATCCGCACCTCCCTCCACACTGACCCTACTGGCAGCAACCCCGGAGTCACTCTCTTAACAATAAGGGACATGCTTCTAGACAGAAGGCTGTACAGAGTCAGGACTGGGTGGCTACTCTGGGCCATGCCCTGTTCCCTGTCCCCATCACACACAAAAGTTCCAAACCTAATCCCAGGAAACTGAGAATCTGCGGAGGGCAGGGACCATGATATTCTCACGGTCTCTTCCCTGCCGTGTCAGGCACAGCGCCCTGCTGGTGAACCAGAGGTTGGCCTCCTAGATCCTCTCTGACTCCCACATCCAATTAAGAGGCCCTAAGTCCCGCAGCTCCATAGTCCTTCTCTGTCCTCCACTGCTGCTGTTCTGCCTGGGCCTGACCCCTCTGTCCATTCTGCCCCTCTGACCTCACCTGGGGGAAGGGGAGGCTGTTATACCATGCAGTCTTGGGAGTGGGAAGTGTACTCTGCAAAAGCGCATTCTCAGCTCACTACTGCTGATTTGCTTTCATTTGGTATCATTGGGTTTGACATTCACAACAATGTCAAATGCAAGCAGGAGGTTTTAGAAGTGTCAGAAGGGATGAAAGTTTAAAGAGCTGAGAAATATTAGCCTATGGGTTATTTTCCAAACTTCTCTACCTGATACTCAAGGCTATCCTCCCTGGTCCCATTCCCTGGAACCTGCCCTTCATTAAAAGACAAATAAACGAGCTCATCTCCATCCTGTTCTCGAAGCAATCCTTGCTCTTTGCCATTTGTTTTTGTGATTTTCCCTGCCCATGCCCACTCTGCCCTAAACTGCCCAAAAATGTGCCCTCCCTGCCCGTGACCTC
This sequence comes from Symphalangus syndactylus, assembly GCF_028878055.3. Taxonomy (NCBI): domain Eukaryota; kingdom Metazoa; phylum Chordata; class Mammalia; order Primates; family Hylobatidae; genus Symphalangus; species Symphalangus syndactylus. The sequence goes on along the minus strand of NC_072432.2, from coordinate 120,462,365 downwards.
TGCTCAAAGCTGATGCCTTTTCTTTAATTACCCAGGCCCCAAAGGAATTCTCCAAAGATATCAGTTCAAAATAATGACTTACCAATTTATCCAGGAAGGTTACCATCTCCTAAGAAAGAAGACACACACAGGCAAAATCATCAACCGCATCTGCCTGCCTCAGCCTTTATGATGGGCTGAACTGCGTCATCCCCAAAACTACTGTGTTGAAGTCCTACCCTCAGGGCCTCAGAATGGGACTGTTTGTGAAGATACAGCCTTTAAGGAGATGATTAAGGTAAAATGAGGCCAAACGGGTGGGCCCTAATCCAACGGGTCTGGGAGTCCTGATAAGAAGAGGAGATTAGGCCGGGCACAGTCGCTCAAGGCTGTAATCCCAGCACTTTGGGAGGCCGAGGTAGGCAGAACACGATGTCAAAAGATCAAGATCATCCTGGCCAACATGGTGAAACCTCATCTCTACTAAAAATATAAAAATTAGCTGGGTGTGGTGGCGCATGCCTATAGTCCCAACTACTTGGGAGACTGAGGCAGGAGAATCGCTTGAACCCGGGAGGCAGAGATTATAGTGAGCCAAGATCATGCCACTGCACTCCAGCATGGTAACAGAGTGAAACTCCACCTCAAAAAAAACCCAAAACAAAACAAAACAAAACAAAAATTAGCTGGGCACAGTGGCAGGCGCCTGTAATCCCAGCTACTCAGGAGGCTGAGGCAGGAGAATCGCTTGAACTCAGGAGGCGGAGGTTGCAGTGAGCTGAGATAGCACCACTGCACTCTAGCATGGGCAACAGAGCAAGACTCCATCTCAAAAAAATAAAGGAAATAAAAATAAAAAGAAGAAGAGATTAGGCTGGGTGCAATGGCTCGCACCTGTAATCCTAGCACTTTGGGAGGCCGAGGCAGGAGAATCCCTTGAGCCCAGAAGTTGAAGACCAACCTGGGCAACATAGGGAGATCCTCTTGCTTATTTAAAAAAAAAAAAAAAAAGAAAAAGAAAACAGAAGAGGAGGAGATTAGGACACAGACACGCACAGAGGGACGAGCACGTGAGGATATAGGAAGAAGGTGGCATCTACAAGCCCAGGAGAGGCCTCAGAGAACCAACTGTGCCATTGTTGGCCAGACCTCGGCCAGACCTGTGCAGACTGTGACCAGTATGGAGTTCCTGCTCTAAGACAGGTGTAAGCACCATCCTGGAGAGGGGCCCCTCACTTCAGTGCTGGCAGGGGAGGCCGAGACCTTGATCTTAGACTTCCAGCCTCCAAAACTGTGAGAAAATAAACGTCTATCGTTCAAGTGCCTAGTCTGTGGTGCTTTGTTACAGTAGTCAGGCTGAGCAGTGCAGCCGTCCATGATTCATCAGTCTTCATGACATCACCCTTCCCTTCCCAGCATCCTCTCAGGAACCAAGCTGAACTCCAAACACGCACAGTGAATTATTCAGTGTATGCCAATACATATCCCTAACTATCCCTTCACCATTGTTAAGACAGCAAGCCTGGGCTCTTCCCTGGAGGGGGACGGAAGACAGCTGCCCTGTAGAGCTTGCCCTCGTGCTGCTGCAGGGAAGCAGTGAGAGGCTCATTCCACCCTGGGGATGATGCATTCCTGCCCCCACCACCCACTGTCCTGACACAGAAACTGGCTTCTTTTGCTGAGCATCGTCTTTTGAGGGTTCATTCCCACCGAAGCTTGCACCAGCACGTCATTCCTCTGTATAGCTGAACAGTGTCCCACTGTAGGGATGGACCACATTTTATTTATCCATCCATCAGCTGATGGACATGTGGGTTGTCTCCATTTTTGGCTGTTAGGAATAATGCTGCTGTGAACATTTGTATCTGGGTATTTTTGTGGACATATGTCATTGATTTTCTTGGGTAAATACCTAGCTGTGGATGTACTCATGATTTTTCAAAGGTGGAACAGTAGGATGGGAGCACCATCTTGTTTGCTTTTGGTAAAAGGACTTTCTTCAAGAGACCAGTTCTCCTAAGTGACCCAATGTCCCTGTCTCAAGAATAGATTTTGATGGAAATAAGCAAGGTCCAGGTTAGAGGACAACAGCAGGATAGGGGCTCCTGGGGTCATTGGTGAGACCTTGGTACGACTTTGGGGGAGACACTTGGGATCAGGAGCAGCAGAGTGCAAGAGGCAAAGACTGGAAAACCGAGGAAGGAGGAGCAGCCCTGCCTGGAAATGGAACTTTTACCCATGATTGCTTCTGAGATGCCAAAGCCAGCGCATGAAGCTGGGGGGCACACATGAGGGGGAGGAGCCCCCACAGGGCTGTGACAGAGATGGAGGCTTTTGTGATCCTAGTGTCACCAGCAGCATTACTAGTTCCCCAGCCAACCTGGGGGCTGTTTCCTCCCCTGGGCTCCCCCAGCATTTGCTTTTGCTCCTGAGCTGCGTGGAGGTTTGGGACCCAGTCTCTCCTCATGTTGGCCTCGGCCTCCCCTGCCGGCACTGAAGTGAGGGGCCCCTCTCCAGGATGGTGCTTACACCTGTCTCAGAGCAGGAACTGCATGCTGGTCACAGTCTGCACAGGTCTGGCCTAGGTCTGGCCAACAATGTCTTTACCAGAATAAAGTGACTTTGTTTCAATGCTTTAGATGGTGAGGCCATCGAATGCAGTACTGCAGGCTTCCAACCTGGCTCTACCGGCTGCTGATCTCAGGCAATTACCTTTAACTTCCCATGACTCAGTTTTCTCTTCTATCAGTTGCTTGGAGGAAGACCTGACACACAGTCAATGCTGCATACATGTTGGCTATCATTTGGAAATACTGTTCGACTTTCAGTAGGAATTTATACCCAGAGGCTGTGAAATGATGCTTCCCTAAAATTTGAATGGATACCCCAGCTTCGGGTTTATAGCAACAAAAATCGCAGGATGGGGAAGATGTTACCCAAGATTCTTCTTACCTTACATAACACTTCCATGCAATATTCTTCTATTTCTGCAATTAAAAATAAAAGAAACATATTTCATTCACGTTACTTAAAATATATCAACACATCAAAAGGGCCCTTTTGCAAAGAAAACCAAAAACCAAACAACAACAACAAAAACCCACAAAAACTTATTAAATCCTTAGACAGAGGTAGACTCAAGTGTTTGCTTTTGCTTTTGTTGCCTGTGCTTTTGATGTCATATCCATCTGTGAAATCATTGCCAAGACCAATGTCAAACTTTCCCGCTGTGTTTTCTTCTAGAAGCTGTACAGTTTCAGGTCATACATCTAAGCCTTTCATCCATTTTGAGTTGATTTTTGTGTGTGGTGTAAGATAAAGGTCCAATTTCATTCTTTTTCATGTTTCCCCACCACCATTTGTTTGAAGAGAGTGTCCTTTCTCCATTCTGTATTCCTGGTACCCTTGTCAAAGATCAGTTGACCACATACATGTGGATCGACTGCTGGGCTTTCTATTCTGTTCCACTGAAGTATGTCTGTCTTTATGTTTGTATCACACTGTTTGTATCATACTATAGACTTATAATATAGTTTGAAATCAGGAAGTGTGTTTCAAATGCCTCCAGCTTTGTTATTCTTTCTGAAGGTTGCTTTGACTACTTGCAGTCTTTTGTGGGTCCATAAGAACTGTAGAATTGCTGTCTCTATTTCTGTAAAAAATGCCATTGAGATTTTGACAGGGATTGCATTGCATCTGTAGATTACTTTGGGTCATATGAGTACCCAAATCAATGGGTAGTATGATTTAAAAAATAATAGCAATTTTAACAATAACAATATTTTAACAATAGCAATTCCAGAAAGCAAAAAGAAAAAGAACAACAAAAATAGAGAAAATACAAGAAAAAATTATCAAAGAAATAATTCATGAAAAGTTACAAGAACTGAAAGATAAATGTACCCAGCAAAGTGGGTCTCTACTAAAAATACAAAAATTAGCCAAGTGTGGTGGCACACATGTGTAATCCCAGCTACTAGGGAGGCTGAGGCAGGAGAATCACTTGAACCCAGGAGGCAGAGGTTGCAGTGAGCTAAGATCACGCCATTGCACTCTAGCCTGGGTGACAGAGTGAGACTCCGCCTCAAAAAAAAAAAAAAAAAAAAAAAAAAAAGAGGAAGGAAATTGTGAAATTGTGGTGCCGTCTATAACATGGAGAAAACTTCAGGACATTATGCTAAGAAGCCAGACACAAAAGCACAAATACTGTATGATTCCACTTATATGCGGTCTTTAGAGGAGTTAGATTCATAGAGACAGAAAGTAGAACGGGAGTTGCCAGGGGCTGGGGAGAGGAAGAACTGAGGACTGAATACAGCCTTTCAGTTTTGCAAGATGGATAGTACATTCTACGTCCGCCATCTCCCATGGTCAGTGGGAGATCCCTTGGAGCATGAGCCTTTGGGGCTGCTGTATTCATTCAGAGTGTGGGGGGCAGGGGCATCTGAGGCCCAAAGTGCAGAGACACAGGGCACTGTAGGAGAGGAAAGAGGTGAAGTCAGACTCTCTTAAGGGGAAGGCTACTCCGATCTGGGACCAGGGAAAGCACCCAGGCATGGAGCGCTCAGGCAGGTAGAAGGCAAGACCAGCACAAGACAGCTGCAAGACAGCGCACCCACCAGGAGGAGCAGACGACTCTCCATAGCCTTTCATGTCCATAGCTAGGACCCGGTAACCCGCCTGGGCCAGAGCAGGGATCTAGAAAACAAACAGGCACACTCCAGCATGGGAGTCCTAGGCGGATACTCCCTCTTTGCTTCCCTCCATCCCCTTCTTCCTGTAAATGGCTCAAACCAAGAGCCACAGGGCACTACCCGGTATCTTTGCCATGGGGCTGAGATGAGCCCATTTATACAGGGCTGCTGTGGACAGTGGTGGGGCTTGTGCACGGGAGAAATGCCACATCTAAGACAGCATCTTCCCTGGCAAAGCTCTTGCAGCTTTCTATATTCATTACAGAGACTTCCCAGCAGGGGGCATGGAGTGTCTTAAAGAAGTCTGCCCTTTTCTAATCTGCAAAAGTGCCTCATGGCCTAGCATAGCCCTGAGGTCTGGAGTCACTCTCCTGCCCCAACCTGGTCACACTTTGGAGACAATGCTCCACTGTCAGGTTTCAGCTTCCTCATGACAGTCCATGTCGGGCCACACCATCTAGACTCCCCCGACCTCACCCTGACCGGTTGCATCTTCCCCAGCTTTCCTCACCTGGTACCTCCAAGAATACCAGCTCTCAGGAAATCCATGGCAGAGGCACACAGCAGGGCCGGAGCCCAGCTCCACAAAATGCAGACGGACCCCAGGCTGTGGAAGGGAAAGAGGAGCGGGCAGCGACCAAGCACTAGGCCCAGTGGACCCAGGCACCACAGCGTCTGCAGAATGCCAGGGCCACTTCAGTCCTTTGCTGGATTGTGCATGACCCAGATTTCTCAGTGAAAGACCCCAATGTTACATGAAAATGGCTGAGAAGAGGCTCTGGCCAACCTACTCAATAAAAACAGGTGGCTCTTACCATAACCTAAGAATTCTGCAAAGATTATGATGTTGGAAAACAAAATAAAACAAAACAACACACTTCTCCTTCCTCTCTACGAGGCCCCCATACTCTCACAGTTTCTGGTGCTGTTGTGATGTGTTTTCAGTATATTAAACATGGGGCTGAGACTGTGCAGAGCATAATATGCATGGTCACGTGCAGAATATCGTTGCAAGATTTTTCCTTAGTTCAGCTAAAGACGGGGTCCTTGTTCCCAAGGTCATGAAAATATAGGCTCGCAGTTTGAAGCGTGAGTAAGGAGCAGGGTTTTATTAGGTGAAAAGGAAAAAAACGGGGAACAGGGACTCTCTGCAAGGCCAGAGTTCCCTGCCAGAGCACTTCCCGCCTCGCTGTTGGAATCCCAGTTTCCACGCAGGAAGAGGAGGGGCCAGGCTCCTCCCTGCTGCAAAGGGCAAGAACTTCCTGAGGCTCCACCCCAGTGCACAGGCTGTTTGGAGTTTCTCTGGGGACCCCCTCCCACCTGGCTGTCTCAATACCATGAGTGTTTCATTAAGAGCTGTTTACTTCTTAAATATGAAATCTGTTCAATCTTTGCCACACCCATAGTCTTTTTGGGGGCTATGGGTGTGGCAGAGACTGCGAAGGCTTGACAAAGTCTGTGTTCCCATCTTCTTCCAGACACATGGTAGCATCTCGCAGAGCACCTCCCCGTCCTACAGTTGGTGTGGCCGCACAAGTGAGCTCCGGCCACTGTCTCCCAAGCAGAGGAAAGGTGCTGTATCCAGGGCTCACAAGAACCTCCTGCGCGTGGCCTCCCTCCCTTTGCCTATCTCTGCCTGAATGACATGGGCCTTGAGGAAGGTGGAGGCAGCAGAGAGAAGGAGCCTGGTTGCTTGAATGGCTGTGTAGACAGAGCCCACCGCACTGCACTGTGCTGTAGGCAAGAAATACACTTGGTGTGAAGCCACTGAAAGGGACAGGGTGTTTGTTACAGCCACTAAGCAGCCTTGACTATTATGGTGGGGTCCAGCCAAATGAACCAAATAATCAAAGTGCCCTGTTCTTACCCCAATTACATATCTCCACTATCCTAAAGGAAATGCAGGAGAACAATCAGAGTCACATTATAGAAATTCATGTGGAACAATTCCACTTGGCTGTATCTTAGATGACTCCAAGCTGTGCCCCACATTGGAAGTTTCTTTTTTGGGCAGTGTGGGGGACATGGTCTCACTTTGTTGCCCAGGCTGGAGGGCAGGGGTATGATCATAGCTCACTGCAGCCTCAAACTCCTGGGCTCTAGCAATCCTCCCACCTCAGTCTCCCAAGTAGCTGGGACCATAGATGTGCATCACCACCCCAGCTAATTTTAGAGATGGGGGGTCTCACTATGTTGCCCAGGCTGGTCTCAAACTCCTGGCATTAAGTGATCCTCCTGCCTTAGCCCCCCAAAGTGCTGGAATTACAGGCATGAGCCACCACACCCGGCCCCACATGAAGTTTCATTCATAATTCCCAACAAGCTATTTTGCTCAAGAAAACATTAGGTGGGCATCTGGCAGACCCTCTCATGGACTACAGTGTTTATCAAAGTTTGTTCCATAGTCTTTCCTTCAGCACTTGGCAAAAGTTGACATTAAATTTGATCTACCTTACACTGAGAAATGTTTCACACTTATGTCTGATCAAAATGATCCTAGTTCGCCTGTGTTCTAGCACAGATGCCAACTAAACAGCTCACTCTTGAGCTTTATCATCTCATTATGAAGCTGTGGATACTGAGGCTCACAGCTTCATATTGACTCAGCTGAGTAGCCCAGCAAACACATGTCCTTTCCCATCTCATTTTTTTTCTGTGTTAAGAAAAATGTCCATAAAGCCAGAACACAGAAAGATCTATTATCAACCCAGTTTAGGATTCAGTGGCAATCAATACAACAGCCCCCTGAGAGCCTGGCGCAGCCGGGACTCCCCAGAAATTCACTGCCAGCTCTTAAATATGGGGTGGGGGAAAGACAAGGCGGGGTAAAGCGATTCTGATCACACTCCTTCAAGGTCAAATAAAGAATCTCTTGAAACTGGCTGGATATGCAAACCCTAAGGGAATTACGAGAATAACCCTGTCCACGGTTACAACCGAGCCCCCAGCCCTGGGTGAAAAGCCCCTCACTCCTCTTTACCACCAGAGAGATGAGACCTGAAGGCTCTGATTAAACTTCACCCCTTCAGGAGAACCCAGAGTTATAGAAGGGATGTCAGTGGTGCTGAGCAGTAGCTTTAAGTCGCAGAAAAGCCTTTTCTTACTATGCAAACCCACTCGTGCTTGGATGCCCGCCCACTTTATATTTGTGGTGGCTGCCAGCAGAACCCTGGCAGAACCCATTCTGAGCACAGATCCCATTCTGAGCAGGCACCTCATCCTTGCTGTAACCAAACCACCGAGGCTGTGAATGTAAAATCCCTGGGACCATGGAAGACCCTCCATTCATCTCAGAATTTCTCTCTGAAGGTTCTCCTCCAGGACAGCAAGGGTCCCCAAGGTCTCCAAGGTCAGCACAGCCATAGCCTCCAGCTCTCTTGTTTGTCAGCTGCTGTTTATGGAGCATGTGGCTGTTCGATACTATGCCCCATGGTCTGCATACAACACTTCATTTAATTCTCACAGAAACGGCATGGAGAGATATCATCATCATTTCATTATAAAGGTGTGGATACTGATGCTCACCGGGATAAGATGCTTGTCCAAGGCTGCAATCTCAGTTAAGTGGCAAAACCAAGATTCCAGCTGGGTTTCTCTGCCTGCACAGTGGCTGTCTGGCCGTTTTTGCTGATGAGTGGACCCATTGCTTTAGATCCTTTCATATTTAAATGAGGCCAATGACAAAAGAGGAAAGATCCCAAAGTGAATCCACGAGGACGTACTAAACCCCTGCTCTGTGTCAGTGAAGCCAAGTTAGATCTCTCAGCCAGGCCATGAGCTAGGGCCCTCTGTGTGTGGCCTTGGCCTTACGATAACCCTTTAAAACAAAAAGAACATTGTAGTGACCCTTTCCCTCTCTTTGCCCTCAATGTGGGCTCCTTGAGGACAGGTCTGTCTTGATCATCACTGCACCCCTTGTATCTGGCCTGTGCCTGACACAGAGGAAGCGTTCGATAAATGCCTGTTGAATGAAAACATGTTCTTCCCCAACACAGGCCAGCCATGTGCATGCTTTAGCCTCCCAGGCTGCCCAAGCCCCCTAGCCTGCTGTTCTATGGGGGTTTGGCCACATCAGTCACACTGCTTTACAGAATCCGAGACAGGGTCTGTCTTTCACTGATTTCTGAGGAATGAGATTTGCGGGAAATACCACTTCCTTATAAATAGTGGATGTTCAACCACCCTCGATATTTAACAAATGTCACTGCTGGTCACTTTTTTTTTTTTTTTTTTTCTTGAGACAGGGTCTCACTCCATCACCCAGGCTGGAGTACAGTGGTGTAATCACGGCTCACTGCAACCTCCACCTCCCAGGCCCAGGCTCAGGTGATCCTCCCATCTCAGCCTCCTGAGTGTCTCTGCAGGTCGTTTTAGGTGACCTGGTGGGAGAGCACTCAGCCAACTGAGAGACAAAACTGACTCACCTTTATTGTCACGTACCCATGGCTCATGTCACTTGGATTGCAAGAGGTTGGCAGAGGGGCCGGGATATTGAGAAGCTGTAAGCAGGAAAGGTACAGTGAGAGAGACGGCCGCAGCCTCCTTCTGTGAGAGACTCTCCTGAGCACTGGTGCCAGGGGAGGCCTCGGAAATCACCTTTGCCACTCCATCCTGAGCCCTCCTGGTGGCTGACCAGCCCATCTCCCTCTCCTGCCAGCACAGCCAGACTCCATTCTCCCTCCTGCCTTCCAGTTGAGTGGAGCCCCAAGACTGAGTTCTGGCCAACGGATGCAGATGGAAGAGTGCAGCCTCCTGCCTGGCACATTAAGCCCCCCACATGATTCTCTACATTCTCAACTCCCCATCTTCCGGCCGGGTGTCCAGTGTAACCTCGAAAACCACAGGTAGAAGACAGTGCATCCTCCATCATCCTGAGTCTCTGAATGACTGCGTGAGGTAAAGCCCCTGGCCACTGCCCACTGAACTCCATATAAGCAAGAAGCAAAAATCGCTTGCTCTAAGCCAGAGAATTTGGACTTTAATTAATATTATTTGCTTCTGTGGCAGCTCCTCAGATGGTTGCCCAGGCTCATGTGGGACACCATGCGAAGCTCACACAGCAGTCACTCCAGCACAGTTTTGTTGAAAGGTCTCTCCTTCAAGTCGGCCAAAATCAAACTCTCTGGGCCTTTGTATTAGTTTGCTCTGGCTGCCATGACAAAATACCAGTTTATGTGGTTTCAAGAACAGATACTTATTTCCTCACAGTTCTGGAGGCTGGAAGTCAAAAGTCAAGGTGCTGGTGGAGCTGGTTTCTCCTGAGGCCTCTCTCCTTGGCTTGCAGATGGTCTTTCCCTTGTGTCCTCATGCCCCGGGTACCTCTCTGTGTGTGTCCTAATCTCTGCCTCTTCTCCCTTTTTTGGGGGTCTCTGCTCTGTCATCCAGGCTGACATGCAGTGATGTGATCACAGCTCACTGCAGCCTTGACCTCCTTGGCTCAAGGGATCCTCCCACCTCAGCCTCCTAAGTAGCTGGGACTATAGGTGTGCACCACCACGGCCAGCTATTTCTTTTTTTTTTTTTTTTTTTTAAGACGGAGTCTTGCTCTGTCGCCCAGGCTGGAGTGCAGTGGCGCAATCTCGGCTCACTGCAAGCTCCGCCTCCCGGGTTCACGCCATTCTCCTGCCTCAGCCTCTCCGAGTAGCTGGGACTACAGGCGCCCGCCACCACGCCTGGCTAACTTTTTTTTTGTATTTTTTAGTAGAGACGGGGTTTCACCGTGGTCTCGATCTCCTGACCTCGTGATCCGCCCGCCTCGGCCTCCCAAAGTGCTGGGATTACAGGAGTGAGCCACGGCTCCTGTCCTTAATCTCTCCTTCTTCTAAAGAGACCAGTCAGATGAGATTAGGGCTCAGCCTTGTGACCTGATTTTAACTTCGTTACCTCCTTGAATGCCCCTTCTTCAGACCCAGTCACATCCTGAGGTATTAGAGGTTAGGACTTCACTGTATTAATTTTGGGGGACACAGTCTAGCCCCTAATAGCCTTCCACCGGCAGGTCCCAGGACTGTTCTTAGGAGTCCGTGAGCGCTTAGACTAACCCATCTCAGTAAATAGGAAATTCCTGAACAAGGAGTCCTTATGGTGGCTTTTGTACCTTACTGGACTCAGGTTCCCTGAGGCAGAAATGACAAGGAGCCCACTACTGAGCATATGTATGTGAAAATCGCCTTATGCCTCAACTCTGCTGCTGCACACACTGTGAATCCTACTGTTGGATTGGTCACTTTTATTCCTAAAGGCGTAACCCAACAAAAAATTCATTCTCCTCAGTGACTCAGTTTTGTGACCTCTAAAATGGGGACATAAGCTAAGAAATCTACCTCCTCTATAACCACGGAAGACTCTGCCTGGGCATCTGCAGAGGGGGACACAGGAGGTGAGTCCTCCCATCTCTATGGCATCTGGAGAAGACAGGGGCAGGGAGGGACTCAGTGTGATGGCGGAGGGCCAGCTGGTGTCTCCTGCTGGCTCTGAGCCCATGGTTGGGTGGGAGCCAAGGCCCATGAGCAGAGCCGGTGCCCCTTAGGGTCCCTCCTGCCATGTGTCCTCAGTTTCCTAGGTCATACGCCAGGGGATGCCCCTGCTTTTGGGGGTGGGAAAAGTGGGGGGTTCCTACTTTAATAATCCTCTTATATGTTTGTGCAATTTACAAAGTCTGTTCATGACTGATGCCCACTGCTTTCCTCTGAGAAAGAGACGCAGGCTCCCCTGTTTAAGAAGGGGTAATTTTTCTGTGGGGATATAAAAGGGTATAGCTGCTGTGAAAAACAGCACAGCATTTCCTCAAACATTTAAAAATAGAATTTTGGCCAGGCACGGTGGCTCAAGCCTGTAATCCTCACACTCTGGGAGGCCGAGGCGGGTGGATCACTTAGACCAGCCTGACCAACATGGGGAAACCCTGTCTACTAAAAATACAAAAATTAGCCAGAAATCGCTTGATCCTGGGAGGTGGAGGTTGCAGTGAGCCAATATTGTGCCACTGCACTCCAGCCTGGCCAACAGAGCGAGACTCTGTCTGAAAAAAGAAATAATAATAAATAAAAGAAAAGAAAAATAGAATTTCCATATGATCCAGCAATTCCAGTCGTAGGTATACACACAGAAGCACTGAAAACAGGGTCTCAAAGAGATACATGCACACTCACATTCATAGCAGCACTATTCCCAATAGCCAAAAGGCAAAAGCAACTCAGGCATCTTTGGATAGCTGAGTGGATAAACCCAATGTGGTCTATCCCTACAGTGGAATAGTTAGTATTCTATCCTAAAAAGGAAGGAAATTCTGACCCATGCTGCAACATGGGTGAACCTTGGAGACATTATGCTAAGTGAAATAAGCCAGTTACAAAAAGACAAATATTGTGATTCCACATACATTAGGTCCCTAGAGGAGTCCAATTCACAGAGAAAAAAGCAGGACAGGGGTTGCCAGGGGCCAGGACACACAGTCTATGGCACGTTTGCTGTAGGTAGCAGCTGAAGGTATTATATAAGACACAGCCCTAGCCCAGAAAAAAAAAAAAAGCAGAATGGGGGTTGCCAGGAGGCAGGACACACAGTCTATGGCAGCTTGCTGTAGGTGTTATATAAGACACAGCCCTAGCAAAAAAAAAAAAAAAGCAGGATGGGGGTTGCCAGGGGCCAGGGCATGCCATTGAACGGAGAGTTGGTGTTTGATGGTGCAGAGTTTCATGTGAGGAAGATGAAAAAGTTCTAGATGTGAGTGGTGGTGATGACTGCACGACAATGTACATGTTCTTAACATCACTGAACTGTCCACACACACACACATGCACGCACGCACACACACACACAAAGATGGCAAATTTTATGTTACATGTATTTTTCCACAATGAAAAAATACAAGGGGGATGATGTTCATTTTTCCTTCTATCTTCCTCTTCCTCATACCCCTGAGACAAAGAGAAGTGAGACATGGTTTTTACTTTCCCAGTTTCACAGGACAGGTATCTGTGGCTCAGGTATGCTGAGGGGACAGACCTAGCCAGTGGCACAGGCACATGGGTTCCCTGAGCCCAAGTCTGATGTGCTTTCTTCTCTGTTGCCTGGGACTTGCACGTTTGTAGAAGGACAAATGAACAAAGCTTGGGCAAGATGCTTTAAGGTTATGGAGTCATTGGGTGTACATTTTAATTTATTCATTAAAGACAAAAAATCAGTCTTGTCATGGGCTGAATTGTATCACTCTCAAAATTTACATGTTAAAGTCTTAGTGCCCAATACTTTTTTGTTTGTTTGTTTGTTTGTTTTTGGAGACAGAGTCTCACTCTTGTTGTCCAGGTTGGAGTGCAGTAGCATGATCTTGAATCATTGCAACCTTCACCTCCTGGGTTCAAGCTATTCTTGTGCCTCAGCCTCCCGAGTAGCTGGGATTACAGGTGCCCACCACCACGCTTGGCTAAGTTTTTATATTTTTAGTAGAGATGGGGTGTAGCCATGTTGGCCAGGTTGGTCTCGAACTCCTGACATTAACTGATCCACCCACCTCGGCCTCCCAAAGTGCTGTGATTACAGGAGTGAGCAACTGCACCCAGGCTTAGCCCCCAATACTTTAGAATGCGACTGTATTTGGAGATTAGGCCTTTACAGAAGTAACTAAGGTTAAAGGAGGTCATTTGGGTGGGAACTAGTGCAATCTGACTGGTATCCTCATAAAAAGAGGAAGTTAGGAAGCAAAAGACACAGGGAAAAACCAACCGAGGAAATAAGGAGAAGGTGGCCATCTGCAAGCCAAGGACAGAGGCCTCGGGAGAAACCAACCCTGCTGGCACCTTGATCTCGGACTTCCAGCCTCCAGAACAGTGAGAGAATGCATGTCTGTTGTTGAAGCCACACAGCCTGTAGTACTTTGTTATGGCAGCCCGAGCAAACTAACCCACTTCCCTTTGAGGCAATGGCTGTGCATCCTTGGACCTGTGGCAGGCTCAGCTGAGTGCCAGCTCTCTCTTGCCTCTTCTCTCCTGTGCCCACAGGATGAGGGTGCTGCACTTCTGCAGAAGGCTGTGGACTCAGTGAGATCAGCGACCTTAGGTCAACCCCAAAAAAGAAAGGTGCCTCAGACCTGGAGGAGCAGGCTAATCCCGAGGCAACCCCAGGGACATCATGGCGGCGGTCCCAACCACCTCAGGGAGGGACAGGCTTTTCTTAAGAGGCTTCCCTCTGAGCTGGGTGGAACTAAAGGGCTGCACCTGAGTGCCAGAGGCATGCTCGGGTATGCCAGGTAGGGGCCCTGATCCTTAGGGTAAATGTTCTCCACAATTACTATCAAAAGCGAGGTCAGGATGGCCTTGAACATCCCACTCTTGCTGCCAGTTCCCCGGCCCTGGCATGAACACTAGTATAAATTCTTGTCTCCCTGTTCACTGACTGCAGAGAAAGAGGCAAGATGCTCCTTAGGGACATCGTGCTGACTGCACAGTGGGTGATGGACTCCCAACCAGCAGTGCCCGGGAGTCATTCACGGACTCCATGGACAGCAGCTTCTCTGCTCGTGGTTCTCTCCTGAGTCCAGAAACCACAGATAAGTGCAGGAAGCTTGGCTCGCTCGCAAGTCAAGTTACCTGGATTCCGGTTACTTTCTCCAGTTCTTTCAGGGCCGTGTCAGTGTCCTGGACCAGGATGGTGACCATTCCCAAGTCACGGGCTGGCTTCAGATTAGCCCCGATGTCATCCAAAAATACGACCTGAGCCCAAAACAGCATGGGAGAATCCCAGAAAGAAACTTACCAGAATGCAAACAGGGGCTATTTTATGATGAGGAGATTAAAAACTCTTTTTCTTTTGTAATCATCTACTGCTAAAATGAAAAGCATTTAATTACACAACATACGCATGAAAACAAAGGCACATATGACCCCACACAGACCTACTGGCTTCAGCCACTTCTGAAATTGCAAGAGGATTAGGAGAGGATACACACTTATCAAGGTGACATTAAAATTCTTCCGGGAAAATCAACAGGCATAAGTAGACCAAAAAATGTGTCTGGAAAAGAACTGTAGTGAGGGCAGAGAGTCAAACAATTGATGAAGCTACAAAAGGTAGAAATTTGGCACTAGAAAGGAAACAGACATATCTATGAAATAGACCCAAATACAAATAAGAATTTAGTTTCTAAGAAAAGTGTCACGTCCAATTGGTAAGGAAGATTGTTTAATGGCCTTGGTATGACTGGTTAACTGTTTGGGGGAATAAAATGGATCCTTACTTTATATCTTACCCCCAAATAGACTCTTAATGAATCAAAAATTTATAGGTAGTAAGAAAGAAAGTGCTAGGCTTGATGGCTCACACCTGTAATCCCAGCACTTTGGGAGACTGGAAGGATTGGTTGAAACCAGGAGTTCAAGACTAGCATGAACAATATAGCGAGACCCCCGTTAAAACAAAAAGTAAAAAATTAGCCATATATGGTGGCATGAACCTGTGGTCATAGCTACTTGGGAGGCTGAGGCAGGAGGATCACTTGAGCTCAGGAGTTTGAGGCTGCAGTGAGCTATGATCACATCACTGCACTCCAGCCTAGGTGACAGAGTGAGGTTCTGTCTCTAAGAAAAAATAAATTAATTAGTTAAACAATAAATAAATAAAAAGAGAAGAAAAATCCTGGAAGTCATAGAAAGCATGGGTGCATGCATTTACCATCTTGGACAAGGGAAGTCTAGAATTCTAAGCAGCTCATCCAACCTGGAAGCCATCAATAGGAAGACTGATATATTCCTGTGCAGGCTTAGATTGGGAGCCCTGCTCTGAGGCTGACTTCAGGCACTGAGAAGAGCAGAAGCAAAGTCCAGGAGGAGAAAGGGGAGGTCCCAGGATGGAGCATGGCAAGGACTCCAAGGCTAGAGTTCAGGGTTTTCTCTGATCAGCTTGTGGGGAGGTGGGGGGTTGGATATGTGAGGGAAACGAATTTAATTTCCATTCAATCACCTTTTGCAGATTAAAGTAGGAAAGCACAAAGAGAAGAGAGCTTTAGGATAGGTGATCTCTGGAGACAGGCTCAGGGCACAGGGTGTCTGGTGGGAGACCATGGCAACACCAGAGCCTGTCCTCACTCACCCTTTGTGGGGATGAACCTGACTACTAGTCTTGTGGCCTTGCAAGTCTCCCAGGATCTCCATTTCTTTGAAAGTAAACTGAGGCAGCTGGGCTAAAACAGCTTTTGCTGATGCCTGTTTTGACCAAAGTTCTGTAAGAGCTATACAATGGAGCCAAATGCCCACCTCTGGGAGAACTTTCTAGATCAAAGAATGGGTAATAGTCTTTTAGGAGAAGACGTGGTCTGGGAGAAGTGGACTCAGAGCTGTCCTGCCAGGCCCAAGATGTATCCCACCTGCTCACTCCTCAGTTTTTCTCTGGTTGCAATATCTCTGAATATCCTTCTCCACCATAAGGAAGTGTATCCATACCTCACTGGGGCTGGCCTTCAGGGTGTCCAGTAGAAACTTGTAGATCTGAGGTTCAGGTTTGACCATTCCCACCTGACACGACTCTATCAGGAAGTCAAAGTGCATCTTCAGCTCACACATCAGCTGGGCCAGGCCATCTCTCTCAGCACGGTCATCCAGCCAGGTGTTGGTGAGGATGGCAGTTGTGAATCCTGAGCAAAAAGCCACCAGTAGATGGACCAGCTACAGACCTTTGCCCTGAAATGCTCCAGATACCCCCAGGGGACTCCAATGATGGGCCAAGCAGGTTGTGCTCACTTTTATCAATCTCTTATGCCCAACTTTCAACCGACAAATTGGAAAAGAATCATCTTGACCCATGAACACCTCTGACACAGACACAAGCATGAGCTGGGTTCATTCAAGGCCCTCAGAAGCCCAGATGGAGAAACTACCCTCCTTCCTCCCTGACGACAGTGGAGCAGCACTTTTATATTCATCAGGTCATTTTGATCTCTACCACCTCAGGGGTGGACAAGGCCGATCCTACCCTCCCAGATTCACAGATCAGCAAAGAAGTTCAGACAAGTTACAAGCCGCCCAGAGCCACATGGTGAAGGTCCAGCATTCTTTCTAGTCCATGCTACTGAAAACACTGCTTGACTAAATTCCAGAATACCTACCTTGGCAATCAGGGACTAGGTTCCTATTTCAAAACTGGAGAAGTGTACATAGAGATAGGATTATCCCTTGGCTTTATCTGCCTAACCAGCGAGGGTGAGAACTAGGCAATGCTGGACAGAAGACACTGAAGAGTTGATGGTGAGACTCTTCCCACGCAATAGGAGGGAGGAATTGCAGACATGGGATGGCTCAGCCACAACTAGGTAAGTCTGCTGATAAGAGGGTGGAATAGTTTCAAGTATGCCTATGACAAGAGTCAGGTGTTCACACAAAGTCAACGCCTATGGATGAACTTGACATGTCTTAGACTATGTGACATAATCTGAGCCCTTGTCAGCCAACTCATAGCTTGGACACTCTGACACCCAGAGGCTGAGAAAATCACAGTTGCTAAAAAGGCCTTGTTTTTTAATCACTGTGACAAAAGATCATGTCATTTGGGTCATTACTAAAGTGCCACTGAAGGGGAGAATGATGCTCACAAGGCAGTCATGGGCATCAATTGCTTTATTAAGTAAAATTCTGCCATTTTTCCAGCTTTTCTAATAGGGCTGCTTTTGCCATTGGATAAAACTTGCTTTGGGGCCATATTTAAAGAGGTTTTCCATCATGGCTCAGAAGACCTGTGATCTCAAAACTTACTTCAGCGGATTCTGACCTAATGCTCCTGAGGGTTCTGTGTGGTCAGGCCTGAGATTGGCCAGTATCAGATCCTTACCTTTCTTCCTGAGCATGAGAGCTGCCTGGAGCATGGGGCGGTTGATCTTTCTGGCTGAAATCGCCTTGTCAAAGATTTCTTTTACAGAGAAATTCTTGGGGAGACAGACTTCAGAGGTCTCGGAGCACTTCCTGCAGTTTTCTTCCATGAGTGGTATCCACTGTCAAAGTGAAGTGAGGGGACAATTTGTATGGCCACTCAGAAAAGCTCTGGCAGGGTCTACTAAATGTAAACATATACATTCCCTGTGTCCAAGCAATTCCATTCCTGGACACATACCCACTGGAAATGCCAACATATGTTCTCCAAAAGACATGGCCAAAAATATTCATAGCTGTACTCTTCCTAGGAGTCCCAAACCAGAAACGACCCAAATGCCCACTAACAGCAGAATGGATAGACTGTATTATATTCACCCACAGTCATAGCAGTGCTATTCCTAAGAGCCCTGTCTTAGCCCATGTCAGCTGCTATAACAAAAGGCCAGAGGCTGGGTGGCTCATAAACAGCAGGATTTTCATAGCAATTACTAGAAATTCACTCTAAATTCTGTATGTTCATTGAAAATATAGGCTGGGCACGGTGGCTCATACCAGTAATCCTGGCACTTTGGAACACCAAGGTGAGCGGATCGTTTGAACCTAGGAGCTCAAGACCAGTCTGGGTAACATGGTGAAACCCCATTTCTAGCAATAATAATAATAATACAAAAAACAGCTGGGCATGGTGATGTGTGCCTGTAGTCCCAGCTACTTGGGAGGCTGAGATGGGAGGATCATCTGAGCCCAGGAGGTAAAGGCTGCAGTGAGCCGTGATCATGCCACTGCACTCCAGCCTAGGCAATAGAGTAAGACCCTGTCTCAGAAAAAGAAGAAAGAATAATAAGAAGAAAATATATAGCATTTCCCTCTTTCTTACCTTCCAACAATATTACTGAGGTTTTTTTATGGATTAAATAAAAAGTCAATAATTCAATAATGTTCTTCCCAATAGTTTCATCACAGTTTTCGTTCAC
The DNA here is from genome assembly GCF_028878055.3 of Symphalangus syndactylus. NCBI lineage: Eukaryota > Metazoa > Chordata > Mammalia > Primates > Hylobatidae > Symphalangus > Symphalangus syndactylus. Next base: position 120,443,861 of record NC_072432.2, on the reverse strand, counting down.
CATTTGCCACAATATATTAGCAAGTATGTTTTAAGGTGACTGCAATACTCCCATTAATACAACATTTGCCTTCACAGAAAAGGTGGGCGTTTTCTATTATGGTGGGCCCCAAGTTCGGGGAGATGGGCACGCAGGCAGAGAACGTCCATCCAAAGGGCTCTGTGTGGTGATGTCCCCTCACCTGGGAAAGTGTGATCTCTCCTCTCATAAGCCGGGTAGTGGCACCCTCTGGTCCCCCTTTCTGGAAAGCATCATTCAGAAGTCCTCTGGAAAACACAAAGAACATCAGGAACGTTCTGTGGATTTTGTCATGGCAGCACATGGAAACAGACACTGTTCATATTCATTGAGAAGCAGCTACTAGAAAGGCATACTGCCAGGAACTGGAAAATGCAAACACAGTTCAAATTGGGATCTTTGCCCGCAAGGAGCCATCCAGCTGAGGACATGAGACCATACAGTACATCACAGTATGTTCCATGGAGAAGCTGCCCATGGGAAACCACCTGATAGCAGCTTCAACCAGAGGTGCTTCCTACTTTACCATTTAACGGTCAGAACCAAGAGTGGGCACGTGGCCATTACTGTCCTCGTGTGCATCAGGCATGGTCTCGAAGAACTTTTTCATGAGTTCATCTTCTTCAAAAAGAATGGAATATGTTTTTTCTGGTTTCGATTCTGCCTGTCTAGTTTCTATTTTATCTTAATCTCATCTTCTAACCTTTAAAAAGTTTCCTGTATTAGTCTGTTCTCACACTGCTATAAAGAAGTACCTCAGATCGGGTAATTTATAAAGAAAAGAGATTTAATTGGCTCATGTTTCTGCAGGCTGTAGAGGAAGCATGGCTGGGGAGGCCTCAGGGAACTCACAATCATGGCGGAAGGCAAAGGGGAAGCTAGACACATCTTACATGGTTGGAGCAGGAGGAAGAGAGAGAAGGGGTAAGTGCTACACACTTTTATAAACAACTAGATCTCATGAGAACTCACTCACCATCATGAGAACAGCAAGGAGGAAATCCACCCCCATGATCCAATCACCTCCCACCAACCCCCTCCTCCAACATTAGGGATTACAACTGGACATGAGATTTGGGTGGGGACACAAATTCAAACCATATCACTGTGTTTAGGCTGGGTTGTATGCCCCCATCCCAAATACATACATTGAAGTTCTAACTTCCAATACCACAGGATGTGACTGTATTTGGAGAGTGGGTCTTTAAGAGGTAATTTAAGTTAAATAAGATCATACAGGTGGGCTCTAATCCAACAATAGGACTGGTGCCCTTATAAGGAGATTAGGACACAGACACACACAGAGGGTCAACCATGTGAGGACACAGGGAGAAGAACACTGTTAACAAGCCAAGGAGAGAGGCCTCAGAAGGAACCAACCCTGCTGACATCTTGATAGTGGACTTCCAGCCTCCAGAGCTGTGAGAGAAAACATTTCTATTGTTGCCATCCAGTCTGTGTTTGCTGTTACAGCAGCCCCAGTAAATAAATACACTGAGTAACAGAACAAATGTATTTATGTGTACAAATGCATTTGTTCTATTACTCAGGTCTGGAAAGTAATTTTAACTGGCTTGCCAATTCCAGATGAATTCCAGTTGAAGTGGCAAGCCAGTTGAAATTACCAGCCCTGAGTAACAGAACAAATATCCCCATCCTGGGAGCTTTATTTCTGATAATAGTCAAGTATACCTTTTATCAGACACCCTCTTGCAGGTAACAGTGGTCAGCTCTGGACCAACTATAAGGAGACATATACCTAATATCTGTGGCCTTGCTCAACTTTTCAATGTCAGCAATGGTTTTCCCATACCTTTGCCAACAGTTTTTGGTTTTTAAAACAGCTTTCTTAAGGTATAATTACTGCTGTGGTTTGAATGTTTGTCTCCTCTGAAGCTCATGTTGAAATTTAATCCCCAATGTGGCAATATTGAGAGGTGGGCCTTTAAGAAGTGATTGGGTCATAAGGGCTCCACCTTCATGGATGGATTAATTCATCCATAGGCTAATGGGTTAATGAGTTAATGGGTTATCATGGGATTGGGACTACTGGCTTTATAAGAAGTGGAAGTGAGGCCTGAGCTAGCACATTGAGCCTCCTCACCATATGATGCCCTGTGCTACCTTGAGACTCTGCAGAGAGTCCCTACCAGCAAAAATGCCCTCACCAGATGCAACCCCTCAACCTTGGAATTCTCAGCCTCCATAACTGCAAGAAATAAATTCCTTTTCTTTATAAATTACCCAGTTTCAGATATCCTGTTGTAAGCAACAGAAAATGGACTAAGACAATTGCATAGCATTAAATTCACGTAGTAGGACGATTCAGTGATTTGCAGTAAATTTACAGTTGTGTAAGCATCACCACATTCCAATTTTAGAACATTTCCACTTCCTCCAAAAGACTCCTGGTCCCTTTCAGTATCTGCTCCTCAGTATTAAGAAGCAATGCAATATTCAACTTAACAATCGTATTGAGCACCTTAGGTGTATGAGGCATTGTACTATGTGCTGTGATGCAAAAGTGGAAAAATATGATGCTATTCATAGGAAGCTCATAGAAGAACAAGGGAGGCAAGGTATAAACAAATAACTACAACACACTAGGTGAGTGGGAAAACGGGAAAATTATTTCTTCTTCCTGGAGAATGGGGGATGATAAAAGAAGAGGAACTAGGGAAAGAATATAACTATACAGGAAGAAGATACCACTGAATCTATAAAACAAGGGCAGGTGGTCATTAAAAAAAAGCCACTTGATACAACAAGAACATTCTTGGTATTGGAAAACATGAGCTTACTTCCATATCCTAGCCTAGCTCCAGCTCCTCTTCCTGTTAATGATAAGCCTCCTCTAATCTCCCCCACTCAGAAGGAAACAAGCAAAGAAATCTCCAACGGACCATAAAACCCCCAGGCTATCGGTTATGTCCCCTTCAAGCTGTAGGGGGAAGGGAATTTGGCCCAACCTGGGTATATATCCCCTTCTCCCTCTCTGATTTAAAGCAGATCAAGGTAGACCTGGGGAAGTTTTCAGATGATCCTGATAGGTATATAGATGTCCTACAGGGTCTAGGGCAAACCTTCGACCTCACTTAGAGAGAGGTCATGCTATTGTTAGATCAAACCCTGGCCTTTAATGAAAAGAATGCAGCTTTAGCTGCAGCCTGAGAGGTTGGTATCTTAGTGAAGTAAATGGTATCTTAGTCAAGTACATGATAGAATGACAGCCGAAGAAAGGGAAAAATTCCCTACTGGTCAACAAGCCGTCCCCAGTATGGATCCCCACTGGGACCTAGATTCAGATCATGGGGACTGGAGTCGCAAACATCTGTTGACCTGTGTTCCAGAAGGACTAAGGAGAATTAGGAAAAAGCCCATGAATTATTCAATGATGTCCACCATAACTCAGGGAAAGGAAGAAAATCCTACTGCCTTCCTTGAGCGGCTACAGGAGGCCTTAAGAAAATATACTCCCGTCACCTGACTCCCTCGAGGGTCAATTGATTCTAAAAGATAAGTTTATTACCCAATCAGCCGCAGATATCAGGAGAAAGCTCCAAAAGCTATCCCTGGGCCCTGAACAAAATTTGGAGGCATTATTAAACCTGGCAACCTTGGTGTTCTATAATAGGGACCAAGAGGAACAGGCCCAAAAGGAAAAGCGAGATCAGAGAAAGGCCGCAGCCTTAGTCATGGCCCTCAGACAAACAAACCTTGGTGGTTCAGAGAAGACAGAAAATGGAGCAGGCCAATCACCCAGTAGGGCTTTTTATCAGTGTGTTTTGCAAGGACACTTTAAAAAAGATTGTCCAACAAGAAACAAGCTGCCCCCTCACCCATGTCCACTATGCCAAGGCAATCACTGGAAGGCACACTGCCCCAGAGGACAAAGGTTCTCTGGGCCAGAAGCCCCCAACCAGATGATCCAACAACAGGACTGAGGGTGCCCAGGGCAAGTGCCAGCTCATGTCATCACCCTGACTGAGCCCTGGGTAAGTTTAACCATTGAGGGCCAGGAAATTGACTTCCTCCTGGACACTGGTGCAGCCTTCTCAGTGTTAATCTCTTGCCCCGGATGGCTGTCCTCAAGGTCTGTTACCATCCAAGGAATCCTGGGACAGCCTGTAACCATGTATTTGTCCCACCTTCTCAGTTGTAATTGGGAGACTTTGCTCTTTTCACACGCCTTTCTTGTTGTGCCTGAAAGTCCCACACCCTTATTAGGGAGGGACATATTAGCCAAAGCTAGAGCTATTATCCATATAAATATGGGAAACAAGTTACCCATTTGTTGTCCCCTACTTGAGGAGGGAATCAACCCTGAAGTCTGGGCATTGAAAGGACAATTCGGAAGGGCAAAAAATGCCAGCCCAGTCCAAATCAGGCTAAAAGACCCCACCACTTTTCCTTATCAAAGGCAATATCCTTTAAGGCCTGAAGCTCATAAAGGATTACAGGATATTTTTAGACATTTAAAAGTTCAAGCCTTAGTAAGAAAATGCAGCAGTCCCTGCAACACCCCAATTCCAGGGGTACAAAAACTGAACGTTCAGTGGAGACTAGTACAAGATCTTAGACTCATCAGTGAGGCAGTAATTCCTCTATATCCAGCTGTACCCAACCCCTATACCCTGCTCTCTCAAATACCAGAGGAAGCAGAATGGTTCATTGTTCTGGACCTCAAGGATGCCTTCTTCTGCATTTCCCTGCACTCTGACTCCAAGGTTCTCTTTGTCTTTGAGGATCCCACAGACCACACGTCCCAACTTACGTGGATGGTCTTGCCTCAAGGGTTTAGGGATAGCCCTCATCTGTTTGGTCAGGCACTGGCCCAAGATCTAGGCCACTTCTCAAGTCCAGGCACTCTGGTCCTTCAGTATGTGGATGATTTACTTATGGTTACCAGTTCAAAAGCCTCATGCCAGCAGGCTACTCTAGATCTCTTGAACTTTCTAGCTAATCAAGGGTACACGGCATCTACACTGAAGGCCCAGCTCTGCCTACAAGTCAAATATCTAGGCCTAATCTTAGCCAGAGGAACCAGGGCTCTCAGCAAAGAATGAATACAGCCTATACTGGCTTGTCCTCGCCCTAAGACATTAAAACAGTTATGGGGGTTCCTTGGGATCACCAGCTTTTGCCGACTATGGATCCCCAGATACAGCGAGATGGCCAGGCCACTCTATACTCTAATCAAGGAGACCCAGAGGGCAAACACTAATCTAGTAGAATGGGAACCAGAGGCAGAAACAGCATCCAAAACCTTAAAGCAGGCCCTAGTACAAGCTCCAGCTTTAAGCCTTCTCAAAGGACAAGATTTCTCTTTATACATCACAGAGAGAGCGGGAATAGCTCTTGGAGTCCTTACTCAGACTCGTGGGACAACCCCACAACCAGTGGCATACCTAAGTAAGGAAATTGACGTAGTGGCAAAAGGCTGGCCTCACTGTTTATGGATAGTTGCAGCAGTGGCCATCTTAGTATCGGAGGCTATCAAAATAATACAAAGAAAGGATCTCACTGCCTGGACTACTGATGATGTAAATGGCATACTAGGTCCCAAAGGAAATTTATAGCTCTCAGACAACTGCCTGCTTAGATACCAGGCGCTTGTGTGTGGCCCTGAACCCTGCCACTTTTCTCCCAGAGGATGGGGAACCAATCGAGCATGACTGCCAACAAATTATAGCCCAGACTTATGCCGCCCGAGAGGATCTCTTAGAAGTCCCCTTAGCTAATCCTGACCTTAACCTATATACCGATGAAAGTTCATTTGTGGAGAATGCGATACAAAGGGCAGGTTATGCCATAGTTAGTGATGTAACAGTACTTGAAAGTAAGCCTCTTTCCCCAGGGACCAGCACCCAGTTAGCAGAACTAGTGGTGCTTACCTGAGCCTTAGAACTGGGAAAGGAAAAAAAATAAATGTGTATACAGATAACAAGTATGCTTATCTAATCTTACATGCCCATGCTGCAATATGGAAAGGGAGTTCCTAACTTCTGGGGAAACCCCCATTAAATACCACAAGGAAATCATGGAGTTATTGCACGCAGTGCAAAAACCCAAGGAGGTGGCAGTATTACACTGCCGAAGCCATCAGAAAGGTGAAGGAGAAAAGGCAGAAGAAAACCATCAGGCAGACGCTGAGGCCAAAATTGCTGCCAGGTGGAACCTCCCATTAGAAATACCTATGGAAGGACCCTTGGTATGGAACAACCCTCTGCAAGAGATTAAGCCCCAGTATTCTCCGACCGAAACAGAATGAGGACTTTCACGGGGGCATAGTTTTCTCCTCTTCAGGTGGTTAACAACAGAAGAGGGAAAGGTACTCATACCCAAAGCCAGCCAGTGGAAAATACTTAAGACCCTCCACCAAACTTTTCATATGGGTATTGAGAACACTCATCAAATGGCCAAATCCCTATTTACAGGGCCAAATCTCCTTCGGACCATCCAACAAGTAGTCAAAGCCTGTGAGGTGTGCCAAAGGAATAATCCCTTGGTCCATCACAAGGCCCCTCTGGGGGAACAAAGAATAGGGCACTATCCAGGAGAAGACTGGCAGTTAGACTTCATCCATATGCCTAAGTCAAGGGGATTTCAACACTTGTTGGTCTGGTTGATACGTTCACAAATTGGATGAAGCCTTGCCCTGCAAGACAGAGAAGGCTCAAGAAGTGGTTAAAGTCCTAATTCATGAAGTAATTCCTAGATTTGGGCTTCCCCAAAGCTTACAAAGTGACAATGGTCTGGCTTTTAAAGCCATGGTAACTCAGGGAGTTTCCAGGATGCTAGGGACACAATATCACCTTCACTGTGCCTGGAGGCCACAATCCTCAGGAAAAGCCCATACAAGACCTTGTAACCACTAATACTGAATACCATCTTAACTTTCCAAGCCCCTTTATGCATCCAACACAACCTGTTATCAAGCCTGCCCCTGAGGCATCTACTATCCCATCAGTGTAATTATACCCTATAACTTCAAGCCCCAACTGATCATAGTAACTCCTGAGTCACCCAAACAGCTCCATTCAGATGGCTTGTCTGCTTCTCAGGGCCCCCAAAAATCATCACCTCCTTCCCGCTTAACAAACAATCTGGGTTTTCTAATGTCAAACATACTCCCTGCATGACCATTCACCCCTGGACCCCCTGCAGCAGTGCCCCCACCACTAGTGAATGCCTTCTTATCCTCTTTCAATTACTCTCTTGAATGGTTCCTAGTAGATACAAAACGGTTTTTTCTCCAGTGGGAAAATAGAACACAGGGAGCCACTCAGTCTGCTCCCAACACCCTTTCCAGCTGCTCACCAGAGCTACCTTGGCAAGTACTCTAGGAGTGCGGGAAAATGAAAACAACAAACTCACACACCTTTTTAACATACACAACCAGTTCATTCTACCCAGCCAAGGCATATTCTTCTTATGTGGAACTTCAACCTATATCTGCCTCCTCGCCAGTTGGACAGGCACCTGCACCTTAGTTTTCCTAAGTCTCAACATTGACATTGCCACAGGAAATCAGACCCTATCAGTGCCCCTCAAAGTTCAAGTCTGTCAGCACAGGATCATGCAACTAAGACCCCTACTTATAGGGCTAGGAATGTCCACTGCTACAGGAACCGGAATAGCCAGTTTAACTGGCTATTCATTATCCTACTACCACACACTCTCAAAGGATTTCTCAGACAGTTTGCAATAAATAAGTCGATCCTTACTCTACAATCCCAAATAGAATATTTGGCAACAGTGACTCTCCAAAACCGCTAAGGCCTAGACCTCCTCACTGCTGAGAAAGGAGGACTTTGCGCCTTCTTAGGGGAAGAGTGTTGTTTTTAAACTAACCAGTCAGGGATAGTACAAGACGCTGCCGGGCATTTACAGGAAAAGGCTTCTAAAACCAGACGCCTTTCAAACTCTTATACCAACCTCTGGAGTTGGGCGACTTGGCTTCTCCCCTTTCTAGGTCCCGTGACAGCCATCTTGCTATTACTCATCTTCGGTCCCTGCATTTTTAACCTCCTTGTCAAATTTGTTTCCTCCAGGATCGAGGTCATCAAGCTACAGATGGTCTTACAAATGGAACCCCAAATGAGCTCAACTCACAACTTCTACCAAGGACTGCTAGACTGACCCACTGGCCCTTTGACTGGCCTAGAGAGTTCCCCTCTGGAGGACACTACAACTGCAGGGCCCCTTCTTTGCCCCATCCAGCAGGAAGTAGCTACAGCGGTCATCACCCAGGTCCCAGTAGCAGGTGGGGTGTCCTGTTAGGAGGGGGGATTGAGAGGTGAGGCCAGCTGGACTTCCTAGGTCAAGTGGGGACTTGGGGAACTTTCCTGTCTTACAAGAGGATTGTAAAACGCACCAATCAGTGCTCTGTAAAATGCACCAATCAGCGCTCTGTAAAACGCACAATCAGCGCTCTGTAAAACGCACAATCAGCAGGATTCTAAAGATAGCCAATCACGGGGAGGATTGAAAAAAGGGCACTGTGATAGGACAGAAATGGAACATGGAAGGGGACAATAAGGGAATAAAAGCTGGCCACCCCAGCCAGTAGCGGCAACCCGCTGGGGTCCCCTTCCATGCTGTGGAAGCTTTGTCCTTTCGCTCTTCACAATAAACCTTGCTATCGCTCACTCTTTGGGTCTGTGCCATCTTTAAGAGTGTAACACTCACTGCGAAGGTCCACAGCTCCATTCTTGAAGTCAGTAAGACCACGAACCCACCGGCAGGAACCAACTCTGGACACAACTACAGCCTCCAACTCCTGGGCTCAAGCAATCCTCCTGCCTTAGCCTCCCAAGTAGCTGGGGTTACATGCATGCACTAATGTCTAGCTAATTTTATTTTTATTTTTGGAGAGACAGAGTCTTGCTATTTTGCCCAGGCTGTTCTTGAACTCTCAGCCTCAAGTGATCCTCCCACCTTAGCCTCCCAAAGTACAGAGATTACAGGCCTTTCCCTCAAGCTACTTGCCATCTCATCTTCCTAACTATATTAAAAGCAAAGGCTCCAGATATGGACCACTGAGGTTGGATTTCTGGCTCTGCTCTTTAACAGCTATGCGATTTGGACAGCTGGTTTCTTTCTGTACCTCAGTTTCCTCATATGTAAAAGGAGGATATGAACAATGGCTTCCATGCCTGGCCTTCTTTTTCACTTTATAAATAAGTATACTTCTCTCCTTTCTGAATGTAGGAATAATACATTGTTTGTAAATTTAGAAGTTGGAAACTACAAAAAAAAAAGAAGAGAGAAAGAAAATCATTACATTATTCCTAATCCCGTTTGATGTACTTTGGCCTATTTCTTCCAGGCATTTTTCTGCATGTACCTTTTTTCCATAGCTGAAACCATATTGTATAAATAGCTTCAGATTCTCGTGGGCTGTTTTCTTCATGTAGTAGAACAGGTATTTTCCCAAGTTCCTGAGCTCTCACTCTGCACACCCCATCTACCATTTCCCAGTGATGTGGCTTTGGGCGGTTGCTGCAGTTTGCTATTACACAAGTAAACCTGCAACCCACACCTGGGGAGAGAATTTCTGCTCTCCTGAATCTCAGCTGGCATCTTTAAGCGCCACTCCATTAGGCAGGACGCAGCAGCAGCATAAAGCTCCGTAACTCCTCTCCCTTTTGGAAAAGTTCACAGAAAGCAATTTTGGAGTCCTTGGCAAAGTTTAATTATGAACATTTAGAAAGACAACGGACCTCCTCATATGCACTGGGACTTCAGGGCCAGGTCTTCAGTTTCATGATTCGCATGATTTGCAGGGCTCCGGCACGGGAGCAATCTGAAAGCAGGGCTGCAAGCCCAGCGCGATCCGCCTCCTGAGGCCCAGACCCACTGCGGCGGCGGCGCTGGGCCCCCTTACCTGGGCAGCGCCAGGGCCTCCTCCGTGCGGCCGAGGACGCCGAAGACCGCTGGCAGCGCCAGCACCCCGTCAAGGTCGAACACGGCTGCGCACAGCGTCATGGCGGCCGGTCTGCAGCCTAGCACCCGGACACGCAGCTAACCCGGGAGATGCGCGAAGGCCAGAGCGCAGGACCCGCCCAGCTTGGCCCGGCTCTGCCCCTCCCCTGTCCTGGCCCCGCCTCCTCCCCTCGCCGCCTTAACGGGGCTCCGCCCCCTGCCCGGGTTGAGGCTGGACTCTGTCCGGCCGGGAAAGAGGCAGCGGGAGGGGCAGAGGAAAGGGAGTCAGAGGGAGAGGTAGAGGAGGCCGGGAAGGCGGAGACCCCAGGCTAGAATCTCGCCTCTGGATGTAACGCCTTCTACTGTCTCAAAGGAAAGTCCAAAGTCGCCTATGCCCCCTCCCCACGCCCCTGCAGTAGCTGATTGAAGAGGCAAACCCAGGCCCGGGCCTTCCTGGACGGGCTGACGGCTCCCTGCGAACTTGCTGGACTTGGAATGCCTGACTTGGAATGCCTGGGAAAGAGGCTACAGACCGTGTGTGTGTGTGTGTGTGTGTGTGTGTGTGTGTGTGTCTATGTGTCAGCACATCCAGTGACTTTTCTAGATTCAGAACGTAAGACCATGTGTGCGTGTATGTGTGTGTGTGTGTGTGTTGGCATATCCAGTGACTTCTATATTCAGAACATAAGACTGTGTTGGGGGTCGGGGGGAGGGGGCATATCCAGTGACTTTTCTAGATTCAGAACGAAGGATCACAGATCCCTCACTATCCTGACCACTCCTCTAGGCACGCTCTTCTTTGCCAAGGCAAATGTGTTTCTAGAATAAAATATGATGTCCCAGCTATGCTGTGCCTGCCCAGAATACTTCGATTTCAATCTCTTGTGGAATGAGGCTTAGAAGAACTAAATGTTAGGCTATTATTTTCCTTTTGTACATGCTACTTGTAATAATTCTGTCTTAAAATGTGCGAGGTTTGTTTTTAATCACCGATTTCCACACTATTGGCTCATTTATGTTTCTAGAAAAACTAAAACTTTGGCTGGGAGTCCTTGAGCTGTTGTAGTGCAGCTCCATGAATTAAAAACCATGTCTTTGGTGGAGACCAAACAGTGAGTGAGGCCTACAACAGTGGAGAATTTACTCTTGAATGTGTCTCTGTGGATATATCCAAGACACCCTCCACCACGGAGCTTCAAGAACCTTGTGAGAGGTTGTCAGATACCTCACTGTAACTGCGAGGTCTACAACAGTCTCTGGATCTAGCAATCAACAACAGGATTGACCAGAGCTGTGGGTTTCCTCTGGGCTGTTTGCCCTTAGCAAGCTGTGCTGTTGCTTCCTTCTCTAGCTTGGTAACCTCTTCCAGGCTCCTGCCTGGAGCAGTTATTAGTGTTTTCTGAGATTCTTGCCAAACAAGCAGAGAGTGGCCAACACTGCCAAATGTTACAGGAAGAACTGAAAAAAAGCTGTCCAATTTTGGACTTGGATGACACTGGATGTTTCAGAACACTTTTTGTGGGCCCTTTGTGGTAGAAGCTAGATTACTCTGGATTTGAAGACTGAAAGATTGGCAGAGAAGGGAATACAGCAAGCTAGTTTCTTGTGAAGTTAGTTGATCTCAAAGGTATAATTTAATTTTAAAAAATAGAAAGCAAATTGCAGCCTGACCTATATACTATGAAACCTGTTAAATCTCCAGATTGGGCTTGGTGGCACACACCTGTAATCCCAGCACTTTGGGAGGCTGAGGTGGGAGAATTGCTTGAGGCCAGGAGTTTGAGACAAGCCTGGGCAACAAAGCAAGACCTTCTCTCTATAAAAAAATAAAAATAAAATATTAGCTAGGCATGGTGGTGCATGCCAGTAGTCTCTGCTATTCAGGAGGCTGAGGTGAGAAGATCGCTTTAGCCCAGGAAGTGGAGGCTGCAGTGAGCCATGATTGTGCCACTGCACTCCAGCCTGGGTGACACAGCAAGACTCTACCTCCAAAAAATAGAAAAAAAAAATTAAATGTCCAACTTAGAGTTTCCTTTGGGCTCCAGACTTGCCAACTTCTTACTCAACATCTTACTCAACATCAATATCCAACTTCTTACTGAACATCTTCTCTTGAGTGTCTAACAGGCATCTCAAATTTAGCATGGCTAAAACAGAACTCTCGCTCCATTTCTACTTCCCACGCCTGTTCCTCCTAGTGTGTTCCCTATCTTACAAACTGGCATCCCCATTGACTCAGTGGCTCAGTCCCGAGACCACGGAGTTGCTTCCAGACCCCTGGCTCCCAGCCAAACCATATGTTCGTGTTTCTAGTGGTGGCCCGCTGATTGAGGCAGAGATAGCAGCTTCTAGTTCTATGGTGGTGTTTTCTGGGAGTCCTTCCTAAAGGGCCAGTCTGGAGCTCACTCCTCCACTCTGTTCAAAGATTGTGTAGGCTTGCAGTCTCTCATCTTAAATCCATTTTTTCTCTTTCTATTTAAAATAACTACAGTGATTTCTGTTGCCTGCATCTGAATTCTTCATCTAGCACAGTATTGCTTATGAATACATAAGTATATTTATACAAGCAGTAAAGTGTAGAGGAACGACATACCTACAGAACTAGATTTCATAAAGCCCCCTTTTGAGAAGAAAAATTTAAAAACGTAGAAATATGAGTTTTACTTTCCTCTTTGGTTAAGAGAAAGCCATGAAGCTATCACATGGACTTTTATTTATTCAGGAGCGGTTAACTTGTAAATAGCTCTGGTGTGGAATATTTTATAATGCCTTGTGAGTTACAGAACTTTCTGGCTGAATTGCTTAGGCAAAGATTAAAGGTCTCAATTGCATTTCACTGCACTTTGCCCTTTTTCATGGTCATGCTTCTCCTGTGTTTTCTGCTACTAAGGTACAGAGAGATAAGGGCTTACCCAGCAGGGCTATGGGAACTGGGTGGCTTTTTGAAATGTAAATCCTAACCCCTATGTCTTCTAATTTTAATATTTATGAAATATGTTTTAGGTGATAGCATGAATCATAAAAGATGACTAATGTAGTAGTGAAAATTTATAAATTACACCTGATTTCAATCACTAAATTCATAATGAATGTACAGTGACCTCATTAAGGTTTATTTTGGGTTTTCTGCCATTCCTATGCCTTCTGCAACTTCCTGCTAGTCCTTGATTGTCCAACCCTATTTTATAAAATTTGTTTAACCACTAGGGGTTGAGAGGGAAGACTTTACACTGCTGCTTCTCTCTACTGTAGGTACTTTAATGGAGCTCAAAGTAAAGCTACCTCTGGCAGTTTTCTAAACCTACAAACCACTTGAAGTTTTGTCCTTTTTTCAATGCAGCAAATGAACGAGTGTCTTTCATTCCATCAACAAATATGTATCAAGCACCTTCTATGTGCCAGGCACTGTTCTAGGCACTTGGGATCAATTGTTAAATAAATCGGACAAATATAGGGGCCGTCAAGGATCTTCCATTTTAGTGGAATAATGAATTCAAATAGCAGTGGCTGGTGGCTTCTGGAGCAGTGAGAAGAATGAGATTGGGAATACTGGTGGTGGCTACTTGCCATTTTTCTTATTTGTCATTTTCCAGTTTCCCAACATCTATAACCTTTTCTTACATACAGAAAATTCCAGCCGGGCATGGTGGCTCACACCTGTAATCGCAGCACTTTGGGAGGCTGAAGCAGGTGGATCACTCGAGGCCAAGAGTTGGAGACCAACCTAGCCAACATGGGGAAACCCCGTCTCTATTAAAAATACAAAACTTATCTGGGCGTGGTGGCACGCACCTGTAATCCCAGTTACTTGGGAGGCTGAGGCAGGAGAATTGCTTGAACCCAGGAGGCGGAGGTTGCAGTGAGCCAAGATCATGCCACTGCACTCACAGCCTGGGCAACAGAGCAAGACTCTGTCAAAAGAAAGAAAGAAGAGAAGAGAAGAGAAGAGAAGAGAAGAGAAGAGAAGAGAAGAGAAGAGAAGAGAAGATTCCATCTGGCAGTGATGAAGTTCTGCTTCAGAGATACACAACATCCTTTGAACATCTTCTATTTTGATAGTTCTCACTGTTTGAGAACTACTACTGTTTCGAGTTCTACTTTCTCACAGTAGAATCCACAAACAACATGTTGCCCAGGCTTCCTTAATGCTGGCCAGGTGCACGGGCTCTGCCAATTGGGTGCATTTGCCAGGGATTTGGGAATGGGGATGGGCAGCCCAAAGCCACAGCTGTGTGAGCAGGAACTTTCTTTCGGCGAAGGCAGAAGCAGCAACATCTAGTTTTTCCCGGGAGGCTGTGATGGAGCTTCTCCGCTCTGGTCCTGAGTGTACTTGGTGCCCACGCTGGGGCACAGCGGTGGCTTTGTTAAAATTGCACCAAGGTGTGGCCTGCGGTCACTGTGCTGTTCTTGGCTATACAGTTTCCAAAGCTGCATCTCTTGTCCTCCCTGAGATTCTGTGTGTTGTTAATGTCCTATAACAAGCCCCTTTCTGCTTATATGACCGAAAGGAAGTTCTGTAGTTGTAATAAAAACTCTATAACGCATACCCGCCTTATGAGTGTTGGTAGAAGGAAGAACTGCATCGACTGCAGAACTTGGAAATGCCCTGTGCCCACTCCCCAGACTGCCTGGAAGTGAGAGTGAAGGCCTGTGAACTCCATTCAGCGACTCAGGCGCACCAACCCAGCCTTTACAGTGGGAGCAGGTGAAGGAAACAGGCCAGAGGAGAAGGGTGTTGGTCGGCAGTTTCAAGGGCAGCAGCAGCAGCGGCCAGGGTCCCTGGCTGGCAGGGACGGTGCAGGCTCCGAAGCCCTCAGGCCCAACTGCAGCAGTGGTGTCTTCACAAGTCCAGGTCTGTGCTATGAGTTTGGCAATGACCTTGCTCTTGTTTTCTAGGCTTAGTTCTCCAAGCTCCCAAGGGCCCTCACATATCCTGCCCTCAAATTCTGTGCTTAAGTCAGCCAGAGTAGGCACTTCTCACTCTTCACCAAGTCCAAAAACCCTTCTACTGTGCCATCTGGAAATTTCTGGAACTTGGTTTTATTATCAGCATAATTCGCCATTTCCTCAACCTCTTTTCCATTCTCTTCCCCTCCTGCTGTACCCGAAACGTGGCTCTCCCCTGAGGAAACTGCTTTCTTTTTTTCTTTTTTTTTTGAGATGGGCTCTCACTGTGTTGCCCAGGCTGGAGTGCACTGGCATGATCCTAGCTCACTGTTGAGAGCAGCAGGAGGCAGCCAAACACCTGGGCAGATAGGGGCAGGTCCCTGGTGAAGCCCCACCTCCAAGCCGAAGACAGTTTAAAGCCTGAACACCAAACTACAAGTTAAATCCCCAGACCGGATTGAGAATTTGTCTTCCTGTTTGGCACACTTTCCTCAGATTGTTCCCACCCTGCACCTATTTGACATATGCCTACCCTTTCCTAATTTGTTTCCTGCATTGTCATGCCTACCTTTGAGTGGTGTCTTCACTTTAACCTTTTTTGCATACTCACAAACCAATCAGCATGCACTCCCCATCCTGAGTCCATAAAAGGCCCTGGACCCAGCCACACAGGGGGACTTTCCTACCTTTGGGTAGGGGGACCACCCCCGTGTCCCCTCTCTGCTGAAAGCTGTTTCGTCGCTCAATAAGAGTCTTCTCCACCTTTCTCACCCTTCAATGTCCAGCATATCTTCATTCTTTTTGGGTGCAGTACAAGAGATTGGGAACCACCAAACATGGGTATAAGCTATAACACAGGCAAGCTGAGGCATGCCAGCTTAGCCAAGCGGGGACTGTGTGGGGTGTCGCTGGCCAGAAGTCCCAAGCTTGCAAAGTGATTGAGAAGAAAAATCCTACATCACTGTAACCTCGAACTCCTGAACTTAAGCGATCCTCCCACCTTAGCCTCCTGAATAGCTCAGACTATAAGCATATGCCATTGTGCTTGGCTAATTTTTAAATTTTTTGTAGAGATGGGGTCTTGCTGTGTTGCTCAGGCTGTTCTCAAACTCTTGGCTTCAAGCTCCTGCCTCGGCTTCCTAAGGTGTTGGGATGACAGGTGTGAACCACCATGCCTGGCCCCCACCGCATACCTGGCCCCCACGGCACGCCTGGCCCCCACTGCATGCCTGGCCCCCACTGCAGTCTTTGCAAGTGCTCAGTGTTCTCTCTCCTCCTCCCCTGTGCCACTGGGCAAGGACAGGCAGCTGTCCTTCTTGGTCCTCATCACATGAATTGTCCCTGAAGACCCAGTAATTCTACTATTCTTCTCTAATCCGTTTTCTCTCCTAATCTCCTAGAAGACTATGTAAGCTCCCTTCTCTGCTTGCATCTCCAATACTCTCTCCCCTATCCTTACTCTCAGCCAATACCTTTTCTTCCTATTTCTTTGAGAAAATTGGGACAATCAGAAAACTTCTACTGGATCCCAGCCCCCTGTCAACCCACCTACCTGCACCTAGGCAGATTCTCTGCTGCCACAATGTCCAGGCCCCACCACTCTTAGCCGAGGCCAGCTTTCTACTGAGGCATTAGATTTGGTGCGCCTGTAGGCAAGAGAACAATGCCCATCTCCCACATTGTTGGTTATCTCCTCTACAGGATCATCTCATTCTCATACCAACAAAAATAACATATTTAGCCCACATTTCCCTCCAGTTACCATCGTATTTCTCTCTTTTAAAGAGAAAGTCTGTGAGAGAATTGTTCCTACTTTTTATCACTAAGCCTTCTTGGCCCATTCTCCCCTGAACTCATTGAAATCATGCTTTTGTCTTTACTCCTTGCTGAAAGTCATCTTGCCGACATCCCAAAAAAACCTCTACGTGGCTAAATCCAAAGGTCAATGGAAGTCCTCATGGCACCTGACCTATCAGAAGACTTTGGCCCAGCTGCTCCTCTCTCTTCCTTAGCAGGCCATCTTTCCTGGCTTCTGAGATCCTTTCTCGCTTGGCTTTCATCCTCTCCCCCAGGCTGCTCCTGCCTGATTTCCTTTGCAGGCTCATCATTGTCCTAATCTCTAAATAAAAAGTTGGTCCTTGGACCTCTTCTTCTTCTTATCTACAATCACCCTTTTGGTGATCTTGGCCAGTCTCTTCTTCCTAAATGAGTTCTTTTGTAGTCTTCCTCACGTGTGGCCTCTGGCCACAGTCAACTGCAGGCAGATCACGTGGGTCTCTTGTTTCTATGTCAAGAGGGCCTCAGAAAGGTGACAGCCATGGAGAGGCTGCGATGCCCCATTGCCCCATCTGTGTCAGAAACAGCAATGACCCCCCTTCTCATCCTCCTGCAATGTCTCTACATTGTTCTCTACTGAGAAAGCATAACATCGTGCACACTTTGAAGGAGAAACGCTTAAAGAGATATATTGAAAGTGCATTCAGAGGTGAGGCAACTAATTCATAACTTTCCAGGTGGCTAAAATTCAAGCTCAAATTTTAATCCTGTGATTTGCCCAATTATTGCATTACTTAGTTCATAGCACTGACTGGAAGAAATGAGACTTTAAGAATTGGGGGGCCGGGCGCGGTGGCTCATGCCTGTAATCCCAGCACTTTGGGAGGTTAGGCGGGCAGATCACCTGAAATCGGGAGTTTGAGACCAGCCTGACCAACATGGTGAAACTCCATCTCTACTAAAAATACAAAATTAGCCAGATATTGTGGCACATGCCCATAATCCCAGCGACTCAGGAGGCTGAGGCAGGAGAATTGCTTGAACTCAGGAGGCAGAGGTTGTGCTGAGCCGAGATCGCACCATGGCACTCCAGCCTGGGCAGCAAGAGTGAAACTCCATCTCAACAGCAACAACAACAACAAAAAGAATTGGGAAGATTTCCATGATAAATGCCATGGAGCCTTCCTTATCAATGAAAAATGTTTCTCTTTCTCTGTCTGATGAGCCTGCTGCTGCCTAAGCTGAAAATCCTGTCACATCCTTGCCTGAAGGATACACCACACACCCCAGGTAAACCATTTTTCTTCATGATCCATCCCCTCCCTGCCTTTAGACTTCAACTAGAGTCAGATCCCCACATGTCCTGGCAGGTAGGCATGGGAAAACCTGAGAAGAAAGATAAAACACACCCCAAGCCTGCAAGATTCTGCTTGTTTGTGGTCACAATCTGGTGAATATACACAGGAATGGACTCTTGAGGTCCTAGACCAAGGACAGAAAGTTGAAGTAGAGTTTGGCTGACAGGGGTGTGCTTTCTAAAGATTTGGGTTTAGTCTACAAAGTCGAACAGCTGGAGAAAGTACTCACAGTTTGCTCAACTGGTAGTCCATGCAAAGTGAAGATGAGATGCCAGAAATTAGTTCAATGTAATGGAAGACTTGGAGGAACAGGAATATTGGAATGGATTTCTTAATATATGACCTGCTCGCCTTCCTCTTGATGTGGAAGGACTCATCAGAGACTTCTTTTTCCAAGACCTTGAGAGGTGCATTGGTGAGGAAGAACCATCATCTCAATTACAGGAAAGTGTGGGAAGTGGTTCGAATCTTCGGTCCCAAGGTTAGAGTTAGGGAAACTTCTCAGTACATGGCTGTATTAGTCCATCCTCACATTGCTGTAAATACCTGAGACTGGGTAATTTATAAAGAAAAGAGTCTTAATTGGCTCACGGTTTGCAGGCTGTGCAGGAAGCATGGCTGGGGAGGCCTCAGGAAACTTACAGTTATGGCAGAAAGCAAAGGGGAAGCAGGCACGTCTTCACATTGCTACAACAGAAGGAAGAAGAGAGAAGGGGGAGATTCTACACTCTTTTAAAACACCAGATCCTGTGAGAACTCACTCACTATCATGAGAACAGCAAGGGAGAAATCCACCCTTATGATCCAGTCACCTCCCACCACGCCCTACCTCCAACATTGGGGATTACAATTTGACACGAGATTTAGGTGGCAACACAAATCCAAACCTATCAATGGCACACGTCCATCATCCGTCTGCTGAAGGAGGAAGCAAGAGGAAGCTGTGTAGTGCCCCCTACCTAACAAAACGATAAATGCAATTAATACAATGTCTCCAGAGGAATCCCAAGGATTAGGGCCACCAGCAAAGGGTGTAAGGATGCAGAAGTGGTAATTTTGATGATCTCCAAATGCTACCTAACGTAGATGGGTCTCAAAGAATGTCGGTGGTTCATTGTAAACTTAAGTGATTCCGATTACAGAAGCTGTTCCCAGTGTGGCTCGAATGCTCATCTTCCCAGCAGCAGTGGCAAACTCTGGTCTCTAGATGTGCTGGCAGAGGCCAGAGGTTCAAATTATTCACTTGGTGGCAAGTTGATTGTAGTGAATGCCTTACATGCTTGAGAAGGCAGCAATCTGGCTTTTGTGGAATACAGTAGATGCTTATTCTGGAGAATGGCTGGAGAGGAAAGCAATACATAGCTACTCTAACCTCATGATCTGTTACTACAAGGAGCACTGTACCTGTCTGTATTTTCTTACTGGCTTTGCTAATTTATTTCATATTCTGCCCACCCCATTATTTTCTATGTGTGTGTTTTGGGTGATTGTTATGATTTATTCCATAGAAAACAGAATTTCAAGATGGCACATGTGTCAGGAATTAGAGCAGGAGGCTGGACTTGGAGCTGGATGGTCACTGGTGAGACTTGGGGTTCTATCCCTGTGGAGTTAGGGTGGGGTTAGGGGAAGGCTTTTTGCTTGTGTGAGGAATGGTTGCATTCTGCTAGACTCTGTATTTGTATGTTTCGCATCCACTATGTGCACGGCCAAACTAACAGCCAACGTTGTTACATCTCCCCTGCAATCAGCTTTTGCAGGTGCACTACAGTTATAGTACAAGCCCTCTGCATCATCTTGACTCAGTATCCCCAACAGCCCCGTTTGTCTAATTCTCACACACCGAGCCAGTATTCCTCCTGCCCCAAATCACCTCAGAGCTAGGTACTGGGCAATTAGAGACCACTCCTATAGCCCAGAGCCCACCAAGATTATTCAAACTATCTCATCGCAAGCTGTTTCCCTGCACTGCCCCGGCTTTCCCGGGGCAACCTCATAAAGGCTCGGGGCCAGGCTTCCCACATTGTGCCCTCCACCTCCTGACACTCCCTGGTGCTGCTCTGTGTGGCCTTGTGGGGATGTGCCGCCCCTCCTGTTTCTAGGGATCTGTGAGTATAAACTCCCTCCTTTATGGAAGTCACTTCTGTGTCTGCATGTCTTACCAAACCTGATTAAAACAAATTCTGGGTGCAAATTTTAGGACAATTAGGTGTAAACATTTTTTTTCAAAGTGTCATGATGGAAAGTCGAGTGTGCACTGATGTTAGGAGCCAAAGAGCTAGATTTCGGGTGGCGGGGAGGGGGGTGCTTTCCAGCATTGAAACAACTTTCAAATATTTCAGGAATGTCCTCCCTCTTGAAGTGGGCAGAGTCCACCTTCCACATAGAAGCTCAAAACCTCAGATTCCTGCTTCCTTGGCCTTCCTGGCATCTGGTTTGGGAGCACATGCTTTAATCAGATGCATCTGTTTCGACCTTTGTATGCAGAGCTAGTGACACAAAGGAGCAGGGCTGGAGGAGAATTAACTGTGGCAGTGGTGGCAGCAGCAGGGACAACTGCTTCCAGGGACAGCGGTGACAGCGGCACCCATGACGGTGCCAGGTTCACATGCAGCTCTGTAGCAGCAGGACCCACTATGCTGGCCGCGGGGCAGAGGCTCCCCTCTTCTCCCTGCTCTCCAAGCAGCCCCTCCAGCTTTCTAGGTGCTTCTGTGAACCACCCGTTGTTCCTCAATAAAACCATTCTCCAGTTAAAGTAATTGGTAGGTTTTTATTGCTTGCAACCAAGAATCCTGATGGATACAAGCTGTGATTTTCTTTTCTTTTCTTTTCTTTCCTTTTTTCTTATTTCTTCCCTCCTTCCCTTCCTTCCTTCCTTCTTTCCTTCCTTCAGTCTCCAGATGAAACATGTATACATCTAACTTTATATATATATATGTAAATATGGTAAAATATTAACATTTATTAATTATGAATAGTGGAAATATGAGTGTTTATGGTTTTTTGGTATTTTATGTCTTAATTCTCTCAAAAGGTGATGCTAGCAATCGCATGCACGTGTGTACACACAATGTATGTGTGTGTTTGTGTTTATTTGTGCTAATCGACTCCTCATAGTAAACTTACGAGGCAGGAGCCATTGTTCACATCCTCTTTTTACATCTGAGGAAACTGAGGCATAGGAAGCTGAAGAGGACTGTCCAGGATTATGCAGCTGTTCAAGAGCAGAGCTAGAAATTCAACCTCAGCAGTTTGTGGCCGGGTCATGTCCAGGGCCTTTGCTTTTAACAAAATAAGGGAGATGAGCTAGCAAGTAGCTTGAGGGAAAGGCCGAAAGCAAAGAGTGTTTTTAGGGTGGGGGATGAGCTTATTTAGGGGCCGAAGGAAAGGAACGAGTGGGGAGGAGAGGGAGGGTCTGAGAAAGCCCAGGCTGTTAATAGATGGGGTGATGTCAAGATCATGGCCAGGATTCGCCATGCACAGGAGGAGACAGGAGTCCTGATCTGATGCTAGAGAAAAGGAGGCTTCGCTGGAAAATCAAAGGCAAGGTCACCTGCAAGGAGGCTGAGGGGGTGACAGAGAAGCAGCCACACCAGGTGGCTGCGCAAGTGACCTGTGGTCCTCTAGGGTGGTAGGGGGAGGGGTCTCACAGGGGAGGAGGGCAAGGAGAGAACCGTAGGCTGGCTGGCCAGCAGCTCTGTCCTTACTCCAATTTTTCCGATGCTATTTACTGACTTAGAAGGTAAATACATTCCAAGGTTCTTCAAGTTCTTTACAGCTGGGCTTGTTCCAAGGCTGGAATTTGTGAAGTGGATTCACATACAGTGAAGCTGTATTGACAGACAGACCCAGGACCCAGGACCCAGGACCCAGAACCTGTGGGTGCACTCAGGGGCCCAGGCAGTGATCCTGGAGCCCAGGGGTCCAGAGAGCAGGGAAGGGAACATCATGGTGACTGGACAGAGGAAGGGCAGAGCTGCATCTGTCCCTACCGGACATAGGCTGGAGAGTCACAGGCTCCTCCTCCTTCCCCTCCAGAGAGGCTGTGTGTGTGTGTGTGTGTGTGTGTGTATGTGTGTGTGTGAGAGAGAGAGAGAAAGAGAGCAGCGTGAGCCTGTGTGCTTGTGTGCTGAGCCCTCATCCCTTCCTGGGGCCAGGCTTGGGTTTCACCTGCAGAATCGCTTGTGCTGGGCTGCCTGGGCTGTCCTCAGTGGCACCTGCATGAAGCCACTCTGGCTGCCAGAGCTGGACAGCCCCAGGAAAACCCACCTCTCTGCAGAGCTTGCCCGGCCATCCCCGGGAAGCCAAATGCCTCTCATGTAAGTCTTCTGCTCGACGGGGTGTCTCCTAAACCCTCACTCTTCAGCCTCTGTTTGACCATGAAATGAAGTGACTGAGCTCTATGCTATACCTGCCACTCTATTTCTGGGGTGACTTTTGTCAGCTGCCCAGAATCTCCAAGCCAGGCTGGTTCTCTGCATCCTTTCAATGACCTGTTTTCTTCTCTAACCACAGGTAAGAAAGGTGCCCAAGGCTTATGTTGGGGGTGGCATGCATGTGGAGAGATTGTGGATGTGGGGTCAAAGAACTACTAGCAGTTTCTGGGTACTCAGGAGGGGGTTACGTCTGAATGCTGGATGTCACCTGCTCCTAGAAATATTTTAGTCTCCTGGCTGTCCCTGCTGGGGCTGTCCACAGCCAGGTGACGATGAACACCTCCTGGCTAGGATGGCTAGCCCAGTCTCAGGAATAGTGGCTTTATTACACTGTATCTGTTCCTATGTCTTTATTACTGCTGTCCCTTCTTTTGTTCATTTATTTATTCATTCTGTAAATTGTCTATGTCCTTTAAAAGGGCTAAAAGACACCAATGCTATTTACTGACTTAGAAGGTAGATACCTTCCAAGGTTCTTCAAGTTCTTGACAGCTGGGCTTGTTCCAAGGCTGGCATTTGTGAAGTGGATTCTTCCATCAGCTGGTGTGGTAGTTCAGATGACCTTCAAGATCCCACCCAACCTTGAGTGTTAAACTTCTGTGATTGAGCAAAACAGATATAAAAGCTAGAAATACACTCTCTAGCCCCTAAGCACCTCTAGTGAATTTATTTAGAAGAAGAAACAGTACTGGTTTCTCTAATGGAGGGGCTTCTTTGGGACTGTAGTGTTGCCAGTTGTGAAAAAGCTGAGACCCATATGCTTGGGGAGGTTCTGGACAGCAGAAAGGAACCAGGTGGGATGGAAGCATCCTTTCGGGAGAAGGAAATGTTAGTGAAAAGAGGAGAATGTGGACTGGTGGGTGGGAAGTTGAAAACAGCAGTAGTAGAACCATGGACAGGGAAGTGAGCTCAAATCACCTTGACCTCCATGGAACCAGGATTCAGGCAGGCTAGAGATGCTGCAGTGAGTGTGGGGGTGGGGTGGGGGTGGCCTGGCACTGGTGTACATGAGCAGCGACACAAGCCCAGTGGGGACACTGATGTCTGAGCGCTTTACGTATGCAATCTCTTTTACATAGGCTTCTCTGTGTACCCCATTCACCCAGACCCACTTTACAATTAGGGATCTCATCCCACTCTCTCCTCTTCCCCAAATCTGCCAATCCAGCCACTTAGAGGGTCAAAGTGTGCAGCTGTTTTTCTTTTGACATCTTCCTAACCAGAGGTGGAAGTTCCCTCTAATTACTGTCAATCACCTGAAACAATTCCTCCTTTGGTTTCCAGTGACAAATTAAATGAAATGATATAGTGGGCTCATCACAGGGGATGCAGATTTGAGGCATCTTGCTGGGAATACATCCTCTAGAATCACTGCATCTTATTTGCACATTCTTCTGGGGGTTCCCGGGTGGCTCTCCTTGGATCTCTAAATGATGCAATTTTAGCATGCCTGGATTCCGATTCTCACTAATGGAGAAAAAAAAAATCTCCTTTTAAAAAAATGCACTAGGTTAAAAGGTGAAACAGATGGTAGCTTTGGAATTTGCAACTATGATATTGGTTGGCTGGATGAGAAAGTGAATCTGCACTAGAGGAACCTGCTAGAATCTGGGATCCAGGTGGGCCTAGCTTTGGAGTGAGGTGCCTGTCCCCTCTCCTCACTTGTCCTCAGCAGACCTCAGTCCTGATGGTGGCTTAGCAATGACAGACACAGTGCTAGGGTCTACAGAACACAGGTGAGTACTGGCTGAATTGCTAATACGAAATTGCCCCCCTAGTTAACACCACATTATAATTTATCGCATTCTAGTTTCGAAGCTAAAGATCTTAGCTTGAATCTCAACTTCATCACTTTTTATCTATATGGCTTTGTTCAACTTCTCTGAACATCAGTTTTTTTTTTTTACTTACATGAAAGGGATAATCATATCTCTTCCCCACACCCTCCTAGGGGTCACGTGAGGCCCAAATAGGTGAAAGCTGCAAAAGTACCTTGTAAACCTGAAAACAACATAAATGCACAGTGTTCTTAGGAAGACGTTTTAGGAATTAACATCAAGGGGGATTCTGAAATCCTCGTTCCCTGCACCAAATCAGCCCTGTGTTCTAATATCTAGCAAAAACTTCATGCCTGTATGAAAGTAGACATAAGCAATGGAATTTCACAACTCTTTTTTATTTTAACTAGCAAATGAAACTTCTAGATGGCATTGAGCCACAGGTAAATGGGGGAGGGCATGGGATCTTTGAGGATCCTAAATCTTCCAGGGTAGAAAGGATGAAAGAGACAAGAGACAAGGAACCAGAAAGGCAGCTTTGTGATTGTCAGGTGTTTGAATGATTGTGGAGAGCAGAGAAAAAAACTTCACCTGCTCTGCAGTTTCCCCTGGGTATTAACGAGATTTAATCTCTGATGACAACACTAGGGTCTCTAAACTCAAGTCAACTCAACTCAAGCATCTCTCAGATGCTTACGCAGATTCAGACTCAGGGAAGAGCTTCCCAAAGTGGAGGGTTGTAAAAAGCCTGGAAAGGATGCCTCGGGGAACTTGGGGCCTCCCTGGATGGCTTTGGAAGCAATGGGGCTAAATGAATGAAGTCATGTCCCACATTAGGGGTGGGCAAGTGGATGAGACTCTAGCATTTTCCTTCCTTTTGGTTCTTCTCTACTCAAGCTCACTCAGTTCCCTGTTCCTGGTGCCTGGCACACTGTTGGCCCTGACGAAGAATGAGGTAGTACATTCTCTTACAGTCCAAGCATGAAACAACAACAACAACAAAATGAATGAGGTAGTGGAAAGATAAACAAAGAAAAGGATAAACAATCACACTATGAGTGCAAATGTTTGACGGAGTGCTGCCCCCCAAATTAAGTGACAAGCCTTGGTCTCCTTCCTCAGGCTCTTGGAGCCTTCCTCCTGCCCTGGGTACCTTTTGCAGGTAGCTCTGTCCACCTCGTGGACAGGGGCAATATTCTCCCGAGGGAACAGAAGAAAAATGTAATCCTCTATTTCCAACAAGTCTTTTAATTGAAACCTTCTGGGGAAATTGATGCAGGAGGGCCCTTTTCCCCCAAAACACTCTGGTGTCTGTGCTATAGTCACTATATGCCAGTAATTCCAACACATTGAAATTCACATCAAATCCTTCCCACATTCCTCTTCTACTTGACACAAACTGTCATTGGGCAATGCCACTGGGTCATGGGCCCTGACAACCATAAGAGCAACCTGTTCCCTGACCAGCCCTCTGCAGTTCCCCGGGGACTTTCATGGGCACAAATGATCCCGTTTGCTCCCGTCACTCCTCCCACAGGGCAGAAAGTGTGCAATCTTTATCTTAAGACAAACTCCCAGGGGGATTGAGTGACCTTTCACAGATCATCACCAGCCAGTGGTGGGGCCAGGACTCAAAGCGACATTTGCCAGCGCCAGCCCTGCTCTCATCTCCTGCCAGGAGGTTAGGATGGGCTGGTGCAACCGGCCCTGGGAGAGATGGAGGATTAGTGATGCCAGAAGCACTGTTGAGAGGCTGGGTCAGGGTGGACGGGGGGGATGAGAATGACTAGATAGAAGTGGTTTCACAACTTCATGAATAATAATTCTGATTCTCTCATACCCGGTGGTTTACTTTTATTTTTATTTTCTTTTTGAGATGGGATCTTGCTCTGTTGCCCAGGCTGGAGTGCAGTGGCAAGATCGTAGCTCATTGCAGCCTTGACTTTCCCAGGCTCACGCGACCCTCCCTTCTTAGCCCCCCAGTAGCTGAGATCACATGCGCCACTATGCGCAGCTAATTTTTGAATTTTTTGTAGAGACGGGGCGGGGGCGTCTCACTATGTTGCCCAGGCTGGTTTTGAACTGCTGAGCTCAAACACTCCTTCCGTCTTGGCCTCCAAAAGAGCTGGAATTACAGGCATGAACTACCGTGCCCAGCCCTTGGTTTACATTTTTAAAGCCACTTTTACCCTTATTCTTTTTTTAAAAGTTGTGGCTACCTACACATAACATAAAATTGATCATTATTGGCATTTAGTACAATTCGAACAGTGTGCAGCCATCACCACTATCTAGTTCCAGAATATTCTCACCCTCCCAAAGGAAATCCTGCACCCACTAGCTGTACGCAGAGCCATTGTTATCTCTCTAGGCCACATACACGATGTGTCCCTGAACACGAGGCCTTGCTCTTCTCCCCATACTGGGGGCTGTTTCAAAAAAAGCTAATTTGAATGTGTAAGCTTTTAAGGCAATAATGTCATTTTAGTGATATATATATATGTTTTAAATCAAATACTCTATAAAATAATATTTTAAAATACTGCTTTCCCAACTTTCTCAATTATGAAACATTCATTTCATATGAAACATTATATTTACCCCATCTTTGACATCTGTGTCCTTCTGGTCACTAGAACCCTTTGTGTATTGATTCTCCATGTTTGGCAAATATCACTGTCGCCACAGTCAAGAGGGGTAGCTGCTGCTTATTAATCCACGAGGTGTTTGTTTATTTTTTAATAATAACTTTTTTTGAGATATAATTCAAATACCATAAAATTCCCCCATTTAAAGTGTGCAATTTGGTGAATTTTAGTATATTCACACATCGATGTAACATCACACCATCTAGTTCCAGAGCTCTCTTATCCCCTCTAAGGGAAACTCAGTGATCATTAAGCAGTCACTTCCCATCCCACCTTCCTGCCGCCCCTGCAACCACTAATCTATGTTCTGTCTCTATAGATTTGCCTATTCTGCGTATTCCATATCAATGGGATCATACAATGTGTAGGAAAAACCACAAACTGTTTTTCTCTGCTCTCACCCCACAATAATCAACACGGAAGACTTCTGTGACCCCCAAAGATGTGGGGATTTCTCCTCACATGAAAGCAAGCTGTCAATTCTGCAGCAGAGATCAGCTGGGTGCCTTCTAATTCAATTCAGACACCATCCATCTGGAGACAGCTCAGATCCCACACATCGAGGGCTCAGCCCCCAACACTGCACCCGGTGTCAATGCAGATCACAAGTCCTAGGTTGTTTTACCTGTGTTTCTAACCCATTGGCTATAAATTGGGGTTCCCATGACCCCCTCCCTGGGTTCAACTAACTTGCTAGAGTGGCTCACAGAACTCAGGGAAACACTGGTTTACTAGCTTATAAGAGATAGTGTAAGATACAGGTGACGAGATGTATACGGCAAGGTTTGGGAAGGGGCACGGAGCTTCCACACCCTCCCTGGGCTCATCACTCCTCAGGAACCTCCAATGTTCTGCTATTAGAAGCTCTTCAAAACCTGTCCTTTCGGGTTTTTATGGAGGCTTCATTATGCAGCATGACTGATTAATCCAGTGGCCACTGGCGATCAACTTAACCTTCATCTGCTCTCCTGTCCCTGGAGGTTTGAGGGGTGGGGCTGAAAGTCCCAACCCTTTAAAGCCTGCCTTCATCTTCCTGTGACCAGCCCCATCCTGCAGCTGCCTAGGGGCTGCCAGCCACCAGTCATGCAAAAAGACATCATTTTGGAGATTCCGAGTATCTTAGGAGTTGTATTCCAGGAAATAGGATTGAAGACCAAATATATATTTTACAATATCACCTTCAGTATGTGGCTTTTTGCCACTGGCTTCTGGTACTTTGCACAATGCTTTCTAGGTTCCTCCACGCTGTAGCAAGTGTCAGCACCTCAGTCCTTTTTATGGTGGAATCATGTTCTGTTGTAAGGATTTACTGCCTTTTGTCCATCCATTCATCAGCTGATGGACATTTGTTTGGACAAAAGGCTGTTTCCACCCTTTGGATCTTGTGAATAGTACCCTGATTCTTTTATTGACCACTCTTTGCAGTATGATTATCCACATTTTACAGATGACCACTGAGGCAAAGCAATGGGGACCTCAGTCCCATCCTGTGCTCTCCTTTGTCCAGTAGATCAGGGCTGGTCTTAGGGCAGAGTCGCTGGCTGACTCTGGAGAAAGAGGAAGAGGTTGATTCCTCAATAAGCCGGGGAGAGCCCAGGAGCACTTAGCTGCTGAGGGCCTTTTGCTCACATTTCATGCCTGTGTGGAACATGAGAAACAGAAATATGCCTATGTCAAGGATGCATGACCCTAAGAGCCCTTTCTTGGGCTTGCTCAGGTTTGGTGGTGAGAGGAAGCCTCGCAGAATCCAGCGGAATCCTCGCAGAATCCAGCAGCAGCTCTGCTGGGGACATGGTCCATGGTGCAACCCACAGCAAAGCCCTGACCTGACCTCCTGATGCTCAGGAGAAACCATGGGCCCCTCCTGTCCTGTGTTCCTGTCATTCACAAAGCTCAGCCTGTGGTGGCTCCTTCTGACCCCAGCAGGTGAGTGCTTGTCACCTGTCATTGTAAGACTTCATCTCATGCCTGTGGGCTCACAAACTGTAGGAAGGAGTCTGCAGGTGGACGTGTTGCAACCGTCAAAGCTGCAGGGGACTTCAGAGGCCATCAACCGGGTGGCTGGTTCCACTGGGAGAGGTGGAGGGGCGATCACAGCTCTGACATTAGCATCTGTGTCACCTTAAATGTCCCCAAGCTTCAATGTCCTCAGCTGCAAAACGCAAATAGTGTTGTGTACTTCCCAGGCCTATTGTGAGGATTAAACGAAAGTTTGTGACCAGAATCCAGGATACAGGAGGCACTCGGGACACAGCGCTTTCTGTCCCAGATGGTGCTGACACGTTTTTCTGGGATTTGGAGCTGTAGTTCTCGACTTGCTTGGACAGCAGAGTCCTGAAGGGGTGAAGCTGTTTGCTGAACACAGTGAAAACTGACATGAGCAGTGCCATAGAAACATTTTGAAAAGCTTTGTTTGATAGGAAGTGGCAAATGCCCATGGTTTAAGAAAAAATTGGGGAGGTTCCCAAAGTGGTCCATTTCCCTGTTAGCATTAATGGTTCATCGGACAAGTGGGTGGGAACGGGAGACTGCTTACCCTGGCCAGGCTCACTGCAATGCCGGAGCCCTTCTCCCTGCAGCCTCCCACGTAGACCAGGCATCTCTTCCACTTCTCTGTCCCCCTGGCACTCCTCCATATGGGGCTGAATCTTGTCTCTAGATTCAAGTCTCTTCACTTCCCTGCCTCTGCCCCTTCCCCTCTCTACCTGCAGCACTAGTTCTCACTCTTTTCTTCTCTAACATCACAAAACAGCTGACCTTTCCTGAGCTCCGACTTCACAGCCTTCTCATGCTGTGCTCAGCTCTGATAGACATTGTCATCTGCCATCTTCAACAATGTTTTGAGATAGGTTCTGGATAAGCATCTCCATTTTACAGATGAGCAAACTGGGGCTCAGTGAGGCTGAGTGGCTCTGATTTGATGGCAGGTGGAGAGGAAGCTAAGCGCCCACCTCCCAGGGCTCCTGGAGACCCACTCTCCTCTCCCAGTCCCACGGCATTGCCGCAGGGAGGCTCGCATACCGAGGCTGAGGACCGGCTCTTCAAACACCTCTTCCGGGGCTACAACCGCTGGGCGCGCCCAGTGCCCAACACTTCAGACGTGGTGATTGTGCGCTTCGGACTGTCCATCGCTCAGCTCATCGATGTGGTGCGCCTGTCTTCCCACCGCTGGCCCCGAGGAAGGAGATCCCAGACCACCCACCGCTTTCCCCCTGCTCCTTCCTCTACCCCAGCCCTGCCCTCAATCACAGCAGTGACCTGGGGTGGGGGTGGGGATGGCTCTTCCCAGGGCAGCTACACTCTCCCCTCTCCCAGCTCTGGAGCTCCCTCCTAGGAGGGCATTGATTGGCAGCAGTTCCTGTGTGACCCTGGAGAATCTGAGTAAGGGTGGCAGGTTTCAGAGTGGGTGGCAGGTGGGCTGGGCTTGGGGTATCCTATCAGAGGGTCTGAAAACAGCCCATCCTACTCCTCCCTGCCTTCTGGGTCTGGACCCACCCCTTTAATTGCTCCTCTCTCTCTCTCTGGGCCAGGATGAGAAGAACCAAATGATGACCACCAACGTCTGGCTAAAACAGGTGAGGGCCCCTCCTCCAGTCCAGGCGGTGGGGACCGGGAATCCACGGACCCCAGACCCCTCCAGGACTTCTTTGCTAGTGAAAGACCAAGGAACAGCAAGACCCTGAACTTAGTTTACCAAGCAGATATCATGTGGGATGTTCCCAAAGCCGACTTTTTCCACAGGGCCTGCGGAACATAGCCTCAGGCACTAGAAAGCCAAGTGGTGCTTTCCTGGGAGCAGGCATCCGTTCATCCCTGCTACTTCGGAATCTTCCCCAAAACCCCACGGGGGCCTCATTCTGCCCATTTTACAGCTCAGGAGATCATGAAGCAGAGAGAAGCTGGGCTGGAAAAGGGGGCCCAGCTGTGCCTGACTCCGAGTCCCAGGCTCCTTCTATGGGAGAACGCTGAGTGCTTAATATCTATACTGCCACCCAAATACCCCCAAACTTACAGGCTCACAGCAGCTCCCAGCTCACTGTATCTCACGGCTTTATGGCCAGGAGTTTGGGTGGTTTCTTCTGCTTCACATGGTGACCACTAGGGTTACTTTGTGATATTTGAGTGAGGGTTCATCTGGTCTGGAGGGTCTGAGACAGCTTAATTCACGCATCTGTCCCTTAGCAGGGATGTCTGGAAGGCTCTGGAAGGTGCTGGAAGGTTCTGGAAGGCTGGACTCAGATGGGCCCTTCGCCCCTTTCAGGCACCCTCAGAGTCTCTCCAGCAGGGGAGTCAGACATCTTGCCTGGTGGTTCAGGGATTCCAGAGTGAGAGTCCCAAGAGACAGGGAGTAAAAGAAACTGGGCCAGCATTGATCTTGTTGTATACTACTGGTTAAGACAGTCATAGAGCCCAGTTAGACTCAGGAAAGGGTGCACAGATCCCGCTTAGGTTGGAGGCTTCCCTCTCTCTGATGCTGTAACCCAAGAGCTATTAGGGGGTCACTCATCTCATCTTTACAGATGTGACAGCTGAGGGCCAGAGGGAAGCAGGAACTTGGAAGCTACCCAGTCATGCGGTGTGTGTGTGTGCAGGGAGGCAGGCCTAGAACCTGGGTTGCCACAGTTGTCCCCATGGGCTGGCCACCTGGGCTTCAGGGTTGGGGTGGCAGGGCAAGGAAGGAGTACTAGAGTTTGAGGCCAGTCAGCAATGCCTCTGATTAGCTTGTGATACTGGATGAGCTACGTAACCTCTCAGAGCCTCAGTTTCCTCATCTGCAAAATGAGGATAACACAAACTACTGCCACATGCCTGGGAGGATTAATGTACCCCAATTTGGTGTGGGTGCCTCAAAATTTCAAGTTGGACCTGAAAACTTGACAGATGGACTACGGAGAGAATATGAAACTGATGGAGGCAGGGGGACTGAGCTGGACCTGCACTGGTGGAGGCAGGGGTGGGGCCCAGACATCCCGTCTCTGGTGGGACTCCTGTAGGGCACTTGGGAGTGCAGTTTGAAGGTCCCTGGGTAACACCCCTGCCTCACTGTATGCCTCTGGCAGGTTGATTTTCCTGTCTTTGGTCCTCAGTTTGCTCATCTGCTAAATGGGAAGATACTTTCACCTGCTCTCACTCCCTGCTTGGCTCTCCCATGGAGGCTTTTCCTAGATGGAGAGCATAAAACAAACCATAAACTGTGATGCACTAAAAATGAGAGACTTCACTAGAGATGAGTGAGGTGGCCCACCAAGGTCGTCCAGCCAGGGATTGGCAGAACGAGGACTAGAGGCAGGACAAGGGTGAACTTCATGTGCCTTGGGACCTTGACTACTAAAGTCCAGGCAAAGCGAGAAGGTTGGTTACTTGCTCAGAGCCCGTTCCCAGCACTGCAGCTCCCTCCACTATTCTGGGCTGGGTGGGGAGCCCTGGCTGCTCCAAGGGGGCTGCTTGGCCCATTCTGGGCATCCCCGGGGTGTGCTAGCTTTGCCCTATGCTGCTCCCTGGAAGCGAGGTTGACACAACTCCCTCCCCACACACAGGAGTGGAGCGACTACAAACTGCGCTGGAACCCTGCTGATTTTGGCAACATCACATCTCTCAGGGTCCCTTCTGAGATGATCTGGATCCCTGACATTGTCCTCTACAACAAGTAGGAAGCCATTGGGATCCTGGGGGGATGAGGGGAGGCCAACTTGCAAGGGCCGGGTCCATGGCCTTGGGAAGGGCACCCCTGGTGTCAGCTTCCTCGCCTCCTTCTCAACTGCTGTGCTGAGCATGTCTCCCCTGCCTCTCTCTTTATTCCTTCATTTCTTTCGTTTTGTTCTCACTCTACACCAAAATGAGTGGCAGCTGAGCACCTTTTAGGTATCAGTGCCTGGCACTGTGCTAGAGGGACAGAGATTGTCAATACTGAGTATTCTTTGAAAAATTTGGTGCAGGCTCAAAAAACAATACCTTGGGGTTGGAGTTGTGAGGGGTGGCAGTGTTGTTCAGACAGGCAGGCAGCATCGGGCCAGCACCTTCGAAGGGCATGTGCTCACTTGGTATGCAGTTTCTTTTTTCCCAATCATGTTATTTTGTAGTTATCTTTAAGACTAAAAAGGAGTAATCTTTGACCACAATGACAAGAAGTTAATAGAAGGCAGAGGAGTCTAAAGAGAGCCCCAGTGGACAAAAATAAATCAATAAAAAATATTTTGATGGAATAAATACACATCTATAATTTCATTTCTGTATTTGACCTCTGCCACATGTACAGGAAGCGGAAACTAGAAGGATCCTGGGTGCCAGCTGTAGGGCACAGAGATATGACAGGGTGGGGAGTTCGGGAGTCCTGCAGCAGCTGCAAACACTATCAGGCAATTCTTCCCTTAGAAGTAAAGAAGTTAAAATGAAAAGATATTTGGTGTTATGTTCATCTAAAAATGTTTTCTAAGGTGGGGCTGTAAGGAGCATGGCTTCTTTGAGTTATAAATAGGTATGAAAAAGAGTTCTGTGGTCAAGTAATTTTGGATAACATTGTATGTCATCACACCCACCCCCATCCCCACCCAAGTCCTTTGGAAAATGGCAGAGCCAATAGCATTTTTTAAAATGTTATTAGAAGTTCTGCAGCAAAGACACCCACCTAGCCCAGCGTTTCCCAATTCCTTTGATCCTACTTTGGAAGTGCTATTTTTAAAGAATGAAATAAAAGGAAAAGCAACTCATTTCTGGATTTTGTGTCTTCAGATGGGTCAGATTTTTTTTTACACTGTCCAGTTCTGGTCAGAACTAAGCCCTTTCACCTGAGCCATTTTGGTGAACACGTGTTCATCCTGGGTTCTTACACTGGCAGCTCTCACACAGCAGGTGCCTAGTGTTTGCAGCTGCTGCAGGACTCCCGAACTCCCCACCCTGTCATATCTCTGTGCCCTACAGCTGGCACCCAGGATCCTTCTAGTTTCCGCTTCCTGTACATGTGGCAGAGGTCAAGAGCAAAGTCCTACATCAAATATGACTTCGAGTTTGACGATTATCCAATAAGACTTCAGCCAGTGTTACCTGATTTATTACAAGAAATTTTTGGGGGGGACAAAATTCCAAGCCGAAGTCTTGCTGACATTTAGAGAAGGGTCCCCTCCACCCAGGTACTCCACTCAAGGTTAACAGGAAGGCATCAAAGAATTTGCAATGTTCCTTCCCCCAAATGAGCACATGTTGCCATCTAGTGGTCATTGTTTGTGATAAACAAAATGCTTAAAAAAATTTTTGTTTTTGCCTGGGCGCGGTGGCTCATGCCTGTAATCCCAGTACTTTGGGAGGCCGAGGCGGGCCGATCACGAGGTCAAGAGATTGAGACCATCCTGGCCAACCGGGTGAAACCCTGTCTCTACTAAAAATACAAAAATTAGCCGGGCATGGTGGTGCACACCTGTAGTCCCAGCTACTTGGGAGGCTGAGGCAGGAGAATTGCTTGAACCTGGGAGGCAGAGGTTGTAGTGAGCTGAGATCACAGCCCTGCACTCCAGCCCAATGACAGAGTGAGATTCCGCCTCAAAAAAAAATTTTTTTTTTTAACTTTTGTCTCAATGTATTTGTTACTCCCTTTCAAAGTTCCTATTTCCAGCCTGCCCATATCTCTACCATGGAACTACTCCATGGGGAAAAAAAGCCGCCTGTTCCCAAGCACTCTTCTGATTTCTTGGATTTTAGGATTGACTGTGGCGATTAGAAAGGGAAGGAAGATGGTTAAAGACTAGAGCAAGAGCCCACCGAGCCACCTCCTGGTGGAATCAGGGGCTGAAGCTTCCAGGAAGTGCTGCCCGACTGGTCACCACTATTTCAGTGTCCCCAGACTCCTTGTGGGTCCTTAAATGCCCAGTCCCACGATACCCCTGATTCACATTCTGTCCCTGTGTGACCCTCTACTGGAAGGCTCTCTGCCCATTTCTCAGCCAAATCCTACCATCAGTCAAGGCCTTTTGCAAATGGCAGGCTTCTCAATGACCCTGCCCACGTCCCAGAAGGAAGCTTTCCCCCAAAGGGTCCGGGTAGCACCCAGACTGCCCTCCTAGCGTTGCCAACTGCCTCCCTGATGTTGCAGTGGTTCCTGCAGATGTCTCATCTCCTCGTGGCTCCTTAAAGGCAGGGACCTTTCTCATATTCCTCTTCTGCACAGCTCTGGTACAGGCCCTAGTGGATGAGGGGCTCAAAAACGCATGTTAAATGGGTACATTCAAGGTAGTATCTTCACTCGCAAAGTTGTTAGGTCTCTTCTGAGCAAGGATGATCCCAGGTGGAAAGGGATCGCCCTCCTGAGGTGCTGACTCATCATCTGCTAGGGAAGATAAACAGACTCATAGATATCACTCTATTAAATGTTCAGCTCGCAGGAGGACAGCTGTGACCCCCTGTGATGTCATCTCCACCCAGCCAATCAGCAGCAAGCACCTGGCCACACCCATCCCTTCCCCAAAACTGCCTTTGAAAAACCCCTAACGCACGAACTTTGGAAGAGATGTTTTGAATGCTATTTCCTTCTCCCCTGTGGCGTGGCTGGCGTTGTGTCTATTCAACTCTTTCCTTACTGCAAATAAAATATTAAATGAATAAAAATAGGTAATCAAACAACACATACCCCAGGATCACAAATATATATGATTGCCATATATTGATAGATTATGTATATATAATCGTTTTACATTTTATATATATACATATATATCATCAAAATGTTATTAGTGGTTGTTTTTAGAATTCTTGGTACTTCCTTCTATTCCTCACAATTCCTCCTTTTGTATTTAAAAAGGTAGTAATTGACAAGACAGCTCAGTGGCTATAAATGTGCATGCCGGGGGAGACTTACACACTTTCGTAAATAAACCCCGCCAGTGTGGCCGGGTCTGACTTGGTTCTTGGGGTTCCCCTGCTGCCAGCTTTCTGAGTAGGCTGGCTCAGGCAGGTGGGTGTGCAGGGGTCTCCCCAGCTCCTCTCTTCTCCCCAGTGCAGATGGGGAGTTTGCAGTGACCCACATGACCAAGGCCCACCTCTTCTCCACGGGCACTGTGCACTGGGTGCCCCCGGCCATCTACAAGAGCTCCTGCAGCATCGACGTCACCTTCTTCCCCTTCGACCAGCAGAACTGCAAGATGAAGTTTGGCTCCTGGACTTATGACAAGGCCAAGATCGACCTGGAGCAGATGGAGCAGACAGTGGACCTGAAGGACTACTGGGAGAGCGGCGAGTGGGCCATCGTCAACGCCACGGGCACCTACAACAGCAAGAAGTATGACTGCTGCGCCGAGATCTACCCCGACGTCACTTACGCCTTCGTCATCCGGCGGCTGCCGCTCTTCTACACCATCAACCTCATCATCCCCTGCCTGCTCATCTCCTGCCTCACCGTGCTGGTCTTCTACCTGCCCTCCGACTGCGGCGAGAAGATCACGCTGTGCATTTCGGTGCTGCTGTCACTCACCGTCTTCCTGCTGCTCATCACCGAGATCATCCCGTCCACCTCGCTGGTCATCCCGCTCATCGGCGAGTACCTGCTGTTCACCATGATCTTCGTCACCCTGTCCATCGTCATCACTGTCTTCGTGCTCAATGTGCACCACCGCTCCCCCAGCACCCATACCATGCCTCACTGGGTGCGGGGGGCCCTTCTGGGCTGTGTGCCCCGGTGGCTTCTGATGAACCGGCCCCCACCACCCTTGGAGCTCTGCCGCCCCCCACGCCTGAAGCTCAGCCCGTCTTATCACTGGCTGGAGAGCAATGTGGATGCTGAGGAAAGGGAGGTGGTGGTGGAGGAGGAGGACA
Organism: Symphalangus syndactylus; assembly: GCF_028878055.3. Taxonomy (NCBI): domain Eukaryota; kingdom Metazoa; phylum Chordata; class Mammalia; order Primates; family Hylobatidae; genus Symphalangus; species Symphalangus syndactylus. The sequence goes on along the minus strand of NC_072432.2, from coordinate 120,407,235 downwards.
GATGGGCATGTGCAGGTCATGCAGCCCCCTCTGTGGGCACCCTCTGCAGCCACGGCCACCTTCACTCTGGGGCCTCAGGTCCCAAGGCTGAGACTGTACTGCAGAAGGGTGAGCTGCTGCTATCACCCCGCATGCAGAAGGCACTGGAAGGCATGCACTACATTGCTGACCACCTGCGGTCTGAGGATGCCGACTCTTCGGTGCGTTGGGGTTGGGAGAGGGGCCAGCCTGGGTGGCCCCACCAACTTAGCGGGGAACCACCTCACCGCAGAGTGTGAGCTTGGGCAGCCCAGGCCCCTCTCGTGAGGGCCCACTTCCCTCAGTCGTGGTCCTTAGAAGTATGGAATAGATAGCAAGAGAGCACATGTAGCTGGCTGCTTTGAGGACATTTATTGGCAGGTGGCAGGTTACACACCACGGGGTCAGGCATGAGTAGCTCAGCCTAACAGGGAGGCTGAGAGCCGGAGAGGGAGGATCCCAGACACTGAACCCCGTGCCTCCCTCAGGCCGCCAGCTCCCCCCATTGCCTTGGAGGTGGCGGGAGGCAGGGGGACCATTTCAGGAGAGACCCAGAAAGTCAGCTGCTGCAGCGTCAGCCTTTGTCTTTTGTCTTGGATGGTCTCTTCCTCTGCCTCCTTGTTCATGGGCTCCTGAGGATCTTGCAAACTTCACTCTTCAACCACAAGCCCTGCAGATTCCTGATTGTGCCAGGTGGACTCCGCTCCCCCGCCCCTGCCATGGCATTGGCCCCACCCTGACCCCTGCCCCAGCCCCTGTCTGCCATTGTTATGTGAGTAGGCCACTACTCTAGCACAAAATTCTTATCAGCCTAGGGAAGGATGAAAGGCCGGGAGGTTATTACTGAGTGGCCTTGATGAATAGATAAGAAAATTAATCATGATGTCATCCAGGAGCAGTGGAGAATCCAGGCTCCCTTGTCTGGGCTGTGAGCCCAAGTTCTACAAAGCCCCCACCCCACTCCCAGCCTGCCTGGGGTGCCAGCCATCTTCGCCTGTTTCCCTCTCCCCAGCTCCAGCAGGTGGATGAGGAGGCAACCTCTGAGCAGCAAAGTCTGGTGTTGCATTGAAGTCACTGCAGGCCCCCTAGAAGGGCCCATGCCCATGGGTGGTCCTGCCACCTCCTTGCGTCCCTCTAGCCTCCTTTACCTATAGTCTGGGAGCATAATATGGACAGGTCTGGGCATGTGGAGGGGCTGGGATGGGAGGGGAATCATCAGTGGAGCTTACTGGAGCCTTGAAACAGCCCATCCCTCCCCTCCACCCACCCCGCTCCCTGCGCTGACCTTTGCTCCCCAAGGTCTCTGTGGGGCAGTTGCTGCTGCCCCCAGTGGTCGTCTGTGCAGGGGCTGTGCAGGGGCTGTGCATGGGAGGAATGCATCCCCTTTCCCAGGCCTGGCCCCTGTCACTGTGTGCTGTCTTCCCCACAGGTGAAGGAGGATTGGAAGTACGTTGCCATGGTCATTGACAGGATCTTCCTCTGGCTGTTTATCATCGTCTGCTTCCTGGGGACCATCGGCCTCTTTCTGCCTCCATTCCTAGCTGGAATGATCTGACTGCACCTCCCTTGAGTTGGCTCCCAGGGCACCCCCGCCGACCATCTTTTGACCATCTCTGCTGCAGCTGCCTCCGGTGTCCCCTTTGGGGTGAGCAGGTGTCTCTCCGCGGAGTCTGGACACTGACCCAGGCATTGCAGGCTTCCATCCAGCTTAAAGTTATTGTACGAGGACTGAGAGCCCTGCTGTGTGCAAAGCCCTGTTTTGGATACGGAGGAGCTAGGGAAGCTCTGCAGAAGGTCACAATAGTGTGGTGACCAAGTGGGGCAGAGAATTCTCCTGGAGCAGCAGTGCAGACCCTAAGTGACAGAAGGGTCAACCAGGGGGACAGTGGGGCCAGGGTAATGAGGAAGGGAATGCAGACCTCAAAGGAGGGGCCATGGGGGCAAAGGGGAGGGTTCCTTGGAGGTGGAAGGGCTCTGAACAATGTTTAGATTTGGAAATGAGCCCAAAGTGCCAGGGAGAACAGCCAGGTGAGGTGGGAGGTTGGAGAGCCAGGTGGGGTCTCTCTAAGCCAGGCTGGGGTTGAAGTTCGGAGTCTGTCAGAGTTTGCAGGGTGCTGAGCTGTACGGTCAGCAGGGGAGTAATAAGGGCTCTTCCGGAAGGGGAGGAAGCGGGAGGCAGGGCCTGCACCTGAGGTGGAGGTACAGGGCAGATCTTCCCTACCGGGGAGGGATGGATGGTTGGATACAGGTGGCTGGGCTATTCCATCCATCTGGAAGCACATTTGAGCCTCCAGGCTTCTCCTTGACGTCATTCCTCTCCCTTCCTTGCTGCAAAATGGCGCTGCACCAGCCGGCCCCCGGGAGGTCTGGCAGAGCTGAGAGCCATGGCCTGCAGGGGCTCCATATGTCCCTACACGTGCAGCGGGCAAACAAGAAAGACCATCCTGAGCCGCTCCTGACCCACCTCAAACTCATCTCATTCGGCCTGTCCTCCCTCCCTCCACCCCTCCTTCCCTCCCCAGGAACCCTGTTCCCTGTGCCTGGCACCATCAGAAGGAGGCCTCACTTGGGAGTTGAAGGTCTTTGCCTTTAGTTCCTTTGATTCTGAACTTCTCAAAGGCAGGGCTTCTGCCTGTTATTTTTCCCACCTCCAGCACCTAGCACAGCGCCGGGTGAGTGGGGTCAGCACTTAAGGCGTTTGTTCTGAGTGGTTGAGGGGAGCAAGCTGGATTGTTTGGGCCCCAGGACTGTTGTGTAGATGGCAAAGCTGTGGTCCCGTCCCTTATCAGCCTGCCTCGTCTCTCCCAGAGCCCCGAGGTGTGTTGACCTACTCTGAACCCTTCAGAGCAGCCTGTGCGTGCACCTTGGAATGCAATGCACCACCCCAAAGTCTGAGGCTGCACCCAGGATCCCAGGCCGAGGATGCACCACCTCAAAGTCTGAGGCTGCACCCAGGATCCCAGGCTGAGCTGCTGCTCCTGGGATCGAGCACCAGACCTCTCCCTAACTCTGTCTAGACTGGAGGGTGGGACCTTGGCAGCTAACAGATGTGGGCATTGGGTTCTTGGGACAGCATGGAGGCTCCAGGCAGGAAGCCGAGCAGGGCAAGCTTCCAGTTTCCTTTTGGTCCTAGGGGTCCCCTCCTTCCAAACCCCAAAATATCTCTCCCTGACACTCCCAGGGGAAACCGGCCTGGCTGTGACGCCCTGGCCCAGGCCCCGCCACGCCTCACTTCTCTCCCACAACCCCCCTGCTCATCTGGTCTCTGGCTCCTCTCTACTCGGGTGCATGCAGCCCCCAGCCTCCCCTCTCCTCCCACTTGCTCTCCAGAGGCCTCGGAGCTCTCAGGTCCAGGCTCCCAGACCCGCTCTCCTGAGACAGTGATGTTCACTCCTGTTATCCACGTCTCCCATCCATCTTGCATGTGAATAAAGAGATTAAATAAAGCTGCACCTACTGCTCACTCAACTGTGCGGCCCTCTCCTCGCCAGCCACACTTCAACATCGCCAGTGGCACCCAAGCCCCTCCAGAGCCTGGGTGGTTTGGGGGCCCACTAAGAGAGAAATGACATGGCATTCCTCATGTGGCCATGGAGGGGACTGCTCTGGGTCCCTCCTGGAAAGTTGCCCCCACTGTCCCTGCAAGGGCAAAGGGGCCAGCGCACACCCCTGACCCACTGCCGGGTATCACGGTTAGAACCTCCTTGGCCGATGACCAGCGCTGGACAGCCCTTGATCTCTGTCCAACATGAACACAATCGGTTTCTTCCAGGGCTTGGCTCACAGTCCCCATTCTCCCCCAAAGGGCAGATCAAACAAACAAAACAAACCGCAAAGCAAATGGGACAATTTTAATTCAACCACAAGTCAAATAGAAAGAAGTTAAAAGAATGTTTATGCAAACACGCAAGAAAAGAAGGGTGCCGATGAGAATGGGGGTCAGCGAGAGAAAGAGGAGGAGTAAGAAAAGAGGGAAAAGAAAAAAGAAAAGGAAAGTAAAGGAAGAAAGAGAAAGAGGGGCAGGAAGAGAGCGGATTTGGCCCAAGGTCCTATCTTGGCCACATCTCTCTGCTTCTTCCCTCTGATGCTTGGTTTGTTGACAACACAGCATCCTGTGCCTGGACTCCCAATTAGCTTGTTCCTGGACTGTGCCCCAGGTCCTCCCTCAGGAGGGCACATGCTGTCAGTCCAGACCAAACTCACATTAAATAAATTTCAATATACACTGTACAAGAACGCCAGGCCCATCCCTCATCTCACTGGCTGCCTGACCCCCAAAACAAAGCTCCTCCCCAGCTTCTCTGTGCATCAAGGGACATCTGAGGGCCGAAGAGGAAGGGAAAGGAATAGCTTGGTTCCCAAATTGGCCTGCCATGTCCATATATAAAGCTAGGGGTACCACGTGACACACCCCAGCCCCAGGAGCCCCCTGCATGGACCAGGCTGCCTTAGGGAGGAGTGGCCAGGCAGGAGCAGCGCCCCCTCTGAGCCATCTTTGTCACCCTCACCCTGTGTCAATAGCCCAGAGTCCCCTCTGTCCAGCTGCAGCCTGAGCAGTACAGCCTGGGGTAGGGGTGGGGAGAGGGGGTCGTGCAAAGTGGCAAGGGAAGGTGACTCCCCTTGGCCTTCCCCCTGGAAGACTCACATGACCAACAGCAAGGCAGGGGAGGTACATGGCAGGCAGGGGCGGAAGACACAGGCAGGTGGCCCCCACCCTCCATCACTCTGCAGGTGGGTGGGCCAGATTGGCCAGAACCTTGGCCTGGTCCACAGCATCGAGCAGGTTCTTGGCGTCCACGGCCAGGGTGTGTGAAGCCGTCAGCATCTGCCTCTTGCACTCCTCACTCAGGGAGGTCACGGCGTTCTGCTGCGCCAGCCGCATCTTGTTGATGAGCTCTGCCAGGTCTTTGTTGAGCAGTTTCTGGGTGCCCTCGATCTGTAGGAAGATCACACAGGACAGGCTGAGAGGCCACAAAGTCTGTGCCTGGAGGATAGGGAAGCCACAGAGGTGTCCACCTGCGTGCTGGCCAAAGCAATCAGAAGTTCCCTGGAAGCAAATCAGACCTAGGAGTGGGCTGAATGCAACACCCCGTGCAGGGTCGAGTCAGGTCTGCAAGGATTGACATCACAGACATCTCAGAACTCAGCCAACTCTGTGTAAGCCCAGCCTGACCGTCCCTTCATGGAAACATCCCCTCATACTTCCTAAAATGCGAATCTGATTTTTTTTTTTTTTTTTTTTTTTTTTTTTTTGATACTGAGTTTTGCTCCTGTCGCCTAGGCTGGAGTGCAGTGGTGTAATTTCAAGTCACTGCAATGCCCGCCTCCTGGGTTCAAACAATTCTCCTGCCTCAGCCTCCCGAGTAGCTGGGATTACAGGTGCCTGCCACTACACCTGGCTAATTTTTGTATTTTTAGTAGAGATGGGGTTTCACCATGTTGGCCAGGCTGGTCTCGAACTCCTGACCTCAGGTGATCCTCTGACCTTGGCATCCCATAGTGCTGAGATTATAGGCGTGAGCCACTGCACCCAGCCATCCACTGAAGGCTTGAACCCCTCAAAATCATCTATGAGGGTTGGAATCAACTTCTTCCAAATGGTTAATGATATTTTGACCTCTTCCCATGAATCACAAATGTTCCTAAAATTATCTAGAATGGTAAATCCTTTCCAAAATATTTTCAATGAACTTTGGCCAGATCCATAAGAGAAATCACTATCTATGGCAGCTATGGCCTTAGAAATGTATTTCTTAAATAATAGAAATTGAAAGTAGAAATTACTCCTTGATCCATGGGCTGCAGAATGGATGCAGTGAAAACATTAATCTCCTTCTATGTCTCCATCTGGGCTCTTGAGTAGCTGCACTGTAAATGAGTAGTAATATTTGAAGATAATCTTTTTTTTCTGAGTGGTAAACCTCAACAGTAGATTTAGCTTAATTCTTAAGGGCCCTAAGATTTTCATAATGGCCAGTGAGCACTGGCTTCAACCGGCACTAGCCGCTAACAAGAGAGTCAGCTGTCCTTTGAAGCTCTGAAGCCAGGCATTGACTTCTCCTCTCGCTATGAAAGTCCTAGATGGCATCTGCTACCAATAGAAAGTTGTTCATCTACATTGAAAAATCTGTGGTTTAGTGGAGCCATCTTCATCAATGATCTTAGCTGGGTCTTCTAGAGAACTTGCTGCAGCTTCTCCTCAGCACTTGCTCCTTCACCTTCACTTTTATGTTACAGAGGTGATTTCTTTCCTTGAGCCTCATGAACCAACCTCTGCTGGCCTCCAACTTTTCTTCTGCAACTTCCTGAACCTCTCTCAGCCTTCATAGAATTGAAGGCCTTACTCTGGATTAGGCTTTGGCATAAGGGGATGCTGTGGCTGGCTTGATCTTCTATCCAGACCACTCCAACTTTCTCCATATCAGCAATAAGGCTGTTTCACTTTCTGATCATTCATGTGTTCACTGGAGTAGCTAACTTTTCCTTTGCATTCACAACGTGGCTAACTGGCAGAAGAGGCCTATCTTTTGGCCTATCTTGGTTTTCAACATGCCTTCCTCACTCAGCTTAATCATTTCTAACTTTTGATTTAAAGTGAGAGGTGGGCGACTCTTCCTTTTACTTGAACATGCAGAGACCACTGTAGGGTTGTTAATTGGCCTAATTTCAATATTGTTGTGTCCCAGGGAAAAGGGAGGCCCAAGGAGAGGATAGGGAAATGGATGGCTGGAGGAGCAGTCAGAACACACACAACATTTATTGATAAGTCTTATGTGGGCATAGTTTATGATGGCCCCTCAAAACAATTACAATACTAACATCGCTGATCACCAGTCACCAATTACCAACCATAACAGTTATAATCATAATGAAAAAGTTTGAAATATTGTGAGAATTACCAAAATGTGACAGAGACACAAAGTGAGCATGTGCTGTTGGAAAAATGGCACCAATAGGCTTGCTCATTGCAGGGTTGCCACAAATGTTCAATTTGTAAAAAATGAAGTATCTGGGAAGTGCAATTAAAGCAAAGTGCAATAAAATGAGGTATGCCTGTTCATAGCTGGTGCTCAAGAGGTATTTACAAATGAAGTAAATGAATGAATGAATGAATGAATGAATGGGTTGGCATCCCAAGGGTAAGGAGCTTTTAAATGAGACAAGACAGCCCCACAGCCCCACCTAGGGCTCCTGTATGTTTGTCACTGCCCCTGAGAGGCCAGGAATTGGCCCAAACTCTCCTGCCTTCTCCTTGCTTGGGCAGCCACTGGCAGTGGGGACAGTGGCGGGATGTGGTAATCATCTGTGCCGCAGGGCTGGCCACTGGGAGGCAGGGGATCAAAGGACTCCAGAGGGACAACCAACAAACGTCCCATGGCACTGTATTGTGTGCCTATGGCTTTGGCAACAAATTACCAGAAATTCAGTGGCGCAAAACAACACAGATTTATTGTCTTATAGTTCTGAAGGGTAGAAGTCTGAAGTGGGTCCAACTGGGCTAAAGTCAAGGTGGCCACAGGGCTGGTTCTCCCTGGAGGCTCCAGAGGAGACCTGTTCCTTGCCTTCTCCAGCTCCGACAGGCTGCTGCCTTCCTTGGCCTGCGGCCTCCTTCATCCATCACATCTGTTACTCTGATCGTGTGTCTCTTGTCACTCACTGCCTCCCTCTTATTTATTGAGATAGAGTGTCACTGTTACCCAGGCTGGAGTGCAGTGATACGACCACGGCTCACTGTAGCCTCCACCTCCCAGGCTCAGTCTATCCTCCCATCTCAGCCTTCTGAGCAGCTGGGACTATAGGCACAGGCCACCACGCCCAGCTAATTTTTGTACGGTTTTGCCATGTTGACCAGGCTGGTCTCAAACTCCTGAGCTCAAGCAATTCACCTGCCTTGGCCTCCCAAAGGGTTGGCATTATAGATGTGAGTTGCCACACCCAGCCAGTGTTGTCACAGAGATCCCTGTAAGATCAGGACCCCTGATCCCAGGATCCCTGTGACAACACCGGGCCCAGTCTGATAACTGAGAACAATCTCCCAATCTCAAGGTCCTCAACTTTATCACATTTGCAAAGTCTCTTTGCATGTTTTCAGGTGCCAGGGCTTAGGATGTGGACATCTTTGGGGGCCTTTCCTCTTCCTACCGCAGGTACCATCTCGTGGAGCACCAAGACTCTTGTTTTGATTTTCAGTGACTGTTTCTCATTTAAATAAAGAAGATCAGATTAAATAATTAAAGAAATCTTAAGTGCTATTTCTATGACACATCCATGTTAATCTTAACACAGATGGCAAGGCAACCAGACACACGATAATAGGAGTGGGGAAAGGAAGTGTGTCCCCTTTAGCATAAGCTCAGAAAGAATTCACTGCCATCATCTGGAGACCTGAACTAGGAAATCCTGGCTAGCCTCTGGCCAGGTCCCTGGGTGCCCTCTCAGCCCTCTGGTGGTAGCTGATGAGATAAGCCACATAGAACCCAGCTGGTGGGCACTCAGTGGACAGACATGAGGTTGCCCAGGCAGCCCTCATGAGCCTCTGATGGAAGCATAAGCAGGAACAGGTGGGGGTAAAGGAGCAAAGCGACAGCTTATGGCACTGTCTGGGATGGGACGCCCACCTCTGTCCGTGAAGATGACGGCAAGGAAGGCAGGAGATCGTCCACGCTTCCGATGAGCTTCCGCAGGGTCAGCCCCACATTCTGGGGAGAGAAAGGGGCAGGATGGCCACCACTCCTGGCTATTGGAGAGAGCCAGGTTTCCCCTGGGGAGAGCTTTCCTGGGGTAGTGCTTGCCCCCCCTGTGAGCGGCCTAGGACTCAATTCCCCTGGCCCAGCTTGCTCTAAGAGGATCTGCTGCACCAGTCAATAGGAAGCGCAGTTCCCCTTCCTTCCAGGGCAGAGTTGAGCTGCCTCCACCTCCCCAACGCAGCCCTGCTCTCACCTTCACCACCACCACGTAGCCCTCGGGGGGCAGCTGACAGAGCTCATTCTTAAGCTCCAGCACGGCCCGCACCAGCTCCATGACATTGAGGTACACCAGGTCATCGGTCCGGTCCAGGTTAGCTGTGGGCTGGATGGACTGAGGGGAAGACGCAGGTGGCCAGTGAGTGGGGGAGAGCCAGGGGCACCGCAAGATTCTCTCCTGGGCAGGCACTACTGCGGCCAACTCCACCACGAGCCCGATTTGAAAGGACTCTTCTTTAGAATAATCGTGCCCTGTCCCGGGGTGCATTGCCCCTGTCCACTTCTGGGGCAGTTTCCAGCCAGGGAGCCTTAACAGAATACTAGTGGTAGCCTCACAACAGACTAATAGAACCACCACCTGGACATAGGGTGCAGGCAGGCTTTTTTTCTTTGAAGAGACAGGGTCTCACTCTGTTGCCCAGGCTGGAGTATAATAGCACGGTCATAGCTCACTGATGCCTTGACCTCCTGGGCTCAAGCAATCCTCCTGCCTCAGTCTCCTGGGTAGCAGGCATGCCACCAAGTCCAGCTAATCTTTTAAAAAAAATTTTAGTAAAGACGGATTCTTGCTATATTGCCCAGGCTGGTCTTGAATTCCTGGGCTCAAGCGATCCTCCTGCTATGGCCTCCCAGAGTGCCAGGATTACAGGTGTGAGCAACTGCACCTGGCCTGTGCAGAGAGTTTCAAAGCTCCTTGGGTGATTTTAATGGACAGCCAAGGCTGAGAACCACTGTTCCAGAGGAAAGAAAGCCAGCACCACCCCAGATGGCTGTAAGGACAATGGGTGCTGGAAACCAAGCGAGGAGGCTCAGAAGAGGGAAGGAGCCCACACCCCTTTCCCTGAAGCTGGACCAGGGAGCTCTACTCCAAGTCTGGGAGGGGGATGGAGGGTGGGAGATTGGTTCTTCCTCTTGCTTTTTCATGAATTAGCTGTGTGGCCTTAGGCAAGGCACCCCGCCACCCACCCCCTAACCCCGGGCTTCATCTGTATCATGAGGACACTGAACTGGATTCTATCTGAGAACTGTGAAGCTTTCATAGACCATGGTCTTCAGTCTTGTGCAACTCTCACTCTCATTTATCAGTTTCAGCAGAGCCAACACATACCTGTGCTCCCAGCCTCGGGGGCTTCTGCGGGGGCCCCGTGAACTCCACTGCAATAAAAAGAACAGCGAGTGGGGGGCAGTTCTCAGCACTCCAACCCTTCCCTTTGTACCTGCTGACATCAAATGAGCCTCCTCCCCTCTACCACCAGGAGACTCCAGGGAAATTAACTCTGAATCCAGGAAGCGGGCAGGGGAAAGAATCTCCTGGTCTCCCCGGTTTTGCTGTAGTCAGGGACAGCACTGTTGTCCCCTTCATATGAAGAAAAAGGCAAAGTCCCAGCAAGATGGGGGGATTGTAGTGGTGCCTCGGCTCTGGCTTGGGCTTCCTGCCTGATGGACACCAGGCCTGAGGAACAGTACTGGGTGATCTGAAAGGAAGAAACCTCTCTCTCTGAAGCCAGCAGGTATCTGTGGTGCCCCCACCCTGGGGAGACAGCAGCTCATGGGGTAAATTTGTGTGAATTCTCTAATGGTTTTCCCGGAGTGTTTGGGGCTGAAGGAAGCAAAATTGCAGCAGAAACACGCTATTCACTCCTACTTTGAAGAGCAAAGACACACACAAGTCCACTCAGCACACTTTGTTCTATTTTTTTTTTTTTTTGAGACAGGGCTTGCTCTGTCACCGAGGCTGGAGCACAGTGGCGTGATCACAGCTTACTGTAGCCTCAACCTTCTAGGCTCAGGCAATCCTCCTGCCTCAGCCTCCTGAGCAGCTGGGCTCGCAGGCATGCATTATCATGCCTAATTTTCTTAATCTTTTGTAGAGATAGGGTTTTGCTATGTTGCCCAAGCCAGTCTCAAACTCCCGGGCTCAAGTGATCCTCCCACCTCAGCCTCCCAGAGTGCTAGGATTACAGGTGTGAGCCATCACACCTGGCCTTCTATTCTCACCTCTGCCACCAAAGAGCTCTGTGACCACCCCAGGCAGCTCACACTCCCAGAGCCTTAATTTTCATTTGTAAGATAAGAGGGTGAGCTCAGAAGGGACCCTAAAGTCAGAAGGCTTGGGTTCAAATCTGAGCTTTGCCAATTATTAGCTGTGTGACTTTGGACAAGTTACCTAACCACCCTGTGCCTCAGAAGATAATAAATGGTCCCAGGCCCATGCCTGACTTGTGTCCAGTTCTCTGTGGCTGCTGTCATCATCATCCTCCTCGGTGCCACCCCTCCGGGCCCGGGGCTTACTGCTGGCTCTTCCCTCCCTGCCTGAAAACAGGGTCATCTGGAGAGAGCCTGAGAGCTCAGCTGCCCCTCCCACTTTCTCCCCTCTGTCCCTCAGGCCTACAGAAGATGAATCTGAACTGGGAGAGGCAGGTGGCACTGCTTAACTTTCCCCACAGGAGCCTCCGACAGAGCAGGAAATAAGGAAGAGAGAATTCCCAACTCCCCCAAACTAATGCAGGAAGGGGATGATCTGAGAAGGGGCCTGAGGATGTGGCCGCTGAAAGAGAGATGGGCAGGGCACTGGGCAGGGAGAGGAATGGGGTGGAGGGAACAGAGGGGAAGCTGGCCTGCCCCACATGCTCTGAAATAAATCGTGGCCGATGCTGCAGGGAATGCAGACAGACTCTGCTGCTCCCTGCCCTGGGCGGTGGGCAAGGATGGTGGCTCTGCACAAGGTGCCAAGAGGAAACCCCCCGAAGAAGGGCGGGAACACTCACTGTAGCCGACCTCCTTCTCTGGCGTCTGGAGGAAGGAGGAAAGAGAACAGGAACGTCACTCATGTGGCTCTGGAGACAACCCCCTCCCCCGTTACCTATTCCCCAGTCCCTCCACTGTGTGTTTAGAGATTACAGCCATGGGGTCAGGGGTGCTTCTGGGAGCAGCTTGTGACCCAAAGTGACCTTTCTGGGAGGCCAAGGGGCCCTGGGGAGGGCCACAGACAGCGCTAAGGGCGCAATCACAGGAGAGTTCAGGAAAAGGGCCATGTAGGGGTTGGCAGAAAGGGAAAAGACACCCTCCCAACGTGGAAAGCCACTGAGGAGGAGCTGGGCAGGCCTGGGGGTAGGCGCAAGGGGGTGGGTCCTATGGTGGGCGAGGCCTTGCCAGGCTTCCTGGTGACTCACCAATGGGGACTTATCATTCATATAAACCATGGGGTCCTGCAGAGGAAGAAACAAGAGCGAAGGACTTAGAATTCTGGAGCTGAAAGCACTAAGAATGCAGAGGATCCTTGCCCCAGCCACCTGGGGAGGTAGAATAGGACACAGATGGGTGCAGAGCACCGACATCCTTCCTGGGGTGCTCACCAGGGACTTCTCCTCCTGCCTGAGCCACTGGTAGTCCTCCACCATCTGCTTCTGCTGTTTGTCCAGGATTTGCCGCATTTTGACCTTTTCAGCCTCCCACAGCTGCTGGGCCTCTTCTCGGCTGCTGGGTCGGATGAAGTCCTCCTCCTGGGAGGACGGAGAGAAGGGAGAGGATGCAATGAGCCCTGCTCTCAGACTCAGGGAAGGACAGTCCTCTGAAGAACCTCATGGCAGCTGCAAGCCTTGGCCTGGCCAGCTGCTTTTTTCTCATAAGTTTGCTCTTAAACCTAGAGCTATATGTGCAGACAGTTACTGGGTATCAGCCCCGAGCATGCATCTGCGTTGCAATGTGATACCCAACCCGAGAACCCATTGGTCAACGTGCGCTGTATTCAAATGATTACACGATCTGCTCATGATATTTTATCAAGTGACTGCCCTACTATTATCTCAGTGTTTGTGATGGCTGTTGTCATTTAATATATTTTAAAAAGAAAATCTATTAAAGTCTATTAAAATCTATTTTAATATCTACTAAAAGCATCCAAAGGGTTTCCAAGGGGCTGGCTTTGCTTAGTTGGAGAGCATCACACCCTTCTGATGCTATCTCCACCTAAGGACCAAGGTGGCAGGTCTGGAAGCTTTGAGAGACAGGGGTGCTGCCTCTAGCCTCACAGTGTGCAGTCCCACGTGTGTCCATGAATGAGCAGAGACTGAGAGAATAAGCAACAGCATGCACCCACCAATCATGCCTTCCTATTAAGACATACTCTTTATTAAGATAATAGCTTGGGTTATTTAACTAAATGTTAGGAGAAATGCATGAGCTAAGAGATAAAATAAGGAACAAAATTTCATGAAATACAGCTCTATAGAGATAAGACAAATGCAATCATAGCTTGAGTTATTTAACCAATGATTAGAAGAAATTCACGAACTAATAGATAAAATGAAAAAATTCAAAGAAATATAGCTTGATAGAGAGAAGATAAATGCTTCCTCTCCCTAGATCTAGCAATCTAACTCTTGCTTTAACTTACCTCTGGGGCTTTGGACCTATTCATAATTTTAGCTGCTAGTTCCTAAACAGAAAGTATTGCATGTCTTCCTATTTTCCTTCAATCTTCCCCCATGGTTCGTTTGTATAAATATCTGCTCAGCGCCTCTAAACTATTTTGCTCTTGTTGTGCTGCACATTGGGACCCTGGCCTCCTGGACAGATGGAGGAGGAATATTATTGGTATCCTCTTGATTGCACAAAGCCCAGGAGTTGCCTTTGCTAGGGCAGGATTCTTCTGTGACATCTAAGCTGGCAGGTCCCTCAGTTCCTTGCTTTGAAGTGGCCATTTGCATACAAGTCACTTGCAGAATATGCTAACAATTATCTCTATCTACATTTAGCAAGCAATAATTCCTACCAAGCCTCTTAAAAGAGTTTCCTCACTAAGCCCTACAAAACACACTTGAATATTACAATATGGTTTAAAAGTGGTTATATTGGGATGTTTTACTTAGTGCACACTGAGCTTCAATTACTAACCTCAATTTCTAATCACACGTTTCCCCACAAGTTAGGTTTCTTGCTGAAATATTCTTTAGTCATTAATCTGTTCAACAATTATTTATTAAGCAACTACTATGTGGCAGGGCTGGGTGCTGGGAGGACAGTGATTTTAAACTATATGATGTTCTTATTCTCATGGGGTTAAGTAAATACTAGTTAGACCAGGGCTCCTCAACCTCAGCACTATTGACATTTGGAGCCAGACAAGTCCTTATTTCCAGGGCAATTTCCTGTGCATTGTAGGATGCTTAGCAGCATCTCTGGCCTCCCCACAATATATGCCTATAGCACCTCCCCATTTGTAACAAAAATGCCGCCAGACATTGTCAAATGTCCTCTCAGAGGGAAAATAACTTAGCTGAGAACCACTGAGCTAGACCTCATTTTAGGAAAGCAAATTCCAGCATGTAAGAGTACTTTATAATCATGGAATTGATAAAAATAAAATAGGTTTTGTTGATCAGAGACTGATACTCAAAAATGAGGACATTTTAAGGCCATAAAAATCCCCACTTAAATGTCAACACCTGCAGACACGACGGCATGGCTGCCCCAGGCTGTTGACAAGTAGTGACAAACAGGAGCTAAGTGTCTAAAGTTCTAAATATAGAGTTGGGATTTCTGGATATGAGAAAAATGTATGGGTTAAGGAAGAGTATGGTAAGTACCAGTGGGATGAGCTACTAGAATCAAGAAAATTCTACAAGTATTTGTAAGTATTTGTAAGTTTATAAGTGTTGACAGAAGATTCCACCACTAAAATGCCTAGCATGCCCCAGGCCTGATCGTACCACCTTTTTTAAGAAACACAGATTAGGACACACCCTGATGGCTTCCAATTTCATAATAAAACTCAAGGAGAAAAATGAACACTCAAAAAAATGGAATCTCTTTGAGGTTGGTTTTGCTGAAATGCGCCTCCAATATTCTTATTAGGTAATGGATACTTACATTGCTAATTACATTCTATTCTTAAAAGGAATTGGGTACTCATGGTGTTTTAAAATGATTCTTGTAAGTTGTGACATCTTCCACAATCTGGCTATGACCCATCTGTTGGCTTTATTTCCACATCCACAAGTACCCTTCCTGCTGTAGTCCAACAGTTCTTGCACTTGTCCTGTGGTTTCCCACCACTCAGTCTTGGCTCCTACTGAAGCCTCTGCCTCTTCCATTCCCTGAATCTGTTTCCTCCTGTCCACATCTTTCCCATCTTTCAAGGCCAAGCTTTTAAATAGAAGCTGGAAAGGGTTATCCTCCTCTCTGAACTCTCACTTTGTGGTAACCACGACCTTCTGGCTTGCATTACAGGTAAGTGTGCACCTGGTCTGATCCTTCAGGTCTACTGTAAGTGCTTTGAAAGCAGAGCCTCCCCCCTTCAGCACCGAGGACAGCGTCCAGTAATCACAGCAAGCCCTAATGTTTTGAATTGTATTGTTTTTATTTTATTTATTTTTATTTATTTTTGAGACAGAGTTTTGCTCTGTTGCCCAGGTTGGAGTGCAGTGGCGTGATCTCGGCTCACTGCAACCTCTGCCTCCCAGGTTCAAGTGATCTCCTGCCTCAGCCTCCTGAGAAGCTGGGATTACAGGTGCACACTACCACACTGACTAATCTTTTGTATTTTTAGTAGAGACAGGGTTTTGCCATGATGGCCAGGCTGGTCTCAGACTCCTGACGTCAAGTGATCCACCCACCTCGGCCTCCCAAAATGCTGGGATTACAGGCGTGAGCCACCATGCCTGGCCTTGAATTGTATTATTTTTAAAGCTCAATTGTGAGGTCTTCAAGAGAGAGATTGCTGCCATCCCAATGCTGGTATGGCATCCCACAGACTCCCTGATGAGTCAGGCTATAGAGCCACTCAGTAGAAAAACTGTTTTTCTGGGAACACCACCTCTGAATGTTTGTTAAATGCTTCCAAATGTTTTGTGAGGAGCCTATTATACCTTCTCAGCATTCTACCTGGAGGAGACTTTCTCAGTGTTTCTGATCTGTGTCATAAAATGGAGCTTATATTTTTAACTTTTTTGGGTTTGTTTATTTAAAGACATGCTCATTATGTTCTTTTAGGCAGATTTTCCTTACAGCAATTACTTCTAAAGCCCTGATACAAAAGGTCTTTTTTCCTACTGCACAATCTCTTTATGGAACTGAACAAGGTCCTTGTGGAGAAGCAGGAATTGGATGAAGGCAATGCTACCCCTCAAATGTGCAAAATAGCTTCTTTCTAAAATAACACAATTTAAAGCAAAACTTACTAAAACAATCAATTATGAATAGAGAGTCAGAGGCAGGAGGGTGGAGGAACCGAACACAGCCTAAATTATAGCACATGCTTAAAAATGTAGTTTTATTATTGTTAAGCACATGCAAAGACAGAAATTGGTTAAATTAATATAAAAGAGAAAAACGAGGTAGGTCAGAGGAAAATTGATTTCACGAAAAATCTTAGTGCCTGGAATTCTAAGTTATCACAGTCATTTCAAAATTCTACTAAATTAAGCATAATGGCATGAAAGTAATATCAGCATACTTACCTACATCTTCCAAATATATTATGATAAACATCTAATGGTTTTCAAAAAAAATTTTAGTCTTGTTTAGTGAGCCTAAAATATTACGCATGCATGCAGAGTTAGAACTAAAACAAGTGTTTTAGTTGGTTTAGTAAAACAGATCAAGTGTTCATGGCAACTGACCACTAGGGGCCATTTGTATGGAAGAAGATGGTTGGTGACCAGTGGGCATCTGGTTATAAGCAAAAGTGTCTTTTTCACACAAGACCTGACAATCAGAAGCCAGCCATGAAGCACTCTGGGCTTCACCAGCAGTTAACAACCCCCCGTGACAAAGAGCTGACAAGGGAGGTGGCTTAGGTCCCTGCTCTAGCCAGTTAATGAGCCTGTATTCCCACTAGCCCTAAACTCCTTCTCACCCAGCAGCAGCCTGAACAAAAGCAGAAGGGGGAGCAGCCACAAGGGAGCCTTTCCTTTGACTGAGGAGAGATTTCACACCCAAAGCCATCAGTTAGGAAGGATACTCTCCAGCACCACTAAGCTGTGCTGTGCCCTGCCTAGAAGCCTCCATGCTGCCATGGATCCCCCTACCCCTGGGGCTCAGGAGAGGGAGAGATTTATACATCTCTAGCCATAGCACCAGCATGGCCAAGGGCAGGTTAGGTCCAGCTGGTGTCCTCCAGAGCAGTGCCTGGTGTGGCCGCCAGCCCCTGATGTGTTTGCAAAGGGAAGGAAGTCACAGAGTCCCACCTCGGTGCCTGACTGGTGCATGAGAGCAGGGAGGGCCCTCTGAGCTGAGGACATGGGGTTTCCAGTGTCCCTGGCCACCTCCCTCCAGCAGCCTCCTCAGTCCGGGCAGGGACCAGCATGCAGAGCCCTCTTACCCGCATGCTGTGGCGTTTGAAGACATTGTGCCGGTGGAGAGGTGGGGTGTGCAGTGAGTTAACGGGAGATGGATACTCCATAGGGCTGGTGAGCGTAGGAGAGCTGGCACACAGACCCTCGGGAACCTATTCAGGAAAAGCAAAGAAGCACAAGGCACGGGACAAAGCGAGAAGGTGGACAATTAGCTGCTACAAACACGAGCACAAAGAAACCATGCATGAGCACCACAGGGGACGGGTCTTGCTCTCCAGGAGTTAATAAAGAACACGACGTGGGCCTTCCATTGCTCCGAGAGAGATGGTGGAGCAGCGCAGCCTCTCATTCATCCAACATTCCCCCAAGATGCTCTGCACACAGTGGGGTCCATGCTGGTTACTGACCCACTGAGACCAGGGCTCTTCCTTCAGGACTTTCCAGAAAACAGTTGTTTCAGTTGCATTACAAACTGACTGATGTGGTTAACACACCAATTTATAGAGATATGTATGAATTGTTTTTTAAAAATTCAGACAGGCTCTTGCTCTGTTGCCCAGGCTGGGATGCAGTGGTATGATCACAGCTCACTGCAGCCTTAAACTCTTGGCCTCAAGCGATCCTCTTGCCTCAGCCTCCCACATAGCTGGGACTACAGATGCATGCCACCATGCCTGCCTTGAATTTTTTTTAATTAAAAAATAAGTATATCACAATTTTATTGTATTACTCTTTGTTTTTAGAGATGGGGTCTCACTATATTGCCCAGGCTGGCCTCAAACTCCTGAGCTCAATGAATCCTCCCATCTCGCCCTCCTTAGTAGCGGGGACTACAGGTGTGTGCCACCCCACCTAACTCTCTGTTTTAAATATTGCATACGGGTGTATTTCTTTTTTTTCAGAATGATGTTTCCATCTTCTGAATCAGGCTTTCTCTTCACATGAAGAGGATATATCTATTAGTCCTCAGATGGTCTTGTTTTGGCACTCAGGCATTCCTTGAGAATAAATATAGGACCATGGGACACCATCTTTCTATAAAGGGCACCAACTAAATGGACATTATTTCTGGTGGTTGAGGGGACCAGTTTTTGAGCAGCGGCTCTGAGCTGGGGGATGCAAGAGAAGAAATAAGAGGAGACTGGACTTCCCCTCTCCTAGAGGCAAGAGAGACACAGAACAGAGATGTTCAGGATCAGGGACCCACAGCCTGGGAAAGAGTCATGGTTGGGGACAATGGAGCTGGGAGAAAGCTCAGGTAAAACCCTGCTGTCTCTTCAATGGCCACCCAGGTTCTGGATGGGGCCTCTTTGGGGAGTCCCATGGAGCCACTTCATTTGCTGGGAAATACTCCCTGGGATTCCTTCTGGGAAGGATGCCAGGGAGGCCTTACATGTGGGGAGAGAGTAGCAGGCAGGCACACAAAGCAGCAGATGCTGTAGACAGAGGGATGGGGCTTAAGGCAGGTCTTAGCTGAGCACAGCCTGGGAGAACTGCATTTTAATTCTTGTGATCTGAGTCTGCATTCTGTTCTGGATGCCAAAGAAGAGTCAACCTAGGCCATCTCCATCACCCAGATGGGTGACTGCTGCTCCTCTAAGGCACAAGAATGGAGTTTCAGGACCTGGATGAGAGGTAGACCTAAAGTTCCCGTCCTCTGGTTCTATCTTTACCTGGAACTGCAGCTTCGGAGCTAGGAGGTTGGTTTGCGGAGGGGGTCTGTACTTAGGTCGGCTGGGCTGGAGAAAGAACACAGATGGGTCAGTCTCTGTCCCTCTCCTTGAGTGAACACAACTCACCAAGGGGAACATCAGGTCAAAGACACCTCAGGCTTGTTCCGAAGGAAGGAAAGTTGAGGGATAAAGCTGTCATGAAACTCATTTTGCATCCATTTATTGAGCACTGATTATCTACTGAGTGGTGGAAGGTACAAAGAAGCCACCTCACTGCCCTCCTAGGGCTATGGCTAATTGGAGGGTTAATGATTGGTGCATGTGTCGCCTCCCTATACGTGGGAGCACCCGCCAAGTCAGAGCTCCAGAGCCACAGGCATGCAGAGGTAGGAGCACACCAGGGGCTTGGGCATTCACAGAAGCTGCATGGAGGAGATGAACACTGAGCCAGGCCTGCGGGGAGGGGTGGGACATGCCAGGCAAGAGGGACAAGTGAGAAAAGGGCTTAGATGGGATCAGACATTGTTATGGACTGAATATTTGTCCTCCTTTTCAATTTGCATGTTGAAGCCTGAACCCCCAATGTGATAGCATTAAGGAAGTGCAGGTTTTGGAGGTAATTAGGGTCAGATGAGGTTATGAGGATGGAGCCCATGATGGGATTAGTGCCCTTGTAAGAAGAGAAAGAAAGACCACTCTATGTCTGCCAGGTAAAAACACAGTGAGAAGGTGGTTGTCTGTAAGCCAGGTAGAGAGATCTCACAAGACACCAACACCTTGATCTTGGACTTCCCAGCCTCCAGAACTGTGAGAGATAAACATCTGCTGTTTAAGCCACTTGGTCTGTGGTCTTTTGTTGCAGCAGCTCCAGTTGACTAAGACAGGCACGGCCTCTCAGACCCACCCATCTAATGGCAGCAGGGCCCTGGCTCCTGAGCTCAGGGTGGCCATGGGGGGTATAGATGTAGGGACTGGACCTAAAAGACCCAGGATACTTCCCATCCATGTGTCCTCAGGGGGAGTCTCATTTGTTTCCAAGAAAACACCTAGAAGAGAAGCCCAGCCCCTCAGGGGACACTTTTGAGGAATGATTCTTGACCCAGCTATCCCACAAGGTGGCTGCTATCTCCAAGTCCACCTGCCAGGGCACTGATGTGACACACTGACAGTGATGGTGGATGCCGGGTGAAGGACTGAGAGAAGGCTGTAGGGGGCATCCTGCCTGTGCAGTAAGGGGGACATGGATCAGACAGGGACCTGGCTTTGCTTTGACTCACAGGACTTATGAGGCCATGGCTTGGCTTACCTTGGGTGGGGGTTCCTGGAAGGTTGTGGGCTCCAAGATTTTGGGGGTTCGGTAGCGAGCATTCCTCTCTTGCTCCATGGCAATGTCCTTCTCCATCTGATAAATGTCACTGCAGGGAATCAGGACAGATAAGGAGAGAAACAAGGTCAAAGTGAGACGCTCCTTGGGGCTCCTCTTTGTACTCCATGGAAGCCCAGAGAGGCCTGGGCAAGGCTGCTAGGTCCCATTTCCGTTTTGATCTCCACTGCAGAGTGGCCTGCGGACAGCCCCCTGAGACAGGCTTGGATAGGGGCTCTGACGCCACACTGAGGTTGGGAGGATCACAGGAATGGATCCAAGGTGGAACAGCATCCTTGGGAGCCAGTCCCAGCTCAAACATGCAGCAGGAGGCTGACTGCAGCCCCACTCCTCAGGCCTTTTGCCCTCCTGGGCTTGTGATTGGCACCAAACCCCTATGTAGATTTCCAAAGTCCCAGCCAACTTCATGGCCCTGGCCTAGAATCTACATCTCCTATTTCTCATGAAACATCCCCCAATGCATCCCTGGTGTGTGCTAATGAGGCATGTGGGTTCACTCCTAGGCAAGCCGTGTGCGCGTCTCTCACCTTTCTTACCCAATCCAGTGCTCATAACCTGGAATCACAGACCCCAGAAGACTCTGGAATTATTACTGCCCATGAATCCACATGTTCATATGGGTAGCAAGTATTATCTACTACTGAATATGTGACGCTTAATACTATATTTTCAAGTGTGTATATATTTTATTATGTATAATAAAAATGCATTATATAGCCTACTACATGTTGTTCAGCAAAAGATTTTTAAAATATAACTATTGTTACACAGAGACACTCAAAATTTGACATAGAAGGGCCTTTCCTCCCTGGAACAGTTAGGAAACACTGATCAAATCCCTTCTGAACTCTAAGGAGGAAGTGTCAGGTGGTGGCCTGAGGAAGCAATCTGGGGTCTTCTGAGTCTTTCA
The DNA here is from genome assembly GCF_028878055.3 of Symphalangus syndactylus. Classification (NCBI taxonomy): domain Eukaryota; kingdom Metazoa; phylum Chordata; class Mammalia; order Primates; family Hylobatidae; genus Symphalangus; species Symphalangus syndactylus. The sequence goes on along the minus strand of NC_072432.2, from coordinate 120,385,990 downwards.
GTGTTTTCCAGATCACACCAGAAATCTGCTCCCACCTCCACTTGTGGTAGCGGCCTGGCCGGTGCCTCTGATGGGAACACCTCTCAGCCCAGATGGGAACACCTCTCAGCCCAGGAGAGGCGCCTGCACAGCTCTCTGTGGCTCTCAAGGCATCAGAGTGAATCAGGACTCCAAGCTCCATCCCCCCAGGGCTTTTACCTTCCCAAATCATATCTTTCAAATACTTTTATCCTGTAGCCCTTTGACTTCTCAAACCTCCCATACAAGGGACCAACAGAGGAGTCAGATAACTGGGAGGCTCACTGAAGGGATAGACAGGAACAGAGAGGCCTTTTAAGCCAGAGGTTTTGCAGATGATGTTGAAGGCCCTGCCCCACAGAAAACATGCAGGGTCACCCCCAGTGCCCCTGGCCTGGGCATTGCCGGCATTCCCTGGGGTGCCTCCCCACCAGGCAGTTTTCAGGGGCTGTTTTCTTGCCCTAAAACCAAACAAGCCAACATGTTGACTACAATATTTAAAATCACAATATTTCAAGTCAATTAAGTTCCAGACTCCCTAAAGTAGGGTTCAGCAAATAAAAGCCCAGAGGGCAAATCTGGCCTTTCATCTATTTTTATATGGCCCCAAATGAAGAATGGTTTTCATATTGTTTCAATGACTAAAAAAAATTAAAAGACAAAAAATATTTTATGACACATGAAAATTATTTGAAATTCAAATTTCAGCAGCCAAAATGGTGTTTCACTGGAGCCCAGCTACATCCATTCATTGATGTATTGTCTATGGCTATTTTAGAGCTAAGAGAGTTAGAAGTTTTGGCAGAGACTTGCATAAACAGCAAAGCCCCAAATATTTACTATTTGGCCCTTTATAGAAAATGTTTACTGACTCCCAGCCCAGAGGAAACCAAAAGAAGTCAGATCTCCCACAGGAGGGCTAATGGCAGGGTTGCCACCAAGAAAACTGGAGGACCCTGAACCTCCGAAACAGATGACCTTCTTCCCCAGTGACCTCCCCAGATCTAGGGAATCATGGCTCCTGGGCACTGATGGGCCCTCAGGTCCCTTATCCCTCATTCAGAAGGGAGAGGTGGCCCCTGGGTCATTGTCTTGATAACAGGTCAAAGATCACTCCCTTCCTTGCTATCTGGGAGGAAAGATCAAAGTCGAGAGACAAGGCAAGAGGAAAGCAGGTAGGATGCCTCAACATCACAAAGAGCACAGGCACTTCAATGAGAGTCTGGCTCAGGCTTTTGAGTCTAACCTAGAAAATATTTTCTGAGCACATCCTATGAACAAGGCTCTGTGCTCTGTGTTGACAGATGCCCAGATGAGTCAGGCTTCCCCAGGGCCGCCTTATCTCTGAGCTCATATCTGACAGTGAACCTGGCTTCAGCCTCCCGTCCTTGACCCTGACCTGTGTTGTTTAGGGAGATGAGGTGCAAACCTCTCTGTGTGCTGGTCTTGCTCCCTGGTGCAGCTGGTGGGCCCCCAGCCCACACTCCATGCTCACCTGAGGCTGCACGCCAGCTCGGTGAAGCGGGGCCGGTCACTGGGGTCGTAGTCCCAGCAGCGGGTCATGAGGGTATAAAGGACCGGTGGACAGAGGTCAGGCTTGGGCAGCCGGTCCCCTTTCTCCAGGACCCCGATGACATCCTTGTTCTCCAGCCAGAAGAAGGGCTGCTTCCCAAAGCTCAGGATCTCCCACATGCACACGGCTGGGGTGGAAGGGAGCGTCAGGCCCCAGGTAGGGGAGACCAGTCCCTCCCACCCAGGAGCACCGTCGCCATTAGCACTCAGTCTTGGCCAGGATCAGCTCCTGAGGTCCTTCCTCCCCCTCCAGCACCCTGGGGTCCTGCCTACCATGGTGGTCTGCCCGAGGGACAAGTGACCTACATCTGCAGTAAGTGACCTAAGGCCTTGCTCCCTGGACCCGTCAGGGTGCTGCAGGATCAAGAGGTGGCAGTCATGGCATGTCATTGGGACCACAAGTGTCTTCTCTTAGGAGGGAGGGGAGCCACTCTTTAGTAAAGCTGGAATTGGAAGCCTCGCATCAACACTTGGTGCCTGTGTGATTGCGGGCAGGCTCCTGACTCATCTGAGCCTCAGTTTTCTTTTCTTTTTTTTTTTTTTTTTTTTTTTTTTTGAGACGGAGTCTCGCTCTGTCACCCAGGCTGGAGTACAGTGGTGCAATCTCGGCTCACTGCAAGCTCTGCCTCCCGGGTTCACGCCATTCTCCTGCCTCAGCCTCTCCGAGTAGCTGGGACTACAGGCGCCTGCCACCTCGCCCGGCTAATTTTTTGTATTTTTAGTAGAGACAGGGTTTCACCGTGGTCTCGATCTCCTGACCTCGTGATCCGCCCGCCTCGGCCTCCCAAAGTGCTGGGATTACAAGTGTGAGCCACCGCGCCCGGCCTGCCTCAGTTTTCTTAACAGGAAAATGAGAGTAATAATAATATTCTACAAGGTTGACTGTGGGAGCACTAAGTGAGATGGTCTGCAGGAGGTGTTCCGTAAGGGGCTGTCTCTCTACACCTGCCTTTGCTCTCTCTCCTTCCTGTACCTCTCTAAGTCACAGAGTTTCGTCTTAGTTTCTGGGGCTGGTAGGTTGAGCACACATGTCACAAGAGCCTCTTCCAGGAAGATGAGCCTGCACAGCCTAGGCCAGTCCTTAGCCTGGGTCACTCCCCTTCCTACCCCTACTGGCCTCCCCACCTCTGAGACTTCTCAGTGGCCACAGCAAAATAGAGCCCTGGGAATGGAGGGTGGAGGTCAGACCCCTGCTCCCTGCACCCACCCCCTTAGCCTGGTTCAGAGGTGAGAATCTGAACCATTTTTCATGCCCTCCCAAATCAGCACTCACCGAACATCCAGACATCACTGGCTGTCGTGAAGCGTCGGAAGTTAATGGATTCTGGGGACATCCATTTGATGGGGAGACGAGTCACAGAGGCTTTGGGTGGGCAAAGAGGTTGATTTTTAGGGGAGAAAGATCAGAATTATCCGGAAATACATCCTACTTTCTGAAGACCCTTAGCCTGGGCTGTCCAACTGTAGACTTCCTTCTTCTGGAATTTTTGGCTTCAGCGACCCCTCCAAGGCCAATGCAGAGGCTGGGAAGCCCCCTCACCTTTGTAATAGTCCTCATCCTCAATGTACCGGGAAAGACCAAAGTCCCCCAGCTTCACACACTCAGGGGAGGCCACCAGGATATTCCGGACAGCAATGTCCCTGGAAGAAGGGCATCAAGACCAGGATGAGGCACTGCCCACCCCCATGAGAGCAGGAACAGAGAGATGGACAGACAGATGGAAAAAGAGACCAAGAGTCTAGGCCAGGGACTCAGCCTCCAGAGCAGAATCGGGCAGCTTCTGTGGGTCACTGCCCCCACCGAGTGGTCTTGCTACAGCACAGCTCAGGTGGGAGCCCAGCTGGCCCCTCTGCACCCCAACACGCACAGGTGCTTTGCCATCTCCTTCTCTCTTGCTGTTGGGCTCTGTCTCCCATCACCCCTTCATGCATCTCCAGCTTGAAGCCTGGCTTGGATTCCTGGCATCTGCTACACTCCACTTCTGTGCTGTTGCCTACACAGTCCCCCATGCCAGGGAGGCTGTCACCTGGTGATTCTTCAAGGATAAACTCCAACCACTTCCCTGAACACAGGTATTCTCTCTCATCTGCATTTCCACAGGACTGGTTAGGTCTTTGGTACAGCAGGAGTGGCAGCGGCAGCACAGCTAACTCTGATGGGGCACTTAGGATACCAGGATCACACGAGAGCTTCACACACCCTGAGTCATGACATAGAGACCCTCAGACCCCCCTGGTGCAGGGGAGGAGACCGGACCCAGGGAGCTGAAGGAACTTGCCCATCAGCTCACCAGTGGAAAAGGGTGTCGCCCAGGTAGGCTACTCCAGAGCTGAGCTCTCGTTCCTCCCAGGAGATGCACTGCTGACTCAGTTTACCCTGTGTTCTTGCCATCACTCCCAACCCCAAACTAGTTTGCCTGCTTGCTTCTCACAGGCAGGCTCCACTCTCTAGTGTTTGTTTTTATAGTTGAAATGATGACTTAAAAGCATGGCCACTTCAAATAAACAAACAAAAGAAACAAATCTATCCTCCCACCACCTTTGTCCTAACAATTGATGTCTCCAGTTTGACCCTCATGCTAGAAAGTAAGCTTCACGAGGAAAAGGAGTTTTGCTTGTTTTCGTCATGACTTTGTCCCCTCACCTGGCACTGAGAGGTGTTCCATAGTATTTGGTGGATGAATGAATGAATGAATGCAGGGTTTTATCCCCTGATGTGGCTTTCCATAGAATCAGGCACAAGGACACAGAGCCAATGTCAGTGGTGGGTAATGCCCAACCACTGACTCCCTTGGGGGTCAGGTTCTCATGGCAGGGAATGGGAACAAAGCCAGGTAGAGCAGGGGCCAACTCCACAGCCACAGGGAGGCTTGGACTCGGCAGCCCAGGGGTGTTGGCAACCAGGGTGATGTCTGGGCTAGGACCCCAGGATCTTCCTGGCCCTGCTCCAGCCCAGTCCCTTCTTCCTGAGCCATGTGCCACCAAGCCAGTGAGCTGGAGGTGAGCAAGCTCTGAGCAAGGTTGGGGGCGATTTCCTGGCACTCACAGGGGAGGGGCTAGAAGGTCTTGAGATATAGACAGACACCTCGGACTTCAGAGTTACTCGTAACAACCCCATGAAGTACATACAGTGCCTGCAACTTTAAAGATGAGGACACAGGGTCAGAGAGGCTGCTCAAGTGCTCGAAGCTGCTGGGCCAATCCTGGGATTCCAACACTGCTCTGTGTCACTCACAAGCCCTGCTTCTACCTAGATGCCTTGAGGATCCGGTGAAGGCCTGGCTTCCATACCGCTGGCCGCCCCCTCCACCCCTACCTGTGCACGCAGTTGATGCTCTCCAGGTAGGCCATGGCTTTGCATATCTGCAGCGAGTACAGCACGAGGGTGAGCACCTTCAGGGAGTTCTTGTTCCGCTCCAGGTAGTGGCCCAGCTGCGGGAATGGGGAGGTGCCATCAAGGCCCCTGGTTGTCCCAGTATGGAGCCAGGGGACCAGTGTGCTGGCAACCCCTGACCCTTCCCTGGGGACGGCGGGAGACACACCCAAAGCTGGCAAAATGTTCCAGCAATTTCCTTGACAAACAGGGCCTCTGGCTTATTTCAGCAGAACACAGAAGCCAGGAAGCTGGGAGGAATGGGCTGTGCTCTGAATGTCTCCCATGCTGCAGCCCAGTTGTCATCGCAGGGTCCTCTAGCTCACCTCCCCGTAGGGATACAATTCCATGATGATCCAGGTGGGCTCCTCTTCAATGATGCCGATCAGCTTCACGATGTGCGGGTGGTCAAGGTTCTTCATGATCACTGCAGTGTGGGTGGGGGGCAAGAGGGACAGGTGGAGTGGCTCAAAAGTCCCATTCAGAAAAGGCCTTTGCTCTTCTAGCTGGGAGGATGGGGACCCCTCCTCCAACATGGGTCCCTGCACTCTTCACCCCTCTTTTCCCAGGCCCAAGCCCCTCCCACCTTGGAGGCCTGGTTGGTCTCAGGGGTCCCTACCTGCCTCGCTCATGAACTTCTCCTTGTTGTCCAGAGTGCAGTCTTTCTTGCAGGTCTTGACAGCTACGTTGATTTGCTCCCCTTTCTGTAACAAGAGTGTGTTCAGGACCCCTTGGTCCAGCCCAGCGCTCAGCAGAATGTTCCCTCCTGGCCTCCCCATGGCCTCCTGCAGACTCTGCTGCCAGGGGAGGCCCCTTTCTCCTATGTCTCTCTTCTTCTCCCCTTTGTCTTCTTCTCCTCTCCTTCCCTACTCCCCTTCTTCTTGATCAGGGTCTGTTAGAATTGAAAAGGGCTTTAGTGGTCAAATGAGTCAAGCCCCTGGCCATCCAGATGAGGACACTGAGACTGAGGGGCCGTGTGACCTGCCCAAAGCCAGAGGCACCTGCAGGCCATTATCATGCCTGGGGGCTAGGCCTTTCTCTCTGTGTCACTGGACTTTTCATTCTTACTGCCTCTTTCTTTTTTCCCCTGGGCCTGCTAGAAGCATGACCACAGCGGTCAGCCTTGCCCTGCCTCATCACTGGCCTTGACACTAACTCCAGATCCTGCCTCACCTTTTCTCAGAACTGTCTTTATCCCGCCTCCCCCTTTGTATTCTCCCACCAAGAATACTGACCCTTCTCCAGGTTCTGCCTATATCTTCACCCCCGGTATTTTGCTACCCTTCTTGGAAATGACTCTTGTCTCCACCACTCTTTGAGTACTTAATAAATGCCACCATGCCCAGTGGACAAGAGGCCCTTAGGGGCAAGGGTCCCCAAGTGGATGAAGGCTGTGCCAACTCCAACCTGCTCAGATTTGAGCTCTGTCTCACCCTACAGACATGTGGAAGAGGCATGTAAGGGAAGATTCTGGAACTCACGTGATTTGTGTAGACACCTTCATAGACCTCCCCAAAAAAGCCTTCCCCAAGAATACGATTCAGGACCACATCTTCACGGGCAATGCCATACTGTGGACCTGCACAGACAGAGAAAACAGTTGCAGATCACAGAGATCAGTGGTATCCCCTAGGAAACCTGAGTGTCTGCAGTCTCTAAAGCCAGGCGTCACCAGATCTATAACACCTCAGCCAAGATCCAGGGGCTGGGCTGGGGAAATGGGAGTCTAGAATGTTCCACTGTCTCAGACCCAGGGAAGAGCCATCACCCTGCTCCCTCTGAAGGCTGGGTCCCAGGTCCAAGTTACTAGAATCCCCACACAGCTCCATGGGCACACAAAAGATCAATCAGTATAGGGAGAAAAAAAAAAACATCTCAGCGTCCAAATCCAAGGCATCTCAGGTTTGCCAGTGTCTAAGTCTAGCACGAAGGGAGGATAAAGGAGGAAAAGAATGTTCCCTGTGGTGTCACCAGAGTCCTTGACACGTCATTTCACAGGGCCTTGACTGCGGTTGCTGTGGTGGGGTCGAGAACCTACCTCCAGGCCTTCGCAGGGTTTCGTCGGGAATCTCTGCGTAGATGTCTGACTCTGGAATGACAGGAAGAGGCCCAGCTGTGGACAAGATGCCCTCGGTGGTCACCGCCAGGAATCAGGTGTGGGGCTCCCTGCTGGAGGCCAGTGGAGCCCAAGGGGGTAGGAGGAGAAGCCAGGCATATCCCGGGCTCCCAGCCCAGGTTTTAGAGTGGCCACAGAGCCCAGGGCACCTCAGCTGAACTCCCTGCTCTCTGCTTCCCAAACTTGTACCATTTAGGGCAAGTTGGTTAATCTCCCTTAATCTCAGTTTTCCCTTCTATGAAATGAATACTGGGGGATGCTATAAAGATTGAATCAAATAATACCTGTTGCATGTTTAATACCATTAAGGATTGGATGTTTGTGTACTTCCCAAATTCCCTTGTTGAAGCCCTAACTCCCAATGTGATGGGATTAGGAGGTGGGGCCTTTGGGAGGTGGTGCAGTCCTGAGTGTGGAGCCCCCATAATGGGATCTGTGCCCATATACGCAGAAGAAGAGAGGCCACAACTCTCTCTTCATCACATGAGCCCACAGTGAAAGGACAGCTATCTGCAAATGAGGATGGAAGCCCTCACCAGATGCAGACTCAGCCAGCACCTTAATCTTGGACTTCCAGCCTCTAGAACTGTGAGCAATAAAGTATCTGGTTCTAAGCTACCCAGTCTATGGTATTTTGTTATGGCAGCCCAAGCTGTCTAAGCCATGTACTAAGTACTCAATACACACCAGCGATTACTATTCATGATTCTTTTTTGAGATGGAGTCTTGCTGGATCGACAGGCTGGAGTGCAGCGGTGCGATCTCAGCTCACTGCAACATCTGCCTCCTGGGTTCAAGCTATTTTCCTGCCTCAGCCTCCCAAGTAGCTGGGACTACAGGCACATGCCACCATGTCCATCCAATTTTTGTATTTTTAGTAGAGATGGGGTGTCACCATGTTGGTCAGGATGGTCTTGATTTCTTGACCTAATGATCCACCCACCTTGGCCTCCCAAAGTGCTGGGATTACAGGCATGAGCCACTGCACCCAGCCACAATTCATGATATTTTAAAGCCATCATTGAGAAGTTATGGGGGAGGATCATTTTTCTGTAACTTGGAGGAAACCCTCGGCAATGTCATGAGAGCAGGCAGTGGGGAGCAAGCAGATGGGAGGCAACTGGAGCAGGTGGAGGATGCAGCGGGCAGCTCACCTATGCTGCAGCTCTCTGAGAGGTGGGACCGCCGGGCCTCCAGGTTTCTGTAGGAGGTGAGAGAGCAGAAGCCAGGTGAGCTGAGAGCCCGATAATGTTCCCCTGGGCAGCCTTAGCCTGCCCTCTCCTCCTGCCCCCCGTGGAGAAGTAGTCTGTCCAGATTAGCAATGACCTGGGAGCACAGCCCAGGCTGCTGGGGGCTGGAGTTGGGGGACAGCAGCGACCCCCAAGGATAACACCAGGTGGCATGAAGGCATAGGAATATTCCTGCAAGTATTTACTGGGAGGGAAAGATCATCCTTTTTCCAGGGTTCTCCTGGGCCTGAAAGCCAGAAACTATGGAGGTGGGGACTCCGGTTTATTCTTCTTCCTCTCAGCAGCACAGGCTGAGCTCAGGGCCCTGTCCTCTGCACCCCATTGTACTCACAGCATGGGGATCTGGGGCAGGCTGTTCCGCTTCTCACCATCTAGGAAGAGAGGAGGAAGGAGGAGGTTGGAGCTGGGGACACAGGGGCCTGGGTGGGTGACTGACCTCCTTACTATTCCTACAAGGGACTCTCCTCCCACCCCAGCCCCTAATTCCATTCTTTCCTAGCCTGGGAGCTAGGGAGGCCTTGGGCCAAAACTGGAATCCTCCTTGGAGGATGCCTCAGGCCAGATTTCACGTGCTCCAGCTGTGACCCCTGCTTCCTGAATCTGACCCAAGACAGAGACACACAGGTAGGACCAGCCTTCTTCTAGCAATGGCTTTGAGCTTGCTGGGGCTAAAACGCCTCTCCTCCAGAAGCTGCCTCTATGTGGATCTTGATTAGTGGGGCTGTGGGTAGGTGGACCAGCCAGGGCTTAAAGCCCAAGGTGGGCCCATTGGAAGCTTCCCGCTGGGCTGTGGGGGAAGCCTCCTCATTCACTTATCCATCAGTGGCTTAGCTTCTGCCATTCTGCCTCTGGGGACTCGGGTGTGCTGCCACCCATGGTCTAGCCACTTTACCTTTAAATGGAACCCACCTGTCCTAGGATGGATGATGAGAGAGCCTTGGTGCTCCCCCTGCAGCCGGCAGTAGCCGTCTATGAGGTCAGCCATGTTCTCAGCCTCTGCTAGGGACGAGGTTTTGATGGACAAGGCCTGCGGAGCAGAGACCGGCCAAGGGTGAGACCCCAGAGCCTTGGCTAGAGACCACCCCCAGGGCTGGAGAAGAGACGACAGGACCCCTGCCACAACCCTTGCTTGGATGCCAATGCTGTCTGCACCTCTCCTGGGGCCCTGCCCTGGAGTCCAGACCACACTCTGTCACCCCTTTCACCTGTACTCCCATACTCTCCAAAGGCCAGTCCCAGGCCTCACTTATTTTGGCCTCTGAGCACACAGCATGATGGCTGGTACCTAGTAGGTGCTCAATAAATAGAAGCAGAAACTGAGAAAATGGAAGAGGGGGCTGGGCACAGTGGCTCATGCCTATAATCTCAGCACTTTAGGAGGCCGAGGCAGGCAGATCACCTGAGGTCAGGAGTTTGAGACCAGCCTGGCCAACATGGCAAAATCCTGTGTCTACTAAAAGTACAAAAATTACTCGGGCCTTGTGGCATGCACCTGTAGTCCCAGCTACTCAGGAGGCTGAGGCAGGAGAATCTCTTGAACTCTGGAGGTGGAGGTTACAGTGAGCTGAGATTGCACCACTGCACTGTAGCCTGGGCGACAGAGTGAGACTTTGTCAGAAAAAAAGAAAGGGAGGAAGGAAGGAAGGAAGGAAGGAAGGAAGGAAGGAAGGAAGGAAGGAAGGAAAGAAAGAGGAAGGGGAGGCAATGGGGCAGGGCACAGATGGGTGAAAGGAGAGAGAGATGAGCACTCTGCAACCTGAGGTCTCTCTGGGTGTTTTACTGCAAAAAAAAAAAACAAAAAAAAAAACAAAACAAACAAACAAAAAAACACACACACACACACAAAACAAAAACAAAAAAACCCCCACGTTTTTGAGGCCTTGATGTCCACATCATTGTTCTCTTGGTATAACTTAGGCCTGTGATTTATACCTGATTTCTGGTCACCTTGAACATTCCACTACCTGAAAACCTTCCCAATTTCTTTACTGACATTAAAAAAACTGTTTCCCAAATTTTCCGACAATTTATCATCATCCTGGTACCTTTTGTCTAAGAACTTGGTGCAGTTTTCTTAACACGATCCCCAAAGCCAGGAAGCTCCTGGCCTCCTGTGTGTCAGACTTTTGGTCTGAGCAAGAGCTCCCAATCTGCCATTATACTCCCTGCAGAGCTGCCAGGTGCCCAGAGACACTCACCTGGGGGGCACCTTCAATGCCCAGCTGAAGTACTGCCTGGCCCTCCTCCAGCAGGAGGCACCTGATGGACCTGATCTGCTTGAACTCGGCCAGGCAGGTGGGCTGTAGGAAAAGAAGGGGGAGCTTCAGACCATCCCACTATCAGGACTGGGCCATGCAGATTGGTCAGTATCGGAGAGCTGGGGTGAGGAGGAACTGGGAGTTTCTCTGGGAGATGAAGAGAGAATCAAAGACTATTAAGGCTAGAAGTATCCTCTAGTTCAGGGGCGTCCAATCTTTTGGCTTCCCTGGGCCACATTGGAAGAAGAATTGTCTTGGGCCACACATAAAATACACTAACACTACTTGATGAGGGTAAAAAAAAAATTGCACAAAAAATCTCAACATGTTTTAAGAAAGTTTACGAATTTGTGATGGGCTGCTTTCAAAGCCGTCCTGGGACCACAAGCTTGATCTAGACCAAGCCCCTCCCTATGCCAAGGAGAAAATGAGGTCTAGGGAAAGCCAGGACTTGCTCAACATCATGTGCCAAGCTGGCAGTGGAGCCAGGACTGGACCCAGGTCCCCTGACTTCCAAGGGAATCATGCCTCATATTGTCACTGAAAGAGCAACACTGCTGAGCTCTGCGAGTAATCATAGTGGCCTTGTCTCCCCCTCCCACCACCTCTGTGCAGATGACAGTCACAGGGATGTAAAGGGCCATCTGCCCCATGCTGCCATCTCTAAATGCTCTCCACTGCTGCTCAAGCCAGGGCATGGCCTTAGAAGAACTCTGCTCTCAGCAACAGGGGCAAGAAGAATTGAAGGGGCAGACAGGGCAGGAGGCAGCAGAGAGGGGAAGACCTCCCCGCCTGGGGCTGGGTGGGGTTGCCCCCGGTCTTTCTACCTTTGCGTCCTGACTGGTCAGCTGGCGGATCCCTTTAGGGCCAATGACCAGGTCCACAGTAATGTTCCATCCTTGCTGGAATAAAAAGAGAGTGGACTGTTGTCCCAGAGCTGTCCTCCCCATTCTTCAGAAACTTGAAGAAAAGCTCCCTAAGCTAGACACAAGCCACTGTTTCCTGGGTCTCCAGCTCCTTCCCACCGAAATGCTGGCCATATGGATTTTCCCCTCCTGACACCTTGCCTGTCCTGCCCACCTCCCAGAGCTGGAGGCCAACATTTCAGTGCCTGCTTCAGGCAAGGGGGTGCTTGTGACTTCCACCGACGGCAGGTCAGCGAGGCCCTGCTGCCTGAGAATCTGCAGCGATTGCAGCCTCTCCCTGCCCCCTCCTGGCCCCTTTTCCCGAGAGGCCTGGGATCCAGGTCAGGGAGAGGATCAAGAGAGCCCGCCATTACAATGAGTTCACAGCGGTAGGTCTCCTGGTCAATGTTGGCGAAGCCCGCGAGAGTGTTGAAGAACTTCATGACGCACTCCTCCTCCCTGAGCGAGGCGTACTGCTGGAAGGTCTGCTGGATCATTTTCCGGAACTGTTTGGGCTGGGGGAGGGGATGGGCAGTGTGAGCAATGCCTGCTCCTCCCAGGTCTCACTCCTTCCCTTAGGGTCTCACTGAGAGACTGCCCGCTGATGGAAAATGATCCCCAGGGCCTTTGCCCCAAAAGCAGCTGTGATCTATGACCTAAAACACATACCCATTGTCTCAAGGGAGACTCCCTGTAACCCTATGAAGGAGGTGGAGGGGGCAAGGGGTAGCTTCCCAGTACTGGGGCCACAGAGCTGATAAGGCCTTGATGCGGAGCCGGAGCCCAGGCATGTCACAGTTGGATCCCCAGCCCCAGAGAGGACCCCTCGGTGCATTTAGTGGTCCTGTGTCCAAATGCCCAAGGCCGTGCAGATGCCCTGGCTTCTCTGAGTATCCCCAGCCCCAGCCTCATCCCTTACACTCTAGTCTTGGGAATCAGCATGAAGAGGTCCTCGCCCATTGATTTCCTCACCTTTAAGTTCTCCTGCATCTGCTTTGGGAAAAACAAGTCCAGCCCCACTTCCTTTCTGCAAGAAGGAAGAAAAAGGCAGCATGTGACTCCGCCTCACCCCCACCCCCGGACTGCGGGCCAATCAGGAAGAGGTGAGAGGGCTTTGGGACCTGAAGACGGGCCCTGTGTGGCTCTGGTCTGGGGAGGGGTGGAGGAGAGGGTGAGGAGGAAAAGTACACATGGAAGGACAGGAAAGGAGGGGAGATGGGTGATCCCAGAACTTACTCTAGGAGCTCGAAGTTGGACTTCTTGTCAAGTGCATTGTGGGGCATATCCTTGAAGAACCGCCTGGAGAAACAGGTGGTGGAGAGGGAGGCTGAAGGCTGGAGAATGAGGCAGTCAGACCCAGGGCACCTCATGCCACTAGAAGCCCCCTTCCCCTGCCATACGTGGGAATCATCAGGAGAAAGGAAGTTAGGAGAGTCACAAAATTTAGTATTTTGACCTGTGAGGAAAAGGAAACCCCACAAATGTCATTCCAAGAGAAGACTCCAGCCTTGCATCCTAGGAAACTCACTCTAGGAATGGGCAGATACTGGGCTGAGGAGGAAGATGGTGGCTCCATCTGTGGCCTCTAAGAACAAAGGCCCAAGGCAGCCAATGCTTGAATGATCAGCCTAGGAACACTGACCTTTACCTGCAGGTCCTGGGGGACTCTTGTGATTTCCTTTTCACTTATTTGCTATCTCTGAGATATTATATGTGTGTATGTTTGTGTGTTCATTTAGATACTTGTTAAATGTACCACTGTATATATACAAACTTCAGGACTTACAGAAGAAGAAAATAAAATTATTCATAGTCTTACCAGAGGAGGCAGCTATTAATATTTTACTCATATTCTTTAAGTCTCATTTCCCCTAAAAATGTATGCCTTGATGAATAGTTTTATGCAATTGTGGCTCAAGCTGAGACCAAATAGCTAATGTCCTCACATGTGCCAGCCTCCCTTCCCTGTCTAGGTCACTGTGTCTAGTAATTTCATTGACTGCTGCAGACATTATCCTACTCCTGATCTTATATTAAAGCCATTCAGTGTTCCTTTAATTCAGGCATCCTTATAAATATCTGGTAAAAGTTTTGTGCAACTAATAATATAAACAGAGTGAGGGAAGTAACTTATGATTCAAAAGCAATGACTTTTAGACAGTTCTTTTTAGAAACTGTTTAGAAACTGTTGTGTTTAGAAAATAGGAAGGTTAGGCTGAGGGTGGTGGCTCATGACTGTAATCCCAGCACTTAGGGAGGCCGAGGTGGGCAAATCACAAGGTCAAGAGATTGAGACCATCCTGGCCAACATGGTGAAACCTTGTCTTTACTAAAAACACAAAAATTAGCCAGGCATGGTGGCGCACACCTGTAGTCCCAGCTACTCGGGAGGCTGAGGCAGGAGAATCACTTGAACCCGGGAGGCAGAGGTTGCAGTGAGCCGAGATTGCACCATTGCACTCCAGCATGGGTGACAAGAGTGAAACTTCATCTCAAAAAAATTAAAAAGAAGACACTCAAGGCATGAAATCATAGAGGAAATATCCAATAAAAATGTAAAATGTAAAATGCTATATCCTTAATAATTTTTAATAAATGGTGTCTTTGAATGTATTGTCAAGCAAAATAAGTAATTACCTCTTAAGAAATATGGTCCCAATTTTGCACTCTGTGCCCCAGCCTGAAACACTGGGCAATGTCTGGAGATAGTTTTGGTTATCACACCTAGTTGGAGTAGGGGGTTGGTCGTGCTACCAGCATCAAGTGGGTAGAGACCAGGGATACTGCTAAACATCCTTCAATGCAAAGGAAGCCCACCCCCAATCCCCCCTAACAAAGAAGTATCCAGCCCCAAATGTCACTAGTAGTGAGGCTAGAAAACCCTGGGGATTCGATCCAAGAAGAGAACTTAAAACACTAAGAAGATGGGTTCTTCCCTACCCTTACTTCTCTGTACTGAGTGTCTGACAGAGGGAGGTAAGCAATGGTGCCTGAGATGGGATGTTCTTGCTAAGGGCAGATGTGCGGAATTGGAAACCAGAAGACTGGCAGATAGGAATGACATTCAGGTGTAGCAAAGGTCCCCAACCCCTGGACCATGGACCGGTACTGGCCTGTTAGGAAGCTGGCCACAGAGCAGGATGTGAGCAGTGGGTGAGTGACCGAAGTTTCATCTGTATTTACAGCTGTCTCCCATCTCTTGCTATATTGCCTGAGCTCCATCTCCTGTCAGGTCAGTGGTGACATTAGATTCTCATAGGAGTGTGAACCATGTATGCGAGGGATCTAGGTTTCACGCTCCTTATGAGAATCTAATGCTTGATGATCAGTCACTGTCTCCTATCACATCCAGACGGACTGTCTAGTTGCAGGAAAACAAGCTTAGGGCTCCCACTGATCCTACATTATGGTGAGTTGTATATTTATTATATATTACAATGTAATAATAATAGAAATAAAGTACACAATAAATGTAATGTGCTTGAATCATCCTGAAACCATCCCCCACCCCAACCAGGGTCCATGGAAAAACTGTCTTCCACGAAACTGGTCCCTGGTGCCCAAAAGGTTGGGGGCCTCTGAGGTATAGGACATGAGAAGCCTACCCAGGATTCTCCCCTGGATGGAAGTTCCTCCTTCTCTTCCTCCTCCCACCTGAACAGTGCCTGCAGTTAAGATCCCCAAATTCCATACGATTGACCATGGCAGCTTCAGAAAACATTTCAAGCCAGTGTTACCTGCTCAACCTCCACATTAATAAGAAACCTCAGGGTGATTATAGGCAGCTTGGGCATCTACAGTTCCCCTGGGTTGAGTGAGCCATAAAATATACTCGTAGGTAACTGAACACATTGGCTTGCTGTACACAACTATTTAATTCTAACAGAATAAATGTTGGCAAAGGTCCACTGAGGAAGAAGATTTCAGTTCTTTCAGTCATCCATTTATTCAACTGTGTATTGAGCTCTTATGTGCCAGGCAAAGGCAGCACCCATTCTGACTCCAAGGATTTGACAGATTTTCACAATCTGGTGCATGTCATTGCCTCACAGAGCTGTGTGCAAGTACGGTGGTTTTGCAAAGGAGGCTGGAGGGGGTCAGGATGGGGCAGAAAAGGCTTTAAGATGAAGAGACCCTTAGGCTGGCTTGATGGGAAGAGCAGATGGTCACACTGCTTGTAATTGACACCTCATAGGCTCACGCTGAGGTTTCCTATGTATGTAGAGGACAAGCAGGTAACACGGGCTCAGTACGTTTTCTAAAGGTGCCAGAAGATAGAAGAGTTTACTACGCTGAAAAGGGAAATGAAAAGACTGTGCCAAGCAGGAGGGATGCATCACCCACCCACGGGGTGAGATCTGCTTCCCAGCCACGAAGGAGAGTGGTCTCCTAAAGCCACTCCAGGCTTACGATCTGTTGTTGAATGAATAAATGAACTTTGAGACTTGTGAAGAAAGAATTTGGAAGACTGGGATATATAAATATTAAATTTTTTAAAACAGGGTTAGCTAAATGAAAGGGTAAACACATTTTGAAATTAACACTGAACAATTAAGTCACATAAAAAAATAAGAGCATTTTAGCATGATCAAGGTGGTAGTAAATGGAAAAATGTTTTATTAGGGTACACATCAAGGTCACCCCAATCTCCTGAATCCAGCTTGCTTAGCCCACTCCCTGTGTCCCAAATGGCCCTTCTCTCAGGCATCGAAGATCATTTACATAGTCACCATTGACAAGACTGTCCAATCATTCAGATGTGCCACAATCTGGGTGTTCCTAACATTTGGAGCAACTGAACATCTTGGAATGTCTGGGAGAACTAGTAACCATCACTCAAGGGAGATGCTGCTCTCCCCAGCAAGGTAGCTTCCCAATTTTCTGTGTTGAGTCCCATCTCAGCTGCTCTCCAGGGACACCCAGGTCTCCCAGATATGCCCGGACCGCCATCACTGAGTGAGGCTGTGCCTACCTGGAGTGCCCTCTAGTGCCTGACTGGTCCTTCCAGCTCAAGCCTGCAATTTTGAGTAGCTAACACCAGGTGGACAGCGGTGGAGTCTATAATCAGATACAGGCCTATGACTGATACCCAGGTAAGGACAGCAGAAAATAAGGAAACAACTAAAATAATCCAGTTGGTTACTTTTTTCTTCTAAACATCAATAGAAATTAACTACAAACCAAGATGCCTTTTGAAGCAAAGCAAGCTGTGTGTTGTTTCTCCAATCTTTATTTATTATCAGTTACTTAACTAATCTGGGGTTACACATTCATTCTGTTTTGTTGTTGTTGTTGTTGCTGTTGTTTCAGGGCTCTGCTGAGGGTGGACAATGGTCCTAGGTGTCTCAGATCAAGGGGGAGGTTATTTGCTTCCTCAAACTGGGCAGGTACTGATTTCTAGCATAGAGGCCATGAATTTCAAACTTTCATTTACAGGCATTATTTAGATCAAACATTTGGCATTTATAAAGCACCTCCAATAAATGAATAAAATTAACTAGCTATCATTCCAACTATATGAGATTCTGGAAAAGGCAAAACTATGGCAACAATAAAATGATCAATGGTTGCCAGGGTTAGAGGGAAGGAGGGATGGATAGGTGGAGTATGGACAAATTTTAGGGCAGCTAAACTACTCTGTAATACTATAATGGTAGATATAGGTCATTATTCATTTAGCCAAACCCATAGAACATACAATACCAAGAGTGAACCCTAATGTAAACTACAGGTTTTAGGTAATAATGATGTGTCAATGTAGGCTCATCAATTGTAACAAAGAAACCACTTTGGTGGGGAATTCTGGTGGAGAATGTTGATAGTGGGGGAGGCTGTGTATGTATGGGGAAGGGGGTATATAGAAACTCTGTACCTTCTGTTCAATTTTGCTGAGAACCCAAAACTTCTCTAAAAAATAAAGTCTATTCAAAATAAATAAACAAAAGAAGGGTAAAGAGAAAAAGTAAGTAAAATATAATAAATAATTATTGAATACTTTGGTCCCTGTCATTGCTCTAAGTACCTTAAATATATTAATTCATTTATTCTTTGTAACAACCCTGGGAGGTTTGTTTTGTTACTATTGTATAGTATGCAATACCATATAATACTGTATAATAGTATACTATGCAATACTATACAATAGTAACATAACATACATATTATATAGTAGCATATATATGTTATATAGCAGCATATGTTATATAGTAGCATATGTTATATAGTAGCATATATGTTATATAGTAACACATATATGTTATATAGTATAACAAATGTTATATAGTAACATAACATGTTTTATAGTAACACAACGTTACTATAATGTTACTATTATCATTCCCATTTTATAGATGAAAGAATCCGGGCAGAGAGAGGGTAATCGACTTGCCCAGAGTAACACAGGAAACACATGACTCCACGGAGGATTCATTTCACTAATCTCATATCTCAGGCATACATCATACCTCTTTTTTAAGCTAGGAAATAACACAATTTTTTTTCCTGGAGATGCTGTATTATCTAAAGGCAGGTGACCTAATCAATGATGTTAATAGGACAAGGGATTATTGCCCATGATTTGTAGGTAGCCCCACACTCTGGGACATTTTTAGGCAAGAGCCACAGCCCTAGAAAATTCTGCCTTATGGCCTGATTTTCTGAAGTGTGTCCAATTCTCTCTGGGTGAGAAATAGTTGTAACTTGACTTTAAAATGGCTCATCATAACAAATAACTGCATTCAACTTTAAAAATTATTAGACCTGCAAATCTTCTATTCTGTTTACAAAACAGGTGTTTTCCATATCCTCTCCCTGATATCATACATCCGGCATTTCAGTGGTCACCCAGTAAGCATAGGAACATTTCTCTGACTCTGTTCCTCACACTCAGGAGATGTGAAACAATATGTCTCTTGCACAAAACAAGTGTGGATTTTAGAATCACCCTGCATTGGTTATAGCAGATATCAGCAGTCACACTCTTGACAATACTACTTACAGGAGTCATGTCGGATGCCTCGCCCTGTCCTCCAATACATTAGTGCAGTGCCTGGAGCTTAGGCTACCACCAGTAATAGTTTGGGGATGATTGGAGGATATAATAAAATAAAATAGAATGTTAATGGGTCTTTGTGGTGCTGTTTTACAACTAAGTGATGACTGCTTGACAGGTGACAAGTGATAGGTGTCTCAAAGTGATGCTAGCATCCCAGGTATGAGATCCATAAATAAAAAGGTAAAGATAAGCTTTTTTGACTTGTCTAATTTTAGAGGGGAAGATGAGATGGTACAGGATGTAATGCAAGTCATAGGAGCCGAGCAGTCTGAGAAGGGATAAAAGGCACAGATAATAAAATAAACTTTGCAGACTGCCCCGGTCTGCCAGCACTGGGCTATCATGATTATTACTAATGGCAGTGAGCTGGGCTGCCTTCTAAGCAGCTGCAGGGACCACAGGCCTCCTCTGTACAGAAGACTCGAATGCTCCCTTGCTTCTTGAGACAAAGTCATGAAATGTGCAGCCCTCGAAGCTGCCCTTGACCTATTCTGTCGCTAATACCAACAGCCTCAGATGCTGAAATCAAAGTGGGACTCTCTCTTTCCCACCCCACTGCCCCCACTGGAGGACTCCTCAGCATTCTCTCTGACTGAGAATCACGATGGGGCCAGAATTCCCCAGTGCCCCCCAGCCTGCTCCGTAGAAGCCGCAGCAGAGTTCTACTCTTTATTAACCATGAGGTCACAGATAAGGCTCCGGAAATGCAGTTCCAGAAAACAGGAAGTAATCCTTGGCCAACGATTTCCCTGGCAGTCATCCTGAAAGTCCTCCCATCAACCCATATATCTAATGGCATTCAAGTCACCTGGGGCGCTGGTCAAAAATGCCTAGGATAAGGTCCCACCCAGGCCTGCCAAATCAAATCTCCCAAGGGTAGGGCCAGGACGTCTCCAGTGTTTTTTTTTTTTGTTTTTTTTTGTTTTTTTTAATGAGACGGAGTCTTGCTCTGTCACCCAGGCTGGAGTGCAGTGGCGCGATCTCCGCTCACTGCAAGCTCCGCCTCCCGGGTTCACGCCATTCTCCTGCCTCAGCCTCGTCTCCAGTTTATTAAGCTCCCAGGTGAATATGATTTGCAAGCAGATGTTAAAACCACTGCTCTAAGATAGAGAAGGGGTAGAGAGAAGGGAAGGAGAGGGTGAAAAGGCAGGGGATGGTGAAACTCAATGGTGCTGCCCTGGTCAAGACAGGGCTAGAGCACAGGTCAGCCATATCACCCTCCTCAGTCCCGAATGGCAATGACCCCCTGGCAGCCAAGAATAAGGCCTATTTTTTTAGACTGTCATTCTAATTATGTCATCCTAACAAGGTCATTCTAATGATATCACTGGACTGCCATTGTCCCAATGGTGTCTTCCACCATCAGCCCCAACTTATCCCTCCAAGCTCACGATTCTCCAGTCTATGCTCTTCCTTCCACTGATCCCTGGGCCTGGAGTGTATCTCCCCTGACCCCTGCTCTCTGCTGATTGAAATCTTTCTCCTCCTTCCAATAGCAATTCAGATACCCTCTTGCTGATGCTCTCGGGCAGGATGAATGGCTCCTACATGGAAGCTGGTGCCATCCTCATTCTGCCTCGTATTATGATTAATTGTATACACATCTGTCACCTCCCCAACATGGAAGTGTGAGGGCCTCTCTGGATGATGTACTAATTCCACACATATTGATCAAGTGCCTACTGGAGATGGGGATACAGCAATGGGCAACACAGATAGACATCTCTAGGCTCGAATGTTCCCCAGATCCTAGTCTGGTGCTCAAGAAACATCTGCTGAATCGCTTGAACAGCAGCAAAGGTGGTTGACAGATGGAAGAAGCCAGCAGCCTGCAGGCAAGAGCAGTGGCAGCAATGGGAGCCAGGAGAGTGAGACTAGGGAGGAGGCTGGCCCCCCTACCCCTGCCATCCTGAGGACCCAACACCCAGCCCCTCAGAGCCTCACCTGCTGCCGGTCACCACCTCTCCCCTTCCTGGCTCCCACATACTCATTCCTGCTTCCCATCTTGGACATGGGGAAAGGCCAGGCCGGCCCAGAGCTCAGCACAGCACCCTCCCAGCAGAGCCCTCAAGGCCACATACCTGAGCTCCAGGCAGCCCAGCTGCAGGGCCATGCCCTCGCTGACCTTGCTGGCATAGCGCTGCATGTAGTCGTTCCGGAGCTGGTGGGGAGAAAGGTCAAGCATCAGACTTGCACCCTCACCTCCCACTCCCTGCACAGAGGCCTCAGAAGATGAAGGGCCTTATTCTGCCTCCCTGAGTGACAGCCACCCACCCCACCACAAGCAAGCATGGAGCAGGGATGGAGAGCACGAGGGGAAGGGGTGCTTGTGCCTTCACAGGCTGAGCCTGTGAGGTTTTTGAGGTGCTTTTACAGGCATTCTCTCCTTGCTCCACAAGCAGGAAGTTCAGATTCCCCTCCCCTACCCCCCATTTTGGATAGAAGGAAACTGAGATTTTGCAAGGAGTCAGTAATTTATCCAAAGCCCTGTTGGTAAGTAGTGATAAATGTCATTCAGAGGCCAAGAAAAGTCTAGGTCAGTCTCTAGCAAACCAGGAGGGAGATCTTGGAAGGAACTAAGACCAGACAGAAAATAGCAATGGCCACTCCTGCTGATGCTGCGCTTTGCTCTGCACCTGGTGCTGGGCTTGGCACTCCATACGCATTCTGTCCAGGAAGTTTGAGATGCTTAAAATAGCTGCTGAGAGCTGGTTATTAAGTTTTCAGAAGTTTTGTAAGCCAAGTAGGTATCCTATTGGTAGCTTGAAATAGCCTGAGGAAGGGGGTGGTATTTACACCATAGAAATTGGCAAGTGCCATAAAAATGAATGAAATAATGGCATTTACAGCAACCTGGATGGAGTTGGAGACCATTATTCTAAGTGAATTAACTCCAGAATGGAAAACCAACATTGTGTGTCCTCACTCATAAGTGGGAGCTAACCATGATGATGCAAAGGCATAAGAATGACTTTGGGGACTCTGGGGAAAGAGTGGGAAGAGGTGAAGGATAAAAGACTACACATTGGGTACAGTGTACACTGCTTGGGTGATGGGTGCACCAACATCTCAGAAATCACCATTAAAGAAATTATTCATGTAACCAACACTACCCGTTCTGCCAAAAAACCCATTGAAATTAAATAAATAAATAAATAAATAGGTAAGTGCTACATGTAAGGGAATTTTTCTTTGGAGAGTCAGTTTAGCAGCCAATGATATCATGTGGTCCCTACAACAACCCTATAAAGTAGGTATTATTCTTATGATTCCCATAATAATTTTATAGCAGAGGAAACAGCTTCAGGCAAGTAAATGAGGTCCTCCAGGCTATCAGGTTAGTGAATGGCAGAGCTAGATTAGTGGACAACAGTCCGCAGAGCTGCGTAGTAAGCACTGCAGGATTCATCTTGGACCTGCTCTTGCTGCTTCACTAGCCAGGTCTCCTGGGCCACCAGAAAAGTCCAAGAGGAGCTGGAAGCACATGGGGCAGTTTAGCCAGTGCTTAAATACTGAGAGAAAAGCAGGGTTGGAGCCACTGACCATAGACCAAGGACCTTCTTCAAGAGAAGCTTCCTAGCCTGGGCCCTCCAGAATCTGGGCTTTGTCTTTCTATCTCCCTAGGAGAGAACGGTTCATGCTTGGCATTTGAGGTGCAATGGGAGCCTCGGGGCAAGAAGATAAAGTACTTTTTACCTGTTGGTAAAAATAGAGCAGCGTGGTCCTGTCCTCCTTCAGGCTCTCCATGAAGTCTTCTGGCAAGTAGCGGATTTGAAGGTCATACCTGCAACAGGATATTCAGGCCCTGGTTGACACAGAGAAGCTGGTGCCTGAAGAAAGGAGTAGGACCCCAAGGGCAGAAGCAAGCCCATTCCCCAGTGCAAAGGGAAGGGCTGCCCATGGGTCTTGTGGCTACTCATTCACGGCTGGTTTTTCTCTTTCCCTCCTCTGTGGTTGGGCAGGGGACCATAAACAGGGAGGTGGCTGGCAGGTGGTGGTCTGAGCTATCCCTGGCTCTCCACTTTTCTCCCTCATGGCAGCTGTTTCTCTTAGGTTCACAGGCTAGCCCTGGACCTGGGCTTTCTATCCTCCCCACTCTTCTGTCTTTCTTTTCCCCTAGCACTGTCAGCATCCCATTTAGGGTTATCTTTAGGTGTCTGCTCTGGGATGGGGATAGTCTATGAAGCCCGGGTTAGGTCCTGGAAAATACATGCATTTGATACTGGAGGAACACTAAGCCTAGAATGCCACTCAGGTTTGCTAGAAGTTTCTGGGGCAGGGGAGTGCTCTAAGGGAGGAACTCCCAGGGCCTCCCCACCCTAAATTCTTCTCCTTCCGACTTCCAGAGCCCAGGAATCCACTCCTACCTCCACTCGGCTTCCACGTGCAGACACTCATACTTGTCCTGCACCTCACCCACCGTCATCTGTGGGTGCAGCCAGTGGATCTCATCGGACTTCATGTGCTTCAGCCTCAGCCCATAGCACTCAGCCAGCTGGATGTTGGGCCCAATCCGCCCGCTCAGCAGGATGGAGGTGATGATCTCCTGCAGAGGAGAAGAGAGAGGCATGACTCAGGGCTGCCCACCTTTGGGCTCCCATAATTCTCACACAGACCCGAAAAGTGTGATTCTCTAGGGTGGGATTCTGTCTTCATGTTCGATTTGTCTCTGATTCTCTAGCACTTAGGGAAAGATTTGTACACAATGGGCTTTATCTGATAAATTGACAAATGGGTGAAATGAGGCAGAGATAGAGGAACTGAAAGAGCAGAAGTGAAGGAGAAAATGCAAAGAGGCAAAGAATACCAAAAATTTGCTTCTGCACCTCATTACAATCTAACCAATTAATAATTATTGAACATCCACCATGTGAACAGCAGATCTTCTGAGTGGTTTGCAATTTAGCCAGCATCGCTGAGTTCCTGCACCAGGAACTGCTAGGCCCTTTGCAGACATGATTTCATTGAATCCACATAACACAGGGAAGCAGGTGTTACCATCCCGTGTGGCTGATGGAGAAACTAATATAGGTCCCACAACCCATGGAATTAAACTGGGATTTGGAATCCTGGGACACTAGACTCTGAGGATTTCTACTAGGCCAAGCTGATTTATGGAGTGGTGGGGCTGGACAAGATAAGGACAAGATTCACTTGGAAGGATTAAGTGCCACAATCACCCCATGAGCAGGGACATAAGAAATGAGTGCTGGGAAGAAACCAGGTGCCCTCTTGTTCCTGCTTTCTTGTTAACCAGTGGTTAATAGACTGCCTGTCTCCCAGACTGATGCCATAGCTTCCTGGCCTAGAGCCAGAGATGGATTAACAGGTGGGCCAACTGGGCAGCTGCCTGGAAGTCCATCTGTAAGGCCCTGCCTAGTTCTGAAATCACTTTGGTGCCATTTTTTTTCTTGAGATGGAGTCTCGCTCTGTCACCCAGGCTGGAGTACAGTGATGCGATCTCAGCTCACTGCAACCTCCAATTCCCAGGTTCAAGCCATTCTCCTGCCTCATCCTCCTGAGTAGCTGGGACTACAGGTATGCACCACCACACCTGGATAATTTTTGTATTTTTAGTAGAGATGGGGTTTTATCATGTTGGCCAGGCTGGTCTCAAACTCCTGACCTCAAGTGATCTGCCTGCCTCGGCCTCCCAAAGTGCTGGGATTACAGGCGTGAGCCACTAAGCCCAGACTTTGGTACCATTTTAACTCAGGTTTCTCATGTAGTTCTACATATTGTTGGTGAATTGAGCTCACTCCTGACAGAGCAGAGAGTCTTCTGGGATATAAATTTAAAAACCCGAAGGCACCAACTTGTCTCTGTTGGATATGTCTGCAATGTGCATGCCACCAAGCCTACATCAGCCTAAAGACTGAATAATGCATAATAGGTTGCTGTCAGACCAAAAAGAGGAGGGGCACTTGATTATTTAGATTTTACATTTTCTTAACATGCCTCCCAAGACAGTTTCTAATTTAGTAAATCAACTGTAATCAGTTCCTTAATTGGAATGAAAAGAAGGAGGCATATTATTTTTCTCAGAAGGAAATAAATTTCCTTCTCTCTCCACTAGGAAAATGTCATGCTAATATTTAGATAATCCTGGTTTGAAGGAATGCCCAGTTATTTGCTTGCCTGGGCACCCATCTGTCTCGGGCTAGCTGCCTCTTGCTAGCCCTTCTGGACTCCAGGGAGTTGTGAAACTAGAAGACCCTCAGCCTGAAAAATCCTTTCCCCATTAGGAAAGAAAATGCCCTCACAAAGGGTGATGACTGCTCTGTGAGACAGATAGGGAAACTGAGGCACAGAATGCACTTGTGAGCAGTTGTAACTAACCAATGAAGGAATCAGAATTGAGTCCCTAGAGGGGATGAAGACTGGGATCAGTGGCACTCCTACAGTGAGAGGGACATCTGGTTGGGGGAGGAGTGCAAGCCCGTGAAGTCAACCATTTTGTCATCCTCTCTACCCATTTCTCCTGTCCCTGACCTTCTGCCCTGCTCTGTCCACTGTCATCCTGAATAATGCATTACTCAGAGCCCCCACATCACTCCCAAGTCCCTCCTGGAGCCCCCACCACTGGTGCTTTTGAACTTACAGTCCTCTCCTGCTCCAGCTGAAACCTACTTGGCTAATATCTAATTTCCTCAGGGCTAGAACCCCTGTGCTGTTGATTATCAAAAATCTCAAACATATACAAAGTAAACAGAAGAGTATAATAAACCCCCATGTACGCATCACCCAGCCTCAACAATTACCAGCCTTCTGCCTTCTTGCTTCATCGATATCACCACCCACTCCCCGACTGTGACTCAACTATTATTTTTTTACAGTTCTTCTTTAAATGTAAAATTTATATACATTAAAATGCATAAATTGTAGCTATACAATTTTGACACATGAATACAACTGTGTAACCCATATACCAATTAAGGTATAGAACTTTCCAGATCCCCAGAAAACTCCCCCATATCCCTTCTCAGTCCACCCTCATGGCCCACTACCTCCCGCCTCCCCAGACAACCTTACCCTACCCCCACCACTTTCAATTGGTTTTGCCTGTTCTAGAACTTCAAATAAATGGAATCATTTAGCATACACTTTCTTTGTGTCTTTTTTCACTCAGCATAATGTCTGAGATCTATCATGTTGTTGCATATATCAGAAATTCATTCCTATTTATCGATCGGTAATGTTCTACTTTGTAAATGAATCACAATATGTTGATTCGGTCCTCTGCTTCCGAACACCTGGACTATTTCTAATTTTTGGCTATTGTGAATTGAACTACTATGAACATTAATGTACAAGTATTTTGTGAATATATGTTGTGATTTCCTGTGGATAAATGCTGAGAAGAGGTATTACTGGATCAAAGATAGATGTATGTCTGACTTTATGAGCAACTGTCAGGATTATTCCATTTTATATTTCTGCTGTGACATGAGACTTCTGTTACACCACATCTTCACTAACATTTGGCGTTGTCAGTCTTTTTAATATTAGCCATCTCGGTGGGTGCGTAGTGTCTCATTGTGCTTGTAATTTGTATCTCTCTGATGACTAATGATATTGAACATGTTTTCATGTGTTTATAGGCCATTCATATACCTTCCTTTGTAAAGTGGTTGTTTGAATCTTTTCCCCATTTTTTCTGTTGTGTCTTCATTTGCAGGAGAGTTGTAGGAGACTTTTATACATTCTAGATAAAAGTATTTTGTATGATGTATTTTATGAATATTTTCTCCAGGTCTGTAGTGTGCCTATTCTGCATTGCCTAATCAATGTCTTCTGACAGAGTCTAACTTGTCAAAATTTTCTTTCATGGTTAGCGTTTTCTGTATCCTAAGAAATCTTTGCCTGCCTCCAGGTCATGAAGATATTCTATGTTTTCTTTTATAAGCTTCATAGTTTTAATTTTTAGTTTTGTGATCTATTGTAAATTAATTTTTGTATATGGTATTCATTTTCAAAAATATAGATCTATGGTTGTTCAGCATTGATTGTTGACTTTCCCTTCCCAAATGAATTGCTTTTCTTTGTCAAAAATCATTTGGCCATCTAGCTTTATTTCTGAACTCTCATTTCTTTTCTATTGATCTTTGTCTATACTGTACCAATGTCAACCACACTGTCTGCATTACTGTAGCTTTACATGAGATCTTGAAGTCAAATAGGGTTAAGTCTTCTGCTGTTCCCCATCCCCCAGATTATTGGGCTAGGTCTTTGCATGTCCACATAAATGTTAGAATCAGCTGGCCACTTTCTTCTTAAAAAGTCTGCTGCATTATGAGTGGGACTGTGTTAAATCTATAGCTTAATGGGAGAGAACTGGCATTTTTTTTAATGTTTAAATTTTTATAGAGTTTGGCTCATACTATGTTGACCAGGCTGGACTTGAACTCTTGGGCCTCAAGTGATCCTCCCACCTTGGCTTCGCGAAGTGTTGAGATTATAGGCATGAACCACTGCACCTGGCCAGAACTGGCATCTTAATAGCATTGATGCCTATAATACATGAACATGGTATATCTCTCTATTTATTTAGGTCTTCTTTATTTTCTTTTAGTAATGTTTTATCATTTTCAACATAAATATTGTGCAGGTCTTTTGTTAAATTTATTTCTAAGTAGTTTATAAATTTCAAATTTATAAATTTTAGAAATTTGCTTCTATAAATTATTTTTAAAAATTAATGTTTTATTTTGGGGCTTACTCTGTCCATGATTTTCTGCTAATCTTCTTGCTGCTCTGCCAATCCCATATTGTATCCTCTGACACTTTAAGCTAGTAAGGCTGCAGATTTTTGCCCCTGGAGCCCTCTTCCAGACTGGAAAGTTCTCTCAGGCAAAAAGCCACAAACTTGCAGATCTCATTCATCACAGTTTAGCTCTCAAGAGCAGGTTTCCTTTTAGTTTGTGCTTGCTATTGGCACTCACCAGTGCTTGCAGAGAGTTCTCTTTTTATATTTTGTCCAGATTTCATCATTGTTATCTGGAGAAAGATTAGTCTAGCCAAGCTATCCCATCATTTTTGAAATATTTGTGCCATTTTATTAACAAATCTGTGTTCTCTGCAAATGGGAGAGGGTTGGGGAGCAGAGAGCACCTTTTAAGTCATGGATAACTGAAATGCAGACTAGCAATAGCCAGGAGCACAAGCCCTGGTGCCAGGCTGCAGCAGTGCCCCGTCTACCCACCACCACCACCCAGCTGGATATGCTTGGGTACACACTAAAGTTCTCTGGATTTGGTTTTCTCATCTAGAATATGGACAAAATAATAGTACCAACCTGGAATGCTTTTATGAGGATTAAATTAGATAAAACTCCATAGAACGGTGCTTGGCCCAAGGTAAATACTAAAAAACAAACAAACAAAAATAGCCCCCAAACAACAAAATATTAGCCTTATTTTGACACAGCAATCTCGTACACAGACTAGTGCTCTGTAAACCAGACTGGGAAAACAAAGCAAAATTCATTCTATTTTTCTCTTTCTCTACCTTTCTATCTTCTTCTCTTTTTCCTTCCTTTGGAGGTGGTGGCAGGGTCAGGGGTCAAAGGAGTTGGGCCAAGAGAGATAGTTGGAGTGATTAGGAGGTTGTAACCAAACAGGAGGAGTGAGCAAAGAAGTAACCAAACAGGGGGAGTGAGCAAAGAAGTAAATGTATTGAGGATAATGGGAAACCCTTATGGAGATGGGGAGCCTAGAGAGTCTAGCCAACCTATCTCATCATTTTTGAAATCTTTGGAGGTGAGGGATTGGAATTGGAAGTACAGGTGTGACTCATGGTTTTATAGATAGAAAGAGATACACACACACACACATACACACACAGAGAGAGAGAGAGAGAAACTGAGCTTCATTTATGGAAAGGACTTACAAGCAGTGACAGCCCGGCCGGGTGCGGTGGCTCAAGCCTGTAATCCCAACACTTTGGGAGGCTGAGGCAGGCGGATCATGAGGTCAGGAGATCAAGATCATCCTGGCTAACACGGTGAAACCCCGTCTCTACTAAAAAATACAAAAAAATTAGCCAGGTGTGGTGGCGGATGCCTGTAGTCCCAGCTACTTGGGAGGCTGAGGCAGGAGAATGGCGTGAACCCAGGAGGCGGAGCTTGCAGTGAGCAGAGATCATGCCATTGAACTCCAGCCTGGGTGACAGAGTGAGACTGTCTCAAAAAAAAAAAAAAGAAGAAGAAGAAGAAGCAGTGACAGCCCATAGTGATTGCACACCCCAGCACCAAGTTGCAGTTTTCAAATATCCTTCTCCACTTAAAGAATCCAAAGCTCCTTGCAGAAATGGCTGATTTCAGGGCTAGGGGGAAAAGTACAAGGTGTGCCTGGAATGTTATTTTGTGCCATATAAAAACAAAGTGTTTAGAGAACATTGGGGACCCATAACAACAAATCAGGATTAGCCTGAAGGAACTCACATGGGCCACATCTAAGATAACTTAAGTATTAAAATATATCATAGGAATGAGTTACATCCTGCCAAATAAAATAGAATCTAAGACAGATAAATAATTGGGGAAGAAGAAAATACTCTTCCTTGTATAGAATGCCAAGAAATAAATGTAGAGGAAAGGATGGAAATAGAAAGTCACCATTTGGGAACAAACTCAGTGTTGGTTGATTCAGGCAGGATTCATCAATGGGTGATGAAGCTGGAGGGTGGAGGTTTGATGATGAATAGGATATTGACATGGTCTCAGTGCATTCAGCCTCAGAATGTACTAATCAAATGCACAAAAAAACCTGGCAGACACAAAAAACCTATCATCATGGTTTACATCCCTAGTGGTGGAACAGGTAAGCACAGCGGGCTTCCTGCCTTGATGCACCAAGAAGAGAGAAGCAAGGTTGCTGAGATCTTCCTGCCACGAGTCTGTGGCCTGATCTAGTCATGAGACCCAGGATGAGGAGCCTCCTCAGGGACCTATAGAACAAAAGGCCTGTACTCTTTTGGATTTAGGAACTCTCCCAGATAAGAGGAGACTAAAGGGATATGACAGCTAAGTGCAATGTGTGCTCCTGGATCAGACAGGAAAAACAGACACTGCTGGGACAGTTGGTAAAATCTGGATGGCGTCTATGGTGTGGAAGGTAGTGTTATAGCAACGCTGACTTCCTGATTTAGATGTGTGCAGCACATCTTCTGTAGGAGAATGTCCCCGTTTGGGGAGATAAACCCTGGAGCATTCTGGTGATGGGGCAGCAATGCTGCAACTTGCTCTCAAATAGTTCAGAAAAAAGAATAATGATAATGGGCATATTTGTGTATGTGTATACATGTATGTCTGCTTATGAAGAGACTGAGCTGGTAATACAGAAAATGATAAATTTAAATCATTGAGGATCTGGGAGAAAGCTATATGGGAGTCCTTAGCCCTGTTTTTTGTTTTTTGTTTTCCAACCTTTTAAAAAGTATGAAGTAATTTCAAAATAAAAAGAAGAGACTCTGGGGAGGGAGATTCCCAGCCACATGAGAAGTAAAGGCACCATATCAAGGGGTTGAATAAGATTTGTATCAGGCCAGACACGGCCTTGCAGCTTCTCCCCCACCCACAGTCTCTGAGAGGGGTCAGACTAAATCCAGCTAATGATTCTAGTTGGTGAAACTCTCCAGGACTCTGCTCGCACAAAATTTTTTTTTCAGATTTCCTTCTAAGAAGCAACCAATTTCTGTTGTAGACAAGGTGGAGGAAAGTTTAACTTGAGGTCCTTGGGGTTGAAATTCATTAAGAGACTCTTCACCCAACATATCTTCATAGGAAGATAGATTTCAGCTTCAGGTAAGGAAGACCTTGAGAGCTTTCTAAGTATGAGACGCACTATTTGGGAGGTCTGGTGCTGGGCAGATTCTTACCAGTGGTGCATTCTTTCCTGGGGGGCAAACCTGAAGTTCTTGGGGGAGCCACCAATGTCACCACTGCTGGTTACTGATGATGTATCATAAAGAATTTGATGAGTTTTTGTCCTTGGTTCTGCAGAGGGGGTGTTTAAACCCTTGGAATTTCCCAAGAGTTAGGATCGCCTTTGTCCTTCACTGTGGGTTCCTCAGACCACATCTGAATCTACATTAATGAGGTGATTCATGGTGGGTACCTGCTAGTCTCAGGATGGGGGCTGCAATGCTGGAAAGACCAACTGGGTAATCAGAGAGTTGAAGCTTTGAGCCACATGGTATCAGCCTGACCTCCAGGGAGGGAAGGGGAGCTGGAGATTGAGTCCAATTATGTGGCCAATGATTCTATCAACCAACCAATCAATCAACCACGCCTGTATAATAAGGCCTAATAAATTCCTGGACACCAAAGCTCAGGTGAACTTCCTGGTTGGTGATGCACATCTTGTTGGTGTGTCTGGAGGGCAAAGCCTTCTGAGGATATGAAATCTTCCTGTTTGGGGTCCCTCAGACCTGTCCTGTATGTTTCTTCATTTGGCTGGCTCTCATTTATATGATAAAACTGTAGGGATAGCACTTTTCTGCATTCTGTGAGTTGTTTTAGGAAACTGTTGAACCTGCTGGGATAGCGGAAACCCCCAAACTTGTAGCCAATTGGTCAGAAGTGTGAATGGCCTGGGAATCCTGGAGCTTGCAATTGGGGTGTGAGGGGAGGGAGTCTTGTGGAGGATGCACCCTCAGCCTGTGAAGTCTGAGCTAACTCTAGAAGCGCATTGTGGCAGGACTGCCTTGCAAACTGTGCCAATCCTTTAGGCACACAGAAGGTGGGGGAAACAAGGTTTTGACCATGAGTGACACAGATAGAGCTCTAACTTTGGAGTCATACAAACGAGGGTGAGAACCCAACTTTGACATGTACTTCCAATAGGATGACAAGCTCCCTGAGCCACAGTCCCCTCTCTGCAGCCCTCCAGCCTCATCATGTTAAGCTGCAGAATGGCTTCTTCATTCAAACCATCAGCAACTGTCTATGACATACTCACTATGCAAAACAGAGCTAGGGGCTCTCGTGCACACACATAGGCCCTTGCTTCAAGGAGCTTCTTACATTTCATAGGTAGGTGGAAAGGTATGGTGTGAATTCAGGGGGGTGGCCAGACTGGGGTAACAGAAAGGTAAATGCTGAGATTTGACATGCTCTCACCTGCATTGGCTCTTGCATGAGCCCTGCCTTCCTCAGCCTGAATCCTCTTCTCTATCATTCTAATATGTAAACAGCTTCTCAAGCAAACAGTGGGGGCAGCAAGATCAGCACTCCACCCAGAGCTCCTTGACCGCTACCACTGAGTCAATATTTCTTTCTCTATTAATAAATCACTTTTAAAAAATGACAGTATATAATGATTATCTACTCACTAGATTGCCATATGTGCCATGATTTTTA
The DNA here is from genome assembly GCF_028878055.3 of Symphalangus syndactylus. NCBI lineage: Eukaryota > Metazoa > Chordata > Mammalia > Primates > Hylobatidae > Symphalangus > Symphalangus syndactylus. Next base: position 120,354,084 of record NC_072432.2, on the reverse strand, counting down.
AAAACTGTCTTAATTTTATCAGTTGCTATTTAGGTAAGCCCAGGACTCCTTTTTGCTACAGGAAGACCTTTGCTTCTTCCCACAGGAGGGCTTCCAGGCTCTCTGACTGCCCATGGCTCACAGCCTGGTTATAAAGAGCCTTTGAATGCTTGCTTGCAAACATTAAAATGTCTATAGCTTCTCCTCCTGCTTGGCTAACACTGATTTAGTTGCTTTATCAAATAGCGTAAAGACTTCAAACTACCTTTGCCTCTCTCCCTATTCTCTGGCCTTTCTTCCTATAGGTCAGAAACAAAGAAGCAACAGGACCGGATGGCTTGTCTCTGTGCCCTGGATAATCTACTTCCAAAAAGGAAAAGGTGGTTGAATGAATTAATTACTCAGCTTACTTTCCTTCTCTTTTGTCAGTGCTCATCCATTTATAACTTTCTTCAGTGATCTCTATTGTCTCACTATTTTCTCATGCTCACCTATTTCTAATAAAATACCTAATCTTTTTAGCTTTTTTCTTAATAAGCTTATTAAACATGTTTGATGTTAGTGGCTGGGTTTTTGGAAAGAACATGATAGCTGAGTCCCCCACTGTCCTCCACCAGGATTGCTCTCACTCAAAGAGTGGCCCTTGCCTAAGGTCACACCCTTCCTAGGGGCCATCCATATCGAGTGACCGGTCAACACAAGGTCATAATACCTATGTCCTTTCATCCTGATTTGGGACAGCTTTTCTGGGCTCTAAGGCTCCAGTGGAATGGGCTGAGGCCTTTGCTGTGGCTGCATCGCAGCCCAACTTTTTGCTCTGCCCCATCCTGCTTTCTTCCCTCCCACTAGCTGTGTGCCTTGGGAGCTCCCATCAACATGTTTCCTCCAATGCAAGCCTCCCACCCAGGTCTGCTTCCCAGGAACCCCACCTGGGACAGTGGCCTGCAAACTGCTTCCCAGGCTTAATTCAATTCACCCTCCTTACTCTTTTCGAAGTATCCTTTTTTGTTTGTTTGTTTTAGTAAGATGACTATACTTAACATTTTAATAAATAAACTACACTTAAGCTTTTGTTGAAAAAAAAGTCTTAGGCCAGGCATGGTGGCTCACACTTGTAATCCCAGCCCTTTGGGAGGCCGAGGCAGGAGGATCACCTGAGGTCAGGAGGTCGAGACTAGCCTGGCCAACGTGGTGAAACCCTGCCTCTACTAAAAATACAAAAATTAGCCTGGCATGGTGGTGCATGCCTATAATCCCAGCTACTTGGGAGGCTGAGGAAGGACAATCACTTGAACCCAGGAGGCAGAGGTTGCAATGAGCCGAGATCGCACCATTGCACTTCAGCCTGGGCCACAAGAGCAAAACTGTATCAAAAATAAAAATAAGTCTTGCTTAAATTTTATTTAAGAAGGTGTCACTCTGAGGTTGGGGACAAAATCAACGCAGGTGATTTTGGTGGAAAATCCCTCATTGGTTGCTCCTTTTCTATACAATCAGATAAGACCCAAACTAATGAACACAAGGCGTAAACCTCCCTTTGGGGTTTCTTCCCACATGTTCTTTCCAGTCCCATCCCTTCTGTACCCACAATATGCTCTGTGCCTGGTCTCCAAGGTTGCTCTTTCTTCCCCCAACACAGCATGCTCTTGCTTTCCTCTGTGCTGAACACATGTAATTCTTCCTGCCTGGGGGACCCCTTGCTCCCCTCTCCCCCTTGTCCTTTCCTCCTGGTGAACTCCCAGTTATGCTTTAAGGCCCAGTGAGCACTATGAGGGTCCCTGGGAAGCCTTCCCTGACTCCCTGTGATAAGGTTTTTGTTTCTTCCCCTGGATTCCAAAAAACTTTACACATCTATCTAGTAAAATGCCATTATGGGTTGAATTGTGGTTCCCCAAAAAGATAGGTTGAAGTCTTAACCTCTAGTGCCTTAGCGTGGGACTTTATAGGGTGTTTACAGACTAATAGAGTTAAAATGAGGTCATTCAGGTGGGCTGTCATCTAAAATGACTGGTGTCCTCAAAAAAGGGGGAAGTGTGAATGCAGAGAGAGACATGCACACAGGGAGATGGTGCAAGATTTGAGTGATGCAGCTGCAGGCCAAGGAGTGTCAAAGACCATTGGCGAATCACCAGCCAGGGAGAGGCAAGGACGGGTTCCCCTATGGACTTCAGAGGGAGCACGGCCTGCTGACACCTTGATCTTGAATTTCTAGCCTCCAGAACTGTGAGACAATACCTTTCTGTTGTTTCACATCACTCTATTTGTGGTGCTTTGTTACAGCAGACCTAGGAGACTAATACAGACATTGACCTGTTAGAGCTAAAACAATGCTCCAAGTCTGACCTCGGGTTAGACAGACACAGACAGTTGTTTTATTTTTAATTGGTATATGGTTATGAGAATTTTAATAAATTTTACTACCTATCTGGACAGCGATCCCCCAGTGATATCCCCTGTGGGGGCCAAGGCTTTTGGCTTCCTAAAGTTTCACTGAAAAAATCACTGAAATGAGGCAGATTGATTAAAGGAGAAAAGGCATACAAATTTACTTAATATGCATACACAGGTACCTTCAGAATAAAGACCCAAAAATAGAGAAGAAATTGTCCATTTTTATGCTTAGGTTTAGCAAACAATGGACAGTCATGTAGAAATATGATTAGAGGAGAAGGGTCTGATCTAATGTTAACAGGCTGAGTGGGGAAACCCAGACAGTCCTGTCTGTCTAGATTCTTCTTGGCCTCTCTGAGCAGTGTTCCTTCCTGCTGGGTGCAGGGCAGGCCCTCTCTGGAATCAAGGCCTTATGACCTATAGTCAAACAATGTAGGTCAGATAATTTCTTTATGGTCTGTTTTTACATGGAATATTTTTAGGTTTTATGGCTGGATTTCTGTGGAGGAAAAGAGGTTCTGGTTTCTATGACCCACCTTGGGGAAGACAATCCTAGTTTCTATGGTGCCTTGGGGGAGAGTGGGGCTGAGAGACAGGGGGCAGGAGAAAGTCAGAGAAAAACTTTTGCTTCTGAGGCTGCTGCTGAGGCCTTCATTTGGGGGTATTGTTTTCTGAGCCCCAACAGTTCTCTCCCTCAAAGAGATTACAGTAAAGATTTAAACGGATTTCTAGTTATTTTTAGATGGCAGACTAATATATGTTGGAATGTGATGCTATACTGAGACTGGCTTCAAGGTCAGAACAACTGGCTGGCTTTATGTGGGTTACAGACACGTAAGAGCTTAGCACAATGGTAGGTGCAGAGCAGGTGCTCAAAAAACGGTAGCTAGCATTGTGATGGGCAAGGGGGAAGGATGAACATGGCTCAAGGGTCAAGTCAACCTGAGGAGTTGATTAACCCAAGAAGTCTAGAATTAAGACATGAAGATGTGAGCCGGAAATGGAGTCTGGGGTCTTTGGCCCAGAGGTGCCTCTAACTCCCCTGACTGGATGGGAACTGGCACCTGGGGAGACCCACCTCCTGGGAGCAACTGTCCAGTAGTGGCTCTAAAGGCTTCCAAAGGCTGAGCCCTATAGAGCGGTACAGGCGGTTGAAGGAAGCAATCCCTGAAGAAAGGGATCTGAGGCCGTTTGTGAGCTGGAGCCAGCACCAGCAGCAGGTGGGTGAAGTGCAATCAAGGAGCCTCATAAGATGATCACGTCATGACCACGGCTGATCCGGCCATGCCAGTGACCGGGATGAGCAATGCAAAGAAAAACGACTTCCTTCTGCTTGGAGCAAGAGAATCATGAAGGGTTTTATGTTCCCAGGGCCTGGATAGCAGGCTCTTCCCTTGCACCTTCTGCTGTGTGTGAAGATGGGAAGTAGAGCTCTGAGAAGGCAGAAAAAAGGCTGAAAAGGTAACAAAAGGCCTTTTCTTTAAAAGGCCTTTATTTTCTGCTCACTATACTGAGCAGAATATAAGTGTCTCTGAAAAATAAAAATGTTCTGTTAAAAATGAGACCATTCTGTCAAAATTCTGATTTACCCATAAACTGTAGGAAGGGTTCTTGATGCCACGCTGAGATTGAGGAGGGATGAAGAAACAATAAAGATCAGTTGGGAGAGTACCAGGTGGCTTTCATAGATTTTTCCCCCCAAAGCCCCCTACTAAAATATCTCTTAAAGCAGTTACTATACGATTCTTTCGGGTGACATGCAGTGTCTGCCTCAGAGCAGGAGGGGCAGGTGTCGCTTCAACATGACAGGTAAAGTTTTGTTTTTCACGTGGGGACTGGGTTCAGAGCATTCATGGCACCATAATGCTTCCTAATTCACATCAGTGAATCTCAACAGGGTACCACTGGCACTTGGGGCAGGAGGATTCTTTGTTGTATGGGACTGTTCACCCATGGCAACGGCCTACCCACCAAATGCCAAGCCCCAGCCCCAATCATCGTGAGAATCATAACAATGTGCCAACTATAAAGGGCCCCTACACATTTCCCGATGACGACTTCCAGGAGGTGTGGAATGGCTCCTGGGGAGAAGAGCTGACAAACATATTCGGTGAGCCTCTATTTTCTTCTGCACATACCCCAAAATGACATAATAAAAGCTTTTAAGTGGACAAAAGGCCCACTCACTGCTGTACATCTGGGTACACTGGTCTGTGTGTGCCTGAGTGGAGGTACCAGTGACAGATACTATGATCTGAATTGAAGGTCATAATGGGTTGAATGGTGGCCCCCAAAAGATATGTCCATGTCCTAACCCTAGAATCTGTGAATGTGACCTCATTTGGAAAAAAAAATGGGTGGCTTTGCAAATGTAATTAAGTTAAGGATCTCAAGATGAGATCACTCTGGACTGAGTGGCCCCAAATCCAATGATAAGCATCCTTGTAAAAGATACAGAAAAGAGACACAGAGAGAGCGAAGGCCATGTGAAGATGGAAGCAGAAGTTGGAGTGAGGTATCCATAAGCTGCGAATGCCTAGAGCCACCAGAAGCTGGGACAGGCAAGGAGAGATCCTCCCCTAGAGCCTTCAGAAGAACTGAGTCCCTGCTGACACCTTGATTTAGGACTTCTGGCCTCCAGACTGTGAGAGAATCATTTCTATTGTAAGCCACCAGGCTTGTGATAATTTGCAATGGCACCCATAGAAAACTGATACACTGGTTATATACATTCTGAGTTTGCAACACATGTAAGGGATCATTCTAAAAAAAGTGATTGAAGAACAAAATAATTCAAGTGAGCATAACTTAACACCCTGAAAGCATTCATTTTGAGGTGATAAAAGTCTCTAACAAGGACATTCAGCAATGCAACTACCAGATTAAAAATAGAAACAAAAGCCCAGGCACGTGACTGCCAATTTGTGGATGCAATGAATGTGGGCGTGGAGATTCACAAAGGCCCGGAACCTGCGTGTCTACCTTGTGCTGGCCTCTGTAGGTGTCTGTGTGGGGGCGGGCTGGCCTGCAGAGCACACACAGGAAACGGGGAGGGGGTGCAGAAGGTCCTTGTGAATATACCTTTTAAAATACCATGGCACTGGGTTGTGGTTTCCTGGTTGAACCCTTTCCTCTTTTTCAAGGACTATTTTCATGCATGGGAGACTAGCCTTGTGTGCTTCCATTTTATTCTCTCTAGGGTAACCTTTCTTTCAAAAATGGCAACTTACCAGGACAAGTAACCTCCTCCTCCCTACCTCTTGCACTGTGACCTTGGGCTCTACTCTAGCAGCATTTGAAGGAGGGTGACAGAGATTGTTCCAGATACAGAGAACCTGAGCCAATGGCCTGTGTGCCAGAGACTGCTCTTCCAGGCACAGGGAACTGCTGGCCTGTGTCCCAGTCATCTTGAGCTGCTCTAACAAATCACCCTGACTGGGCACCTTAAACAACAAGCATTTATTTCTAAACAGCTCTAGAGCTGGGAGTCTAAGATCAAGGTACAGCAGATTTGGTTCCTGGTGCGATCTTCCTCATTTACAGAAGAACACCTTCTCCTTCTGTCCTCACATGGCTAAGAGAGAGAGAGAGAGAGAGGGGAAGAGAGAGAGCAGAAGGGAGGGAGGGGGAGAGGGAGAGGAATCTAGCCTCTTCCTCTTTTATAAGGACACTAATCCTATTATAGGGCCCCCACTCTCATGACCTCACCTCAGCCCAATTACCTTTCAATACCCCTACCTTCAAATACCATTACACTGGGTGTTAGGGCATCAGCATATGGATTTGGGGGTGAGGGGACATAAATATCCAGTCCATAACACCCTGTGCACCCTGTGCCTGGTTGAGTAACAATAGATTAAACTCAAAGCTAACTGGGATGAGTGTGTGATGGGTGTAAGGAGGGAAGGGGAAAGTCAATGGGTTCTGACATCTGCAGTCTGCCTCTGGGGATTTCTAGAAGGGATTGTATGATCACTGAATGCACACGGGTGGTGGTGAGGACAGGTGTGTGTGGACCAGGCTGCATTTGGAACTGGACAGCCTTCCTCATGCACCCGGCAAGCAATGCCCAAGGCCACCCCTGCAACCTGGAGTCCCTGCTGCGGGTGGGAGGGATGCATCTAGACTGGGCGGGGAGGGCACAGGATGGCTGCAGCCTCTGCCCCTCCTGAGGATGTGAATGTGAATTCTGAGTGGGGTGATGCTTCAGGACAAAACAAGGATGAATCTTGAACCCAGGTTTCCAGCTTGGTAGAAACTGGCTGAGAGAGAGGGCTTTGGATATAGGGCTCCATTGGCACCTCTGAACAACACCATCCCCCAGATGAATACCTCTTCTTCTGCTCAATGCCTTCCTGGGTGAGAAAAGATGGTCTCGTGATAGGCAGAGATGAGCACATGAAAAGAGTGGGTCAACTGGAGGAAGCCGGAGGGAGAAAACACCATGAGCCAGCCGGTCAGTGTGCCAGGCAGGGAGAGGAGAGAGCAGGGCCTTAGACGAAGGTGACCATGTCATTATCGTGTCATTATCACCCATATCATGATACATTTGAGACTGGCAGGGGCACTGTGGATAGTCATCACTGGACAATGTATGGAAACTGGGGATGAGACAAATCATGACATATGGCTTGAGAAGAAGAGAAAGGAGAGGGAAAGGAAGGAGAGACAGAGAGAGGAGGAGGAGACGTAGGAGGAAGAGGAGGCAGAGAAGGAGAAGGAGAAAGAGGAGGAGGAGGAGGAAGAAAAGGAAAGGAAGAAAGAAGAAAAAAGAAAGAAGAGAGAAGAAAAAAGAAAAAAGAAAGAAGAGAGAAGAAAGAAGAAAAAAGAAGAGAGAAGAAAGAAGAACAAAGAAGACAGAAGAAGAGCAGGAGGAGTAAGGAGCAGCAGCAGCAGCAGCGAGAGCCAAAGAGAGCTGCCCTGTGTGGGCACGTCTGGGTGCCGCTCTGCCAGTTGTTTTCAGAGTGTCATCTTACCCCTTTTCCCAGACAAGCAAAATAGCACGTTAGAGAAAAATATAATGATATGAGCCTCTGCTTGCTCCAGAAATTCAGAGCTCCTAAACAAACACAATTTCCTATGAATATCAAACAAAAAGGAAATAGAAAATCCAGAAGAGCAAAATCAATTTCTCATTGTTCTCTGCAACACCTGCCTGATTTCTTTTAGGTCCTAGGCACAGGGGCCAGCGCTTATTCACAAAGCTTTTTACAACATGGAGAAATCACCATGAAGCTACTACATCTGCAGAAAAAAAAGTAGAGAATAAAGACCAAAACATGAAATCAGCAAATATGCATGGAGTAACTATGTTTTGGAAATGTGTTGCCATGTGGACTGTTCAGGGCGATTCGCGACTGCTTCCATTTGATCAGACACTGCTATGTGGGGGTGTCAGGATCTCAGAAGTGTTCTTGGGGAAGGACATGTGTTTGGCAAATCTGAAAGGGCTGGCAGCATTCTGAGTACTGGGAAAATGAGGAAAGGAAGATACAAAGATGGAAGTAGAAAAATCCATCAAAGGATAAAGCCAAGCTAGGAAAGGAGACTGCAAAAAGAAGTCAGGAAGCAGAGAGAAGAAGGGCTGCTCCAAGAGGGTCCCAGACAAGGAAGTTGGGCTTGGACTCCCAGCTGGACACTGCATCCCCAAACAGGCACTACACAGCAAAGCTGTTCCTCTGCATGTAAACCCAGTCCTGCTCTCACAACCTAGGAGTGACATAAGATTGTGCTTTTTAGAGATAACTTGGGATACATAACGGAAAATACATTGGAGAAAGGCAAGAATGGATGTGGGGAGATGTTACGTGGCTATTACAGTGAATCAAATGAGTGATGACAGTAGCTTAAATTGAGGTTGTAGCCATGGAGATGATGACGGTGACCTGTTCTCACAAGACCTATGTTTTCCTATAGGAGCATATGCTTCAGATTGAGAAGGTTCATTCATTAGTGTGAGTCCATGTCAGTCTCACTCTTGGCCAGGAAGCTCTATGAAAGCAGGGAGTACACCTGTGTTTTGGGATATGCTAATACCCTAGGCCATGCTACCATGGCGCCAGGCACATGGGAGGATCCAACAAACATTTGTGGAGTGGACGATGGAGTAATTCAGAACCCTTTCCCAAATGATCTCATTCACAGCCATGCTTCAACCATCAGATGGTTGGATTGACCTCACTCAAGTGTCTACGACCAACCTGGCTCCCTCCTCCAGAATTATGTATCCAAGGATCTACTGAGCATTTCCATGTGAAGATGTTAATGTGTCTCAATTGTACTCCACAGGTCCAAAACTGGGCATGTGAACTCCCCACTCCCCAGTGGATTTCTCCTCCAGTGTGTTTCATCTTAGGGAATGGGACCCTGACCACCCAGACCAGGGCTGCCATTCTTCACACCTCCCTCTTCCTCATTCATGAATCTCCTGTCATTACAAAAGCCTTTCATCTCCTCAATTCTGTGAATTATAATCACTTCTCTCCATTGATCACAGTGGTTAAGAGTGCAGGCTTTGGAAGGGCATTGCCTAGGTTTAAAAATAGGCTTCACCCCTTACTGGCAATTTGCTTAAATCCTCTGTGCTTAGTTTCCTTATATATGAAGTGGAAATAATAATAGTTTGTGCTTTATTGGGTTCTTTTGAGAAGTCAATATGATGATGCATATTATTGCTTTCCAAAGTGCTAGCTGCAATCACCACTACTGCCATCATCATCACTACCATCACCACTACTGTCACCATCACCATCACCACTCACCATCACCATCACCATCACTATCTCCATGGCTATAATCTTAATTTAAGCTACTGTCATCTCTCATTTGATTCAATGTAATAGCCACATAACATTTCCCCACATCCATTCCTGCCTTCCTCCAATGCATTTTCCATTATGCAACCCAAGTGATCTTTAAAAAGCACAATCTCATATCATTCATAGGTTTAAATTATATCAGTGGCTTCCCATAAGAGATGGAATGAAAACCAAAATGGTTAACATGGTTTAAATAGCCAAACTTAAGCAATTCTTAGTCTCAAACCCGCTATGTGCCTTCCCACTTCAGGACCTTTACACATGCTGTTCCCTCCGCAGTGAACACTGTTCCTTTAGCTTTCCCTTCTTTCTTTTCCTTCTTGGTCAAAACCTCTCTTAAATGTTACTTATATTCACTGTCTCCACTATAATTCATTGCACAATGTGTTCTGCCCCCATCTTTCCACTAAAATTGCCCAAAAAAGATGATTCCTGGCACCTGCTGCTAAAGCCATGCACTTATTTCTAACCTTATCTGCTGTCCTTTCTGAGCATCTGACACTATCAGCCACTATTTCCTTAAAGCCCCCTCTGCCTTGGGCTCCTCAGATTCTGTTCTCCTGGTTCTATTGCTCTTTTTCTCCTGGTTCTCTTGACTGATTCTTGTTTTTCCTTCATTTGCTGCTCTTTCTGTATCAGCCTTTTAGAAGTCGATTTCCCCAGGTTTCCCACTTGGATCTCTGTTTGTTTTTTGAGATGGAGTCTCACACTGTCGCCTGGGCTGGAGTGCAATGGCGCGATCTTGGCTCACTGCAACCTCCACCTCCCAGGTTCAAGTGATTGTCTTGCCTCAGCCTCCTGAGTAGCTGGGATTACAGGTGCACACCACCACGCCCAGCTAATTTTTTGGATTTTTAGCAGAGATGCGGTTTCACTATGTTGGCTAGGCTGGTCTCGAATGCCTGACCTCATGCTGGATCTGTTTTTCTTCTATTCTACTCATTCCTTGTGGGTGATCCTACCCATTTGTGTGGCATCCATTGCATAATGACACCCAAATCTTGTCTCTAGATTCTTTCTCCCTCCTGAGCTCCAGACCCACGTTCCTCCATGGGGGTGTTTCATAAACACTTTAAACACAACACATGTAAAGCTGAAATCTCAGAACGCCCTCCCTTTCTCTGTTCGGATCTCAATGAATGGTACCAACACCCATTTAGTCGCCCAAGCAAAAGCTTGAGTCATCCTTCTCTCCTTCCTTTCTTTCCCTCCCTATATCTAGTTAATCATCAAATTCTATTGACTCTGCCTCCTTAGATGTACTCAATTATGTTGATTTATCTCTATTCCCAACACCATTCCCTTAGTCCAGGTCCTCATCATTTTCCTTTTGCAGTATGACCACAGCCTCCTAACCCATCTCCCATTCGCCAGTCTTTTTTTTCTTTTCTTTTTTTTTAATTCAATCCTTTTTTCTCTGCTGTCAGAGTTTAGGGGAAAAAGTTCCCTAAATGATTGTCCAGAGATATAGTGGTTTAAAAGGAGGGATTTTTAGGCAAATAAGAAATTGTTTATTTAAGAAAATATCACCTCTGTGGCCTTTCTTAGTGATTTACCAGGCATATCAGCCTATTTAAGGTTCTGAGAAGTCTTATTGCAAAAGAATCTGTTCAGAATTGTTTAACCAAACATTTCCCAATCTTTTTGACCACACGTTCCCTTCCTGAGGGCACACTTCTTAACATCTTGCAGAACACCATGTTGCTGTTTTAGAACACAAATCTGATCATATTACTTCTTTATTTGAAAGTAAGACAGATACCTGGATAGACACCAAAAGAAGACAATTTGCACTTTATTCTCTGGGCAATTAGAGGCCCTTGGAGATTCCTGAGCTGGGTAATAACCTAATACCCACACAATCAATAGCCTCCAGTTATGGGCACTGCTATGTGCTTTGTGCTTCACCTCTACCATCTCCAATCCTTACAGCATGAATCCCGGGTAAGGAGACTGAAGCCCAGATCAGTTAATCATTAAGTCCCAGGCCACACAACCAGTAAGGATGGAGCAGGACTTGGCTAGAAGTCTAGGTGGCTTTAAACCCTCAGCTATTTGCAATAAGCAGGTGGCATTTTGCCTGCAGGAGACATTGGAAGCAGGAAAAATCAGAAGGCTTGGACATATTCCTGGAAGTCAGTCACTTCTGTTCTCCACCTCTGTTCCCTACTGACCCCAGATAATGCCTCAAGCCATTCTTCTGAAGCCTGGGTCTCATTGCCTTCTCCAGAGGCCTGTTGTGTTACTTTCATCCCTTAAACACCCAGCAGGGTATTTCATACAACTCCAGGAACATCTTGCCCCTGCTTAAAAATATGTGTTGTTCCCTAGTGCCTGTCCATTTCCAAATTTCTCTGCCTGATATTCTATGCCCTTCATTCTCTGCTGTCAACTTTCCTTTTTGATCTTGACTTTAGATACTTTTCTAAATATAATCCATACTCCAGTCAAACTGAACTACTTACTGTTCAGAGGCCTCCCTGCCTTTTGACATGCTGTTCCCCACTCTTGGAAAGCCTCTTCCTGTCCCCCGTGTCACTGCTTTAAATCTTACCTCTTTTTCAGGACCTTTTCATTGCTGACTCCATGGAACATGTCCTAATCTGAACTAACCAGCTGCTCTCTGTTTTTCAGCACAAAAGAACAATGAGTTGCTCCTCCCTAAACTTGGAAATCAGGTTAACTTCTGAAAATTAAACTAGTAAAATTCACAGTGGATGGCATCAGCTCTTTGCAAAAGTGATATACCCAAAGGAAGACTCACAAAGTGGATAAAGAGAGAGGAAAACATCCTCCTGGAGGAAGATGACCAGGGCTTACTCTCAGGACAGAATTGTGCCTCTATATCAGAAAGATGAGCAAACAAGGCCCTAATCAAATCAGTTACAGGAAACAGAGAGAGCCAATCAAACTGTAATCAATGGTGATAACTGGCCATGACAGTGACATAATCAATTACGCTCTGCTCTGGTGGTGTGGAAGCACAGCGTGTGCTATAGCAGAAGGCAGCCAGAATGACGTGGCCAGGAACAGCAGTACTAACCAAAGGAAACATTCATGGAGTTTAGGGACACTGGCTTTCAGGACATGGGAAGGGTTGGCTGTGAGCTGGAGATGGCTCATCCCATGTCCTCAGGCCTGATTAGCTTTCCCGAAAGTTCCTGCTTCCTTTGTTCAAATTACCCACTAAGCAACCTTCTGAGAACCAATCTGGCTTTCCCTCCCATCATCAGAAAAGGGTGTTCTGGGCAGAGGAAAGGTATGTCCTCAGTGTATCTACTCATGGGGATGCTGGGAAGATTTAATGGAATAATGTGTGTAGAGGGATTGGCCCAGGCTCCACACAGTAACTGTTCAATAAATGTAGATAACTGAAATTAGTTCAGCATGTTGGAGCTCTGCTTATGATGACAAGCTCATATACATTTAGTTAAGGTGAACTGGCATCCTGGTGTCCAGGTGCCCTGATGAAGGTGGGTACCTGGACCTGCAAAACAGATGTTGTGATTCTGGGTAGGAGTGAGTAAAAGGACGTGTTGCCAGGCAAGGCCTGTTAACCCTCCACCTGGCTCAAAGCACCTCTACTTCATTATCATCCTCTAAGTGCCCCACCAGCGCCTTCCTCTACCTGCTTAGCACACAAGTCTTATATCAATTTTGTTCTATTTTTAATGCAATCACTTGTGGATCTCTAATTCCTATTTCATCAGAGTGTAAACTCTTTGAGGATAGGAGCTTTTAAGTCCCTTGCAGAGCTTCAAGTATCATAAATACTTAATAAGTTGAAATGAATTGAATCAGAGGCCAAACAAATGATCTGGGGGTTCAAGCAAAGGCTACAACATGTATTTCCCAGGCTCCTAGAGAAGTAGTATGCGAACATTTGGAGAGAAGGCCTGGTGATGCAGGCTGAGCACATCTCTCTGATGCCACCTCACTTCTTCCACCAAGGGGTGGATATGGGAGAGCTGTGAGGCTGCAAGAGAGCTGCTCAGCTGCCCAGGAAGAAGACAGAGGGACAGACAGATGGACAGAGCAGACGCCTTCACACTTACCCGGATCTCCGTCTGGACAGTGCATTTGACCAGTTTGAAGTTCTTCCCAGGATTGAAGCTGTTGCTATAGAAGCAGACCTTGAGGATACGCACGTCTTCCTTTTCCACATCTACTGGTACCACCACCATGGGCTCTGCAGGGCCTTCAGGCCGGCGTAACGTGCCCAACTTTACTCGGCTCAGGGGCTCGGACACCCCAGACATCCTCTCAGACAGCAGCTAAGACCGGCACATTGCAGTCCTGCAGAGACAGCAGAGGGTCAGCCCTGAAGGAGCCCCACACAGGTCCACATACCTCATGCCCCAGGGACAGCACCCACCGAGCTCCAAGACAGACACAAATGCTATATATTCTCCCATTCCCAAAAGCTCCCCTGCAAGGCACCTGGCTCTCTTGACTGGGAAAGCTGCAGCAGAAAGGGGCAAGTTGCAGAAGCATCCAGGTATGAAACCCAGACTTTGGGCTCCCAGGGGTATGAGCTCTGTCTCCTGGAAGCCCCTCTCTCCGACCCATTCCTCCCTCCACCCTGGCACCCAGGCAAGGGGCCCACCCTTAGCAAAGGCAGCTGTGAGAGGAGGCGGTCACAGCTTGGTTCCAAGGCACAGCTGAGCAGAAAAAGCAAAGAGCGAGACAGTAGAAAATAGCAGGAGAGGAACAGGGACAAGGGGGAAAATCCGAGAAGAAACAGACTGGAGAAAAGTGGCCAGGAGGGAATGGGAATGAAGGCAGGAAAGGGCCCAGGTGGAGGGCCAGGCTGTCAACTGATGCTGTCCACCCCCATCCTCAGCTGCCATCAAATACTTTCAGGGTGGGAGACTTCCGTCCGACAGGAGCTCAACACATAGACATCACTCATCACATGCAGGAGGATTCAAGAGGAACAGCGCTCTGCCCAGCAGCCCCGCAGGGAAGCGCATTCTGCACGTGGGAAGGAGCTGAGTTGGGACTCTAGAAAACCCAGCCCAGTTCTGCTGACAGCCTGGGTTGACACAGATGTAGACGATAAGAATCCTAGGAATCTGTAGTTCACCTTGAATCTCAGCAACTTTGGTCCGGGCCTCTAGATCCAATACAACTCAGTAGAGTAGGGTTTATCTCCCACTGATCTAAAGCAGGGAATGCCCAAAGGAAGAAGTGGATGTTCTAGCTCTAGATGGGTGGCGTCAGCCTTAGCTCCACATAATCACTTGGGAAGCTTTCAGAAACCCTAAACCAAGCCCTGTCCTCAGAGACTGCTGTCAAATTGGTCTGGGCTGAGCATTGACATATTCGTTTCCCAGGATTTTTCTAACGTTTGGTCTGGGTTGGAAACCACTGTTCTAGAACAAGCTTAGCTCTTACCCTGAAACCCCTTCTTAAAGAAAAATATCCCCTTTCTAAGAAGAGACTGTGATTTTAGAGGGAGGGAAATTCCTTGACCAGGAGTTGGGGGCAAAATGATGGAGTTGGCAATGTTAAAACACCAACATGGAGTCACATATTTGAAAAGTGGAATCATAGCCTGTATTTATTTATTCACACTTAGAAAAGAAATAGAAAGATTTAGAAAAGAAAAGATTTAGAAATAGAAAAGAAATGTTTAGAAGCCATTAGCTTCAAAGAGCCATTCCTTTTTTAAAAAGTGAATATGTATTATGAAGATACAAAAGAGAGGCAAGGATGAGAGAAGGAGCTGGGCATGTCCTTCAGGTCAGGGGCAGGCAGACAACTGGCAGCACCAAGCTCAGAGTCCACAAGGGCAGCAAAATGTGGCATGAGACCTATGGAGAGAATATGCAATCTGCTTTAAGATATATATATTCTTACCTAAAAGATATATATATTCTAGAAGTATCTGTCTATTCTGGAGGTATCCATACCATTTTCCAACAAACATCTGCTGGACATGTCCTGTGTGCCAGTACTCTGCTGTGTAGTGAAGATGTATCCCAGATCCCCTGACCTTCAACAAGGAATCCAGGGGGAAGTCGTTTGAGAGGTTACCCCAGAAAACATCAGAGAAATGATGACAGGGAGGGGAAAACAGATAAAAAGGTGATCAAGTGAGTTATCACTTGCACAACCACAGTTTAATCCTGCTGGGAACTCTAGGAACCAGGACAGAATGTACCCCACCAAGAGAGGGAGGGATTTGGGGTATCTATACACCACTCTTACAGTCATTGTTCCAGCACATCCAGCCAGTTCTGCACAAGGGAGAGCTGAGAAAGTCCTCAGGCACAGAGGTGCAGAGCTGGCGGCAGGTGGGTAGAAGAGAGGATTGGACTGAAATGGCAGGGCCCAGGGGACACAGGAGGGAGCAGTGGCAGCCCTTCTACAGGGTATGAAGATGAGAAATGCATGCCTTTCCCTAAAGAGCACACACTCTAGTCAGAGAGACAACAGGCAAATACACTCACACAGCACAATATGGCATATCTAATAATGTTTCAGGCAACGGTGGACCACATGTACAATGGTGGTCCCCGAAGAGTGGAACGGAGCTGAAAAATTCGTCTCACCTAGTGACATCGTAACAGTGCTAAGGTCACAGCACAATACATGACTCGTGTTTGTGGTGACACTGGTATAAAAAAACCCACCACACTGCCAGGAATAGAGAAGTCTAGCACATACAATTATGGGTGGTACATAATACTTGATAATGATAATAAAGATTATGTGACTTGTTTATGTACCTACTCTATGATACTTTTTATGATTATTTTAGAGTATACTGCTTCTACTTATAAGAAAAAAGTTAACTGTAAAACAGCCTCAGCCAGGTCCTTCAGGAGGTATCCACAAGAAGACATTACTCTCATAGGCGATGACAGCTCCATGGCTGTTACTGCCCCTGAAGAGCTTCCAGTGGGACGAGATGTGGAGGTGGAAGACAGTGATATTGATGGTCCTGATCTTGTGTAGGGTTATGCTAATGTGTGTGTTTGTGGTCTTTGTTTTTAATTAAAAAGTTTAGAAAGTAAAAAAATAAAAAATAAAAATCTTTAGAAATGGAAAGCTTATAGAATAAGGATATAAAGAAAGAAAATATTTTTGTACAGTTGGACAATGCACATGTGTTTTAAGCTAAGTATTATACAAAAGCATCAACAAGCTTTAAAAAAGTTTATAAAGTAAAAACATTACAGTAAGCTAAGGTTAATCTATTACTAAAGAAATACAGTTTTAAAAAATAAATTTAGTGTAGCCTAAGTACACCATGTTTATAAAGTCTACAGTAGTGTACAGCAATGTCCTGTGCTGTCACATTCACTCACACTCACTCGCAGATTCCGAGAGCAAATTTCAGTCCTGCAAGCTCCACTCACTGTAAGTGCCCTAGACAGGTGGGCCATTTTTTATCTTTTACACTGTATTTTTACTGTACCTTTTCTATGTTTAGATACACAAATACCTACCATTGTGTTACAATTGCCTACAGCATTCAGTACAGTAACTTGCTGTACAGGGTTGTAGGAGCCATGCGCTATACCATATAGTCTAGGCTGTACCATCTAGGTTTGTGTAAGTAAACCAGAGAAATGATGATAGGGAAGGGAAAACAGTCAAAAAGAGTGATCAAGTAAGTGATCATTTGGGCAACTGCCATTTAATCCTGCTGGAAACTCTAGGAACCAGGACAGAATGTACCCAACCCAGAGAGTGAGGGATCTAGGGTATTTATACCCTCAATTGTGTTGTAATTACCTGCAGTATTCAGTACAGTAATCTGCTGTATAGGTCTGTAGGAGCAATAGTCCAGGTGTGTAGTAGGCTGTAGCATTTAGGTTTCTGTAAGTACTCTGATGTTCACACAACTGCCTAATGATGCATTTCTGAGAATGCATCCTCACCCTTAAGTGACAGGTGACTGTATATGCAGCTATGGAGGCACCACACATGCAGCAGGTCCCAGCTTCAGGACCTACTGTATCTAGTAAGCCTATGGCCCTGAGGCCCCTGGACATCTTTGGCGATCATGCTGTGTCCATGCAGGTTCATGGACTGTGACAAATGCGCCACTCTAGGGGGTGTGGGATGTTGAGAGTGGGGGAAGCAGTGCTTGTGTCAGGGCAGGGTGCATGTGGGAACTCTCTGCACTTTCGGCTCAATTTTGCTGTGAATCAAAAACTTCTCTAAAAATAGTCTATTAATAAAAAAAATGTAGCAATGAGAAACCACACCCTGATAGTTGTCCTCCCATTCCACAGCCTGGCTGGGCAGGGTCTAGCCCACTCAGGAGCCAACTCCCATATCGGTCCTGACCAAAGAGAAAGATTCACACTGTACATCAGACCCAATGCAGCCCACACCATCATCAGCGTGCTTGGAGGACCCTGGTGTCTTATCTTCATCAGTCTCCCTTGGCCCCTGGTTCAAGAGCCACTAACTGCAGTCACCAACATAGCTCAAGGAGAAATATTTCAGCAAAGTCATTTCTGTCACCCAGAATCTACCTCTACCTTCAGCCTGATGCAAGTTCCTCAGTTCTCCCTTTAGCCTTCTGCAGCAGAAACTTCTGTGGTGGATGCTCATTCCAAAAGTAATTACAATTTAAAAATCTATACAGAAACACAAGTGCTTTGCACAACAATCTGCTGCCCAATCCTGGGAGGTGGGCAGGAGTAAAGATGGCCATTTTACAGATGATGACACACTCAAAAAGGTCTAAGCCATTTGGTCAAGGATTCATGCCTGCTAAGTAGCAAACTTAGATCCCAAAGCAGGTTTGAATCAAAACCCACAATTTCTCCCACTTCCCCAGCTGCCTTGGAAGAAGGGCGGCAAAAACTCCATGAAAGATAAAGATGACAATTAGCATCAAATATCCCTGGTCCGTGAAGAATCCAGAACCTCTCCTGGCTTAGAGATAATCACCCTTCTTGTGCCAGGACTTTGTCTTGAGAGGTCCTGGATGGACTCAACACTAGAACATAGGTTTGATCAAAAGCCTCAGGCCCAGGAAGGTCTCTATTGACACATGGCAACTTCCTCAAGTGCACCCAAAACTCTGATTTGTAGACACAGATCTGTAATGAACACTCAGAACTCTTTGAAGCAAAGCAAATGAACGGTTCCATGAAAGGAAGGCATCTGCCAGCCCTCTTCAGTTTCTTGGTAGAACATAGGCTCTCAATTCCATGTCATCTTCCCTCGCGCTCACCCTGCCTGTGTTCTGCTCCCAGCTCATTTTCTGACTGGCTCTAAAATCTTGTGCAAGTAACTTTACCTCTCCCAGCCTCATTTTCCTCCCCTATATAGTAGGGTAACGCTGCCTACCCTGTTTTCCTCATAGAAGGGTGGTGAGGATGAAGTGAGAAAACATAAGTGAGAGTTCCTTGTAAGCAATAAACTGGGACACCAGTGAAAGGCTCTATCATCATGACTATTTTCACTTGCCTTTTTTCCAAAATCTTGTCTGATGACCTGTATTTCCTGTATCTTGCTCCTCCTGTCAGTAGTGCTCCAGAAAAAAAAAAAAAAAAAAAAAAAAAAAGCTTGCTTTGTAGAACTTGCCAATTTCTGTAGTGTAAAAATTCCCACCATGACTGACCTTCAGGTACCAAATGCACATCACCGCTGAATGCTAAGTTAGGAAGAGATGAGAACAATCTGCTGACTCCAGCTCCTCTTCTTGATGACAGAACTTGTTCACGCCTCTAAATATTGTCTGATTATTTGAACTACTCGTCAATAGCCTATCTCTGGCCTTTAATGATCACAAAATCCTCTGATGCTCAACTCATGAGCCAAAAACTCTGCCCCTTTCTCCAGACCTTCTTCCTGGCTCTCCAAGCCCTGGCATTCCATCCTCCCTGCTTCCTGGTCTGCCCCAGATCCTTGGAGCAGAGTCAGAGGAGACTACATCCCGTGGCACCACTGAAAACTCTGGCTCTGAGCCATCCTGGGCTTCGGTTTGCCTCCTGGCCCCCAAATCTGCCACAGTCAAAGTCAAAGAATAACAAACACAAGGAAATGGGCTCAAATTAATACAGGAAAAGTTCTGATTGGCTGTAAGAACTTCTTGGCCAAAATCTGCAAAGGGTACTACAGGAGGATGGACAATCTCTAAGTTCTTAAGATCTTCAGGAAGAAAATAAATTATGCTCTTCCTGAATGGCAAGACATTGACCTGCCTGCAGGAGAGGGAACTGAAGCAGCATTTAAGTCCCTTCCAGATGCACCAGGTTGTAACTGTACCTAGTACTGTGCTCCTGGCACAGGGGAGATGCTAGGGTTACAGGAATAAATATCACAGGAAAACTTAACTCTTGCCCTTGAAGACATTATAGGGTAATGTTACACACTTTGTGTTCAGTAAACAGCTTAGCCTCTTGGGGAGGCAGACACCAGAGGGGATGCTGAAAGTCCCAAACATAAAATGCATGGTCTTGAGGACTGAAAGTTCTGTTTCTGGCCGGGTGCAGTGGCTCACGACTGTAATCCTAGTACTTTGGAAGGCTGAGGTGGGTGGATCACTTAAAGTCAGGAGTTTGAGACCAGCCTGATCGACATGGTGAAACCCCTTCTCTACTAGAAATACAAAAATTAGTTGGGTGTGCTGGCGTGTGCCTGTAATCCCAGCTACTCGGGAGGCTGAGACAAAAGAATCCCTTGAACCTGTGAGATAGAGCTTACAGTGAGCTGAGATTGCACCATTGCACTCCAGCCTGGGGGAAAAGAGTGAAACTCCACCTCAAGGAAAAAAAAAAAAAAAGGTTCTGGTCCTGATTTGAGAGAGTGTGGAAAGGGGACCATTAGTCAGAAAGGCCGTATGATGTCAGAGAGAAGGCGTGTACATCTAACTCATTCAAACCTGGATTTAAACCACTTTCTTCAGGGCTGGTAAGCTATACAACTGGGCCATTACTTGAGTGTGGCAACATGGCAGCCTTAAGTCTCTGCCATGGACCCGTTGTGTGATCTGGACAAGATAATCTCTGTAGGCCTCAGTTTCCTCTATTGGGGCATGCGGTCACTATTACTTATCCTGCAGAATTTTCTGGAGGATCAGACGTTACTTCCGTTACTTCTGTAAACTCCTTGGCACATACATTTTTTAAGCGTCTGTGACTTGGAAAAAGAGAGAATTAGAAACATAATACTAAGACCCACTTTTTAATTTTGAAATTTAATTTTAATTATTATTATTTTTTAGAGATAGGGGCTTGCTCTGTTGTTCAGGCTGGAGTTCAGGGATGTGATCATAGCTCACTACAGCCTCAAACTCCTGGACTCAGGTGATCCTCCTGCCTTGGCCTCCCAAGTAGCTGGGACTACAGGTACATGCCACCATGCCTAGTTCAATTTTTTATTTTTATTTTATATAGAGATAGGGTTTCTCTATGTTGCCCAGGCTGGTCTTGAACTCCTGGCCTCAAGTGATCCTTCCTCCTCAACCTCCCAAAGTGCTGGGATTACAGGTATGAGCCACCATGCCTGGCCTTTAAATCTTATTTTAAAAAATCTAAACTGACCTCCTAAGTGCAGGATCAGGTGGCTGTGGCAGCCCCTTCTACCTCCAGTGCTCCGTGCGCCAAGGCTGCCTTTTCACCCAGCCCTGCTTTCCTCCATGCACCTGCCCCACCTCCACAGATCACGCCTCCCTCTCCTCCGCTCCTGCACAGCCTAATTGCCTGTCCTGAGAGCACCACAGGTGCCTGTCCGTGGAAGGAAGCTTCCCAGGAGACAGTCAAGCACAGCCCTTTGGATCTAGCAGAAGTCAGAATGTCATGAGACACACAGTTTATTTCCACTCTGCCTCTGAGTCACTTCCCCTTGCTGTTTCCACATCAACAAGATGGAGAACACAGGCCTTTCCTATCCAAAGGCCTGCTGAGTGCAGCCACTTAACTAATTGGCAATGACCTTGCAGTCTCAGGGAGCTGGTCCTAGATTTCTGGGCAAGGCTGGGCCCTGCTGGCTCCTCACAGTGCCCCCTCCCCAGCCAGAGCCCTCTCAGCCCTCAGTTCCCACAGGGCCAGCATTCTGCCTGCTCCAGGGCCCTCCAGTCCAGCATTTGCTAAATCACCTCCCTCCTCTCCAAGCCTTCTCCCCATTACCTTGCGAAGGAAAGAACCAGAAAGGTTGTGATTATTGCCAGCTATAATTGAATGTAATTCAAAACGCATTTGTTGAGACTTTACCACGTTTTCAGCTCCCCACCTCCGCACCCATTACTCACTGGGAGTCCCTCTGTTGCCAGCTCCTGCCAGCCCAGAGGCCAGCTGACTTGGGGGGGTCTTGTGGGGCAGGAGGGGAGCAACAGGGATGCATTACCCTGTGCTTTCTTGCTAAGGGAACCTCCCCTCCCGCCAAAGCCTTTGATCCCTGCAGCTAGCCAGATTTTTCTTATCTCCTATTTGACTTCTGGGCTCCATTCTTCCCTCAGTTCTTCAAAAATCATACTCATCGTGCTCCTTACTTGCCAGGTCATGAATGCCTTTTGGCTGGAGTGTCTTTCTGTCTTCCCTCCTGTCTCCCTTCCTTCTTTCCTTCCCTCCCTCCCTCCTTTCTTCTTTCATTCTTTCCTTCCTTCCCTCCTCTCTCTGCCTTCCTATGTTTCAGGAGCCATAGCACACCTGGAGCTATGAAGATAAACAGGAGAGGGAAGAAGGTCCCCATCTATTAGATCATAATCCAGTAAAAAGAAAAAAGATAAAACAGAACAAAACACACAAAAACAGCCACAGCCTGCTTCGGCCTCTAATAGAACTCTAAGCATGGGAGCAGAGGATCACAGAAGAGAATCTGCCTACTGGGCCTCAGGATCTTAGGAAAAAGTGACCCAGAAAGATCAGGAAACCCCATGACATGCTGCCTGTAGGGCTGGTGAAGAGGATGGGTGAGGGGTCATTGGGAAATGAGACCAGAAGGTGGCAATCTGCTAAGAAATTTTTGAACATCATCCATGGAAAAGCAGATTTTCATTTTAAAAATATAAATCTGGCACAAGGATACAGCACAGGTGTGAGCTGGGAGGCCGCAGGGGGCAGCGAGAATAAGTGCCTGGTGTGTGTGTGGCCACTGGCAATCTGAGAGAAGGATGCCTTGATTTGTAGCACTTGCCAATTTCTCTGGTGTAAATACTTCCATTGTGGCTGATTCCAAGCTACCAGCACGATGGCACTGAAAGGGGAGTTGGGGAGAAATGGACGCCACTGGCTTGTGAGAATTGGTTCCAGCATACCACTGTCTGAACAGTCACAGACTGGGCAAAAAGGGCAGATCTCAGGGTCCCTGGCCTCAAGCCACCTCTGACCCTTGATATCCCACTTGTTTCCTGTAGTGGTGGCACCACCCAGCACTTCAAGACAACAATGTACAAGGTGCATGGAGACATAGCATCTTACCATGTGCCCCTTCCTCCCAAGAGCTTCTTTTCTTTTACTCTCCAGTCCTCTGAAAGTTGTTATTTTCAAAACCACACTCTTTGTCATCTTTAACCCCAAACTAAGTTATCTTCCAACTTCTCCTCTTCAAATCATGATCTCAGCTTTTTCCTTCCCTCTCAACCTCCAACTCCTGCAAATCTCATGTCCCCCTCTGAGTGGGTTACAAAGTTGGTTGTTGAGTGGAGAAATTTGGTACCATGATGAATCAATGCTTCAATTTGTCTGAGTTCTTCCCCATTTTCTTGAGAGGTTAACAAGGAGGTCAGATGATAGCAGGTGAATTCCTAGCTGGTCAAATGGTTTCTTCTAAAGACTGCTAATCAAATGTCTGCATTAACCTGGATGGCAGACTGTTGTTTTAATTGTTCCTGTTCACACCTTTTAATTGGGTATGAAGGAGCTTGTGGTTATTAAACAAGAAGTATCAAGTTGAGCACAGGATTGGGAGAGATTATGGCTTTAACAGAGGATCAAAAAAAGTTCTTGAAATCCTCACAGGCTGGTAAGTCATGCCAAGTTTAACAAAACGCAACTTGTGAAGTGGGATAAATGAGCCATTCTTCATGTAGATTTAAAAAAAAAAATGTCTTCCCCAGTCTAGGATGAGAAAGATGTGGTTTAGCAGTGAATGGATTAAAAAATAGGATTTAGGCTAACTGTAGATTCACTGTTAGTCATTATGATGTGGCTGCCAAAAAAAGTTAATGTAGTGTTGGGATTACCAGAAAACCCCTAAGAAACTATGGTGATTTCCCTCTGGGCTCTGCACACACGATCCCACCTCAGCAGTGAAAGCTGAGGGCCTGGGGTTTGAGAGGCCGTCTTCTAGGGCAAGGGCATTCAACAAAGCCCTATCACATGGTGCAGACCCCTAAAACCAAAGACAGGGTGAGTCATGGGAACGCAGGATGGATTGCTGGTTTTGAATGGTTGTAGGACTGTCCAGTGAAAGATGGATCTGACTCCTTCACCCAAGTCAACGTTAAGAAGAAATGTAGCAGCCAGAGGAAGAGGAGCTTCACATTTGCATATCACACACTGAATCTCCCTTCATAGCGATTGCACCCTTGCTACCTCACTGACATCTCCCAAGGCAGGCTGCTCTCCCATTGTGAGGATGAGGAAAAGTGACTGACTGAGCAGCTTGCCTGGGGTCCCCTTTCTTCAGTAGCAGAGATAAGACCAGAGCTCAGATTTCCCACTGTACCCCAACAAACACAGTCCACAGCCTACATCCCAGCAGTGAGTGCCCCCCAACCTTCCCTCCACCCCTGCTCTGAGCTTGGTCTCCACACATCAAGCTTATTTCTGTGCCAAAGAGTACAGCCCAGATGAACTTGCTTTTCTGATGTAGCCCCCAGAATTCTGCTCAAACAAAAATTCCTCATACATGTATGGAAAGGAATGCAGACTTTTGACATGTTAATATGTATATAGTCATGGATATGTAGGACTTGATTAAGGTATATTTTATGATACATGTAATAAACAGAAAAAAAGTAGATGATTAAAAAAAAAACTCAGGTACTTTTTTTTAACTAGAAAGTATAAACCCAAGTCTAACTGTACAGATGTAGCCTCCCATCTCTCACCACCTTAAAACCAACAAAACCATCCTCTTGAACAAGCTTCACCTGCCAACCCTCTAGTCTGCCACTCTTTGCAAACCTGGTATATGCCAAACATTTGCTTTATGTAAACAGATCTCAAAACCATTAAACATGACCAAGCCCCTATCTGTAGATGTATTTAGCTTTCATTTTAATGCGAATTGGATAAAACAGCAATTTTAATGCCCCTTCAAGCAAACAGGATGCCACCTGTGTGTGAAAAGGCTTGAGAAAATTAAAAACAGACGGAAAAGCCCTCAGCAGTTGAAAATGCTAATAAAAACAACTTTAAGGAACCACCACAAACCTATTCAACAAGCCAAGTTACCTAGGGAAAAAAAAAGAAAAACTTATGTTCATGGACTTGAAATGAACTAGTACAATTGCCAATTACTCAGAACTGGCTTTCTGAAGCAAGGAAGTTAAATACAAAATAACTCACATGTGTTGATCTTGCTACCCAACGTTGGGAAACATACCGCATCTATCCAAGGCGAGGGGTGTGAAGCATTTGCACAAAGATGTTCCTAGCTGTACTATTTATAGTAGTGAAATAATGAGAATCAAAACAAAATGCTCAGGGGGAAGTCTGAGCACTAGCAATAATGATAAACTATGATAAAAATATGAGTAGTGCATGAAAAGATTTATATAAAAATGTTAAGTGACAGAGAATGAAATTTACATACTGATTAGAACTACATAAAAACACAGTCCACATTTAGAACTGCATGCAGTTAAAGATCTTAAGTTACATCGGTTATAATATTGTTATTTTGGTTAAATATATTTTAGAAATGTGTAAAGTCTATTGCACAAGGATAAAAACTGGACCTCTCTCCTATGCATCAATCTCTAGCTCCTTCTTGGATACAGTCTTCTTTTTTTTTTGAGATGGAATCTCACTTTGTCGCCCAGGCTGGAGTGCAGTGACATGATCTTGGCTCACTGCAAACTCTGCCTCCCGGGTTCAAGTGATTCTCATGCCTCAGCCTCCCAAGTAGCTGGGATTACAGGTGCCCGCCCCCACACCCAGCTAATTTTTGTATTTTTAGTAGAGAGGGGGTTTCACCATGTTGGCCAGGCTGGTCTTAAACTCCTGGCCTCAAGTGATCAGCCCACCTCAGCCTCTCAAAGTGCTGGGATTACAGTCATGAGCTACCGCACCCGGCCCTGATACAGTTTTATTTTCTGTACTCTCCACATGGCCCACAGAGAGGGGCTGATCTTACCACCAAGCCAGATGAGGAAGCAACTAGGCCCCTGAAATTCACCTAGATTTCTGGATCCTATCCAAAATCAGGTTTGGGTTAAATAGGATAGACAGATATCTCAATGAAATGTGACAAGAGAAGAGATGCCTAGGATTACAGAAAGTTATCGCCAACTCTGAACAGTTCTCCAAAGCCCAGAGTGTCTGGCAGTGCCTTGAGGTTCTTTGCCACCCCATGATCATGATTTCCTCTCCAGCCCTGAGACCTTGAGCACACGTCCTCTTCCTCCAGCTCTCCATGCCAAAGGGCTCATTTCTGAGAAACAGCAGCAGGTAATAGAGTGCTTCCCTAGCCCAAACCGGGGCTAGCACTTTCCATGCACAATGAGCCCAGTCCATCCTAAGAAAAACCCAAAAGGTAGGTACTATTACCCCGTATCTCATGGATGAGGTCTCTGAGGCTGAGCAACTTCCCAAAGGCCACACAGCAAGTAGAGAGCAGAACTGTGATTTAAGTGGAGTTAGAAGTGGCTACAGGTGTGGGCTCTTTACCGCTACGCCCTGCAGTGATGAAGATTCTGGCTATAATTCAGAGTACAGACCTACCTAAGAAGGAGGCCTCATTCCATAGACACCCCCAGAGTAAGGTCCTCTGGGGCTCTGGATTCTAATGGTAAAACGTTGCTGTTAGATGAGAAACAACCTCAGACAGCACTTGGTCCCTGGGTTCTTCACCCTGTCTACATGCATTTTGGCATCGCTGGAATATATAGTGTAAATATCTCTAAGCCTTAACCTGACCTAGTGCACGGAGACCATGGGGGTTGGGGCCTAGCCATCTGTATTTCTCAATAACATCTCAGGTGATTCTTTATAAAATATTTTTAACGGAAATTGTATATATTTGAGCTGTATAGCAAGTTGATTATTACAGTCAAGCTAATTAGCATATTCATCTCCACACAGTTACCTTTTCTAGTGTTTGTAGTGAAAACACTTAAGATCTATTCTCTAGGAAGTCCTAATCAGTGCAATTAGGCAAGAGAAAGAAACGAAAGGCATTCAAGTTGGAAAAGAGGAAGTCAAATTGTTCCTCTTTGCAGATGACATGATTTTATATAAAGAAACACCTAAAGACTCCACCAAAAATTGTTTAGAGTTGATAAACAAATTCGGTAAAGTTACAGGATATAAAATCAACATATAAAAACCAGTAGTGTTTCTGTATACCTATAATCAACTAGCTAAAAAAGAAATAGAAAAAGTAATCTTGGCTGGGCACAGTGGCTCATGCCTGTCATCCCAACATTTTGGGAGGCTGAGGCAGGAGGATTGCTTGAGTCCAGGAGTTTGAGACCAGCCTGCACAAATAGGGAGACCAGGTTTCTACAAAACATTTAAAAATTTGCCAGGTGTTGGGCCGGGCATGGTGGCTCATGCCTGTAATCCCAGCACTTTGGGAGGCTGAGGGAGGAGGATCACCTGAGGTCGGGAGTTCGAGATCAGCCTGACCAACATGGAGAAACCCTGTCTCTACTAAAAATACAAAAAAATTAGCTGGGCATGGTGGCTCATGCCTATAATCCCAGCTTCTTGGGAGGCTGAGGCAGGAGAATCACTTGAACCTGGGAGGCGAAGGTTGTGGTGAGCCGAGATCACACCATTGCACTCCAGCCTGGGCAACAAGAGTGAAACTCTGTCTCAAAAAAAAAAAAAATTAGCCAGGTGTGGTGATGCACACCTGTGGCCCCAACTACTCAGGAGGTTGAGGTGGGAGGATCAGTTGAGCCCAGGTCAAGGCTGCAGTGAGCTATGATGGTGCCAATGTACTCCAGCCTGGGCAACAGAGTGAGACCTTATCTAAAACAAAACTAAATGATCTCATTTATAATAGCTACAAAAATCATAATAAAATAAGTAGGAATAAATTTAATGAGAGGATATTTTTTAACCAAGAAAGACCTTTATGATGAAAACTATAAAACACTGATTAAAGAAATAGAAGAGGCCAGGTGTGGTGGCTCATGCCTGTAATCCCAGCACTCTGGGAGGTCGAGGTGGGCAGATCACGAGGTCAGGAGCTCGAGACCAGCCATTTCGAGACCAGCCTGGCCAACATGGTGACACCGTGTCTTTACTAAAAATACAAAAATTATCCAGGCGTGGTGGCACACGCCTGTAATCCCAGATACTCGGGTGGCTGAGACAGGAGAATTGCTTGAACCCAGGAGGCAGAAGTTGCAGTGAGCCAAGATTGCACCAAGGCACTCCAGCCTGGGTGACAGAACAAGACTCCATCTCGGTGTGTGTGTGTGTGTATGGTGGTTGGGGGAGGGGGTGGGAAGAATTAGAAGAGGACACACACACAAAATGGAAAAATGTTCCATGTTCATGGATTGGAAGAATTAATATTGTTAAAATGACCATACTACCTAAAGCGCTCTATAAATTCCATGCAACCCCCATCAAAAGACCAATGATATTCTTCACAGAAATATAATAGAAAAGACAATCTTAAAGTTCATGTAGAATCAAAAAAGACCCCAAATAGCCAAAGCAATTCTGAGCAAAAAGAGCAAAGCTGGAGGCATCACACTACCTGATTTCAAAAATACTACAAAGCTAAAGTAACCAAAATAGCATGGTACTGATATAAAAACAGACACACAGACAAATGAAACAGAATAAAGAACTCAGAAATAAATCCACATATTTATAGCTAACTGATTTTCAACAAAGATGCCAAGAACATACATTGGGAAAAAGACAGTGTTTTCAATAAA
Source organism: Symphalangus syndactylus (assembly GCF_028878055.3). Lineage (NCBI taxonomy): Eukaryota > Metazoa > Chordata > Mammalia > Primates > Hylobatidae > Symphalangus > Symphalangus syndactylus. Next base: position 120,325,857 of record NC_072432.2, on the reverse strand, counting down.
TGGTGCTGAAAAATCTGAATAACCATATGCAGAAGAATGAAACTAGATCCCTATTTCTCACTATATGTGAAATCAACTCAGAATAAGGACTAAAATGTGAGATTCAAAACTATAAAACTACTAGAAGAAAGCAGGGTAAATCCTTCAGGACATTGGTCTGGGCAAATATTTTGCAGGTAAGACTTCAAAAACACAGGTAACAGAAGCAAAAATAGGCAAATGGGATTTTAAAAAAAGATAGAGACAGCATCTCACTATGTTGCCCAGGCTTATCTTGAACTCCTGGCCTCAAGCAATCCTCCTGTCTTGACCTCCCAATGACAAATGGGATTGTATCAAGCTAAAAGCTTCTGCATAGCAAAGGAAACAACTGACAGAGTGGACCAGGCAACTTGTAGAATGGGAGAAAATATATGAAAACTGTTCATCCAACAAGGGACTGATATCCAGGATACATGAGGAACTCAAACAACTCAATGGTAAAAAAATAATAATTTTTTTTAATGAGCAAAGTATCTGAAAGGACATTTCTCAAAAGAAGACATACAACCAGGCGTGGTGGCTCACACCTGTAATCCCAGCACTTTGGAAGGCCAAGGTGGACAGTTCACTTGAGGTCAGGAGTTCGAGACCAGCCTGGCCAACATGGGGAAAGCCCCTCTCTACTAAAAATTCAAAAATTAGCTGGGCATGCTGGTGCACCTGTAATCCCAGCTACTCCAATGGCTGAGGCACGAGAATCGTTGGAACCCAGGAGGCAAAGGTTGCAGTGAGAGGAGATCGCGCCACTGCACTCCAGCCTGGGCAACAGAGCGAGATTCCGTCTCAGAAAAACAAAGAAGACATAGAAATGGCCAACAGATAAATGAAAATATGCTCAATATCACTAATCATAAGGGAAATACGAATCAAAACTACAATGAGATAGCATCTCACTCAGTTAGAATGGCTATTATCAAAGACAAAAAATAAAAAATGCTGGTGAGGATGTTGAGAAAAGAGAACTCCTAAACGCTGTTGGTGGGAATGTAAATTAGTGTGACTGTTACGGAGAACTGTATGGAGATTACTCAAAAAAACTACAAATAGAACTAGAACTACCATATGATCTAGCAATCCCACTACTAAGGATTTTTCCAAAGGAAATTAAATCATTATGTCGAAGAGATATCTGCACGTCCACATTGATTGCAGCACTGCTCACAATAGCCAAAATAGGAAATCAACCAAAGTGCCCATCAACAGATGGAGTGCTATTTAGCCATGAAAAAGAACAAAATCTTGTCATTCACAACAACATGGATGAGCCTGGAGAATGTTATGTTAAGTGAAGTAAGTCAGGCACAGAAAGAGAAATACTATATTTTCTCACCCATAAGTGGGAGCTAAAAAAGTTGAGCTCACGGAAGTAGAGAGAATCGTGGTTATTAGAGGCTGCGAAGGGCAGGGTGGAAGGTGGATGGAGAGAGGTTGGTTAATGCATACCAAATTAAAGCTAGATAGGAGGACTAAGTGCTAATGTTCTGTAGCCCTGTAGGGTGACTAGAGTCAATAATTTATTGTATGTTTTTAAACAGAAGACAGGATTTTGAATGTTCCCAACACAAAGAAACGATAAATGCTTTTCGTGATGAATATGGTAATTACTCTGATTTGATTATTACACAGAGTACACATATATTCAAATATCACTCTGTACCCCATAAATATGTACAGTTATTATGCATAAATTCAAAAAATTACTAAAATTTTAAAAATCGACTCTCTTAGCCAATCTGAAATATGTAATACAGCATGCTTAGGTACAGTCACCATGCTGTGCATTAGATCTCTGAGACTTATTCATTCTACATAAATAACTTTGTCCCCTTTGACCAACACCTCCCTCTTTCCCCACCCTCCTAACATCTCAGGTGATTCTGGTACCCACCCGGTGAGGCTGAAGAATGGCTGGCTTGGCTCTCAACTCACTGTGAGAACTGAATCGAGAGAGACTCACTCATGGTGAGGTCTCTCCGCTGGGACCCAGGCCTCCCAGTTCCCAGGCTTCAGGCCTCCCTCCCAGGGCGGAGCTCGGCAAACATTTGGTGCCACAGTGGATCTCAGGGAGTGACAAGTCTCAAAGCCAGGCCCTTCCTGGGTGTCTCTGAGTCTCTTATTTTAGAGCAGAGTTGTGGTTTCAGTTTTAGTTTCTTGTCATTACCCAAGCCCTTTATTGGGAAATGGGCGCTTGGGTAAAATGGGAAAAAAAAAAAATAGGTGTTTTCAATCATTCAGCGTTCAGAAAATTTGGGGGAACTTTGGCCTTTAAGACTCCAGCCACGAGGCTTCCAAAGTAGGGAAACCCTGAATGTGGTAGCGAGAAATCCCCCTGCAGGCAGCTCTTCTCTGGCAAGTCTCCCCAGCACAACTCACATGGTAGCAGGAGTTTCCCTCCCTGGTTAAAAACATCAAATAAAATACAAAGGGAAAACCCAGCTGAAAATTTCCTGATCAAGGTCACAAAATGACTGTTATCCTTTCAGAAGAAAGGTAGGAGAAAAAGGTCTCAGGGATCCAAAATCAGACTTGAACACAGCACCAGGAAGCCAGGGCTGGGCAGAGAAAGACCTGACCCTGAGAGTCTCCTGTGGATCATGATGTGAGTAGCAAGCCCCTGAGAACAGGAGCTTATGGACAGAAAGCTCAGCAATGTGTCGTCCAAACAATAATAAACAACAAAAACAACATCAAAAAAGCACAGGGCCAGGTGCAGTGGCTCACGCCTGTAATCCCGGCACTTTGGGAGGCCAAGGTGGGCAGATTGCCTGAGCTCAGGAGTTCGAAACCACCCTGGGCAATATGGTGAAACCCTGTCTCTACTAAAATACAAAAAAATTAGCTGGGCGTGGTGATGGGAGCCTGTAATCCCAGCTACTCGAGAGGCTGAGGCGGGAGAATCACTTGAGCCCACGAGGTGGAGGTTGCAGTGAGCCAAGATCACGCCATTGCGGTCCAGTTTTTTTAGATTCCATCTCAAAAAAAAAAAAAAAAGGCACAAATTGTTCCCTGCGATGCTGTTCTCACCTGGATGGAGAGGCTCACTCATAAATTAACTTGTGTGTGCTAAAAGGTAAGTAATAAGCAGACCACTTAGGCATATTCAATTAAGGGAATATGAAGACTCCAGAGATTATATGCAAATTATCTATGGAAATGTGCTCCTATGGTTACAGCTGAGTTGTACACCGAGGGAAAACAGAGAAATTAAAACAGCTGTGGTAGGCCGGGTGTGGTGGCTCACGCCTGTAATCCTAGCACTTTGGGAGGCCAAGGTAGGTAGATCACTTGAGCCCAGAAGTTTGAGACCAGCCTGGGCCACAGGCAAGACTCCTATCTCTACAAAAATTTTTTAAAAAGACCCCGGCATGGTGGCATGTGCCTGTAGTCCCAGCTACCCAGGTGGGTGAGGTGGCCTAGGAGTTCAAAGCTCAGTGAACTATGACTGTGCCATTGCACTCCAGCCTGGGTGACAGAATGAGACCCTGTCTCCAAAAGCAAACAAAAAACAGTGGTTGCAGAGAGGAAATTAAATGTTCCCTTTTAATGTTGATTTCCATGATACATCTAAAGACTCACTTCGGCTACCTCTTTAAATACATTAGACCTAAGCCTGAAAAGAATGAGAAGCCTGCGACCTACTTCCAGCTCCCAAGCACTGGCATTCCCCATGCAGCCACGTTGGGAACAGGGCAGTCGGAATCCTGAATCCTGGGTTTCATCTCTATAAAAATCGGGCATCCAGCTCCCCCATGTCGGATGTGAGTCTATGTTTGGCATAACGGTGCCGGGGCCCTTTCTTCCTTTAGCTCTTTGTTCATTGAGGTTTCTGAAGCACACAGGAAGTCAGAAAAAAGAACAGCAACCCACTTCTCCACAGCCTCACCGCAGATAAGAGGCAGCAAGGAGGAGACAGCCAGTGAGGAGGGGAACTGTGTGCTGCTCTCCCCTAGCTCCACTTGGGGTGGGGGATAAGATGAAGCAGGTGGGAGTGGAGTGTGCGGGTTATGTCTACACCCCAGTTTTCAGGAGCCCCAGAAGGAACCAAGTTCTACTTTTCTGCTTCTATTGACGGAATGTTCTGATTGCCTTATGTACACACACACAGACACACACACACACACACACACACGGATAAGCTGTAAGATTTTATACTCTTTTGAATCACATGCAACTTAAACCCCAGAGCGACACTCGGATAACTTGGAGACATCACCTTATCTATCTGACCTCAGCTTTTCTCATCTAAAAAGTGAGGGGATTAGGTGAGGGGATTAGCTGAGAGGGATGTTCTTCCAACAGCCTTGCATATGAATATTTCATACTGTTTAAAGTGATCGTTCAGCTCCTGAAGTGGTTTATTTCTTCATTGTTTGGCTGAAAATACTTGCATACTTGCAGAACCCCCCTGAATCCCTCAGCATAGCCCGGGATTCCTTAAGGTCTGGGCTAAAGCCCCTGGACTAGATTTGATGCTTCCAGGATCATTGTCTTGGCCTATAATTCTGGGAGCTAAACTCGTTAGCTACAAGGAGAGACCTTGGTTGTTGAGGGAGATATGAGACAGTGGAGGGAAGAAAAGGTGAGGGAGAGAAAAGCAGAAAAGAAAGAAAAAGATAGAAGGAGATATTGATAAAAGAGAAAAGTAACAACTAAGATTGTAAACTCACCAATGGCAGGAAAGAGCTAAAGGGAATGTCAGATAATTTGTGTTTACTTCCCTCGTTTTTTTTTTTTTATTATTATACCTTAGGTTTTAGGGTACATGTGCACAATGTGCAGGTTTGTTACATATGTATCCATGTGCCATGTTGTTTTGCTGCACCCATTAACTCGTCATTTAGCATTAGGTGTATCTCCTAATGCTGTCCCTCCCCCCTCCTCCCACCCCACAACAGTCCCCGGAGTGTGATGTTCCCCTTCCTGTGTCCATAGGTGGGAATTGAACAATGAGAACTCATGGACTTCCCTCGTTTTTTCACAAGTGAGGGAACCGAAGGTAGGGATGTTCCCTTCCCCAAAGTAAATGCCCTGGGGGGTGCTAGCTTTCAAGTAATCCCTTGAGGACTGACGATGCAGGTGACGCCAGGAATAGTGTTAAGTAGGGGAGAAGGTTACCTTTTTCAGAACCTTCTCCACCTGCACCCAACACCTCCTGATCTTTACCTGTGAACTGTGCTCTTGGGAGAGGCTCCTTCCAGCTAGAGCTAATGTGCCCACCTGTTTAGAAATGGAGTCTCCATTTTAATGTAATGGCGCCCTTCAGTAAAAATACCCTCCTGTGACATAGGCAGTGCACGTGACAGAGAGTTCACAGAGCACTAGCTCTTTGTCTTCTCTCCTCCCTCTGGAGGTGGCCCTGGCCCGTTTACAGGAAGGAGACACTGGCTCAGAAAGGGTTAAGACCACACTCAGCCGGAGACAGAATCAGGACTAGAACTAAGACCTCCCCATGGCAGCCAAAGAAGGATGCCAGGTGCGCAAAGTTCTTATCACACTGGCATGAAACAAGCACATTTTTGGAGCTCTGTCCTGGCCCAGTCAAATCATCTGGGACAAATCCTGTTACCTCCCTGAACCTCAGTGTACTCGCCCATAAAAGTTGAGCATGTTAGCACTATCTTTCCCAGAACTGTTGTGAACATGAATGAAAATAATATCTGTCATGTACGTGGTAAACTACACATCCCCAACGCTGAGTGTTGGCCGTGATCACAGATCACCTGAGATCCTCTGGTTCCTTCAAGTATCTGCGTATTTCAATGACAGGGGCCCCTTTTGGCAAAAACAACGTATCTATTCCATTTCTGGATGGTTTTCAGTACCAGAGAGGTCTTTCCTAGGATACGTTAAAGGAGTTTTTCTACACCTTTTACCTGCAGGGGGAAGCTCTGCCTCTGGAGCTGTGAGACACGAATTGCACCCTCCTCACTCCCATTTTGCACAGCGAGTCTCTGGTTCTAAACACAGGAGTGAAAATGTTGTAGGAAAGGGGTCCCGATCCAGACCCCAAGAGAGGTTTCTTGGATCTCACACAGGAAAGAATTCAGGGTGAGTCCATAAAGTAAAAGCAAGTTTATTAACAAAGTAAAGGAGTAAGAGAATGGCTACTCCATAGAGCAGTCCTGAAGGCTGCTGTTTGCCCATTTTTATAGTTATTTCTTGATGACATGCTAAACAAAGGGTGGATTATTCATGCCTCCCCTTTTTAGAACAGAAATTTTAGACCAGGGTAACTTCCTGATGTTGCCATGGCATTTGTAAACTGTCATAGCACTGGTGGGAGTGTAGCAGTGAGGATGACCAGAGGACACTCTCGTCACCATCTTGATTTTGGTGGGTTTTGGCTGGCTTCTTTAATGCAAGCTGTTTTATCAGCAAGGTCTTTATGACCTGCATCTTGTGCTGACTTCCTATCTCACCCTATGACTTAGAATGTCTTAATCATCTGGGAATGCAACACAATAGGTCTCAGCCTCATTTTACCTAGCTCCCGTTTAAGATGGAGTTGCTCTTGTTCACATGCCTCTGACAAAAAGCAACATGAGGGTTTGCATGGTTCAAGATCATTCCAGTCCAGGCCCACCTGCTGCTCAGACACATTTTAGTCCCGACCTCAAAAAGCCCACAGGAATCAATTTGGACAAGATCTGCTGACACCAGTGATGATCACCAGAAGTCTCCAAAGACTGCTCCCTCCCAGAATGGCCAATGGCACTAGTTGGGGTGGGGGCAGCCAAGTCTATTGGTCCTGCCAGGATTGGCCTGGCCTGAACCCACTCTACAGCTCCCTGCTGTCTGGGTCTAGGTCTTGGGTTCTGAGGACTTTAGACCTGAATGGGCTTTGAAGATCATGCACCCCTGGACTCTCTCCCACAGCTTTACAGCCCACACCTGGGGCTCCTGTCTGATGCTTGGTCCACTCTGAGCTCTGGTCTCTCCTCGGCCTCGAGCTGAGGTGGCAACCACAGACCTCTTCGTCCCACAGCACGGCTGAGCAGACTAACCTCCCACTCGGGTTCTATTCTCGGCTGTCAACATTGGCGTCATGTGACAAGTGCCTAATTGCATGGCCGTGCGCCTGGTGAGGGGAATGAAGGCTCCAGAACACAGGGTACCCTGCTCACCAGTGCAGCCCACGGCCCTTCTGAGAACAAACAGGTCGCACAGGCAGAATACTAAACCAGACATGAGCGGATGTGGCACCCTTCTATATAGCTAGGGGCACCCGTGCATAACTAGGGAGGAGGGAGGTGCCCACTGGGGGAGAGGCACATGGGACAGGGAAAGAACACAGCCCCTGGAGGCAGGAAACGTGGGGTCTGGTTCTCAGCCCTTCACTACCTAGTAGCTTATGACTGGGAGGCAGTCAATCAGAGCATTGTAGGATTTAACACTGGAAGGGTCCGGTGGATTCTAGGACCTGGATGCTTCTCAAGGGAAACACATATGTTCTGCCCTGGACCTACAGGTGAGAACTAGTGGGTGGGGCAAAGGATCTTTATTTGAACAGAAATGATGATGGCATGCTTTGGAAATGACTGGATGACCGTTGGGAAGGGTGATACCAGAGAGGGAAACTCAACTGCCCAAGTCAGACACTTGGTTCAGGGCAAAGCTGAGACCAGATTGAGGTCTCCTCATCCCAGGCTACATCCTGGCTCTAAGACCTTAGGCTCTGAGTTCCCTACGTGTCAAGGACAGGGTAAGGGGACTCGGGAGGACCTCACTGGTCTGGCAGGGACTGTGCTACTGCCCACATCTTCCTTCTGCCCCAGAAACTCCCTATGCTGCTGCAGCCTGGGCACTCCTGAGCCCATGTCCTCCTCGTGATTGTGAGATCACATGGATGAAGATGTCGTGTCACTCCCATCAGCCCCTTCCAGCCTCACAGGATGGTGGGAAAGCCTTGAGTTCCAGTCCCCACTTTATAATCCATCATGAGACTAATCAAGTTGGTTCAGGTCCCTTCTGTTCAAAGAGGAGATAAGGCTGGACTCCCAAGTCATTTCCAGCTCACTATGCTATTAGATTTACAGCATCTCAGGGCTGAAAGGAATTGCAGACATCACGTAGTGCAGTGCTTTGCATCTGGTACACCAGGGCAAACTGATCCCCTCAGCCCTCAAGGGCATGTGGGCCAGGCTTTGTAATAACCACGTTTTCTCGTTTCTACATTTGATGTGTGACATGGGGCCCCACTGACCCTGGAGGGACTGCTTTCCCCAAGGCCAGCCAGTTTCTGACAGCTGCCTTTCATATATGCAAACCAATCCATCCAGAGCCCACACTTGCAACCGCCTCCTGTCACACTCACACTGGAGGCCACTATCCATCTGTCCTAATCACCCCAGAGTAGGTACCAGGTAACTGGGGACAGTGCCTATGCGAGAGCCCAGAGCCTGCTGAAATTATTCACACTAGCCAATCCTAAACCTGCTATGCTGTTTCATGTTCCTTCCCACGGAAATCACAACAAATGCTCCTGCTTACATTTTTTCTCACTCTCTCGCCTCCTGACCCACGCGTGCTGCCCCACGTGGCCCTGTATGGTGTGCTGGGACTCCTGCTGTGAGGAGTCTGTGAATGTGAACTTCTTCCTTCATGACAGTCATCTCTGCATCTGCATGTCTTACCATACTGGATTAAAACAAATCCCAAGTATCCTCAAAACAGGCCAGTCATGGTTTGAACCTTTAGGCTTAAATGCAGTCCCCTTTGGGGTTTCAAATCCCTGCCAGTCTACTTTGTGTGCCCTGCAAATACTTCTACTGTCTATGTGCACTGCACATGAAAAAGACAGAAGCCCCAATGTGCAGCCCCTGCTGCCCCTCAGCCTCAGGATTTACCACCTATGTATCGGTGTTCCCACTTCAAGGAGCTCTCCTTGGTTGTAAAGCCTACATTATACTCACCGCAAGCCTGCTTTCTCACTGCTTTGGTCTCTGCTTGGACTTCTGTCCTCTGGGGACATGCAGGGTTGGTTCAATCCCTCCTCCTTCCGATGTCTCCTCAGCTTTTTACAAGCAGCAGCTCTGGGTTCCCTAGAAGCTTTTCTTCTCCCACCTAAACACCTCTTGTTCGAGAGGTGTATTTTTCACTATTCTGTGGCTCTAGAAGATCCCATCCCAAGGCTCTTCTCTCAGGGCCTCTCCTGCTTTAAACCAGAAGGAGAAGACACCCTGCCCTGAAAAGATGCCTGACCTCCATATGACCATTGCTGGTTTTTCATGAGAGTTTTAATGTGAAATTTCCAATTTTTTTAAAAAAATTATTTTAGAGACAGACTCTTGCTGTATCATCCAGGCTAGAGTGCAGTAGTGTGATCATAGCTCATTGTAACCTCCAACTTCTGGCCTCAAATGATTCTCCTGCCTCAGCCCCCCAAGTAGCTAGAACTATAGGTGTGTGCCACAATACCCAGCTCTAAGTTTTAAATGTTAGGATAAACTTACACAATATAGAGGCACGAGGAGCAATGGGTCCTCTCCTAGCTGCTTGCCCAAGGTCAATTCTCTCCAGTTGTTTAGCTACTTTCTAGTTGGAGGGGGCAGAGTTTTCCCACCACTACCCAAGTCCCCTCCCCAGGCAAAGAACTATGCAAAGACTCTGGTCACGGGGAATGCTTTAGACAGCAGCTCATTGGAGAAGTCTGTGTGGGGACTAGGGAGTAAGATGTCTGATGTGTGCTTTGAACACAGACTCATGCTGCCTCCCTGCTGTGCTCCCACAGATAGAACACCGCATGCTGCTGCCATGGGCTCCCCACTGTGGCAGGGGCAGGGCCCTGATGTTTAGGCCTGGGTGTCTTTTCTGCTAAAGCAGCAGCAGTGGTAATGTGCATGAGTGAAGCCCATCAGGCATGGCTGGTGGAGCCTAAGACGATAGGACAGTGGGTATCTGGGCTCAGGGGGCAGCTGTGGCTTGGGTTCAGCTGATGCTTGCCTTATGAGAATGGATGCTTGACCTCTATGTGGCCACTTCTAGTCTTTCAAGAGAAGACTTGAAGTGGCCACATAGACTTTGGAAATGTCTATGTGGAAATTTAGACTTTGTGTATGAACTCTCTAATCTTTAAATGCTAGTGCAGATTTACAAAACAGTATAAGCTAACAAAAACACGTCTTTGGATTGGATCAAGTTCCAGGACCACTAGTTTACATCCTCTGTCCCAACCTCAGCTAGGGTTACCCTCCCCTCCAGAACAGGGTGGTTGCCAGCACAGCCCAGGTGTCCTCAGCTCTCCTCCAGGCTCTCTCAGCTATGATGTCCTCTGGCCATTGCTCCCTGTGGTGGTTAATTTTCTGTGTCAACTTGACTGGGCTATGGAGTACCCAGATATTTGGTTAAACATTATTCTGGGTGAGTCTGTGAGAGTGCTTTTGCATAGAATGGGCCTCATCCAATCAGTTGAAGGCCTAAATAGAACAAAAGGCTGACCCCCCTGCTGAGTAAGAGGGAATTCCTCCTGCCTGAGGGCCCTCCAACTGGGACACCAGCTTTTTCTTGCCTTCAGAATCAAACTGAAACATTAACTCTTCCTGGGTCTTGAGCCTGCTGACTGCAGATCTTGGAACTAGCCAGTCTCCATATTCCTGTGTGCCAATTCCTCGTAATAAATCTCTTTATAGACATCTCTACATCTTGTTTGTTCTGTTTCTCTGGGGAACTTGGACTAATACACTCCCTTTAATCAAAAGACAGTTACAGCTTTGAGGAAGAAACTGAAAATTTTATCAAATGAAAGCTCCTCTTCTGGCTCACTGACCACATTTATATCATACTTCTAGTGTTGAATATAATAACAATAGCAACCACTATTTATCGAGTGCTTTGTATGTATCAGGCATGGGGTTAAGCAATGCATATATGCTTTCTTATGCAATCCACATAACACCGTGTTCCCCTTGCAGAACATATGAGTGTCCCTAGCTCAAGCATCATATTGGTCCTTCCCAGGCCATGCGCCTCTGCTTGGATCAGTGCCTGGCACAGACGAGGTGCTCAGTAGATTATTCCTGAAATCAAGAAATGAACTCTTCTTTAAAATAGATTCTGTTGGCCGGGAATGGTGGCTCATGCCTGTAATCTCAGCACTTTGAAGGGCCAAGGTGGGCAGATCACCTGAGGTCAGGAGTTCGAGACCAGCCTGGCCAACATGGTGAAATCCCATCTCTACTAAAAATACAAAAATTAGCAGGGCATGGTGGTGCATGCCTGTAATTCCAGCTACTCGGATGCCAAGGCAGGAGAATTGCTTGAACTCGGGTGGTGGAGGTTGCGGTGAGCCAAGATTGTGCCACTGCACTCCAGCCTGGATGACAGAGTGAGACTATGCCTCAAAAATATATATATATAAAATAAAAATAGATTCTGTTTATATTCCCATATTACAGATGAGAAAATGGAATCTCAAGGACAATAAATAACCAGCCCAAGGTAACAGAACTAAGAAATGGTAGAGCTGAGACATACCTCTAAGTCCCTTGAGTTCAAAACTCACAATCTTCACCCTATGCCCACTCCCAGTGTGCACGGAAGAACCAGGCCCGCCTCCAGCCCCTGACCTTGGCATTCACAACTACAACTCTCTCAGCCGGCAAGAATGCCCTCCGTGTAGCTCCCTCAATGCTCAGCAAGCCCAAGCTACCCCCAGGCTGACAGCTTTACTCCTGGACTTTCCACTGGGGCTTATAAAGACTAACTTGGGGCCAGGTGTGGTGGCTCATGCCCGTAATCCCAGCGTTTGGGAGGCTGAGGTGGGTGGATCACTTGAGTCCAGGAGTTTGAGACCAACCTGGCCAACATAGCAAAACCCGGTCTCCACTAAAAATATATAAATTAGCTAGGTGTGGTGGCAAGCACCTGTAGCCCCATCTGCTTGGGAGGCTGAGGTGGAAGGATCGTTTGAACCCAGGAGGCAGAGGCTGCAGTAAGCCGAGACTGCACCACTGCCCTCCACCCTGGGCAACTCTGCCTCAAAAAAAAAAAAAAAAAAAAACTAAAAAGACTAACTCAAGAGTCTCACCACAGTTTTCTCTTTAAAAATAAGAGAAAACCAAGAGCGGAAACCCACTGAAGTCTCAGATCATCCTCTTTTCATCATAGAGTTGCTTTCAGGTAACAGGGGAAAAAGGTCTGATGCACAGGCTGAGAAGTGAGACCATGGAGCAAGATGAGGCTGACCACACTTGGGCCTGGGTAGAAGAAGGTCGTGAGGCAACATACCCAGTTTCCAGGAACTCCCTGTCCTTGCATTCTGCATTGCTCTTGAGTCTCATGTGGATGAAGCTACACAGCAGATCGGCAGATAGAGGATGGGTGGTGAGTGGAGTTAGGCACATTTTACAAAAGGGAAATCATACCAACCACAGGTAAGGGACAAGAGAGGGAAAGGATGAAGGTCGTAATGGAAGGGCTCTGGATAGACCACAGAGGAGGTGAGTGATATGCCTGGGCCTTCACACACTGTCAGACTTACTGGTTTACAAAAGAGTAAGCTAATAACTTGGCCTCGAATGTGGCCACATACACTTCGTTTGCTCCTTAATGATTAAACCTTCCCACCCTCTGGTATCCGGAAAGCATCTCTGATTGCCCTGTTCTTCCTAGAAGCCATCTCAGTCCATAAATCCACTGGGTAGTGCACATCTGCTTTGTCCAAGACAAACAATGGTCTGATTTCTCTGTCTCTTGCAGCACTGAGCTCCCTTTCACTGATTTCGATACAACACAGCTGTTCTGATAATGATATAGCCAGGTACGAGGAAAACTGCACAGTGTTATGGCTCCTACCTGAACTCCCAGGAGCTCTGAGACCCTGAGCCCAACACATCTTCAATGGAGACCTCAGTTGCCTCATTGAAGCAGAATGCTGGACCAGCTCTGATAATCTCTGACTTAAGTTCTTTCTTTTTTGAGATGGAGTCTCACTCTGTCACCCAGGCTGGAGTGCAGTGGTGTGATCTCAGCTCACTGCAACCTCTGCCTCCTGAGCTCAAGCTATTCTCCTGCCTCAGCCTCCCGAGTAGCTGGTATTACAGGCACATGCCACCATGCTTGGCTAGTTTTTCTATATTTTTAGCAGAGAGGGGGTTTTGCCATGTTGGCCAGGCTGGTCTCAAACTCCTGCTCTCAGGTGATCCACCTGCCTTGGCCTCTCAAAGTGCTGGGATTATGGGCATGAGCTACCACACTCAGCCTTAACTTCTTTTGTTTTTGAGATGGAGTCTCACTCTGTCACCCAGGCTGAAGTACAGTGGTGCAATCTCGGCTCACTGCAGCCTCTGCCTCCTGGATTCAAGCAATTCTCCTGCCTCAGCCTCCCCAGTAGCTGGGACAACAGGCACCCACCACCACTGGCTAATTTTTGTATTTTTAGTAGAGATGAGGTTTTACCATGTTGGCCAGGCTAGTCTCGAACTCCTGACCTCAGGTGATCCACCCTCCTCGGCCTCCCGAAGTGCTGGAATTATAGGCGTGAGTCACCACACTAAGCCTTAAGTTCTTAATACATGAACTCCTGTGTCACTTGGCATTGGGTTCTTTGCAGATAGAAACCCCCGGAGCCCCCAGGCCCAGCACACGGCCTGGTCATCTCAGGTCCCCCTACATGCCAGTGAAGGGATCCTGTGATTATAAGAGGGTAGAAGGTAAGCTGTAGGGCAAGGGGTGTGGAGGAAGAGGTCTTAGGGCAAGGCCTTTAAGAAGAGGGAAGTGGAGGTTGGAAAACATGGGGAAGAGGGAGGGCATAAGGAAGAGATGTTATTCCATTCTGCTTTCAATATAATATCACAGCTCTGTTTATTCTGAGAAGCAACCAGCTGCAGCTCCAAAATAGAGATGCTGAGAAACGCCTCTGATGACAGAGACTGCTGCTGAGGGAACAAGGTTAGAACAGCCCTTCACAAGGGCTGGAATGAGAGAGGTCCTGAGAGGGGAGACACTCCTGGATCTCTTTCCACTTCCGCCGTGCCCGCCCCTGCTTCCTCCTTCCTAGCCCAAGGCAGCCCTAGTTCTTCTTTCCAGGGTCTCCGGGGCCCAGGGCAGGCACATGACAGAGCAGAGTGTGGCCCTGCCGTCACTCCAGACCCCAGCAAGAGTGGTCAGTGTTCCTGGACAGAAGCTCCATGGCCAAGTGGGACAGATGGCTTCCTTCTCCCTGGACCTGAATATCCTTTTCAAGCAACGTTGCTGGGAGCAGAAGAGATAATGAGACAATGGGATGGAACCAGAGGGTTTGCTAAGTGTCTGTGTTAAGAGCTTGTGTGTGCTTGCACATGTAAGCAGGAGCAAAATCACACCAGGTGAAGTTAATCAGGCAGGAAGGCTTGTTTCCAGGTTATTGCAATAGGGCCAAGACTATTCCAATAGGGGAGGGAGATTGAACTCAATTCCGACCACAAGGGGAACAGCTGGGGATTCACAGCCAGTGGGCAAGGTGAGGGAGTCAGTGGAGGGACGAATACTAAGGGGAATTTGGTTAGGTAGCGATGGTGGCGGGGTAGGGGGTGAGGGGGTTGTTCTTGCTGGACTTTCTGGAGCTTAGCAGCCCAAGGAGCAGGGCGGGGGAGCCAAAAAGAGGGCTCAGAAGAGCCTGCCTAAGGTTCGGTCAAGGAGGGAGTCCTTGTCAGTGGAAGGAAAGCAAAGAAAGCAGGATATCTGGGGACATAGCTGTTCCCCTCCCTCACCCATGTAAGCATCAGCTCTAATAGGAGCCACCAGTCCGTCACGCACTCACTCCACGGCAGAGAGAAAGGATAGTCCTAGGCCATCTGGCATCTGCTAACAAGGGCAGTGTGGGTTTGGACCCATAGAGGCCCATCCCATCCCCAAAGCAGGCCAGCCTGGGCCTGACTCCACAGCACCCTATTCCATGGGGCCTGCTTTTTCCCCTGGCTCTTGTGGAATCAAAGAGACCCTGATACGGTTTAGATGTTTGTTCCCTCCAATTTTATGTTGAAATGTGATTCCCAGTGTGGGAGGTGGGGCCTGGTGGGAGGTGTTTGGGTCATGCGGTGGATCCTTTATGAATGGCATGGTGCCTTCCCCATGTAATGAGTTTAATGAGTTCATGTGAGATCTGGTTGTTTAAAACGGAGGCTGGCACCTCCCCTGCTTCTATCTTGCCATGTGAGACGCCAGCTCCTCTTCCCTTCTGCCATGATTGGAAGCTTCCTGAGGCCTCACCAGAAGCCAAGCTGATGTTGGTGCCATGCTTATACAGCCTGCAGAATCATGAGCCAATTAAGCCTCTTTTCTTTATGAATTACCCAGCCTCTGATATTCTGTTACAACAATGCAAACAAATTGATACAAACCCTGAAAGGACTTTCCCCATCAAGGCCCCACTGCATTTGCTGGGGACTGACCTGGGGTGACTGAGGAGAAAGGCCATCGTCCTGGGAGCCTGTCACCTTCCTTTTTGTTGAAATGGACACTTGGCTAAACATGGACAGGTGGGCAAGCCCAGACACCCCGCACCTGGGCTGTTCAGTCCCTCACCACCCTCAGCAGGACCAGTCCAGATGGACTTTCTGGACTTTTTGTTCAACAGCCCGGAATACCCTCCAGCTGCCACCATGCCCACTGGAGGGTCTCTCAGGCAGGGCTGCTCCCGAAACCAGGATGGCCACTGGGCTCAGGCCTCACAGGACAAAGAGCCCTTGACATTATTTCTAAATGAATCCATTCATGTAGTCAGTGTGTGTGCAGCATGTGTGCGTGTGTGTTTAAAACTATTAATTGGTGAAAGTAAACATTTAAATATCACAATGTTTGCTACCCTATTTGGCTATTTCTGTCTCTTCTTCTTTCTTAATCTAGAGAGACTCCAAACATGGAAGAGGCTCAGGCTTTTCTAGAACTCCAGAGACCCTGGTCTCAAGCACCTTCTACCTCCTCACATTTATCATTCCAATGCCAGCCGAGCCACCACACTCAGCCTCCTCCTCTGCTGCATCCTCTTTTCCCAGTCCAATTCTGTGTCTGAGGCTGCAGCTCCTCCCTCCCCCACACCCTCTCCTCTGCACCCTCCCCTGCCCCAGCCCAGCATTGCCCTCTGCTCTCCACACACAGCCACACAGCCACAAACACCCCTTGACATGCTTGAGTGGGAGTCTCAGAGCTGGTCCTCTCCCAGCCTCTGTTGTGTGTGCTCAGAAATTTCAAAAGGGACTTCCTGCCTCCCTTGGGGGGGAAATGGGCTGGGTCACAAGAAATTTGCATACTGTAAAGACTGACCTGCACAGGAACCCTGGCTCAGGAAATACCTGCCTGGGAGCAAGAGGCCAAGTGGTAAGAGGAAGAGGCTAGAAGTTGTTGCCATGCCCAGATGCCTGCTCAGCTTCTGCCTAGAACTGACTCCATAGGATTTTTGGCAGACCATGATCTGGCTGGTGGAAAGGCTTCCTAAAATTAATTAGGCAAAGGCCAACATGGCACCACATGAACTCTGGGCACCCAAATCTAGAAGCTGGATGTTGCCTGGGTGATTGCTTTGTACACATAGGAGACAAACAAGATTAGCACAAAACCTCAGAAGATGGGAACTGCGTAGATTAGTCCAAAGCCCCAAAAGAAGTAGACAGCCTCCCACTGGGGGATGGAGAGATTGAAGGGGTGGGAGGTACTGGGGTGGATCTGTCCTCAGGGAGGCTGAACTAATTCTAGGATCAGCAATGGAGTGAGATTTTCTAGTGACTTGTGCCACCCCAAGACCCAAGAGCCATGATTTGCTTCTTTGGGTTTCAGAACTTCCTGTCAATCACAGGAAGTAGCACAGGTGGGTCCTTCTCCTATTTGACAAGGAAGCTTCTTTGAAACGTGGTGTCACGAAGAGATGAGGCAGGTGTGCCAGGGCTGGCTGCCAGAAGCCTCATGTTTCTGGGGCAGTGTCAACAGAAAATAATAAAAACATCAGGTATGATTAGTGGTTCTGTTTGAAATGCTTCTATCAGGACTGGCTAAGTCCGAAGTCCTTCATTGGTTTATTTCACAGCTGAGGAGCAGTTTTACAGCCTTTGGAAGGAAGGTAAATTACCAGCAACGTCTGGCTGGAACAGTCCCCATCACCAGGGTCATCTCAGGCCCTCCTAGCTTTAGGGTGTGTGCATTTTGCCTTCTAGGAGGGAGCACAGGCTACTACTCATAATAACCTTAAAATAATAAATATCTTTGGGGTATTTTTAATGAGTAGTGACAAATGTTAACCCATTTAATCCGCAAAACAAAGCAAAGAAGTTGGTATTAGCATTCTCCTACCATGTTACATATGGGGAAACTGAGGTATGGGAGATTAAAGGAACTCTCTCAGTGCCACAGAGGTAGGAAATGGCAGATCTGTTTCCTATTTCCTTAACCAGTACACCACACTGTCTCTCAAGGAAACATACAGGACTTTGCCATGTTGCAGAGGAAATAAACCAAGGCTTAGGCAGGTCCCTGTCTTGCTAAATTCTTTATTTTTCCAAAGAAAGAGGCCGAGGTTAAGGTGTCATGGGTGTCCTGCCTTGCCTCGGGCTAGGGATGAACTGTGGGGATTGTGACTACAATCAATTCAACAAACACCTTTGAATACCCATCAGATCTGCAGACGAGAGAGAGTACAAAAGGAGTAAGCAGTGATCCAGGGACTTACAGCCAAGTTGGGGAGACAGATATCGCCACCAAATAATACCATGCAGCACAGTGTGGTTAGCGCAAGAGAAGGGGACATGAAATTATGTCTGGGGAGCAGCACGGGTGAAGAAAGTTAATTTCACCTCATGGAAAAGGCAGGATATGAGTTGGACCTTCCAGGCTGGATAGGTTTGCAAACAAGAAGACGTGGGTTGAAAGCTGTCAGAAAAACTTAGAATGTAGATAGGCAAAACTGCAGGAAAGCCTGAGGCTTGCTGAAGATGTCATCAGAAGTGTCAAGGTTTACAGAGGTGACTACCCACAGCTATGCATAGGACGGATTTGCAGGAAGAAACCCTGGGGCAGCAATCGAGTGACAAATGCATTGATTTTGGCAAGAAGAAGTAGTGTCTTACTCAAGATGGGGGTGATGAGGAAAAAGGAGTAGATGAAGGAAGATGTCCCAAGGTGGAATCCACGGGAATTGACAGCCAGTTAGAAGAAGAGCGAATATTGCTTACAATCTTCTCCCGTCAATTGGACGTCAGTGAGGCTGCTCATCAAGTCAGGATGAGAAGGTGGGGCTGGAAGGTTCTGGGATCACTCATATGCAGGTAGACAAAGTGGGAAAGTCAGTAATGCTTGCTTAACTGTAGCTCAAGAATTCACGGCAAAATTCTGTTCAGTCCCTGCAGTGCTGAGCGTAATGTCTCCTCGTCCCACGTCTCCATATCTCTGCCTACCTAAGGCTCCTCTTGGTAAAGCCCACCTCCAGTTTCACCTCCATCAGGAAGCTTTTCTTCATGGCTGCTGTTCCCTTTTCAGCACATCTTGCTTATTGTAAATGTGCTATGTTTACCCTTTGGGGCTCCAGGTTTCTGCTAAGCTGGAAATAGTGCATTATGCACTTTTTTCCCAGTTGTATTTAGCATAGGACCTGGAATTCTTGGAGGAGGCCATCATTCACCCAGGAGCATGGAACCAAACTGCCCTGGCTGAAGCCCCTGAGGTGCATTCTCTGAGCTGCCTGGGGTGCATCGCATGGAAGGCAGCTTACAGCCTCTGGTGGTAGTCAGTGGCACAGAGAGCAGAGCTGAGCACAAGCCACAGCTCTATCCGTTGCTAGGCATGCACAGACTTATTTCCAACTATCCTGAACCCTGGCTTCTTTCTCTGTAAAATGGGGACGCTGATGCAGCTGTTTCAGCGCTGTTGTGAGGGCTCCTTGCCAGGTGTTTGTATGTAGAGTGTGTGGAGAGCCCCGGGCCCTGGGACTCAGCTGGTACACAGGCTCTTAACTTGGGGGAGCTGCTTGTGCGCATGTGTCAAGACAGGCGGCCGGGCCCTGGTCTAATCTTAGCCCTGCAGCGCCCTGGGTATTTCCTCACTTCCTCATCTCCAGCACGTAGGAGAGTAATCGTGGCCCACAGGACTGGGGGTGGGTGAAGCCGCCGGTGAGAATTCACATGAACATGTCCCAGGAACGCCAAGTGACTGTCACAGCCCAGCACAAGGCAGGTATTTCTGGGGCTTCGGCCAATCAATAGTCATCACGCAGCCTACTCAGACAGGACACGCGTGAGCCCCTGAGCCTCTGCCTGGCTCCGGGGAAGAGGTCCATGATGAGAAAAAGGAGGACTTGCAAGAAGGGCAGGGGTAGACCCAAATCAGAATCACAGAGGCTCAGAGCAGCAAAAGCAGTCAGAGTCCATGCCCTGCATACCAGACCATGCGGGCACTCCCTCTTGCCCACTTCCTGCTTGAATTCTTCTAGTGATGAGAAACTCACTATCTCAACATTTCTGCAAACTGTCCCATTGCTCAGAGCTCTCATTATTAAAAAGCTTTCCTTTATATTCACCCCGAATCTACTTTTCTGTAACTTCCTGGGCCTGCTCATGGAGATGCACAGAACAAAACCCATCTCACTTCCACCTCCTGACCTTTCACTTGTGGAAAACAGCTCCTCTGCTCTCCCAGGCCTTCTCTGGACCTGCCTCAGTTCTTCCAAACACTTCTCACAACATGTCATCTCTGGCTCCCCTCTCTCCCTCAAAGCTTCCCAAAAGCTGGTTCAAGAGGGGCCCTCAGAACTGGGCTGAAGACCACAGAAGTGCCCTGGCCTGACAGGATGGGCTGGCCCTTGTCCTAGTCCCTACTCCAATGAGGGAATTTGCCCAGGGCCAGTGGGATATCCTGAGTTTTTACTCATTTTCCACCATGACGAGAACAGGAGTGATGCTATCCAAGGAGCTGCTTCCACAAAAATTCCCAGCTGACTCTGGCCATGAGGGTATCCCTGTTTGTCATAAAGACCTGGGAAGATGCTCCAGAGAGGTGACACTGCCACGCCTACTAAACCTCATTTCCACCCAGCAGTTCTAGATTTCGCATGGGAGTGGTTCTAGATTTCGAGTGGGAGCAGTTCTAGATTTCGTGTGGGAGCAGTTCTAGATTTCGTGTGGGAGAAGTTCTAGATTTCACGTGGGAACAGTTCTAGATTTTGCATGGTAACGGCTCTTTGCCTGCACCTGTCTCTCAGAGACAGGCTCCCGAGGCTGGGTCCCTCCTGTCTCTGCTGGAAGGGGAGGCTGCTACAAAGGGGGTTTGGCAAGGCCAGAGGGTTCCAAGGAAGTCTTGGTGGGGGGAAAGAAAACACTGCTGGGGTCAGGGTGAAGGTGGGGGTGGGGTGTTGCTTTGCTAAAGGTCCACAGGTGTCAGGAAGGAGGATGACTAGTGTCAGAGGAACAGAGAACCCTGCTCCCCACAGTCATCTCTCAGCAAAAACAGAACACCTCCCCCAGGTGAGAAATTCATCCCAACAGTAAATCCCTAGGTCAATGACTTTAGAAACCCTTAGCCCTTCTCCATCGGGCTAGAAGAGCCACAGTGTGGGGGTGCTAACACTGAAAGTCTGGGTCTCACCAGCATAAGGAAATGACACATACCTGCCATGCCGATAGGGCCTGCCTGTGAGTCACGCCCAGGAAGTGGAGAGGGGAGGACAGGTCAGCCTAGGGGAGGGAGAAGGGGAGGCCCCGGAAAGTGCAGGCTCCTGGTGCTGCCCTGAGGCTCCAACTTTTCAACTCACGCCCTGCCTCCAGGATGACGAACTGGGTCAGCAAAATGACAGGAGGCTCAGGGCCAGACCTGGATTAGAGCAGGCCTGCCCAGACAGGTCAGCGATTTGTGTCCATAAAAGGAAGATCCAAGGGAAACGGGGCCTGCCCTTCTCACCCACAGACCTAGTCAGGTTGGTTAGTAAACATCAGACAGGGCACGCTCGGCGCGCCACCTCCGAACACATAGAGTGTGCTTGCCTGGCACACGGGGCAGGGCTGACTGCAATGATGAATAGGAGGATGAGAAAAATTCCCGAGGGAGGCTGTCTGCATCATCGGGGTTATCAGTGAAGAGCAGTGTGTGGGTGTGGAGGGGAGCAGGGGAGCGGATAGACTCCACAGCCCAGTCCATCCACATACAGAGGACCCCAGGACCGTACTTCATTGAGAGCACCAGAAAAGCAGGCAGTGGGCCTCAGCCACAACCACCACCCCTGGGGAGACCACCTTGGATACCAGAAACAGAAGGGCCGTCCAGCTCCCTTAGTATGACCTAATTTTACAGAGAAGGTGCCTGGAGCCCATGAGCCCCCTATCCAAGGTCCCTCCCTGAAGTCAGAGGGAGAGCTGGGGCCATTTTCCCACCCTGCCAGGTCCAGGGCTTGCTCTTTCCTTTAAAAAGCCAAATCTGGGCCAGCTGCGGTGGCTCATGCCTATAATCCCAGCACTTTGGGAGGCTAAAGTGGGAGTATTGCTTGAGTCCAGGAGTTCAAGAACAGCTGGAGCAACAAAATGAGACCCCCGTCTGTATAAAAAGTAAAATAAAAAATTAGCCAGGCGTGGTGGTGCATGCCTGTGGTCCCAGCTACTTGGGAGGCTAAGATGGGAGGATCACCTGAGCCCAGGAGTTTGAGGCTGTAGTGAGCTATGATTGTACCACTGCACTCCAGCCTGGGCAACAGAGCAAGACCCCATATCAAACAAACAAACAAAAAGGAAACAAAAAAGAAGTAAAAAGCTAAATCCGGAGCTAAATAATTTGTACATATGGACATAGAGTGTGGGATAATAGACACTGGAGACTCAGGAGGGTGGGAAGGGGGTGAGGGATAAGAAATTACTTAATGGGTACAATATACAGTATTCAGGTGATGGTTGCACTACAAGCCCAGACTTTACCACTATGCAATGTATCTCACGTAACAAAATCACACTCACTTGTACCCCTTAACTTTATACCAACAAAAAGCACAAATCCTGCCCACCCTTCCCTACATCACCCTGCTGACCATTTGAAAGACCAACATGTTTTATTTAGAGAATAATTGGGGGCCCTTCCTGGCTGTCATCTGGAAGAAGAAATCCCCACATCTAGACCCAGAGGGCGAGAGAAATGCAGTTTTGGCGTTTTCTCCCCATCTTGCTAGTGAAAAGATACCAGGTGCAATGTTTGCACAGAAGTCTTTCACATCCTTTTTTGAAAGTTCACAGAATATACGTGTCATTTGGTAGTTCACAGTGTATTGGGGCATCGTACCCCGGGAAATCCTGCCCTCTCACCCACCCCCACCCCTTTATGATTGCATCGCCATGGGGTTCTGCCACTGGATCAGGAGCCAGCTAGCTCACAAGTCACACTGGCTTCCATGGTGGAGGAACGGGTCTGGAAGGAGGGAGGGACCTGGAAGGAGGGAAGGCACCAGAAACACTGAATGCTCTTAGGCTGTCCTCTGGCCTCTGCGACAGCTCCCTGTCTCTATCCCTCCCTGACCTCTGCCTGGGCCAGGCCTCCTCTGAGCATCAGCCCTCTCCCATCAGCATGCCCTTCCTTCTCTGCGGCGCTTGCTGGCATCGCACATGGATTTCTTGGGCTGTCTGATTCCAGCCCATCTCCCATTCTGGGGGTTAAGTTCTCGGAGGTCAGGGAGGACTGTGTCTCTTTATGTGTCACCCTAGCCCTAGATTCTAGTTGACTCAGTGGCATTTGTTGACTGAATAAATGAAAGTGAGCTTTTGCCAATGTAAGAACATGGGGATGTATGATTTTTCAGTCGCTATAATAGACAGACCTAATATCGACTGGGCCCTTCCACCTTCATATGCCTGGCATGCTAAATAAACCATAACAAAGACATCTTAATCACATCCAAGTGGTAGAGAAGAAATTCTCAGGTGTCAGAAATATCCAGAAAAATCTAAAGCAGTGTGTGGGCACTAAAGCTATGGAGGCCACCTGGGTATTAGAGGATGTTGGCCCAGGAGCTGGGGCCGGGGGTTTAACGTTCGTGCAGGGTGATGTCTTCAGGCTCCAGACCCTTGTGAGGCAAGGATTAACACAGCAAATACCATCCTGACTACGAGGTGGGCACTAGAAACACTGTTCACCAGCCCTGGGCATGAAGAAGCTTGACCTCTGTCTGGGTCCCAGGAAAGAAAGAAAGAAAGATAGGGAGAGAGAAAGAAAGAGAGAAAGTAAAACCCAAAACCTGTGTCATTCTACTTACACGCAGTGGGAATTCTAATCCAAGTAATTAAAATAAAAACAAATCCAGAGATGGTGACAAGTGATTCAAGCAGAGGAAAAAGCAGAACTCTGGAGGGCACTTCCATAAGCAAAAACACATAAATACCCTGCTCCTCCTGCCCCAATTCACAGTGACGATCCATACAACCAAACAACCCACCTTGAGAAAGGGGAAGCAGATGCACATTATAGATTAGAAAATCAAGAACTGAAGTAAGTAGAATAACTTAAGACAATAAAAAGTATATTTGCAAGGCCAGGCGCAGTGGCTCAAGCCTGTAATCCCAGCACTTTGGGAGGCTGAGGCAGGCAGATCACTTGAGGTCAGGAGTTTGAGACCAGCCTGGCCAATATGGTGAAACCCCTTCTCTACTAAAAATACAAAAAATTAACCAGGCATTGTGGTGCATGCCTGTAGTCCCAGCTACTCGGGAGGCTGTGGCAGGAGAATCACTTGAACCTGGGAGGTGGAGGTTTCAGTGAGCTGAGATCGTGCCACTGCACTCCAGCCTGGGTGACAGAGCAAGACTATGTTTCAAAAATATATATATTTGCAATATCTAAATAGAAAAAAAAGAAGGTATGCAAAGTCCAAGATAATAATCCTAATGGTTAAAATAGGGAGGGGAGATGTTGAAAAGAAGATAACACTATAATACCAGTGGATAACAGTTTGGGACATGAGAAGAGAAAGATTAGAGTCAAAGTGCCATAAAATCCTTCCAATTTAGTGACGAGGATAATGATATTGATTAATGTTAGACCTTAAATTCAAGTATGTGTTAAAAAATTAAAATAATAGAAACCTATTATTAGGTTTTATTTTTAACCTATTATTTCCATTAAAATAATAGAAAACTAATATATAACTTCTAAACCAATAGGCTACAAGAGGAGAAAATAATAAACACATAATCAATACAGTGAAAGGCAAGAGGTGAGAAAAGGCAAAGATGAAGCATGGCAAACAAAATAATGTAGTATACATATACTAAATATATTAGAAGTCTTAATAAATAAAGAAGCTTAAATTGCCTGTTAAAAGACAACGACGCTTAGACTTAATTTTTTAAAAATCCAGCCATCTGTAGTTTACAAGAAGCAAACCTAAAAACATTAAGACATCAAAAGTTAAAAATAAAGAGACAGAAAAATATAAACCAGTTACTAAGTGAAGGTCGATATTGATATATAAAATAGCAAATAAGATTTGAAGGAAAACATTAAAAATATGATTATGAGGAATCATGCTAAAAAGGAAAAATTTGCCAAGAAGTTACAATCATAAGCTTATATGCACCAAAACGCAGAGAATTAAAAATATAAAGCAAAAATGGACAGAAATGCAAAAAGAATTGCTTCTTTTCTTCTTCATGGTTTCATTTGGCCTGAGTGCTACAAAACTGTGTAGCAGTCAACTCAACTGAGGATGGCTTAACTCAGCTGAACCTACAGTGCAGAGCTATGTCCACAGCCCTGTGCTGCCCTGGGGGAATTTAGATGGTTCTAACCAATATACCAAGGAGGGGAGCAAAGAGTGAGGACGAAGAGAACTAATGAGAAAAAGGGAACATCTACTATGTTTAAGACATTGTGCTAAGAACTAAGTAAACCTTCTTATGCAACCTCATAGAAATCCAATGAGGTTGGCTTGGTTACCCCAACTACTACTAGTAACCCCAATTTACAGAGTAGAAACCAAGCTTCAAAGATATTAAGTAACTTTTCAGAGGTCACATGATTGGGGAGCTATAGAGTCTAAACTGTAGTCATCTGACATAATCTCCATGAGGCCAGAGACCATATTTTCACTCCATATCCCTAGTATGTAAAACTATGCCTGGCACAGATTAGGCAGTTGATAAATATCAGATGAATGAATGAATGCAGCTGTAATTCCAAGCCTGTGCATTTTCTATTATGCCAGAGCACCTACTCTGTTATCTCACTTACTCTTGGCTATCTATATCTTTATATCACTCAGATCTCCTCTTCAAAAAAGGCATCTCCTCTCTCTAACCTGACCCATTTCCCCTCTCTCATTCAGAGTTGACAAAGGAGAGAGAAGAAAGCCCAGTTTCACAACAAGAGACCCAATTTCCTTCAAAGCTGGTGGTTGGGAAATGATGCTTCTGATAGTGGTTAAGGGAGATGGCAGGCACAGGGTGGCCCTGCACTGGAGATTTGCAAAATGCATTCCCCTTCTCCTCTGCTGTCAGTTGCTGGTTACCTCCCTATCCTACAAGATCATGAGAAGACCCCTGGAAATGATGTGAGGACCATGAGGGATTAATACTTAAACACCAACTGAAGTGGCTCTGGAACCATACAAGTGGTGAGAAAATTCTTGGAGACAGAAGAAGTGTCAGAGGAATTTTAATTTGTCGCTATTTTTTGTACTTTTTATTTTGAAATAATTATAGACTCCCAGGAAGTTGTGCAAATAGCACACAGAGTCCTGAGTACCCTTGACTCATCTTCCCCTAATGGGAACACCTTGTAGAATAATAATAATATCAAAACCAGGAAACTGACATTCATATAATACTGTGACTGAACTACAGACCTGATCCCATTTTCATTATTTTTTTACATGGATTCATTCATATGTGTGGGTGTGTGTTGTATATATGTAGTTCTATGCAATTTCATCCTGTGAACACACTCATGAGACCATCACCACAGTCAAGATACAGAACTGTTTCATCACCATGAAAAGACTTCCTTGGGTTACCCCTTTTAGACACATTCATGCCGCCACCAACCCCTAGTTTGTTCTCCATCTCTACAGTTTTATCTCTTAAAGGATGTGATGTCAATGGAATCATACAGTATGTGACTTTTTGAGATGAACATTTTCTTCACTCAGCATAATACCCTTGAGATCCATCCAGGTTGTTGCCCGTGTCAATAGTTTGTTCATTTTCATCGCTGAGTAGTATTTCATGGTATGAATATACCAGTCTCCCATTAAAGGACATTTGCATTGTTTACGTTTTTCTGCTATTGACTGCAGCTCTTTGACAAGAGGGCGAGTCCTGCTTCAGGCTGCAGAGCCTTCAGAATTCCTGGTGAGCAGTGAGGATCTATACTGCATTCCATGAATTCACTGGCTTTTCAGCTGCGGTTCATCAGAGCCTTCAGAATTCCTGGTGAGCAGTGAGGATCTATACTGCATTCCATGAATTCATTGGCTTTTCAGCTGCAGTTCATTCTTATCAATCCTTCAAGTTTTAAGTAAAACACCAACTTTTCTGTGAAGTCTTTGTGTTGATAACCATCTCCCTGGCCAGACTCTTGCAGCTTCCTTATAATCCCATAGACATCCTTTACTCTGTGCCCTCAGCTCTGGCCAAGGGCCCAACATGGTCAGTGAGCATTTGTTGAATCAACAGATCAACAGCAAAGCTGTCATCACAGTCTTTTCCTAATACAGGCCACCCCACCTGTGATCATAACACATTGCTGGAAGCCACACAGAGAGGGACTGTCATCACTAAGGGGGCCATGTTTTCTTACTTGAACAATGTTATAATTATAGATAGGGCCACCAATAGGGCTCTCAGATGGCTCTAAGGTGTTACAATTCTAGTATTCTAGATAATACTGGAACTTTTTTTTTTTTGAGACAGTCTTGCACTGTCGCCCGAGCTGGAGTACAATGGCGTGATCTTGGCTCACTGCTACCTCTGCCTCCCGGGTTCAAGCAATTCTCTTGCCTCAGCCTTCCAAGTAGCTGAGATTACAGGTGCCTGCCACCATGCCTAGCTAATTGTTTGTATTTTTAGTACAGACAGGGTTTCACTATGTTGGCCAGGCTGGTCTCAAACTCCTGACCTTGTGATTCACCGGCCTCAGCCTCCCAAAGTGCTGGAATTATAGGCATGAGCCACCATGCGTGGCCTCAAACTTCTTAATATATAAGTGTATTTCTACAGATCTGATTATTTCGCTAGGAGAGAAGCCTAGAGCTAGAATTAACTGAGTCAGAAGGAATACACTCTTATATTTCTTAGTACATGCTGCCAAGTTGCTCTCCAGAAAGGTAGCTATATTGGTTGCCTACTATTGCTGTAACAAATTACCACCGATTTAGTGGCTTAAAACAACACTAATTTATCTTACCGTTCTGGTGGTCAGAAGTCCTAAAACCAAGGTGCCAGCAGGGCTGACTTCTTTCTGGGGTTCTAGGGGAGAATCCTTCTTCTTGTCTTTTCCAGCTCCTAGAGGCTACAACATTATTTGGCTCACAATTCCTTCCTCCATCTTCAAAACCAGCAGCATAGTGCCTTACAATCTCTCTCTTTTCTCTCTTCTCTCTCTCTTTCTGACTTCTGCTTCTGTTGTTGCACTGCCTTCTCTTACTCTCACCTTCCTGCCTCTCTCTTAAAAGGACCCTTGTGATAACTTTAGGTCCAACCGGATAATCCAAGATAATCTCCCCATCCCACTATCCTTAACTTAATTGCATCTGCAAAGTCTCTTTGGCATGTAAGGTAGCACACGCACAAGTTCTGGGATTAGGATGTGGACATCTTTGGGAGGTTGTTATTAGACAGCCTGTAGCAGAGTATTAGAGCTAATGCTCCTTTTGAATAAGAACAAAGTATAGTCTGGGGAGTTAAGAGGCAGAATCAAAAAGAGTCGTTTACTGTAAGAAAATCATTCCCTCAAGACTGAAGAGCAAGGTGGTTTTTCAGCTCTAGACATAAGCAGTATAATAAAAATATCATCCTTGAAAATCAGGGATGATTCCGTTGGAAGATCATCCCTAATACTGACATTGGGTTCCAGCCCAGGAGAGAGAGAACAAGGAGCAAACACACAAATTGGTTGGTGAGATCCTACAAGCAGGCCAATGAGACAAGGAAGGCAAGCTCAGTTACCTTCATAGAACAACAATCATCAAACAGCCCAGCGGTATGTAAATGATTTATTGACGTATACTTCACACCCTCACTACCTGTTCTTTCTGCAAAGTTTTATTTTGTTCCCAGCTATAACATAATTACACGCTGCCATTTTTCAAGCACGTCGGATGTCACTATTTTCCTCTGTTTTCCAAGTTTAACAGTCCTCCCAACAGTCAACATATCTGCTGGCCGCAAATCACAAACTGCTTGCACATAGATTGCAGGGGACCTCAATTGTTTCATCTGTCTGCAACGTCTCCTTTCCCTGCTTGGGAGAATTTCACTGGCTTTATGAGACTATTCCTCCTCCCAGGCCAGCCTTGTGCTGCTAGTGGAGACGGCTCATCACAGAGCACCATCTTCTCTTCCTCCGCGTCCTGGCCTGGACCACAGGATGGGGCACATTAATCAGGAGGAAGCAAACAGAGTACCCCACCCTTTTGGCTGTGGGGGTTAGTCCAGAAATGGACACACGATCTTAGCCAAACTAATCAGAGTTCTTCTTTGGCATTTTTTAAACTTTGGCTTGGGGAAAAGGGCTTTTCTCTGGGTGATGAGGCTATGGCTGGGAGCTCAGACACCATTAGCCACCAAGTTCCTTGCTTTTGGCACAAGTTGTTCTGAAAGAATTAAGCCAACATGTAATGACAGCCAGACATGTGAGTGACAGAAGCAAAGGCAGAGGGGCAGACCCAGAGATGCCTGAGGTTCTGGGATGAGGTCCTGGTTCCCACCACACCTGAGTTCAGCTGCTTCCTGGATCTTCCCTTAATTTGGGTATGTGAGCCAAGGTGAATCCTCTCTTTTGGGTTTCTGTCATCTGCAACTAAAAGAGTGCTGGGACAATAAACAGGGGTGTGACGCCTGTCTTTCCCTGCTTCATCTTCAATGGCAGGCCCATTTCTGCTGATGCTCTTTTTCCCCTGCTCTTGGGAAACATCTTACAAAGCCACCCATAGTCAGGTCTAAGTGACTGATAAGGTTTATGGAGTTGGCGCTCCAGGATATTAACCTTTATGCAGCCGAGCAGTAGAAATCATGCCTCCTGAGCAGCTTCCCCTGGGAACAGCCCTACCCTAGTTGCCTCATCTGTTCAAGTGCTCTCTTGGTCTGCCATTACTAGGTAGATATAGGGCTGTGCTATGGTGACCACAGGATCAATGTGTGTGTGTGTTAAAGAGAGAGCGAGCATGCGTGAGTGAATGAGTTAGGAGCTGTGTTTACTCATACTCACAGATCAGCATGTGAGGGCATAGTTAGGCCAAGCAGGGCATAGTTAGGCCAAGCTGGGCCTTTCCTATTCCATATGAAGAAAGGACAAGGAGGAGAAAATTCCACAGCAGATTGGTAAGCAATGCACCCTGCATCTGAGATGTCCTAGCAAGAACCAGCACTTTCTTGGACAAGGAGTGCCATCCCAAAGCCAAGGATGACTGACTAGCCTGATGTGGTATCTCCCCATCCACCCCCTACTGCCCTTGAGTATTAGAGAAAAACACAGCCCCCAACATTAACAGCCCAACTGATATGGGCTCATGGCAAACTTATACCATAAATATTCTGGCTCTCTTCTGTAGTGGATGCTAAATAAATATTTTTGGATTGCTAACTAAATATTTTTGCAATTAATCCCCTTTAATCCCAAGACTAGATAAGCAGTCCCATGAAAATGTGGTTCTCCACTTCTCTATATCCTTTAGGTGACTGTAGCCTGGGCTGGCTTAGATAAAGGAGACCCCCATACTCCTTATTCAATCCTTTGTAACTGTTCTTGTTATGTAAAATGCTATGGTTCTTGTTCTAGAACCCATCCCCTTGAGTATAGAATAATAATGTATTAGTCCATTTTCACACTGCTGATAAAGACATAACTGAGACTGGGCAATTTACAAAAGAAAGGGGTTTAATTGAACTTACAGTTCCATGTGGCTAGGGAAGCCTCACAATTATGGCAGAAGGCAAGGAGGAGCAAGTCACCTCTTACATGGATGGCAACAGGCAAAAAGAGCTTGTGCAGGGAGACTTCTGTTTTTCAAAACCATCAGATCTCATGAGACATATTCACCATCATGAGAACAGTGTTGGAAAGACCTACCCCCATGATTCAATTACTTCCCACCAGGTCCCTCCCACAACATGTAAGAATTGAAGATGAGATTTGGGTGGGGACACAGCCAAACCATATCAAATAATGAGCATCCAAATAAGTGAAAGCTCCTTTCATAGCTGATTCTATAGCAAAAAGAAGTTTACAAGTGTAGGCTGGCCCAGATGATCGCCACCCTCCACCCCTGAAGACATTAAGTAGATTGTGGTTTTGCTCCAACAAGCATTTAGAAGAGGTGAGATGGTTGGGAGGCTTTTCCTGTCTTTTGCTTTTGTTTTTTGCAGGAACACATGTTGGCCTTTCCTTGGCCTTCAATGCGTCATGCCTACACTGGAGACTATGAATTCTATAGGTGAGTAGGTGGGTGAAAAAAGCACTTTGGCAGCTTATCAAGATACGTGCACAGCACTGCTTAGAAAAAGTAATGGGGGTGATGGGGAGCCACCAGCCTTACGAATTGGTGAGAACTTTGAAAGCTGGAAGAGTCAGGGACAGCAGTGCTTGGAAGAGCAGAAGGGTGTTGGTCAGCTGGGAAAAGGACAGACAGCACCCCCCCGCCGTGGGTCCCCTGAGTCAACCATGATAAGCACAGCAGAGCCGCTGCTGTCAGCTCCCTGCCCAGAGGAGGTGAAGCCCAAACAGCAGACTGAGTCATATTTACTGAAGAGACCATGGGAACAAAAGCTGTAGACAGGACCTTCTGCGGGGGATGGCATTCAGACTGCTTTTACCATCCCATTAGCAGTTTCTCTTTCCCTCGAGTGGACGGGCTACGTGGGAAGTGGGTTACGAAAATCAAACAGAGGTTCCATTTTCACATTGCCCTTCAACGGGCAGTTTTAACCCTACGTAACCAGGTGTGTTTTGAGAGATTTGCTGACTGCTGACATTTTAGGTGTAACGTTTCCCCACAGATAAGTCTATGTTTTATTCAAAAGATAATGTTGATGAAATTATCCTGGAGATTGTGAAATGTTGAAAATGGAAAGTTTTACATTGCAAAGACTAGTTGGAGGCATTAGTACACTTTGTTTTTTTTTTGTTTGTTTTTTGGTAAAGGATATTTTTGGAAACTCAGTTCTAAGCTCAGATGGAATCCATTGGGACCAGTAGAGGGATGGAAGTCAACAGATTCAGGGTCTAGACAAATTCTTTGTCTGTGTGGCTGTGGAACCTTAGGCAAGTCACTTTCATGCGTTCTTATTTTTGTATTTTTATTTTAAAGGCAAATGAAACATTTCTACAATCCCAAATTAATCATTTCTAACATCTTGGAGAACATTTTCTCACCCGTGATTAAAGGGATTGGACCAGGTGATTATTACGGTTCCTAACGGCTTAATAGTCTTTGATTCCATGACTTTCTATTCTATGGGTCCAGGAAGAACATAGATTAAATCCCACTGCTCCTTGTGAAAAAAAAAAAAAAAAAAATATATATATATATATATATATATATTTCATTTTTAGAGATAGGGTCTTGCTCTGTCACCCAGACTGGAGTACAATGGTATAATTATAGCTCATTGCCGCCTGGAACTTCTGGGCTCAAGTGATCCTCCCACCTTAGCCTCCTGCGTAGCTGGGACTACAGACTACAGGTGTGCACCACTGTGCCTGCTCCAAGTACATATATATATATAAGATTTTTTTTTTTTGAGAAGGAGCCTTTCTCTGTCCCCCAGGCTGGAATGCACTGGTGTGATCTTGGCTCACTGCAACCTCTGCCTCCCGGGTTCAAGCAATTCTCCTGCCTCAGCCTCTCAAGTGGCTGGGATTACAGGCATGTGCCACCAACACCCTAATTTTTGTATTTTTAGTAGAGACGGGGTTTCACTATGTTGGCCAGAGTGGTCTCGAACTCCTAACCTCAGGTGATCCACCTGCCTAGGCCTCCCAAAGTGCTGGGACTACAGGCATGAGCCATCTTGCCCAGCCCCAAATACATATATGTTTTAAAAGTTAGTTACAACTGGGGTTAACAGTTTGCACTTTTGTTATGTCCGACCTCTTGCAACTTTATTATGAAGCAGGAGTTCCCCCACTTATTAACAGGAGGCTCTACTGATCTTTGCCCTGAAGTCACGGGACTGGAGAACGTGTAACAGCAAGGTCCCTGAGTGGGGTTGCACCCCTCTCCTCAAAGGTCATTGAAATAGATCTTCCAGACAAATCCAGAGCTTTGAGAGCTCTGAATCTCTCATCTTATCTGCTGAGATGCTCTGTTATTTGGAGACCCTATAATTGCCTGGGGGAAGTCTCTCAAAAGAGAATGCAAATGTCTCTGGAATGTTTGCTCATCATTGGCCAGACTCCCAACCTTCAAGGTTTCTTTTTTTTTTTTTTTTTTGAGACGGAGTCTTGCTCTGTCACCCAGGCTGGAGTGCAGTGGCGCGATCTCGGCTCACTGCAAGCTCCGCCTCCCGGGTTCACGCCATTCTCCTGCCTCAGCCTCTCCGAGTAGCTGGGACTACAGGCGCCCGCCACCACGCCCGGCTAATTTTTTGTATTTTTTTTAGTAGAGACGGAGTTTCACCGTGGTCTCGATCTCCTGACCTCATGATCCGCCCGCCTCGGCCTCCCAAAGTGCTGGGATTACAAGCGTGAGCCACCGCGCCTGGCCTCAAGGTTTCAATAACATCCAAATTCTATTTGTTTGTCTCTCTGCTATTTGACTTACTGTGACTTACGTTATGCATTTTTTAATTTCTTGCTTAATGTATCCCCCATTTGCAAATTCTACTATCTTTTAGGCTGCTACTAAACACATGGAAGTATCCATGACATAAACTTCAAACACCTATATACCAGCGATTGCTTCCCCGTACCTTTACCATGCTTTGAGTATGCTCTGACTCATTTGTTTTCCTTACTGAAAGAACAGAGTTATATACATTTCCATGCTAGGATGAGAAGCCTGCAGAATGTTACTGGGCTGAGGTCTTGACTGGGTGATAACCAGCCACCTTGTTCAATAGGCCCCCGTGAACAGAGAATGGAAGCATTGCTGCAATCTATCCTGACAACTTCAGAACAAAGACTGCCTGTGATGAAGGAGTCTGTCCTGTCTAGGGTGGCCCTTGATGGCCAAGCAAACATCACCTCTCAGTTTGTCACAATATTAGGATTTAAGGGGGTTTTAGACATTTTGGAATCTTATTTCATTTTACAGGTGCAAAAATGGGACAAGGTTTGTCCGAGAAAATTATTCTAAAATGTGTAAAACATCTCGAAATGTGTACAGGATATTGATGAATATTATTTCCTTTGAGCTTTATAGCAACTCTTTGCACGAGACATGCCAGGTGCTCTTCGCTCCATTTTACAGGGGAATGAAGGGAATCTCGGGGCTGTTGGGGGTGGGGCCCAGGATCAGAGCTGAAGTCTTCACCCCCTGCCCCGCATT
The DNA here is from genome assembly GCF_028878055.3 of Symphalangus syndactylus. Classification (NCBI taxonomy): domain Eukaryota; kingdom Metazoa; phylum Chordata; class Mammalia; order Primates; family Hylobatidae; genus Symphalangus; species Symphalangus syndactylus. Next base: position 120,292,187 of record NC_072432.2, on the reverse strand, counting down.
CCTGCCAATGCACTGTGCTGCCTTCTGAGAATCCAACTCCAAAACTGGCTTTAGCTTGAGGTTTGAAAGGAAGAACAAAGAGGCAGAGATGGAAGGACAGGAAGAGGATATTTAACGGGTTCTCTGACTGTATGCCATGCGGTTTATTACGGGGTTCTATTTGTACTTTATGTAATTGTCATCCTAGCCCTGTGAGGCAAATAGTCCATCCCCTCTAGAAAATTAAGACTTAAAGAGGTTAAAGAAACTTGACCTAAGTCATACAGTTAAGACCAAAAAACAAACAGAAAAAGGGATCTGGGATTGGAAATACACTTTTAGACTCTAGACTCTCTGGCCTTCTCTGTTGTTTTCTGGGTGCAACATGACACCCTGGAAACTTTAGTTAAGTCACAATGATCCAATTTCTAACAAGGACACCAGAAGAGAGCAGGAGGCGGGCCTCAGTCCCCTCTGTTTGGCATCAGACCCAGTGGTCTGAGGCTGGGATGCACAAGAATGTGATAGTGGTGAGGGAGAAACACACCTGATGGGGTGTTGGAAAGACAGAGGCATGGGTACTGGGAGGACAGGTCAGCTGCAAGGTGGAGGCCTGCGCAGTGCCAGGGCATAGAAGAACAGCCTCCAAACAGAAGAGGCAGCAGGGAATGGCTTGGGATGCGGGGGGATGTGGCTTGGTACAGGGCAGGGCTGCGTGGGAGCAGAGAGGATTCTGCAAGCTGCCCAGCCTGCATCACTGGCATCCTGAGAACAAGTGCAAGCAGAGAGATCCGGCCCTTCAAGAACCACCTACCCAGCCGCCCCCACAAAGATATTGCCCAATGCCAAGTAGAAGCCAAGCAACAACCAATTTGGGCCCCCGGATGATGAGCCACTATCTCTGGAGCATAATGCTGGCCACCTCTGACAATTACCTTCCTCTAGCTGCAAAGAGAACCAGGGAACTGTTTGTATTGTCTGCAGTGCTTCACATACAGTGCTGGGAGGTGCGATCGCACTTCCCTTACCGGTTGCTAAGCATATAGTTACTAGGCGACGGCATCAAGATGATGCACAAGGCTGGAGTTCCAGGAGGTGTGTGTGCACGCCGGGAAGAGCTGGAAAGCAGAGTGGGAAGAAAAGGGGGTTCTGTTGATTTTACCTTGACCGAGGGGTCTTGGCAAGTGAAATTTAGGAGAGCCCTGTCATGCAGAGGAAACAGGGCAGAGACCACGGTACTCACGCATGGCTGGAATCAAGTAAAGAAACATTTGAGTATTTGTAACATAGGAAAAGGGCCAGATTTGGCTTAAAGCTGCTCCCCAAGAAGAGTATCTCAGAGTAGACAGACTTTAGGCATCCAGTTTCACTGGTTTTCAACTTTGGGGATATTTCTGTTTTTTCCCATATGTTACTCAGTTCTCATTTTATCTGGAGGTCGTTTTATTTATCTGGAGATTGTTTTATCTGAATTGAAAAGCACCGTGGGTTTGTGAAATGTGAGGCCTCTCCAGGTCCACATTGCTAGGGTATGATGCTGTTGAAACCAGAAAAATGGGCTGCTTCAGAGAGAAGGAGCTCCCCATCTCTGTGGGTGTTTAAACAGACTGGACACCTGCTTGGCATGAGAGCTTCTTGGAAGAGCAGCTTTGAAAGAGAAGCAGGGGAGGAAGGCAAGAGGTAGTGGGGTCAAATGCATGAGAGGTAGAGATATACTGATTGCAGAGACTAGGTAAAGTCAGCTTGGCTAGATGATGCTAAGATAGAATGTTCTGGCTGAATTGTGTCCCCCAAAATTCCTATGTTGAGGTCCTAACCCCCAGTACTTCACAATGGGATTGTATTTAGAGATGGGGTCTTTAAAGTGGTGATTATGGTGGGACCAATAGGGTGGGCCTTAATCCAGTATGGCTGGTGTCTTTATAAGAGAAGGAGAGTAAGACATAGACACACACAGAGGGATGACCATGTAAGGACACAGGCAACAGATGGCATTTGCAAGCCAAATAGAGAGGCCTCAGAAGAAACCAGCCCTGCTGACACCTTGATGTTGGACTTCCAGCCTCCAGAATTGGGAGAAAATAAATCTGTTGTTGAAGCTGCCCAGTCTGGTACTTTCTGATGATAGTTGAGCAAACTAACCTAAGAATGGCCAGGTACAGTGGCTCATTCCTCTAATCCCAACATTTTGGGAGGCTGAGGCGGGTGGATCTCGGCTCACTGCAACCTCTGCCTCCTGGATTCAAGTGATTCTCCTGCCTCAGCCTCCCAAGTAGCTGGGATTCCATGTGCATGCCACCATGCTTGGCTAACTTTTTTTTTTTTTTTTTAGTAGAGATGGGGTTTCACCATGTTGGCCAGGCTGGTCTCGAACTCCTGACCTCAAGTGATCCACCCACTTTGGCCTCCCAAAGTGCTTGGATTACAGGCATAAGCCACAGTGTCCAGCCTAGCTATGACTTTTTAAGATGGCAACAGAATCATTGATCCAGAAGTGGAGAGCCAGAAATGCACGACATCTGAAAACCCACCTCATGCAAGGAAGAGAAGTAACTCTTGATGTTAAGCCTAGATCAGGGGATAATGGGGTGGGTAGCTCCCCATCATTGAGGGCTGTCAAACTGCAAAACAGTCATCATTCTGGGCTATTGCCAAGTGCAGTTCAGCACCAAAGGAGCGTGAGTTTCAGATAGTTTGGCTCAGTGAAAGAAAGAACCTTCCAGCCATGCGTTATCCAACAATTGGAATGAGGTGTTGGGATGAAACATTCCCAACAGGTGCTCAAGGAAAAGATGACCTTTCTCCATGAGGAGGAGTTTGGGCTGGATGACTTTTAGTGGTCTACCCACTTTTCCCCCAAATAATTTGTTGTTCAATGGGGATATTTCTGGTCCTTTGTGATGTTCCATTTTTCTGTGATGAAAGGAGACTGCTCATCACTTTCTCCATCACTCACAGCAGCATGAAGAGCAGAAAGCAACTTTTATTTCTCTTTCAAGACAGTGGCTCTGTTGCCCAGGCTGGAGTGCAGTGGCACAATCACGGCTCACTGTAGCTTCAACCTCCTGGGCTCAAGAAATCCTCCCACCTCAGCCCCCTGAGTAGCTGGGACTACAGGTGTGTGCCACCACACCAGGCTAATTTTTGTCTTTTGTATTTTGTGTGTGTGTGGAGACAGGGTCTCGTCATGTTGCCCAGGCTAGTCTTGAACTCCTGGTTCAAACGATCTGCCTACCTCAGCCTCCCAAGTGCTAGGATTACAGGCATGAGCCACAGCACTCCACAAAGAAAGTACTTTTAAGAAAACAGAGTGAAAACATGGATCCACATAACCTCTTTTATGAGCTCTTCCCCGTCTGCAAATGGAAAACTGTAGCTCAAAGAGGGCGAACTACCTGTAACATATGCCATAGTCCTGAGCAACCAGACTTGTAGCTGAATCAGCTTCTCCTTAACTTCAAAATTGCAAGAGGGAATGAGGAACATCTGAGTAGGAGAAACAGCTCTTCTGGCAGAGGGATGAGACATGAATCTTTTTTTGGGGAGCAAGGAGTTTGGACACCTTTGGTCTGGTGTCTCAGACAGGCTCAGTCACTTTGTAGCCAGTGGTGTGAGCATCTCCTGCTCCTCTAAGTTCCTCTCCATGGCTCCAACCCCTTACTGTGGCCTCCAGGATCATGAGGTCCTGGTCTCCTCCATGGCAGCTGCTAGATCTGGGGCATGTATACACATTTTGACCTGACTCGCCTTCCCATTAATGTCATAGGTTTTGTGTGTTTTCCATGCCTGGAATCACCCATATGTCATAGAAGCTGCCTACCTCTCATCTCCTTTGATCAGAAAGTCAGCATAGAAGTTCTGCACAAATAGGTTACTGGGTCCCATCATCCAAATGTCATATCTGCAGACTGGGGAAGGCAAGTACTTCCCAGAATTCACAAAGAGAATCATCCAGACCCCACTCCTGGCTCGGCTTGCCTTTGCAGGGGAATCAGGGGGATTCTCCAATAGAGGTTGTTCTCCAGGCCACTAAGCCCCTCACTCAGAGCAGCCCCACCATTCCCCAGGGACAGGCGGGTCCTCGCTATGGCCCAGATGTCAACATGGGCAGCTCTGCCCCAAGGATGTGGCATGTGTTTAAACACATATAAAAGATGAAGAGGAGATGGTAGCAGAAGTTCTCCTAAGAAGAAAACTATTTAGAAACGTGTGCTCACTAAATCATTGCAGTTAGAAGATGAGGCCCGAGGAAGCTGGGGTGGTATAATTTGTTCATTGCTCTGGGAAAAGAGGGAGAAATAAAAGCAAGGAGGAGGCCAAAGAAGTAGTGGAATGGGAATGCCCACATGATCTGACCCTCTCCCTAACACTTTTTGAGACAGAGTCTCACTGTCTCCCAGGCTGCAGTGCAGTGGTGCCATCTCGGCTTAGTGCAACCTCCCGCTCCTGGGTTTAAGCGATTCTCCTGCCTCAGCCTCCTGAGTAGTTGGGGTTACAGGTGCCCACCACCATGGCTGGCTAATTTTTATATTTTTAGTAGAGATGAGGTTTTGCCATGCTGGCCTCAAACTCCTGACCTCAAGTGATCCACCCGCCTTGGCCTCCCAAAGCGCTGGGATTACAGGTATGAGCCACCGTGCCCGGCCTCTCTCCCTAATACTCTTCTTCCTCCCTCCTTCCTTCCTCCAGGAAAAATCGTAAGTGTTCTGTATGTTCTGAGACTTCTTGGGGTCATTGGTGAAGGGGCTGAGTTGTGTGTCCTGGAGTGATGTGGCCAAACAAGACACAACAGTACAGAGGTGGCAGAAGCACAAGGAAGTGAGTTTACACCTGGTGTAGACAGACCAAGGGAGCCCCAGGCTGAGGGACTGAAGTTCCTGCCAAGTGCCATCAAGTGGACGAGGGGTGGGGTCCTGGGTGACCTTAGTTATCTATATTTCTTTCTTCTAGTAATATATGCCATCAATACAAGTAACAGCTACATGGATTGAATACTTATTACATGCAGCACACCAATGAATGCTAAGTGCTTTATATACATATGCTTATGAGCTCCTTTTAATCTTTGTAATATCCCTTAAGGAAAACACCGGGGTTGTCACCCGTCAGCATGCAGGAAAGCTGAGGATGGGAGGGGTCAGAAGGTGCTGAGGTCACGTGGCTGGGAAGTAGAGGGGCCACACCTTGAGAAGCCCTCGCTCCTAACCCTTGGGACCTGCCTTGCTGATATAGCGTGAATAATTGTGTGCAAACCAGATATTCGTCCTTCTCCACAGTGAGACATATCGCTCCAAATTTAAAAGAGCAATAATATCAGTTCCAACCTCATGCTGGGGAGGGGAGGTCTTGGGGAGAGAGAAGTGCGAGAGGGCGCACGAATACATGGGCTGAGGGGTATGCCATTTCCCTGAAGAGTAAAATACAGGCAGGAACTGAGTCTAGGAGTCCTTTCTCCAAACTTAGTGCATTTTCCTTTAGTTACAGCACTGATGAAAAAATTTTTATTTTTTTATTTTTTATTTATTTTTTTATTTTTTTGAGACAGAGTCTCGCTCTGTCGCCCAGGCTGGAGTGCAGTGGCGTGATCTCGGCTCACTGCAAGCTCCGCCTCCTGGGTTCATGCCATTCTCCTGCCTCAGCCTCCCAAGTAGCTAGGACTACAGGCGCCCGCCACCACACCTGGCTAATTTTTTGTATTTTTAGTAGAGGCAGGATTTCACCGTGTTAACCAGGATGCTGTCAGTCTCCTGACCTCATGATTCGCCTGCCTCAGCCTCCAAAAGTGCTGGGATTACAGGCATGAGCCACCACGTCTGGCGAAAAAAATTTTTTTAAAGGAGAAAGGCCAGAAGGCAGGCAACATGGTAACAGTGAATGAATAAGGTAAAGGTTGAATGGGGTTGTCAAGAGCACCTCTGCGGCATTGGGCTGAGACTGGCTGAAGGTGCATTCTGTGAGCTGAGCATCCCCTCCAGGGTGACGTGTCATTAGACAGGTATAAAAAAGCAGCAAAGGGCAGTCATTCCCAGACAGGTATCTGGAACACTCCACAGCTTTGGGGGCTACTTGGGGTCCCCAGGTCAGGGGACTACATGTGCCTGGAAAACACCAGTGGCTTCATTTCAAAGTCATTTGTGACTTTCGTAACAAAGTAAAAGAGCAAGACCTTGAGTCAGGCTTGAGGAAGAGGAACCATGTTTGGAAGTGATTTGAGAGGGGAAGGGAGCAGTGGGAGGGCTTGGCTGTATGTCAACTGAGAGATCCAGAAGAAGAAGGTGGATCTGGAAGATGTACAAGAACGAGCAAAAAATAAACAAACAAACAAAGAAGGATCAATCATAAAATGAAATTCCTGAGGCTGACTTGGATGTCAAAGCCCGCATATTTTTTGCCTGAGGAAAACATTCTTAATACAGCTCTGGGGGTGGTAGTTCCCTGAGCGATGCTAATTAGTAATCAAATTATTTTCAAGGCTGATGAGCACATCGGACCCTGGCACTCGGCCACATCAGCTCAGGGGTGGCTTCACAAACGCCTCCTCCTCCCCATCACCCAGGCCTTGGTAGGTGCGTTTCGAGAGCTGGTGTCCAGCAAGGGCCAACGTAAACAGGTCTCGGTTTGCCTTGGTTTGTTTTTCAGGCCCTTTTCACTGCAATTCAGCAGATATGGATGGAACACGTCTTCTATGTGACCCACTGAGGGGGGATACAGGTGCCAGGACTCCATCCTCAGGACTATAGTCTAAGTGGGGAAGGCACACGTCCAATGAATGATAAAATAAGGTGGAAGGAAAGTCCTAACAGAGTCAGGAAGAAGACTGTGGGATCAGAGGAGCATGGACGGAATGAACCCGGGGTGCTGGGAGAAGGGCACGGCAGAGGTGGCACAGGGGGAGGGTTCGAAGGAATCTGAGAGCTGGGAATTTAGGAAGCCTGGGAGAGGCAGTCTTGCCTTCGGAGAACACTGGGAACGAAGACAAAAAACTGGGGAAGCCAACCAAGTCATCAGGGTGCCGTGGGCAGGAAAGGAAACATAGTCGTTGTTTCAACCAGGGTGGGCACCAAAACTATTTTTGAAGCATTAAGAACAAAGCAGGCTGGGCTCAGTGGCTTCTCAGGAGGCTGAGGTGGGAGGATCATTTGAGCCTGGGAGGTTGAGACTGCAGTGAGCTATAATCACACTGCTGCACTCCAGCATGGGCAAGAGAGTGAGACCCTGTCTCAAGAAAAAAGAAAAGAACAAAGTAAAGCAAAACCAAAGAGAAGAAGAAATGACTGCCTGGGCACAACAGCAGACAGGCACAGAAGTGTCTCAAAATCTCACCCGTGGAGTAGAGGGTTCTGATACACACCCCTAAGGAACGGAATTGCAGAGGTGCTTGAGGGTACATCCCTGTGGGGGACCTCCACTGCAGTGGTTCTCAAAGTGGGGTTCCCAGGCCAGCAGTGTCCACATCACTTGCAACCCTGTGGGAAGTACAATTCTTGCTCTCCCCAGATGCACTGTGGCAGAAACTGTGGAGTTGGAGCCCAGTTTAAAAGCCCTGCAGCCAGGTGGGGTGGATCATACCTGTGTAATCCCAACACTTTGGGAGGCTTGTCTTAACAGGAGGATCACTTGACCCCAGGGGTTCAAGACCAGCCTAGGCAACAGAGCAAGACTCTATCTCTATAAAAAAATATTTTAAAATTAGCTGAGTGTGATGGTGGGTGCCTGTAGTCCCAGCTACTAGGGAGACTGAGGTGGAGGGGATTGCTTGAGCCTGGGAGGTAGAAGCTGCATTGAGGTATGACTGTGCTATTGTACTGGAGGCTGGGCAACAAGGCAAGACCCTGTCAAAAACAAAAAAACACACACAAAAAACCCCACAGCCCTGCAAGTGATTCTGATGCCACCGACTCCATGCTATGCTGAAGGACTGCCCGCCTTGGTCATGACACACACCTCCCCTCGGAACACTCTCCACTGAAGTGGCCACATCCTGGGGCCAGGGAGTCCTCCACTCACTCAGCTGTTTTGGGAGTGGATGAGCTTTTGTGCATCTTGTTCTTATCTGAATCTCTCTGATGCCCCTCATTTCCACAGATATCAGAGACCGTCCCAAAACAAGCACTTTTTCCTTGATAATCTTTTCCCTAAAACTTCTCTGCATCTGCACAAATGTTTCCGGAGTGTGAGCTCCGTATCCTGACATTTGCTAGATCATGATTGGGAGACAAAGGGGCACGAGACGGGGGCCCGCCTTTCCTTCATCCCATTTAGCAACACATGTACTTGTGAAAAATAATTTTATCTCAAGAAAACATGTGCCAGGCATAAACGGATGGTATAGCCAAGAGCTCTGGGAGGAAGGGCGCTGGGGGAGGTAGAACACGAGGATGCCCTTCCCTCCACCACAGCGCCTTCTAGTCCTGAACATCCTCTGTGTGCCATCATTCCGATGGAATAGCTGAGCCCAACTGTTGGGGCAAAAATAGCTGCCAGGCCACCCCCTTGCTCTCCAGGTAGGTATCCCCTTCATCCGTCTCTCCCTTTGCACCTCTTGCTGACAGCTGGCTGGTTCTTACCCACCTAGCCAAGCCCTGTCTGTTTTCTCTGCCCCCCTCCCCACTGCACATATGCAAACAGCAGCAAGAGGCAGGAAGTGGGTTCTTCCTTCACCAGCCCCGCTGGCCAGCGGCCAGTGTGGACAGCTTCAATGCCCGAGCAGCAGCCGGCAGCCTGGGCCATGCCCCTGGAGGGCTGGCACCTCCCACTTGCTGCACCAGCTCAGCCCTGCCTGCAGCCCTGGCCACTCCCCAGAAATGCCTGTCTGCCCATGCCCAGCCAAGGCTTCTCCATGCTTGGTGCAAGAGCTCCTGTGGCCTGGGGCCAAAGTCTTCTTTAAACAAAGATCGGACTCTCTTCCCTGCTTAAAAATTCCTGCAACTGTCTATCCTATCCTATCTATCCTATTGCTTCCTGTCACTGGAGAATGATGTCCATCACTAAGCCACCCGGATCAAGGGTCTCTATAGCATTCCCGCCTTATCTCCACCATGCTCCTGCTAGATCCAGCCACCCTGAGATGTTCCAAGCTTCTCAAACATGCCCCATTGCTTCAGTGCCTTCTTATTTTTGCATATGCTGTACTTTCAACCTGTAAAGCACCTCACCTCACCATGCTTTTTCTGCCTGGCACGCTCCTATCTTCTTCAAAATCCTTTCCAGCACCACCTCACTATGAAGCCTTTTGGGCCTCCTCTTGGTAAAGTTGGTAGCTCTGGCCTTCCTGCCTCCATGGCATCTGCTCCACTGTCATGCAGAACATCTGGTCTCACTGCGGCTGCCTGAATTACTGTTTCATCTTGAGAATAGTACCCCTTGTTCAAGTCCAAAACCACTCATGCCTTGCATGGTACCTGGCTCATAGCAGGTGCTAAGTGATGTGGAGCTGGGCTTTAGATTCACCATGTCAAAGCCACCAATTCTGCATTCTCAAAAATAGGAAACATGGCTTCAAGGAAGCACATAGACTCATTCCTTGCAGATGTTTAAAGCCAAAAGGAAAACAGCCACCTGCTAGGATAGGTGAGACTCTGTCCTGACTGACAGGCACAGAAGAAAGGACTAGGTGTCACTGTCACTGGAAACACTGGGATCCTGCCCAGGAATGGACTAACATTCTACAGAAGGGATCTGGATGCTTCTCTGATAGATGCTGACCTGAACTCCTAATTCTGAACCTGCGTTCCCCCATCAGTAAAGGAAAGGAGTCCAGGCCATGTATGTCCACACTGCTGTGTACTGTCCCTGGCCCTCTGATTCCCAACTCCAACCATACACACTCGAGTCAACTATGCCGGAGCCTGCCTGCTATGTTACCACCCTGCCAGTCTTTCCATTGTCCCAACTTCTTCCCTTCCCGGGGTCTGAGCCTTTAAAGGTCATCTCTCAAGCTTTTCCCATGTCTCTGTGCCCATGTCAGGCCACAGCTTCCTTTCTTATCTTCTTGCCCGATATTCTTCCTCTTTCTCTCTCTTACCCCTAACTCCAGAGTACCATTTGCCAGCTCACACATTTTCTTAAGAAAGGACCAATGGTAAAGGATGGGAGGGGGCTGTGTCTCTGTGCAGTAGGTGGTGAGTGTGGCCACTAAGATGGATCAGACTGTCTCACCCCAGAGAAGGTAGAAGGAGAAACCTCCAGGGCCACCACACAAAACACCAGCAACCCAGAAGCCTTTGTGCTGATGGAAAGAGCAATGAAGAGCTGGGGAGCCCACCCAAGAAAATCCTTGTTATCAGGTCACAAGCCTAACAGTCCCACTCTGGTGACTTACAACTCTCGACCAAGGCCTGCAATCACATCACTTGATGTCTGAGTTTCTCAACTGCCTCCAGGACGCTGCGCAGCCTTACTTTCTTCCCATTTTAAAGGAAGATGATAAAGATATTCCAGGTGACAGAAAATACAGTGTCTTGTTTCCAATCTGTAACTGCAAACTTGTTTTTTAAACAATTTTATATATGGTTCCATAAAATGTAAATTAAAGACCAAGGCTGATTTACTAAGTGGGGATTAGAAAATCCTAAATAAAGAGGGAAAGATTGGTGTGGTTGCTTGGTTGGTTTACTTGCTTGCATTTCCTCTTTTGTTCACTCATTCATGAGTCCATTGTCCATTCATCCATCTACTTATTTTTAAATATCACATTTGCTTGAATAGGAGGTAAAGCTCTCTACTTTCCCAAATTATCTGTCGGAAAGGAGAAAGTTTATATCCAAGCCCTTACAGAATCTTTCATGTTATGGGTTGCTTTCTCAATTATCTTATTTTGAACAACAATATACTCTTTGGGAAAAGTATTAGCACCCCAATCAAGGCTAGTTTGGGATGCTTACAAAGGTTACTTAAAAGAATTGGTTTTTATGAAAAAGCAACCACCATACTATAACATAGATTCAGCAATTTTTCTTTTTAAAAATTTTTTCTTTCTTTCTTTCCATAGGTTTTTGGGGAACAGGTGGTGTTTGGTTACATAAATAAGTTCTTCAGTGGTGATTTCTGAGATTTTGACGGACTCATGCCACTGGAGCAGTATATACTGTATCCAATTTGTCTTTTATCCCTCACCCCCCTCCCACCCTTTCCCTCGATTCCCCCAAAGTCTATTGTGTAATTCTTAAGCCTTTGCATCTTCATAGCTTAGCTCCCTCAGCAATTTTCCTTGAGGGCATAACCTTAAAATTTCAAGTGCTAAATGTTGTAAACAAACCTTTAAAAGATCATTGTCTAAAAAGCAGTGTACTGAATGGTTATATTGTTGACATAAAAAATAAATACTTCATAAAGGATTTGAACAGACAATTTTTCCCAAGAAGACATACAAATGGCCAACAAGAACATGAAAAGATGTTCACTATCATTAATTATCAGGGAAATGCAACCAAAAACCATAGTAAGATACTACTTCATCCCCACCGGGATGGCTAACATCGAAATTACAGACAACAACAAGTGTTGACAAGAACATGGAGGTATTAGAACCAACAAGTGCTGCTGATGGGAATAAAAAATGAGGCAGCTGCTGTGAAAAACCATTCAGCAGTTCCTCAAAATGTTAAACAGAATTATCACAGGACCCAGCAACTCCACTCTTAAGTCTATAGCTCAGAGAAATGAAAACATATGCCTGCAAAAAAACTTGTATGTGAATGTTTATAGCAGCAGTACTTACAATGGTCAAAAAGTGGAAACAACCCAAATGTTTACTAACTAATGAAGAGATAAACAAAATATGGCATATCCATACAACAAAATATTACTCATCAATAAATATCAATCAAAAAGAAACAAAGTACTAATAGATGTTACAACATGGATGAAGTTTCAAAACATTGTGCTAAGTGAAAGCAGCCAGTCACGAAAGGCCACAGTTTTGTACGATTCCATTTATATGGAATGACCAGAAAAGGCAGATCCATAAAAATAGAAAGTAGATTAGTCTTGCCAGGGGACGGGGGAGTGGAGAACAGGGTGTGACTGCTTATGGTACGGGGGTTTCTTTTTGGAGTGACAAGAATGTTCTGCAATTAGATAGCAGTGATGGAGGGCCAGGCGTGGTAGCTCACGCCTGTAATCTTGGTACTCTAGGAGGCCAACGTGGGAGGATCACTTGAGCTAGGAGTTCAAGACCAGCCTGGCCAACATGGTGAAACCCCATCTCTACTAAAACATACAAAAACTGGCCAGGCATGATGGCAGGTGCCTGTAATCCCAGCTACTTGGGAGGCTGAGGCAGGAGAATCACTTGAACCCAGGAGGGAGAGGTTGCAGTGAGCTGATATTATGCCATTCACTCCAGCCTGGGCAACAGAACAAGACTCTTGTCAAAAAAAAAAAAAAAAAAAAAAGCGGTGATGGTTACACAACTCTATGAATACACTAAAAATAGTTGAATTGCACGTTTTTGAAAGGTGAATTTTATGGTATGTGAATTGTATCTCAAAAAAATACTATTCATCAATAAGTATCAATTAGCGGTTATTAAAAAATAAACTGGCGGCGGCGGGGGGCGGGGGGACGCGGGGCTGAGGCAAGAGAATCGCTTGAATCCAGAAGGCAGAGGGTGCAGTGAGCCGAGATCGTGCCACTGCACTCCAGCCTGGGTGACAGAGAGATACTCTGTCTCAAAAATAAAAAATAAATAAATAAGTAAATAAACTCCTTTTGGATCAATATGAAAAAGCCAACTCTCTTTAGACCACAGGGACTATGATGCGTGCAGAACATGAAGAGCTGATGCAGAAAGGGTTCTGATGACAAGAAGGACACTGATGTCAGAGATGGGAGTGAACAGTTACAATGTTTCCTAAACTGGGAGAGTTGGGGGAAAGCAGTATTTAAGTTAATGTATTGTTATTAGCATGTGATTGAAAATGTATCGCTAAAATAATCTATTCAACATTATCCTATAAAGTTTACATATGAAAATAAGCTTTTTAATTTTTTTTAGCAGCCCTCCTTATTGGGAGAACAGAACTGCCTTATGTCAGGCACACATTGTACGTACCCAATGCCAGCTGTGTGTCAGGCACCAGGCCGTGTCCTTGGGATGTAACAGTGACTGGTTCTTTCCTCAACAGGGCTTATGGCCTAGTTTGTCTGAATTAAAAAGGAGCTCAAGGTTGAGGTCATTTTTATGAAAGGTTTGTATAACGGATGATAATATCTTATAAGAGATGTTCTTAATCTTTTGGGGTCACAGGTGCCTTGGAGAGTCAGATGATAGTAATGAACTTTCTTTCATAAACATATGCATTTTCTTCGTGGTGAGAATTACACATCTTCTTTCAGGGAGTTCAAATCTACAGCCCCTCCCACCACTCACACATACATAAACCTGCCATGCCCCAGGCTGGACTTCGACTTCGAGATTGTTCTTTTCCAAATCCATTTGCACCTACAGCCATTCTCCAGCTCCCATGACACATATACAATGAGCACCTCACAAGCCTGAGACCTGGAAAGAATTCCAGATGACCTGCACCCCAGGAGATCCGTGGAGGGGGCTTAAGGACCTGGTAGGTACCTCGTCTTCTCACTTCAACCCTGGACAGGAATATTTTTGCCTGGTTTATATTGGGCTCTTGCCTAAGATCTGCTTTGAAGAAAGCTTTGCTAAAAAGTCCCCACACCCCCTGATTGCACATACAAATAAAAGACAGGAGGCTTGAACAGGCTTACCCAGGGGACGCATCCCATAGCATGTGGTGGGATATGAAGGAGGCAGCGACTAGCCCAGGGCTTCTAGGCTTAGGGCAGCTCCTGGGCCCTCTTCCAGGGACCCCCAGGGCATGAACACATGCTGGGGCTGAGTGTTCAGTGTTGGGTGCAGAAAGCATTTTTCTTTTCTCTCTCTCTTTTTTTTTTTTTTTTTTTTTGAGATAGTGTTTTGCTCTTTTTCCCAGCTAGGCTGGAGTGTAATGGCATGATCTTGGCTCACTGCAACCTCCGCCTACTGGGTTCAAGCCATTCTCCTGCCTCAGCTTCCCAGGTAGCTGGGATTACAGGCCTGCGCCACCATGCCCGGCTAATTTTTTATTTTTAGTAGAGACGGGGATTCTCCATGTTGGTCAGGCTGGTCTCAAACTCCCAACTTCAGGTGATCTGCCCGCCTTAGCCTCCCAAAGTGCTGGGATTACAGGCATGAGCCACCGCACTTGGCCCCGAAAGCGTTTTTCTATACAGAGTCAAGTAAAGACGGGGAGAGGGCTCAGAGGCTGCACTGGTGACAATGCAGATAAACAAGGTGATTGTTGACCAAGTGTTTGCAAATCTCGAGCTTCCTAGGGCCAGAAAGCTCAGAGTCCAGCAGCCATGGCTATGTCTGTGTACACTGGAGGTCAAAGTCAAGTTACTAAACACTGTCAGTCTCTGCCTTGTAAATCTCTCCCATTTTCCTGGAGCATTGCACCCTCTGCCAAGGCAGCCTAACTTCTTTCCTCCTCCCCGTCTTTCTCCTCTCATTCAGCCTGGCCTAGTTGTACTCAACAGCAGGAGGAGGAGAGAAAAGGGAAAGGCAAGACTCACAGAGATTAGAGAGAGTTAGGAGTGGTTTAGTAAAGAAATGATGGAGTTCCTGCCCTATACTGCTGACTCCCTCTCTCTGGGCTGTAGGAAATCTCCGCCTTCAGGACAGGCAAGAAGGGCATCCTAACCACAGGGCAAGAATTCAAGAGACTTGGGATGTGGCCCCTATTCTAGTTGCAACTGGCTGTTGCGACACCCACTGCAGGGAATGAGGAAGTGCTGTCTGGCTCACTCCCTGTGAGCCAGGCATGAGTGTGCAGGGAGGGAGGGATCCCTTTTCACAGGCCCAAGGAAATGCAATTTTCTGTCCTTGGAATTTGATAGTATAAGGAAGAAGGACAAAATAAAAGGCATCTCCCTGCTCTGGAGGAATGTAGCATCAGGTTGAAAAATAGATTCTGGGAGATCCCAGGATGCAAAGAAGCCCAGAAGCTGCCATGGGGAGCTCAGATGTCCTCCAAAAGGGTGGGTCACCAACTGAGCCTTAAAGGAGTAAGTAGGACTAGTGAAGCGCATGGGGCTGGCATTCCAAACAGGACACAGGACTTGAGCAGAGGCTTGCTGGAGACTGGGGAGCACACCAGGCTGGCTGGGGCTTCATTTGGGTATGGGGAAAGTTTAGTTAGAAGAGTGGATCAAGGTTGGATTATGGGAGGCACTGAATGGTAAATTTAAGGGGGCTGGATTTGTCTGCTGGCATTGGGGAGCTTCCAAGGGAACCAGAGATAGGACGAGGCTCTTGCGTAAAAATATGAAGCAATATTAGGTAATATGATTTGGGTCGGAGTAGGGGCCATAGAAACGGGAAGGAAGGAATGAAAGGCATGAAGAAAGAATCTACAGGATTGAGTGATGGGCAAGATATGAGCAGAAAAAAGTGGAGGCGTGGAAAGAGGGGAGGCAATAGCAAGGTTTCTGACCTGAGTGTGTGGGAGATGAACAACCCCATGAAGAGGAGAGAAGCCAGGAGGAAGAAATGGTTTGGCATAAGAAAAGGAGGAGTTTAATTTCTGAGATACAGCATTTAAGAAGACAAGCTCCTCAAGTGGGAATATCTTACAGACTCTTAGAAGCGAGGGCTAAGGGAGGGAGGCAGGGTCCTGGGAATCATCACATGTGGATGGTCACCGGAGACATGATGGAGAAGGGGCCTGTGGATCTAAGTGCATATTCCTAACTTGATACTTCAAGGTGCTGCCAGATAGAGATTGAGACAGGTTTGGCATTTAACACACTCCTAGCAGAGGGGAGGCCCAGGGGGAAGCAGCCAGGCTGAGAAACAAGAATATGGAAGACAGAGGTGAAGAGGAATGGTGGGTTCCTCATGGATGTTCTCATAAGTTCTATATCTCTCAAATTCATCAAAGAACCAATTTCAACTCAGAGAAAGTAGAAGCCTCCAGGGGATGCCTGGATGCTCCACAGGACCGCAAAGCATCTGAGTTATGCAATTTATTCAGATGTGTGAGGCCTGAACTATTACAACACTCTCTTATCTGCTCCCATGCGAATTCAAGCTCTCTTCACTCTCATCCACTCTACACACCAGAACCTGACCCTCGCACCTCCACCGAAGTCAGCATGGTCAACAGCTCCTACTGCCTTCAGAATAAAGCCCCATGGCTGTCTGGGACTTCCAGAATAACTCCCAAACACATTGGCCTCCCTGTCCAAGCCTTATCTTCCATTCCACCCCCATCTCTGATTGCCTTTTGCCACTCTTGGTTCCACCCAAAATGAGTCACTCAAACCACACCTCTCCATCTCTCTGCTGTTATTTATACGCTTCTTTGACTACAGCCACCATCTCAAGTTCCCACAGTGTATCCTATCTATCCTTTCAGAGCTTTGCCAAATGCCATCTCCTCCAGGAAGCATTCCCAGAGTCCATAACCAGAAGGAATCTCTGCCCTGCAATCTCATAGCACTTCATGCCTCTTTTAGGGCACATTATTTACCTTTAAGTAACTTAGAGTTAAATAAATATCTTACAGTTCTTTATCTTCATGTACTGCCTCCCCTACCATACTATAAACTTTGTGAGGACAGATATAATTCCTCAAATTAGGGGGAAGAAGTGGTGGTTCATGCCTGTAATCCCAACACTCTGGGAGGCCGAAGCAGAATTGCTTGAGCCCAGGTGTTCAACACCAGCCTGGGCAACATAGCAAGACATCGTCTCTACAAAAATTTTAAAAATTAGCCAGGTGTGGTGGCATGTGCCTGTGGCCCCAGCTACTCAGGAGGCTGAGACCAGAGGACTGCTTGAGCCTGAGAGGTCAAGGTTGCAGTGAGGTGTGATCGCACCACTACTCCAGCCTGAGCAACAGAGTGAGATTCTGTCTCAAAATGAGATAAAAAAATTGGGGGAAGAAAAACTGTACCCTGAGAGTAAAGGGAGTGATGGGGAAAAACATGCAACAAGTGCCTAGAACAAATTACAAATGAGCAAAGTAAGTCTCAGAGAGGTTCTATCACTTGGCGATGTCAGACAGGCAGAGTATGACAGAGTCGAGAGTCAAACCCACCATGTTCAGATCCCAAATTCATCACTTTTCCTGGGACAATGCCTGTGATATTTTATGGGGGATTTTCACACAGTCAAGTATTTCTCTCCATTACCCTATTAGGGAGGCAGTACCAATTCTTCATCTTCAAATGAGAAAAGGAAGGCTTGAAGAGGAAAGAGATTTAGCCAATGTACCCCAGTTAACAGGTGAGAGAATCTACACCAAAGCCCAGGCCTCCTGCCCTCTGACTCTCTTTCCTCTTGCCCAGGCTGAAAAACTGCCTGAGCTTCTGCCTCTAATGAGCTGGGGGCTGGGATTCAAGCTTGCAGTGAGCCACTTGCAGCTGTCTTGGTTGGCACCGCTGTCTGCCAGCCCCAAACATGTGCCTAAATAGCGGAGGGGATGTGACCAGATGCTGCTGAGAGCCTCTGCAGAGGTGCAAAGTGCAGCAGCATCAGATCTCTCATAACCTACCTGGGGTGGGACCTGGGGGCAGGGACTGTGTACATTGAGCTGGGTGAGAGGGGTTGGGTTTTGACTCCAAATACTCCCAGAGAACACAGAAAAGCACTTGAGGTTCCCAGAGCAGTGGGATGGACATAGTACATTAATTTAGAAATCAGAAAATGGGCCGGGTGTGGTGGCTTACACCAGTAATCCCAGCACTTTGGGAGGCTGAGGGGAGTGGATCACCTGAGGTCAGGAGTTTGAGACCAGCCTGGCCAATATGGTGAAACCCTGTTTCTACTAAAAATAAAAGAATTAGCCAGGGATGGTGGTGGGTGCCTGTAATCTCAGCTACTCAGGAGGCTGAGGCAGGAGAATCTTTTGAACCCAGGAGGTGGAGGTTGTAGAAAGAAAATAAGCCAGGTGTGGTGGCATGTGCCTGTAGTCTTGGCTCATGCCCCTGCACCCAAGTGAGACTTCATCTCAAAAAAAAAAAAAAAAAAGAAAAGAAACCAGAAAATGATGGTGCTCCAAGTGGTCAGAACCACCACAGGGGCCATTCCATCCCGGGTGAGAAGGGAACCCCCCGAAGAGCAAAACCCAAACTCAGGTCAGAACTCCCAGTAGACTCCTCCCCATCAATCACCCCCATATGCACCAGTGGGACTGCTATGGCTTGTGGGGGGCAGGTTCTCACAGAATCAGGTGCAAGGCCCTCAAGAAAGAAAGGGCATTAAAAGGGGGTCTGCCCCCACAATTATTGGGAGAATTGGTCCAATTTAAAGGAAGACAAATGCAGGAGATGCGAATTAAACCTGGTACCGAGCTCTAAACCCTAGGCGAGGTGGATTCGTTGAGCCCCCCTGTCTCTAGTGAGTGATCTTGCCAGATTCTGTGTGGGTGGATTTCAGAACATAAAAGGAAGAGCGAGAACTGGAGAGGGGGAAGATGTTAGTGAACATAGCCAAGCTAGGAAACGGGAAGGCTTTGCCTCCCGCAGCTATTGGCCATTGCTGATCTTGGTTTTAGTCACACTAACTGGCTGCCTCATAAAAGCAGCAACCACCTTAGTGCTGGGAAAAGGTAAGAGGCCACGAAGACCATGAAATTCAGAGCAGTGTCCACCCGTGCAGGCCGCCTGTGGCCTACCTGGAGGGGCTCCTGAAAATTAAACTCTGCATTTAAACCAACCTGCCCATTGCATCTGGGTGAAAAGTGCGTCAGAACATGCAGCCTCAAGTCTGCTCTTCTTAATAAACTGTCACCATGAGTAATAATTATTCCTTGAGAAATAGCAGAGTGACTCAAAAA
The DNA here is from genome assembly GCF_028878055.3 of Symphalangus syndactylus. NCBI lineage: Eukaryota > Metazoa > Chordata > Mammalia > Primates > Hylobatidae > Symphalangus > Symphalangus syndactylus. The sequence goes on along the minus strand of NC_072432.2, from coordinate 120,273,366 downwards.
GCTGTCCCCTCCCCCTCTGCCGCCCCCTCGCACAGCTCGCAGCTTTGTACACAGTGTTAGGAGGCCCAGAAAGTGAAGCCACCATTTTCTCCTGCCTGTCAGCTCTCTGAACACTTTACATGACCATCTGGACTTCAGTGCCGGATGGGCATTCGTAGACAGTCTCTTTGCTGTCTAAAGAGTTAATTAGGGCTGGCTGTTCCCAAAACACAGTGAACTGAGAGTGGGGCTAGGCAGAAACAAACATCATTGAACACCTGATGTATGCTTGTGAGACAGTGCTCAGGGGAAGCAGCCTGATGCCTCACAGAAGAGGGCCTATAACCTCTGGAAAAATAAATGGTGCTGCCCCGCCAGCACAAGTATGGCCATACGTGTAAAGACACCGGAGAGCTCATACTTATTGGATGCATATCATCTGCCTAATTATGGGACTGAATGTTTTATTGTACTTCGATGCTATTATTATTAAGTGGGTGCATAAGACGCTATTATTAAGCAGGTGCATCTGGCTTGTTGAAATATCGAAATAGTCCATCCTCGTTGGAAATGTCCATGCTACAGCCCTCCAAAGGCCTGTTTCTTCCACCCCCAGACTCCACAAGATGCACTGACGGGGTGAGCCTGGCATGGAAGGGGGCCTCTCTGACGCTGCTCAGAGTAATGGTGGTGTCTGTTCTGTTTGATCTGTACTCAGGTTTTAGTAGCTGTATTTTGAATATCTCTCTAATGTACACTATCTCATGCCACCCTCACCCAAAGCCCTGTTATTGTCTCCATCTTGCAGATAGGAAGCTAGGGCTAACTCACCTACCTAAGTTCACTCAGGGGGTACCAAACCTGGGCTGGAACCCAGGCAGACTGACTCTGAGCGTGAGCTCTTGACCATCCGACTGCTTGGACAGGAAAGGCGTATCAGTGTTGCAGAGTCACCACTATCCCTGCTCTTTCTCCTTAATCCTGGAACTGACCGGTACTCTGCAAGGAAACTCTTCATCCTCAAGCCAGCAAAACTTATCTTCATCACCACACTTTCACCCCAGGCACATTGCAGCTCTGCACCTCTACTCCATCCCCCGATGTGGCCATTTACCTGGGAGGCCAGGGTCACATGGTCCTGAGACATATGGGTCCCAGGCAGGGAAAACTAGAGACTGAGTGACCTACCATACAGGGTAGCCCCAGGGTAGCCTCCCTCCCCTCCCTAGCCTCACCATCAGTTTCCTTTGTCCTAGCAGTATTTGGGGCACATGGAGCTACTGTCATCACTATAGAGAGCTAAGTCCAAGGGACTTGGACTTTCTCCAGGGTCCACTGCATGATGAAACATGGCTGGAGCTGCAATAGGAAGACTCAGGCTGGCACAGGTGGGAGTTTGTGTCTCTGAAGGATGCATAATGCTAGAAAGGTTGCATACAGTCAGAGGCGGTGGCTCACGCCTATAATCCCAGCACTTTGGGAGGCTGAGGCGGGCAGATCATGAGGTCAAGAAATCGAGACCCTCCTGGCCAACATGGTGAAACTCCGTCTCTACTAAAAATACAAAAATTAGCTAGACATGGTGGTACGTTACTATAGTCCCAGCTACTCGGGAGGCTGAGACAGGAGAATCACTTGACCCCAGGAGGTGGAGGTTGCAGTGAGCTGAGATCGTGCCACTGTGCTCCAGCCTGGGCAACAGAGTAAGACTCCATCTCAAAAAAAAAAGGTTGCAACAAGGGCTCCTTCCTTGAAGATCTTCTCTAAGTTGGACACTGCCTAGTCTAGAATGAATTAGGTCCATCCTGGCTAGAGTTATGAGAAGGGCTATGCCTTCTGAACGACCTGCTTGGTCCCCAAACTGCACTCACATCAAGGTTCACTCAATGTGGAATGCTGTTTCCCTGAGAATGTGCATGGGCTCTATAGCCATACTCAGGCAATGACACGTGTCTTTTTATGCAGGACTTATCATAACCTTGATCTTGCAAATATTCAAGACACATGTCCAAGTGCAGGCTCATTTGAATGTTTCATCAGTGGAACACCTCTATCCCTCTCACGCCATAGGGTCTCTCTCAACACCACTTGGGCAAACAATCCAAGGGCCTGGGGACAAAATGTTTATCACAGGGGGATGGGGAGATTTAGCCACTGGAAAGAAGGACCATTTTTAACCTAGCCGTTCCCGCAAGGGAAACACACTTTCCATTTCCTCTTTCTCTTAACGAATTCTTGACTTCCTCTAGGTTCTCTTTTAGGAGGACCCTAATTTGCTGTTACAAATGCTCCCATTAAAGTCAAAATCCAGTTCACAAGGCACCTTCACTTCCTCTATCTCTCAGCGCTACTTTTCTAATAAGGAACTCATCCTAAAACTGGGAATCATGACAGCCAAATTTCATGGCGCATTTGTCTGCGCTGAATATTTTATGTGGATTCTCTACTTTAATTCATTCACATTTCCCTTCAGTTAATTCTACTTTGAGTCACTCTCTGCCCACCCACCATCCCTCAAGAAGAGTGTTATATCTCCACCCCTCGAAGCAGGTCATATGGGAAGGGAGTAGCAAAGCTAAAAACATAATGCAGACTCTCCCCAACCCAAGGGCTAACCCCACAAGTTCTCACTGGAAGCATGAACCCTACTATGTATTTCACCTGAGACCTCCAAGTGCTCACTTGTGGAAGTAAATGAACCCAAGCACTCTGTGGCTGTTGCTTTGCTCACCCCTGTGAAGGTGTTGCAAAATTCAATATGTACTGTGTTTCCTTTAGTACTCACTAGGCAATTTACATACATTATCAGGGATCCTCCCAACCACCTGCACAGATACTCCTGCCCTCATTTCAGAAAAGAGGATTCTGAGGGTCAGAGAGGCTCACCAGTCTACATGGATTTGAACCCAGATCTGTCTGGATTTAATGTTGTTTCTTCTGAGGTACCATACTCCTTCACCTGTATAGATGAATAAACTGACCAAGGAATTGATTTTTTGTTTTTTAAATAATAGGGTCAATCAGTGAATGAGCTCAAAAATAAAATCCAGGAGGAATGGTTACAAGATAGACCTGAGACTGTCCTCAGAGTGCCTGGGCAGTTTCCAGCCTTTACTTCCCAACATTGTGCCAACCTCAGCTTCTCCTAGAGTAGGGTTGCCAGATAAATACAGGACACTCAGTTAAATGTGAATTTCTGAGAAACAGTGAATCACGTTTGAGTATAAGTATGTTCCATGTAGCTCATGAGACATATTTGTATTGAAAAAAAAAAAAAAACATTGAGTGCTTATCTGAAATTCAAATCTGAGTGTCCCGTGCTTTTATTGGCTAAATCTGGCAACCCCTTCCTGCTGGGAAGTCTCCTGCCTGGCTCCAGGTCCCAAGTGTTGCTCCAACAGAAGTTGCCATGGCAGCCTGGCAGGCCTTCCAAAGCCTTCTAGAGCGGTCTCCACTCACCCCTGCAGCTTCCCCTTGCTCCTGCACGCTCTAGGCTCCCAACAAGCCCAGCTACTTTCATTTTCCTGGATGCCTCCCGTTGCTTCCAGCCTCCTGCTGCTTTTAGCCTCCAGTCTCTGCACTTGCTGTTCTTTCCCCTCTTCTCTTGCGCTAATTTCTAGTCATCCTTTAGCTCTCAACTTGGAGTCACTTCTGCCAGGATGCCCTCCTGGCCATTGTTGACTGGCTCCCCCCACAGCCCTCTAGTGCAGGGTTGGATAGTACCCTGCACCTTCCCCTGGCAGCCCTTCCTCAACCACCCTGTATCCCACACTGCCTTGGTAAGCAGAGGCCATGGCACACTCACCTTGTCCCCACACCTTGCACCTGCACCTGGCTGCAGGTGGGAAGCCAGTGAGTGCCTCCTGAATGAGTGACTGCAGACTGTCCCGCCAATGCTGGGGCTCTCCAATGTGACTACTTCCTTCCTCCCTTCTGTCTTTAGTCACTTTTTCATCAGTGTCCTCCTCTCCCTCCCCCAGAGTGGTTGTGAAAGACAGGGCCTTCAGCAACAGTACTCAGGGTGAACAGAGAGCATCCCACGTGGAGGGGCCTCCCAGCACCCACCACTGGGTCATGCCATGTGCACTGCCCCAGTGGGCTCAGACCCAGCCACAGCGCAGCTTCCGAGTTCCTCCTGTCTAAAGCCACCTCTAGGCACAACTTTCTGCTCTTGTCCTTCCACTGGCCCCTTAAATGAGCGGACTTGGATTTTGCTCCCAGTGTGGGGTATAGGGAGATGCCGGTGTCATGTGGCCGAGGCTTAGGGCAGGTGGCAGGGCTTGAAGAACATCACCCATATGCCGCTCCACGCTCACCCACCCAAAGTGGTGCCCACGCGCAGCCTGACAGCAGGCAGAGGCAGCTCCGTACTTAACCCTTGAGTGGCACTCAGGAGGCGGCTTCTCAAGGAACCAGAGTGGCCAGTGTTAACTACACACACATACACACACACACACACACACACACGAGTTCCCCTGTGCCCCAGAACACCCCTGCTTTCCTCCAGCCATGGCTTGATTCAGAAGATGACCTCTCAGGTGCAAGGAGTGGCTGCAGGAGAGTTAGGGTGGGCTGGGGGTGAGACTATGACCCCAGGGGCTGCGGAAGGGCCCGGGAAGGAGCGGGGAGCGGGAGCAGGAACAGTCAGAGGTCTGAGGCAGGAGCTGAAACCCCGTGGCTCCCTAACCTGACCTTTAGAGGCAGCAGCCTGGCTGTGCCCTCACACCTTCACCCCTAGCCTCCCCCAGCCTCCCCTGTCTGAATATGTTGAGAGGACAAAGAGGGAGAAACACCCTATAGTGTCAAATTTACTCCAAAAATAGAATCCCTCTTCCCCGCGGAAGGCTGGCAAGCTCCGGGCGTGTGCACAGCACCCACGGCTCCGATTTCCTGGGTCTGGCCGTTTCTCCGGGAACTCCCAGCTCAGGTGCCCAGGATACCGGAATTGTTGTCCCCAACCCCTGCCACCCGGTCAAGCCTCCAACTTCTGCCGGGCGCAGCGCTCAGCCCTGGCTGGCGGGAGGGACTCACCCAGGGAGGCGCGGACTCCAGCGACTGCTCCTCGGGCCCCGCCAGGTGAGCCGGGACAGCGGCAAGTACAGGTAAGTCGGCTGGGCAGGTAGGTGTGCAGCGGCTCCGGAGGCTGTGGCTGAGTAAAAGGGCTGACAGGTTAGATTCTCCCTCCTCCTCTGAGTTGTTAACCACACCCCTGCTGCTCTCCTCCCCACTTCCTTAAAGGGTGGGGTGTGTTGTCTGTGTGTGCCGGCTCCAGCCTCTTACCATAAACTCTGAAATAGATGCTGCCACCAATTCCCTGAGCGCCGGGCAGACCTGGGGGGCTATCTCTGCCATTCCCCCGGCCGCAAATGGGATCCTTGGATGTTATGTGCCCCTTGTGAGCAGTTAACTCCCCAATTTCTAACATCCCTCCATCTTCTGCCCACTCCACCTGCAGCCTTTTGGAGGCCAAAAGGTGTGTGTGGGGGGCGGGGGGGGCGGGGGGCAGGAAGGCAGGGCGGGCGGGGGAAAAACCCCCGCAGTGGCAAATGTTATCTACATGGTACTCTGAGCACCTGTGTCCTAATCGCTCCATGTCCTAAAGTGGCCCCAGTCCCTTTGCAGGCATGAAAAATCATAAATACCACCAGGGATTTTGGCATGACCGGTCCAGGTCCCTGAACACTGAAGACCAGGTCCCTGAGCTGTGACCAAGTAGGGTCTGAGGACAGCACAAGAATAGTTAGAGATGCTGGACAGCCCCTTCCAGGGGCCTCGTCTCCACATGAGTCCACCTGGCTGCCCAGAGGCTGGTCCCCTCTTTCCTCAGGCCAGTGATATGTGAGCGGGCACTCAAGGGCACTTAGCAACACTTCTTCCCTATCCCTAGGAAAACTCCAGACTTGCTCCTGAGTAGGAGGAGGAAGTAACCTGGACTTAGCATAAGGTCAAAAAGGTGGAGTGTACTCAGCATCACCCTCATCCTACAATGTCCTCTCCAGAGCCCCTGTCCCAAGCTTCTTTATTCTGTGTCCCGTGCAGGATTGGAATCTGATTCCCAGGGCTGCCCTGTTGCACAATTCTAGAGGGTGCTATTCACAATGTACTTTCTGAGAATGGCGCCCCCTGGAGTTGTGCTGAGGAAGCACTCAGTTTCCAAGATTGCACTGACTCCTTCTCATTTCTGAAAAGAAACTGGAGACTTAGGTTAGTTAACAAAGCTAGGAAGTCAACGTTTCTCAAAGTATAATTGGTGGACTACCCACAGCTATTGGCTGGATGCCACTCTGGGTCCACTGAAGATCAGACTCTGCAGCTAGGGCCTACCTGCCCAGCATAGTGCTCACAACCCATTGATGGGCACTGCCAGCCTTGACAGCTGGAGCCCCCCACCCCTTCCCATTCGTGCTATTCACAGATTTGTCATGTTCCCAGCACTCAGCGTCTTGGAGGTAATCTTGGTGACTACACAGCGGTCAGCAGGTCAGAAGGTGGTCAGGTGGGAGAACTTGGCCAGGGGTGGGAGAGGCAAGTCAGACAGAGGTAAACTGAAGTTAGCAGGGAAGGTGTGGGGATGAGGAGGCAGGTAATTGACTACATGGCAAGGACATGGTCAGAGGGCATCTGGCAGTGGGTGTCCCCTCCGTATTCTTGCTCTTGGAAATGAAGTGATGAAGGCCGAGTGGCACAAAAGTTAGATACCTGGGTGAGTTGTTGAGAGTCTGTACTAGGAGGTGGCAGTGGGAACTAAAAGCAAAGACAATCAAGACCTGTTTGAGAAAAGGTGAGTTTGTGTATGCTGCCCCTGTGTGGCCACATAAATGAACTACCATCTTATCTTGCTGGGACCAATTCTGGGAAAGGTGAGTTTTCAGAGGTTTTTGAATTCTTCAGCACTTTAAAAAAAAATCTCCCAAATCTACCTCATAGAATCATAAACCCATAGGTTTTTAAATGAAAAAGACATTGACAAACTCTCTGGGGTGGCCAACTCCGCCATCAGGTCTCCCTAGGTTCTGTCCAGTGTCATGTACAAGCAACTCAGGTGACAAGGTCATGCATTTCTGCCTGTTATCGCCTTTTAAAAAAAACCATCAGAAATGCATCAGGAGCCCTCAAATTCCATGGAAATCCCTAAAAGATACTATCCATGGTGATGCTGTCCATATGGCATAGGTTGCAATAATGATCTACCCCAGTTAGAAAAGAAAAATATTTCCCTTCTGCTTCTGTATCTCAAGCTGACCAAGTACCATGTGGGAGGCCCTAATTGTGGGGGTGTCCGGGGGATGTGTAACTGGATCAAAAGAAGAAGAAAACTATAATGAAAAAGGCCTTTGAACAAATGTCCTTTCAGCTGCTGGACTCTTCCATTTGGATGTTCCACTCTTACCACAAACTCAGGTCTATAACCCTGGTTCATCTTGCTCTTCAAACAAGAACCATTCCAGCCCTCCCCGTCAATGTTAACAAAAGATGAGTCACCTTTGACTCTCCCTCTCCCTCCTTACCCTGCAGCCATGCAATCTCCAATCTCTAAGTCCTGGGAGTCCCCACAAACATTTTTCCTATTCCTTGTTTTCTTTCCTGTCCTATTGACCCATCCTGGTTCAGGTTTTCTTATCTTTTCACTAACTGGAGATCACAAAGGTGGTTGAGCTGGTGATTAACTTTTGGGATGGCATTTGAAACCACAAGAATGGATAAGCTTATCTAAGGCAAGAGTCAGAGACAGCAGAGGACTTCAAGTGAAGCTCTTACCAGGAGCAAATGAATGAAGAGCCAAAGGTCAAGTGAGGTGGGCTAATAAGTAAATTGAAAGTGAAGACACAGAGGTGGCATGTGCTGATGAGTCCTGAAAAGCTTGACTGCCAAGGGCAATTGAGACCAGGGGGTATTGGAGGGGGTCGTGGGTTGAAAGAGGACTGATTTGTCATTTAGGATGATAGCCAGTAGAGCAGGTTTCAATGCTCATAGGAAGGGTCCAGTCAAGAGGGAAGAGGTTGTGACTTTGGGCATGCGAATCCATCTTTCTGAGCTTGTATTTCCTAATCTAGAAAAGTAGAAAAATAAGTATTATCTGTTCTACCTGTTTCCCAGGGTATTGTGAAGCCCTAATTGATAGGTATACAAATGCTATGAAAAATTCTATGGCTATAATTTTTAGAAATGATAGCAATTAAAGTAAGCTTCATGGGGAGATAGTACATACATATCTGCCATATAATTTATCAAGTGTTCACTCTGTGCCAAGGACTTTCATCTGTCGTCTAGCTTGTCTTCACAACCATCTATGAAGTAGCTAGTCCTATTCCTGGTTTGCGGAAAGGAAAAGGAAGCTTGGAGAAGGTAAATAAATTATTCACAGCCTCCCAGGTGGTAAAGAGCAGGACTGAATCAAAACCCATCATTGGCAGGGCTGCGATATTACATAACTGGCATCTCTCCATTGTAAAGGATGTAATTTAAATTACATCATGTAAATTTACTATTATGTAGAATACATTTTATTTTAAAAGAATAGTATGGTTATAAGTATTCTAACAAAAAAAATGGACATATACAAAAACTAGCTGGGCATAGTGGCGTATGCCTGTAGTCCCAGCTCCTCGGTGGGGCTGAGGCAGGAGAATCGCTTGAACCTGGGAGGCGGAGGTTACAGTGAGCTGTAATTGTGCCACTGCACTCCAGCCTGGGCGACAGGAGTGATATTCCATTAAAAAAAAAAAGGGACAAAGAAAAACTTATGGGTACAAGTAGTAAAAAAAAGTACTTCATCACCAAGGGATGTCTGCCTCTAATTTAACCAGACATCACTATGTTTACCAAGTGGGCCACAGTTGAGGCCAAAATAAGTTGAGTATGGCTTGAATGGAACTCAAAATCATGCCCTCAACTTAAAAAGAACTTTCTCTTTTCTTTCCTTAATAATGGAATCTCTGACTTTCAGATGGTCACAGGCTGCCCAAAATGAGGACTACATTTCCCAGTCTTCCTTGCAGGTGTGACCAGGTGCGACCATGTGATTAAGTTCTCCCCAACGGTTGAAGAGTAGAAGCTATGCACACACCTCCAGAATCATGCCCTTCAAGGGAATGAGCACATCCTCCAATATTTTCCACTCTATCTTTTCCACCTCCACCTGACAATGAAACCTGGAGCAGCCATCCGGTCTATGATGTTAAGAATCTGGGTACCTAATGTCACCCAGCCACCACGCTTACCCTGGACATAGTCAGAACCTAGTTTAACTTTTACATGAGAAAGAAATTTAAGTTGCTTGGGTTACTTCATTTTGGCCTTTCTGTTACCATAGCCTGAACTGCACTGGTGATATTATGACATAATAAGAAATATATATTTGGTCTCTGACCCTGCACACAACTTCTAAAACCCTTGGAATTTCTGGGGTGTTAAGAATGTTTTTTTGAGGCCAGGCATGGTGGCTCATGCCTATAATCCAAACACTTTAGGAGGCTGAGGCAGGAGGATTGCTTGAGGCCAGGAGTTCGAGACCAGCCTGGCCAACGTGGCAAGACTTCATCTGTACAAAAAAATACAAAAATTAGCTGGGCATGGTGGTATGCACCTGTAGTTTTAGCTACTTGGGAGGCTGACGCAAGAGGATTGCTTGAGTCCAGGAAATTGAGGATGCAATGAGCTATGATTGCACCACTGGATGAATTTAGCCTGGGCAGCAGAGCAACACCCTGCCTCAAAAAAAAAAAAAAAAAAAAAAAAAAAAAAAGTGCCTTTTGTATGCCAATGAGACGCCTGGTGGCTTAGATATCTTAGCTCCCTTAGATAGCTTCAGGATGAGGGCTGGTCATCAGAAAGACTGAGCCGTGATGAGAAGGCTGAACTTTCAGCACTACCCCTAAAACTTGGGGAAGGAAAGGGGCTGAAGGTTGAATTGATCACCCATGGCCAACACTGTAATCAGTCATGCCTACATAAAGAAGCCTCCCTAAAAACTCAAAAGAACATGGTCATGGTTCTGAGCTGAACTTGCAGAGGTTCTCAAAGGTTGGCACTTTAAGGGAAGGCATGAAACTCCACGCCCCTTCCCACAGACCTCACCCTGTGCATCTCTTGCCTTTGGCTGCTCATCTGTATCCTTCACAATATCCTTTTTAATAAAGGACAAAAGAAAGAAAAGTGTTTCTCTGAGCTTTGTGAGCCACCCTAGCAGATTAATCAAACCTAAGGAAGGGTCATGGGAACCCTGATGTACAGTCAGTCAGTCGGAAGCACAGGCCACAATCTGGGACTTGCTACTGGCATCTGAAGCTGGAGCGGGGTTGCAGGGTGGGGAGTTGGGGCAGTTTTGTGGGACTGAGCCCTTAGCCTGTGGGATCTGATGCTATCTCCAGGTAGATAGTGTCTGAATTGAGCTGAACTATGGGACACTCAGTGTTGTGGGACTTTTCCTTAGTTTAGCTAAAGACGGGGTCCTTGTCTCATGGCCATGAAAGATTAGGCTCACAGACAATTTGAAGGGTGAGTAAGGCAGGGTTTTATTGGGTGAAGAGGGAAAAAAATGGCAACAGGGGACCTTCACAAAGCCGGAGTCCCTATGTGCTTTCTACCTCATAGTTTGAATCGCAGGTACCACCTAGGAAAAGGAGGGGCCAGGCTCCTCCCCACTGCAAACAGCAGGAACTTCTGTGGCTCCACCCCAGTGTACACTCCTCCCAGTATACAGGCTGACTGGAGTTTCTCTGGGGACCCTTCCCACCTGGCTGTCTCACCAGCTGGCGTTCACTGGCGAATCAGTTGGTGGTGGGGAGAAACTCCTGCACATCCAGCATCAGACGTGACTGTTCAGTGGTACATGAGAGTACAGAGAAATAAGCAGTGTTTTTCTTTTCTTCAGAGCATCCTAGCTAATACACCACCATTTATCCTATTTTATTTTAGATACAAGTTAAGGCAGAACCTCAATTTTCTCATGTATAAAATGGGATTAATTTACCTTATGGGATTGTTAGAAAAACTAGAAATACATGTGCATTTCCTTGCTATTGCTATAGCTCATAACTGACCATTAATGGATATTATGTCCTGTTGTAACTTTTTTTTTTTTTTTTTTGAGACAGAGTCTTGCTCTGTCGCCCAGGCTAGATAGAGTGCAGTAGCACAATCTTGGCTCACTGCAAGCTCCGCCTCCCAGGTTCATGCCATTCTCCTGTCTCAGCCTCCCGAGTAGCTGGGACTACAGGCGCCCGCCACCAGGCCCGGCTAATTTTTTTGTATTTTTAGTAGGGGCGGGGTTTCACCATGTTAGCCTGGACAGTCTCGATCTCCTGACCTTGTGATCCACCCACCTTGGCCTCCCAAAGTGCTGGGATTACAGGCATGAGCCACCATGCCCCGCCCTGTTGTAACTTTTTAAGATGGGTTCCTGAAAAAAAAAAAAAAAAAAAAAGGTTGCTTTAAAATATTCCACCTCCCCCATCAAAAAAAAAAAAAAAAAATCTGTAGAGGGGAGAGATAAAACGAAAATAGCAAAGTTGATAATAATGCAAGCTGAATGATGGGTATGTGGGGGTTAATTATACTGTTCTCTCTAAAATATTGAGTGCATTTGAAAATGCACATAATGAAAAAGTTAAAATGAATGAACAAAATAAGATCTTTCCACAGAGGATAAAAAAGGGCTCTTGGAAATAATCCAACGTGAATCTCTTTGGGAAAAATAAAGACATAGTTAAACCACTGAAAAATTGATTTGGGCCAATTTTTGGAAGGATGGAAAACACAGAAGAGCATTTTTAATTGTTCCATTAAAGAACAACACGCAAGGCTCACGCCTGTAATCCCAGCACTTTGGGGGGCTGAGGCGGGCAGATCACTTGAGGTCAGGAGTTTGAGACTAGCCTGGCCGACATGGTGAAACCCTGTGTCTGCTAAAAATACAAAAATTATCTGGGCATGATGGTACATACCTGTAATTCCAGCTACTCCGGAGGCTGAGGCAGAAGAATTGCTTGAACCCTGGAGGCGGAGGTTGCAGTGAGCCGAGGTCATGCCACTATACTCCAGCCTGGGCAATAGAGCAATACTCTGTCTCAAAAACAAACAAACAAAAACCATGCAGAGAAAGCCTCATTGCCACAGAGGACACGTGGTTGCCACAGAGGACACATGGTTTCCGCAGCTATTGGGCATGCTTCAGGATTTCCATAACTCCCCAGGTCGTTGCAGGGCTGGCCTGCAGGGTGCTCCTAGAAAGAGTGGCTGCCTGGAAAAGGAGACTGCCCTGATGCCCTGCCGACTCTGAATCGGCTCTATGACTTTAGTCTTCTTGGCTCTGAACCCCTAACACCCATCTGTGAGTGGGCTCATCTGGTCCCCGACATCCCATGGATAAGCTCTGAAGCATTGAGTGACTGCCCAAACCTTGCTTGCCAGGGTCGAATTCCATAATTTTAACAAGCATGGTGATTTGGTCCCAGCCCACCGTGTGCAGGAAACATCAACTAGGAAGTGAAAGCAGATTGCTGCAGGCAAATACATTGTTAGGAGCAAGAAGAACTTCTAGATAGGAAAAAAATGCCTAGCATGTGCAAGAGCCCTCAAAACACAAACATCTGTGGCCATTTACAGGACAGAGACAAACAACCCTGCATACTTCATTAACTCCTATTACTTTATTAGCCAGCACAGTAGAGTATTATTGTCTATTTTGGTGCATCATGAGATATGATTTATATTACGTTCTGCATGCTTTAGAGAAAAAAACCACAAAATATATTTCTGAAATATTCCCATCCAAAATGTTTCCAATAAAATAATTGAGTGCTTCAATATAAATTTCAGGAACATGGAAAATCAGCTTTGTGTTGTGTCCAGTTGCCAAGTTGGCTGTCTATTCCTGTACCACTCCAGTGTCTTTCTAATGAATTGCAGCAATGTGTAACTTCATGTGGATGATCTAAACAAGAGGTCGAAAGCCGAAATGCCTACAGGGGCCGAGCAGGGAATGTGAGGGAAGCTGGCTGGATAGGAACTGTGGCAAATGGGAGAACAAATGTCCCTCCTACAGGGAGCAGCTGCTATTCAGCTCAAAAGTCTATTGCCATGCAGAAAAGTAAGCTTAATGAAGCCAGATCCTCCTTTCAAAACGCAAAGGCAGCCAGTGAACTATCTGCAAAGGAACTTAAGAAAACACAATTCCATTTACAATGACATCAAAAATAAGATACTTGGAAATAAACTTATCCAAGGAGGCAAAAGTCTTGCATGATAAGAACTACAAAACATTGGTGAAAGAAATAATAGAAGGCATCAGGAAATGGAAAAGACACCCTGTGTTCATGGATTGGAAGACATAATATTGCCTAGGTCACTGCCTATCTAATAGAAAATTTTCTTTTATAATAAATAGCAGAGCCCCTAATGTATCTCAGGTAATCGCCTTCATCACATGATTCACGTAAATTCTGATTAGCTCAAGTCAATCATGATGGTCTTATTCCCCTTGCCAGCGATGAATTTAGAAGTGAACATGTGACCCAGTTCTGGCCAATAAGATGCAAGGGAGTATTCTGGAAGGCTTTAAGAAAGGTTTCTTGGCTCTAAAAATGAGACATACAGGGAGAAATGGCCTTATTTCATTTCTGGACATTGGTTCATATCAGGATAAGATGCTGGAGTTGCTGCAGTTATTTTCCAACCAAAAGGAAGCCATAGGCTGACCAGAGAGAGGATGAATCTAAAGTCACTGACATAACCAACAGTGGATGCCTTTTGCTTCCAGATTTCCTGGTATGTGAGATAATCCACCCCCTTATGGCTTAAATCATTTTGTGTTGCATTTTATCTATATGTCGCTTAAAAGATCATAAATGATACAGACAGAAAAAAGTATAGGTCAAATAAAAGATGTTTGCAGTCAAATATGACCCAGAGGCAGGCAGTTTACCACCCTCAGTGTTTCCCTAGTTACTTGGATTAAACACTATTTCTCACAGAAGTTCTCCCGGCATTATTCAGATCAACTGAGAGCTCCCACCCTCCTTGTTTCTGTAGTTTAGGCCTCAGGAAAGGTACATCGGACTACAGTGATTTCCTCAAAGATTTACTTGGTAACTCTGATGAACAAGGTCTATTATGTCTGCAGTGCCAGGATGCCTGTTTCTGAAGATGCTGCTGCCGGCCCTGCGGCTGACTTTAGCAACTGTTGTCCTTATCCCAATATTTTGTTATCTGAAATCTGCTTTGTCTGATATTAACACAGTGATACCAGCTTTCTTTTTTTTAGCATTAGCATGGTATATCTTTTTCCATCCTGTTAGTTCAATCTGTATGCTTACATTTAAAGTAAGTTCCTTGTAGTCAGCATATAGTTGAGTCTTGCCTTTTTATGTAATCTAACAATCTCTGCTTTATTTGCAGTAGCCACTTTCTAGTTCACTGTTTCAAAAAGAAAAAAACAAGGCAATTTCCTCCTTTACCCTCTGCACCTGGGAATTTATTTTCTTAACAATTTAAAAAGTTATTCCTTACACAAATTTACATGGTGATAGCAAGGGGTTTGGAAATCTGGCAGTGCTTGGCAGGGCATTTGGGAGGTGGGATGCAGGAAATTAGAGATTATGAGAACTTTTGAGTAAGCTCTTGCAGAAGATTAACTAGTATACATAGGACTTGAACATCAATAAGGACCTCTGAATAAGGTCCTTTCTACTGAAAGGAGAAATATAAATTGGTGACAGATTGGCTCTAGTCACCAAGATTTCTCTTTCCTGGTCTCTGGTGAAGTCGTAGTCACCCTTACCCACCCCCTCACCATATGCAAAGAATAAAACAATTTCAGAGTGTCTAAGTTGGTCAGAATTTGGAGCAATTAGTTCCATATTTTCTTCTATAGTGGAGGAAAAGCAAGTTAGAAAAGTGAAATAATATGCCCCAGGTCTTGCCCCTGGGTAGTGGTGGAGCTTGGACTAGAACTAAGTCCTTTCTGGATTTCCAGAATGATTGAAGAGCCTTATTGGTTTAACGTTAACCTTTGTATTGTAGTTCTTTCTACTCTTCCTTCTTGTTTTTGATTTGTGGCCCCATTCAGAATATGAGAAAAAAAAAAACCAACAAAATAAGGAAGATCAGGTAAGAACAGAATGAAATACATAGAAAGCAACACATATTGATTCACAAAGCAACTGGGACACATAGATAAGAGAACACAATGAAAGAGAATAAGATGACGTAAGATTCTCTGCGGGGGGAGGGGAGAGGGCTAGCTGGAGTGTAGCGTTGTTAGCCCCATCTTGTGGCTTTTTTGGATATTGCCTCTAAGGTTAATTTTTGAACCACTAACCATAGCTGGAGACCCAACAACTTGTTGGGTGAATAGATCTAGGATAATTGCTCTCAAACTTCCTTGCACCTGAGAATCACCTAGCGTGCAAGTGAAAATGAAGATTCCTGGGCCTCACTTTCCACAAGAGAGGTGAGTAGATTAAAGTGGGCCCAGGAAACTGCTTTTAGAAAACTCCCCAGGTAATTGCAGGAGAACTATGAACCACATTTAAGAAACATTGAAGACAATTAGAGTTAGTGGTATTCATCCCTTGTCATTGTGAGGAAAGGACTATTCTGAGGAAAAGTGTGGAAGGAAATTGTTAAGAACTTTAAAGGTCTGAGATTTTACCCTACTTGCAAGCTAATGTGTGGGCCAAGGGAAAACATCTCCTTCGCCCCTTGAAGTTTCACTGCAAATCACTGACAAAAAGGTTAAGAAGAGGAAAGGGATAGAAATTTATTTATTTATTTTTTTGAGACAGGGTCTGGCTCTGTCACCTGGGCTGGAGTGCACTGGCACAATCTCAACTCACTGCCACCTCCCGGATTCAAGCAATTCTCCCACCTCAGCCTCCAGAGTAGCTGGGACTGTTAATGGTGGAGGGTGTCCAGGTTCTTGGCATCTTGAACAAAGAATTGGAAAAAACGCACAAACTAAGCAGGGAAGGCATGAAGGGTTTTATAGAAAATGAAACTACACTCCACAGTGTGGGAACCGGCCTGAGCACAGGGGCTCAAAGGCCCCATTACAGAACTTTTGGGAGTTTAAATACCCTCTAGAGGACTCCATTGGTTATTTGGGGTACGCCCTATGTAAATGGAGAGGATGAAGTAAAGTTACAAAGTCATTTACTTGGCCTACGCCCTATGGGGAGGATAGTTCCTGTCGCAACTGAAGTGTGAACTGGCCTTATGTTCCCTGCCTCCACACCCTATTTTCCTGCCTCAGGCTATAGGCACACACCACCACACACGACGCTCATTGTATTTTTTGTAGAGACGGGGTTTTGCTGTGTTGCCCAGGCTGGTTTTGAACTTGTGAGTTCAAGGCCTTCTTCGACCTCCCAAAGTGCTGGGGTTACAGGTGTGAGCCACCACCGGCACCTGGCCTGATCTGCCATGCCTGGCCTGATCATAGTTTTATGTGACATGGGAGCCTTCAGAATGAAGACCTAAAGATACAGGGGAAATGGCTCATTTTCATGCTTAGGTTCAACAAAGTATGAGTAGCTGTGTAGAAATATAACTGGACAAAAGGTTATGAGCTAATGTTAATAAACTGAGTGGGGAACCTAGGCCTGTCTGTCTAGATTTTTCTTGGCCTCTATGAACATGCATTTCTTCCTTCTGGGTATGTTACAGGTAGTTAGGCATGAGCAGGGCAGGAGAGGACTCTACCCTTCCCAATCCCCTCAAGCAAGAATGCCAGGTGATGGTTTCACAGTTATCACACTGCCTTTTTAAAATGGATAATTTGGCAGATGGGCCAGAGACAGACAATTCCCTGATGGTCCACAGCTGTCACACTAAAGTGTTAATTGAGTTAATTGATATTAAAGCAGGTGCCAGGCATAGGCAATTTCCCAAACAGATAAAAACACTTGAGATTTGTAATCAGCTTCCAATAAAATTTCAGAAATTGGGTGAGTGAGCTTGGGCATGCACATTAAGAGACAAAATAGTGGAGTATGACCTTCCGGGGGCATTCCACTGGAAAAGGGAAGAAAGCCTCAGATGGGCATGTGTACAAATTCCTAAGCACACAGTGCATGCTCACCTCCCAAGCATAAGGAGGGCACTGTGCATTCGGGCAGCTCACACTGAGGGAAGAATGAAGGGAGAGGGCAGCAAGACTCCAGAAGTGGGCCAGCATATGAAGTCCCAGGATCAGGGTTAAATGGCACACTTGTCCCTCAAGTTGCCCGCTTGGATCTCTTCCAAGTGTACTTTCTTTCCTGTCCTAAAACTTTTAATAAACTTCCACTCTTACTCTGAAACTTGCCTCAGTTTTTTTTCTGCCTTATGCCCTGTATTGGTCCATTTTCACATTGCTATAAAGAACTGCCTTAGACTGACTGCGTAATTTATAAAGGAAATAGGTTTAATTGACTCACAGTTCCTCATGGCTGGGGAGGCCTCAGAAAACTTACAGTCACAGTGGAAGGTGAAGGGGAAGCATGACACCTCCTTTGCAAGGCTGCGGGAAGGAGAATGAACATAGGAGGAATTACCAAACACTTACAAAACCATCAGATCTCATGAGAACTCACTATCAGGAGAATAGCATGGGGGAAACCACCCCTGTGATTCATTTACCTCCACCTGATCTCTCCGTTGACACGTGGGAATTATGGGGATTACAATTCAAGATGAGATTTGGGGTGGGGACACAGCCAAACTATATCATGCCCCTCAGTCTAATTCTTTCTTCTAAGAAGGCAAGAACTGAGGTTGCTGCAGACCCATACAGATTCACTGCTCTTAACTCAGACACCTTCTACCCCTAACAGGTATGGGGCAGGACCCTCTTGGGAATCGGGCTCTTGTGGCCTGCAGTCAAACAAGGTAAGTCAGATAATTTCTTTATGGCCGGTTTTTCCACAGAAAGGCAGAGAGAAAGTTAGAGTAATATTTTAAGGTTTCAAGACTGGCTTTAGGAAAAAGGCGTTCTGGTTTCTATGACCTGCCTTGGGGAAAAGGAATTCTAATTTCTATGGCTATCCTTGGGGAACTGAGAGACAGGAAGGCAGGAAGGCAGAGAAAAATTTCTGCTTTTGAGGCCATTTTGGGGTATTGTTTTCTGAGTTTCAACACTAACAAGTTTGCATGCCAAAATTTCATGAATACTGGTAAAAGATATAAGACTCCTGGGTCAGAGACAAAGGATAATACTAACAGCAATAACAGTAGTCACAGTATTGTCATGGGGCCAGTTTCTGAGCCTTAATTCTTGCACGACTATGTGATGAAGGCCATAGCAGGTTGCATTATAGGAGAGGGGGCCCAAGTTTAGGAAACTCAAATCTCTTATAATTGGGAATAAGTCTGCCAGATCTTTGGAGAGACAAGAATACTGCCTTTCAGGGCTATTCAACGCAGAAACATCCTTGAAAAGATAGTTGGAAAAAGGCAGTCAGTGCCTCTGCTCTGTCAAGACATGCAAGAACATGACACATGTGAATTGTCTCCCAATAGAAAAGGAATGAAAGTGCATCGTGTGAAAAGTATTCTGCATCCGGAGGCTGTAAAGTTATCAAACTGAAGCAGTAATGAAGATTTGAAGGAACCATCCAGGCCTACTGTACCAGGCAAGAATTGAGCATGAACTCTAGTTATCTCAGCTAAACTTTGCAGAAGTCCTCAATTTCACTGTTTTAATGGACACTTGCCCATTAAAACAGTGCTTGTCATGAGCACTTTCCACATTTATTTCACTTTATCCTCGCATTTCATTGAAACAGAGATATTACAGCCATTGTACTCATGAGTAAATGGACTTTGAAACATGATGACTTGTTCACTTTTTCAACCACAGGACAAGAATCAGGTTTTCTCGGAGCTCTTCTGCCGCCTCCCCTCTCTTGTTTCTCCTTACCGCGGCGGGGCAGAAGAAGACTGGCCAAAATAAGTAAACGACTAATGCAAGAGTGGCATAGGTCCTCAAAAAGGCGCTACAAACAAGTGGTGATTGCACTCACGGTGCTTTAAGACCCAGCCACTACTTCGGAAGCAGGAAGTTGGGATCTCTGGTTTCTCCCATCCGCGGGCCTGAGGTTCCCGGGGATTGGTTAAGGAAGAGTCTCCTTTTCCCATTTCCAGCCGGAAGTAGGTTTCCAGTGACACGGAAGCCCTACTGCGCCGCCTGGGAGACCCTTCCGTGCTACCCCGGCCAGGGACCCGCCCGGACCTGAGGAGGCGGGAACTGCGGGCATAAAGGCCCGCCCCACTCTCCCAGGATTTCCCGTGCACACCGGAAGTGGGTGGGGCTCCTCCGGCCCTCCTCCCCCCTCCCCCCCGCACGATTGGCCAGCGCCGCTGTCTCTCAGCGTTCTAGGGGAAGGGACTGGGCGATTCCCAGCACTCGGGGCGCGGGCGCTGGCAGCCAGGCGGGTGGGAGGGGCCGGAGCAAAAGTTCCGGGCGCCTGAGCCCGCTGCTCGTGCCATGGAGCGGAGTCCCGACGTGTCCCCCGGGCCTTCCCGCTCCTTCAAGGAGGAGTTGCTCTGCGCCGTCTGCTACGACCCCTTCCGCGACGCAGTGACTCTGCGCTGCGGCCACAACTTCTGTCGCGGGTGTGTGAGCCGCTGCTGGGAGGTGCAGGTGTCGCCCACCTGCCCGGTGTGCAAAGACCGCGCGTCGCCCGCCGACCTGCGCACCAACCACACCCTCAACAACCTGGTGGAGAAGCTGCTACGCGAGGAGGCCGAGGGCGCGCGCTGGACCAGCTACCGCTTCTCGCGCGTCTGCCGCCTGCACCGCGGCCAGCTCAGCCTCTTCTGCCTCGAGGACAAGGAGCTACTGTGCTGCTCCTGCCAGGCCGACCCCCGACACCAGGGGCACCGCGTGCAGCCGGTGAAGGACACTGCCCACGACTTTCGGGTAAGAGCAGCGGTTTGCACGAGGCGGCCGAGCCGGGTCTGGAACCCGGAACCCCTTGGCTCTGCGGCTCCCGCCCCTCCTGCCTGCCAGAGCCCCGTGTGCCCGCGTCTCGCTCCCAGCATGCAGGACCCCACCTCTCCGACCCAGGTTCCCAGGGCTGCCTGCTTCTTCAAGGTCGGCCCAGGGGCCCGTACTGGGAGAAGAGAATGCGAACAGAAAGTGAGAGCTGAGGTTACATGATGTTCCCAAGACAGCGACACTTGCTACTGAAGGGCCCAGGCCATGCACGCCTTGTGCCAGCCGGGTGTGGCCCAGGTCCCTTTAAGCGGCACGGATGTGGGTGCAGCCCATGAGCCCTATAGCTTGGCACACTCAGTTTAGAAGTGGAGGAGGAGCCACAGACCTGGCCAGGGGTGTGAAGCCTTAAGATTTCCCCCAAACCAGTCACCTACTTGCCAAGCTGATCCCACGGTTTGTATTATCTGGGGGAGAGGCCACTGACCCTGGCTGGCTGGCCTGTTCTGGTTTATAAACCAGCATCTCCATACCTAGAGTTCTAGTGGCTATACATAAACCCAGGAGCAACTTACAGGGCAAAACTAACATGGAGAATTCTTCGATATAGGAAGGAAAAATGAACAGAAGATAATGGTTAGCCTAACTCAGCATTTTCCAAAACGTTTAATCTTAGCCCATAGGAAGCAATACATTTTCCCTTGTGACCCAGAACATATGTATCAGTTGAAACAAAACTTTTCTGAACGTGTCCGTGGCACTCTGGTATTTTCTGTTACTTCACTTTTTTGTTTTTTGAGACCTCTGTCGCCCAGGCTAGAGTGCAGTGGCGTGCTCTCAGCTCACTGCAAACTCCGCCTCCCGGGTTCCAGTGATTCTGGTGCCTCAGCCTCCCGAGTAGCTGAGATTACAGGCATGTACCAACATGCCTGGCTAATTTTTTTTTTAATTTCTAGTAGAGATAGGGTTTCACCGTGTTGGCCAGGCTGGTCTGGAACTCCTGGCCTCAAGTGATCTGCCCTCCTCTGCCTCCCAAACTACTGGGATTACAGGCGTGAGCCACTCTGCCTGGCCTCTGTTACTTTTAAAAATTACCCAGAATGTGAAACATTGAATTTATTTCATCACCTGCCAATGCATGAGTCAGAGCCCCAATTGGGAGAACACTGGGTAGCTGGCCTGAAGCTGCATGGACTGGAGAGGAGGAGCTGCTCGAGTCCCCAGTGCCTGGTCTCTGGGCCCCTCTGTGGCCCTGCCTTCTTTTTTTGCAATACCTTTTTAAATACAGAAGTCTGTTCAACTCCAAATGCATTTGACAAAGTTTAACTGAAGGGGAATGTAAAGATGCTGTCAGTACGCATGTCTCAATGAGTAACCCTATTACTCCTGTCATCTTTTTTGCTTAACGTGGGTCCCTGTCAATGCTTTTCCTGTTTCCACTGGCAGAAGTGGCAGATCCTGATTTGGGACAGCTGGCATAAGTGCTGGCCAGCCTGGGGTCTGGGGCCCAGGTAAAGGAGGGATCATGGTTCAGGTCATGACTGATCCCTATTTGGCTGGCCGAGGTGCTGATCAGGAGATGGGCAGGGGTCAAGGCTGAGAACACCCAGGCACAGCCCTCAGGTTGGGGCCAAGCCAGGATTCAAGAGCAGAGAGCCACGCACCAGCAGATGCCTGGTACTGCAAGGTCCCAGGGATACTGCAGGAGACAAGATAGACAATTTCCAGCCTCAAGGAGCTTCCAGCAGAGACCCGAGGGAAGAGGAGGTGTTAGCCAGGTGAAAGAGGGTATTTCAGATAGAGGCAGCAGCATTTGGAAGGGTCCAGAAGTGGGAAAGCCTGACTTTCCAGGCACCGAGGGAATTTCAGGGTAGTTAGAATGAGGATGGACGTGCAGGAGGATCCAGGAGGCCTGTGGTTCACCCTTGCTGTGAAGAGCAGCTGGGGGTTTTAGCAGAAGAATGATGGTGTCAAGTCAGTGGACACTCAGGATGATGTCGGGGACTGAGTAGTCTAGTCCCAAATGGATCTGAGAAGAATGAGAGCCAAGTGTGGTCAGCCTGATGCAGGGTGCAAATCACTCATTTACTAGACAAATGGGTACTGATGGCTGTTGTGTGCCGTGGCCTCTTCTTAGCTTCCTGGAATTCTCATTTGAGCAGGGGGCATAGACAGTCAATAGACAAGATGTAGTTCTGTGTGATTCAAGGTAGGTGGTTGTGGGGGAGCGGTATGGGAAGATTCCCTCCACCACTTGGTAAGAAGGGACTGGGTAAGAAGCTGTGTGCCTCGCTGAGGGGGTTTTCCGTCGTGTGCTGTGGGGAGCTCTGAAAGATTCTAAACAGGGGAGTTTGTGATGGGATGTGTGCTTTAGAAAAAGACTACTTTGCCAACTAACTATGTGAGGAATAGCAAAGTCAAAATCATCCCAGCTAACACATTTCAGTGCTCACTGTGTGCTAGATGCTTTTCAGTGTTCACACGTCAACAAATTTAATGCTCACAAAAACTTATTTTCAGGTCCTGTGTTTCCTGTTACTGCGTAATACATGGCTACAAATGTGGTGGTTTAAAATAGCACAAGTTTGTTCTCTTATGGTTCTGGAGGTCAGAAGTCCCAAAATCGAGGTGTCTGCAGGGCTACATTCCTTTTGGAGGCTCCAGGGAGAATTTCTTTCCTTGCCTTCTCCAGCTTGCAGAGGCCCCTTCTTCCATCTCTGAAGTGTGTCATTCCATTCTGCGTCTGTTGTCACTTTGCCTTCTTTGACCAGTTCTACTACCTCCCTCTCATAAGGACCCTGTGATGACATTGGGCCCACCCAGGTAATCCAGGATAACCTCCCCACAGCAAGATGCTTAATTTAATCATCCGCACAGTCCCTTTTGCCATACAAGATTCTGGGGATTAGAATGGGGACATCTTTTGGGGGAAATAATTATTCAGCTTGCTACAGTTAGGTACTATTATCCCCATTTTATAGACAATGATAGAATCATACAGAGGGTAAGAAACTTGTCCAAAGTCACAGAGCAAATAGCTCTAAAGATCACCTGGAGTCTTGTTCAGTTCACACACTGGTCCTGGACTTGTGGGCAGCTGACTGTGTATTAGGGGTTTGAGTGTCTGTTGACCACTGTCAGGGCTGGCAGAAGGTACTGGTTGTGTGCCAGTACTGCGTGTCCAGGACAGGACCGGACAGTCCTAGACCTTGCCTTTGTGGGCATGGTTGTATCATCTCACTAATAATTACATAGTTTCAGCTCGACGTTCCTGAGAAGGACAGTACAGGATGTGGTGGGAGATTGTAAGGGAGAGGCTGCTCTTGTTTGGCGGGGTGTGGGAAGGAGTCTCCAAGGAAGTGACTTCGCTGAGAGGAGCTGATTGAGGGGCGGCGAGCAGTGTGTGTGTGTGGCGGGGGTGCGACGGCAGGGCACAGCGTGGGGGTGTGCGGTGACTGAGAGATGTTTCACGTGGGGATGAGGGACTGCAGGAAAGATCCCACAGGACACAGAGGGCCCTGCTAAGGAGCTGGGATTTTTGTCGTAGGTGCAGTGGCGCATGATGGAAGGACTGATGAGATTTGGGAGCCTGGCATCATGCTTACACCAGAGCTGTAGCAAGGAGCAGTGCTTAGAAGGACCTTCAGAAATCCTAGTGCGGTGTTTCTCAAACTTGAACAAGTATGCATTCTTCTTAAAGGAAAAAATAGTCCAGCAGTGAGAGTTAAATTATGTTATTACTTACATGCGTACAAACACAAACCTGGTATAAATAGCACTTGCTCACGCCACATATAAGCAATAAAACCAAAGGAAGTGAACAGATTGAATACAAAACTATAATCAATAACATTCCACTTAAAATATTAATTCTAAAGTTTTATTTTGCTGGAACAAAATCTCTACTCCTGGCCAAGATACTTCTGATTCTCCCATTTACTCTGTTCCAAGTGACTACTTAATCCACCCAGATTTCTCTGAAGAGCTCTGGAGCTTTCTTGTTACGGGATTGGCCTTCATTTGGGTCCGGCACATTCTTTACCTGCTATGTGTGTTTCTCTTCTTTCCTTATCAGGACAAGACGATGAAAGTCGTATGTCTTGATATCAAGTAAGCTGTTAAGAAAATACGAATGGTGGCTGGGCGTGGTGGCTCATGCCTGTAATCCCAGCACTTTGGGAGGCTGAGGTGGGCAGATCACGAGGTCAGGAGTTCGAGACCAGCCTGGCCAGTATGGTGAAACCCCATCTCTACTAAAAATGCAAAAATTAACCAGGCATGGTGGCGGGTGCCTGTAATCCCAGCTACTTGGGAGGCTGAGGCAGGAGAATTGCTTAAACCCGGGAGATGGAGGTTGCAGTGAGCCGAGATCGTGCTACTGCCCTCCAACCTGGACGACAGAGCAAGACTCTGTCTCAAAAAAAAAAAAAAAAGAAAAGAAAAGAAAAAAATACGAATGCTGGTGCTGAACTGAAAGCATGTGTCAGCGCTGTTTATGTCGTGACTTGGGGTAGGATTGTCTTAGGTTTGGTTTAGGTTACCATTAAATGAAAACATCCTCAGACACAGACCATGCGTCATTCCATTGTGACGGAATGGTTACATCTTGTGAGGAAATGGTTACATCTCAGTAATGAGAAGTGGATCAAGGCCAGTGTGTTTCATGCCTATAATCCCAGTGCTTGGGGAGGCTGAAGCAAGAGGATTGCTTGAGGCCAGGAGTTCAAGATCCTGCACCAAAGCAGAAAAAAATTAGCCGGATGTGGTGGCACATACCTGTAGTCCCAGCTACTCGAGGGGCTGAGATGGGAGGATTGCTCGAGGCCAGGCATTCGAGGCTGCAGTGAGCTATGACTGGGCCACTGCACTCTAGCTTGGTCAACAGTGTGAGACCCTGTCTCTTACATAAATAAATAAATTAAGTTCTAGGATCGGAACTCAGGTTTCCTGCTTCGCAGTCCAGCACTCTCCAGCTTGCATCTTCAACAGCAGCCCTGTGCTGAGCTGCCTTGTCCAGACTCTTGTCTTATCCATCTTGCAGGACTGGCATGATGACCATTCTTTGCCACCAGCCTCTCCCTGTCCCAGCTCCAGCCTTCTCTCCCCTTCTGGCGTCAACATCTTAGAGTCCATCTGGCTGGATCTAACCCGAAGATACTCTTGATACCTCTTAAGCCACATTCCAGGTCTTCCCCCTTCCCATGCTTTTCCCCATTTCCTAACCACTCACCCCCATCCTGATCCCCAGCTTTTAGGTGAGGACTTACCAGCTCTTCGGTTTCACCAGAGGACATTGTCTGTTGCTTGCTTATCCAGGCCTGTGCCCAGTGGTATTGGGAGTGGGGGGCAGTGGGGGGTGTCGCACTAGACCCTGCACACTGAGGCTCCTGTGTGATGGCCTCCAGCAGTGGGTTTCTTGGCAGACACCTGCTTTGGAACGAGGTCTGAACACAAAGGGGAAAGACAGATCTGGGAGACTGAGTTGGAGTTGCATAAGAAAGCTCCATGCATTTTTGCTGTTCATTTAAGAAACCTGGACCATATCCAGCAGGAGAGTTAGGTTACCTGGCATGTAGGTGGCACTTAAGAGCTATGCCGAATGCACAGCATGTGCCTGCCACTCTCATGTAAGCATCTTAAGGGATTGATTCGTGGAGTCCTCACAGCAGTCTTTTGAGCTTGGTAGTATTTTTTATCCCTCTTATCCAGATGAGGAAATGGAGGTGCAGAGAGGTGAAGGAACATG
The DNA here is from genome assembly GCF_028878055.3 of Symphalangus syndactylus. Lineage (NCBI taxonomy): Eukaryota > Metazoa > Chordata > Mammalia > Primates > Hylobatidae > Symphalangus > Symphalangus syndactylus. The sequence goes on along the minus strand of NC_072432.2, from coordinate 120,247,726 downwards.
TTCAAGATCACCTGCTACTAGGTGGAGGGGCTGGGATTTGAACCTGGACGGCCAGGTGCCAGAACTCTTGACTGCTACATCAATCTGCCTGAAAACAAATTGTGAAATTTGAGAGACTGTAGAGACTTTTCTGCCTTCATTTTTAAGGTGAGAAGCCTGATAGCCGAAGAGAGAAGGAAATTTTTACCAACTCACCAGTGGGTAGTGACAAAGACAAGGCTCCAAACCAGCCCTAACCTTCAGTCCAGGAGGCAAGGTAGTATAGCAGAAAAAACACAGGCATTCTATGTACTCATTGACTGGGCAGGTGGTTAACTGAACATCTACTTTGTGCAGGGACTTGGACATGCAGGGGACAAAACAAAGTCTCTCATCTTGCAGAGCAAGCATTTCTTCTGCAGAAGTGTACTGAGCACCACTATGCGAGGTAGAGAGGACCTGGAGGTTAAGACTTGCCCTCAGGAAAGAGAAGCTATGACCCTGGATAGTGAGTGCCGAGACAGAGGTGGCCAGGGTGCTGTGAGGCCCTGGAATGGAACCTGAGCTGGCAAGATCGGGGGCTTCCTGGAGGAAATGAGGGGTATTAGAGCCAAGTTTTCAAGATGATGTTGGGTTAGTTGGAGGAAGCAGGTGGGAACCAGGCAGAGCAACAGTGTGTATCGAGTCTCCCAAGACAGAAAACCTGGCTCGGGCCAGACAGAGCTGGTTTCAAATGCAACTCTAGCACTTTGGTAAGTCCTTGCAAAGGGGCTGTGAAGACCTTGTGCAATGATACTCATTCTTTCCCTCGCCCCTACCTTCCTGCTTCCAGCTATACCACAGAGCACCTGTCCTGTTAATGAAAATTGTGGGTAACGTGATTTTGTAAAGTGCTTAAGGTCTTCAATATGCAATTGAAATTTGTTGCTTAGGGAATCAACTTGTCATTTTTGGGAAATCATGTAGTCTATATGATCACATTCTGGATCCTTTAGTATGAACAAAAACCTATTTTGTGTGTGTTTATAACTAATCTTTAATGTAGGCCGGACGCAGTGGCTCACGCCTGTAATCCCAGCACTTTGGGAGGCCGAGGCAGGCGGATCACCTGAGATCAGGAGTTCAAGACCAGCCTGGCCAACATGGTGAAACCCCGTCTCTACTAAAAATACAAAAATTAGCTGGGCCTGGTGGCAGGCACTTGTAATCCAAGCTACTTGGGAGGCTGAGGCAAGAGAATTGCTTGAATCTGGGAGAGAGGTGGCAGTGAGCCGAGATTGCGCCACTGCACTCTAGCCTGGACAACAAAAGTGAGATCCATCTCAAAAAAATAAAATAAAATAAAAATAAAATCTTTAATGTTGTAATGTGATGCTAACATCGAAGCTTGTTTGCTCTCCTGAGCTTGGGCTGGGGGATGCTCCAGATCTGTCGTGGGCCCCTGCTACTGCCCATCTCTGCTCATTCATGTGCTCCTTGGGCTACAGGCAGGCCCCTTGAGTGGTAGTTCTATTTGTAATCCAAGCATATTTAGGGTTAAAATTAATACCAAAAGCAAACAAAATAATATTGTTTAGATACATTCAAATTCACACTTCTTACATGTCATATTTCCTAGGTTAACCACTAGATGCACAGAAGGGGAAAATGGAATAAAAAACGTGTAGTAAATTTTAAAAAAGGAAAGGAAGAAGAAAAATAGAATAAGCAAGACAAATAGCTCAGAACAAGGTGGCAGATTTAAATGCAAATATATCGGTAATTATGTGTTAAATGCTCCAGTTAAATGAAAATGTTGATCTGACTGGATAAGAAAACAAAACCTAATTCTGTGTTGCTTAATATAATTATCTCACTCAGTGAAAAAACATTTGATAAAATTTACCATCTTTTTGTGATTAAAAAAACAGGAAACTAGGAATGGAAGGAATTTTATTAGTTTGATTAAGGATATCTAGCAAAAAAAACTTACAGCAAATATCACATTTACTGGCAAAACATTGAAAGCTTTCTTATTGAGATCAAGAAAAAGACAGGAATGCCCATTATGACCAACTCTATTCAGTTTTGTGCAGGATAGCCTTGTCAGTGAAGTAAGCCAAGAATTATAAATAAAAGATGTAAGGTTTGGAAAGAAGGGAAGCAAAACTGGCATGTGTAGATAATATGGTTGCATATTTTTGCACTGAGATTTCTATGTGTAGAAAATAAAGATTCTACAGTTAAATCATGAGTATTAATAAGTTTAGGTGAATGCTGAATCCAAAATCAAGATGCAAAACCAGTTGTATTCCTATGTATCACTAGCAAATAGAAACCAAAATATAGGCATGGAGTTTTACACCTGTAATCCCAGCACTTTGGGAGGCTGAGGCAGGAGGATCGTTTGAGCCTAGGAGTTTCAGACCAGCTTGCACAACATAGTCTGGCCTGTCTCTACAAAAAGTTAAGACAAATTAGCCAGGTGTGGTGGTGCATGCTTGTAGTCCCAGCTACTTGGGAGGCTGAGGTGGTGGGAGGATCACTTGAGCACAGAAGGCTGCAGTGAGCTATAATTGCACTACTACTGCACTGCACTGCAGCCTGGGTGACAGAGGAGGACCCTGTTTTGGATTTTTTTAATTTAAAAATATGTTTACAATAATATAAAAATAAGATATCTAGGAAGAAATTAACAAAAGATATGCAAAACTCTGATAGGGAAAAATATACTTCATTGAGAGCTATCAAAGAACATTAAGTAACTGGTGAGATATATTATGTTCGTGGATTGGTCAGTATTTAAGCCTTTCAGTTTTCCCCAAATTGATCTATAGAGACAATATTGTAGTAATCTAAATCTCAACATGATTATTTTTATGCAACTTCACAGATTCTAAAATTTATATGACCCTCAAAGGGCCAAAAATTGCCAAGACATTCTTGAAGAGAAACCTATCAGAAATCCTCTTTTTTTTTTTTACAGCTACAGAAATTATGGCTGTGTGGTATCGGCACAAGGATAAACAGATGGGCCAGAGAAACAGATGGAGAGAACCAAGAAACAGATCTGTGTTTGATTTAAGACAGAGGTGGCTCTGCAGACCAGTGAGCAGTGATGGTCTTTTTAAATAATGGTGCTGAGACAATGAGCTACCTGGTCACACCATGTACAAAAATAAACTCCAGGTATCCACATCAGACCTAAATGTGAAAGGAAAGCTATAAAGCTTTGAGAAAATAATACAGAGCTATATAATAATAATACAAAGCTATAAAGCTTTGAGGAAAAATATGATTGTTTTTGTGATCTCAGTGTAGGGAGGTGTTTCTTAAAACTAGTGTACTAATCCTAAAGGAAAAGACTAATAAATTTGGCCATATTTCAATTAAGAAAGATAAATGATGAAGTAGAAAATATCCATTACACCTCTAACTAATCAAGGACATACATTGTGTATATATAATAAATTCCCACAAACCAGTTAGGAAAATGGCAGGCAATGCATTGGAAAAATGGACAATACTTTACTGAGTACTTAAAAATAAAGATCGAAGTGGTCAATAAACATTTTCTATTAACATTGCTCTTGCTGTAAAAATTGGTACCACTGCTTTGGAAAACAGTTTGGCATTACCTACTAAAGTGAAGACACATCTGGTGGCCCAGCAGTTTTATCCCTAGGAATATATTATGGAGAAACGAGTTCCCATGTGTCCCCAGGAGACATGTACAAGAGAGTTACCTCCTCTGGGTCTAACTTGATCCTCTATATAATGGGACTCACAGTGCTTAACCTTATAGGGAGAATTCGAATTAAATAATTGAATTAAATAGAATGTTTGTAAAGTGCATAATTTAGTGCCTTGTGTGTAGTACATGCTTAATAGTAACTGCTTGCTAGCAATAGTAATATAATTGTTGGTTAGTCTCATCAGCTGACATCTCAGAGAAGGGCCATTTTAGGATTGGTCTTTTCTGAAGGAAACTAGAACTCTCTAAGTCATTGAAAAGTTTGAGAAGATCAAGGGACTATCCCCTTCCCATCCTTATTGTCCCATAACTTCCTAAGGGCCAGGGTTGAAGGGCAGGGGTTGAGTTGTGTTGTTTTGGGGCCTGCACACCTTTGGGTAATGCATATGGACAGCTGCTTCACTCCTGTCAGTTAACTAATTTGACAAATCACCATATTGTCCTTTTGAACTCTATGACATGATTTTGTATCAAAAATCTCATTCTATAAAATAAAACATTGGAATGACATTTCAGTGGTTTCATGGGGGCACTCATGCAAATTAGAGATGATATACTACAGAAAACAACGTTTAAAAATCTTAAATATTGTCACTTAAGATGAAAAGATCAAAATGAGTTGAAAATAAAACAGAACTGCAGAAAATGAAATCAGTAACGATTTTGTTTTCTGTAGTGTAAGACTTAAAGGAATGGGCTACTGAGTGGGACCAATGGGCTGGTTCTGTATTTCCTAGCAAATTGCCCCAAAACTTAGTGCCTTAAAACAAACATTTATTATCTTTGAGTTTCTTTGGGTCAGGAATTGGGCCTTCCTTAGCTCTGGGTGCCTCTGCCTCAAGGTCTCTCATGAGGGGCTGTAGGTACGGAGCTGTGGTCTCATCTGAAGGCTCAGCTAGGGCAGGATCCTCATTTACACTCACATGTGTAGTTGTTGGCAGAATTCAGGTCTTCACAGGCTGTTGGCCTGAGAGCCTGAGTCCCTCACTGGCTGTAGGTCAGAAGCCACTCTCAGTTTCTTGCCCCAGCAGTCACTCCCAGGGCAAATTACCACATGGGCAGCTGGCTACCATCCCAGTGAGCAAGCTAGAGAGAGCAAGGCAGGGTGTGCACAGCCTTTGTCACCTAACCTCAGAGGTGACTTAGTATCACTTGCCACATTCTTTTGGTTAGAAGCAAGTCACTAGCCCACAGAGGAGGGGATTTCACAAGGGCATGAGTACTGGGAGGTGAGGGTCATTGGGGCCACTTTAGAGGCTGCCTGCCTGAATCTGCCCTTTGCCCCATAAGGAGTCATGTCCCTCCCACATGCAAAATGCACTGGCCCTCTCCTAAGCTCCCCAAACATCTCATCCCTTTGCAGCATCAGCCCAAAGTCCAGATTTGTCATCTAAATCAGGTCCAGATGAGAATGAGGCTTTGGGGGACATATCTGTATAACTTATTGCCGTATAACCAGTCACCCCAACATTTAGCAGCTTAAAACACTCTCATCTCACAGGAGGGAGGGATCACTGGGTGCTGTCTCAGCAGCTCCCTCCACAGCTGTCCAGGTTCACATCCTTCCACATACTAGCTGTGTGCCCTTGGGCTGGTCATTTCCCTTCTGTGCCTCACTTTCTCATCTATAAATGGGGCCAATAATATAACTTATCTACTAGGGAGAAGTAATGATTAAATGACATAATTTCTCAAGTAATTAGTGTAGTCCCTAGCACAGAGTAAGTGCTGAATAAATGATAACCATTTATAATTACTTGAATTCTTTTTCTTAAAAAACTTGAGAAGCTTTCTGAGAATGTAGATGGAAAAGGATAATCAGGGAGAAAAATGATAGGCCTAGGATACAAGAGGCAGGAATCCAACCTAAAACACTCTAGTGGTTCTTCAGGTCGTCCAAGGATATCAGAAACAATCATTAAAATTTAAGAAACAAAAACTACTAAACAAAAAGTATTTGTGCCTGCTGATTAAAGTATTCCATGCGATACAAGCAGTGTTAGAATGTCAGGATGCAGGAGGGGTATGGAGGGGCATGTTGGGCATGTTGAGGTAAGGCCTCATGGGAGGTAACTGAACCCCCCATGGGAAATGACTGGCTCCACCCCCCTTGTCAGTCACCTCATGTTAGAGATTGCAGACCCATTCAGTTTAGGAAATTGCAAAGGGACCCTGTGACCATACTGTCTGCAGTTGTCCACACAGCTCAGGGATTCAGAACCAGCATGAACCAGCTTTTGGCCCACATGGGACACTCCTGGCCCACATGGGACACTCTTCTGGCCTGTGCTGTGACCAACATGAGAGAGAGCAGCTCGCTTCTTCTCAGCCTCATCTCCCAGTCTGTACCAGGCTGGGCTAGAGGATGTCTGAGGGCCCTTTATCCCATAGACGTCTGATTCAGGATCAGGACCCTACTTACCATTTGTGCCCAGAGCACTTGGCATGGATGGGGTTCGGCAAATGCAGTTGAGTTACACTTGTGTTGAAGTGGAGTCCCAGTTGTAAATGTGATGTGTCTGCCCTCCCTGCCCAGCCTCCAGCCTTAACTGTCTTCCTCCCTGTCTCTCATTCCCACGTCAGGCCAAGTGCAGGAACATGGAGCATGCGCTGCGGGAGAAGGCCAAGGCCTTCTGGGCCATGCGGCGCTCCTACGAGGCCATCGCCAAGCACAATCAGGTGAGCGAATGTTGGGGCTGAGTGGGAAGATTGGGTCCACTCAGGGCAATCGGGGGAGGAGTGAAGATGTGTCAGCCATGGCTTGGGCTCACATAACCCGCTGGGTAGAAGTGGGCTGCCTTACCTCTGATGGTCTTGTGCAGCCACGTCCTGGATGCTGACTGTGGCTTCTCTGCCTTGGCCCCTCTAAAGACCCAGGTATGGTCACGCCAGCAGCCACAGGAGTGACTTAAAAAGCTACCAACACCATCTGCACTATGGCACGTGCATCGTACCGCCACCTGTGCGTTCAATGATGATCTGGGACTCATGTAATTTCTTGTTTTCTTTCAGTTCCCACAGCCACTCCATCAGTCCTATTCCCCCATCTCCGAAGTATGTTATTTCTGTAAAACCCTCCACTTTCTGGTGCAGGTCATCATCATCTCTCACTGGGCCTCCTGCCTGGGCCTCATGCTTTCGTTCTTGTGCATTCTCCTTTCCATGGACTGGGGTGATCGTTTAGAAAAAAACACCAGCCGTGCCCCTCCTCTGCTTAAAACTGCCAGTGGCTTCCAGTCACCCTCAGTACCACCCAGATTCCTTACCATGGCCTCCAAGGCCATCGCCTGACCCTGCCTGTCCTCAACCTCATTTACTTCTCTGCCTCACCTGCTTTCTGTCCCTTAAGCAAACTAAATCTTCTCCCCAGAACACATGCCCAGCATCTTTGCCATTAAAATCTCAGCTCAGATGTTCCCTTAAAGAAGCTTTTCCTGATCATCCTCTTCTTTACTCAATGGCATACTTTCCTGGTTTATTTTCTTGATGACACTTCATTACCTGTAATTACCTTTTGTTTTCTATTTGCTTTTTATCCCCTCCTGTCAAAATATAATGAAAACAGGGCACACTATTGCCAGTTATCTAGAGGAGTTCTTGGCACACAATAGGTGAACAATAAAAATGTTGATTGAATGAGTGAAGTGGGTAGGTGACCAATAACTGTTAATCAAATGAATGAATGGGCTCCCTCTGTCCCCGTTCTGGTTGTTCTGCCTGGCACCCTCTCTTCCTCCAGGTCATGTGGATTGGCAACCTTGTTTCTGACTGTTGATCTTGGCTCTGGTCTTTGGCTTTCTCAAGTGGTTGCTTCTAGTAATTACCACTCTGTTAGACTCATCTTAGCCACAGCTGAGCCACGCCTGGTCCGGGTTGCTGGGCGCTGTCCTCAGGAGCCTGCAGGCCCCTCCACCATGTGTCCATAGGTGAGGATTAGTCCCAGGAAGGAGCCTCATTAACATCTGGCTGTGGAGTTTACCCTGAGCCACAGAGCTGGTGGAGCAGTGTGGAAGAAAGGATTATGTGACACACTGGGTGCCAGGGCAGTAACCGCAAAGCAGACCTATTTCCAAATCTAAGTCCAGTTCCCCAGCAAATCCCTCAACCCTCCAAGCTAATCCCCCCCTCTGTAAAAAGAGGGCAATTCCCTCTTACTAGGATTTTTAAAAAAAAGTTCAGGTAAGATAATGCATATAAGTGCCCAACAGAGAGAAGTCATTAACATTTCTGATGTCTAATAGACCAACAAACTGGTGGGAGAGAGTTTTCACTTTTTTCAGTGGATTATTTTGTCATCCGATGTCAGAGCCATAAATGCATGTTGAAATTCCAACTCCAAATAGCGATTATGAACCTGCTGTTGCTGGAGTTTGTTGAGTTGTTTTTCCAGTAGTCATCGTGGAGTCATGTAGCTTTATCATTGTTCTCTTACTTGGTTTCCTTTTGTGGCTAAAGCCATATGACTGGCTTGCCTTGTACAGGACTGGGTTGGGGATACTTAGGGAGTGTCTGTCTGTCCATGTGGCGGCACTGCCTGCCCATCCCAGGGAGTGTAGGAGTCCTGAGCTTTTTGCTGAGGCTGAGGGTAATGAGGTCACATGAGAAACCCCTAGGATTCCAGCCTGATTAATACTTTTTCCATTAAATTCAGTTAATCAGGTCGATGAGAAAAGTGAAAGTTCTGGTGTTTATTCCTTTACAGTGAGGCCGTCATTGCCCACAGTGACTGGGCAGGAGTTGACCTTGCACTTGCTGGTTTTTCCTGCCATGCTCTGTTCTTGATTTTTTTTGTGTGATAGGAATTATTGGGGAGAGGGAGAGCATCAGGATAAATAGCCAATGCATGCAGGGCTTAATACCTAGGTGATGGGTTGACAGGTGCAGCAGACCAGCATGGCACACATATACGTGTGTAACAAACCTGCACGTCCTGCCATGTATCCTGGAACCTAAATGTAAAAAAAAAAAAGAATGACCCTGGATTCTACTCTCTCCAACGCAGACATTATCAGTCTTTTCAGCCTGATAGGTTAGCCATGCTGTTTGTCCTCATTTGCATTTCTTTGATTATTGGTAAGTTCGTACATCTTTTCACAAGCATAATAGCCATGTATGCTTCTTCTGTGAATGCTAATTCACATTCTTTTTTTCCCTTGGAATATTTGTCTTTTCTCTTAGTGGATTTGTAAGAGTGCTTTGTACATTAAGAATAATAGCCTTTTGTCATAAATGTTTCAAATATATTTCCTAGTTTGTCATTTTCAGTGGATCATTTTCAATTTTTTTGGCCATTTTCACTTTTTCAGTGAATCCTTTTCATATATTTTCAGAGCTGTAAACATACAAACAGTCCCTGGCTTATGATTTTTTGACTTTACCGTGGTATGAAAGCAATATGCATTCAGTAGAAACTGTACTTTGAGTACCCATACAACCATTCTGTTTTTCCCCTTCAGTACAGTATTCAATAAATTACATGAGACACTCAGTGCTTTATTATGACATAGGCTTTGTGTTGGATGATTCTGCCCAGGTGTAGGCTAATGTGAGTGTGCTGGGCACGTTTAAGGTAGGCTACCTATGATGTTTTTAGTAGGTTAGGTGTATTCATTGCTTTGACTTAACTGTTTTTGAACTTATGATGGGTTTATTGGGATGTAACCCTATCATAAGTTGAGGAGCATCTATATTTAACTTTCAGTCCAAAGATGAGATTACTAACCTGCCATTGCCACAGCACACATTTTGAATAGTTTTTCTAACAGTTGTCATGGAATTGTATTTTTGTCTTTAACTTTATGAATAGTCTCTTGCCATACACACCTCTTATTTTTCTATGTATTCAGTTATCTCATTCTTTCTTCAAGCCTTCTCAGTTTCATACTGTGCCAAGGAATGTCTTTCTTATTCCAAGCTGAGAAATATTTATTTGCTTTTTCTTTAATTACATTTATGGTTTTATCTTCCCTTTTAAAAAACTTTTTGTGAGGCTGGGCACGGTGGCTCACGCTTGTAATCCCAGCACTTTGGGAGGCTGAGGCGGGTGGATCACCTTAAGTCAGGAATTCGAGACCAGCCTGACCAACATGGCAAAACCCTGTCTCTAGTAAAGAATACAAAAATTAGCTGGGCTTGGTGGCGGGTGCCTGTAGTCCCATCTACTCCGGAGGCTGAGGCAGGGAAAATTGCTTGAACCCAGGAGGCAGAGGTTGCAGTGAGCCAAGATCACACCACTGCACTCCAGCCTAGGTGAAAAAGCGAGACTCAGTCTCAAAAAGAAAAAAAAAAAAAAAAACTTTTTGTGGTTGTGATTTGGAGTGTGTGTATTATTTTAATGATTGTTTTAAAATGAATACTTCCTTCTGCTCTTTTGGTAAAGCCTCTGGATCAGACAAAGTTTAAGTCCTAAGATTGGAAGGTAAATACTTTAAAAAAAATCATTGCTATTTGCAGCCATTCATTTCTATGATTCAGGACTTCCCTTGTTATGGTGCAACCTAAAGAAGGAACTGAACATTGTATGTAGATGAGATTATAGTACTGCAGTTGCCATCTATATAAGCTGTGATTTTATTTTTAAAAACTCTGTCAAAACAACCTAATATTAGGTTGTTGGACTTTCCCATTTGAAATCTGAACTTAGAAATTTGTGCTTATAAACTATTATGTTGATATTTTATCTGTAGGGGTTCTATACATAAACTATTACGTTGATATTTTATCTGTAGGGGTTCTATACATGATTTATTTGAACATAAAGTTCCTTTGCTAAAAATGGGAAAGTTGCTGGGCTATGGATGTTCTCTTCACATCTGACCCTTGACTCCCTCCTGCTGTCTTCCGTAGGTGGAGGCTGCATGGCTGGAAGGCCGGATCCGGCAGGAGTTTGATAAGCTTCGCGAGTTCTTGAGAGTGGAGGAGCAGGCTATTCTGGATGCCATGGCCGAGGAGACAAGGCAGAAGCAACTTCTGGCTGATGAGAAGATGAAGCAGCTCACAGAGGAGACGGAGGTGCTGGCACATGAGATCGAGCGGCTGCAGATGGAGATGAAGGAGGACGACGTTTCTTTTCTCATGGTAAGGAGCTCAACGTCTGGATTCAGTGACAGGGCCAGATGTTCCGGGACCAGCTGGGTGCCACAGCCCACCAGCCCTGGCCAACCTCATCTTCCTGGAGCTCCCTGGGTACTGGCCTGGAGGAGCTCATAAGTGACCTGCTCTGCTTGTGTCATGAAACTAAAAAGACTTATCAGGGCAGAGTTCCTTGAAACCCTCTTATTTCTTCCTCGCCCTTCTTTTTTTTAGAGACAGGGTCTTGCTCTGTCACCCAGGCTGGAGTACAATGGGTGATTATAGCTCAGTGTAACCTCAAACTCATGGGCTCAAGTGATCCTCTCTCCTTAGCCTCCTGAGTAGCTGGGACTACAGGCACAAGCCACCATGCCCGGCTAATTTTTTTCATTTTTTAACAGTCAGGTGGGGGTGGGAGGGGGGTCTCACTATGTTGCCCAAGCTGGTCTTGAATCCCTGGCCTGAAATGATGCTTCCATCTTGGCCTCCCAGGTAGTTGGACTACTGGCGCACCACTGTGCCCAGCTCCTGTCTCTTCTTTCTTCCTTTCTCTTGCCCTCTCTCTTACTCTCATTTTTTTTCCTGTCTCTACCTTTTAATAAAATGAATTCTTTTAAAATCATTCAATTATTTAAATTTTTTGTTTAAATATAATGCCTTGGCTTTCTGTCTTCTTAAGAAAAGGATGATTCCATTCTGTCTTTAATAAAACAGTATTATTCATTTTTTCTTCCTTTTATTGATTTATTTCCTCCCCATGAGCCATTGGTCCTTACAAATTTCCTACAGGGAAATTTCTGGGCTTGAAAGCTGGTCTGTAAACTGGCCAGGGTGGTGAGGTGTCTCCTGTACCTGGAAAACAGCTGACTGCTGTGGAAGGGGTGTCTCTGTAGAGCGGGGTGGGAGGCGACAGGGACAGTTATCTGTTCAGGCAGTGTCATCTCCTGGGTGGGTCCTTTAGGAGTTCTCCACCTCACTTAAAGCCTGGAACCATGAAGTCTCTTGTCTCTAAAATGTCCCTGATTATGAAATCACTCTGTGTTCAGAGCTGTCTCTAAAAAGGAAAATGAAGAAAAGAAAAAAATAAAAAAAGAAAAAGAAAAATCATTTTGTGGGATCTAAAAGCTGTGTGTCTCGAGGATTCTGTTTAGGGAATTGGGAGTATTGTCTTGCCCAGTACCCAGAGTGCTTTCAGGGATGATTTTGGTTTGTGACTCCTTTTTATTTTTTATCAACAACTTTATTGAGATATAATTTACATGCTAAATAATTCACCCATTTAAAATGTACCACGCAGTGATTTTTAGTATATACAGAGTTGTGCAACCATCACAACAATTTTAGAACATTTCATGCCTCCAAAAGCAGCCCTGCTTTAGCTGTCACTCCCCAGTTCCTCCTCCTACATAAAAACTGCTACCTAAATTGAGTCTAACAGAGTGGTAATTACTAGAATTAGCAGCCCTTGGCAACCACTAATCTACATACTATCTATATAGATTTACCTATTCTAGACATTTCAAATGCATGGAATTATATAACATGTAACCTTTTGTGACTGCCTTCTTTCAGTCAGCATATTTTGAAACATCATTCATGTTGTAGCATCTATCAGTACTTCATTCTTTTTTATGGCCAAATTATATTCCATGGCATAGATATACAATCATGCACTGCTTAGTGATGGGGATATGTTCTGAGAAATGTATTAGGCAGTATCTTCATTACGCAAATGTCATGGAGTGTGCTTACACAAACCTACATGGTGTAGCCTACTACACACCTAGATTATATGGAATAGCCTTTTGCTTCTAGGCTCCAAACCTATACAGCATGTTGCTGTACTGAATACTGTAAGCAGCTGGAGCCCACTGTTAAGTATTTGTATATCTAAACATAGAAAAAGTACAGTAAAAATACAGTGATATAATCTCATGGGACCATAGTCATATATGTGTTTCCTTGTTGACTGAAACATCGTTACGCTGCACATGGCTATATTGCATTTTATTTATTGATTTATCAGTTGGTGGTTGCTGTGGTTTAAATATGTTCCCCAAAATTTATGTGTTACAAACTTAATCCCCAATGCAACAGTGTTGGGTGGTGGAGCCTAATAAGAAATGATTGGGTCATGAGAGCCCTCATGAATGGGTTAATGTTGTTACTGCAGAGTGGGTTAGTTATTGAGAGAGTGGGCTTGTTATAAAAGTGAGTTTGGGCCCCTCTTGCTCTTGGTCTTATGTGTGGTCTCTTGCCCTTCTTCCTTCTGCCATGGGATGACACAGCATGAGGGCTCTCGTCAGATGCTGGTGCCATGCTCATAGACTTCCCAGCTTCAGAACCACGAGTGAAATAAACTATTGTTTATAAATTACCCAGTCTGTGGTATTTTGTTACAGCAACACAAAATGAACTAAGACAGTGGTCATTTGGGTTGTTTCTATTTTGGCTATTATGAATAATATGGCTGTAAACATTCAGGTAGCAATTTTTATGTGGACATGTTTTCATTTTTGTTGGAAATATGTCTGGGAGTAGATTTGCTGGATCAAATGGTAACTCTAGGTTTAACTATTGGAAGAACTGCCAGGCCATTATCCAGAGCAACTGTATCATTTTATATTCCCATCAGGAGTGTATGTGGATTCCAGTTTCTCCATATTTTTGCCAAAATTTGTTCTTTAAAAATTATAACCATCCTTGTAGGTGTGAAATGGTATCTCCTTGTGTATTGCATGTCATCACATCCCTGATGGCTAATGACTTGGAACATCTTTTCATGGGCTTTTTGATCATTAGTAGATCTTCCTTGGACAAATGTCTATTTAGATCCTTTGCCCATTTTTAACGTGGGTTGTCTTTATTGTTGAGTTGTAAGAGTTCTTTATATAATCTAGATACAAGTTCTTTATCGGTTTTAGCTCTACATGTAGGTCTTTGATGCATTTTGAGTTTTTTTTTTTTGTATATGGTATAGTAAGGGTTAGTCCAACTTCATTTTTTTTTTTTTTTTTTTTTTTTTGCGTGTCAACATACAGTTTTCCCAGTACCATTTGTTGGAAAGACTATTTATTCCTCCATTAAATCATCTTGGCACTATTGTAAATAATTGATTGATGGTAAATATGAGGGTTTATTTCTGGACTTTCAATTCTATTCCATTGATCTCAGTGCCTGTTTTTATATTAGTACCATACTATCTTGATTACTGTTGATTTGTAGTAAGTCTTGAAATTGGGGATTATGAGTCCCAGGGTTCTTCTTTTTCAAGATGGTTTTGGCTATTCTGGGTCCCTTGAAATTTCGTGTGAATTTTAGGATCAGTTTTTTAGTTTCTGCAAATAAGCCAGCTAGGATAAGGGATTGCACTGAATCAGTAGATCAACTTAAGGAGTGTCTTAGTATGTTTTCTGTTGCTGTGACAGAATATCACAGACTGGGTAAATTATAAAACAATACAAGTTTATTCAGCCCAGTGTTCTGGGTGAGGCCAGGAAGTCCAGGAGCATGATGGCTCTGACATTTGGTATGGGTCATCTCATGGCAGAAGGAGGAAATGAGTGCAAGACAGAGTAGTCGCTCATTGCTTTATAGCAACCCAGTCTCATGACAACTAAACCACTTCACAGTAATGACATTAATCCATTTGTGAGGGCTCTGCCCTCATAAGCCAATCACCTCTTTTTAGGCCCTACCTCCCAACACTGTTGCATTGGGGATTCAGTGTTCAACACATGAACTTTTGGATAATATGTTCAGATCATAGCAGGGATGTTATTGTTAACATCTTGACAATATTAAGACTTATGATCCATGGAATGCATGACTTCTTTTGAGGTCAGAAACATATGCATTTCCTCTACATCCGTGTCTCTGTGTTGTTATTTTTTTATTTTTATTTTTTTTTTCAGAAACACAAGAGCCGAAAACGCCGGTAAGTTGCCAAAGCTGGTGGAGGGGAGGGGAAGAGTGGGCAGAAATACCAGGGGTGCAAACTCCAGTGGCCCCGGGGCAAGCAGGTAACAGCCAGCTGGGTGCACCAGCCCACATGAGCTACTGGCCCTGGTTTTAGAGGGAGAGGTGGACAATGGCCAGGTGGAGAGAGCCCTCTCACAGCATCCAGTTCCAGTTGGCTCTGGGGCAGTGTTGTTCTCCTGAGTGTGGAGGGTCCCCACCTGTCATGCAGGGAAGGAGAACACTATCCTGCACGTGGCCTGCATTTCTCGGGGCCAGTCAATGTCAGGCTTGTTTCTTGATCAGCCCCCTCCCTCTGAAAGCCTTAGGCCATGGTGGTTTGTGTTGATGGTTGTTGGGTTCACAGGAATGAGTGAGGAAGAGCTGTGTCCCAGTCAGAGCTGTCCAAAGATGGAATAGAATGTTTTTGGAGGGAGTGAGTTCCCTGTGCTCACTTCCCACTGGCCGTGTGCAAGCAAAGGCCGGAGGACACCTTGGGACTATTGGACTAGAACATCCTTAGGGTCCCTTCCAACTCAGACATTCCGTGAGCCGGATGTGTAAGTGTGATTTCTGCCTGCAAGGATGGCAGCCATGTTGGAGAACCTCCTGTTTGTATTTCTCCTAGTTGGGGCAGGGTGAGCCCTCGGATTGAATTCTGAAGGGAGGTAGCAGCCTTGGCCCGTCTCCCATCATAGCCCAGTCCAGTCTTGTCTTGGGGAAGGTGGCCATGAAACTTGGGCCTGAGGGAAGGGAACGAGTCCTGTTGCCGGTTTCCAGTTGGCCCAGTTTGGCCCAGGTTGCATGGCTCTGGCCCTGCCAGCCATACCCATTGTACTTTTCCAGACTCTTCTGCACCATGGAGCCAGAGCCAGTCCAGCCCGGCATGCTTATTGATGTCTGCAAGTACCTGGGCTCCCTGCAGTACCGCGTCTGGAAGAAGATGCTTGCATCTGTGGAATCTGGTGAGCGGGGGTGCAGGCAGGTGTCCCAAGCATGGGTGGAAGCCCTTCATGTTAGCAAAGAGGCACCAGGGCTGGTCTCTGCCGGGCCCACCTCCCACCTCTTCACAGCTACCCTCCTTTCTCAGCTGATCCCTCTGCCAGTCCCTAGCAGGCAGGTTCCTGTACCCTGGTCTTTTCCACTCTGCCCGACACCTCCAACCCTCCCGGTAGAATGCCTTCTCTCAGGGCCCTGACACTTGGTCCCTTCTTCAGAGAGGGAAACTGGCTCTCTTGTCTATTCAGGACTGTGTTTTGTATGATAAAAGACCTCCTGCATCTGGGATCGCCTCTCCCAAGGCGACTGCAGCCCACATGAGCCACAGTGTCCTGGTTTTACAGGGAGGAATATCACTGACTCAGGGAATGGGCCATGCTGTCCTAACATCCCTTGGTCGTGTGAGTGTTAAGAGTCTCTGCCTGTATGAGTTCCTGTGGCTGCCATAACGAAGGACCACAAACTGGAAAATGACAGAAGTTGACTCTCACAGTTCTGGAGGCTAGAAATCCAAAATCCAGATGTTGGCAGGGCCAGGCCCCGTCTGAAACCTGTAGAGGAGAGTCTTCATTGCCTCTTCTGTCTCCTGGTGTCTCCTGGCCATTCTTGGCCTTATTGGCTCCCCCTCAGCACTTTGATCCTCACCTCCGCCATCACACAGCATTCTCCCCTGTGTATCTGTGTCTGTCTCCTCTTTGTTATAAGGACACGGGTCATATTGGATTGGGGACCCTCCTCCAGTCTTCATCTTAACTAATACATGTACAACCACCCCATTCCCAAATAAGGTCACACTCGGAGGTACCAAGGGTTGGGACTGCCGCATATCTTCTGGGGGATACAGCCCAACCCCTGCCACCACTCCAGCCCTGGGCCACTCCTTGCATGGACTTGGGGCCAGGTGGGACACAGTGGTTGGTTTGTGGGGCTGGAGATAATCCACGTGTGGCCTAAGGGACCTCAGGTTTGCTGATTCCCCATTTCCGCCTCTGCTCGCAGTACCCTTCACCTTTGACCCCAACACCGCAGCCGGCTGGCTCTCCGTATCTGACGACCTCACCAGCGTCACCAACCACGGCTACCGCGTGCAGGTGGAGAACCCGGAACGCTTCTCCTCGGCGCCCTGCCTACTGGGCTCCCGTGTCTTCTCGCAGGGCTCGCACGCCTGGGAGGTGGCCCTTGGGGGGCTGCAGAGCTGGCGGGTGGGCGTGGTACGTGTGCGCCAGGACTCGGGCGCTGAGGGCCACTCGCACAGCTGCTACCACGACACACGCTCGGGCTTCTGGTATGTCTGCCGCACGCAGGGCGTGGAGGGGGACCACTGCGTGACCTCGGACCCAGCCACATCGCCCCTGGTCCTGGCCGTCCCACGCCGCCTGCGTGTGGAGCTGGAGTGCGAGGAGGGCGAGCTGTCTTTCTATGACGCGGAGCGCCACTGCCACCTGTACACCTTCCACGCCCGCTTTGGGGAGGTGCGCCCCTACTTCTACCTGGGGGGTGCACGGGGGGCTGGACCTCCAGAGCCTTTGCGTATCTGCCCCTTGCACATCAGTGTCAAGGAAGAACTGGATGGCTGAGCTGGCCCAGGGCTGCCCAGGTCTTGTGCCACGGCACTGTTTTCTTTCTGCCCTCTTCCTAATGCCCACACCGGGCACTGCTGTGCCCCCGCCTCCTTGCCAGGCTCTTCCTCCTGTCCTGCCTGGTCCTTTTCCGTGATTCCAGGCTGTGCCTCTCTCCATGTTTGGTCCCTTCTGTGCCCACGGTCAGGAGCTATTCGGGTGGCACCTCGCTGGCCAGGCTCTCCTGAGTTGTGACACCACAACGTGAATTTTCTGAATCCCCATTCCAGGATTTCTGGGAATAATGTTTACTTCTAGAATGGGCCTGTTGTAAACCATCTCATCCAGGTGTGGTAAAGCCATTGGATGAGGAGAGGACTGCCATGGAAAGGAGAGTTTGTTACTTACGGTTCCGAGAGGAGGGGCCACATAGGAAAGCCCCACGGTGGGTCAGAAGGCGGAAGGAGGGAGGGGAACGTGTGGGCAAGAGACTTCCTCTGGTTTCCTCAGGAGGAAATGGGCAAGGCAGAGTAAGCAGGGGAGACAGGTTTAAGGGTACCTGGCTTGAGTAATTTCAGTGGCTCTCAGGATAGGGGTTGCCCTTTTTGTCTGATACCTGGCCCCGGGATAGTCAGGACAGGTGAATGTTGGCCTGGGGTGTGACAGCCCTGGGAGAGCCACGTGAAGGAGGCAGCTGGCGCCATTGCTCCGGATTAGTTGGTTTCCATAGGAAAGGCATGCTTTCAGCCAGATGCTTGCCATCTCTAGGGATTGGGGGATTGGCTAGCCTGGGAGGATCAGTCTGTTCAGGTCAGCGAGGCCCAAGATACCAGAGCATCAAGAGTACAGGAAATACAGTTAATGCAGGGCCTCTGTGTGGCTGGATCCCCTGTCTCCATCAGATCAGCTCTGATTGATCTATTCTTGCGCGATTTCCTCTGAACACAGGGTTCCAGAGCACTTAAACACAATTTTTTTAAATCGTGGTTTCGGCCTATTTCCTTGCCAGGCCCGTTTCCCCACCAGGAAATGAGATAGGAGGACTGGATGAGGATGTCCTGTTGTAGTTGCTGTGGAGGAAATTCCTCTGGTTAATTCTCATCAGCGACTGCAGAAAGGAAGGAAAGCGGGCACCCTTTTCAGTTGGGAAGAAAGGAGAGGGGTGGCACCGTGGACGTGGCCCTCAACGCTGTGGGAGAGGGAAGAGGAGGCTGGGCCTTGCTGCCCTCTTGTCTCTGCTGACTTCAGCCTGGTCATGCTTGCTCTGCCACTTGCGATTTCATCCTGAATTTCTTCCTCCACCATGCCTGCAGACTTTTCCCTGGGCTTGGTTTTTCTCCCACATCTCTGAAGAGAGTTTTTAATCATCAGCTCATCATGTCCCAGGAAGTGGCATCATAAAAGGAAATATTTTTTTTTCCTAGGAGCAGTGTTAAAATCTGGGTCACATTCCTGACCAAGGACAGCATCCTGCCTTCTGCCCATCCTCTTCAGTTCACAAAAGCTGACATTTTAAACAAATCATGACTCGCACCTATTAATTGGTTATAAATACGTTGTGTACACTGGTTAGATAAACGGCCACGAGGGGGGCCCAGGTAGGCGATGTCAGTGTGTGAAGGGGTTGGATTGGGCGTGGTGAGGATGTTGGCAAACCAGTGCATGCACCTGGTTGGAAGATGCTCAGCCTCACAAAAGCTCCAAGCCCTTTGGGAGTCAAAGCGTCTGAGAGTGTGACCCTCTCCTGTAAAGTATTTATCCCACCCATTAATATAATTTCTGTATAATAAACTTGACCTGAAATTATCTCATTCTTTATATTAAACCTTTAAAAATGTTTTTTATTTTCACCTTAGATATGGGAAGAGTTTTTTTGTTTTTTTTTTTAACAGGATAACTTGAGCAGGTTAGGCCTCTTAAAAAAAATTTGAGCTAAAACTCATTTTTCTTTTGGCATTTTCTTTTCAATGTTCTTAAAAGCAGAGTTCATCCATGTTGTAGCATGTGTTCAACTTTATTTTTTCATCAGGTAATATTCCATTGTATGGAATGGTAGTACTACATTTTATTTTCATGCATTGATTGGTGGACATTTGGATTGTTTCTACTTCTTGACTATTATACATAATGCTGCTAGGAACTTTTGTGTATGAGTTTTTGTGTGGACATATGTTTTCATTTCTCTTTGGTATATGCCTGGGAGCAGATTTGCTGAATCATATGGAAACTCTATTTAACCCTTGAGGGACTCTCAAACTGTTTTCCAATGTGGTGGCACAATTTTATATCCCATCAACAGGGCATGAGGGTTCTGATGACTCCACATCCCTCAGTGCTTTTTATTATCTGTCTTTTAACTTAGCCATCCTAGTAGGGGTAATGTGGCATCTCATTGTGATTTTGGTTTGCATTTCCTTGATGGCAAATGGTATTGAGCATCTTTTCATGAGCTTATTGGCCATTTGCATATCTTCTCAGGACAGCTATCTTTAGATAACTTGCTCATTTTTTAATTGGGTTATTTGTCTTTTTATTATTGAGTTGTAAGAGTCCTTTTATAGCTTGGCACAAGTCCCCTTAACTGGTATATGATTATAAAATTTTTCTCTGTGAGCTGTTTCATTTCCTTGATGATGTCCTTTTAATTTTGATGATGTCCAGTTTTTATTTATTTTTTCTTTTGTTGTACATGTATCTTAGAAATCTCACTTTTGATACTGCCGTTAGGTCCATGTAAGTTTTGGGTTTTGGCTCAGGGATGGGGCAGTTGTTCTGTTGGCAGGAAGCCCTAGTCCACGAGTTCATTGGTTCTTCCCTGAAGCCCCTCTCCTGCCCTTGCCTTCCACTCACCCCCTGTCACTCTCCTTCTCATTACTGTGTCCAGGCTCAAAGCAGCAGCTCCCTGGGAAGGCTCCTGTTCTCCAGTTTCTCCCACTTTTGCATCCATTCCACATGCACCATCGTTCATGTTCCCGTCACCTGGAGGGACCCCATTTCCAACCCGCTGCAGTGCATTTCTCCAGGGCAAGCTCTCAGGGCACGTTGTCACTGCGCTCTGCCTTTATACCCGGAGTCTTCTCAGTCCCGTCACACATGGCTCCAGCCGGACCAGGCTCCTGTTACCTTGAAACAGGCCACCTGCCCTCTCCAGGGGCCCGTTGTCACTGGAATGTCCTGACCTCGGTTGCTGTGGATCTCCTGATCACATTGGCTCTGCTGCTTACGTGATATCTCCTAGGGCACACACGGCCTGTCTGAGCTTATTTCCTCATCTGTAGATGTGGGGCTCCTCCCCACCTCCTGAATGTCTGAGCAGCGTGAGCACCTCAGAAGCCGGAGTCTCAGAGCACGCAAGAGCCTCAGTAACCTCCAGGCTCCCAGTCACGTCCACGTCAGCCACCAGGTATCAGTTGGTCAGAATTAGGTGCACAGGGGCCATTTCCTTTTTTGCTTCCTCTTGCTTGTGGGGGATGAAATTTCTCTCAACAGTATTTGATTGCTCAATATCACAATAGTGGAAGTCTTTCATGACCCTTGTGGTGAGTGATGGGGCAGTGGCGGGAGTTTTCCCAGCTCCACAGTGACATTCAAGACCCCTCCCTGGCTGACTCCTGCTACCACGGTCACCACTGTTTACAAAGACCCTGCCCAGCCTTCCTGGGTGCGGGGTCCCATTGTTCCTCCTGCCTGCAGCGCCTGTTGCCCTCCCTTTATTGTCCCTCCGTCCCCCTTCTCAGCTCGGAGGTACCTTTCCAGACGTGCCCAGGGCTCCCTGGGCTGCCACTGCATGCCACCTGTTTTTCAGAAGAGCACCTTGCTGTCTTTTCTGCTTGGAGACCTGGGAGTGCAGGAAGCATGTCATTTCCTCTTTCAGGTCCCAAATCTGTGGATGTTGCTGGACCATAATAAATGATTGTTGAGGCCTGGTGCGGTGGCTCACGCCTGTAATCCCAGCACTTTGGGAAGCCGAGGTGGGTAGATCACCTGAGGTTGGGAGTTTGAGGCCAGCCTGACCAACATGGTGAAACTCTATCTCTACTAAATACAAAGTTAGCTATGCGTGGTGGCGCATGCCTGTAATCCCAGTTACTTGGGAGGCTGAGGAAGGAGAATCGCTTGAACCCAGGAGGCGGAGGTTGCGGTGAGCTGAGATTGTGCCATTGCACTCCAGCCTGGGAAACAAGAGTGAAACTCCGTCTCAGAAAAAATAATAATAAAAATAAAAAATAAATAAATGATTGCCGAGTGCACGTATGGTTAGAGACGTGCACTGCGGGGCAGGAAAGCTGCCTTTGAAAGTGCCACAGGCCAACTGGTAGCATTTTGGTAAGGAGAAAGTGGCATGAAGCCCACAGTCCAGATTCTGGATCCAGATGCAAGCTCTGTGATTTCTGGGCTGCCTGAATCGTCTGACCCTCTGCTCCCTCACACAGAACGAAGATGACAATATCTACCTCAGGCACTTGTGGGGATTCGATGAGGAAAACGATGGTAAAAATGCCAAATATTATGTTCTAAACCTAGGATAGGATTAATACACATTGGTGAATTCTTCAGAAATGGGAGATTCTGAATGTAGAAATTGTGATTCCCAATAATGACAAATCTCAAAGAAAAGTGAGAGATTGAGAAATAGAAGTTACCTGTTTTGGGAGTGCTCCGATTTCTTCAGATTTTTAACAAGAATGTTCCAAAGAAAAGTGAGAGATTGAGAAATAGAAGTTACCTGTTTTGGGAGTCCTCCGATTTATTCAGATTTTTAACAAGAATGTTTGCATAAAACTCATGTTCGTGAAAAACTTTCAGTAGCATGAGAAAATGGTTATGTTGTAAGAACCAAAAAAATAGGATTCAAAGCAGTAAGTACAGGCATGCAATGTACTCACAACAAGACAAGCAGGAGCCTGTCTTTAATTTGTGTTGATTGACTAGATAATCCGTTTACATGGCTGTGAATTCCAAAGGTACAAAATGTACTAGAACAGTCTGTCTCCTTCTTCTGCCCACTCAGCAACCCCCCAGTAGGCAATATGTATTACTAGTTTTTTTCAATCTTCCCAGAGATATTTTATGCATAGCACATATCCTGTTGATGGGTATATTCTGTTCACCCCAATACATTATAATTTAGAGCAGACAACTCTAGCTCTCATCCCTAAGCAACCCAACCAAGAGGTGAAAACCCCAAAGATGTTATTAAAATCCTTTTCTCTCAAAGGGGAGGTTTGTACTGATGTTTTCATGCAGTCTATTCAGTGGATAGATTTTACTTTTTGTTCATGTTTAAATATTTCACCTTAAGGTTTTAAAACAAAGAGAAAAAGCCAAGCAGAAACCTTAAACCTGAGACCTCAGTATACAGGTCGCCCAGGCTGAAGTGCAGTGGTGTGATCTCAGCTCACTGCAACCTCTGCCTCCTGGGTTCGAGCAATTCTCCTGTCTCAGCCTCCTGAGTAGCTGGGATGCATGTGCCACCACACCTGGCTAATTTTTGTATTTTTAGTAGAGATGGGGTTTCGCCAGGCTGATCTCAAATCCCTGACCTCAGGTGATCTGCCCGCCTTGGCTTCCCAAAGTGGTGGGATTACAGGCATGAGCCACTGTGCCCGGCCTCAATGTACATTTTTAAAATCTTAATTCACTAGAACCCTTACAAAGGTTTCTAGCGGTTAAGAGGTTGGGATACCAGATTGGACAACCTGGACCTAAACCCTGACTCAACCACTGTGTGACCTTGGGGGAGTTACTTAACCTCTCTGTGCCTTAGTTTCATCGTGAGGCAAATGAAGATAGAGTTCCTACCTCATAGAGTGGATATGAGGTTAAATGAGCAAGTGTGTGAAACACTTAAAAGAGGATCTGGCACAGTTGAGAGTTTACTGTTGTCTTACCTGGCTCTGCTTTTTAAATAGCTGCAGGATTGATATAGCCATTGAAGTATTTTTCTGTCAACAGGGAAACTTGGGCATTTGCATGTGTTTTCCAGGTCATTCCAATTCTAGCATCCTGTGATTCATAATTTATGTCACTAGCAAAAGCCTATGGCTTGTGCACAGTAGGGATTGCTGACTCAGGGTGCTGCTGCCGGCCAATATTCCAGAACCTGGGATTGGGAGCAGAAACTTTTGTCTCATGTTTTGACTTTAGCGAAAAAAAAAAGACTAATGAGTCATAATATTTTAGGCATAAGAAAGGTTATCCTGGAGAGGAGTGAGATCTTTAAAAAATGTTCATAAAATTAGTAATTGATTATGCACAATGAAATCATGTTATGTTCCAGAGATGACGTATGTACTTGTATGTATGAGATTAAAGATGATGACAAATACTGACTCATGTCCACTGTGAAGGTGACCTTAACTTCCAGTAGCAGTGGAACTATTTGGGTTGGACAAAAATGATTGTTAGCGATGTGAGATGCTGGGATTACAGCATCTCCCTTCCAGATTTCAAAACGAAAATGCAGCTGCTTACACTGGCCAGTGCCACTCACTCCTTCTCCCAGCCATGACTGGAGGACCTGACAAATGCCTTCAGGAACTACTAAACAATAAGTACTGAAGTCTGATGGCCCAGGGCAGGGGGAAGCTCCCCTTCTCTGGGGTGCTGTTTGTCCTTGTTTGTGGGTGTCACCTGGGTGGGATTCTTCTGCCAGGGAATAAGCTGAGGAAGATGGGAGATTCTGGTTTCTGTGGATACTGGACTAGCTGGGATTTGCATAACAGTTCAGAGAACAGACAGTCTGGCAACAGTGTGGACCCAGGAGGAACACAAAGGCACATGGAAACGAGTTGGAGGGTCCGGGCAGCCGGGTTGCATACAGCCCCCTTCTAGGGACACGAATCTGTATCTTCCCCTGCTCTCTGGATAGGCAGCAGTGTGGAGCCCTGAGGATGGAGGGAGGTGGTGTGTGAGCAGTGCCCCAACCAGGGTATGGCACATACTTGGGGCTCAACAAATATTGGTGCTTTTTACTCTACCTCCTCTTAAGTTGGCTATAGGCATGCAAAACCTCCCTTGTTTACTTAATAAAGCATCTCATGTAGGCTCTATTTTAATCCCTACTACCTGAGCACTGTGTGAGATAGGCTTAAAAAAGAGGTCAGGGGGCTTGTTCAAGGTCACAGGACTAATTAGTGACAGAGCTGAACCTCAGACCCTAGTCTCCTGGCGTTACTGTCCCTAGATCTCAAAACATCTGGGTTTGCAGCAGTAAATGTGGTATAATCCAGGCAGTTCAGTTGATAAGGGGCTGAACTAAGATGGGGGTGTGGGGGTAAGGCAGGGGGTGGGGGAGAAGTGGGCGATTAGAAATCCTGGAGGAGGTGGGATTACCAGGCAAACCGTGTACAGACGGGACCGGGTGGAGAAAGGGGCTGCCAGGTTTCTGGCCTGAATGACTGGTGCTGGTCACTGCGGCGTGGTGAGGTCAGTGCAGTGTTTGGGGACATTGGGTGGAAGCACAGGGAAGGCCATTAGAGAGCTCTGGAGTCCAGGATGTGCACGGGAGATACGGAGTCGTGCGGCACGGGCACATTTTAGAGGGGGGCTGAGGATTCAGGTTAAAGACCTATGAGGAGTGAATAGAGGCAGAATTGCAACCAAAGGAAGGCGGCGTAACAGATGCAAATACAAATGCGTTGAACAGTGGTGCCAAAAGACCCCGAATTCAGGTATAAGGGGGATGGAAAGTAACACATCGACTTGTTTAAGGCGGCATACAGCCTGCAGCCCCCAGCATGGCTTTGCCCAGTACCAGGGAAGACGGAAGCAAAGACGAAAATACCGACGACCAACAAAAAGTGTTGGATGACGAGCCTACTGGCAGAAATTGGGGAGGATTTCCCCTAACTATGAAGCCCATGGAGCCTGAGTTTCAGCAGCCACCCAGACAAATCGAAAGCTGCTTTGTCCCTTCCTCCCTCTCCCCTGTCTACACCCTGAGGATCAGACGCCACTGAGGTTCCGATGTTGGACCTTTGGGATCCAAAGAGGTGGT
Organism: Symphalangus syndactylus; assembly: GCF_028878055.3. Lineage (NCBI taxonomy): Eukaryota > Metazoa > Chordata > Mammalia > Primates > Hylobatidae > Symphalangus > Symphalangus syndactylus. The sequence continues at coordinate 120,222,429 of NC_072432.2, read as the reverse complement.
CTGGGTGCTGCAGAGTCGTGCTGCTGGGTTACTCCTTGCAGCATGCCCTTCTGCTCTCTGAGAGCTGGGTCTCAGCTGTAGGAATTAAGGGAGGACTCCCACTCTGGGGCTCCAGGAACATCTGCAGCATGTGACAGGGGCACTTACTGAGCTTGACATTTGTTGAGTGAATGCCTAAACAATTGGATCAACCCCCAGGGAGAAAGTGAATTTGGGAAATGTGAAAGGGAAATAAATCTCGGGGCCCCCAAATCACCAAGCTAAAGGGAAAAGTCTAGCTGGGAACTGCTTACGACCAACCTGCCTCACACTCCATTCAAAGTCATCCCTCTGCTCACTGAGATAAATGCATATCTGATTGCCTTCTTTGGAGAGGCTAATCAGAAACTCAAAAGAATGCAGCTGTTTGTCTCTCATCTACCCGTGACCTGATAGATGAGAGAGCCCCCTCCCTGCTTGAGTTGTCCCGCCTTTGCGGACAGAACCAATGTCCACCTTACATACATTGATTGATGTCTTGTATCTCCTAAAATGGATAAAACTAAGCTGTGCCCTGACCACCTTGGGCACATGTCGTCAGGACCTCTTGAAGCTATGTCACAGGCACACATCCTCAACCTTGGCAAAATAAGCTTTTAAATTAACTGAGACCTGTCTCAGATTTTCGGGGTTCACAGAAACAAAAATTGAGCTGTGAGATCTAGCCATTTCTCCTGAGCATCAGGGCATTATTTTAATTAAGGGAGTTTTCTGACATGTCCTAACTCTGTACTGTTCTCCAGCTGCTTTTTGAAGTGACCAGGAATCCTGTTTTCTTCTGTCCTTCATCCTACAGCACCATCCTAGCGACTGCAAGCTCCAGGAAGTAACTGGGCAGAGAGAAGGGGGAACTGGTGGCAACATGGTGCATCCTGGGAGGTGGAATTCCTACAGGACAGTGCGGCAGGGATAGGAAGCACCTTTTCCGGTGTGCATGTGGGTTTGTAGTTTATTGTTCTGTGTTTTTGTCAGTCCTCATTTTCATAGTTTCAGGAGTGCTACAAGCATAGAAGATTTCGCCTCCAGACAGCAGAGCCACCCCCTTTGATGCTGAGAGAGGCTGGGAAGGTGCTGGGAGCTGGGTCACCCCAACTGCTGTTCGTTGTACCCGTCTCATGTGTGGGTTTTATGTGTAGCTGAGGGAATCTAGGATTTAGATTTCACCTCCTTTGGTGTTGAGTCTATTAATTAAAAACAACAGGCTGGGCACAGTGGCTCAGCCTGTAATGCCAACACCTTGGGAAGGCCAAGAAGGGAGGATCACTTGAGCCCAGGCATTCCAGACCAACCTGGGCAACAAGCGAGACCCCATCTCTCCAAAAAAATTTTAAAAAATTAGCTGGGCATGGGCCAGGCACGGTGGCTCATGCTTGTAATCCCAGCACTTTGGGAGGCCGAGGTGGGTGGATCATGATGTCAAGAGATCGAGACCATCCTGGTTAACACGGTGAAACCCCGTCTCTACTAAAAATACAAAAAAATTGGCTGGGCGTGGTGGCAGGCACTTGTAATCCCAGGTGCTCGGGAGGCTGAGGCAGGAGAATGGCATGAATCCTGAGGCGGAGCTTGCAGTGAGCCAAGATCGGGCCACTGCACTCTGTCTCCAAAAAAAAAAAAAAAAATTGCTGGGCATGGTGATGTGTGTCTGTAGTCCCAGCTACATGAGAGGCTGAGGTGGGAGGATCTCTTGAGCCCAGGAGTTCAAGGTTGCAGTGAACTGTGATTACACCACTGGACTCCAGCCTGGGCGACAGTGAGACTCTGTCTTTTAACATAAATAAAATAAAAACAACATGGGGGCATGACAAAATAGCACAGAACAAAGGGGAGGAATTATCCTGAAGATTCTGTGGAAGAAAATAATCTCTTTAAAAGGCCATCTGCAGTACCTGGAAGGAAGCTTTGGCATCCTTAATAAGGAGCCGTCTCTTTAAGCAGGAACAGAGGGAGGAAGAGGACAGGAGGCTGAGTATGAGAAGGGAGTGAGTGAGATAGAGAAAAACTGCAAGGAAACTGAGAAGATCACAGTGGACTTGAAACTCATAGAAGAGACAGTCAAGAACAGAGCTGTAACCAAGATTGAGAAAAATGGAGTAAGCAACATGGAAGACAAATTTGAGAAACATTGCCGGAAGACAGGGAGAGGGGGAAAAGAAAGAGGAGGGGAAGGAAAGGGAGGAGAGAGAGGGGAGGGGGAGGATTAAAGTCTAACAAAAACTATAAGAAAAAAATAAGAACAAATTAAAACTGAAATGACTGATAGAATTGAAGATTGGAAGTGCTTGTCACGCTCCAAACAAATTCATGGCAAATACTTTGAATTATAGGATACAAAATAAATTGTAATAACATCCAGGACTACAAAGCAAAACAACACAACAAAAACCTAGCAATTACCAAGGAATAAAAATCAGTCTGCTTTGCCAAAAGACAAATAATGGGAGAATATGTACAGGATTTTGAGCAAAGATTGTGAATCATCTGGAATTTTATATCCAGACAAGTTGTGCAAAGGTAAAATAAATGACATTTTCAAAATGCAAGGATTCAGAAAATATGCCATAAATGAGCCCCACTTGGAATAATTTGATTGAATATGTGTTATATTGCAAATGTCAAAAGTTGTTCTTGGAAGAGATGATATATAATGTTAAATAGAATTTAATAACAGTGATCATGTTATATAACTCCAGATTATAGTAACTAAATCCAGAAAATTTGGAGGCAAGGGAAGTAAACTTTCTTAAATCCCCATATGGAGGAAAAGAGGTGGGAAGGAACAGAATTCTTTTTTAAAATATTGTTTTATTATGTATTTCTGATATTGAAACAAGTATATGTTGAAAGATTGCTTTCAGGGACCACTAAAACACTAGGAGACCTTGAAAATAGCATACATACATTTCTTCCAAAACATGAAAAAATAGAGAAGGAAAAAAGTCTATACAGAAAGAATGACAACAAATGAAATAGTCATAAAAGAAAATCTCATCATTGCTATCCAGCAGATACACATTATCTAAATATTCTTATTAAAATCTAAGATTCTCAAATTAGATTTAAAAAACCCTATAATCAGCTTCTGATAAAAAATATCTCAAACTAAATGACCAACTGAATCACAGTACCAAGGAGTCTGGTTTCTAACAAAACAGATCCAAACAGAAAACAGGATGGTGATAACTTCAGGCAGGAATTCAAAGGAAAAGGGCAAAATGAGATATAAAGAGATTTTTTTTCCTGGAAAAAAAAAGCCATCAAATACATAAGGCAAGTTATTTGATATACACTGAAAGTTTGGTGGCATAATGATTACCTAGAAACTCAAAAGAACTGATAATAAAAGACTTGGTGAAGTGAATTCAAATGACATTAATTTATAAATATGAACACTCTTGATATCAGCAATATCCAGGAAAAAAATATACTGGAAATAAGACTCCATTCATAATAGCAACTGAAATATAAAACTACTTTGAGTTAAATTTTAAAACAGAACTACAAAATTTTACTGAAATCTAAAAAACTAATTAGAATAAGCAGGCAGTCATAACTCAAAATACCTAGAGGTCTGGTTTTGAAATTAGACAAAGGGATTTTTATTTAATTTGGAATAACAAGAAAAAAGTTTAGCAAAATATTTTTAGGAAAACAATGATAATTTCACTAAGATTTATCTTAAGGAAATACTCAGATATTAGGACAGGAAAATATGTACAAAAGATCCATCGTTCATCATGGAATTATTTAAAATAGAAAATAGTTGAACATAATCTAAATATCCAACAGTAGGGGAAGAGTTCAGTACATTATTCCATATGCTGGAATGCTACGAAGCCACTTAAAAAACAAAATTAAAAAAACAAGAATATTTACAGACATGAGGAAAACCTTACTTGACTAAAGCCAAACCTAAAACTATAGTCAGTGCCACGCCAAATTTGTAAATCTATCATATTTTAGATACTGTTAGCCATGGATATCTTTGGATGCTGTTTACACGTTTGTTGACCCCTACCCCCCACCCCCCGACTCCTCCCCTCCTCTGTTTTCTAGAATGAGAAGCGTGAGAAAGGGTCGCGGTATGAAAACGCCAGTCTGTTAGGTTTGGTTTAGTAGGTGCTTCTTGGTGCCCTGGACACAGGGTTTTAAGAGTTGCGAGGCTATGAGGAAGCCTCACCACAAGCGAGAGCGGGCGTAACCCCTGGGCTGAGTCCCAAGAGAGAGGAAGAGAAAAATATGGGGACAAAGGAAAGTCGCCGCCTTGACTCATTAGCAGGACGCAGTCACCTGCTGAGAAACAAGCGGCGAAGTTCCCCGGAGAGAAACTGGTGACTCCCTGGAAGAGAGGGGCTGGGGGAGGAACTAGAGTGGGAAGCGGCCCTCGCTAGGCACAGCCCAGAAGGTCCGGGTATGCAGGGCGGGCGTCCGCGGAGCTCAGCCAGCCGCGTATAGAACTGCAACTACTACTACGCAGCGGGTGCAGGAGGCTCATTGAGGCTCATTAAAGCATCCGGGGCTTAAGAAACTTCAGCGGCAGGGGCGCTGCTATTGGCTCCCGCGACTGGCATGATGTCACTGTCATCCAATCTGAACTCAGTTGCTCCTCCCAGTCTAATGCGTTAATTAGGAGTTAATTAACTCTTCCTAAGCCATAGGGGCAACAAAAACAACCCTCCTCAGCTTTTTGGCTATACTTTGCCAGACAGAGGAGTAAGAAGGTGGAAATGGAAATAAACTGAGTAAGAGCAGACGGGCAGGTTTTATAGATATAGGTGTATATATATGTGTGTATATATATACACACACACTCGTGTGTATATATATACACACACACTCGTGTGTATATGTGCACATATATACATATATATACCTTAAATCTATATAAATATATTTTTACATGGTGTATATAAATATATTTACATATATAAATTTATATATAATTTATATAAATATATATTTACATATGCCATATATAAATTTGTATATAATTTATATATATTTAACTATATAAGTATTGTTAAATATACACACTGCATAAACCATATATAAAAAATATACCATATACCATATATACATTATAATATACCATATTGTAAATGGTGTATATTTATACATAATGTATGTTCATTCAGAAATATGTATAAGGAATAATACATATGTATAAGGACTCACCCAGAATTCCACCATCCAGAGTTAATACTATTAAACATTTTTATGCAGTTTCTTTTTATATATTTAAACTCAAAAGTGTGAGATTTGTACAGAAATTAGATCACACTACATTTTTGTAGCCCTTTTTATTCACTTACTGTTTTCTTTGCTATTAAATATCTTCAAATGTATAGGATTTAGTGGCTGTAAACCTTTTCAACTAAATAGACATTCCATAAGTGTACCATTTTCCTTTATGGAAATCTATGGCATCCGTTTTACTGGCTCCAATGATTTGTGTGGAGTATATCATAATTGACTTCTAAAATTTCCAGGACAAGTGTGGGTACAGTGGCTCACACCTGTAATCCCAGCACTTTGGGAGGCTGAGGCAGATGGATCACTTGAGGGCAGGAGTTCGAGACCAGCCTGGCTAACATGGTGAAACCCCATCTCTACTAAAAATACGAAAATTAGCTGGGCATGGTGACATGTGCCTGTAAGCCCAGCTCCTTGAGAGGCTGAGGCAGGAGAATCGCTTGAACCTGGGAGGTGGAGGTGGCAGTGAGCTGAGATTGCACTACTGCACCCCAGCCTGGGTGACAAAGCAACACCCCATCTCAAAAAAAAAAAAAAAAATCCCCAGGTCACTATTATAAGCAATACTGCAATGGACACACTTACACACTTGTATATACATTGTATTTTAGGAGTCCTGTTCAACTAGGATAAATTCCTAGAAAGAAAACTCCTGTGTTAAAGAGGAAAATAAATGTTAGGCCATTCTGTCCAAGATGGTAGACTGCGCCCAGGTTTCCCTCCTCTTTCTGCAACACCATAACAATGTTAGTAAAGTTATAAACCCGCAACAACAAAGTCAATGGACCATGATGGGGAAGAAATTTGACAATGCCTTTTTCTGATTCTGGTCAATTTTCATAATCTCCCTAAGAAACAGAGACCCAACATGAAATAGGTCCTCAGCACTGTAGGCTCCTCCTCTACAGAATCCTGTATAACATCCCTCAGAGTCCATGAAGGCGGATCTTAAATTACAGTGGTCTGGGTTCTGACAGTTCATCTGGGGGATAAGTGTTCAAAACTTGAAATGCATTACCCAGGAAATAGTAAGTTTGATTCTGTATTACTGCAGAATAACTCCATCTACAGCTTTTGTCCCCAAGAGTACTCTTCTTTGTTTCCTTCTTCCTGGGATGTTTCCTACATTCTGGGCTCAGAACCTGCTGGATGAATCCCCGATACCTGCACTGCACATGGGTTTCTGTTGAAATGCTCCACCCAGTCCAAGGAAAAAAATGAAGCAGACAGAGACAATGCACTGTCTTCCTTCTTTCTTCTTTTTGGACTTTTGAAGAGCTATGGTGATCGTCCTTGAAAGGGGCCTTTGATATGATCAGCCCCGTCCTCTTACAGTCTGGGAGCATGAAACTCACTTCCTTTCTCCATCCCAGACAACACCTAGGACATCATGTTCTGCAGCCAAATCCTCAGGCCCAGGTTGGGATAGCCAAGGGCAGTCTGTTTCCTGTTTATTTATTTGTTTGTTTATGTTTTTTCCTTTTTTCATGATTTCTCATATTTCACTGTGTTTGAGCCTCTGCCAGGCACTGAGATACATGCAGAGGATAAGAGGATATAACAGGACATGGTCCTCGAACTTGAGAAGCTTATAGTCTAATGGGAGTAAAATATATTGTGCAAGTGCAGGGACAACATTCAGTTCAAGAACTCAAAGGAGCAGTGGGGTGGGGTGGGGAAGGCGGGGCTTCCTGTGAGGAGGAAGGCAGGATGAGTAGAAGAGAAGGAGCATGGGGTAACGTCTGCCCCATCTAGACTGTACACTCCTTGAAGGCTGACATACAACCGAGGATTTTACTTTCATAATATCAACCGACGTAAAGTATTTACTCCTGGGCCCAGCGCAACATAGAGTCTTGCAGTCAGAAAACTCCAGTTCATCATTTGCCCCCAGCATATAGCCATGTGACCTTGGCCAAGTTAGTTAACCTTCCTTGAGGCTCAGCTTCCTCATCTGTAAACTGGTAATAGTCATTCCCACCAGATAGGTTTATTGTGCAAAATCTTTGTCAAGAACTTACCACACGACCTGGCCTGTGCAGGAATCGGTGTCTAGCAGCTATTGTTATTGTTTCTGCCTAAGATTCTAAGAAAACAGGGCCCACCCCTCCTACAGTCTAAAGTGAGGCATGGGACCCCAAAGCAGGGTATCCAAGGAAGCTGACAGCCTGTTTTGCAAACCTCAGTGGACTTCCTTCAGCCTATAAGAAATTGGAAAATCAAAGGCAGAGCTGAGGTTAGAGGGCGGATTTCTTTTCTTTTCTATTTTTTTCTTTTTTTTTTTTTGAGATGGAGTCTCACTCTGTCTCCCAGGCTGGAGTGCAGTGGCGCAATCTTGGCTCACTGCAACCTCTGCCTACAGGGTTCAAGCGATTCTCCTACCTCAGCCTCCTGAGTAGCTGGGATTACAGGTGCGCACCACCAAACCCAGCTAATTTTTGTATTTTTCGTAGAGATGGGGTTTCATCATGTTGGCCAGGCTAGTCTTGAACTCCTGACCTCAGGTGATCTGCCTGCTTCGGCCTTCCAAAGTGCTGGGATTATAGGCATGAGCCACTGTGCCTGGTGAGGGTGGTGTTGGTATGCTGTGATCCCACCCATCCTCCCAATCCCACCATTCCAATTCCTTCCCACCCCAAGCCCAAGCTTCCACAGCCATGGAGAATGAAGGACATGTCTTTCTCTTCCTTCAACATGAATGAACTACCGGAATAGTTGCTATGTTACCCCTGGAGCTGGGAGGTCACAGTGGGCCACCATCTGACTATTGCTTGAGCAATTCAACAGACAGCATCCACGCTTGGCTGACTGCTCTGATGGCAGAGGAAAGGGAGGCTGCTGCATCAAGGATAGTCTGCCAGTCTGCCACAAAGGACATGTGACAATGCCCTGAGAACCAGATGTGGCTTGTGTGTAATCCCAGCGCTTTGGGAGACTGAGGTGGGAGGATCACTTGAGCCCAGGAGTTCGAGGCTACAGTGAGCGATGATCACACCACTGCATTCTAGCCTGGGTGACAGTCCGAGACCCTGTCTCTAAAACAAAAAATTATTTAAGTAAATAAAATTAAGAAATGGGTGGCAGGTGGAGGGAGGCTCTTTGAAGAACTCTCCAAAGTGCTACAAGGGGAAAAGCAAGCTCTAAACACCTACAAGGCCCAGAGAATGCCAAGGTCATCATCATGACCATCACAGTCTTGGATGACCTTTCTTTCCCTCACTCTCATCCCTTTCCCCTGTATCCCCATTCTGGCAGATGGGGCAGGAGAGGCAGAAAAAAAGGAGCTGACCCCAGCCCCAAACATGCCCAGGCTGGAGGGGGGCCAGAGTGATAACATCAAAGTCGAAAGTTTCCGTGGGACATATTGATCATTGAACTGAAGCTGTTTGGGGGACTGAAAAAAGGATATTCTATTATCTGAGTGAAACAAGAAGAGCAAGAAGAGTCAGGCAGGCCAGGCATGGTGGCTCACCCCTATCGTCCCAACATTCTAGGAGGCCAAGGCAGGAGGATTGCTTTAACCCAGGAGTTGAAGACTAGCCTAGGCAACTAAGTGGGACCTTGTCTCTACAAAAAATACAAAAATTGGCCGGGCACGGTGGCTCACGCCTGTAATCCCAGCACTTTGAGAGGCCGAGGCGGGTGGATCATGAGGTCAGGAGATCAAGATCATCCTGGCTAACAGGATGAAACCCGGTCTCTACTAAAAATACAAAATTAGCCGGGCGTGGTGGCAGGCACCTGTAGTCCCAGCTACTTGGGAGGCTGAGGCAGGAGAATGGTGTGAACCTGGGAGGCTGAGCTTGCAGTGAGCCGAGATCACACCACTGCACTCCAGCCTGGGAGACAGAGCAAAACTCTGTCTAAAAAAAAAAAAGAAAAAAATACAAAAATTAGCTGGGCATGGTGGTGTGCACTTGTAGTCCTAGCTACTTGAGAGGCTGAGGCAGGAGGCTTGCCTGAGCCCAGGAGGTTGAGGCTGCAACGAGCGTGATCCTGCCACTGCACTTCAGCCTGGGCAGCAGAGCAAGAGACTCTGTCCCCTTTCCTTCTCTCCCAGTCTCTGGCCCTTTTGACAACCCATGTTAAAAGACTCATTTGTTCACACCCTGCTCTGACATCTCTAGGGATGTTCAGCCCCTGGGGATTCTGCAGTGGGGAGAGGCAGCTGCAGTGCTAGAGGTCAGGATACTCATAAGACAAATCGTTTTTCCATCCCTAGCTTGCCTAACCCAATTAAAATGTTCCACCACTGGCAATGAACTTAGGTTCAGGCATTTTTGTAATGAACACAATATTACTGTTTGCTTGTTAGTTGCTGACCCTGATGGAGCACACATGTGGGGTGTCTGCTGGGTTCTCCATTACCCTCCCCCCCTGAACAGGACCCCTACCCCATACAGATTTCCACCCCCTGGTCAAAATCCTTGGCACCAGACACACACACCTGACCTAAAGTGAGCCAGATGGATTCTCTTGTCTGGACATTCTGAAGTCGGGATGGAGAGAGGGCTAGTCTGTCTCTCTGTCACCCCAAGAAATGTGGGCTGGCCACTGCTTGGAAGCAGAGAGGGGGTCTGTCTTGGAGATGGGAGATGCAGATGCAGATGCAGAATAAGGTGGGGTGGAGAGAAACAGAGAGAGAGAGACAGACTTCCCAGGTGCTGCTGCTGCTGATTCCTGGTTCCAGCCAGCTGTCCTTTTTTGTGTTGGTTTCTTTGTGATATCTTTCTAAACTTGAATGAATTTCCTGTTTTTGCTTATGGTAATTTGGAGTAGATTCCTGTTAATTTGCAGCCAAATGAACTCTAAATAAGATGCAACCTGGTACTAGGAAATGAAGTCGCACATAACCACATAACTGACCCATTTCAGGGCGTGGAGACAATAGGATCCCATCATTCTGGGATTGGGGAAGCTGGCTGCTTGTCAGTGATACACAAACAGAAACAGCTGGTGAAATCAGTGTTGCTGGTTTTTGGAACTTGGACAGTTTTTCTACTGAGACTGAAGCTTTAGGGAATTGTAAGGCCATGTTGAAGGATGTCAGGCTATGCTGGTGACTCTCTGGGATTTCAGTAAAGTGCATGGGGTCAAGTCTGAGGCTGTTGGGCTTAAAGTGGATGGGGAAAAACAGGACAACTAGGTCAGTTATGCAAACCCTGCCCCTGAAGTCCTTTCTGCTCATAGTATAGGATCTGAGACCACTTAGAGTCAATTCTCGAAGTTAATGACAGGACTCACAGAGCTGCAGCAGTTACACTCTGCAGCAACCTACATCGAGAACTAAATTTGGTGCACCAATTATGAAACAGTGAGGTTCTGGCACTTGGAATAAGGACATTCAGGAAAGGCCAGGGGAGCTGGGAAACCCTGAATCTTCCAAACTTCTTCTGGTTCATTTTTCTGCACCCACTTGCTGGACAAGATGGGGGGTGCCTCCCACTGTGAAGCACCCTTTGGAACCGGGTTTGGGATGATCTACAAGCTAACAAGCTGAAGGTGGACTTTCTCAACTGCCCTGCGCACCCTAAGGCAAAATCCCTTAAGCAGAGAACCCGAGCCCTCGGGCTTCCTTCTAAGAAACTGCAGCCCCACAGGCAGGGCCTAGCTCGGCTGCTCAGCTTCGCAAGCTGTCTAGAAACAGCTTTCAACAAATGCAGTCTCCCTAAATTAAATCGACAGGCTGCCAGTTAAGGTTTTATAGGTGCTGTACTGCCAAAAAAAAAAAAAAAAAACCTTAATCCCGGAGGACAGGGTCTTTAGATCAACACAAACCAACCACACACAGGACATCTTCATCCCTCAGGCAAGCTGCGGGCCAAGTCTGAGGGCTGCCAGCTGCCTCCAGAAGACATCACATGACCACAGTCAGTTTCTTCTCAGTCTCCTTCCGAGGTGGGCCGGGAGGACCCTGGACAAGGGCAATATCCCTGTGGGCAGAGCCTAAAGTGGTTTACTGGCTCGCCAAGGAACTCTCTTGGGTGTCAGCTGGAGTCACCATGCAGGGGGCCACAAGCTTCGTCGTGTGTCCCGTGGGAGGCAGTCTACACTTTACACTGTAACTGCCTGACGAGTTCTTCCTGTCCAATGCACAGACAAAACCAATTCATGGAGACCATGGAGTTTTATTGACATGAGGCCTGTCATGCCATGGGGGAGACAGAGTTATTACTCAAATCAATCTTTCTGAGCATTTAGAGGCTAGGGTTTATCAAAGACAGTTTGAAGGAAGGGGTGGAGGAAGCGAGGCAATGGGTGGTTGCTGCTGATTGGTTGGGGGCACAATCATGGGGCATGGGAAGTGTTCCTCCTGCACACTGAGTTGCTTCTGGGTGGGGCCACAGGAGCAGTTGGAGGGCCCAAATGGAGCCACTGGTCATCAAATGTGCAAAAAACCTGAAGAGATATCTCAAATGGCCAATCTTGATGTTACTTGCAGGAGTGACTGGGGACATTGCGTATCGTGTGACCTCCAAAATAATGACTGGCAGTCATTTATGTCTGCACCTTAGCTGAATTCAGCCTCCTCTCCTCCTCCTAGCCTGGCGATCCCTCATTAACTTTACAAAGGCTAAAGTTTTGGGGAAGGGCTATTATTAAACTTTATTTATTATTTATTGATTATTATTTAAACTATAAATTAAATCTCTCCTAAAGTAAGCTTGTCGTAAGCCCGGAAATAATTAAGGGCAGCTTGAAGGCCAAAGGCAAGATGGGGTTTGGCTAGATCGGATCTCTCCCACTGCCATCATTTTCTCACTGTATAATTTTTGGAAAGGTGGTTTCAACACCAGTAGCCTGCCCAGGGGCTGCTGTCTTGAGGGTCCTTCCTTCTTTGTGTTTAAGTGGTAAAGCTTTATGGCTACTAGCCAGCCTTTCTCCCAGTGTTCTATATCAGGTGGGCTATAGATGGTGGGTTTTTGTCATTTGCTTTATAGACCCATCCATTTGGGACTGATCTGGAGGAGAAAGGGGCATTGCCTGGGATCAGGACCTCACCTCTGTGAAGAAAGGAGGAAGTGACCATATTCCCGGAGGCAGTTACATCGGTACTGTGTGAACCCACTGCCATGGGAAGAGGCATGGACTCCAGGCTCCAGCAGGGTTAGTGGATTTTGTTTTCCTGAGAGCTTTAAACTGAATCTAAGAGAAGGCTAATGGGTTCCTCTGTGTGGCCCAACCACAGCGAACACTAGCACCACCAAAAAACACTGGCATCCTTCATGGCTGTGAGGCAGCCACATGCATGAGCCGCACAGAAGGTGGTCTGCAAAGATGAATGACGCAGCTTTGCAGAGAGAGGAGAGAGACACAGAGAAATAAAGAGGGAGAGAGAGAGAAAGAGAAGGATAAAGAGAAAGAAAGGGAGAGAGAGAGAAAGTGGAAGAGAGAGAAAGAGGGAGAGAGAGAAAGAAAGAGGGAGAGAGAGAAAGAGAGGGAAAGAGAGAAAGAGGAGAGAAAAAGAGGGAGAGAGAGAAAGAGGGAGACAGAGAAATGGAGAGAGAGAAAGAGGGAGAGAGAGAAAGAGAGGGAGAGAGAAAGAGGAGAGAAACAGAGGGAGAGAGAGAAAGAGGGAGACAGAGAAACGGAGAGAGAGAAAGAGGGAGAGAGAGAAAGAGAGGGAGAGAAAGAGGGAGAGAGAGAGGGAGAGAGAAAGAGGGAGAGAAAGAGAGGGAGAGACAAAGAGGGGAAGAGAGAGAGAAAGAGGGAGAGAGAGAGGGAGAGAGAAAGAGGGAGAGAGAGAGAAAGAGAGGGAGAGAGAAAGAGGGAGAGAGAGAGGGAGAGAGAAAGAGCGGGAGAGAGAAAGAGGGAGAGAAAGAGAGGGAGAGACAAAGAGGGAAAGAGGGAGAGAAAGAGGGAGAGAGAAAGAGGGAGAGAGAGAGGGAGAGAGAAAGAGGGAGAGAGAGAAAGAGAGGGAGAGAGAAAGAGGGAGAGAGAGAGGGAGAGAGAAAGAGGGAGAGAGAGAAAGAGGGAGAGAGAAAGAGGGAGAGAGAGAGGGAGAGAGAAAGAGGGAGAGAGAGAAAGAGGGAGAGAGAAAGAGGGAGAGAGAGAGGGAGAGAGAAAGAGGGAGAGAGAGAAAGAGGGAGAGAGAGAGAAAGAGGGAGAGAGGGAGAGAGAGAAAGAGGGAGAGAGAGAAAGAGGGAGAGAGAAAGAGGGAGAGAGAGGGAGAGAGAAAGAGGGAGAGAGAGAGAGGGAGAGAGAGAGGGAGAGAGAAAGAGGGGGAGAGAGAGAAAGAGAGAGAGAGAAAGAGGGAGAGAGAGAAAGAGAGGGAGAGAGAGAAAGAGGGAGAGAGAGAAAGAGAGGGAGAGAGAGAAAGAGGGAGAGAGAAAGAGGGAGAGAGAAAGAGAGGGAGAGAGAGGGAGAGAGAAAGAGGGAGAGAGAAAGAGGGAGAGAAAGAGGGAGAGAGAGGGAGAGAGAAAGAGGGAGAGAGAGAAAAAGGGAGAAAGAAGGAGAGAGAAAGAGGGAGAGAGAGAGGGAGAAGGAGAGAGAGAAAGAAAGGGAGAGAAAGAGAAAGAGGGAGAGAGAGAAAGAGAAAAAGGGAGAAAGAGAAAGACAGAGAAAGAAGGAGAGAGAGAAAGAAAGAGAGAAAGAGAAAGGGATAGGGAGAAAGAGGGTGAGAGAGAAAGAAAGGGAGGGAGAGAGAAAGAGGGAGAGAGAACATAAGAGAGAGAGAGAGAGAAAGAACTGACTCGTGATTGCTTTCCTGACTCTTCTTTTTTGGGAGGAACCCTCTGTTTTAGGTTAAAGAATTCCTAACTCCCCTTTTCTCCCCCTTTCTTTTCTAGTAACTATTTTGAAATAATTACAGATTCAGAAGAAGTTGCAAAGATAGTATAGAGAGATCCCACCTACCCTCTACTCAGTTCCTCCCATGGTTACACTTTACATAACTGTGGTACTATTATCAAACCAGGAAATGGGTGCAATGTGTGTCTATAGTTCTATGTCATTTTATCCCATGTATAGACTGGTGTAACTACCACCACAATCAAGACACACAACTGTTCCATCCCACAAAGATTTTCTTTTTGCTACCCCTTTTAGAGTCATCCTTCCTTCTTTCCATCACTCCTAGCTCCTGGCAACTACCAGTCTGTTCTCCATCTCTATAATCTTGTCCTTTTGTGAATGTTCTATCAGTGGAATCATACACTTTGTGACCTTTTGAGACTGGCTTTTTTTTTTTTTTTCTCAGCGTGATTCCCTTGAGATCTACTCAAGTTGCTGTGTGTATCAGTAGTTCATCCTTTTTTATTACCAAATGGCATTCCATGGTACGGATGAACCACGGTTTGTTTGTCCATTCACCTATTGAGGGACATGTTGGTTGTTTCCAATTTGGGGTTATTATGAATAAAACTGTGATGAATATTTGTGTACAGATTTTTGTGTGAATATATTTTCATTTCTCTTGGAATCATGCCCAGGAATGCAATTGCTTGGGGATCTGGCAAGTATATGTTTAGTTAAGAAACCCCCAAATGACTTTCCAGAATGGTTGTACCATTTTCCATTGCCACCAGCAATGCATGAGCTATCTTGTTTCTGTGCATTCTCACCAGCATTTGGTATTGTCACTATTGTTTTTTCTTCTAATGAATAGAGACAGGGGTCTCACTATGTTGCCTAGGCTGGTCTGGAACTCCTGGGATCAAATGATCCGCCTGCCTAAGCCTCCCAAAGTGCTGGGATGACAGGATGACAGGTGTGAACCGCTACGCTTGGCCTACTGTTTGTTTGTTTTTTTGTTGTTGTTTTTGTTTGAGACTGAGTCTTGTCTGTCTCTCAGGCTGGAGTGCAGTGGCATGATGTTGGCTCACTGCAACCTCTGACTCCTAGCTTCAAGCAGTTCTCCTGCCTCAGCCTCCCAATTAGCTGAGGTTATAGGCACGTGCCACCACACCTGGTTAATTTTTTATTTTTAGTAGAGATGGGGTTTTGCCATGTTGGCCAGGCTGGTCTCATACTCCTGACCTCAAGTGATCCAGCCCACCTTGACCTCCCAAAGTGCTGGGATTACAGGTGTGAGTTCACTGCGCCTGGCCTACTGTTTTTTATTTTAGCTTTTTTCACAGGTGTGTACTAAAGCCTCGTCATGGTCTTAAATTGCACTTGCCTTATCATAGTAATGTTGAATATTTTGTCATGCATATGTTTGCTATCTGTATATCCTCATTGGTGAAACATCTCTTCAAATCTTTTGCCCCTTTTCTAATTGGATAGAATGGGTTTTGTTTGTTTGTGTGAACCAAATTTTTTTAAATTTTCGTTTTGTTAAATTTTTTTGTTGTTGAGATGGGGTCTCGCTATGTTGCCCAGGCTGGTCTTGAACTCCTGGGCTCAGCAATCCTCCCCCTTTGGCTTCCCAAAGTGCTTGGATTATAGGTGAGAGCCACCGTGCCTAGTGAGTATTTAAAATTTGTTTTACTGTTAGATTTTAATATAAATTGTCTTTTTTTTTAAATAACCTTGGAATGTGCTTCTGTTACTTGCAAACCTAAGACTCATTCACAGTCTGCTCTTGTATTTAATGACATCATAATAATAACTAACATTTACTGAGCCCATACTTTGTGCCAGGCACTGTTCTAAGTGGTTTACAGGTTTTAGCTCACTTGACAAATATTGCTTTTATAAACATCATATGTTGTGGTTATAAATATTAACCGCCATTACAATTTAGTTAACAAATCTAATCGGGGCATAAACAAACAGCTCTAGCAATCCGGTTTTGCTTGGATTCAAATCGATTGAATTGATGTGTGTTTTAATTGGTTGAAGGAAAATCTAAGCCACTAGTGACTCCAGAGCATGTGAGTGAGGACAGCCACTCTTCAGGTGAAATAACAGAGTTCACATTTTTACAATGACATTATGCAAACATGTTTTTACTTGTTTCAAGTCAATAACTGATAATGTTCAATTCAACAAATTCTACAGAAGAAAATCCCACAAACTCAAATTTCCCATTGAGAAATTCCCATTGATGTTCTATAGTTTTTACAAACCCCGTCGGTGGGAGTGGAAGAGACACGCATGTATGGATTAGATATTCTGAATTCCCGTGTGAGACTAGCTCTACTTTTCCTGAGGGTTGGGAAGAGATCCCAGGCTCCATGAAGGTCCCCAGGGTGACTTCCCAGCTGGTCCTATGGTAGAACTACCTCCGAGAAGGGCAGGGGCCCCTTCCTTTGTGCCTGAGAGGCTGTGAGTGTGAGTTATTGTATGGTGAGTCAAGTCACCAAGCAGTGGCTGCCCTGGGATTCCTGGGTAGAGATACAGGAATCGGGTCCCCATGGTGCAGCCAGGCAATGCATGGGGATTCAGGGAATGGTCACACACACTCCGTCCTAGTATTGTTGCTGTAGTGCAAGTTGGGCTGTGAGAGGTGGTCTCTGCAGAGGTGATGATGCTGATCTGTGCGTTGCGGGTCCTATGCCCCTTTGACTAAAGTCCAGCATTTGGGTGGATTGATCACAAGCAACAGGTCTAACCCAAAGTTGACTTGGGAGGTCCAGGCCACCCCACCTTTCTCAACGAGGCTCACAGGGGCTTTCCATATTACAGTGTGTAGAACACAGCGCGCACCTCGCCTTCCCCTCCACCTGCTCCCTGATCGCCATCCTGTCCTTCTAAGCCTCCTAGTATTGACCTTGCTGATTTCTTTTCTGATTTTGGTCTCTCCTCACCCTTTGTTCTATGGACTTGGTGTTTGGTACATTTTCTTACCATCACTGTGTTTCTTGTTTTATCAACATATTGCTTTATGCCATCTCAGGGAAGTCCCAGGGACTCTCCCACCCAGTAGGTCTTTGGGGCCGTGGCTCTACTCTGCTTACCTTACTCACTCTCTCACCAGTGTCTCCCGCATCCCGTTCCCCAGAGTTCAAATCCAGGCCTCGCTGTGTAACAGGTAGGCTGTTTGAGGTTACCTTTCCTATCAGAGTCTGTTTCTTTTATAAATGGGGTGGGTAATCCCTTTCTCACAGGGCAGTTGTGAGATGTACTGAGTGTGTGTGTGTGTGTGTGTGTGTGTGTGTGTGTGTGTAACCATCACAGCCTAGTACCAAATGGAAACTAGGTAATCCTAGAAATAAAACCACCCTCCCCATGACCCTTCTCCCCGACCTTGGTCTCTGCTGTCAGGCAGTGATGTCCTGTCTCTTTTTCCGCCACCCCCTGTTCCAGCCCCACCCTCCTTCACAGTCAGTGAGGGGGACTCAGACCGAACTTGCTCCTCCCCTAGCAGCAGAGGATCTCTGATTGGCTGCCATCACCATGGCAACCCACTGCCTTCTCTCCCCATCCCTCGCTTTCCAGAGCAAGCAGATTTGTGGAGTTCCAGACTTCTCAGGGCTGAGAGGAAAGATACTAGGGGAGGACAGAGAGGCCCCCCTCACAACTAGGACAGCCATGCATTTGGGGTTTGCTTGGACTCCAAATTCCAGCCTGGTATGCAGTGTGGCCTCTGCTGTCTCCACATGTTGAGGGAATGACTTTCTGATATCCTTAGTTGTCCTGATTCCCTCTGAAAAGGCTCAGCTTGATGGCTGAGGGTCCTGGGTTGGTGGCATGTGGCATGAATGATAAGTGTGTTGTTCAGTGACACTCACTGAATGTCAAACAGCACAGTGTTCATCCTGCCATCCTTGCAGCCCTGCTGAGGGGATTACACCATAGGTTCAGTCCTGGTGTGCTTTGAAAACCCCAAAGGCTGTCAGGGCTCATTCCTCATCCTGGCCACCCCTGGCCAGGGACTGGCAGCCTAACTGGAGCCCTCCCCTCCTAATGTGAAGTGGGGGCTTGGAGATGTGTGTCTCCATGGGGCCTCCTGGAGAACCACACGGGGTGCTGTGGTGAGATGCCAGCCTGCAGGTCCTGGCAGTGGGGTGCAGGTCAGGGGTTCATGCCAGGGCTTGAGAATCTACTTAATCCCCAGGACAGTCTGCAGGGCAAACACGTGACATCCATGCATTAACTATGATTTTCAAATGCTCGTTGATGCTATTGTAGTTTAAAAATAATAACTTCAAAGCATGGACTGAATTCAAGGCAACTTTTGTCATTATTCGTGTTCTCAGTCAATAGGGGCATGGTGGTAGAGGGTGAACAAACCCTTCCTAAAATAGGGTGAGGTGCCAGGCATGGTGGTTCATGCCTATAATCCCAGCACATTGGGAGGCCAAGGCAGATGGGAGCCCAGGAGTTTGAGACCAGCCTGGGAAACATGGTGAAAACCTGATTCTACAAAAAATTAGCTGGGTGTGGTGGCGCATGCCTGTAGTCCCAGCTACTGAGGAGGCTGAGGTGGGAGTATCACTTGAGTCTGGGAGGCAGAGGTTGCAGTGAGCCATGATCACATCACTGCACTCCAGCCTCAATGACAAAGCAAGACCTGTAAAAAAAAAAAAAAAAAAAAAAAAGGAAGGGTGAGCAAGGTGATGGAATTATCACACATGCTACAACATGGATGTTCCTTGAAGACATGCCAAGAGAATGAAGCCAGATACAAAAGGACAATACTATTTGGTTTCACGGATATGAGGTGCCTAGAATAGGCAAATTCATAGAGACAGAAAGTAGTTTGGGGTTAGCTGGAAAGGGGTGTTATTGCTTATTGGTTACATATGAATATTGGGGAAGATGCCAAAGTTCTGGAGATGGAAAGCTGTGATGGCTACGCAGCAATGTGTATGCACATGAGGCCAGTGAGCTGTACACTTCAAAATAGTGAAAATGGTGAGTGTTATGTTGTACATGTTTGGCCACAATAAAATTATCCCTCCCTGGCCAGGTGTGGTGGCTCATGCCTATAATCCCAGCACTTTGGGAGGCTGAGGCAGGCAGATCACGAGGTCGGGAGTTTAAGTCCAGCCTGACCAATATGGTGAAACCCCATCTCTACTAAAAATACAAAAATTAGCCAGGTGTGGTGGTGCGTGCCTGTAGTCCCAGTGACTCGGGAGGCTGAGGCGGGAGAATCTCTTGAATTCAGGAAGTGGAGGTTGCAGCGAGCCGAGATCGTGCCATTGCACTCCACCCTGGGTGACAGAGCGAGACTCTGTCTCAAAAAAAAAAAGAAAAAAAAATTACCCCTCCCGTCCAAGAAGAACACATGAGGCAAGGCTGGACGGTGGAATGTGGGGATGATGGACACATCTTGGGGGGCTTTAGTCTGGAGAGGTGTTCTGGAGGAGGGGGTCTCGCTCCACAGCTGCCTGGCTCCTCTCCTGCCTCACCCTGCCCTCTGCAGCTCACTGGCTGAGGGCAGCAGCCTGTGAAGGTTATGTTAGTGGCTCCCTCATTCCCTGAGGGAACTACAGAAGCCACCATCGCTGACCCGTCACCTCCCCTCGAGATTCCACCATATGGAAATGTAAACTAGTACAACCACTATGGAAAACAGTGTGAAAAATTTTTAAAGAACTAAAAGTAAATCTACCATTTGATCCACCAATCCTACTCCTGGGTATCTGCCCAGAGAAAAAGAAGTTATTATACAAAAAAGATACTTGCACATGCATGCTTATAGCAGCATGATTTGCAATTGCAAAAATATAGAACCAGCCCAAATGCCCACCAATTAACAAGCGGATAAAGAAAATGTTATGTATATATATATGCGCGCACACACACACACACACCATGGAATACTACTCAGCCATAAAAAGCAATGAAATATGGCATTTGCAGCAACCTGGGTGGAATTGGAGACCATTATTCTAAGTGAAGTCACTCAGGAATGGAAAACCAACATCATATGTTCTCACTCATAAGTGGGAGCTAAGCTATGAGGGCGCGAAGGTGTAAGAATGATACAAAGGACTTAGGAGACTTGGGGGAAAGAGTGGGAGGAGAGTGAGGGATAAAAGACTACACACTGGGGACAGTGTACACTGCTCGGGTGATGGTGCACCAAAATCTCAGAAATCACCACTAAGGAACTTATTCATGTAACCAAACACCACCTGTTTCCCAAAAACCTATTGAAAATTTTTAAAAATCCACCATATTTAGGAATCACCAGTGTAATGACCAGTCCATCTTCCTACCTGTGGCTCCCTCTGGAAGGCCCAGGAGGGCTGGATGGGAGGGGCAGTGAGGACCCAATAGTGTCAGCAGATATGTGGCTGATACCTTTGCAAAGGTGGCCAGAGGGAAGCCTTATTCTCCAGAGACTCCAGTGCAGGGCCCTCATCAACTCCCAATCCTGGGGTTTTTGCAGTCCCCGCAACCCCCTGCCTTCTGAGTCATCGTTCAAACCCACCAGCCCTTCTGACAGAGCTGGAAACAGGCACCAAGCCCTCCAGGAAGCTATTTTTAGGGTTCATCTGTTCTTTTTTATTTCTTCTCTGGATTCCATATTCTCTCACCCCCAGATTTAAAGGACCTAAAGATTCTGGAAATCATTCATTATACCCCCAGCTCACAAGCTGTGGCTTCTCCCTAACCTTCCCTGTACCACTCCCTCTTTCTTTCTTCCTCTCCGCCCTCACCCCTCTGGTTCTCCAGCTCCACAGGCAGCAGAGAAAGCAGGCTCTTTGTCTGACATCATCTTTCACTCCCTGGCCTGCTAAGAGTTACTCACTCAGGCAATCCCTGCTCCACCAGAGGAGACTGTCCAATTGCCAAGCAACCCACTGCTGGCCAATCACAGAGCTTGGAGGTGATGTCATGGCGAGAGCGAGCAGTGGTGCTGATGTTGAGAGAAGCCCAGGGTACCACTAATTGAGGGAGTGAGGAAGAGAGCAGCTCGCTTCTAACTGGACTGCACGTAAGTAGAAATAAAATGCAACTAATTTGAGGCTTTTCAGGCAAAAGAAAAAACAAGACAGCAGGTACAGTGGGGAGAAGCGAGGGGCCTAGCACCTATTGTGTCACCTTTGGTTTTACTCAATCATTTAAACTTTGTCAGATCTTGGGGGAAAGGGGGTGAGGCAAAAAGAATGGCGCTCGGCCAAGGGGTGAGGGTGGGCTCCGGGTGCCACTTTTATTCCAGAGCTCAGGAGAGGCAGGATGGGTGGGAATTGTCAGATGCTACGGTGAGTTATTTCTGCATAAAAATGTTTTGTTGCTTAAGGAGAAAGGTTTTGTGCCGAGTCTGGCTGCCCCTGCAGCTGGCTGTGACCTGAAGATCCCTTTCAAGTGGGAAGCTCTCCTGTGTTTTTACCTTCTCTTCCTCAGACACAGCTTTTCTTGTCTCCCATTCCCATTTTGGTCACCCATCTTTTCCTTCGGCTCTATGTACGGGTTACTTTTTTCTCTTGGTTCTAAGGATGCAATGAGATCATCACCTCCTCTTGGCCCCGCCCCACCCTGAGGTCAGCCTAATCCTACCTGGCCAGAGGTGGCTGGCTCCAAAGCTGAAAACTGCAGACACCCAGAACTGCCACGCCCTGGTCCTTGACTGGGGCCCTGGCCAGCCCCCCTCCTTATTCAGCCCACCACGCTCGCCAGGAGTTTAGGCATCATTCATTTCTCATCCTGGGACCCAGGGTTTTGATGTCCAGTGGCCAGCTGTCCCCACTTGGCGGTGCCGTCTTTATTTCTCCAAGGAAGACACAATCAGGTGTGGTGGAGTCTTGTCCTGAACGTAAGCAGGTCTCCAGAATGCTGTGTGTGTGTGTGTGTGCGTGTGTGTGTGTGTGTATGGGGGTGGGAGGGAGAGGTCAGGAATGTTCAGGCGCCCTTGTCTGAATACCCTGGGAAGGGATACCCCTGTCTCAAGACCAAGATAATACAAGGTGGGACGGCCAGAGGTGGCCTGCTGAGGCTCGAGGGATGGGTGGGAGGTTGAGAGGGAATATGAGGGAATCTGTCTCAACCTGAGGCTGAGCCCCCGCCTCCCAGGGGGAGGAAACCTCTCCCACAGGCGGGTGCTAGGGGAATGAGATCATCCTTCAGATGAGGAAATAATCATAGTGCTGGAGCAGTAAGAAGGCAGAGGGGAAAAGGTCTGATCAGCAGCTTCACCAAAGGAAGCCAGAGTCTCCCAGCAATGCTGCCCTAGTCTCTGGCTCACCCCAACCCTCCACTTTGCTGCTAGGAGCTGTACTTTCACCCCTCTTGGAAACCACTGAGCACCTGTCAGCTGGTCCCAGCCCTCCTGGCATTCTCAGCTCCACCCAGGCCACACCTGGAACAGCTCTGGAGTGAGCAGGATCTGCAAGTGCTAGATGGGTCTACCACAGAGCACACTGCCCTGTAGGGAGTGAGTTCCCTATAACTGAAGGCATTCAAGCAGAAGTTGCGTGGCCACCCAGCAGGGAGGCTTTGGAGGAGATTTTTGCATTATGTTAGGGATTGGTCTAGGTTAGTGTTTTAACTGAAGGCTGAGACCCATTAGTACATTGTGAAATCAATTTATGGATTATAAATGGTATTTTGTTTTAATAAAATGAAACAAGAGTAGAAAATAATTAGAGCACATCTCATGTAATGGGATAATTAATGCTTCCTATGTTGTCTTTAGTTACATATCAGTTATGTGTATATTTGTGTGTACAAATGTACATATATGTCTGTATCCGTAATCATATATGTGTGTATATGTCCTTATCATGACAAATACATACTGGATCATAATATAAAATGTAGCACCTTTTGTGGGTTTCAGTCAAAAAAGTTTGAGAAACATTAGGCTAAGTGACCTCTAATTACCTCTCCTAACCCTAAGACTACAAGCCTATGAAAAACTCCCAATAGATAGTCAACCTTTTTTTCAAATTTTTAACTGTGGTAAATACACATGACATGGAATTTGCCATTCTATTTTTAAGTGTACAAATCAGTGGTATTAAGATTTACATTGTTGTGCATCCAATCTTCAGAACTCTTTTCATCTTGCAAAACTGAAACTCCATACCCATGAAACACTAACTTCCCATTCTCCTGTGCCCCAGCCCCTGGAAAATCCCATCCTACATTCTTGCTCTATAAATTTAACTCCTCTAGGTACCTCAGATAAGTGGAATCATACAGTACTTGTCTTTTTATGATTGGCTTATTTCACTGAGTGTAATGTCCTCAAGGCTCATCCATGTTGTACACTGTGTCCCCATTCCCAGGTAAAAAATAAGTGCATTTAAGTTGCAATTAAATCTAAATATTTTTTTTTTTATGGGAAGCTGTCCTTCTTTAGTGAGTTATTTCATTCTAAAGGACCTATCAAGGATAGAGAAGTTTGGTCTATATTGTCCTTAGTGGCCAGGTTGTCGACTAGAGGTGGAGGGATGGTGGAAGTGTCCTGCCTTTTTACTTGGATGGCTGCTTAATAGCTAGATTTCACTTTGGTTCAATAAAAGAAACCCAAAGTCCAAGTGGCTATCTTCTTTTACTGGACTAGGCCATTTTAACCACATTTTTCCTGTAGGGGGATGTGGGCTGATTGATAACTTTTAAAATAGAGCAACAAAGATTGACAAACTGAGGTTCAGAGAATAGGGTACTTGGGCAGGAAAAAGGAACATGGGGCAAAGAAATTAGATAAGTAAGAGAGAGAGAAAGAAACGAGGAGAATTGTGTCTATATTAAACCAACTGTATAGAAGGATTGGAAAAATTCAGATATTTTGTGTTCTTGCTTTTAAATAATAGGATATTTAAGTATCAAGATCATAATCAAAGAAAGGCTTAATTTTTCAAGAACCCTTCAGATTTTCTCCCCCGCCCCCTCTGATATCTTTATATTATTTCATACTTACCTGGAGATTCTCATTTGGAAACATAGAGTTCCCGGAGATTTTGAAGACACGGATGGGGAGAAATGAAACTGCTTTTGTGGGAGGAGGGATAGAAATTTTGGGGAATTATACAACATGTAAAGCGTAATTTTTGTAATGCCACTTAGGGAACCAATCCGTTTTTTTTAAGCTTGAGAAATAAACATGCATCATGTATAATTTGGTTTGCTTATTAAATTAGCATTTGCTATATCCAGAGATGTGACAGCCTGGGAAAGGTTACCTTTTCTGTTTTTCTTTAGGGAAGGATGTATACCAAAAATTCTTCCCTGCCATTTAAAAATTGTTTTTTTTTTTCTAGAGTTTTACATCTCTAGTCCCTCTAGGAAGACAAATGAATACATGCACACCTGTGCCCTTCCCACCTACATATGCATGCACACACATGAACCCCCACATCTGAACACTCCCACTCCATCCCCTACACACACATGAGTGCTCCCACCCCACCCCACCCCCTACACACACGAGTGCTCCCACTCCATCCCCTACACACACGTGAGTGCTCCCACTCCATCCCCTACACACACACGAGTGCTCCCACCCCACCCCCTACACACACATGTGAGTGCTCCCAGTCCATCCCCTACACACACGTGAGTGCTCCCACTCCATCCCCTACACACACATGAACCTCCACATCTGAATACTCCCACCCCCCCACACACATACATGTGAGTGCTCCCACTCCATCCCCTACACACACACAGTCATACCTATCCCTCCCCACCGAAGCCCAAAGCTTGCTGGCCTTTCCATCAATTAAAACTGAGAGCTGCCTGTCCACTCCCCTAGGGTCCTGCTGTCAGAGGCGGGTGGTGGGAGGCAGGAGAACAGAACAGATCAGAAAAGGCGGGAGCCTGGGGCTGGTTGGCCTGATTCATGATGGGCTTTAGGCAACTCGAGAGTTTGGATAACAAACTGGAGAATATGAATCCAGAGAAAGGAGCTGAGCGTGGATCTAGGATGAAAGACCCAGAGTGGGAGGATGAGCAGAGTGTCAGTGGACCATGTGGGAGTCTGTGCCTAGACAGCCAGACTAGAGGGAGAAAAGTTCACACTGAGTATGCAGAAAGAGTTGGATAGGGGATAGCACCTTTCAGGCAGGCTCTGTCTGCCCACAACACAAACACAATTCAACTATTGATCCTGGAGAGGGTTGTCTAGCATCTGCACCTGCCATCAAACCAGATGCGTAAGGACTTAAGAAACATACCATGGGCCAGGCACAGTGGCTTACACCTGTAATCCCAACACTTTGGGAGGCTGAGGTGGGCGAATCACTTGAGGTCAGGAATTCAAGACCAGCCTGGCCAATATGGTGAAATTTCATCTCTACTGCAAATGCAAAAATTAGCCAGGCATGGTGGTGCACGCATGTAATTCCAGCTCCTCAGGAGGCTGAGGCAGGAGAATGACTTGAACCCGGTAGGTGGAGGTTGCAGTGAGCCAAGATTGCACCACTGAACTCCACCCTGGGTGACAGAGCAAGACTCCGTCTCAAAAAAAAAAAAATACCTTTTTGAAAAGCAATTACTCCAAGAAGTACTCTAGCTAACCAAAAAAATTATCAAATTAAAGAAATCAAATACAAAAAAACCCCACATGGTATCAATGTTGGTCATAAGCAAAGAAAACACCAGAATTTAGAGCCATTGTCTAGTTATAATTGGCATATTTATAAAGCTAAGTGCAAATGTCAAACATCTTGAGGCTAGGGGATGTGTTTGTAAGATCATCACTGTATCCCTAGTGCTTTGCATAATGCACATAGTAGATCCTCAATAAATATTTGTTGAATGAATAATGTAAGAAAGAACTCAATAACGATAATCCAGAACTGAAAATCCTAATCATTCTGACAAAACCATGTTTGTACAGAGCGGTTTGTTGCTAAACCTCTCATCTCACACAAATAAAATCATTAGATACTCCTTTATTCTTAATGTAGTGAAATATAGACATAAAAGATTCTAACATAAAGCTACAATTAAAAGTAATATGTAAAATTTACAAAGCATTGGAGAACGAAAGAACAAAGAAAACAAGAGCAATATTGCAAAAGATAAGGAATTTCTGTCAGTGCAGTTGAATGTGGGCCAGAAGCTTGGCTCTCTTCTCTCTGAAATCTCAGGCAAGGCACTTCTTGGGCTCCCTGTCTCCTCCTCAGAGGTAGGAATGGAAACTCTGGAGAGCTCCATGGCTCCTACTAACTCTGAGACTGCAGAATGGGCAGAGAGCTTGACCTCTGGGAATTTCTACAAGTTTCATTGCTTGTCCCCTGCTGATATGAAAATGAGTTAATTTAGTACACACACACACACGCACACACACACACACATATATGTATGTATGTATTTTTTTGAGATGAAGTCTCACTCTGTCAACCAGGCTGAAGTGCAGTGGCATGATCTTAGCTCACTGCAACCTCCGCCTCCTGTGTTCAAATGATTCTCCTGCTGCAGCCTCCCAAGTAGCTGGGACTGAGACTACAGGCATGCACCACCCCGCTGGGCTAGTTTTTGTATTTTTAGTAGAGACGGGGTTTCACCATGTTGGCCAGGCTGGTCTCGAACTCCTGACCTCATGATTTGCCTGCCTCGGCCTCCCAAAGTGTTGGGATTACAAGCATGAGCCATCGCACCCGGCTGCTTCTGCATATATTAAATTGGAAATGAAAATTGCCCAGAAAATTCCATCATTGTGGATTATTTAGGGCTGTCACTTTTCCAGCTTAATTTTCCTTCTCTGACTTGCCTCTTGACATAGCTGTTGGTGCGAAGAAGGACTTCTCGGATTCAGGCCTTCAGAGTTCTGCTTTTGTCATAGGTGCTTATTTCCTAGAAGTCTAAGCCCATTGGGCACCCTCTGGGAGTTGCCTTTGTCCAGGTCCCCATCCTCTCTTCCTCTTGATGCTGTTGGAAGCAAGAGCCTAAGAGGTGATTAAACAATGCCAGTTTCCCCAGACCTGGTGAATCACACACTGTTCTGTTTTGCCCAGTTTCCCTCCGTAGGTCTCACTGGTTCCTTCTTGGTCTGCGCTCTAATTCCCACTCCTTCTCCCTTTATGGTAAGGTCCACATTATCGCCGAAGACCTTGCTGAGGCCCGCAGAGCATCTGCAGAGCCTCCAAAGGTTCCAGTGGCTCTAGATACCCATCCAGGGACCTGTTTTACTTTTCCACCAACAAAAACTCCCGTGGTTATTTTAGGATCTAGCAGAGGGCTTGGCACATAATTAAATACTCAATAAATATTGTAGAAAGAATGAAAAGCACATTCATGAAAAAATAATTTATCTCCTTTTGATTTTGAACCCAAAGAAGACACATGGCTGCCAATCAGAGCCTTTTGATCAGCATGAAATAACCAGGGCCACTGTTCTGAGCTGACATGATTCCATCCCAAAGCAAATAAATGTGGCATTTAGATAGCTTATGCAGCTAATTTTGGGTAAATATATAACCTCAACTGGATTTTGAAGAAGATTGGCAATAGGGCACAGACTTAAAGAACCACCTTCCTGTACTGCTTGTGGTTAGAGGATCTTAGTCAGAATTCATTGCCCCCACGACCATGAGGTATTCATCCTGATTCTTGGCCAGAGTTTCTAGATTTGTCTTCTGAAACTCCTGCCAGGTACAACTCTATTCAAGCCACTGGGACATGCATTATCTGCTTATCCCTCAAAAATAGGACAGATGGAATTTGACACATCCTGCAAGCATTCTTGGGGCATTTATTACAGTGACCAATAAAATGCTTGTTCACTCTGTCGTATGGGCAGTCAGAGGCACTAAGAGGTCAGGCATACACCCAGTAGGTGGCCACGTGTCATCTGAGAACTTGGTGCTTTTCTGTTTGCCCCCTGGACATCAGCTGAATTACAGAAAGCCTGGAAGTGTGGGCTGCATGAAAGTGCCCTGCTGGGGTCTCCCTTCTATGTATCCATCTTCTCATTCAAAGCTGCTCTGGTGACCATGTGGGCTGTCCGCTCTCATCCAGGATGGTGTTTGGGGGCAGAGAAGGAATAAGTATAAAGGAGAAGGGCATTGACACTGGAATCCATCCCATCTCTGCCAGGAGTTCTCTGTGTGACCTCAGAATCTTTGGTCCCCAGGAAGGAGGCTATTGGCATTTTGGAAGGGACAGTTGTTTATTGTGTGGAACTGATGTATACAATGCAAGACGTTTAGACTCCCCAGCCCCTGCCCACTAAATGCCTGTAGCATCCTCAGTCTCATGACCATTGAAAAGTCCCATGTAGTTCCCGGGAGTGAGACTGCACTGAGTTGAGAACCACGGGCTTGTGATTGCCTGTTCTCTCCATCTCTGACATTCAAATGTTCTGGGTGAAATCGAGGGCTCTGATCTCTTCACTTTAACCACCTTCTTCTCCCCACTGTCTCACCATGAGATCTCTCCTCAGTCAACAGCCTACAACTTCACTCTCAGCTATGTCTGCCTCCAGTCAAAACTTACTCATTCCGTGTTTCCTTACGGCTGGCTCTGTGCTTGGGGGGGGTTATCACCCACTGATTTATTTCTTAACAATTATGCTAATGGTTCAAGCCATCAACAAAAAGCTCTGGTTCCTTGCTTTTCTGTACAGACTCTTAGATGCTGGTGCTGGGGGAAATGTATGGATCAGTTTGTAAATGGAAAAATAGTGCTGGGTGAGATGTGAAAACTTCAGAGTGGAACTCAATCCAGCAGGTCCAACCCACACTTTGTACCCAGACTGCTGCTATTTGGCTTCCAGCCTATGCCTCCTAATTTTTCCCCAAACGAATGCTGCCAGATGAATCTTTTTACACTCTCAGCAGAACCTAAAGACAGAGAGGCTTTCCAATGAAACACATGAGGACTCAAATCCCAGCTCTGCCCCTACCTACCTGTGTGATGGTATAATTTACTTAACTGCTGAAATTCAATGTCCTCATTCCCAAAGAACCTAATAGAAAGATGAGATAACAGCTGTGCCTTTCCTGCCCAAGAATGGTAGTTGTTATTATTGCTATTATTATCAGCATCACTGTTCCCTTCTCCCTTCATTCAAAAGATGTTGGTGGCTTCCTACTGGGTGGGAGATAAAGCACAAAGTCCTTCGCTGGTCCGGAGGTCTCTGCAATCTTCCAGTTCCTATTCTAGCATTCTGTCCCACTGCACCCTGCATGCAGCCCAGTGGGCCTCCTGTGTTCCTGAGTAAACCCAATCCACATCCCCGGCACACAGTCAGGTTCAAAGTCATTTCAAGGTGATAGGCAATGCAGAACCTCAATTGCATAGTAACCTCATCACAGCCTCAGTCTCTCTTATGGCCTCAGGATGAGGCCACACTCAAACCTTTGCCATCTGAAGATCTAGCAGAGGGCTTGGCACAGAATTTACTAAATAAATAAATAGATAAATTGAGTCCTCTCTCCACCTGCTCCACTGGATCAATCCCTGCCAGCACAGGGGCTCAGCTGCCCAGGGAGACCTTGGCTCTTGACCAACCAGTTTGTGTCCATCAGAAGTGCTTGACAGTGACCACCAGGCAGGAGCTGGAGGGCCTGCCATCGTGAGCTCTAGCTCTGGTTCTGGATATTGGCTGAATGACTGCCACATTGACCTTCCGTGTGGGGCTCCTTTGATCTTTGTTGCTGCTGGGTGCGATGAATTTCCTGGTCTTCCTTAGGGGCAGTTGAAGGGCTAGGATTGGCTTTCATCTAACAGAAAACACATAAGGAGCCTCTGAGGGATGGGGATGGAGGTTTGCTTCTGCACTGGGTTTTGCCTTACATTGCTCTGCTGGCTGATGTCTTGGATAGAATCTCCCATGGAGGATTTGGACTCCTTGCCTCATGCTTCCTATGGCCTCTATTATCTCTTCATCTTCATCATGCCCACCTGAATCCCTGGCACTCTGTGTGCTCTGACCTTGGGCATAACACCCTTACTGTCCTTCTTTGACAGTTCCAGGAGACGTTTGGTGGCCCTCGCTCCACTGCAGGCTGTATTTTGCTGTGGCATGATAACATGACCACTGCCATTTAACAAACTCCACAAGCCAACCTAGCATCACACACCTAGGCCAGGTGCTGGGGAGGCACATGTGACCGGCCCCACTGGGCACAGATGCCACAGGTTATTAGGGATAAAGTTGGGTTTCCTGCCATGGCTGGCGCCACCCAGTGGCAAAGACTCCTTTCATTGCTGTGCCCCCTGCTTTCCACCTTTTTATCTTCTGTGTCCTTTCTCAGAATGTCCCCTGGGCATATCTTTTGGATCTTGAGTGCAACAGAAATGATGTGACTATTGGCATGAGGATTTATAAGGGCCCCATGGACCCACAGGCACAAGTATATAGGTCATCTTTTTTTTTTTTTTTTTTTTTTTGAGACAAAGTCTCGTTCTCTTGTCCAGGCTGGAGTTCAGTGGCGCGATCTCGGCCCACTGCAACCTTCGCCTGCCAGGCTCAAGTGATTCTCCTGCTTCAGCTTCCCTAGTAGGTGAGATTACAGGCATGTGCCACCATGCCTGACTAATTTTTGTATTTTTAGTAGAGATGAGGTTTCACCATGTTGGCCAGGCTGGTCTCAAACTCCTGACCTCAAAATGATTGCCCACCTCAGCCTCCCAAAGTGCTGGGATTACAGGCATGAGGCACCACACTCGGCAACATAGATCATCTTCAGGAACAAATCAGCCCATGTATGAATGTTGGTACCTGAGGTGAAAAAAACCATGGGTTTGAGCCCTGGCTTTGTTACTTCCTGAGGATATTAGTTTCCTGGGGGTTACTGCATCACATTACCACTAACCAGGAGGCTGGAAGTTCAAAGCTGAGATGTCAGTGGACTGAGCTCTGCTGAAGATTCCAGGGGAGGATCTGTACTTGTCTCCTGCAGGTTCTGGCGGCCCCCAAAGTTCCTTGGCTTGTGGCTGCCTTACTTCCATCTCTGCCTCCGTCTGCACGTGGCCTTCTGTTTTCTCTCAGTCTCTCTTATAAGGACACTTGCCATTGGGTTTAAGGCTTTCTCAGGCAAGCAGGAATGATCTCTTCTTGAGATCCTTCATTAAGCCCTTTTTTCCAAATAAGCTCACATTCTCAGGCTGTAGGGGTTAGGATGAGGATGTATGCATGTAGGGGACATTATTTAACCTACTGTACTGAATGGCCTTGAAAAGGCACTTAGCTTCCCTGAGCCTCGATTTCATTCTCTATAAAATGCGGATAGTAATTCCTACCTTATGAGGCTATTATGAAAATTAAAGTGAGTTTGTCACATAGCAGCTCCTCAGTAAGCACACATTTTTAACACTGAGAGGTCTCCATTGCAAATCCCTTGACCATGACCATGCATACCTCTGCCCACCTCTACAACATCTCATTTCCTGCCCTGATTTTCCTTTTCTGGCTTTCTGACCTTCTCTGTGTTCCTAAAACTCCTAGCCCATTTCCTTCCATGTAGAACGCGCTTACCACATATTCTAAAGTCAACTCATATCCCCAGGCCAGGCTGGCTTTCTGCGAGTCCTCAGGACCATAGAGGAAGCATTAGTGTGTATCTAGTTCTTCCACTGGTTACAATGGAAGAGCTTACAAGTCGAGAGACCTGGAGACTAGACCCAGCTCTGCACCCTTAGAGCTGTGTGACCTCAGGCAAGCGTCTTAACTTCTCCGAACCCCAGGTTCTTCATCTGAAAGCAAAGCTGATGGTGCCTGTCTTGTCAGCCTAAGCCAGCTTCATGCAAAGTTAGACTAGGATAATGTGGTGGATGCCGAGTGCCCCCTGAGCACAGGGTCCTATCATCATTTCTAGCTCTGGCTGGGGGCACATTCCATGACTCCAACTGCCTGCTTCTACTCCGTCTGCTTTCTTTCTCAGGCATCCCTCTCTGCCTCCCCTCCACCTATTCGGGCTTCCACTTCTGATCCTTTCCCCAGGTAGAAGTCCAAGGCCACTGCCTCTCTGGCAAGGGCTTACTCACTCTGCCAGTGACTTGTCAGTCAGCCTGGCCATGAGCAGAGACTGTGGGATGGGGTGTCATGACCAGGGAAGTCACATGCAGGCACCAGGCCTGCCTCTCTGTTCAGGGACTCACTGGTGCCATCAGGATCCGCTTAGTTCTGCAGAGAGAAGACCCATTGTGCTACAATGACAGGGGCCTCTGGCTCCAAAGCACAACAACAAGAACAAGGAGAACAAAGCACTTTAAGTCCAGCTGGACCTCGGTTCAAATGGGCACTCTAACTTGCTAGCCACATCGCCCTGAGCAGGCACATAAACCCTCTGAGCCTCAAGTTTCCTCATCCGCACATGGAAACAACAGTCCTTACTTGCAGGGCCAGAGGTAATGGCTCTGAAGCAGGCATGTGGCACCTGATAGCTGTCCTGATGCAAAAGACAGGGCAAAGAGACTAACATTTATTCAGCGCTTCCTGTCTGCTGGATGCTATGCATGGGTTTTTCTCATTTAGTTTGTACAGCTCTGCGCAGGATTAAGATGGAGAAAGAGACTAGCGAGAGCTGGTAAGAGAGGTGATGCTTGTATTTGACCCCACACTGATCTAGCCCTAAAGCCAGAGCTGAGTTCACTGCCCCATTGCCTCCTCCTGCCAGTCCCCAGCCAGCACAGAAAGGCAAGGGGCTTGAAGAGGGTCTCAGAATCTCTTTGGCTGGCGAGGATGCAGGCAGTGAGCCTGCTGGCTCTCGCCACCCTCCCCTGGCACAGTGACCACAGAGGGTGACCAAGGATCAAATGGTCCTGAGGATGGCCACTCACTGCTGGCTGCTCCTCACTCTCTTGGTAGTAGCCTTCCTGGGCTCCCATCACCTCCACCCCTCTGATCCTCCCAGATATGCTCCTTCCCTGACTCTCCTGTTTTGTCTCCTGCCTCGCCCCCTCTTCTTCCCACTTTCTGGTCTAGTGTCAACCAGCTTGACCTGATCCCATGGACACTGAGTGGCGTTCTCACCCTGACCGTTGGCCGTGATGTTCCCTTGCTGAATGCCCTCCTGCCAGCTCCTGTCTGATTCTAACTCATCCTTCAAGGCACCGCTCAGGTGCTACCGACACCAGGGACCCCTCCCAGGTCCCTCCCCTGGCTCATGCTGGGGGTGTGGAGCCCTATCTCTGTGTCCCACAGCAATTCCTCATGCTGATTTCTGGTGGTGTGCTGGCTGGCCCTGTGAAGATGACATGATTCCTTAATGTTTTTCTTTCCTGTGTCCCGGATTGTCTTAAATAGGGTCAAACACAGCTTAGGTCAGTCGTCTTGGGAAAGGGCAGGTGAGAGTGTCTGAAGAGGCCTGTTAACATCCTATGTCCAATTCGCTCTCATCCCATATCAGAATTGGCCCAAAGACTTCTGGGGCATGTGCGGGGAGAAGTTCAGGACACACAGTTATTTTATGAATGCCTCCCAGCTGATTATGCAGGAGGATTTGCCTCTCACCCTAACCCTTGAATTGGGCCAGATTCTTGAGCTATGGAGGGAGAGAGATGAGCACCCCTTGATCCATACGTTTTTGGGAAACCCATGCTTGCATGCGCTGGGGGGCTTGAGACTGGAAAGCCAATTATGAAGTATCATTAGTGCATGGAATCTGAGCTTGTTTAGCATCATGTGGGAGGGAGGTCAGGGTGGGGGACCCCCAGGGAGAGTTGGTGAGGAGAGGGCCTGGAGGAAGAACAAATGAGGTACCCCTGAGATTTCCTCCCCAGTGTATAAAGACCTTTCTTATGAGAATAACCTGTCTAATCCATCGTTGATAAAATCCTGTCCTCCCCTTTTCTCAGGTTGGTGACAGCATCCCGAGCTGGTGACAGACCCCCTCTGTAACTTTCAGCTAGATTCAGCCACCAGATCCCAGAAACATGACCCTTGCTGGTAGGTACAAAAACCATGTGTGATGGGGCATAGGCTATTCCCCCTGCCCTCACCCAACATGGACTCACAGAAGCAGGGAAGCACACAGCTGGCAGGAAGCACATGGGGTGTTGGGGGGGGGTGCAGGTAGTGATGGGAGGCTTGGGGGCGTGCAGGCAGTGGCAGGAGGCACACCACTGCCTGTCACCACAGGCGACAAGTTGAGCAAGTGGTGGGGGGTGTGTCACAGCTGAGATTTTCTTCCTTTTGCTCATATGTATAAGCATTTTTTTTTTAAGTTTTTATGATGCCTACGTATTATTTTTTGCAGTTTCACATATTTTCAAATCTGTAAAAGGAAGCCAGGTGTAGTGGCATATGCCTATAGTCCCCAATATCAGGAGTCTGAGGCACAAGGATCGCTTGAGCCCAGGAGTTTGGGTCCAGCCTGGGCAACATATTGAGACCCTCATCTCAACAAAAAATTGTACAAGGAAATGAGGATGGGGGAAACACCTGCGCTGTGCTGGGGGTCAGCTAAGGGCTGCAGCCTGAGCAGCCAGACACACGGGCCCCAAGGTGGTGAGGGGAGGGACTTGCAGGAGCCAGGGCAGCTCTGGCCCCTGACATCCCAAAGACAGATAGACTAGAGGGTGGCGGGGATATGCTCCAGCTTTTGGGGACACCAGCAACCCCCAGGCTCTGTGCACTGTGTTGGGAAGATCAGAGAAGGCTCACAGCCTGACTTTATGAGGGGCAGACCAGAGGGATGGTGGTGAGGACCGTCCCCTCCTATCCAGCTCCTTAACCCTGCAGGCCAGCGCTGCCAGGTATTTGGAGTAGAATGGAGTGTGGGTCTGCTGTGTCCTGGAGAAAAAGAATCGGAATGTCCTGGGGCAGATGTTGGGGGATGGAGAGCTGAGGCACTGGTGCTTGGGACCTTTCCATGAGCGCATTTTGCTTTCTGTTCTGCAAGGGGAGGAGACATACTGTGGAGAAGGATCTGATGCTCCGGAAGGCTTAGGTTTCCATAGGAGACAGGAGTGGGTTCAAATCCCACACAGGGATCCTGAACAGCACAGCTCAGGGCAAAAGCCCTAGATCCCCAGCCTTGGCGTGTGTCTGCGTGGTTTGAGTGCCGTTGTGGAACCCTGGGCTGCTCAGAGTCCCAGACCCGCGGGCACGCTGGCTTCTGAGGCTAGGAGAGGCGCCATCCTCACCTGACTGGGTATTTCCGCAGCCTACAAAGAGAAGATGAAGGAGCTCCCGCTGGTGTCCTTGTTCTGTTCCTGCTTCCTGGCCGATCCCCTGAATAAGTCGTCCTACAAATATGAAGGTCAGTGAAGGCTCAGCCAGGAAAATGAGGGGCGGGGGGCCCTGTGTCCTGTCCTCATGGGTCCTGCACCCCGACCCCAGCTCAGTGAATCTCTCCTCCCGAGACACAGTTTCCTTCCCAGTGCCGATGAAATCACAGCGGGTGAGCCTGAGGGTCTGAGCTGCAGTGGTGCAGCCTGGGCACTAGGGGGAGGCCATGAAGGTCTGCATCAGGCGCCCCCAGAGTACACTCGATCTTGTCACCTCTGTGCACGCATCCAGCAAATCGAGACTGGGGGGGTATGCAAAGGTGAGCGAGACAGAGATTCTGCCTGTGGGGAACATCTAGACCAGAAGAGAAGATGAGACGATGTGAGTCAGTTTCCAGGTCAACAGGTCTCCTCTGGGAAGGGTAGAGAATGCTCTGGGAGAGTCCAGAGGTGGGAAGAGGAGGTTCTGTGGCAGCCATGCTGTGTGCGGCCTGTAGTCGGGACAGCCCCAAGACACCAGCAGGGAGCACTGGGTGGCCACGTCCTCACCAGGGGTGCTCGGGGACCAGGTCACCTCCTAATGTCCTGGTTAGAAGCAGGGATGGGTTTGGTTTGGTCTGGCACCAAGGAACAGGCATGCTCGGATGACCTGAGGTTGTTTTTTCTGTCTAGGCTTGTGTGGGAGACAGTGTAGGAGGAAGGATGAAAGCCAGCGGAAAGACAGTGCTGACTGGAGAGAAAGAAGAGCGCAGGGTAGGAGGGAGGCAGCGGAGGGATTCCGCAGGCCAAGCGTCAGATGGGCAGCGGCCGGGGGTGGGCGGGGGCTGAAACGCACCCCGGCCTGTCACCACAGACGATAAATTGAGCAGCTCAGCAGTCAGAGGAGGCTGGTGGGGGAAGCAAAGGCAAAAGCAGCCAGTGTCGTAGGAAATCACATTCCCTGGGGCCCCCTATTCTTGGGGGCTGAAGCCTCACTGTTGCTACAAACTCCTTCAGCCCCGTCAGAGGCCATCGCCCTTAGGTACTAGGGTGCAGGACTGAGCCAGACCCCAGTCTCCAGCTTGCTTGGGGCCCCAGCTCTCCTACTCCCGTGTGCATGTGCCGCGTGCTTGCTGGGTGCCTGTGCATTCTTCAGGACGTGAGCAGCCCCTTCTCTGCCCTCTGTAGCAGACACGGTGGACCTGAATTGGTGTGTCATTTCCGACATGGAAGTCATCGAGCTGAACAAATGCACCTCGGGCCAGTCCTTTGAAGTCATCCTGAAGCCACCCTCCTTTGATGGGGTGCCCGAGTTCAACGCCTCCCTGCCCAGGCGGCGAGACCCATCCCTGGAAGAGATCCAGAAGAAACTAGAAGCGGCTGAGGAGCGAAGGAAGGTAAATGCTGCCCTTTCCTTCTTTCCTCCCTCTCAGCATACAGGGGAGGCAGGTGGAGAAGACAGGTGGTGGACCTGAGCTGGGGGTAAGCTCATCACCAATCCGCAATATTTAGGGAGCATCTCCCGAGTGTGTGGTGGAGAATGAGGCACCATTGAGGGAAATAAAGAACTAAACACCCTTGGGAGGCCGAGGCGGGCGGATCACGAGGTCAGGAGATCGAGACCACGGTGAAACCCCGTCTCTACTAAAAATGCAAAAAAAAAAAATTAGCCGGGCGTGGTGGCGGGCACCTGTAGTCCCAGCTACTCGGGAGGCTGAGGCAGGAGAATGGCGTGAACCTGGGAGGCGGAGCTTGCAGTGAGCCGAGATTGCGCCACTGCACTCCAGCCTGGGCAAGAGAGCGAGACTCTGTCTCAAAAAAAAAAAAAAAAGAACTAAACACCCTTGGCCTCTCGCAGCTCACAGTTTAGTTAGGGGGATAGGACATTGCACTACGTTCCTCCAAGAGGTGGCCCTATATGCACGGTGGCAAAAATAAGACTGACAAATACTAAGGATTTAGGGAAAGGTTATTCTTCATCTTTCAAAAAAAAATAATCCCCTATCGTGAATTCCTTCAGTGTATCCTGTCTACACCTTAGGGCATATGTCTACACTAGTCTGGATTTTAGTGATTTATATATGTCTTATCTCTGTGAGACTTTTTTTTACCCCAAGCTGTTAGACCAGTGCCTGGCACATAGCATAAGATCATTTGGTGTTTGTGAATGAATGAATGAATGAATGAATGAATGAATGATGGCAATGAGCAAAAGGGCCATGAAGGTATTTAGGAAAAGGCTGGGAAAAAAAAATCAAAGAATGTGGAAGGCTCTGAAAGTGGTGGGGAGAATTTAGGAAGTGTCCTTGCTTCCTGCTAATGGGCTGGGGACCAGGCCCAGGGAGGCGAGTGTTCTGAGTGTACAGCTTTTCAGCCACGATGGTGAAAATAAACCCTGGCACACTCACTGTGAAGGGCCTCCTTCTGCCTTTATGCTTCCCCAGTACCAGGAAGCGGAGCTCCTGAAACACCTAGCAGAGAAACGGGAACATGAGAGAGAGGTGATCCAAAAAGCCATTGAGGAAAACAACAACTTCATCAAGATGGCTAAGGAAAAACTGGCCCAGAAGATGGAATCCAACAAGGAGAACAGGGAGGCCCACCTCGCCGCCATGTTGGAACGGCTGCAAGAGAAGGTGAGGGGTCCCTGGCTAGAGAGGAGGTTCCTGGGACATGCTGTTTTCCTTCTACAGCAAGTATGAGGGGACCTACTGATCATCTCAGGGAGGAAGCAGCCTTGGGCAAAAATCAGGATCTTTTTCTTAGGCAGGATCCTTAGAGAGTTCTGAAGGATGATCAGGGAAGTCAGAGGCAAGAAACAGGAACCAGACTCAGGGTTTCCTTGGGGGATATTCTGCACAGTTACACAATTAAAATCCTTCATTGCCTTAGGGAGGGTATATGTCTGATTTTCTAGAAGAAGCCTGTCTAATACAAACGAGTAGAGATAGACAAGCAGGTATGCATTCCTAGCTTCATCCCTGAATGGACTGATTTGATGGAAGGAAAGATGCTTTCTTGAGCTCTTGGCTCTAAGTCACGGGTATGATGAGCTGAGATTCCCACTGAGCAGGAAACATGATTCTCTCTAAACCTCTGGACACAGACCCAGTGAGTCACAGGTCTTTCCAATATGTTGCCTTTTGTCAATAAATGGAACGGTGTCACCTAAATATGAGAAACATGAGGCCGGGGTTGGTTCTGTGTGTCAGCAGAATACCGGCCCGTTCTGCTGAGAACACGCTGCCCTAATTTCCTGAGTCCCAAGGCCGCCCCAGTTTCTCCTGCAGCTCCTGGGAGAGCTCCAGCTCTGTGTTTTATTTCCAGGAACCGCCTGCTGCGCGGTGACTCCCGGGACCTGATCGGTGGCCTCGTCCCATGGTGAGCAGCGTGGTCCCCGCTCCTTCCTGCCCATCCATCTAGAGTCTCAGGCCCTTGGCAACAGGTCCTAGAAGGATCTGGTTTCTTCACGAGGTGTCTGAATGTTGCATAGGCCCTGGAGCTGGCCAGCATGAGGCAGCCCCTGTGCTCTGAAGCACCAGCCTGCAAAGCTTGGCAGGGCCTCCACCAAGCGTCACATGGGAGGGAGGTGATCTGGGTCGGCCCTCAGGCTTCTCCAGTTATGGAGGGATGACTTGGAGCAAACTCTTAACAAAAACCTGGGGTTGGGCTAAGATGGGCATGGCCCTGAGGCCAGACCCAAAACAAATCACTGAGGCTCGACCCAGGATATAGCACTTGAAAGACTCTTTGCAAAATACTTTCATTTCCTCTTGACATTATCCTCACAACAAGTCCCTGAGGCAAGCTGGACAGGTGTTATCCTTATTTTGCAGATGAGAAAAGTATGTCAACAAAGGTCAAATGACTTGCCCAGGGTCACAAAACTAATAAGCAGTGGAGCTAGGACTAGCAGCCAGCTCTTTGGCTCCAAGTCCAAGTGGTTCAGGGAGACTAGCCTGTGATTGTCCTGCCAGCCTGTTGTCATCAAGAGAGAGACTTTGGAGGCCAAGGAAAGCAATTGCAGAACCTAGGGCTCTGCCCAGTGAGCTCACCCAAGAATGGAGGTAGATTCAGAGGCAGAGAGACTGGAAAGGTCCGTATTGTAGAGTGATGGCTGTGGAGGTCGGGTAGACTCAAAGAGGTATGATGTCAAAGCAGACATTTGAGGGGGCAGCATCCCTTTGGGACATCGGCCCCTACTCCCCTTTACCCACTGGTGGAGGCAGGAGGTTGGGTGAGAGTTGGGTGTATGTTTTCTGCCCTGTCCACCTGCGCACCAGGCCAGGGATACCTTCAACAGTGCCTGCCATGCCAGTGTTTGTGTGGGTCACTGACCCCATGTACCAGACTTGCTTGGTATAAAATAAAAAAATACAGATACTTGGATCCTTCCCCAGAACACTAACCCTGGCTGTCTAGGGATGGTGCTTCCTACGTCATACTGATACGTACCAAAGTTTGGGAACCCCTGCCCTGCGCACACCACTCCTCACTCCTAGGCCACAGAAAGTTCTAGGGTGGCTGCAGGGACAGATTTGTAGTTTATAGTTTATCCTGAAAACCTGGATGCCTCGATGGGTCTACTTCAGGATGATTCTGTCATCTGGATGTGACAGTGCCAGGCTCTGGGAGGGACAACATTTGTTGAGTGCTTGCCATGTGTAAGGCACCATAGTAGAAGAGAAGATGTGGTCCCTGCTCACAGGAAAGCCACGTCTAATAGAGAACCCAGCAATCTGCACAGTGAGCAGGTGAACACTAAACATCACAGAACTTGAGGGGCGAAAGACCTCCTGTCTATGCCGTTCTCTTTAAAGATCAGAGGACTGAGGCCTGGTTGGAGAAGTGAGCCGGCCAAGATCCTCCCGCAGATGGGCCTTGGAAGGCAGATACTATCTTTTGGCTACACTACCCTGTGAAATAAAAGAAGGTTCTCTTATGATAGGTGTAAGAAAGTCCACTTTTTGTAGTTGGGCAACATTTTCAAAATTATTCTGTCGATTTGCACTTTAAGACTCCACACCTGGGCACAGGGGCTCACATCTGTAATCCCGGCACTTTGGGAGACAGAGATGGGAGGGTCTTTTGAGGCCAGGAGTTAGAGAACAGCCTGGGCAACATAGCAAGATCCCATCTCTATTTTTGTTTAAATAATAACAAAGGAAAATCAAGGAGTCCTCATCTTTCACCAAGATGGTTAAGGCAATTCTCACACAGGAGATGGATGATAACTAGAAGCAGTAGGCAGGTGCATGTGATTTGTAGGGGATGCTTGCAGTGAGGCCTGTCTGTTCTGCCTGCTCCTCTGGCACAAACTACCCCCAGCAGCTCCTTATATTAAGTCAAGCCAAACGATCTAATCCAAACCACAGAATGGCCAGGTGAGGGAGGGAGAGGCCGGGGGGGCCCAGGGTCACTGTAAGGTGGGCCCCTGCCGCAGTTTGACACCCACAGAACCCTGAGCTCACTGGGGCAGCACCAGTAGGCTCACCCCCTGCCTCCTGCCAGCCTTACCTGCCACCTTCTGCCCTTCTCGGGACACCTTCGCAGACACAGCTCTTCACTGCCTGTGGTGGCCACTCTTTGCTTTTGGTTCTCTTGCCCCTTGGCCTCCCTTTTTGTCCCTGGGCAGCCTTGTGTGACCTGCCCTTTTCCCTCCCTTCCTTTCCAGGACAAGCACGCCGAGGAGGTGCGGAAAAACAAGGAGCTGAAGGAAGAGGCCTCCAGGTAAAGCCCAGAGGCCAAAGAACTTTCCAGGTCAGCCGGACAGCTCCAGCAGCTCCACGTTCCAGGCAGTCTCGCCCGCCGGCTGCGCTCCCAGCACTGGGGTTTGGGGGGAGGGGGGTGGCCAAGGGGCGTTTCCTCTGCTTTTGGTGTTTGTACATGTTAAGAATTGACCAGTGAAGCCATCCTATTTGTTTCCGGGGAACAATGACGGGGTGGGAGAGGGGAGAGGAGAGAGTTTGGGAAAGGGAGATGGAGAAGAACTCAAGGACGTTGCAACCCTGCCCGGTGCAGATCAGATTTTCACATCTCTATCTGGACATTGAGCCTCCAGGCACCATGTTGAGGAGAGATGAAAACCAGGGCAGTAGAACTTCAGGGTGAAGGACAGAGTCCTGTGTGGGGCAGCGGCTGCAGGGCGCACCAGAGAACACAGCCAGAGGGGGTGTGAAGACCAGAGGTGTTGCTTCCGCCCTGCAGCAGGTGGGATGAGGTCTGTGTGTGTGTGTGAACCATCATTTTTTGATCATCATGACCAATGAAACATTGACTCCAAGTGTCCAGTTCTTTATTTCCCAAATGTGTCCTTTGGGTAATTGTTAAAAAGTCCTCGAAACCTGGCTTTCATCCATCTGATGGCAGATGCCCCTTTGCTTCCTTAATTTTGCCATTCAAGCATCTGGAGCCTGGGTGAGGTGGGTTGAATCATGCCAGCCTTTGGCATAATTGAAAGGTTTTCTCTTCTGTTTTTTTAAAATCCCTTTGGTGGGCTAATCTTTATTGGATAGCATGCACTAAATTGATGAGAAAAGAAAGTCAATCTTCCTTTCAATGAACTGACATCCTAATATGGTCCCCAAGATGCATTGTAAGAAGGAAGTTGTCTTAGTCACAACCGTTCAGACTGCTATAACAAAATACCTTAGACTAAGTAATTGATAACAGAAATTGATTGCTCACAGTTTTGGAGGCTGGGAATTCCAATATCAAGGCACCAGCAGATTCAGTGTCTGGTGAGGGCTTGCCATCTGCTTCAAAGATGATGCCTTTTTGCTGCATCCTCACATGGCAGAAGGGAAGGGCAAAAGGACTTCCTCAAGCCTTTTCTTTAAGGCACTAATCCCATTCATGAAGGTGGAGTCCTCATGATCTCACCTCTTAAGGCCCTATCTCTTAATTCTGTAGTGTTGGGATTAGGGTTCAACCTGTGAATTGGGGTAGACAGCAACATTCACACCATAGCAGAAGTCCTCCATGCTTTGGGGGTTTGAGATTCTAGGTAGATTAGAAAATGCGAGCAAGGAAATAAAGTGTTTGCTAGTAGAAGGCAAAGGAGGCATCCAGACCCAGCAGTCTTGGTCTCCAGGACACTGAACCATGGCTGGAAAAAAAGCTCTCCTCCTCCCTTCCCCTGCAAACATGAGTGCAGGAGCTGCCTGTGTTAACCAGGTCCCAGGACCTCTTCCCACTCTGCTCTGCACACTGTGTAGTCTTTTACAGCTTTGCAAATAAACCCTTTGGTATAGCCTTTTTTTTTCCCTTCTCACTGGTGGTACTGTAAGTTAGCTTTATTTTAAACTAAGATAACAGGAGGATCAAAGATGATGATGTTGATGATGATAATGATGATGATGATGATGATGGCAGCAGCTAACTTAGGCAGCACTTACTAGACGTCCTGCACTTTTCTGGACTTTTACATCTATAGTATCTCACTTATCTTCACACCACCTGTAGGAGGTAGGTACTCTTATCATCCCATTTTGCAGGCCAAAAAATTGAGGTCTAGAAAGGGTAAGTAACTTGGCAAGGTCACACAGGGAGTAAACGGGAGAACAGGGACTTGGAATTGGGCAGTTTGCTCCCAGAGTCCATATTCTTAGCCACTGGAGTGTGCTGCTTCTTGACACCTCCAAACTAGCATCTGAGTCCCAGAATAGGGTTTCTCAAGCTGTGAGTGGTGACTCACTGGATCTTGAGATCAACTTAGTGGATCCCACCCAACCTTTCTTTTCTTTTTTAAGTGGATTAGAATAGAAAAACAAAACATCAAAATGGATGACAGGTGATAATGGAGGCATTATTTCATGGAAATTGTGTTTCAATTTTATATTTTGTGTGTGTACGTGTTGATCGCAGCATAAAGTGCATTTCTTACGGGGGGTGGCAGTGAAAACCCTTTGAAGGTTACTGCCTTAGAATCAACATGGAGACAGAGCCAGGACATCCAGGCTGCAGCCC
The DNA here is from genome assembly GCF_028878055.3 of Symphalangus syndactylus. NCBI lineage: Eukaryota > Metazoa > Chordata > Mammalia > Primates > Hylobatidae > Symphalangus > Symphalangus syndactylus. The sequence continues at coordinate 120,179,283 of NC_072432.2, read as the reverse complement.
AGGCAGCTTTAGGAAGCTGCTGTAGTTGAGAAAGCAAGAGAGGCTGTGGCCTTTCCATCAAGAAGCAACTTTTTCTGAGCAAACAGAGACAAGCACATGGATGGCCTCAAGAGTCTATTTTCACAAATTTACCCATAGCATCTCCATTTCCCCACTGGAATACCCAGGGCCAAGAGGAAGCCTTGTTCCCAGGACTCTTTCTCATCCATCTCCTGCCCTTGGCCATTCATTCTCTGATAAATCACATTGACTGACACTCCCATCCTTTGCCCATGCAATTCCCTTGCTAAGCTTGCTCTTCGCTGCCTGGTTGAATTAATTACTATTCATTCTTTTAAACTCAGCCCAGATATTAAGTTTCCCGACTCTGCCAGTGTTTCTATATTTCTTATATGCTTAGATTATGCTGTAATTGTTTATGTACCTATCCCTCTCATCTCTTAGACTTGATGTCCCTTGAAAACAGAATTCAGATTTATTAATCTTCATGTCCAGACAGTGACTACTCCAGAATTACCATATAGGATGGGATTAGGAGCAGCATTTCTGTTGGAAGAGAGGTCGGGGGTCTTATCTGGAAGCTTCATTTGTGAGGACTTTACTGCAGCACTGAATGTAAGACTGAGAATGGAGATGGCTGATGAAGATTATACAGGAGAATAAAACCCACATCCAAGACAGCCCCAGAACTGGAATAATCCCCAGCTCCTGACACTAAAAACTGAAAACTCTAATTATGCGCTCAGCATGGGACTAGCTTCCAAGCATTAAAAAGCAATTTTTGCACTGAAAGAGTTTACAAATCAGTTGAGACACACGTGAAAGTACCAAAGCCATGGCTCTTAAAATTTCAATTTACATCGGAATCCTTCTGAGAGCTTGTTAAAGTGTAGATTTCTTTGCTTTGGGTGTTCAGGAATGGAAATAATCACCCAGAGTTATAGTATCCTTTGAGGGTGTTGCCCTGGACCCTACATTTTAGCAAGTCATTCCCCGGGTTTCTTTTTCTTTTTTATTTTTTTAAAGATTTAATAAGCTTTAACCTCATTTTCCATTATTTTTGGTCATTGGCAGAATTTATGTCAAGTTGGCATATGCCAGGGTCGGCAAACTAGTGGTTTACAGCTATTGTTGGTCTTGATTCATCCAGTGTCCCTTCTGCTTGCCTGGTGACCTTGCCATTCCAGCTGTGCAGCATCTCTCCTGGGAGTCTCTGTGCCTCCCCACAATCCAGAAAGACTACAGGATTCAAGCTTGGTGCCACAGGGCTCCCCAAACCCTCACTTCATGGTTGCCATAGTACAGTGGGTTCTTCTTGCCTGCTGCACAGATAAAGCCAATACACTGAGACAGCCGGCATGTTGCAACAGAGAAAAGATTTAATTATCACAAGGCAGCCCAGAAGCAGGATGGGAGATAGTTCTCAAATTCACCTCCCAGGTGCTTGGAGGCTAGGGTTTTTTAAGGATAATTTGGTGGGCAGGGGGCTAGGGCTAGGGAAGGGATGCTGCAAACTGGATGGGGGATGAAATCATAGGAGTGTTGGAATTGTCTTCACGCATTGAGTCAGCTTCTGGGTTGGGGGGTGGTCACAGGCCCTGTTGAGTCAGCTGTTTGGCACGAGTCTCAGGTTCAGGTCGGGGTGGTGTCTGTTGGTCTGTCTGAATGCAAAAGTCTGGAAAATGTTTCAAAGACCAGTCTTAGGTTTTACAATAGTGATGTTATCTATAGGGGCAAGCGGGGAAGTCACAAATCCTGTGACCTCCAGCTACTTGACTTCTGAGCAGTCAGCAAGCCAGGGAACAATGGCTAGTTATAACTTAACTATGCAGAGTTCAGGCTCCTATCATGATTCTAATGTTGTGGCCCTTCATTAGTTTCACAAAGGCAGTTTTGGTCCTGAACAAGGAGGGGGTTAGTTTCAGGAAGGAACTATTATCATTCTTGCTTTAAAAGTTAAACTCTAAACTGAATCCCTCCCATAGTTAATTTGGCCTACACCCAGGGCAGTTAGCTTATGAAGTTAGAAGCAAAATGGAGTTAGTGATGGTAGATTTCTCTCACTGCCGTAATCTTTGCGAAGGCAGTTTCACTATGACTGGCATCCGTTCCAGTTGGTTGTCAAATATCTTATTTATATATGAACATTGGCAGATTAAATTATACATATGTATTGTGTATGACATGATGCTTTCACACAGATATACATTGTGGAATGACTAAATCTAATCACAGGTTTTTGGAGGCCCATCATGACCATGGTTTGATGAGTTCTGTACAATTAAGAACTAAGCTTCAGGCAGTGTCTCCAAGGGCAAGAGGAGGGACAGGTCACTGTCAGCTGAAATCCTTGGAGGAGCCTTAGGGGAGTAGGCAGAATCTGAGCTGGGCCTTGGAGGATGAGCAGACTTTGAATAGGCACAAAGGGAGAGGCAGGGCTGGAGATGCAGGAGTGGACATCTGAACGGGCATTAAGGCAGTGGCTGCAGCCACAGGAGTGAGTGAACTCATCATCCAGGAAGAATGTACACAGAAAAGGGCCCTTGGATTTCCCTGATGATGCAGCAGGATGAGGAAATGAGGACAATAAAGGGCAAAATAAGAGAGGCATATTTTAAATCCTACACCAGTGGCTTTCAGTGGGGGTATAATTCTTCCCACAGGGGCCACTTTGGAAATGTGTGGCAATAATTTTGGTGGACACAAGGAGCAGGCAGGCACAGTGCTTCCAGTGAGTGGATGGAGGCCAAGAATGCTAGATGTGCACCAAGAGGATGTCTCATGTTACTCTTCACTTCTGAATGTAAATGAGAAACCTGTTTATGATGAGCTAATCCCAGAACCTAGCTCAGTTTTACATATAAACACAAAGTTTTTCCGCAGTTTAAATATACACTGGCTTTTCCAGGAATGCAAGTCTTCAGCTCTGCTAGTCTCCGATCTTTGCTTTGATTTGGTTTATTGCTCTGTGCCCTCTCCATGGCTTGAGACCTTTTTCTCTTGGTTCACTTTCTGTCCTTGGATTTAACTCTATTCTCCTACTCAGTGCTTTCCCCCAGCAAAAAGCTACTTTGGAGTCACCCCAACAAAACTTAAAAGTGAGCCTTGAAAGAATCAATGTCTGTGATGGTTGATTTGGGGTGTCAAGTTGACTGGATTAAGGGATGCCCAGAGAGCTGGTAAAATACCATTTATTCTCAATTATTGCACTAATTATTCTCAAAGCTTCAGTAGGCACTGAACCCATCTTCTTTCTGTTGAAAGAAAAACCCAGGTGGTTTTGCTTCTGATTAGAATGATTGGGCTGCTCTGGGTGTGTCTGTGAGGCTGTTTCTGGAGGAGACTGTGTGTGAATTGGTGGACTGGGTGGGAAAGATCCACCCCCGAGCATGGGTGGGCACTATTCAATTGGCTGAGTGCCTGGATAGAACAAAAGGGTGTAGGAAGGACAAATTCTTGTTCTCTCTCTTTTGGAGCCTGGACACCTTTCTTCTCTTGCCCTGGGACACCAAAATTCTAGGTTTTCTGTTCTTTAGACTTCAGGATACACACCAGCAGGCACCTCTGCTTGCCCCACTGGCTCTCGGGCCTTTGCCATTGTACTAAGAGTTACACCATCAGCTTCCTTGGTCCTAAGGCCTTTGAATTTGGACCAAGCCATGCTACAGGGATCCCTGGGTCTCCAGCTTGCAGATGGATTATCTTGGGACTTAGCCTCCATAATGGAGTGAGTCAATTCTCCTAATAAATCTTATCTTTCTGCCTATATGTGCATCTCTGATGAATTTTGTCGCTCTGGAGGTCTGACTAGAACAAAGTCCAAATCAACTTAAAATAATCTAACAAAACCCAATACCCAACAATGTAAAAATCAAAACATGTGGCATCCAGTAAACATCTATTACATATACAAAGAAGCAGAACAATGTTACATACAATTAGGAGAAAAAACTATGGAAACAGATATACAAATAACAGATAAAATGGAGTTTGCAGACAAAGATTCTAAAATAGCACTTAAAAACATGATACAAGTGTTCAAGGAAGTACTGGAAAACATAAAAGAAATGGAAGACATGAAAAAGAGCCAACTGGAACTTCTAGAATAAGAAATACAATATTTGGAAGAAAGTGCACTGGATGAGATTTACAACAGGTTAGCTACCACCAAATAAAACTTGAAGACAAAACAATAGCAATGATCCAAACAAAGCAGAGGGAAAAAGACTAAAGAAATGAAGAAGGCATAGTAGCTGCCCAGTGGGTTTACCTTACCTGCTGCATAGACACAGCCAATTTATCAAGACAGGGGAACTGCAATACAGAAAAAGTAATTCATGCATAGTCAACTGTGTGGGAGATGGGAGTTTTATTGTTACTCAAATCAGTTTCCCCAGGTATTCGGGGATCAGAGTTTTTATGGACAATTTGGTGGGTGGGGGAAAAGTCAGAGAGCCAAGATTGCTGACTGGTTAGGTAGGAGATGAAGTCATGGGAAGTTGAAGCTGTCCTCTTATGGTGGTCTGGGTGGTGTCAGCTGATCCATCAAGTGCAGGGTCTGCAAAATATCTCAAGTACTGATCTTAGGAGCAGTTTAGGAAGGGTCAGAATCTTGTAGCCTCCCGCTGCATGACCTCTAAACCAAGGTTGTTAATTTTGTGGCTAATTTGTTAATCCTACAAAGGCAGTCTAGTCCCTAGGCAAGAAGGAGGTTTGTTTTGGGAAAGGGCTGTTACTGTCTTTGTTTTAAACTATAAACTATAAACTAAGTTCCTCCCAAAGTTAGTTCAGCCTACACTCAGGAAGGAACAAGGACAGCTTAGGGGTTAAAAAGCAAGATGGAACTGGTTAGGTTAGATCTCTTTCACTGTCTCAGTCACAATTTTGCAAAGGCGGTTTCAGCATTGGTGACCTGAGGAATAAGACAGAATGTTTTAATATATGTGAAGTTTGAGTTCCAGAGGTGAGAACCCTGGGGTGGGGGTCAGAGAAATATTTGAAGTAATGGCTTATTCAAATATTCAAAATTTACAAAAAGTATAAAGCATCAGATTTTAAAATTCTAACAAAAAGAATAAACACAGAAAAGAAAAACACAAAAAAAAACCATACTAAAGAACATCCCAACCAAACTGTCGAAAAACAGTGATAAAGAGAATCCCAAAAGCAGCAAGAGAAGAAAGACATTACACAGAGGGTTAAAGCTAAGAGTCACAGCACATTTTTATCAGAAATAAATTGTTATAGGTTGAATGTATATCTCCAAAATGCATATGTTTAAGCCTTAACTCCCAGTACCTCAGAATGTGACTATATTTGGATATAGGGTGTGTTAGTCCATTCTCATGCTGCTAATAAAGACATACCCGAGACTGAGTAATTTATAAAGAAAGAGATTTAATTGACTCACAGTTCCGTGTGACTAAGGAGGTCATCAGGAAGGTCTAAAAAGTATCAGAACAAAGTCATCATACAAAGGGCTAAAAAGTATCAGAAATCATAAATATTCAGGCAGATATAAGAACATTTTTTCTTATTTTTTAAATGTTTAAAGTAAAGTTAATGACAATGCACAGTGGGGTTTAAAATGTACTATTATAAGGCACAAAAGGAGAAGAGGAATATGTAATGTATAACTTGTGTACAAGTTATATACATATAGCATATAACTTCCATATACTGTTGTAAAGTCTCTCACTATAGGTGAAGTGGTGCAGTGTTAAAAGATAGACTGAAATAAATTGAAGATGTATATTGCAAACTTTGGAGCAATAATGAAAACAACAATAAGGAAGACGGAAACAAAAACAAAAAGTTATAGTTGATAAGCCAAGACTGGAGATAAAGTGGAATACTAAAAAAAATTACCCAAACCACAACAAGGCAGGAGAAACAGTGAAATAAAAGGAAACAAAGAACAACTGGAACAAACAGAAAATTGCAAGATGGTATATTTAAATCTAACCATATTGATAATTACACTAAGTTAAAGTTGTCTAAACACTCCAATGAAAAAGGCATAGACTGTCACACTGGATAAAAAGCAAGACTCAGCTATCTGCTGGACAAGAGTTACCCATATTATATATAAATACAAAGATTGGTTAAAAGCAAAAGGGTGAATAAAGATATATTATACAAGCACTAATCAAAAAAAGTTGCAGTGGCAATACCCATATAAGACAAAGTAGAGTTCAGAACATGGATTATTACCAGAGATAACAAGGGACAATTTATAATGATAAAGGAATTGATTCGTAAAGATATGACAATTCTAAGAGCATGTGCGTCTAATAACACGGTTTCCAAATACTGTACATGAGGCAAAACCCGATAGAACTGAAAGGAGAAATAATTGACCAACTTGACCCACTAGAACACCACACCCAACAGCAGCAGAATATACGTTCTTTTTCAAGTGCACATAGAACATTCATCAGGATAGATCATATTCAGGCTTATAAAATAGTATCAGAAAATTTAAGAAGGTGGAAATCACACACATCGAGTTCTTAGATCATGATGGAATTAAACTAGAATTCGCAACAGAAAGATACTTGGAAAATCCCAGATATTTGTGAATGAAGCAACACACTCTAAATAACTCATGGGTGAAAGCATATATCACAAGGAAAATTAGAAATATTCTTAACTAAATGGAAACAAAAATAAAATATATCAAAATTTATAGGATGCAGTTAAAGAAATGCTTAGAGGGTAATTTAGATCTTTAAATGCCAAATTAGAAGAGAAGAAGATTTTAAAGCAGGAATCTGAGTTTCCACCTTAAGAATTTAGAAAAGAAACAGCAAAGCCGAGCACAGTGGCTCAGGCCTGTAATCCCAGCACTTTGGGAGGCCGAGGCAGGTGGATCACTTTAGGTCAGGAGTTCGAGACCAGCCTGAACAATATAGTGAAACCCCAACTCTCCTAAAAATACAAAAATTAGCTGGGTATGATGGCATGTGCCTATAGTCTCAGTTACTCAGAAGGCTGAGACAGGAGAACTGATTGAACCTGGGAGGCAGAGGTTGCAGTGAGCCAAGATCATGCCACTGAACTCCAGCCTGGGCGACAGAGTGAAACTCCATCTCAAAAAACAAACAAACAAACAAACAAAAATGGAAAAGAAACAGCAAGTTAACCCCAAAGTAGAAGGAAGGAAATAATAAAGAGCAGAAATCTAAGAAATTAAAAACAGAAAGACAACAGAAAAAAAATCAATGAAAACAAAAACTGTTTCATTGAGAAGATTAATAAAATTGAGAGAATTCTGGTAGGCTGATTATGTTAACAACAGTGAAGACACAAATTACCAATATCAGAAATGAAAAGGAAATATGACCACTGACATTGTTAAAAAGACAATAAGGGAATATTACGATAAACTTGATGCCAATACATAATAGACGAAATAGACAAATTCCTTGGAAAGACACGAACTACAAAAACCCTTTCAAAAAAGCAAGTTCATATAGAAAAGTGGCATCTACGTACTGAATTATTTTGGATTTTCAAAAAGGTCATCCTTAAATAGTATTATTATTTCTTCCTTTCCAAATTTTAATTCCTCACCTTTAATTTCTTTTAGTACAAAATAGCACTAATTTAGAGAAAAGAAGATGGGCAGATATGATATGCTTTAATTGAAAGCTGTAAAAGCCAACATGAAATCAGAACATCAAGCTTTTTTCTTCTCATTGGAGAATCTGAAATCTGAAAAATTTCCTTGGACTATAATTTTTAATAAGAATTCTGAGAACCTGAGAAACTTTTCAGTAGCATGTGTATTAATAAGGAAGAAATATAGCCTCAGCTTGACTGTGAGAATACTAGCCCCCAGGAGTGATAGAGAATTAGGAATCTACCAAACTCGTGTACAAATGCATGCACGCGCACACACTTGAGTGCACACACACATGCATACGGTTCAGCTACAGGAAATCATCTCTCTTTAAATCAAAGTCTCACTCTAGTTTCAAACATAAAAGTAACTTGCTGATGGGAGGCTTGCTCTGAGCTGAAGTCATGCTGATGCCTGATCAAGTAGTTCCTGGGTAATCTGGTTTCTCATCTTGCTTTTAGCTATAAGATTCCATTAAAAATCTGAGGGACAATGTCCTTGACAGCCGTACCAAAGAATTATGGGTCAAGAGCTTATAGCTGCACAACAAATTATCCTTAAAATATACAAATCAAATATTAGGGTCATCAGGCAGCCTGCAGAAAGTAGGTAAAGGGCATTCATCTTCCTACTTCCTATATGGATAGAATGTATTCTACTATCAGTTATTTGATTTATCTTTATTAGTTGCAAGCAAATGCCCGCAAGCATTTTAACTATATAAACTTACATATCTGGAGATTCAAAACTATGCTATGCTAAGAATGCTAAATATTCAAAATGTAAGGAGAAATACAACATAAGTGGAAGTGCTAAAGCATAAAATATTTCATAGGGTGATTTCTCTCTTGGTCTCTTTTTAATACCATTAAGGCATAGGCCTTGAAAGATATTCATAGGACTCCTGGGGTCTTCTGGAAAACCCTCCTTTCCTATTTTCTACTACTCTTTCCTTACAGAGTGTATACCCAGAAGTGGGATTGCTGGATCCTATGGTAATTCTACTTTTAATTTTTTGAGGAACTATCTATTGTTTTCCATAGCGACTGTAAAAGTGCACATAAGTTAAAAGCAAAATGAAGGCTTCTAGGAATTTCCTTGCTTATAGATGGCTAGCTTCATCTATACCCCACTAAGGATCTGCTTTCACTATTTTTTACTGTTAAATTCACCTTGATGGGAAAGTTTGGGAAGTGCTGGTGTGGAGATTAAGACACAAGCTTTAGAGTCAGTGCAACCTGGATTTACGAATACCAGATCTGCTGCTAGTGACCTCTGTGACTAGGTAAGTGATGAAAGCTTTTGAAATCTTAGTTATCTATCTGCGAAATGAAGATTCAAAAACTCCTAACACAATGCCTGGCACACAGCAAACACTCAGTTCCTAGTAGTAAGTTACTCTATCATTGTTCTCAAAATCTGCTTCCTCTTCCTGATAACAGCATTTCAAATATTTGAAAAGATCTGTCATGTTTCTCTCATTACTTCTCTTCTTTAGGTAAATTTTCCATGTACTTTTTTTTTTATTTATTATTATTTTGAAGCAGAGTTTCGCTCTGTCACTCAGGCTGGAGTGCAGTGGCATGAACCTGGCTCACTGCAACCTCCGTCTTCTGGGTTCAAGCGATTCTCCTGCCTCAGCCTCCCAGTATACTAGCTGGATTACAGGCATCCAGCTCAACGCCTGACTAATTTTTATATTTTTAGTAGAGACGAGGTTTTACCACATTGGCCAGGATGGTCTGGAACTCCTGACCTCAAGTGATCCAACCACCTCAGCCTCCCAAAGTGCTGGGATTACAGGTGTGAACCACTGCACCCAGCCCCGTGTACCTCCAATGATTGCTTGTATGTTACGCTTTACTGATTCCTCAAATTCTTTTCATTCTGGTTGGCCTCCACCTCTTTTAAAATGAGATGCTTGCTCTTATATACTGCCTGTGTGAATCCAAATGGGTTTGGTCATTTTACTAGGCTGGTGCACAAATAATTAAGGTTTTTGCCATTACCACAATTACTTGTGCACCAACCTAATAGCAAACCACTTGGCAATATATTATGTTGGTGGAAAAGTAATTGCAGTTTTTGCCATTACTTTTGCACCAGCCTAATAAAACATAAGCCTCAAAAAGGTCCATATCCATTGACTTACTTTTCCTCTTTCTAGAAATTCTGCTTCCTAACAATCTATTCTAAATAAAATATTCTTAAAGACAAATCTTTACGAACAATAAAGTTCATCAAAGTATTAAATATAATATCAGGCCGGGCGCGGTGGCTCACGCCTGTAATCCCAGCACTTTGGGAGGCCGAGGCAGGCGGATCACGAGGTCAAGAGATCAAGGCCATCCTGGCTAACACGGTGAAACCCCGACTCTACTAAAAATACAAAAAATTAGCCAGGCACGGTGGCGGGTGCCTGTGGTCCCAGCTACAGAGCAAGACTCCGTCTCAAAAAAAAAAAATAAAAAATACAATATCAAAAAATGCAACAAATGCAAATGTCCTTCAATAGTGAAAATATTCTAGAAATATAGGACAGTTATACAACAAATGTTGATAAAAAATTTTAAGACTATAAGAAGAGGTTGACTCACTACGCTGTATAAAAATTTAAAAAGATTACTATATAATTTTAATTGGGAAAAACAGAATATCAAATTATACATTCAGTTATTCTCAGCCATATAAAATTATGCACACCAGAATGATAATGTGTTTGTTTTTTCATTCTATTGAGATCTTATGTGTTAGGAATTGTGCAACAGTCCTGGCACTGTGGTTCGTATCTCCAATCCTAGCACTTTGGGAGGCCAAGGCAGGAGGATTGCTTGAGGCCAGGAGTTTGAGACCAGCCTGGACAATATAGCAAGATGCTCTCTACATAAAATAAAAAAAAAAAAACTAGCTAAGCATGATGGTATGTGCCTGTATCCCCAGCAACTCTGGAGGCTGAGGCAGGAGGATCTCTTGAGCCTAGGAGTTCGAGGCTGCTGTGAGCCAGGATTGTGCTACTGCACTTCAGCCTTGGCAGCAAAGCAAGACCCTATCTTAAAAAAAGAAGGAATTGTGCAAAGATCTGAGGATGCAAATATAAACAAGGAAAAATTCTTGTTTTCAAATATCCTGCAATCGATACGATAGAGTTTTAAAATAATGTGATAAGTCATATAATAAAAGCATATGTTTTATGTGAGTGGAGTGGAGGAAAGGCCTTGTTTTACAGTGGGGTGGGAGGAGGGGAGGCAGAGGAAGTTTCACAGAGGAATGATGTCTGACTGAGCTGACTTTTGAAGGACAACTAGGGGAGATCAGGCAGGCAAAGAAAGAGAAGGAAGGAATTAGGGGAAGGGAGTGAAGAGTCTTCCAGATGGAGAGGGATCAGCACTTGCAAAGTGAAAGTGATAACGGCTTCTTAAAGGACAGTTTAGGGCACCAAGGGGATGTGCCGGGAACTGGAGTTGAAAGGATTGGCAGGATCCAGGATTTTCACTTGGCCAGGAGAGGTGGGAGTTAGGAACATGAGCATAGAATTAGAGTTCTCTAGAGGAACAGAACTAATAGGATAGATGTATATATAAAGGGGAGTTTATTAAGGGTTCTTGACTCACACGATCACAAGGTGAAGTCCCACAATAGTCCGTCTGCAAGCTGAGGAGAAAGGAAGCCAGTTCCAGTTCCAAAACCTCAAAAGTAGGGAAGCCAACAGCGCAGCCTTTAGTCTGTGGTCGAAGGTCCAAGAGTCCAAAAGCTGAAGAACTTGGAGTCCAATATTTGAGGGCAGGAAGCATCGAGCATGGGAGAAAGATGTAGCCTGGAAGACTAAGCCAGTCTAGTCCTTCTGTGTTCTTTTGCCTGCTTTTATCCTAGCCATGCTGGCAGCTGATTAGATGGTGCCCACCCAGATGGAGGGTGTGTCTGCCTTTCCCAGTCCACTGATTCAAATGTTAATCTCCTTTGCCGACACCCTCACAGTCACACCCAGGAACAATACTTTGCATCCTTCAATCCAATATTAACAATCACAGGCATGATCCTGTGAGTGTTAAGGAGGATTGCAAGCAGGGGAGCAGAACACTTGTAACTGGTGGGCATTCTGACAGCAGTGAGGAGGGGCTGTGACCAGAAGCAGGAAGCCTAGTCAGGGAAGGTGTAGCAGACCAGGTAGGTGAGGACCTGAACAAACACTCTGATAATGATGGAGCAACCGAAAGGATTGGAACAGGAAGAATCAACAGAATTTGGTGATTGAATGGAGAGATTTCCAGGTTTCTGACTTGACCTCCTAGGCAGATGATGATGCTACCCTCAGGATGAGAATATGGGAGGAGGGGAAAGTTTTGGAGGAAAGTATTCAGTTGAGGGCATGGTGAATTTAAGATGTGATTTCCTTAGGTAATATAACTAGGTTGAGTTCTTGATCACAATTAAATTATATAACTCACTCCTGAGTTGTTTTTCATTAACACCATCAGGGGAGTAATGGAGCTCTATGTTTAACAACCGAAGCTGGGGAGAAGAACCTGCTAAAAGTAGACATATGCAATCTCAGAAGCAGTGACTGCAATAATATCCTAACACATGATCCAGTTAAATTTATGTCCTAGCTATAAATATGTATGAAAGTGTATGCTTGAAGATGAAGTAACTAATGAATGCTAAACGGATTGCACCTTAACTTGCCTTCAGCATAACTTCAAATGATTGCAAGTCATGGTGGTAAGAGGAAGTCTGGTTCACGAGCCTGTGTTTAATTTGCATAATGAAACTGTAAAGATTAAAGACTCTACATTTCCCAGCCTCTGCTACTGCAAGGTATTGTCACTTTACCAATTTCTGAGCTGGAAGTGGAAATGGTATATACAACTTCCAGGAGTGTTTTTAATGTAACCTTTTTCTCTTCCCTCTCATCTGCTGGATTGAATGTTGATGTGTTGGTGTCATAGTCTTGGATCCAGAGGTGAAGACGGGAGGAGAGGCATGCATGGAGGTATGAGGTGGAGGAAGCCTGGATCTCTAACCTCAAGGAATCCAAATTCACTTCAGACTTGCAACCTCAGCTTTTATAAAGGAGAAAGAAACTTTTTTGAGAATTTTTTTTCTGTCAGTTACAATTTGATCTAACAGTATTGGCTATAGTTTTTTTTTTCTTCTCGTTAGCAAAAATCACATAAAATTCTTGCCCTTCCCACATCCTGAGATTATAACAATGCATCAAAAGCTCTGGGATTCTGGGTACGGGAAAAAAAAAGATCCTGCCATCATGAAGCGTATACGGGCATGCCTTGTTTTATTGTGCTTCCCAGATACTGCATTTTTTACAGATTGAAGGTTTGTGGCAACTCCGTGTTGAGCAAGTCTATTGGCACCATTTTTTTCCAACAGCATGTGCTCACTTTGTGCCTCTGTGTCACATTTCAGTGATTCTCTCAATATTGCAAACATTTTCATTATTATTGTATCTGTTACGGTAATCTGTTATCAGTGATTTTTTAATGTCACTATTGTAATTGTTTAGGAGTGCCACAAACTTTGTCCATAGGGATGGTGAACTTATGGATGAACATAATGTGTTCGGACTGCTCCACCAATTGGCCTTTCCCCTGTCTGTTTCCCTCTCCTTGGACCTCCCTATTCCCTGAGACATAACAATTTGAAATTAGGCCAATTAATAACCCTACAATGGCCTCTAAGTGTTCAAGGGGAAGAAAGAATTGCATGTCTCTCACTTTAAATCAAAAGCTAGAAATAATTAAGCTTAGTGAAGAAGGCATCTTGAAAGCTGAGACAGGCCAAAAGCTGGGCCTCTTTTGCCAGTTAGCCAAGTTGTAAATGCAAATAAAAGTTCTTGAACAGCCTTACTGTTAGTATTCACCATAGAAGGATCCACCATTCTAGATGCCATGAAGAGCATTTGTGATTCATGGGAGGAGGTCAAAATATATATTTTTAAAATTTTAATATTTTTTTGCCAGTTGGGCAGCCTCCTGAACCAGAATAGGTTCAGAGAGACTCCCTGAGGAGGTCAAGATATTAACATTAACAGGAGTTTGGAATAAGTTGATTCCAACCCTCAGGAATGACTTTGAGGGGTTCAAGACTTCAGTGAACAAAGGAACTGCAGATGTGGTAGAAATAGCAAGAGAATTAGAATTGGAAGTGGAGCCTGAAGATGTGACTGAGTCGCTGCAACCTCATGATAAAACTTGAACAAATGAGTAGTTGCTTCTTATGAATGAGCGAAGAAAGTGGTTTCTTGAGATGGAATGTACTCCTGGTGAAGGTGCTGTGAGCATTGTTGAAATGACAGCAAAGGATTGAGGATATTCCATAAACTTAGTTGATAAAGCAGAACCAGGGTTTGAGAGGATTGACTCCAATTTCGAAAGAAGTCAAACATTTTTCTGTGGGTAAAATGCCATAAAAAAGCATCACATACTACAAAGAAATCTTTCATGGAAGAGTCAATCAATGTGTGAAACTTCATTTTTGTCTTATTTTAAGAAATTGGCCACAGCAATTTCTTAAATGCCCCAGCCTTCAGCAACCAGCATTCTGATCAGTCAGCAGCCGTCCATATCAAGGCAAGACCCTTTACCAGCAAAAAGATTCTCACTGAAGGCTCAGGTGATCATTAGCATTTTTTAGCAATAAAGTATTTTTCAGTTAAGATATGTACATTGCTTTTTTAGACATAATGCTACTGCACACTTATTGGACTCAGTGTAGTGCAAACATAACTTTTATATGCACTGGGAAACCAAAACATTCATGTGACTCACTTTATTGTGACATTTGCTTTATTGTGGTCGTTGGGAACTAAACCTGCAATATCTCTGAGGTCTGCCTGTGTTCTACTGGGGAAGACTCATATTTCACCAACCAAAGCAATGGGTGATAGGCTCCATTACTTGTTGTTTTCAAGGGACACAAAAGAAGGAATGATTAGCCTTGCCTGTGTGAGGGTGACATTCAAAATGAATCCTTAGCATTTTTATGCTATCATTGAGTAGAGAAGTGGGGTGGGTGAAGGCATCTCAAGGAACTTATGTATGGGTAAATGCAATGGTATGCACAATTTCCAGGCAGCATTCCCTGAAATGCTGTTGTGTTCAGGGAACAGTACATTATCCAGAGTGGCCAGAAGACCATGTACAATGGGGTTGGTAGAAGACGAGCCTGGAATGAATGGACAATTGGGAAGGACACTGAGTGTCAGACTGAGAAATCTGGACTTAATCTACAGGTAATTAAAATGATTTGCAAATTATTTGCAAAGGCAAGAAATCTGTTCACAGCCTGTCATTGAAATGATCACACATTTTCATATTCAGAACTTCAGTGTGTTGCCAGCAAAGTAGTGAAGGGCATCTTTATAGAAATGTATCATAATTACAGTTTTTTTTCCAAAGGACTAAAATAATTTTATGGGCAGGATGCAGGGGGAAGGGAGACAGAGGCAAAAACAGAAAGAAACAGAGACAGAAGGACAGAGAGACAGAGAGAATGTGTGTGCATGTTTAACAGAAGCTCCAGATGGCAGATAAGGGAGAGAAGAAAGCCTGAAGACTAATATCAGATAAGATTTCAAAGGAATAGAAGGGAAAATCAAAACAAATTTTGAAAAGTTTAATTAAGGCTGTGGAACATTTTTGCCTTAGGGAAAGAGAAAACTGTCTCTAAATTTATTTGTAATGAGACCTTCACACTTTCTCCCTTGGTCTGTTACATGGCTTCTCTGTGGGTTAATGGTAATAGATATTAAATGTCTTTTTGGTTGAATTCCTAGTGGTATTATTTGAGTGGAATTAATTTAATTTGAGATTCATTCTTTATAAATACCAAAGGAAAATTTTATAACCTTAATATTGTATTTCATACTGGAAACTGGAGAAAAAAACAAACATAAAGTTCCCACTATGTGCCTATTCTATGGCTGGCATGAAGCCTATATTGCCTCATTCGGTTTAATCATCATGAAATCCTAGGAAGTCAGCATTATTGAACCCATTTTAAAGAACAGCTGAAGATCTCAGAGACTGAGGATAGTCATCAGATTGTTGTGCATATGCAATGAGGTAAACTAAGATGTGCTTCGAATACCCAAAGGAGATGCTTCTAGGAAATTTAAGATTAAGTATATGAGTCATTGCAGGCTAAGTTTCTCATGGGAAGGAAGTATAGCCTTCATACGTCTCCTCTTGGTAATTTTATTTGGATTCCTTGAATCTATAAAGAAGGTAGTCTTCTGAAGCCACTTGAAAAGCTCTGCCCTCAATGATACAGAAAGAATAACTGAGCAATGCTAAGCCCCTTTAAAAGTCACTACATCTCTTCACATATAAACCACAAGTTTCAGTGAAAGGGCAGGAGTAAAAGACCCTTACCTATATGGAAAGCTTTAAGAACATAGGAACACCACGCTATCAGGCTACTTTTAGTTAGTTTCAGAAGTCTTGAATATCTCAAATAAAACAGGATATTAATCTTTTTTAATTTCTAATATTCAAGAAAAGTATTTGAACACTCATGGTAATGTGCACTTAATTTTCTTACCTTCTTTCTTCCTTGGTTATTTCAGGGAATTGTTATGTACTTGGAGGTGGAAATATAGTACTATGAGCATAAACCCTTGTTGTCAGGTTATGGGACTCTAGAGAATAGAGATAGAAATGGATTGGAATAGAAAATGATTGGAAAATGGAACATCTTGCATTGCCCTACAGTCTGGATTCAAGAGTTCACACATTCCTGCATTTATCTCACCAATGCGAACTTTCAATACTCCCTTTTGTAAAGCTCTTTTTCCTACAGTGTAATCTACTTTCAATCTGTCTCTTGTGAAATACGTATTCCCAATTTTTTTGTCTGTCCTCATGCTTGGAGTGTGCTCCTCTTTCATCTACCTGCCTATTCCCTGCTTTTCTTTCATAGAACAGCTCAAATCTCATCTCCACTGTGAAGCCTTTGTAGTTTTAAAGTCTGCCCTTCCCTTGGAATTTACAATTCTGCTACTTTGTGTTGTTTTTAATCTCTTAATTTATTTGCCTCTAATTAAATTATTTGAGAACAATATTTGTGGTTTCTTCTTTTTATTCTTAGCATCCAGTATTTATTGGGTGCTGAATAAATGATTATTGATGAATGACAGGTCCTGGGACAGCTTAGATAATGCCCCTGGGAAAAATTCTTTTTTCAGCTGCATAGAAGGTAAAAGGAAGTGCAGTAGAACCACTCAAGACCTCTACCTCTTCTCTGTAATGATCTCCTTCTAACCCAGCTCTCTTCTCAATTTTCTTATTTTTGATCTCTCCTATCCTAATTCCTGGCAGTCATCCATTTGCTCACACATTGCCAACAATCGTCTTTCTCCTGATGCTGATCTTTCGGATCCCAGTGACTCTTGACACTGGATTTCTACTGTACCTTGCCTTCCAACCTGATATGTCATGGATTTAATCTTTGGAATACCTGCACATGCAGCTTCTCTGGTTCTCAAAAAGATGAACAATTTTAATACCTGCATCTTTTCTGTAAAATGGAGATACTAATACTTCATAGGGGCATGAGAAGTTACTGATGCCCCCTGGAATGCTTTATTATAGTACAAGAAACATAGTAAACACTTAAGATGTTAGTGTTACATATTATTATTAGCTTCCTTTATATTCCTATGTTTCCTTACACCTGGGATTACTTATGCTAAACCTCATAGTTTATTTCTGGCCCTTTTTTCTTTACTCAGTCTGGATCTAAAGAAGGAAATATTGTGGTACTTTAAAAATCTCTCTCCATTGTCTTCTCAACTGCATATTTTCTAATGAGAAGTCTGCTGTTAGTCTTACTCGGTTTCTTTGTATGCAATGTGTCTTTCTTCTCTGGCTGCCTTCAAAAGTTTTCCCTTATGTTTGGTTTTTGGCAGATGTGTCAAAGTGTGTGACGACTTTTTGGAGAGAGGAATTATTTATCAGTTTTGGGTTCTCCGAGCTTCCTGAATTTGCAGTTTGAGGTTTTCCATTATATTTCAAAAAACTTCAGTTATTGTGTCTTCACTATGTATACTGCCTACAAGAAACACTCTTTAAATATAAAGACACAAAAAGGTTTAAAGTAAAAGGGTGAAAAGGACATATCATGTTAGTGTAAATCTAAATAAAGCTGGACTGGCTTTCTTATAGGTAGCATGTAGCTGAGTCTGACATTTTTTACCCAATCTGATTATCTCTGTCTTTTAATTGGGAGTGTTTAGATGATTTTATATTTTAAATAACAGATTTGCTGAGTATAATTGGCCCACAATAAAACTGCACATATCTAAAGTGTATGATTTGATAAGTTTTGACATATATGTACATGTATACATTTATATCCACACTTTTCCAAAGTTTCCTGTGGCCCTTTATACTGCTTTCTTCCCACCAATTTCCTCCTCCTCATGCCCAGGTAAGTACTGATCTTCTTTCTGTAACTACAGATTAGCTTGAATTTTCTAAACTTATTAGGCATCATAGAGTATGCACTCTTTATTTGGTCTGGCTTCTTTCATTAAGCATAACTATTTTGTTTCATATATGTTGTTCCATATGTCAGTAGTTCATTGCTTTATTTTATTTGTTTGTCTATTTGTCACTAAGTAATATTTAATTGAATGGATTTACCAAAGTTTATTTGTTTACTGGTTAATGAATATGTGGGTTGTTTCCAGTTTTGGGAAATAAAAATAAGCTGCTGTGAGCATTCATGGACAAGTCTTTGTGTGGACATATGCTTCCTTATCTCTTGGTTTTATACCCAGGAATAGCATAGCTAGGCCATATGGTTAGGCATATGTTTGACTTCTTAAGAAACTGTTCAACTGTTTTCCAAGTTGTTATAATATTTTACATCACTATTAGCAATGTATAAGATTTCCAGTTCATCCACATCCTCACTGGCACTTGGTATGGTTAGTCCTTTTAATTTCAGCAACCCTAATAGGTGCGCAATGGTATCTTATTGTTGCTTTTAATTTGCATTCTCCTCATCATTAATAATGTTGAGCATCTTTCCACGTGCTTACTTCTCAATTGTATGTCTTCTCTGGTGAAGTCTCTGTTTACATCTTTTGCCCTTTTTTAAATTGGATTGCTTGTTTTCTTATTGTTGAATTTTTAGCATTCTCACTATATTCTGGATACAAGTCAATTAGCACATTTTTTGCACATATTTTCTCTCAATCCGTGGCTTGTTTTTCTATTTTCTTAATGGTTTCTTTTGAAGTTTTTAATGTCAGTGAAGTCCATTTGATCAGTTTTTCTTCTTTCATAGATTGTGCTTTTAGTGTCATAGCTAAGAAATTTTCACCTAATTGGAGGTCACAGATATTTTTCTCCAATGTTGTCTTCTAGACATTTTATAGCTTTAGGTTTAAATTAAGTCTATGGTCCATTTAGAGTTAACTTTTTTTGTATATCATCTGAGTATACATTGATGCTCATTTTTTGCATATATATATATATTCAATTGTTCCAGCACCTTTTGGTGAAAAGACTATTGTTTCTCCACTTATATTTATACTTTTTGTAATTGTCTCACAGTTCTTGAATATTCTAGTCTGTGTTTTTAATACATGTTTTTTAATCTTTGCATTCAGTTTAGAAGTTTCTATTGAACTTTCTTCAGACTCACTGATGTTTTCCCTTTGCAGTGTTTAGTCAATTTATGAGCCCATCAAAGGAATTATTAATTTATGTTTTTTATCTCTAGCATTTCCTTGTGATTATTTGTTAGATTTTTCCATTTCTCTGGTTACATTGCCCATCTTTTCTTTTATCTTTCCCACTTTCTCCATTAGAACACTTAGTATATTAGCCATAGTTGTTTTAATTTCTTGGTCTAACAATTCCAATATATTTGCCACGTTTGAATCTGGTTATGATGATTGCTCTGTCTTCAGAATGTGTTTTTGGTATCGTAGCATACTTCGTCATGATTGTAGTATACTTTGCTCCATATGATTTATTGGGTAAAAGAAACTGTGGTAAACAGGCTTTTAATGGGAGACTTTATCTGTCTAGGAGTTATACTGTGTTTACTGTTTGTTGTAGTTGTAGGTCTTAGAGGCTAAATTTCTTCTGGCAGCCTTGTTTTCTCTCCCCTGCTGTCTTTAGGTTTCCCTAGAGACTTCTTCTTAAATAAGGTCTGAGATATGCATTTCTTCCAGTTGTATCCCCCTGTTATTAAACAGGAGCTCTATTGATATATTAGTGAGGTGTGGAGGAAAGGGGAGTGCTTGTAGTCTTACTATTATAATTCGGTTATTTAGTGAGCCTGTACCCTGGCCGGTGACCTGCACAAGTGCTTCTCAGTCCTCTCCTCCTTAGGTGAGACAGGAAGGATAGAGATGTCTGAACTTTGGTATTTCCCTTTCCCCAGATTGGTTAGGCTTTAGTAAAACCCCAGTCAGTTAGGATCTGGTAAAATAGTTTATTTTGAGAGTAGGACTTGTTATGAAGAACAGAATTCTCTGGGCATTCTTCAAAATTGCTATTTTACCTTTCCCTGCTGGAAGCAAGAGGGGATTTTTCTCTGACCTTCACTATGAGAAGCTGGTAGAGATCCTGGAGGAAAAATTCACAAAACATGGGGGACCCACTAAGACTGGCCTCCCCTGGAGTTTTAAACCCCAAGACTTGTTCTTGCTGAGTCCCCAGCAATCTTTCAGCTACAGTTTAGATTTTACTACTCCAATACTGGTTTCTACAGAGGTTTCTGCTCTGGTAAGTTGTGATTCTCTGTATCAGTCTGTTTCTTTAATTTTGGGGGCAGTGATTTGCCATGTGACCTCAGTTCTCTGATGCATCTGTGAAGAGTTGCTGATTTTCAGTTTGTTCAGTGTTTTTTTTTGTTATGAGCATAACCAACAACTTTCAATTCTTTATATGCTGAACCAGAAACTGGGAGTCTGTCCTGACTAGCTGTTTGCCAGTTGCACTGTGGCTTAATATAATCAACATTTCAGTTTGTTTGTGTTCAATAGGCTCTGGCTATAAAAATAGCCTGCTTGGCTTTCATAGCAAAGAGAGCAAGGCTATTTTAATTTCCATACTTCATGGAATTGTATGTGGGCATCAGATAAATAATTTGCTTAAAAGTATTTTCTAAGATTTTTTTCTAAGTAGTTTCTAACTATTTTTCTAAGATATTTTCTAATATTTTTGTTTAAAAGTATTTTCTAGAATTACTTTTTTCCTTTTTCCTTCCTTTCCCTCCCACCCTCCCTCCCTCCCTTCCTTCCTTCCTTCCTTCCTTCCTTCCTTCCTTCCTTCCTTCCTTCCGTTTTCTTCACTACATCAATCTGACACTAAAGTTACTTCTTTGTGATAAGAATAATGGATGTTATTGCCAAAATTTTATGAATATGTGAATCTAGATTTCAAATGACTTGCCTCAGGCCATCTCATTTGTCCCTGGCTGAGAGAAGAGTGGAAAAGTTAACTTACTTCTTCAGCTCTCTCTTTAAGCTTTTTTCAGGATGAACACAGAAACTATTGTGGGGAGAAAGAGCTAAGAGATATTTTAAAGGACACATCACTCTTTCATATTTTTATCCCATGCCCTCACCATGTCTCCAAAGTAGGTGCTAAATATAATATTGTAAGTAATAATAGCTATGATTTATAGCAGAACAGGTATTTCTTTTTTTTTTTTTTGCTTTATATAAATTATTTTTATTCCTCCCATTCTAGGAATGTTGGGTTCAAAATACACATTCAATTAACTTTAAATATCCATATAATCATCACAAGGCTAGTAATAATCAATAAACTACCGATTTTAAGACAAAACTAAATACTTTCAGATGATTTGTTATTTAAAGATAATGCCTTATTTAATACCAAATACCAAATAAAACAATAAGATGGTCCAGAATTTTTGGTGTGAAAAGTAAATATTTTCAAAAGTTAACCTTATGAAATACAAAATAGATACTGAACTAGGATTTTAAATTAATGTCTATCTTTTTACCTTAAACAACGATTTTTCAAATTTAAAAATTGCATAGAACACAATTCAAAATGTCATTTTCCCCAGTTTAAACGTAATAGAAAAAGAAAAGAGTTAATTTTGTCTACTAATTTTATGTAATACATAATGTAAAACACATATATAATGTTTGTATTTTATTTATTTTATTTTATTTTATTTTATTTTATTTTATTTTATTTTACTTTCAGTTCTGGGATACATGTGCAGAATGTGCAGGTTTGTTATATAGGTATATATGTGCCATGGTGGTTTGCTGCACTCATCAACCCATCATCTAGGTTTTAAGCCCCATGTGCATTAGCTATTTGTCCTAATGCGCTCCCTCCCCTTGCTTCCCAATCCCCGACAGGCCCCAGTGTGTAATGTTCCCCTCCCTGTGTCCATGTGAAGAACGGGTATTTCAAATATACAATTTGTATTGATCCTCCTAAAAATAAAAGGAGGTAGACATATTTCCACTTTATTACTAGTGAGAAAACTAGGGGTAACTTCCTCAGGGGTGTGCGGAAGTATACAGGATGGCCATTCATGAAGTGCTCATCAGATTCTAACGTTGTTCTTTTAGCTGTGCAAAACTGCCAAGCTCTGGGGTCATTGCCATATGGTGGCCTCTACTTATTTACCTGCTCATTGAGAGGAAAACACAAAATTAAAACTCAGATCCCCATCTAGAAACAAGAAGCATACATGCAGTCTACTTGGGAGGGAGCCTCAAACCCTGAATTCTATGAATGCTACAACTGGATGTTGGAGAGAAATGTTTCTCAATGCTCTCTGGTTACAAGCATGTATCCAGTATAAGCAATTTTTTCTTCAGGCAAATCTGATATATGAAAATCCCCGTTTGCAGAAAAGATAAATTAGAGGATATTTGCTTTGCCCAAGAATTTCTTTGAATCACAGTTCCCGTTGCCTTAAAATGTAACACAATGGAAACAAATCATTCCATAATTCATTTAGCAGCACCAGGACTCTTTTGCTTACAGCAATTCTCCAAAATATTTTACGCTCTGTTGATATGCCAACAAAAACATTCTGACTTCAGTGAGGATGAAGTAGCATTTTTACACTGAGTTTCTGTATTAAGGCACGGTACTGGGTGTCAGCATGAACTCTCACAAGAAATTTGAGTGCAGTTGCAGTATGATAGTTCTCATTTTACAGATGAGCAAACCAGGACTCGGAATTTTAAGTAATTCACCCAAAATTATACGGTCAAGGGTATGAAGAACAGGCATCCTTCGGCGGTATCCATGGGGGATTGGCTCCAGGATCCCTGAAGATACCAAAACCCAAAGATGTTCAAGTCCCTGACAGAAAATGGCGTAGTATTTGCATGTAAACTATGCAAGACTAGGCCCGGTGGCTCACGCTTGTAATCCCAGCACTTTGGGAGGCTGAGGCAAGCAGATCACCTGAGGTCAGGAGTTCAAGACCAGCCTGGCCAACATGGCAAAACTGCATCTCTATTAAAAATATAAAAATGAGCCAGGCCTGGTAGCACACACCTGTAATCCCAGCTACTTTGGAGGCTGAGGCAGGAGAATCACTTGAACCCGGGAGGTGAAGTTTGCAGTGAGCCGAGATCTTGCCACTGCACTCCAGCCTGGGGGACAGAGGCTCTGTCTCAAAAAAAAAAAAAAAAAAAAAGAAACACACAAAAACCCCAAGAAACCCCCAAAACAAAAAAATTGCATGTTCTCCAGTATACTTTAAATCATTTCTAGATTACTTATGATACCTAATACCACGTAAATGCTATGTAAGTAGTTGTTAGACTGTATTGTTTAGGGAATAATGACAAGAGAAAAATCTGTACATGTTCGGTATAGATGCAGCCATCCTTTTTAAAAATATATATTTGATCTACAGTTGAATTTATGGATACAGAATCTGTGGATGCAGAGGGTTGGCTGTAATTGCTAGCTTTAAGGAGCAGTTACTCTAACCTAGGCATTGTCCTAAGCACATTATGTGTTAACTCACAAAAGCCTCAGAACAGCTCTTCTGGTAAATACCAGTAATAGCCTTACTTTACAGATAAGGGAACCGAGGTAGAGTGTTTCATAACTTTCCTTACATCCCAGAAGTAGTAAGCGGTGGATGTGAGTTTTAAATTTAGGCGATCTGATCAAAATCCATGCTTATAATCATATTGTTTCCTGAATGGATGTGTTAAATAAGAACATGGTGCAACCACTAATTTTAAAGCATATTTACTTTAATAGACCCCCAAATTTTGTTGATCTGCACAACACTGAGAGGAAATCCAAACAACCGACAAAGGCCCTATGTATTTTGATAGCAAGAGGTAAACCAGCTGGAGTGAATGTACCCTATGCTAGAAAGGCGGACTACAAGCATCTCAGATACAGAATTCCCAGTTGGTTTTGTTTTTTTCATTCTGAGGAAGGTAGTTCCAAACTTGGCTTAAAGAGCTCAATAAGATCATTACAAATCTGTATTAAAACAAATTCTGTTCTGCCTTCCTTACCACACTGGCTTCCATTTGGGTTGGTTACCTCATGGTCACAAAGTGGCTGCTGTTTTTGCTTTGAGAATTATGTCCTCACACAACTGCATCCACAAGCAGGAAGAAGTTTCTCCTGCCCACCTCTTCCTCTTTGGGAAGAAAATCCAAATCTGTACACTTCTCTTCAGGTCTTTTGGACTCATGTGGTCATATTCTATGTTCAGGTTGCCAGGCTGGTAGAGGGTAGGGAAGACTTCCTCCAAAAAGACCAGGCTGCAGTGGTAGGCTGCAGGTGTGTCACATCCGTTCTAACACTGCTGCTCACCCCTTGTCATTCTGTGCTGATTACAACACATGGCAGAGGCAGAGCTTAAACCAGAAAAGGACTTTACAATGTCTCCAAAGGGCTGTTGTCACTGGATAGAAGATCTCTTAGATTTGTGGCATTCCAGGTCAAAGGTTTGGGTAGGTGGCTAAAAGAGAAGACCAAAGAGGTGTTTAGCGGGTTGGGGAAAAGAAGGAGGAGATGGATCGAGAAAAATAGGTGGTGGATTTTTATCTGACAAGGGTTAGGCTGGAGATGGCGAAATATTTTCATTTCTTATGCCAACTTCAATCACTGGAGCTGTCTGTAGGCTCTGGGACCCTGTTTTGGGAAGAATTCTCCTGATAGAGGGAACATTGACACTTCTAGTCTCTATATTGAGAATGAAGTAGGAGGTCAGGCTGTCAGTAAGGAAGATGCATGGAACAGCTATTGGGTAGGAAGCCAGTATAATGCCTCCCCCACCAAGAAAGCTTCCAGGTCTCATATTCAGGACTAGACTGTGACTGAACCTGTCCCTGCTAATTGGCAATTCTGAAGCAGTTATTATTCCAGATATTGCTGATTAAATGGGGAGCCCAGAATGTTCATCATTCTCCAGTCAAAACTATAGTGGGCCAGGCATGATGGCTCACGCCTGTAATCCCAGGACTTTGGAAGGCTGAGGCAGGTGTATCACCTGAGGTCAGGAGTTTGAGACCAGTCTGGCCAACATGGAGAAACCCCATCTTTACTAAAATACAAAAATTATCTGGGCATGGTGGCGCATGCCTGTAGTCCCAGCTGCTCCGGAGGCTGAGGTAGGAGTATTGCTTGAACCCGGGAGGTGGAGGTTGCAGTGAGCCAAGATCGTGCCACTGCACTCCAGCCTGGGTAACAGAGTGAGACTCCATCACAAACAAACAAACAAACAAACAAAAAAACTATAGTGGCATAATATCCTGACATGTTCTTGACAAATCTATTGACTTAATGTTTCCTTCATTTAATCGCAGACTTTTGGGCTGGACAATCCCTTAGAGACCATTCGTCCTTCATTTGCCAGATGAGGAAATTCATGCCTAGAGAGAGAACATGACTCTTCCAAGATCATACAAATCACACAGTGGTAAGGGCAACATTTCAGTTCAAATCTCTTAATTCAAAAGTTATTTCAGATTGCCTAGGCTGCATCTTCAAACAGCAAAGCAGGCAACTGAAACCATGAGGAAATATGTTAGAGATGGTAAATCAACAAGATGGAAGGAGTAGGCTCCGACATCCTCCTCTCTTCAAGAGAGCCACTCAGGTGCAGCCTCTGCAACTTGTTCTTCCACTGCTTCCCCTCCCGTAATTGGTGCTACGTAACCTCTAATAATTCAGGTGTCTGACTGATGACATATTAATGAAAAGCCAAAGACGTCCAGCAAAGCCTAGATCCTTCTGTGCTTATGCAAATGGTATCACTGAACGCCACGAGCTCACCAGGGAAAAATTGCATGGCGGGTGGGAAGAGTATCTCAGAATACAGGGAAACGAAACAATGTTTGAGTGCCTGTTCTAGACATTGTGCTAGGTGCTGAGAGACAATGCTGGGTAAATACAGTTGTGGCCTTTGTTCATGGAGCAAAGAGACTGGAGGGGAAGACAGAAAAAATACCTGAAATTTAGGCTGGAATAGAAATGATAAGTTCTCTGTAGGGAAGGACATGGTGCTAAGAGGATGTGCACCTGGGAGACCTGACCTAGTCTGGGAGGGTAGGAAAAGCTTCCTCCAAAAAGGCCAGACTGCGGTGGTAGGCTGATGTGTCACATCTGTTCTAACACTGCTGCTCACCCCTTGTCGTTCTGTGCTGAATACAACACATGGGAGAGGCAGAGCTTAAACCGGCAAAGGACTTGAATATGTCTCCAAAGGGCTGTTGTCACTGGATAGAAGATCTTTTAGATTTGTGGCATTCCAGGTCAAAGGTTTGGGTAAGTGGTTAAAAAAGAAGACCAAAGAGGTGTTTAGCGAATTGGGGAAGGAAAGGAGGAGATGGGTAGAGAAAAATAGGTGGTGGATTTTTATCTGACGTGGATTAGTCTGGAGATGGGAAAATATTTTCATCTCTGGAGCTAACTGTAGGCTTTGGGACCCTGTTTTGGGAAGAATTCTGAGACCCCATCTGGACTCATTGCAAAAGAGCCCTGTGATTGATGGGAGCCATCTGATGTGAGTACAGGAGGAGAAGGAAGTGGTGAAACATCTGCCATGTACTTGACATTTCTGACATGGGCAACTTAGCGCTGTTGAAAAAAGATGGGTTTTGGACTTGCATTAAATCTTAGCACTAAAAATGTGTAGCTGTGTGATATTGTGCAAATTAATATCTCCAAGCTTTACTCTTCTGTAACATGGAAATACTATCTTAATGCATTTTTGCTACATCTCGTGCTGATAGAACCAGATTGAAGGCAGGCACTGAGGGTTGACTTGAAGCTCCCTTCCCAAGAAAAGCTGCACAACGTCAACTCAAGAGAGCAGAGGGGATTCTAGAAGTAGCCCACGAATACTTCTGTATTCATCTTCTCTTGCTGCTATAACTCAGCAGCTTAAAGCTCTACCCATTTATCAGCTGTGGTTCTGTGGGTAAGGATTCTAGCCTTGGCTCTGTTGATCTCTCAGGGTCTCATGACATTGAAACCAAGGGGTTGGCTAGGCTAGACTCCTATCTGGAAATTATGGGAAATGTCTAGTTCCAAGCTCATTCATGTTGGCAGATTCCAGTTCCTCCTGGTTGTAGGTCTGAGGTCCTCGGCTCCTTGCAGGCTGCAGCTAGGACCTGCTGTGTGTAGCTGGAGGTCACTAACATTCCTGCTCATGTGGAATCCGCATTTTCAAGCCAGCAAGGACCCATCTAATCCTTATGCTTCAAATCCTCTGCCTCTCCCTTCTGCTTTAAAGGGCACCTGTCTTTAAATTAGCTCCACCTGGATAATCTCTGTGGCGCTGCTCTAAGGACATGGGTTATCTCTGATAGCTTTGGGTCAATTGATTTGGGAGTTCAATGACACCTGCAAAATCTCTTCACAGCAACAGCTAGACTGGTGTTTGGTTGAAGAGCCCCATTTCCATAGTATGGGCATCTTGAGGGGCCATCTTTGGGGTTCTGCGCACCACACACCCTAACTTGAAGAGTCAGGGGAGAAAGTTGGTGGCAGGTTCAGGAACACAAGGAAACACATGCTTCTTGAAATTTCTCCTGCCAGTGAGGAGCAACCTAATCTGAAAGCAATGGGAGGAACTGGAGGCTGGGGTCCCGCAGGGCTCTTTCAGGCAGAAAGCCAGAGCAGCCCTAGGGGCTCTCCCTCCACTGCCCTAGGAGAACAGTGGCTCCAGAAACAAAGCCAGGAAAAAAGCCAGGCACAGTCGCCTGGGAACCTTGTAGTGAAGTCAAACCAAAGACAAGATTTGATAGGGAAAACTTGTGTAAAATATGCAAAAGAGACTGCACAGGGGTAGATTTTGCCTCCTGGGGCTCCCCAAGGATTTTTCTTCAGTCACCTCCAGCTGCTGTGTCACTGAATGGTAATGTAGATGATTACCAGCCAGTCCTTTAGCTTATGTTCTGTGATAAAGACTCCACAGAAAATAGAGACACACAAAATGGGCAGAAAGAGACTCACCAATGCCAGGGTCATGTAGAATTGTCCTTGTTGAAGGACGTGTCAACAGGGAAAATGCAATCAGACTGAAAAGAGACAAAAGCACAAAACAAGGCTTTCATAGCACTAAGTTGCATAGGAATGGTTGGTATTGCTTTGAGAAATATCTATTAGTATAGAAAAGAAAAATATATTTTAAATAGCATTTTCTTTGTCTCTATGAAATTGCAGAAGATATGGACCAAATTAATAATAAAAGATAAGAAAATAGATTTATGTGAAATGGGCTGAGAAGAGAAAGAAAAAAATAAAAGGAGATCCCTATGATATTGGGAAGTATTTCAGGAAAATAAAATGTGTACGAGAATTGAGACATGCATTAGAATTGGTTTTATATATATATATATATATATATATATATACATATATAAATTTATAAGTAAGTGAGTAAATACATAAACAAACACATAAACTCACCATGAATAAAGTATTCAAACCAAGGTGGAAAATTCTCTTAGAATCCAGAGGAAAAAGACAAATGAAAACTTTTAAAATGAACAATACATGAACAAAATGTATGATGTATTAGTAAGTATTCTTTTGGTATAGATGCTAGAAACTCATGTATCAAATCAAATGAATATAAATATTAAAGGGACTTTATGGGGTCACATAACCAGGAGAGCTCAGAGTGCTTTGATTTCAAGGGTATTGCTAGACTGCTGTTTCATAATTGGCCATCTTAAACTATTTTAATGTTTATATTGATCAACTTTTATCCCTTGTGGCATGGGGCAAAACATTCACTTTAAAGGGTATATTTATGTACTTATTTCCTCACTATTCATTGAGTACTAAAGTAAAGAAAGTGGATCTCATTAAAAAGTCCATGAGGGATATTTATTTTCCAGATTTATTTTAAATTCTGGGATACACGTACAGGACGTGCAGATTTGTTACATAGGTATAAATGTGTGCCATGGTGACTTGCACCTCTTAACCCATCACCTAGGTATGAAGCTCCACATGCATTAGCTATTTATCCTGATGCTCTTCCTCCCCTCTCCCTCAAATCCATTTCTTGAAGACCAAATTTTTGCTTCCATTTCTACTTTCTCCTTCCTACTTTTCCATCTTGGCTTTCTATTGTGTATTGAGAATTTTCCACTAGGCTTGGGAATTGTTTTCCATTGAGATAAGGATGGACATTTATTTCTGTGCAAATTCTGTGTAGTCATGCTGTTTCCGAGAATGGGGAGGATTTGTGCAGCAAGGAAGCCTTGGTATTCTGAGTGCCTGGCATTGCCCCCAAAGTGGTCTGGGAGCTTGCAGGAGAGAGTTATGCCCACCAGATGGTGCTCTGGCTGTTTTCTTTCTGGGAGCTTGAGCAATATTCTGCAAAAATGTATACTTTCACAAGAGAGGCTGTTACCATTGGTAATTGGGATAGGGTTGCTATGGTGATGAAAGGGTGTTGGGATGTTTATGGCTTTGGAAGAGCCAACGCCTGTGAGCTATCAGATTATATCCTTTGATAATAATGGCTGGCATAGCAAGGTCATGAAAATCCGCCAAGATTGTGCAAACTGCAGTGGTCGCTATTCTTTGCATGTTCTTCTGTGATTTATGAGCTGTAACTGGAGTGTTGAGAGTGACAGAAAGTACTTCTTTTAACATGCTTATCTTACTCCACAGTGGATTTTTGCCATTTTCTATTCATGTTTTATCTCCACCACCAACATTTCTCAGTGTAGTTTTCATAAAAATGCTCCATGAAGAAAGGTTCCATTGGTCCAACACATGTGGGAAAGATTGCCTGCTAATGCTCTTGGAGATTGACCGTGTACAACAGCATATTAAAATATATGAGAATCCTTTTACATTCCCAAGATTCACATGACAATCAAGCCCTTCCAATGGAATAGAAGGGAATCTATCTTCATTTTCTTCCTTTAAGGTTAATAAATATTACATTAAATACGGGTTCAATTGTAATTTAATATGTTCATGTAGGTCTCCCCAACAAGGTGTCGAGTTCTTTTTTTTTGTTTCCAGAGTCTTGCTCTGTCACCCAGGCTGGAGTGCAGTGGCAAGATCTCAGCTCACCACAACCTCCGCCTCCTGGATTCAAGAAATTCTCCTGCCTCAGCCTCCTGAATAGCTGAGATTACAGGCACCCACTACCATGCCCAGCTAATTTTTGTATTTTTAGTAGAGACGGGGTTTCACCATGTTGGCCAGGCTGATCTTGAACTCCTGATCTCAGGTGATCCACCTGCCTTGGCCTCCCAAAGTGCTGGGATTACAAACTTGAGCCATGGTGCCCGGCTGAGTTCTTTTTCTTTGGCACCAACCTAGCAAAGGCTTAGTGCATAAAGGAGGCCAATAAATATTAATTGTTGTTTTGGGGCATCTAAGAAATATTTTCCAATTGAATTATCTATTCATGAACACCACTGATTGCAATTATTCCTATAAATGATCTTTAATGATAAATTTTATTGGACAAATGAATCCAGCATCCAAGACATGGCTAACAACATTAGTAATAGGTCATTTGTACCTTAGCTCGGGATTATTACCATATTCTCAAAAGACTGAAACACTTTCACTTCTCTACTCTCCATTAATTTTCTGCTTCATCACATTTTCCCCGAAGTTTTCAGATCAATATGTTGCTAGCCATTTTTCAGAAAAACACGTTTCTTCTTGTGAATAATCAATTTATGATTGATGATAAAATGTAACCCATAAAAATCCCACAAAAATGCAAGAACACTGCGTGTTTGTTTATATATATCTTATCTCCCCAGGGAGTCATCCTCACTAATGGTTTATGGTTTGTATGTCACCATGTCTCCTGCATTTTTTGGGAAAGTGTCACGTATGTCTGAAACTCCTCCTGATGGCCAAAGAAGAACAATAGCATGGCACCCGAGGGTGGTGCTCTTTGTCAAAGCCTGTGACAGGGCACTACATCGAAGGTATCTGACTCCTTTCCTCAGGGTAACATTATGCTATTTCCACTGATTGGCATCCTCAAATATGGCAGCCTCTGTTTGATTTTGGATTTAAACAGATCTAGGCTCAAACATGTTTTCCTACAACTTACAAGTTGCACAAGATGAGGGAAGATACGTCTGAATCTTCATTTTCTCATTTCTGAAATTGGGATGATAAAACTTACCGAATGGGGTACTTTGAGGAAAATGCGTGGGGTAGATTTGGAGGTGAAACGTCTCTGAATATACATTTCGTTATGTAATTTTGGCTTCCAAAACCTATAAATGTATTCTATACTTATAAACTATATCTAAAAATGAAAAACAACCTAAAGTGAACACTAACAACTAGTTTTTAAATAAACCACAAATAGAAAAAAATTATTTCTGTCTTAATATTTAAAACAGTATTTTGACTGTACATTTTTAGTGAAATACATAGTAAGGAAACATAAAAAAGCAAAATTATATTAAGTTCAATTCCATAGTTTGTTAGGGGTAACATTGGAATTACTATTTTGAATCTCTTTTATGCATATTATAAGATATTACAAACAAATAATTATATTAGGAATGTTTGAAAGCCAAATTTTCAGTGTAAAAAGGGAAGTATAAGTGAAAAATTAGAGAATGTAAGTAAAGCTCTATAATACCTGAATAGGAAATATTAGTATGAACCTTTGAAATTTTTATTTCAAAATTACATATTTTCTAGATTTATCCATTGAAAAAGCTAAAAAGAAATGACAGCCCATAATCAACGGGTACATTCCATTGACTGAGACTGTGATCTTAAATACTATTGCTATTGGAGAACACCAAGAACCCTGGAGAATAACTGAATGCATTTGTGAGAAAGGAAATATATATTAAGACCCTGGAATGTTCCACTGGGCCTAAAAGGAAGCTATAAAAGATGCATAGTGCATGTTTGAAACACACAGGGGCCAAAAAGAAGGGGCTCCCATTGGCCAAAGATGAGATATTTGAATATTAAAAAGAATAACGAATGCGACTGGTTGAAACATACTTACTGTATAGAAAGCCAGGAGTTCAAAATGATGCTTAGAAAAATGCTCATTGAACACCACTGGAAGGAACAAAAGTAAAAGCAACTTGTCTCAAAAGCCAGGAACTAAAAGTAAAGAATTAGACATTTATTCGATCTTTTCTTATGACCTATATTTCAGAGTTATCACAAAGCCTGATAAGATAAGAGTTATCTTATCTAGATGATGAGATTAAGAGTCCATTATTAGAGAATAGCTCCAGCTAAAGCTGTGAAGGCAATCGTGAAATGAAGACTCAGCATTTTGCAGCAGTTAAGGTTCACCAACAGATGAGGCACTAGGTGAAAGGTTGATGGGAAGCTTTATAATGGGGGAGGAGAGGAGATCAGACTGCCACCTTCTGAATTCATTGATCCATCATGCATCACTAACCACGGGATGTCTAGAGATTGTATACCTCCTGGTGTGATGTGATATGAAGCTCACAGCACTACTGATGAAGGATTCCTACAAAAAAAAATAATTGAACCTAGATCTAATAAAACGTGCAGGGTTAACTACCATTTACAGGAAACACAAAGAAGATGGAGAAACAAGCAAACACCACAAGAAGACAAATACAGAGTATGGAACATTTTATATGCAGTTAACAGTTTCTGCAACATGTCAACGACTGGCATAGGAAAAACTAAGAAAGAAAAACTCTAGATTAAAAGAGAATTCAGACATAACAATCAAAGGTAATGAGTGGACCTTGTTTGGATTCTGATTTGAATCAATTAAATGTAATTGACATTTTTGAGACAACTTGGAACATTTTTTATGGATTGGGTATTACAGGAAACAAAGGAATGACTGTTAACTTTATTACATGTGATAATGGCGTCTTGGTTACATAAGCAATGTTTTTAGAAATGCCTTTTGAATTATGTACAGTGAAATGACTTGATGTCTGGAATTTGCTTTAAAATACTTCAATGAAGAAGAAGAAAAAAGAAAGTGAAAAAGAAATAACTGAAGCAAATGTGGGCAAAATTTTAATAATTGTTGATCTTGGTAAAGACTATATGGAGGTTCTTTATTTTCTTAACTGCTGTTAAAAGAGAAATTTAGGCACATTAAAATCTCAGTGAATTTATTTGGGCATTCAGTGATTCATGAGTCAGGCAGCACCAGACCTTAAGTGGTTCATTGCTCCACCGTAGGAGTGTGAAGGGGGAACTTTTATAGGGTGTTCCTGGAAGCAAGATAAAGGAAATATTTGATTGGCTAAAGTGGAAAATACCTAATTAGAGGTTAGTTGGAGGTTCCTGATTGGTAAAGTCTCCAGTTAGAGGTGAGTTGGCAGTTTCTGATTGGTTAAGCTCAAGTTTCCCTTCACTGTTTACATTGATTTGGGTTTTGGTGTGCTTATGTGGGAACCCAAGGTGCTGGAGCTGTCTTAGCCTAATGACCACCCCCCCCAATTAATCATTTTAACACTTCTAAGTATGTTTGAAAATATGCCTAATACAATTTTAAAACCAAAAGTTACTTTGGAAAATAAAATATTAAAACAACTTCTGGGGAAAGCATCAAAGAGTCATTTGAAAACCGTCTTGAGATACTGGTCTTAGGACAAAGGGAAAAGATAAGAAACAGTCTCACTTAGATGCAGGTCGTTTTTTTGGAATTTTGCTGATTACTTCCTGAATGGAAGTACTAGCACCTTTGGTAGACTTTGGATCTTGTTCCTTATATTAAGAATAAATGCGCTTTTTTTTTTTTTTTTTTAAAGATGTGCAGGGAATGAAATTTTCATGCTATAGCTGTTGGGAGGATGGGGGAGGTGCTCAAGATTTCTCTGTCAATTACTCTTGTCAGGAAGGATATGGTTGTACCAGTCAGCAGTTTAGGAACACCTGCTTATTATGTGCTTTCTGGGAGAGGAGTCAAGTGGTTAAGTGTTCTTTCTTCTACATGGCTTGCTTTCTTGGTTCATACAATCTCTTTCCCCATTTAGATAGCTATTTCTTGTTTTGGAATTTGTTTCATATGGCTAGGGAATAGGAAAACATTTCTTTTCCTCCATTTAAGCCACATTAGGAACCAAGGTGAGATACAGGTGGAGGGGCATGGGGCAGCCCTTAGACCAACCTTTCATATAAACCAGTGCTTTTCAAAGTGTAGTCCACAGAACCTTGTTGATGGGGGGACTTTCCAAAACCCTTTCAGAAGGATCTGTTAAATAAAACTATTTTCAGTATATACCACGAAATTTTTTATCTTTTCCAATGTGTTGACATATGCACTGAATGGATTTGTTGCCAATGATGCAATTCAAACTATCAAGAGAATATTTAGACATTAGAAAAATGGAATTTTGAAAACCTTACATCCATCACTGTTAGCTTGACAGCTGCCCAACATTAAACACATTTCTGATGAGACCAGAAGTGATAGTAACAAATGTGATTTTTTGTTACTGTAATATGGAAATGTGTCAACTTTTGGAAGACATGCATAACTTAGTGAATCAATATTTTCCAAACAACTACTGTGTGATGTTCTGAAATCAAGCATGAGTAAAAGATCCATGCAAAATACAAGATAGACCATGGATGTTAAGCCACATTAATGAACAAAAAGTTAATTGACACAATTTTATATCTTTTTTACCCTTAAGAAATTACTATTTGTTGAACTTTTGTGTAGCAGTAATAATATCCAGAATTATCTAAAAAAAATTTATAAACTTCTTTGTTTTCCAATTAAATATATGAGATTTTTTTTTCAAATAGCTAAAACAACATATAACTAAAACAACATATAACTAAAACAACATATTGCAACAGATTGAATGCAGAAGCAAATATGAGGTTCTAGGTGTCTTCCAGCCAGACATTAGAAAGATTTGCAAAAATGTTAAACGATGCCATTGTCCTCACTAATTATTTTTGTTTTAGAATCTGTTCTCATATTTGATAAAAATGTGTTATGTATGTTTACATATGTGATGGGTTTATTGTTATTTTTTAATGAATCACTACATATTTAAGAATGTTATTAGGTCTGATTTCTAGTATGGTAAATATTGATAGATACAGCTCTCAAAAACAAAAGCTTCTGGGGGCTGTGAATCAATTTTTAAGAATGCAGAGAGGTCCTAAGGCCAAAAAGTTTTATAAGCCACTGATCTAGGTTATGGATACTGGCTCACCATGGCTTGGGGTTGATCCTTGGGTTTGGGCCCCAAAGATTTCTTTGCCTGTAATGTCCCCTGTATAGGTAACCATGTGTCAATAAATACCAGTTAGGACACAGAAATAGTTCATGACCTTTCAGAACCATCTGTTGGTTCAAGGTACATGGCCTTGAATTCAGAAGCATCTGTTTAGAAGCAGCAGGTAAATCAAAACTTGCCACAACTGTGCAGGAGTTTAGCTGGGGCTCAATCTCTTGCTTTTTTTTTTTTTTTTTTTTTTTTTTTTAATAACCAGGGTTTTGGTTAATTCCCTCATGGGCTCCTGAACCAAAGGACCTGAAATGAAATACATTTGCAGGCTGAAGATGGTTTCTTCTCATGAAGAGCTGGAATTGGGACTAAATTTGATACGTGAAATTGGGTTGAAACATTTAATTACTGCCTCTAATTGTTTTAACAAATTCAACGAAGGGTAACCTTTATTCCTATGCAAGTGCCTTTCAAAAGTCAGATGGCAAGTTCCGAATTTAGACTTGACCCCCTATCTTGGCTTGACAATCTGTCAGGGTTCATGAAATCCACTCCCTTGAAATCCAGAGGGCACTTAAGCTTCCAAAACACAATATCCACAGGCACTTGCTGACATGCTTGTCTGTAGTCTCCCCTGTTGGGGTGAAGTTTGCAAAACAAATATTTTCAGTTTGCCCTGTCACATGATAGCCCCCAAAGGGAATCATAATGTAACTTCAGAGGGCTGGAAAAAAGCAGTCATCCCTGCCGTGCATGATATGAAGGTGGACTCCCTGCTGGGAAGGACTGAGGCACTCTTGGCATAGAGTGGGGGCTCTCTGAAGGCTGTGCTGGTTTAAGTTTAAACTGCCCCCTCTTTTGGGTGGTTTCTCCTTTGACTTGCGTTATCTCCACTGCTTGTAGTTGCTGAAGCTTTCCTGAGAAAGTGCGTGAATGGCATTTTCTGGGCTTACCCTTACTCCAGAGAGGCACTTGTGTCTCCAAACCCACATCTTGGGCAAGAGGCTCTGTGGAGTCCTCCTGGGTCCTTCAGGTCCCCAAGTGACAGCTGGGCCATTCCTGGAGATCTCGGGGTGATGAAGAGGGAGCTTGAGGGATGAACTGCCCAGGCTTTTGATGGATCCTATGAGCACCACACACCCAGCCCCCTAGGTTGGTGCCACTGAGCCTCCATTTGGAAGGCTGAATCACTCAGATCTAGCCCCAGATCATGGTGAAATAGAAAAAAGTATTAAAGTGAGTGGCTAGGGTCTATGCTCACTTTTGCTGTAACAGCTGAGTGATGTTGGGCAACTAATACCACCTCTCTGAGCACATTGTCTCATCTGCAAATGGGTAAATTGGGCTCACATCCCTAAAATTCCTTCTGGCTTGGGCAGTCATGAGACCATTTCCCAGCTACAATGAGGAATGGCCCTCAAGAGAATAAATAAGCACAAGAAATAACTTTTTGGGCTTCTTCCAATAGCCCTAGGCCTGGTGTGTTTTCCTATGAGGAAGGAAAAGCCATCACTTCCAGCAGCCCCAACATGGGCATCTAGTAGGCAATGTGTTGGAGTACATATGGAGAGCAGCTGGTAGCAGATTTTCCTGGTGGAATAATAAAGCTCCAGGGATATCTGTGCGCCTGACACCCTTCGACGTGTTTTGGGTGAGTAACTCAATAAAGCCTTACGTGAAGCCTTTGAGGTAGAGACTGTCTACCATCCCCATTTGACAGATGGAAAAAGTGAGGCACAGACATGTTAAGTGGCTTCTCCGGCATTACACAATGAGAGATGGGA
Source organism: Symphalangus syndactylus (assembly GCF_028878055.3). NCBI lineage: Eukaryota > Metazoa > Chordata > Mammalia > Primates > Hylobatidae > Symphalangus > Symphalangus syndactylus. The sequence goes on along the minus strand of NC_072432.2, from coordinate 120,142,196 downwards.
AGAGCTAAAATTCAAAGCCAACTAGTCCAGCTTCTGAGTCTAGACTGTTAACCACAACTACCCCAATCTCCTGTTTCTCATCTATCTTCTCAAGTCACTCCTGCTTTGGCTGCATATTTAGAATCTCCTAGGCCTGGCCCTCATACATGTAGGTGCCATTTAAATGTCTTCTCAAATTGGAACCCCATCACTAGCCTTTGCCCTCCTCATGTCATAGCCCACGGGTGACAAATGTTCTGCCAACACATGTATCTACACATCATCTATTGCTCAGGTCTTTGGTCATTTAGGACAAGAATTAGCCACTGGCCTACATGTAGGGATAGCTTTGACTCCACCCTTAGCCCCACCCGACTTACAGCATTCAATTTGGGATGGAATGGGGTTATCTCTTTCAAATAAAACATTTTTTTGTGTGTGTGATGAAAAAATGTAACTCCAAAGCCTAAGAGAGGATGGTAATCAGCATGTAGAGAGATTAAAGGGCTGTGATTAATATATTAAGTCCTATGCGCTGGCTGTCACTGCTAAAGGCCAGTATAATAACACAGTCATACTCAGGTGGTTTCTGGCTCTCACTCACTAAGTTATCACATAATTCATTTGTCTGACTTTTCTTATTCCATGTTTGACCTCTTTTGGTTACATAAGCATTGATGATGTTGAGCTGAGATCATTCCTTCTAATCCTTCACTTCATATTCACCCTCTTCTCTGCCTGTGTGATTGTCAATATATTTTCTCTCAATTAGATTACTCTTTACTGGAGAGCCGTGGAAGCACCGTGTCACAGACACTCTTACAGGTTGTCAGAAATCGTTTCCTATCTAGATTATGGGTTTGAAAACACCCCCATTTCAGAGATTAAAATGTTTGGCTATTTTGGAAATGAAAGTAGGCTCAGAAAAATTAATGTGAGATTGTTCCCAATGTCACAATGCCAGTGCATTGAAACAATGCATTTTGAAAGAAAATGAATTTTGAAAATGTCACAATGCATTTTTGAAAGAAACATGTAGGATGGTTTAAAGGAAGGTTCATTTTATTTTTCCTGATTTTAGATTCTCCTGTAGTTTAGAGAAAAAACAGTGGAGAAGACTTTTGTTTTCGTCGTTGCATGAGTACCTGATGGCAAGAGCCTTGGGCATCCCCATTGTGCTCGTTCGTCACCTCATTCAGCATTATTATTATTTTTATTTTTATTTCTTTTTTTTTTTTTTTTTTTTTTTGAGACGGAGGCTCGCTCTGTCACCCAGGCTGGAGTGCAGTGGCACAATCTTGGTTCACTACAACCTCTGCCTCCCAGGTTCAAGCAATTCTCCTGCTGCAGCCTCCCAAGTAGCTGGGACTATAGGTACCTGCCACCACACCTGGCTAATTTTTGTATTTTTAATAGAGATGGGGTTTCACCAGCTCTAGAACTTCTGACCTCAGGTGATTCACCCACTTCGGCCTCCCAAAGTGCTGGGATTACAGGCATGAGCCACCGCACCTGGCCTCAGCATTACTCTTTTCCAGTTATTCTCAATAGGGGGGAAGTGCGTTCCCTCAATCAGGGGGAATTTGGAAATTTCTGTGGTGTTTTAGTGGTTTGTCACGATGACAGAAGAAATGCTACTGGCATTTAGAGCTGGGGTGGGTGGTTGTGGGATCAGTTCTATAATGTCCCAGGGAGTCTTTTTTTTTTTTAAAGGCTTTATTGAGATATAATCCACATGACATACAATTCACACATACCATACAATTCAATGGCTTTTAGTTGTGCAGCCAATCAATCCATTTTAGAACATTTTCAGTATCACAAGAAGAATAACCATTATTATGCCCCACTTCTCCCCTTATTCCCAACTCTAGGCGACCACAAATCTACTGTCTTTTTCTATAGATTTGTCTTTTTGTACATTTCACATAAATGGAGTCATAAAATAGGTGGTCTTTTGTGACTGGCTTCTTTCACTTAGTGTAATGTTTTCAAAATTCATCCATGTTGTAGCATGTATCAGCATTGTATTTCTTTTTATTGCAGAATAATATTCTATTGCATGGATATACCACATTTTTTTTTATCCAATCTTCAGTTAATGGACTTTGGGATAGTTTCCATTTTTTGACTCTCTTTAATGCTATGTATATTATGAACATGCATGTGAAGTTTTTGTGTAGACACATGGTTTCATTTCTCTGGGGTATGTTCCTAGGAGGAGAATTGCTAGGTCATGTGGTAACTCTATGTTTAACATTTTGAGGAGCTGCCAGGCTGTTTTCTAAAGCAGTTACACTGTTTTGCATGCCCACCAGCAGTCCACAAGGGTTCTGATTTCTCCGTATTCTCTCTGACACTTGTTATTGTGTTTCTTTTACTATAGCCATCCTAGTGGATATAAAGTGGTATCTCATTGTGGTTTTGATTTGCATTTCCCAGATGGCTCACGATGTTGAATGTCTTTTCATGTGAAAATTGGCCATTTGCATATATTCTTTAAAGAAAAATATATTTAGGTCCTTTGTCCATTTCTAAATTTGGGTTATTTGCCTTTTTGTTATTAAATAGTAAGACACCTTTACACATTCTAGATACAAGCCCCTTATCAGATATATAGTTTATAAAATTTTTCTGTCATTCTGTTTTTTTTTGTTTTTACTTTCTTGATGGTATCCTTTGAAGTATAAAAGCTTTTAATTTTTGATGATACAAAGGCAGTCTGAACAATAAATTCTCTCCCCAGAATGCCAATAGCACAAGCACTATTAAAGGTCAGGCTAAAGGTAGATGATTTATGTTAGTTTCAAGCCAATGGTTTTGATGCTTACTGAATTATGTATATCCACAAAAGTCTATTTTGCCTTTTCATTTTTAAAAATATAACTCATATTTGGAGTGAGACTTTTCTACTAAAATATTTTGTTTATATTACTCAGCAGAGAACAGCTCAGATTTAAGTGAACTTTTTTTTTGCCCCCTTGCCATATTTTATTTCTTACTAAGCATCAGGCTTGAAATGGATGAGATTGATGTTTAGCTGGGAAGTATTACATTATGATTATATCCTAACTATCCTAACATATTTGGATCACATGGTGTGCTTGTCTATGTATGTGCCAAAGTCCAGAGACATTAAAAAAATGATATTTAGAGAAAATAAGAAATTCAACATTCCTAAGCATTGCCCATTTGAGTAGTGGGGGCAGGTAGTAAAACAGAGGTCTGAGTAGGGGAGGAGAGGAAAAACTATGAGAAGAGAAAAGGGAAAGTAAAAGAGAATGAATAAATATGGAGAAGAAGAAAAGAAAGAAGGAAGTGGGAAGAAGAAGAAATGGTAGGACAGGAAGAAACAGAAAAATAGAAAAGACAGAAAGACCTCTCATGCATGGTCTAGGGGCATCTTGGGCACCTTCCTCAATCTCTGCTCACTGCCTACCTTCCCATCGCTGGGAGAGGATCCACAGCACCCTGTGTAAATCTCTAACCAGTATTTACCATCCAGCATGATATAGCGAGGATGCTGTATTAATCCATTTTCACAATGCTGATAAAGACATACCAGAGACTGGGTAATTTATAAAGAAAAAGAGATTTAATGGATTCACAGTTCTGCGTGGCTCGGGAGGCCTCACAATCATGGCGGAAGGTGGAAGTCATGTCATACATGGTGGCAGACAAGAGAGAATGGGAGCCAAGTGAAAGAGGTTTCCCCTTACAAAACCATCAGATCTGGTGAGACTTATTCACTACCACGAGAACAATATGGAGGAAAGTGCCCCCATGATTCAATTACCTCCCACCAGGTCCCTCCCAAACACGTGGGAATTATGGGAGCTACAATTCAAGATGAGATTTGGGTGGGGACACAGCCAAACCATATAAGATGCCTCTCTTCTCCCTTTAATGTGTATTGGAAGGCACAGAGTGTGGCTTTTATATCTGTCCTCAGCCCTAATATAGTGCATAGGCACAGTAGACCTGAGGCATTATAGGTGTAAGAGCTACTGCAGTCCATGAGCTGTGGTATTACTTGTAACTTCCCCCAAGGGATCTGGATCCTGTGGGAGGCATGGCTGGCTTTCGAGAGCTGAGCTTATCACTCAGGACCCAGCCACATCCTCGTATGGATTTGTTCTCTCCCAGTTATGACTGCACTTTAAATGGGAAGTGTTAGAGTAGAATTTTAAAATTTGGAGTTTAATTGAAAGTCAAGAGTCTGTTAAATGTGTTTAAAGGAAGGGTAAAAGATAGGCAGGTGGGTGAAATAGAAAACCATTTACAATTTCCTTGTGTGTGACCCAATCGCAGTATGCACGAGTGCAATCATACCATACGTTAGTGATCTCTGGTCAACACAACCAACTAATTAAAAAATAAAAAGGAAAGAATGAGAGGACTTGTTCCTTAACAGCTTTACCTGTGTCCCAAGTTTTAAGCCACTGTTACAGGCCACCTGACACCCCTGATGGGTTTGTAATTATCTTGTGAAGTCTTCAAAGTCTTTCTTTAGACACTTCTATAGACACTTCTTTCTTTAGACACTTCTTATTGTGAAATGATGATGTCAAAATAAATCCAGCAACCATAATCCCCCAGGAATGGAGTCCTGGGAAAGATGCTGACATATCCATTTCAAAGAAAGTAAGAATGTGGGAAGTCCATCCATGGAAATATTCCCACAAGAGATTAGTCACTGGATATGCATTTCTTATTTTGTTATTTATACTAATATTTCCCATCAACACAAAATGTAACTGCTTCTGGTTATTATTGCTACTTTCAGATATCATTTCCTACAAAGGAGCCTAATTTAGATAAAGCCAGGCAAGTCATTAATGCCTCTGTTCAGGCAGGCCAGCATGGAGGATGTGGGAAGTGACAGCCCAGCTATTATCCAGTGGAGCTTAATTATTGCGATTTATGCACATGCTGTGTGAGAAGCCCAATCAGCTTCGGGCATGGACTTGTCACAACTCTATGTCTAGATTCTTCTCCATCTATGCAGCAAGAAGCAGTTATCATCCCTCACAGGATGGCCTCTTACTGGTTGCTCGTGTCCTTGCTTCATTGCTCTGTTGATTGTAAGACTGTCGATCAGTGTTTGGAATCACCGCTCCATTCAACAGAGCTGCTTAGAAGTCAATCAAGAACATATTTTCGATTTAATTACATCTGCTCTTGCCCAATGTGTAAAAAGGGTGGTGGATTAGTTCTTTCCTCTTTAGTAAAGAATTTTTCATAAAATGACACCAGTATCATGCATGGTATGTATGTGTATGTGTGTGTATAAATGTGTGTATATGTGTGTGTGTGTGTGTGTGTGTCAGGGTTTTCCAGAGAAACAGAACCATCTCTCTCCAGAGAGAGAGAGAGAGGGAGAGAGAGAGATAGAGAGAGGGAGACTTATTATAGGAATTTGCTCATGTGATTTTGGAGGCTGCGAAGTCCCAAGATCTGCCACCTGCGAGCAGGTGAATGAGGAAGCTGGTGGTGTAATTCAGACTGAGTCTGAAGGCTCAGGACCAAGGAGCCCTTGGTTAATGGTGGGCATCCCATTGTCCCAGTGCAAGGCCTGAGGGCTGAAGAAGAGGGAGGAGAAGAGGAGGAGGAGGTTTGTGATGTTGCAAGTCTCTGAACGGCTGGGAAACAGGATCTCAGATGTCAGAGGGCAGGAGAAGATGGATGCCCCAGCTCAAGGAGAGAGAGGCCAAATTTCTAATTTGCCCTGCCTCCACCTTTTTGCTCTATTTGGGTCCTCATCAGACTAGGTGATGTCCATCCACATAGGTGGGGATGATCTTCTTTACTTAGTTTACCAATTCCAATGCCAATCTCTTCCAGAAACACCATCACAGACACATCCAGAAATTATGTTTTACCTGGGTTATCTGGGTATCCCTTAGCCCATTCACACTGACACAAAAAAGTAACCACCTATATATATATGTGTGTGTGTGTGTGTATATATTGGTAAACATGTGTATGTGTATATATACATATACATACATATGTGTGTGTGTATATATATATATATATATATATATGATCTCAGCCAGCAAGTCATACTTCTATTATTATTGCAACTTATTACTTTGCTTATTTAAGCCCAAGTGGAGGGAAAACATAACAGAGAGCTCAGAACAACTAGGATCCCTCAACTCAAGGCATTTAACAAATTTCCAGCATGTGGGAAATGTGGGCAGTGAGTTGGGCAGTCTTAGATGAAGAGAGTAGGTCCCCATGAATGGGCTGGGATCCCTCTTAGATCTTCTATTTCTGCATCAGTAAAAGCATTTCAATTGTTAAAAGAATATAAGTGTGATACCTCATAGTAATAGAGACACATGATATGCGATCTCTCTTTTATCTTTTATAAGATTATTATGTTAAACTCCAAGTTCTTTTTCTGTCACTTGAGAAACAGTGGCATAGCTAGTAATTTCAGTGCCCTGGCTAATTTAATTTGTATCCCATAACCTGTAGCTCTTACCTTTGAGTCTTTTACTCCCTTCACCCATAATCTGTCTCAGTAAAAAGCACATAATATACACACTTAACTCACGGGAATTTAATTGCACACTTGCGGAGGGAAACCAGCAATGGTAATTTCCATTGTCGTGCTCCTCAGTGAGCTGATGCCCACCACACCTCCCTTGCCAAATATACAATGAGAGGTGTAATCTACTCTTCCCTAAATGGTCTCAGTTTCTATTTGTCTCTTGTAGAATCAATGTGATTTTAGTGTTTAGATGTACATTTTAAAATATAATATTACCTCTAAAGCCAGGCATGGTGGCTCATACCTGTAAACCTAGCATTTTGGGAGACTGTGGTGGGAAAGCAGCTTGAGCCCAGGAGTTTGAGACCAGCCTGGGCAACATGACAAAACCCCATCTCTACAAAAACTACAAAAAGTTAGCAGGGCATGGTGGCATATGCCTGTAGTCTCAGCTACTTGGGAGGCTAAGGTGGGAGGATCACCAGAGCCCGGGGAGATGGAGGCTGCAGTGAGCCATGATCTCACCACTGCACTCCAGCCTGGGCAACACAGTGAGACCCCTTCTCAATAACTAGCTAACTAACTAAATAAAATATGATATAATCTTTAAATAGAAACCAAATACTTCGGTGGTCAACTTAAGTTCTATTGTTGAAAGAAAAACAGACTTTTTTGGACCTATGAGGAATTGGAATATCAGTCTCCTCCCTAGTTATGCATACTCTCCTTTTTAGCTACTTAAGGGCTCTTCAAGAATATTTTTCTACAGCCTAACAGCCTACCTGCCATCTTTTGCTGTAGACTTCGGAACCTGACCCTGTGTAATGTGTAACTGTGGCATGGACAATTGAGCCAAGATCCTTTCATTCCTTGCTTTCAGTCATGCCTGTAACTTTATCAGATAACAAGTCTTGATAGAATTCTCTTTTTCTATTTTTTTATGTTTTTTATTTTTTTTTGAGACAGAGTCTTGCTCTCTTACCCAGGCTGGAGTGCAGTGGTGTGATCTTGGCTCACTGCAAACTCTGCCTCCTGGGTTGAAGTGATTTTCCTGTCTCAGCCTCCCAAGTAGCTGGGACTATAGGCGTATATCACCATGCCAGGCTAATTTTTGTATTTTTAGTAGAGACGGGGTTTCACCACGTTATCCATGCTGGCCTATCCTTTGGAAAAATACAAATGTTTGCTGATGCTAACCTTTTTATGCTCCATCTAAATTTACTCACCACAAGATTGTCCTCTGGTGTGTGCCATGAGAGTCGTGGAGTTATGAAGTGTGAGCAAGAGGACACCAAGCCATTTTTACAATCCCCATAGGATGGTGACTTATCCAGTGTCCCACAGCAAAGTGCAGGCAGATCAAAGACCTTTGTTAAAAAGGATAGATTATACATTAGCCACATTCCAGTGAATAGGATTGAATTCCATGTCATACAATTGAAAAAGTAGTTTTTGAAATTAAACTAACGTTACTACTCAAGAGAGCTTCTCATGAAGAATGAGCTGGGACAGCAAGGCTCTGATGAAGGCAGAAAAGTCCAGAACAACAAAACGCACAAAGAGAAAGGTCCTAGCGAAGGGCCTCACAGAGGGATCTGGTCTTTGGGGATGGCAGGGGGTCAGGGTCTTCTCCAGAGACAAAGACACTAGACATTCAGAACCTGTCCAGAGAAGGCTATGTCCCAGTGGAAGGGGCAAATGGGGAACAGGCTAGCGCTCACAAAGACTGAAGAACGGCCTGGTATCATCCCAGCTCCTGACTGGATAGAGGTAAAATTTCTCATCCCACCTGCCTGCTGGAAGAAAGATAAACCCTCCTCAAAGTAAGATAATATATTACCATCCAGAGCCTCTATACTTTTTCATACATAATGCCCAGCACTAAAAAAAAAATTACCTGGCATGCCAAGACACAGAACAATGTATTAGAAAAAAAGAGAGAAAAGGCAATATGTACAAACCCACAGGTGATCTAGATATTGGAATGATCAGAAGTAGATTTTATAATAACCATGATTAACATACTCAAGGAAAAGATGGCAAGATGGCAAATTTCACTGCAGACCTTGAACCTATAAAATAATCTAGAACTTAAAAATACTATAACTGAAATTAGAAATTCAATCGTGGGTTTAAAAGAAGATTCGACATTGCTGAAAAGAGAACTAGAGGAATGGTCAGTAGAAAACAAACAGACTGAAACTTTGAGAAAGTCGAAAGGATATAAAACAAAAAGGGTATAAGAGACACATGGAACCCAAAGAAAGCGCTTGTGTGATTGTAATACCAGATGGAGACAGAGCTCATAGGGCAGAAGCAATATTTGAAGACAATTAGCTGAGATGTTCCCCAAGTTGATGACAGACTCAAGTCGCAGATTTGATAAGTGCAACAAATCCAAAAAGGTGTGACAGAGGAAATCCATACCTAGGCCCCAAGCAGTAAAATGGTTAAAGTCGAAAGACAGAAAAAATCTTAACAGGAGACAGAGAGAAAATGACCTATAAACCTCAAAGTACAGTGACTTTTCAACACCAGCAACTCAAGCCAGGACATCATGGAATGCCATCTTAAACGTTGAAAGAAGTCACTGCCTGGCCGGGCACAGTGGCTCACGCTTGTAATCCCAGCACTTTGGGAGGCCGAGGTGGGCGGATCATGAGGTCAGGAGATCGAGACCACGGTGAAACCCCGTCTCTACTAAAAATACAAAAAAAAAAAAAAAAAATTAGCCGGGCGTGGTGGCGGGCGCCTGTAGTCCCAGCTACTCAGAGAGGCTGAGGCAGGAGAATGGCGTGAACCCGGGAGGTGGAGCTTGCAGTGAGCCGAGATCGCGGCACTGCACTCCGGCCTGGGTGACAGAGCGAGACTCCGTCTCAAAAAAAAAAAAAAAAAAAAAAAAAAGAAGTCACTGCCTATGCGGAATTATATCCAGTTAAAATGCTTTTCAAAATGAAGAAAAAATATAGAATACATTCCACATGAACAAAAACTAAAAGAATTTGTCACTAGCAGAAGTGCATGGAAAGAAAAACTAAAGGTTGTCTTCATGCTTTCCAGGTAGGCAGCATTGAAATTTAGGAAGATACAAAGAGCAATAAAATATGTAAGTATATACGAATGAATATTTACTATATAAGACACTGATAACGATGTCTTGTGGGGTTTAAATACATGCAGAATAATTAATAGCACAAAAAGTTTAGGTGGTGGTAAATAAAGAGTTCTATGATCCTTTAATTTAGAGAGGTGATAAATGCATGAATTTATATTATAATATATAAGTCAGAGATGTATGTTGTAACCTCTAGGGTACAGATTAAAATAACGTAGAATTAATGAGTGAATGGAGAAAAAATAATAAAAATAATTAATCAAAAAAGGATAAGAAAGAAATAAAAAACAAAGGAACAAAGAAAAAATGGGAACAAGGTAAGATGATAGATTTTACTCCAAATATTAATTACCTTAAGTTTAACTGACAAAATACTCTCATTATAGATAAACAAAAATCAAAGATTGTCAGACTAGATTTTTAAAAACTATCTAAATGCTGCTTACAAGAAGCTCTCTTTAAATATGAGAATACGGAAGGCGAGGAAATTCAAAGTGTTGGTAAGAAAGATTCAAACGATAGGTTACAGAATTTAAGCAAAATAAAGAACGGATTAAACACAAAAAAGCCTACAAATAGGGAGGAAATAGATCAGATGTTCTGCCTTGGCTACACATTAAAATTACCTGGGACAGTTTTTGGTGGTTTGTTTGTTTTTAACTAAACTTATTTTGAGGTAATTGTAGGGTCATATGCAGTTGCAAGAAATAATACAGAGAGTTCTTGTGTACCCTTTACCCAATTTCCCTAATAGTAACATCTTACGACATTGACGTTGCACAGAACATTTCTGTCAGCTCAAGAATCCCTCAAGCTGTCCTTTTATGGCCATACTCATTTCCTTCCTGCCCCCATCATCTCTTTGACCCTGAGCAATCTGTTCTCCATTTCTGTAATTTATCATTTCAACAATGCTATGTAAATAGAACCATATATTTTTGAAATTGGTTTTTGCATTCCATGTAATTCCCTGGAGATTCATCTGGGTTGTTGTGTGTGTCTACACTACAGTAGTTCCTTCTATTGCTAAGTGGTAGTCCATATGGCTGTGCCACAGCTTGTTTAACTGTTCACCCACTAAGGGACATCTTAGTTGTTTCCAATTCTTGGTTATTAAGAATAAAACTGTTATAAACATTTGTGTATGGGTTTTTTTTTTGTGAACAAGACTTTTTATTTTTCAGGGGAAAATGGAAGAGTACAACTGCTTAGTTATATGGTAGTTGCATGTATTTAAAGAAATTGTTAAACTGTTTTCCAGTGTTGCTGTATCATTTTATATTCCCATAATATGTTAAGAAATATATTCCCAATGTTTCTTACATTTCTTTACATCCTAGGAACAAATTATCATAGACTAATGAATTGGTGCTCTGATTGGCCAATCTTGGGTTATGTATGTGCGTGCCCCTGGAAGGAGGAAGTTCAGTTCCATCCCAGCTACATGGCCTAAGGCTCCTCAATATAAAAATAACAGCTACGAAAATTCATACTTGATTACCTACAAGATACCAGGTAGTGTTTTAAGTACTTATAGATGATATGGTTTGGCTCTGTGCCCCCACCGAAATCTCATCTCGAATTGTAATCCCCACAAATGGAAGGAGGGCATGGTGGGAGGTGATTGGATCATGGGGGAAGTTTCCCCCATGCTGTTCTCGTGACAGTGAGTGAGTTCTCATGAGATCTGATGGTTTAGAAGTGTGGCACTTCCCCCACCTCCGCCACCTTGTGAAGAAGGTGCTTGCTTTTCCTTCTTATTCTGCCATGATTATTAAGTTTCCTGAGTGAGGCCTCCCCAGCCATGCAGAACTATGAGTCAATTAAACCTCTTTTCCTGATAAATTACCCAGCCTCAGGTGGTTTTTTTTTCTTTTTTTTTTAGAGGGAGTCTTGCTCTTTCACCCAGGCTGGAGTGCAGTGGCGTGATCTCGGCTCACTGCAACCTCTACCTCCTGGGTTCAAGTGATTCTCCTGCCTCAGCCTCCCAGGTAGCTGGGATTACAACTGTGTGCCACCACGCCCAGCTAATTTTTGTATTTTTAGTAGAGATGGGGTTTCATCATATTGGCCAGGACGGTCTCGATCTCCTGACCTCGTGATCCGCCCACCTCAGCCTCCCAAAGTGCCAGTATTACAGGGGTGAGACCCCGCGCCCAGCCTCAGGCAGTTCTTTATAGCAGTGTAAAAACAGACTAAAGCAATCGAATTGCTCCTTTCATCCTCTCAGCAATATAGGTGCTATAGCTCTATTGTACAGATGAAGCACCCTGAGTCCCCAAGATTAACTAACTTGCCTAAAGTTGTACTTTAGTACCAGCAGACAAAATTCCAAGTCAGCTAGCCCAGCTGCAGAACTTTCTTCTCCACTCCACTGTGCCTCCCCCAAACAAGGGAGAAAGGTGGCTGGGCAGGTAAAATTAATAAATTCATAAGAAGGTCCTTCTTGTTTGGGGGTTGTCCTTCCTTTGTCAACTATTTTTACTTTTCCTTTGAAACATGTTCCTTTCAAGCATTTCTCCCACCTTCCATCCATTAGAATTTCACATAATCTCCCTGCATGAGCCTAGAAATGCTGTTGCCCTCACTCTTGCAGGGATGGTGGTGGGAAAGCAGATGCTGACACAAGACAGATTCCCTACCCCTTATTAGGTCACTCTTGTAAAGAAAAAGGAGGACACTTTGGGAGGCTGAGGTAGCAGGATTGCTTGTGGCCAGGAGTTTGAGACCAGCCTGAGTAACATAGCCAGACATTGTCTCTACAAAAGAAATAAAAGTAAATCAGACAGGCATGGTGGCACATACCTGTAAGTCTCAGCCACTCAAGAGGCTGACATGGGAGGATTGCTTGGGCCCAGGAGTTTGAGGCTGCAGTGAGCTATGATTGTGTCACTGCACTCCAGCCTGGGAGACAGAGAGAGACCTTATCTCTAAAAATAAAATAAAACAAGAAGAAGGAGGAGGAGACCTCAAAGCAGAAGGCAAGCTCTCCAGTCTCTCTGGATTCTCTAGATTAATATAGCCTCTCAGATTTCAGTGAGAACGCATATTCTCTTCCAGTGGGACAGCAGCTGTCTAGCAAGGTGGCTGCTCTCTCACTCCCAGCATGTGCTGGCTCAGGCTCAGATGGAATAGCATGATTTTCTGCTTGACTTTCAGATTGAAAGGGGCCGGGCGGAAAACAAGCTACACCGGTCGCGGTCAAGAGATCTTTATTGGAGGTATCAAGCGGAGAAGGAAGAGAAGAGAAGAAAAGAGAGAGAGCTGCTGGTGTGCTGGGTTTTATATCCCTTGGGCCTACGTGAGGCGGGCGCAAGGGAAGGCGGGAGATGCTTCTTTCTGATTGGCCCTCCTTTGGCGGGTTCAGACAGTGCCTGGTCAAGGAGGGGAGAAGAACCCGGAACCGGCGCCATTAAGGTACCCCTGTTGCCTAACATTCCTCCCTTTTTTGTTTTTTAAGAAGTGGGGAAATGGGCATTGTAGTTCGTCTGGCTACTTCCTGCTGAACAGGGGCGTTGTGGGGGAGGGGTATGGGAGGAATATGAGGGTTGTGGACAGGGCACAGTAGGAGTATAAGGCCAAGTGGTAGGGTGCTATATATGAACACCTCCTCGGGTGTGAAGTCTATGAATGTTCCTTGTAGGTATAGGTTGTCCAAAGCCGTGAGCCAGCCAAGGGGCAGAGAGGGGTCTGCGATAAGCCAGCTGTCCGAGCGAAGGGTGTTTAAGAATTGGTAGAATTGGCTTGCTGTAGCCATCTGGGGTACTAGGGGTAGAGTTTGGTCTGCCCGAAGAGAAAAGAATATGATAGTTAATTTAGGGTGCGAGGGCAGGCCTACCCCCTCCCCCCCAAATCCTGGGTGTCTTTTGCCGGTCGTTGGCCCTTTAAGAGGTCAGCAGGGTGTGAGACTGTCTCTGGAGTCTGCTGTGTCTTCACAAGTTGCTAGGAGCTGGTAGTTTCTGAGGAGAAGCTGGTTAAAGGTTTGGTTAGAGATGGATACTCAGTTTTGAGGGAATGGGAAATAGTTATGGTTTGAGTTGGATATGCCCAGGCATTGCTGGGATATATGCCTCCTGTAACTGACTGGCCCCAGGCCGGGTCGGCGGGGTTGTCGATACATATGGCTCAGGAGGGGGCGTTGTTTTTAGTGGCATAATATAGGAAGGGGGTGTGTTTATTGATGTGGGAGCCAGACAGCGAAGTGGAGCATGTGGAAGAGAGGGTCCCAGCCGTTTTCTATCATAGTGAGCCTGGGAAGGGGAAGATCCACTGTGGGGCTGATGTAGTTGGTGTGTGTCCTCCTGTGAACTGTGAAGAGATAATAGGGCCCGCCGGCGGAGGAAAGTGTAAAGATGTGAGAGGCGGAAAGCCAGAGACGAGGACTTAGGAGATGCATGAGAGCGGGGCATAAGCAGTTTGGTTCTTCGCGTGGTCTGGGTTGGTAGCCGGTTTCAACCGGTTAAGCGGCGACTGGAAGATGAGGTGGAGGGTGGTGGTATGGGGGGGATTCGTCGGTCGGATCAAAGTCGGGAGCGGAAGGAGATGTTGGTAGCCTGAGAGCAGCGTTAAGGTGTTGCGGCTTGCAAGGGAGGCAGAGGTTGGGTTTGTCCCGTAGAATAAAGAAGCCGTGAACGTAGGGGATCTCTGCCCATTTTCCTGTTCGCTCACAATAGTTGTAGAGATCCCGGAGAAGGTTGGGATCAAAGGACCCACAAGTGGGCCATCTGTTTTGGTTGTCTAGGGGGTAGGTGGGCCAGTTTTGAGTGCACAATTTAACTAGGTGTTTTGGTTTGATGTCTGAGGCGAGGTCAAGGGCCGACAATTTATTTAAAAGACATTGTAGGGGGGAGTCGGCCAGCAGGGATGCAGAGCCTCCCATAATGAGAGGAAGGAATAGATGGCGAGGAGCTAGGCAGGGCGCCCCCTGCTGGCCACTTGCCGCGGAGTGAGTCAGAGCCTCCGGATCGATCGTCACCAAAATGGAAGGACTGAGGAGCCTCTGAGAGGCGGGAGGCCGTGGGTCACCTGGTACCAGGATTTTAACAAGAGAAGGAGAGGGGCCCAGGCCAGAGACGCGAGGAGGAGAGGGAGAAAACTCCGTTCCCTGCAGGCTGAGTCTAGAGTAAGATTTACGGCGGCCGAGAACGGGCGGCTGAGACGGGAGTTGGTCGGCTGGTGTTGGACACCAGGAGGGGAGACTTACCAAGATGAGGCCAGTGTTGGGTGGAGAGGTCGGCGAACAGGAAAATGGGCGAAGACTGGCCGGGGTCTGGACCGAGCCCGAAGAGGATCGGGATCCCACGGAAGGCTGGGGCGTTCCCGATCTGAGTCACGGCACCAATGAAAGAGGCCGGGCAAGGATCAGACTACACCGGTCGCGGTCAAGAGATCATTATTGGAGGTATCAAGCGGAGAAGGAAGAGAAGAGAAGAAGAGAAGAGAAGAGAAGAGAAGAGAAGAGAAGAGAAGAGAAGAAAAGAGAGAGAGCTGCTGGTGTGCTGGGTTTTATATCCCTTGGGCCTACGTGGGGCAGGCCCAAAGGAAAGCGGGAGATGCTTCTTTCTGATTGGCCCTCCTTTGGCGGGTTCAGACAGTGCCTGGTCAAGGAGAGGAGAAGAACCCGGAACTGGCGCCATTAAGGTACCCCTGTTGCCTAACACAGATGACCCATCCACAGCACACTGTCAACACCTCTTGGAGGACTGGCACAAGCTTTATTCATTCATCCCTTGACTTTGCTTAGCTTGGGTGCCAGCACAATTCAGTTCCAAGGAGCACCTTCAAGCATTCACCAAGCATGGACTGGAATCAATGATTCGAATGTTTAAATTTTCCAAAAATCAATAAAGACATTCACCTTCACATAAGGGTAACAAAACTTCCCTCCGGGAGCTATACAAGGGGGGCCTGGAGAAAGGAAGTAAGGGGTCCAGAGTGATCTTCAGCCTTCTCAAAGCTCCCTTGCAGGGGCATTGGAGACGGCTTTGAGAGAGGAGGAAGGTGATGGACAGATAAATGTGGAAAAAAAGGAACACTAGAGAAGAGAATTCAAGTAGGGCATGGTTGGCTGAAGAGAGACAGGGAAGTCCGCTAATTCTGATCTTTTTGTTCTCTCCTTTCGCTGTCAAACCTCATCACAGGCACATTTCCTGAGCTGAGAATTTGGACATAAATTCATACCCATGTTCTGACAGTGGAATGGGCTATTTGAGCTTGGGTTTCTTTTGGAAATAGAGGGTAGGCATATGGTTGACATGCTCGTGACCCCCCATTTATGTTTTCTTTACTCTCTTCTTATGAGGGACAAATTGTGTGTAAATTATTTATGTTTGTTACTATAGATGCAGATATGGCAACAGCTAAAATGTGCCCACTGGTGAGGCTTTTATAGAAAGAGGTTTTTCACATCTTATAGGCTGAAATAGCATTTCATTATCGCATCACAGATCCATCTAACTGTTCTTTATTATAACTCTGAAGCATCATTTTAGTGACTAAAATGCATGCTCATTAAATTTCAGTCCCATCGTACATGATTCTAACCAACATTCAGCACTGGTCCTTTTTTATTCTCTTGGCAGTATTTTTTTGGAGGGAGAACCCAAAGAAACAATTGACTCCACAAAAGGCAATGTCAGAGCACAATGATTTTTTTTACCTCCTGCAATTAAGGTAAATTTAACTCTTTCCTGAAAATAAACCACTTAAAAAGTATGCTGCATCTAGGCCGAAGATTTGGAAATAATGTAGGAGGTGGGATTTGACTCCAGGGGCTTGGCTCGGACACCAGACCGGATTGAGGACTAGCTAAAACAGGGCCAGGGCAAAGAGCTTTCAATCAGACATGCCCATCAGTGTGCCATGTCAATTTACTGTTGCCATGGCAACACTGGGGCTTTACAGACCCTTTGCATGGCAATGACCCAATGACCCAAAAGTTATTACCCCTTCCCTAGATATTTCTACATAAACCACCCATTAGTGTGCATGCAATTAAAAGTCAGCATAAATATGACTGCAAAAGTGCTCTGAGCTGCTACTCTCCGCCCATGGGGCAACCCTGCTCTGCAGGAGTAGTTGCCAAGCTGTAACACTTCAATAAGGCTGTTTTCTTCTGCCTCTGCCTTGCCCTTGAATTCTTTCCTGGACCAAGTCAGAAACCCAGTGGGCTAAGCTCCACGTCAGGGTTTGCCTGCCCTCATCAGAAATACCTGATGGAAGTGGGACTCTATTCTTATTTTTAAAACATATTTATTTATTTTTATCAAATGAATACATGTACTTTTTTTTTTTTTTTGAGGCAGAGTTTCACTCTTGTTGCCCAGGCTGGAGTGCAATGGCGAAATCTCGGCTCACTGCAATCCCTGCCTCCCAGGTTCAAGTGATTCTCCTGCCTCGGCCTCCCGAGTAGCTGGGATTACAGGCATGCCCCACCACGCCGGGCTAATTTTGTATTTTTTTTTTTTTTTTAAGTAGAGATGGGGTTTCTCCATGTTGGTCAGGCTGGTCTTGAATTCCTGACCTTAGGTGATCTACCCGCCTCGGCCTCCCAAAGTGCTGGGATTACAGGCATGAGCCACTGCGCCCAGCCTACATGTACATATTTTTGGAAGCTGAATAGTAGCAAAATGTTTACAATGACAAAGAGCAGCCTCCTAAACCTTTCTTTCCCACCCTAGATAACTACTTCCTAGAGGCAACCACTGTATATACATTTTCTCTTGCTATTTAGTTTGATTAATCTAAACACATATTTAAATTGGTATTTCTTGTTTTTTCAGTGTTTTCTCATCAAAATTATCTGGTGACTTCTAATGAGGAAAGCCAAGGATTTCACATTTTTACACTATTTCAAACACACACGTGCATAGATATCCGCACAGCGGAATTCTAGCACATTTCTGCTTAGATCAAGACTCGGTGTATGCAATATTGTGAAAATGTAAATATTGTTCCCTGATGAGCTAAGTAGGATATTTTGTTCACGTTTCTGTGTCAACTTCTTATTTCCCAAAGCAGATTTCTTTGGATTATTTTTTCTTGGCTTTGTTAGAATTTCTTGCTGTTTGTATATCCTCCATCAACAAAGCAAAATACTACTTGATCCAATTTTTCACACAATGTTACCAGTTCCCACCCATCCCCATCTATTTTTCCCCCCTGATGTCATCCCTCCTGGAGCCCTCTGCCTTCATTTCTAATGTGGACTAACTTCGCTCTCTTGAGCACTTCCCAGTTGTAGTCCTGGGACCTCCCTTTGCAATTGATCTGGGAATTCCCATTGCCCTTCCCCTGCATTGAATCACCTATTTTATGCCTCCCTTGGCTTATCTTGGTTTAAGGTGATACTAACTGCTATTTAATATAACAAATATATCTCAAAATGTATTGGCTGAATGCAGTAGAAGTTTATTCCCACCTAACAGCCTGATGTAAGAGTTGAGTGTGTCTTCCACAAAGTGGCTAAGGTGCAGCAACTCTCTTCATCTTGTCATTCTCCTGTCCTTTAGGGTCTTGATGTATTTTGCTTCCAGTGTGTAGAAAGAGAAGACAGGATTGTATCTGGGAGGATTTTATTCCATTGGCTAGAATTCAATCAATCAAAACAGAGAATTTTCCAGAATTGAAGAAAGACATGAAACTTCAAGTTGAAAATGTTATTTTGAATTCTGAATCCTCTGTAATACAAATGAAAATAAAAACACATTTAGACTCATTATGGTGAAAATGAAGGTCTTTGTGATATTGGTTTATTACTCACAGCCCCCTTCTCTTTCGTCTCCATACTTGATTTTGATTCATGATTCAGTTGGCTGCAATATATTCTTAAGTAATTTTTCCCCTTTAAGACTGGTGTATCTTACATGTCTTGAAATCTGAACATGGCAGTGGCCTTCACATATGAATGACAACTTGGTGGCTGTATCCTTTCTGTTCTCAAAACTGTAGACCAGTGTTTTTCTAAAGGAGGCAAATCCCCCATTCCCCATACTCCAGAGGGATATTTGACCAGATTTGAAGACATTTTTGGTTGTAACAACTGTTGGGGTTTGGGGGTGCTATTGACCTCTAGTGGGTAGAGGCCAGGGATGATGCTGATCAATACCCTACAATGCATGGGGCAGCCCCCCACAGGCACCAAAGTCAACAGTGCTGAGATTAAGGAAACCTTTCCTAGACATTGCCTCATTGTTTTTGTTGTTTTCTGATAATGAAATATGTGGCATGTCTGACATCAATCACATTTTTTTAAATTTGTGAGGTTTAAAAAAAATTTATAATTGAAATGTAACCAAATTTTATACTGTGAAGTCCAAGTGTAGTTTTTTTACTTTGCGATTCAACTTTGTTTTTGGCCCAGGGGAATTTTCAGTGGTTTGTGCCCTGCTACTGATGAAGAGGCTGGATGGATGGGATCCTGTAAGTGATCTGACTTAACTTTGCCTACAACACACTCATCTAACTGCACACCCAGTCCTGCTTGCTACCAGAATTAGAAACTTAATTTGTGTAACACATATTTATAATATTTATCCAACGCCCAGTGTGCCAGGTACAGATTTAGACTTGGGATGCAGAAATGAGCAAAACAAAACAAAATCTTTGCTTTAATGTAGTTTATATTTTTTGGAAAAAATGTGCATGCTCATGTGACTGCTCTTTTCTGTGCCAACCTCTGAAGTTGGGGTGATATCCCACAGCTTTTACTCCATTTGGTTCAGAGATTTTCATCTCTCTGCTAGCTCCAAGCTGCTGAGGTCTTAGCATGCCTTGCCAAAGTAAATAGTGAGTAAAAATCAACACAGATAGAAAAAGAAGCATTATCAGAAATTACATGTCTGCAGCTGGGCTGGGGCTAAGTGGATTAGGGTGAAGGTTAGAATTCTAGTGTAGACAAGTCTATATCCTGTCCCCAGTGGTAATAAGTTTATTGGGGTCTTGTTCAACAGCTTGCAAGCTGATGATAAGCTCCCAAGAGTATTGTAGTTTCACAGTTTAAGATCCAGTAGTATGGTTTCAGTTTGCTTAGCTCAGGATACAACAGGGAGACAGCATGCAGGTTTGCACACAGTCTCTGATCTAAGAGCCACCAAGGGCCTGTTCCAGGCACTCTGTCCTTTTATTCCCAGACATCTATTGCCACCCACGAACATCTTTTAGAACTAGGCAACAGCAGTGCTAGTCAGCCTAAGAGGACTTATTTAAATATGTTTAGCCTAATAGAATATGTATGTAACAGATTCAACATATTTATATTTGAATGACAGATTTTCTGGGTTGTACAATCTGAGCTTATCTTCTAGGTCAGCACTCCCCAACCTTTTTGGCACCAGGGACCAGTTTCACAGAAGACAATTTTTCCACATCTGGGAGGATTGGATGGGGGATTGTTTTGGGGATGATTCAAGCACATTACATTTGTTATGCACTCTATTTCTATTATTATTACATTGCAATATATAATGAAATAATTATGCAACTCATCATAATATAGAATCAGTGGGAGTCCTGAGCTTGTTTTCCTGTAACTAGATAGTCCCATCTGGGGGTGATGGAGACAGTGACAGATCATCAGGCATTAGATTCTCAAAAGGAGCTCGCAACCTAAATCCCTTGCACGTGCAGTTCACAATAGGGTTCATGCTTCTGTGAGAATCTAATGCTGCTGCTGACCTGACAGGAAGCAGAGCTCAGGTGGATGTGAGTGATGGGGAGTGGCTGTAAATACAGAAGAAGGTTTGCTCACTTGCCTACCACTGACCTCCTGCCATGTGGCCCAGGGGTTGGGGACCTCTGTTCTATGTGAATTTCTACTCCACCCTATGTAGATTTCTGCAGTTGCTAGTGAATAATCCACTTAGCTCAGTTGAATTTCACTCTTGATTTTTCAGCTGCCCTCCTAAGGGAGGAAAACTATCTTCCTTAAAAAAAAAAAAAAAAAAGCATCTCTTTGGAAGTCTCATGGAAAATAAAACTCTATAAATGATGCTTGGCCAAGGCCTTGTGAATCTTAGATGCTCCTAAACTTGTCTTTGCCTTTATAGACCACATACTGTGTCTTGATGAAGTCCTAGGACAATACTTTGAATTCAGCATGATAAACGGAAACTACTGCTTTCATAAATAACAGCAAAAATACAAGCTAATGTTGTCATTTGTTCATATGGCTCAGAAAAAGTCCTATAATGTTAATGTGGGAGTCCTTTGTGACGAGAACAGGCCTTGGAAGGAGGCAAATGAGTTAACAAAGCAAGGAAATTTAACTAGAGTTAAAGACCCAAGATATTATCACACTTTCCTTATCAGACTTTACCAATCTCCTCTCACAGCAAGCAGGAGCTTCATCCAGAGTAGACTTCCTGGATAAGACACAAGAAGGCAAAAAGGTAAGCCTTGTATTTAGGACTTTTACATCTATGAATGTAAGTAGGATTTGTGTATAATTTACTTTTCTATTCTTGTCTAGTTTTGACATAGTACTAACCTTATAAATTAGCTCATAAAATTAGTTGGGTGGATGTTTATCTTTTCCTTGTCTCTGAAACAGTTTAATAAGAGATGGGTTATTTATTTGCTCTTTGAAGGTTAGAAAAAACAATTTACAACACCATCTGGGCCTGGTGTCTTGTGGGTGGATGGGTGTGGGGGAAGATTTTCAGCACTGACTGAATTTTTAAAATGGTTGTTGACTTACTCAGGTCTTTTTATCCATCATGGAGTCAATTTTAGAAATTTTTATATTTCAGAAGAAAATCTATTTCATCTAATCTTTAATATTTCTTAATATTTATTATATTTATATTTATTAATATATTATTATTAATATTACTATGTCCTATTACTCTGACTTTTTTTATCTTTGTATAAATGTATTCACAGTATCTGCAATTATGGTTTCTTTTTCATTCTTGGTATTTTTTTTGTGCCTTTTCTTTGTTTACTTTTTTTTTTGGTATTGACTAACCCCGTTTATTCTATTTAAAGTATGGACTTTTGTTTTGGTGACTGCCCCACAAGGTGAATCTTTTCTGAGTTTCTGTCACATCAGATGGGTCCCCATCTGGGTGTGGGATGAATTCCACAGCATTGCTGGAAGACATGGATTCAAGGATAGATTTCACTGGAAAGACTTAAGAGGTCAAGGTTAAGTAAGGGGAGAAAATCTGGGGCTACCACCACCACCTCCACCCTTCCATCACCCACAAGGAGGCCTGCAGGATGAGCTGCAGCTGACCCACAGTGAGGGCCTCCTCTTCAGTGGGGGGATCCCTTTCTGTTGTGGCTTCCCCTTTTGTTGGGTGACAGCAGGAAAGCAGCCTTTCTGTGGAGAAGTAAACAGAATACTAGAGGCCAGGCCATCTGGATTTGGGGCAAGCTCTCTCTGGGGTTGTTGGCAATGTTAGCACCTGGTACTTGGGGACCTCCTTATTGGCCTGCCTATGGGGTCCATGAGTAAGCCATTATTTCCTAGGGAAGGTGAGTTCAGGTGCATTCCTCCTGCTGAAAGGAAAGGGGGAAAGACCCAATTTTGTTTCAATGAGTCATTTCCAGATAGCTCTGAGCCAGCACTCAGATCTCTTCATCTGTCTGATTGCTCCATTCCTGCTTGAGGTGCCTGACAGTCTCCCACCTGGATTTCAATTATGTTGATGCTTCCCTACAGTTGGGTTGGATATTGTGCATGTCAAGGTTATGTACACGATCACAAAGGCTCATGATTACTCTATCTTTTTTGATGGTTTCTCCCTCTTGTTATTATGTAGTATCCCTCTTTGCCACTATTAATATTTTGGCAGGGAATTTTGTTAGATAAAACTATGTTTCAGCAGTTTTACATTGATTAAAAAATTGCAATAATAGTACAGAGAGTTCCCATATATATATATCCTACACCCAGCTTCCCCTATTAGTAACATTTCATGTTAGTATAGGACATTTGTTACAGCTAATGAACACATATTGATTAGTATTAATTGAAGTTCATACATTTATACTTTATTCAGATTTCCTTCATTTTTCGCCTATGTCCTATTTCAGTTCCAGGATTCCATCCAAGATGCCATATTGCATATAGTTGTTTTGTCTCCTTAGGCTCCTCTTGGCTGTGACAGTCTCTAAGACTTTCTTTGTTTTCAATGACCTTGAGGTTTTGAGGAATGCTAGTCAGTATTTTGTAGAGGGTCCCCCAATTGAGATTTGTCTGATGTTTGTCTCATGCTTAGATGGGGTATGCAGGCTTGTGGGAGGAAGACCACAAAGGTAAAACACCATTCTCATCACTTCATATCAAGGGAACATGCAATCAATGTGACTTATCCCTGTTGTTGGTGTTGAGCTTCATTATCTGACTGAGGTAGTGGTTTTCAGGTTTCTTTCCTAATAAGTTACTCATTTCTTTCCCCTTTCCATAACCACACTGTTTGGAAGGAAGTAATTATGCACAGTCCACACGTAAGGAGTGGAGGGTTACGCTTCACATCCTCAAGGGCATAGTATCTACATAAATTATTTGGAATACTTTTGCACAAATTTGTCTATTGTCTGTCTTTCTTTGTTTATTTCTTTGTTTCTTTCTTTCTTCAATTATTCAATTTATTTATATCAACATGGACTCATGAATATTTATTTTATACTTTTGAATTGTAATCTAATACTACCTCTTGTACTTTATTTCTCAAATTGTTCCAGCTTTGGCCACTGGGAGCTCCTTCAGTTGGCTTCTGTGTCCCTTTGATGTGCCTCCATCAATGCAGTTTTCTGTTTTTGTTTGAGCACTTCTTTACTTTCTGACATCATAAGATGCTCCAGGCTCATTTGTGTATTATGTTTCCTGCCCTAGTCCTAGAAGCAGACATTTTCCCCTAACTATCCCCAGTTTTGTTTATTGGGGGACAATATGAGAAACCAAAATCTCGGCACTGGACTCGGGTGGCATTGCTTCTGGCCCTTTCAGCTGACAGAGCAAGGAAATACAGTATATGTGTGTTTACTAGCTTATATATATTTATATATAAGCACTATTTATAAATATTCCCATGTGAAACCATCTGTGTCTATATGAAGCTAAACTTGAGTTCATACTGATGTCATTGACTTTAATCCATTATTATGCACATTATCTAATCCATTGTTATCCAGCCTTCTTCCCTTCCTTATCTGTAACCTTCCACTCCAACAGTGAGAAACCTGGCTTGCATCATCTGTCATCCATTTTTCTAATCCTTCAGTTTCACTATACATGTGTAATGGTATCAGAATTACTCACCTATGTTCCTGTGGGAAACACTTTTATCAGCTGGACCACAGTGCTCATGTGCAGTTTCTTTTGCCTTTAGTCTTACAGACTCCACTCATTTCCAGAGCCACTTAGGTCCACACCTTTGCTCTTTCAGTGAGTTTGTTTCATACATTTGTAATATAATTCAATTGTTTTGTTGTATTTTGCACTTCTTCCTTCTTATTAAGGTTTCAAAAAATCAATTTTATTGAACTATAATTATGTAGAATAAATTATATCAATGTAAAATGTAATTCAGTGAGCTCTGACAAATGCAGAAAGCCATTGCCACACCCAGGAAACCACTGCCACCATCAAGACATAGAATGTGTCCATCACCCTCAAAGCTGCTCCAGCTCCCTTTGCCACCTTTCCTCTCTTCAGCCCTGGCCATGGGCTACCACTGATACTCTCTTTTCACCATAAACCAGATTATGGTTGTCTTTTAGTAATTTGAGATTCATCCATGGTTTTGTATATACTAATTATTTGCCCCTTTTAAAAAAAACCTGACTACTACTCCATTGTACAGATATACTACACTTTACTAATCTTTATTTCACTTAACATCTGTTTATTTAACACCTGTTGAAGAATATTTGGTTCATTACAAGTTTTTGACTATTGTGAATGAATGAAGCTACTAAGAACATTTATGTCCAAGCCCTCGTGTGTGCATATAACCTTTCTTTTCTCTTGAGTAAATAACTTGGAGTAGAATGTCTGGGTCATATGGTAGATGTAGGTTTAACTTGAAAAAAGGGTCACTTTTTCAAATCAGTTGTAACATTTTAATTTCTGCCAGCAGTGTGCGGGAGCCTTCAGACATCCTGCTCTTACTCCGACTCTCCTGGGTCTCTCTTGCAATGACCCTTGTGATTACATTGGGCACACCCATAAAATTCAGGACAATATCCCTATGTCAAGATCTTTAACTTAAAAAATAGCTTTATAGAGGTATAACTGATATGCAATAAAGTGCATATTTAATGTATACAATTTAATGAGTTTGGACCTAGGCATATGCGCATGAAATCATCACCACAATCAAGGTAATAGACATGCTCATCACCTTCATCTTGTGCCCCTTTGTTTTTGGGATTCTTAACTGAATCACATCTGCAAAATCCTTTCTGCCCTATAAGGTAATGTTCACAGATTCTGGGAATTAGCATGTAGACATCTTTGGTGGGGTGGGGCAGTCATTATTAAGCATAACACAGACCCCTACTCCTCAATCAAAGCAGTCTCAAAGAACCTGTGACCGTATTTCATCTCCCACTTCACCACTCATAAGGAACAACACAGGAATCATTGTGGCTGGAGCACAGGGTGCATGGATAAAACACAGGAGATGAGATTCAAAAGATTAACTAGGCAATCTGATCATACAGCTCATTTTCAGCTAATGTGAGACCACTGTCTTCTACTTTGAGTAAGAGAGGAAGAATCTGGAGGATTTTTGAGCAGAATGAAAAAAGATGTGGCATATTTTAACAATCTTACTCTGGCTATTGTGCCTAGAACAAACTAAAAGAGGGTAAAGTGGAAGCAGGAGAAGAATCAGGAAGTTTTTATAATAATCCAGGCAAGTAAGAAGAATGGCTTGAATCAAGGTAGAAGCAGCAGTGGTGGTAAAAATTGGTCAGTTTCTTGATATAATTTGGAGATATGGCCAAAGGTTTGCTGGTGAATTAAATATGGGATGTGAGAGAAAGAGAGGAAGCAAGGATAATTCCAAGTTTTTTAGTTCATTTTTCTTGAGCGATTAGAAGGATGCAGTTAAAATTTATGTAATGTGGAAAGCTGCTGGAATGGCAGATTGATGGGAGAATATTAAATTTAATTTTGTGCATATTAAATTGAGATGCCTAGTAGACAAGCTTAAGGAGAGATTAAAGAAGCAGTTGGAGTTTAGGAAGAAGGTTGGACTGAGGATATAAATTTTGGAGTTTTCAAAATATAGGTGGTATTTCAAGTTATAAGACTGGATGAAATCATCAAAATGGTGAATATACAGAGAATATACAAAGTTCTACAACATTAAGAAGTTGGGAAGGTGAAGAGTACACAGAAAAGTAGACTGAGAAACTACAACTATTGAAGTAGGAGGAAAACCAGGTGAGTGTGTTGTCTTGGAAGCCTAGTGAATAAAAATGTTTCAAGTAAGGTGCAGATTGAGAACTGATCTCTGAATGTAGCAACATGAAGGCCAGTGGTGACCTTATAATAGCAATTTTGATAAAGCTGGGGTTGGGGGCACATGCAAAAATTGGATTGGAATAGTTTTGAGAATGGAGAGAAGAGAATTGGGAGATAGTGATCACTATCAAGGCAAAGCTCTAAGGGAAGGGCTCTCCGCATAGGGAGGTCAAAATATGGCAGTTGGTAAGCTAGAAAAACAGAATGTTTGGAGAAGACCTAGTAGAGAGGGAAGGATTCAATACAGAAGGGGAAAGAATAGTGGAGAAGAGAGAGGAAACTACTGCCGGAGAGGTGTCCTTGAGTAGGCAAGAGGAATGATCACAGTTTGTTCCCAGCTAGCAACTGGGTTCTAGGTCCATAAGGTTGGTTCTAACTAAGAGCAGAGAGGGCATTCACAATTTGATCCCTTTTGCTCAGAAAACCCACATCATTAAGGCATTAATCTGCTCACAGGAAGCCCAGCACCTTAATTTAGAAAACTAGATCTTAGCGAAGTTAAGTGGCTTGTTTATATTTAACCCATAATTTTTACTGCTGACTCTTTTCCATGATTTTTTCTTTTAATTTTCAATAGCTTCTATAACAGAGTTTATAGAAAAGCTGATTTAAGAAACAATAATTAGCACAACTAATTTCTTGCTTTTGGGAATTTTACTAGGGTAATAAATGAAAGAAGCTTCATATTGTCCCCAATCTGTCATTGAGGAAATACAATTTCCCCCTCAAACATGTGAGCTGTTTTTCACTGAGAACATTTGGGAAGACTTTTTTCTTAAAGTTCTCCAGACAAAAATCAAAGGAATACTAGAAAGCTACAAAGATGGTCTTGCTTTAGAAGCCCAAGTACACCCAGACTTCTTATAGAGAGCTAAAAAGTTTCAGAGCCTGCTTGGTTTCAACTAGGAACAACCTGTAATACCATCATGTATTATCCCCCATGAGATCATCTCTTATTGGAGCTAAACTCAGTGGCAGGACTGATAGCTCTTGGAGTTAATTAAGTAGGAACTTTAAGGGGATTGCTCTCTCTGCTGGACACCAACGTGAATCTGTACAAACATCTCAGGCCTTTCCCTCTCCATCTTGATTCCATTTGTCAAGATGTTGAGTCTTCTAAAAAGTCAAGGAAAACTCTGAGAACTTAGGTTCTGCCAATCAAGCTGGCCTGGGAGAGACTTGTTCTCTCAGTAGTTAAGGAGTTAGAGTTAAGTAACAGGACTACACTGTCCATAGAAGCGGACACTTCCACTCTTTTATGACAGATGACTTTTTTCTCACTCAGTCCTCTTCTGTCTTCCCCTGATGACCCAGTTTGGTGATAAGATAGGCCCTGGGGTCTCTTGCTGGTGGCCTTCAACACCTTTGGGAGGCCAACACACTCTAGAGCCCGGGGTAGAAGACACAGAGTTGAACACAGCCTAGTTCTGCCAGAGGCTAGGTAGAGTGTGAATGTCCCTTTCCATCTTCAATTCCTTGTGCCCTGCATGGTATCCCCTGGATGGTGTGGATCTAGGGGAGGAGAAAACTATTACAATCTTAAGTGAAAGATGTAAAAGAACTTATAAGTCACATGTGTGTTCCAACCCAGTTCACAAATTAAGAAGACTAATAAATTTTAGGGACCTATAGTAAACATCTCTTGTTTTACCTGTCAAAATCACACTTTCTTCTAGCAACAATGATACTCTTCTTTTGGGAGCTGCATCTCCTTTCTCCGCCATGCCTTCCTTCTTTTCTCAACCCATCGGGTGGGATAGTGCCATTCTTACATGACTCAGCTCATCTGCCCATTGTCAATGAGGCCAAGAAGGAACATCTGACCCTTGCTGATGAATCACAGTCCCTCCCTGGAATTTTGTCTGTGACTAAAACCTGTTCATCTCCAGTTCTGACAGAAAAATTCTAGGAATCACCCTTGTTTCTTCCTTTTCTCTCATCCTACATTCAATTCACCAGCAAGTCCCATCCAGCCCATCTCTAAAAGTTACCAATTTTGCATCTTGGTTATCATCTTGGTTAAGACACCATTATCTCATCTGGATATGGTGGCTGGGCCTTTCCTAACTGGCTTCCTTACCTTAACTCTTCTCCAATTAACTTCTATGCTCCACATAACAGCCAGAGAGGTATTTTTAAAATAAAAATATGATCATGTAGTTCTTCTGCTTAAAACCTCAATTGGCATCAGTGTTCATAGCACCACTATTCACAGTAGCCAAAATGTGGAAACAGTTCAAATGCCCACCAATGGATGAATGGATAAACCAGATGTGGCATATCCATACAACAGAATATTGTTCAGCCATAAAAAGAAATAAAGTACCAATACATGATATAACCTTAATGAACTTCACAAGCTTTGTGCTGGCTTGGTGCTGTGGCTCACACTTGTAATCCCAGCACCTTGGGAAGCTGAGATGGAAGGATTGCTTGAGTCCAGGAGTTTGAGACCAAACTGGGAAATATAACAAAACCTCATTTCTAGAAATTTTTTTGTAAAAACATTAGTCAGACATGATGATGCATGCCCATAGTTCTAACTACTTGGGAAACTGATGGGGGAGGATTGCTTGAGCCCAGGAGTTTGAGGCTGCAGTAAGCTGTGATCGATCATGCCACTGCATTCTAGCCTGGGCAAAAGAGCAATACCTCATCTCAAAAAGAAAAAAAAACAAAACAAAACATTGCTCTAAGTCAAAGAAGCCAGACTCAAAATGTCACATATAATCCTGTTTATGTGAAATATCCAGAATAGATAAATCCATAGAGACAGGAAGCAAACTGATGATTTCCAGTGGTTGGGGTAGCGGAGAAGGGTAATGATTGCTTTAATGTGCACAGAGCTTTCTTTGGGGAGATGAAATATTTTGGAACTTGATTAGAGGTTGTAGTTGCATTATGAATATATTAAATGCTACTGGATTATAGACTTTAAAATGATAAATTTTATGTTATGTGAATTTCACTTCAGTTGAGAAATCCCAGTGTCTCCTACTGTGTTTAGAAGAAAACCCAGCCTTGCCTATGTCTCCAAGCCTACCTGGTACACCTCCCTTGCTCACAACAATCCACTCACTCTGTGTACCTTGCTGTTCCTATTTGCTGCCTTATGTCATATCTTGCTGGGCACCTTTTCTTCTTCAAAACTCAGCTTAAATAGAACCTGACAAAGAGGCCTTCTTGTCCAGCCTATGTGTAACACACACCACCCCACCCAATTTCTCTCTATCACGTAGTCTTTTTTTATTTTCTTTATGGCACTTATCACAGTCTATAGCTACTTGTTTTCTTATTTGTTTAAAGTTTGTCACCTCAAATAGGGTGAATGATCTTGATAGCAAGACCTTTTCTAGCTTGTCTATTTAATCTTTTATTCCTGGCACAATTTGAAACAAAATAAATTTTCAATGTGGTTTGCTTAAGAAATGAAAGACAGCACCCCTGTGGCTCTGCCCTCTGGGTGAGGATTATGCTAGTGCACATCGAAGAAAGTTTGGAAGGACGTGCCAGAGGAAACAGAGTCAGGAGTCAGGGGCAGCATTCTGGGATAGTGATTCCCTGGCTGAGGGCTGGCTGCAACCTTGCCCTTCTTGGGTGGGGACAACTGCTCCCTCTTTGGATTATGCTATCCAATCATCTCTCATTATGCCTAAGCCACTGTCAAAGATAAAGAAAGTCGGACTTTGAAGGCAGTAAAAATAGATTTCATTCAGTAAACTAGAGCAGCGGGGGAAAGAGCTGAGCTCCATTTGGATTTGCACAGAGGTACTGGGTAATCTAAGGGGAGAATCTGTTCCATGCTGTATCTGTACCACATTTTCTTTATCCAATCCACCATCGATGGACATCTAGGGTGATTCCATGTCTCTGCTATTGTGAATAGTGCTGCAGTGAACATACGTGTGCATGTGTCTTTTTGGTAGAGTGATTTATTTTCTCTTGGGTATATACCCAGTAATGGGATTGCTTCGTTGAACTGTAGCTCTGTCTTAGGTTATTTGAGAAATTTCTAAACTGCTTTCCACAGTGATTGAACTAATTTATATTCCTACTAGCAGTGTATAAAAAGAACAAAATTATGTCCTTTGCAGCAACATGGATGCAGCTGGAGGTCATTAACGCAGGAGAAAACCAAAGACCACATGTTCTCACTTCTAAGCTGGAGTTAAACACTGAGCACACATGAACATGAAGATGGGAACAACAGACACTGGGGCTACTAGAAGGGGGAGGGAGGGAGAGAGGCAAAGATTGAAAAATCAACTATAGAGTACTATGCACAGTATCTGGGTAATGGGATCATTTGTATACCAAACCTCAGCAGCAAGAAACTTACCCATGTAACAAATCTGCTTGTGTATCCCCTGAACCTAAAATAAAAGTTGAGAAAAAAAAATAAAGAGAGAATGAGGGAGTAGCGAGAGGGAGTGAGGGGACTTGAGCAGAGTCATGGAAGTAAAAAATTACAAAAAAATGGGTTGCTCAGTATAAAAACACAATTAGGCTTCTGTGTCTGCAAGCTGGCACTTATGGAAGTCAAGCTTCTCCCTCCCATAGAGATGAGACTGGGACACGGAGGCCGTGTCTTTTTTTTTTTTTTTTTGAGTCAGGGTCTGGCTCTGTCACCCAGGCTGGAGTGCAGTGACTCAATCTTGGCTCACTGCAACCTCTGCCTCCTGGGCTCAAGCCATCCTTGTACCTCAGGACATGCCATTAGCACATGCCATTAGCCCAGTTAATTTTTGTATTTTTTGTAGCAACAGGATTTTGCCATGTTGCCCAAGTTGGTCTCGAACTCCAGAGGTCAATCAATCCACCTTCCTCAGCCTCCCAAAGTGCTGGGATTACAGGCAGCAGCCAACGCGCCTGACCAGCTCCGTCTTTTGACGGTTACGTTCCAAAGGAATGTCCTTCAGGTCCTTGAGAAAGACACTCCTGCATTGTTGGATATACACACACATCTCGAAAGGAAAGAGGAAGGATTTACAATGGTAAGCTTTTTAAGTAAATACTCTTAGAAAGGGAGATCAGGAACTTATCTCTGAGTGCTGGCCCCAAGAAATAGTACCTTCTTTTGACAGCCTTGCACTTTTCTAGGTAAAATCTCATGGGGGCTGGTTCATCCCAGAGTGACAAGACTTTAGGCTACCAGAAGCCAAGTTAGAATTTGGTCAAGCCTCTTAGTGCAGGATTTGCACAGAGTCATTCATGCCAAGAATTTTATACTTCTCACCTTGTAAATTGATCACCTGTCACTTAAGATCTAGAGTTTTGATGTATAAAAGTTAACATTTCTCGATGGCATTATATAGCAGGCACTTGCCAGGTGAGTGCTCTGTCTGTTTGTCATTCAGCAGGATATTAAGGGAGGAGGTGATCCTTGGGGGTGATAGATGGATGAATTAGAGCATATCACTATTTAATCCTCTTGTCCAGACCAAAGAGGTCAACAAAAAGGAGCATATGTGGCTCAACCATGGGAGGTGTAGGAGAGCACACACATCTATTTGTATCTGTGGAGCCTTGTATTTTTCTCTTATTTGGTTTTGAGATGTCTCTCTGAAGAGTGGCTATTAGACTCTAGCTCTGTGCTGGGAGGGATCCAGGAATTTGGTCATGAATGTTTACAGTGAGTTTTTCATGGGATTCTTCTTTATCCCGGTGGACCACCTGATGCCTAAGTGCTAAACTTGTGATCAGGTGTCTCTACCACAAGAAGCTTGTGTATACTGGCAGACACCCTGTGGCTCTTGTCTGATCTGTATCCAGTTTATTCCTACCAAGATAGCCATTCCTTAACACCACCCTGGTGGGGAAAGAAGTTAGGTCCAATCTGTTGGTCGAATGAGAAACAGATAAGTCAACTCAACAGAAGACATGAAATAACAGAAGCAGTTTATTACTCACAGATCCTGGAGAGAAGAAGCAGCAGGCCTCACAGGCCAACTGGGGGTGGGGAGCCATCCAGGACATGCAGACCCAACCAGCCAGTGGGAAGCAAAATAGAGAGGGGCCTGTGGGCCAGAGACTGTATTAGGATTCAGGGGGTTACCGAAGCAGGTTTCCCCCAGGGAATTCAGGTTTACAGCAAGCAAGTGCAAGTTCCATGAGTCACGCTGTGACTGACAGTAGGTTGCTGCAGCGTGTCTACACAGTCCATTCAGGGTGTAGGGTCAGTGGGCCAGCTGTCCCATAGGGAGGTGGTCACCGGGAGGCAGTTGTATAAAGCAGATATCTGCATCGACCACATTGAGGCAGTGGGAGGAGGCAGGGAACTGGAAACTGTCACGGGTGACTAAGTCTTGCTTCTGGTATGAGAAATTCCAACTTATATTCAAAATGGAAGCCAAGGCAACATAAAATTATAGTATTTCACTACAGGCCCACACTCCATCCCTGGTCTGCTGTTTTGTTGCCCAGCATGAGGTATCTTTAATGGAGAACAAACTCTTTCTTCCTGTAATCTGACATGATTAACAGTCTCTGTTCCTTCCTGTGTCCCTAGTGTTTCTTGTAACATTGAATTGATCATTAAGTGTTCCCCTTGGGAGTTCAGCAGCAGGACTTTCTGCAAAACTGGATGATGAGAAAAGACCACAATAATAAAACCTAACTTTTTTTTTAATCTGTAAGTGAACCTAGAGAGGGATTATCTCTTAAATAAAATGTTCATAGATTTTTTTTTCCTTTTTTTTATGGAGTCTGCCTGAGATGGAAGCAAAGACATCCTCATGCAATGAGTGTCCCTCTGATGGTAGTGTCATTGTTGCTGTTCTGTGGAGGCATTTTGAAGGCTCACATGTCATGCATTGTGCTGAGAACTTTATCAGTTAGTTGCATACGTAGCTCAACCATGGGACTATAATCCTTAACCTTTTTTAGAGATGGGACCTTTTGAAAATCTGATGAAAGCTATGGACCTTATTTCATAGCTTATGCTCATAAATATAACATTTTGCATATCATTGCATAGATCCTCTGAAGCTAAAGAAACCCTGCTTTTGAAACTTATAATGCAGTTGACATTCGCTGATACTCCCTGATCATCCACCCTCTGAAATACAATGCACTGGGCATTTGGACTGAAACAGGGATGGAAAGTCCAGGGCTCCTGTCTCAGGATATTATAGTTTTAAGGAAGAAGTAAACACACACTGAGGATAGGGCAAAATTAGTAAGTCCCATAAGAGAAATATTTACAATGCTTTAATGTTGTGTAGTGGCTTATTTTTTGAAATGTTCAGTATGTAGCCTTTTCAGAATGGCTTCTTTTACTTAATTATTTAAGTTTTCCCCAGGTGTTTTCATGTCTTGATTACAAAGTTCATGTTAATTCCTGCAATATGGTATGAATAACCTTGGTTAATATGTGTCTTCCCCTATTATAGCTTTTTGAGGTTGGAGAGGTCTCATTTTTATGATTTCGGATTTTTTTTTATCAGTTCTTGGCATAAATTAGTAAGCAGTTAATGTTAGATGGATGAATTAATGAATGAATAAGTGGATCAATAGATGGATGGGTGTATGTATGTATGTATGTATGTATGTATGTACAAATGGATGGAGACACACAACTAGGTTATGGGTTAAAAGCCAGATTTCTTACTGCCACACTCAGGATCCTTAATATAAATGAGCCTCCTGGATGGTTTGCAAAAAGACAGGGCCCAGCAAGATTCCTAACATTCAAGGTACTTTGGAATTTTAAGAGGCAAAAAGAAAAACACAAGAAAGACAACTTGCGGATTACCAATCCCAGTATAAATTTTTGTGCATACTTACACTTACAAATACTTTGGAATTTTAGGGAGTGTGTGTGTGTGTGTGTGTGTGTGTTTAAATTACAACTTTCCTTTTATCTCTTCAACCAGGAAATAAAAACTTTAATTACAAAAGCTAACCACATTAGGTTTTCTGATATTGAAAATACAGCCAACTTACTCTTGCCCTCAGGTGGTTCCTAACCATATGCATGAGACCTAAAGGATAGTAGAGACATTGCACAAGCACACAGAAATGCAACAAAAGCCCTGTGTTTTAAACAGCTGATCCATATAAAAATAAGAGTAGACCCCAAAGATAGGAACCTGGTCTGACTTGCGATCGATGTCTACACAAGTAGGAGCTGATAAATAAATATTTGATGAGTTATAATAAAATGTGCGATCAGCGAACATGGCAATCTTATAATTGTGAGAGGCAGGTGGTATAGTAGAAGTGGCCCTGGGCCGGGACACCTGTGCTCGCTATTACTTGCTGCCCCTCCATCCACTCACATCCTCCATGACTTGCCCTGCATTGGCTTTTATGGAAGTGCTCTCTTGCTTTTAGCTTTTGATGGGTCTGGCCAATGGGGAGCAATGGCAAGACATCAGAGGGAAGGAAGCAAAGAAAGGCCAGGGCACTGAGAGCCCTGGCTCCCTCCCTGCGGTGTCTCCAGGGCTGGCTGTGTTTCTCAAAAGTCAGAGCTTCTGTTACTCCATTCCCCTTTCTGTCACTATTCTAGGCCTAGGGATGGAGAAGTTGATACTATCCCAAGAGTATTACACTATTCCTGTGGTTTCTTTATAAACACTCATGCTTTTGTAAATAGACCCTTGAGGAGCCAGGTATATGGCTCACACCTGTAATCCCAGCACTTTGGAAGGCTGAGGTAGGAGGATCACTTGAGCCCAGGGGTTTGAGACCAGCCTGGGCAACATAGTGAGACCCCCATCTCTAAAAAAAAAAAGACAAAATAAAATGAATTAATCAGGCATGATAGCACATGCATTTGTGGTCCCAGCTACTCAGAAGGCAGAGGCAGGAGGATCCCTTGAGCCCAAGAGGTTGAGGGAGCTGTGATTACACCACTGCATTCCAGCCTGGGCGACAGAGTGAGACCTTGTCTCACACACACAGAAATTCTCTCCATGAAAGCCTTCTCAAATTGCCTAATTTGGACATTACCACGTTTTCTTTGGCCTGGACAGATACACTTGTTATCAGGGTCAATTTGGCTTTGTATAATAGAAACCCATTTGAATATGTTAAAGAAAAGAAAGCAAGTCATGGGATGATGCATTATAAGGCTGCAGGGTAACTTCTGTAAGTAAGGTCATAATATCTTGGTGCAAAAGTAATTGCAGTTTTTGCCATTACTTTGAATGGCAAAACCTACAGTTACTTTTGCATCAATACTACCGAAGACTGTGTAATTTAGAAAGGAAAGAGGTTTAATTGACTCAGTTTCACATGATTGTAAGTTTCCTGAGGCTTCCCCAGCCATGTGGAACTGACTCTGTGCAAACCCCTGCACTAAGAGGCTTGACCAAATTCTAACATGGCAGAAGGCAAAGGGGAAGCAGACCTTCTTCACATGGTGGCAGGAAAGAGAAGTGCAAGCAGGGGAAATGCCAGAAGCTTATAAAACCACCAGATATCCTGAGAACTTACTCATTGTCACAAGAACAGCAGGGGGGAAACTGCCCCCATGATCCAATCACCTCCCACCAGGTCTCTCCCTCAACGCCTGGGGATTACAATTTGAGATGAGATTTGGGTGGGAACACAAAGCCTAACCATATCACTAGGTAAATGTTTCATATCAGGTTCTCTTAGAGACCCGTCACTTTAAGAAACTTGTTCCTTCTTTGGGAATAGTGGTATCAGTACAAGTGCAGCACAGAGGTTCAAACTTTGGGAATCAGATAGATCTAGGGTCAAATCCTACCCCCATCACTTACAAATTGGGTTTCCTTGGGCAATTTATATCACCTTTCCTCATTTAAATGGAAGATGCCCACAGCATTACATCAGACAATGTATGCTAAATGCTTAACTACAATGTCTGCCATATATTGAGATAAGCCTTTGGACCTAAAAATAACAATTTTAGTGGTTTCCAAAGGGTGGCATGCTGGCATGTTCAGTTTAGTAGTGTCATGTATAAGAAATAATTTATTACCAGTTATAATCAAAGCACGAACGCTTGTAACTGATTATTGACTTAAATATTTATATTTAATCAATTTACTTAAAAATATACACGTATACATAAAGTGGCTCTAAAATAATCCCTATAGTCACGTTGCTTGTACACATTTGATTTCAGAATACCTTCTTAGTGGAAGAAGGTGGAACTATGTTAAAAATTCCTAGTAAGCCCATTATTTGTGTTCCATCTCATTTAGCTCTTACTCACTGGTTGAAATGGTTATAAGTGATTAAATTCTCTGTGATTTGTGATTGTATGATTATTTCAATCTTTTATTGATTTTTATTACCATGAGTAAATTTTAGTAAAAGAGAAAGCAAGAGATTAATTAAGAAGTTTTAAGTACTGTGCTTATATAGTGTATGGGACAAGGATGCAATAAAAATCTTTATTAGGAGCATACAACAATTAGGATGATCAAATAGGAATTCAAAATAATAGTCAAATGACTTTGCAGTAATACTTCTATTTTAACAATTTATTAAATTTGGCTGATTTCACTGTGCTCATGAAAGATCAAGCATGTACCGCTATTTACTTTATTTCAGCCCAAATTATTAAGTTGCCACAGAATGCTTCTAATACATGTTTTGAGGGGAAAAAAAGGTGAAACCCACTACTTTAGGATTTCCTCAGCCTGTTCTATTTGAGATGTGCAATTGCATCGTCCACATTGCAACTGCAATTGCCTCTTTTGTAGCATAAAGATCTTTATCCGACTTCTCGTTCTCTTATTTTTCTCTGCTCATGTTTGTTTCTTTTCTTTCCATTTCTTTCCCTTGGTTTTCTTCTTTCATACAGCAAGAATTGTTTCATAGTGAAACTCAGTTATTAAGTGTTCAGCTGTTGAAAAAGAAAACTAGCTGTTAAAAAATACATTTTCCTGGAGAAGGAAATAAAGGATAGGAAAGGAGATATACTTGTAGGAGAGCTTTCAGGAGTTCTGGTGCAGCTACCATTATTGAAAATACCATTTTCAGTGGATCTGCCAGAAGATTTCTAACTGATGCAATAAGCATTTAAGTTTGGCTGCTTTTTGAGAAGAGGATGGCAAAAATACAATGATGCAGATTAAAAATTTAGAAAACCTAAGGTACTTTATAGTATATCTCATATTTTATGGAAAATATAATTTGTTAAGATACCTGTTGCCTATAAGCAGAAACTTACTAGGATTGTATAATAGCCTCCAGCAAATCAGCATCCTCTGTGTTCCCTGCAGGGAGCACAACCAGTTTCACGTTAATTAGGAATTAGAGAATGAGGGAAGGAACTGATGAGCAAGAAGTCACCAGTGTCTCATGTTAGTGGCAGAGGATTCCACTGCATCAGTCACTCGGTCTTTTTCATGGCTGATCTAAATGGGTAGCCATTCGTGTAACTTCTGCTATAAATTAATTAAAGTATATAAACATGCAGAAATTACAGCAAAATGATGTTTATCTCATAGAGGTCATGTTCTTACGGCATTTTTCAGGTCGTAGGTCCTCAGGGCAGTGGACCCTGGTGCCGATTTCCAGGGTACCAAGTCCAAGTGACAGTCGTGGGAAGGGTCTCTCTTTCTACTTCTGCCATTAACTTGCTATGATTATTTAGGATCCATCTAGTGGGATGACCCCTCAAATGGCTTTGGCTTTGGTAAAGAGATCTCCCCTAAAGTTTTTTTTTTTTTTTAAGACTGTTTGCATTTGCTATTCTGTTGTGAAAGAAGAAATAGGCGGAATGGCTTGTGCTACTATATGAAGTTGAGCTAAATTAAAGCTAAGTTGTTTTTTTTCCCCCCAATCTAGTGAGCAGTTCCCTTGTAGAATGATTTGCTGTGTTTTGTTTTGAGACCTGCTCTGCCTCCTACCTGTTGTCTGACTGAGCGGGCTAACTTTTAAGACCTCATTCTTTTATTCTTTGTAATGAGTAAGTTAGTCCCTTCATTCACTCATTCAACAGATATAAATTGAATCTTGACTGTATGCCAGGCATAGTATACGCACATTGCTTTCCAAATTCTTCACCATACAGATTCCCCCTTATAATATTTTCTCCTTTGGTCCTTTTATTTTGAAAGATATGACCTACCAAATGGACTGTGTGTGTTAAGTAATACGATTTTTAATCTTTAAAAATAGAAGACATTTAGAATTGACAACCACAGCTTCTGATTAGCTGGCGATAATGTTGCCAGCAGACAAAGAAGACTCACTCCTGGGGTTAGCTTTTAGAGCTGTACTGCCAGTAAATGTGCTGTTTCCATTAGGGATTTAAAAAAACTTGAAATAGTTCTAAGTGTAGTCACTTTGTTAAAAAGAGTCATTTGCATATAGGCGCATTATC
Source organism: Symphalangus syndactylus (assembly GCF_028878055.3). Lineage (NCBI taxonomy): Eukaryota > Metazoa > Chordata > Mammalia > Primates > Hylobatidae > Symphalangus > Symphalangus syndactylus. Next base: position 120,103,813 of record NC_072432.2, on the reverse strand, counting down.
CTATCTGTTCTTTCTTGCTTAATTCATGGTTCCTGAACCCTCTAATAACCATTTCTGGCATAAAGAGGAGACATGGGTAATTTCAGTTGTCATATCAATGGGATTAATATTTCTAGGAAGTCTCGTTTTCATGGGTCTTATCCATTGTTTTTCTAAAATACTGAAAATGGTTCAGAGATGCTAATTACTACCTATGAGGGTTGCTTAGGAATCCAGGAACTTCAAGGTAGGATGGGTGGGATGCTCTTTGTTCTAAATCACTATGGCCTGATGATTCAAAGGATAAATAAACAAAATAATATCACGGAGCATGGAGTTTTTGGTTCTGAATTTGTTAGCAGATGCTTGGCAAAGCAAGAAATCACCTCATATCCACTGTGTAGGTGCTTATGGAAAATGATTTATCCTTTCAGGAAATAAATACCCTTGACATCTTCTCAATGAGTCATGTCCTCTTTTGATCATGGGCCAAATAGTTCGAGAGATCAGCTCACTAGTTAAATCACTGGGCTGAGATGGGAAAACGTGCATTTGAAAACAATATACTATATTAACAGTAGAAGGCCAGGGAAAATGATGTTCTCAAAACATGCTTAAGCCTTTAGATTCAACTTAATTGAGAGTTTGCTGTTCCCTTCTCATGCCTTCTCAACCCTCCAACCCAAAGCTGATAATTTCCATTTCTGTTTATTCAGTGACCCACTGGGAACAAGTAACATTTGGCTGAAGACTGGAAAATATTCACCATGGACCTAATGTGTGTGAGAAGCACCTCCGGGCACTAGGAAAGAGGGCTTCTACATATTTCTTCATTTAGAATTTGATTTAATTTAATGTTTTTGAAGATTTTTTAAGGGCCAGGAGTCGTGGAGCATAATAACTTAGTTGTAATTTCCCTTGTCTTTAAGAAGCGTTCAGTGAAATGGAGACATGATAACATGATGCACGGAATCAACAGTCATGCCATTACTGTAGATAAGACAGTGTAAGACAGGAGACCATAATATTTTCTCCTGAAGGTAATCCCTGCTCAGCTTCTGACACAGATGCTCAAGGCCAGCCATTTTTAGGAGGGATGCAGTTGATAGCAGTGGTGCCACTTTGAGGCTACAGAAGAGTGACGTTTAAGTCAGGCCTGGAAACAAGGTAGAATTAGGCAGGAAAGGTTAAAGAACATTTAGGCAAGAGAAGTAGTAAGAGAAAATGACCCAATCGTCCACTATAAAATGTCCTGGGGAAAGTCAATTTTTCTGGTTGGGACAACCAGATCTATTTTCCTAAACACCTCGACCTTTGACTTTGAAATCTGACTCTGTTGCAAAAACGAATCAATAAGGTCCACTGCATTTTCTCCGTAGTATGGTTTAATTTTATATTCAAAGAAAATGAATCCCAAAGGCTTTATTTTTAGCACACAGAGCAATTTCAAAAGCTTTAAGCTTTTCCATTATTGCTGGAAATGCTTGTCACATTTCTTTTTATTAGAATGAATTGCTAAAGCAGCACAGTATAAAAACCACTATAAACTTTGGGGGAGGTGTACAGTTGATAATGCTAGAAACTAATACTTAATGATGGAAATTAATATTTATCCATCAGGTGTTTGTCAGGCATTATGCTAAAAGTTTACACACATAAGTTCATTAATCTCATAAAACCTTATGCAGTAAGTACTAGTTTCATGATTTTACAGAAGAAAAATGAATGCTAAGAGAGGATCAGTAACTTTCCCAAGGCCACACCATTAGCATGTGGCAAAGCCAGAACTAGTACTTGTTAACACTTTTAAGCTTATCTGTATACACAGTTGACTCTTGAACAATATGGGGATTAGGGGACCCCTGCATAGGTGAAAATCCATATATATATATATATATATTTTTTTTTTTTTTTTGAGACAGAGTTTTGCCCTGTCATCCAGGCTGTAGTGCAACGGTGTGATCTCAGCTCGCTACAACCTCCACCTCCTGGGTTCAAGTGATTCTCCTGCCTCAGCCTCCCGAGTAGCTGGGATTACAGGTGCACACCACCACGCCTGGCTAATTTTTGTAGTTTTAGTAGAGACAGGGTTTCACCACATTGGCCACTCTGGTCTTGAACTCCTGACCTCAGGTGATCTGCCCGCCTCAGCCTCCCAAACTGCTAGGACTAGAGGCGTGAGCCACCATGCCTGGCCCCACATATAACTTTTGCCTCTGTCAAAATGTAATTACAAATAGCCTACTGTTGACCAGGAGCCTTCTTGATGATATAAATAGTTGACGAACACAAAATTTGTATGTTTTATATTATACTGTATTTTTATATTCTTACAATAAAGTAAGCTGTAGAAAATAAAATGTTATTAAGAAAATTATAAGGAAGCAAACATGTTTACTATTCATTAAGTAGAAGTGAGTCACCATAAAGGTCTTGATCTTTGTTTTCTTCATATTGTGTAGGCTGAGGAGAAAGAGAAAGAGGAGGGGTGGGTCTTGCTGTCTCGGGGGGGCAGAGGCAGAAGAGAAAGGGGAGGTGAAAGGAGAGGCAAGAAAGGCAGGCACACTCGATGTAACTTATCCAAAAAATCTGTGCATGACTGGACCCAGTTCAAAGTTGTGTTGTTCAAGGGTCAACTGTATACACATTTACTTGACATTTAGATAGTATCAAGCTGAAAGATGACAGCAACGTGATTTTGAGAATGCCAACTGTGCAACCTGGGGAAATTTTATCTCCATTCCTACAGTAAAGCCTCAATTAACTAGTGTATGCACTTGGGGAATGGGCAAATCAAAGTTCTAGTTAACTAAGGATTATGAAGAAAATCTTCTCTAAAGAAGCCTCACAACGGACAAGACTGAATCCAGTCTTTGATGCCCGAGGAGTTGTCAATATCTCAATCCAATATGGCTGATATTAATTGAGCACCAAGGGACCCAGCAAGCCGCTTTGGGCATTCTGAATACAAAAGCTGACTCTGCACTTCTAGCAACGTGACAAGTGTAGGCTTGAGATCTTCAACAAGCCAATCAAGAAATCTGACTTTTGATGGGACCAGATGCTAGAAGGGCGCTTCCTGTTGCTGAAGTTTCGTTGCTTTGAGTTTTTAAAGAGGAATGTATTTCCTGCCCAGGAGTTTCACTTCCTCTTTCTACATAGACTCCATCTCTTCTCTTTCTACGGAGTTACAGAAATTAAAACAAGATCTTCCAAATAAGATATGAAGGCTTTTAAAGTATTTTATTTTAACCCAAGAATACTTGGTTAAAACACATGTTATATGTCATTACTTTCCTTAAAAACTTTTGGCTGGGTGCAGTGGCTCACACCTGTAATCCCAGCACTTTGGGAGTTCCAAGTGGATGGATCACCTGAAAGTCAGGAGTTCAAGACCAGCCTGGCCAACATGGTGAAACCCCATCTCTACTAAAAATATAAAAGAATTGCTGGCTGTGGTGGCGGGCACCTGTAATCCCAGCCACTCAGGAGGCTGAGGCAGGAGAATTGCTTGAACCCAGGAGGGGGAGGTTGCAGTGAGCCGAGATGGTGCCATTGCACTTGAGCCTGGGCAACAAGAGTGAAACTTTGTCTAAAACAACAACAACAGCAACAACAACTCTTAATGTCTGTCTATTCTCAAGACCAGAGAAGTTCCACATCCTTAGCATGACAGCCAAGGCCCTCCACATGGGGCTTCAATTTATACTTTTAGCCGTACATTCATCAGCATCTTTATACCCCGTGGAGGTACTATTTTATAAAACGCATAAGCTTTGGGATTGAATTTCACCTTCATTGCTTACTGGATGTAATCTTGGGAAAGTTCTAGGTTTCTGTTTTCTCATCTCTAAAATGGGAATAACCATAGTCAAATCTCCCCTCTTCTTTTCTTCTGTCACCCTTCTTTGCTGTGGGCCAACCACATAGGATTTCAGCCCATGATGATGGAATCAGCCATGGAATGTGTTGCACACAGTGTGTCTCGGGCAGCCCAGTCCCCCAGGAACCACAGGGTCTTTATATTTAGAGAGCCCCATGGAAACTTGGCTTAGGATTGATTAGAGACTTTTGATCATCGTGGGAAGTTGCCAGCAGCTTTCCAGTTGAAGAGTGGATAATTTGGGATAAGGGGAAATCTTCTCGATCTTGATTAAAATGAAGGTGAAGGGAGCCCTGGAGGAGGAGCCAGCCTGTGGCATCGGAAGGACAGATTCAGTTTCAGAAAAGTGAACAAAGTCATCTTAGTTCCAGAGCTGAAATAGGGGGATGAGATGGGGGCAACCACAGCCACACACCTAAGGTGATTTGCTGAGGTCAGGGATGCTGTGCAAATATTGTGATTTTCTTTGTGTCCTAGGGCCTAAGAAAGTTGGCAAGCATTTACTTAAATACCACTTGTAAACCTGAAAAGTTAAATTTATGAGAATACTTAAAATCTTAATTATCCCAATGCTGCTTTATAGGTTTAGTAAAATACTCTTCTGCCTTTCTGTTAAATTAATTTATTAAATGTGGTAGGTGGCATAATGGCCTCCCAAAGGTGTCCCATGTCCAAATCTCTGGATCCTGTGAACATGCGATGTAACATAGCAAAAGGAATCTTGCAGATGTTGTATCCTAAGATTACGGACCTTAAGATGGGGACGTTACCCTGGGTTATCTGAGTGGGCCCAGTCCAATTATCCTTGAAAACGGAAACTTCTCAAGCTGGAGGAGAGAGCTGTGAAAGAAGCGGAGGCAGAAGTGGAGGTTTGGAGACCCTAGAAGCATGAGAAGGGACTTCTTCCACTGTTGCTGGCTTTGAGGAAGGCAGGAGGGAACCACAAGCCAAGGAATATGGGCAGCCTCTTAAAGCTGAGAACCATTCCCACCAGGCAAAGAAACTGGGATGTTAGTGTCACAATTGCATAATTCTATTGGCAACCTGAATGAGCCCAAAGCAGATTCTTCCTCAGGACCCCAGCAAGGAGCAAGGAACACAGACCTTCTGATATTTCGATTTTAGTTCAGTGAAACCACTGCCAAACTTCTGACCTACATAAACTGTGAAATAATAAAATGTGTATTGTTTTAAGGTGCTAGATTTGCTGTAATTTGTTAAGGCAGCAATGGAAAACTAATACTCAAAGCACTTTTTTTTTTTTTTTTTTGAGATGGAGTCTTGCTCTGTCGCCCAGGCTGGAGTGCAGTGGTGCAATCTCAGCTCACTGCAAACTCTGCCTCCCAGATTCATGCCATTCTCCTGCCTCAGCCTCCCGAGTAGCTGGGACTACAGGTGTCTGCCACCACACCCGGCTAATTTTTTGTATTTTTAGTATAGACAGGGTTTCTCCATGTTATATATAGTACTCCAAAAATCAATTTATTTTATCATGCCTATAGTTGATTCTTAATCTTCCTGGATTAAGGACACTTGTACATTAAGGGCATACTTTGCCACGCAAAGCCACTTGAGACCATCCTCCCAGGTACATTTGAATTGCCTTCTGGCCAGCTGAGGCTGCACAGCAATCAGAGATTTTGATCCATTCATAAGATACGAAGTTATAAATCCTTAGAACACCTTCCCTGTGACCCAGGCATCTAAGCTGAACTCCTTTTCTTTGCTGTGGGGCATCTGGGGCTTCCAAGTTCCTGCTTTGTAAATAGGATTAGTTTTACAACTGAAGTCTCTAGAGTTCAAGATAAGCTCTTGCCTAATTAACCTTTATCTCTAGATTGGAGCTGATCAAGCTCTGAACAGCCAGCCCAGTTACTTCACTAATTAGATGAGACTCAGCCAATCAATATGCTACTTCTTTCTGAGCTGTTTCCAGATTCTTCCTATCTTGTAGGACTTATATTTAAATGATACTTATATTTAAATGACATTGAATTGTAGCCTGCATATCTGTCAAGGTTAGGGTACTCTGCAGTTGCAGGAGTAACATCACATTGGTGACATAAATCAGCACTTTTATACATTAGCACAGCTTTCCAGCTTTCCACAATCATTACCATTTGTAACTTTTTAAAACAACCATGGAACACCGATGCTCCAGAGAAAATTTTGTGTTTCACTAGAAAATTGAAATAGCAGAAGAGTAATATATGTCTTATTTTCTTAATGAAGGAAGCATTTTACATTTTGAAAAATACCAGTATAAATATAAATGCATCTGCAACACTCAAGTTTTTATTTCAAAGGAAAATAAACTTGGGGTCTTTCTATAAAATACTTGCACTTAGCAAGATTTATCCAGTTTCTTGTTGAAGTAGCACTAGTCAGTGCTGTAGAAAATACAAGTCAAAGAAAAAGTCACAGCACACAAATAATTTAAGACCTAGAGAAATACATAAGGGAAACATGCTCAAAACAACTAGAAAAGATGGAAAAACTTACTTTAGAAATTATTGTAGGAAATACATCTAGATGTGAAAGGAGAGCAAAAGAAGTAAGAATTTGTGCCAAAACAGGGTTAGTTAAGGGAAGGAGGAACATCTTGAAGATTTATAGAGGTTTTAATGGATATAAAATGGCATAGGAACTTTTTTGGAAATAATACACTTAGTAATGATATTTTGTATTTTTTATTTTTTTTGAGACAGAGTCTCACTCTGTCACCCAGGCTGGAGTGCAGTGGCGTGATCTCGGCTCACTGCAACCTCCACCTCCCAGGTTCAAGTAATTCTTCTGCCTCAGCCTCCCCAGTAGTTGGGATTACAGGCAGCCACCACCACGCACGGCTAATTTTTTTTTTTTTTGTATTTTTAGTAGAGACAAGGTTTCACCATGTTGGCCAGGCTGGTTTCAAACTCCTGACCTCAAGTGATCCGCCCACATTGGCCTCCCAAAGTGCTAGGATTACAAGCGTGAGCCACTGCGCCTGTCCGGTAATGATATTTTGTGTTTCAGAATCCACTATTATTTTGTCAAGCAGGTGTCTTGAAAAAACAGTTCAGATCCATCTAGTTCACAGCTTCATTCTTGTCAAAATGTCAATACCTCATAGATAGGATACATTATGAGTATGTGCTAATTTGGTTAATAAACACATGAACTGCACAGGTGCACAAAGTGGAAAACAAAAACAGACCTTGAAGAATAAGACATGAGGAATAAAAAAAAATTTGATAAATATTGTGTGAAACTTCTCATTTTAGTTAGGAACATACTTCCAGGAGCCTAAAGCTTGAAAGAAAGCACATTTAGGCAAGCCAAAAAAAAAAAAATCCTTAAAACTAAATGGCATAGAATGGGATACCCAGAACAATAAGTGATCCCATGTTTCAAAAAGCTACTAACAATTTTTAGAAGTACAAAATCAGAAGTGCTTTTATATTTATATTCATATTTGGTTTAAAATGACAAAGCTTAATCCAAAATTTTAGGCGAAGTGGCCATTAGTCAATTGGATCATCAAGGGAATTAAATCTCAGGGAAATTTGTTTTATGTTTAATGGCTGTGTTACCACTCCAGACAGAAAGACGAGCATTTGTGAGCATCAGAAGAGGGGTGATGCCCTCAGAGGATGGAAAGGAAACCAGCCTTGTCAGAAACTAAGGTATTTGACTATGGGATTCGAAGACTGTGTGAGGGAAGGGTGTATGTGTGAATAAATTGATAAAGGACTTTTCTAAAAATAGGCAAATGTGATGATAGTAACAGAATACATTTTGATCTCTCAATTTAAAGTCACACTAGTGTCTATAAGAAATCACCCTAAGGACTTCAAGGGCATGGTTTATTTTAATTAATCAATTTATTTATTTATTTATTCATTTAATTTTTTGAGACAGAGTCTTGCTCTGTCACCCAGGCTGGGGTGCAATGGCACGATCTCGGCTCACTGCAACCTCTGCCTCTAGGATTCAAGTGATTCTCCTGCCTCAGCCTCCTGAGCTGAGATTAAAGGCATGCACCACCACACCTAGCTAATTTTTGTATTTTTAGTAGAGGTGGGGTTTCTCCATGTTGGCCAGGCTTATCTCAAACTCCTGACCTCAGGTGATCTGCCCGCCTCAGCCTCCCACAGTCCTGGGATTACAGACGTGAGCCACCGCGCCTGGCCAAGGGCATGATTTAGAATGTCCTGTTTGAAGAATGTTTAACTGACACTGAATTGAAGAAGCATCTGTCCATTCTGCAAGACTGCAATATTGTACTGCACTCATCAGTACTGGCTCATAAGTTTTTAAAATGAGCCCCTTGACCTTCATTTTTGTCACTATTTAGGCTCAGAGGATTTAGGCTTTCCATTAGTGAGACAAGTTACAAATCAAACAAGCACTCTTCTTATGGACACTTAAAACCTATGTTTCAAAAATGTACAAGTAATACATGTTAAATAATGAAAAATGAGAAATTCTGGAGAGCCATGAAGAAGAAAATACAAATCATCCGTTACTGAACTTTTAGAGATGAATGTTGTTTTAGTTTTCACCCTTCCAATCTGTCCTCTTTGTATGTATTTAACCAGCATATAGAGCAAAGGCATCTCATCTCAGTGGCAGGATAAACAGAAAGCTGTTCAGTAAGTTTAGCTGGGTTCTGTCAACATTGTTTCTTGTCTCTTAATACCATCTTAGACAGATTCCATAACTTTCTGGTGAAAATGGATTCTTCAACGTTGTGTGTGTGATAAAATGTTACTCTCAAATCTGATTGAGAACACTTCTTGTCTGTCAGTATAGATCCAGACTCATGACATCCTTTTCCCCTTGTAAGACATTTCCGTTTATAGTCTTGGGGTAGTGGGATTGATTATAGGCTACTTCTGCCTGCTTGTAGCAAGTACTATGGAAAGGTCTGGCTCTACTTATAGGAGATCTTTCTAGAACACTGGAGACATAGCATCCCTTTGTCTTCAGCTTTGTCCTCAGCAACAGTTTTGGGCAACAGAAGTCTTTCTCAGTGGTCACTTACAGGGATATATTTATGTTTTGTTACAAAATTTGCACACAGATACATGGTACTTTATTCTTTGCTGTTTTTTACTTAAAAGAATATTATGTGACCAAGACAGTGTAGACACACCATTCCTATTCCTCTTGCTAAGTACCACTGAAAACACTGAACATGATATATGAAACAATCAGGTGCTGAAAGGTGGAGAGAAGGCAGACCAGCTGGGTTCTTGGAGACCCAAAGATCAACACGACAGTGAGTTTGCTGGGTTTTCTTTTTACTTCATATGTTCTGAACTAAAGCAGGGAACCTGGAAATACCAACAGGCACATACCAAAAAAAAAAAAAAAACGCCCCAAGAAAAGCCCACTTTCTCTAAACAAAAGACCAGGAAAGAGGTAGCAGAACAGAAACCTTCCAGACAATAACTACCCTACCACAGTCAAACATTGTAGAAAAGCCATAGCCACACATGTCTCTGTCAAGAAAGACCAAGTAGAGGCCAGGTGTGGTGGCTCACGCCTGTAATCCCAGCACGGTGGGAGGCCGAGGGAGGCGGATCACGAGGTCAAGAGATCAAGACCATCCTGGCTAAAACGGTGAAACCCCGTCTCTACTAAAAATACAAAAAAATTAGCGGGGCTTGGTGGCAGGCGCCTATAGTCCCAGCTACACGGGAGGCTGAGGCAGGAGAATGGTGTGAACCTGGGAGGCGGAGCTTGCAGTGAGCTGAGATTGCGCCACTGCACTCCAGCCTGGGCGACAGAGCGAGACTCCATCTCAAAAAAAAAGAAGACCAAGTAGAGAGAACAGATTTCCACTATGGCCGGCTGTAACGAGGCACCCCTCTTCTCTTCCCCTCTCTGGGATGGTGTCAGTGGAGGCATATTGGATAGCCTAAAATCCCACCCCTGCCTAGTAATAACCAGGCAGTCCTCCTCTCAGGGAGTCAAAAGTGGTTGAGTGGGGAATCTAGACTTTCACTCCCATCTGGCATCAATGAGATGGCACTCCACTTCCCCCGTTAGCTGGATGTGAGAGAAAACATGCTAAAAGAGAAGATTTAAATAATACCTAGAATCTAATGATGTAGCCCCAAATGCCCAAATACAATTGAAAATCCCTCACCATATTAAGAACCAGAAACATCTCAACTTGAATTAGAAAAAACAATCAACAGATGACCATAATTAAATGACACAAATGGTGGAATTAGCTGACAAGTATTTTAAAGAAGCCATCATGAAAATGCTTCAATAAGCAATTACAAACATGCTTGAAACAAATAAAAAGCAGAAAGTCTCAGCCAAAAACACAGAAAGCCTCAGCAAAGAAATAGAAGCTACCAAGAGGAGCCAAATGGAAATCTTTTAGCTGAAAAAGACAATAACTGAAATAAAAATCTCAATGAATGGGCTCAATAGCAGAATAGAAGAATAGAGGAAATAGTCAGTGAATGTTAAGATAGAACAGTAGGAATTAAATAGTATGGATAACTGAGAAAAAAAGTTAAAAACTGAACAAAACTAGAGTGACCTGTGAGTCTATAACAAAAAATATGACTTTAGTTTCACTGGAGTTCTAGACGAAAAGGAGAAAGAGAGAGAGATGGAAGTAGTATTAAAAGAAATAGTGGATGAAAGTTTCCCAAATTTGGAAAAGCAAATCCCAGCAAATTCCCCAAAATCAAAGCTCAGCAAATCCCCCCAAAATAAGTCCAAACAAATCCATGCTAAAGCACATCATAAACTTTTGAAAACCAGAGACAAACAAAAGGCCCCGAAGCAGGAACATCTACTTATAAAGGAAAAACAACTAGAAAGGCTGTGGATTTCTTATTAGAAACCAGAGGCCAGAAGAAAGTGGCATATCGTTTTTCAAGTGCTGAAAGATAGGAACTGCAAACCCATATTTCTATACTAAGCAATTAATTTTTCAAGAATGAGGAGGAAAAAAAGACATCTTCAGATGAAGACAAACTAAGAGAATTTGTTTCTAGCAGACCTACCCTAAAGAATAGCTGAAAAAAGTTACTGAAACAGAAAGGAAATTATAAAAGAAGGGATCTTGGAACATCAGTAAGAAAGAACAAGAACCACAAAAGCGAAAATATAGGTAATGGGCTTTCCTTCTCCTCCTCAGTTTTTTAAATTGGCCATTGAAACAAAGTATAACATTGTCTAATGTGGTTCTCAATCCAGTAAAGGAAATATTTAAGACAAGTGTACCATAAACACCACAGGGTAAAGGGATGTAAAAAGATGTAACATTTCTACACTTCACTTAAACTAGCAAAATGTCCACACCAGTAGTGTGTGATACATTTCATATGTATAATGTAGTACCTAGAGTAACCACTAAAAATCTATACAAAGAGATACACTCAAAAAACTATAGACAAATAAAAATGAAATTCTCAAAAATATTCAAGGCAGGAAGGCAGAAAAAAGAAAAGGAGAAATGAAAAACCAAGAGAACAAACAAAACAAAATGAAACAAAAAGAGGTGAAAGAATTGAACAGATATCTCACCAAAGAAGATATATGGATAGGAAACAGAAATATGAGAAGATGCTCCATATTTGTGTTTATAGGAAAACACGAATTAAAATGATAATGGGACACAGCTACATACCTATTAAAATGGCTAAAATTTAAAAAGACTGACTATACCAAGTGTTAGTGAGGAAGTGGAGGAAATAGAACTCTCAGACACTGCTGATGGGAATGTAAAATGGTACAACCACTTTGGAAAACAATTGGCAGTTTCTTAAGTTAAATAGAAACCTAATTTATGACCCAGTAATTCCAACTTTATGTATATTTATCCAAGAGAAATGAAAGCATATGTCCATACGAAGACATGTATATGAGTATTCATGGTGGCCTTAGGTGTAGTAGTCCAAACCTGAAAATAACCCAATTTTCCATCCACAGGTGATGGATAAACAAGTTGTGCTACATTTATACAATGGAATATTATTCAACAATCAAAAGAACAAGTTATATACCACAACGTGGATGAATCTCAAAATAATCATGCTGCATGAAAGAAGTCAGATGAGAAAAGAGTATAGGGAGTATGATCCCATATATATAAAATTCTGAAAAGTGCCAAGTAATTTATATTTACAGAAGGTTTATCAGTGGTTGCAGGGGAATGGGGAGGGCTATGTAAGAGTGGCACAAGAATTTTTTTTGGGGTGATTGACATGCTCATTATTTTCATCATAGTGATGGTTTCATGGGTATACGTAAGTCAAAATGTTTCTAATTTTATTATTTAATATGTGCAGTTTATTATATGCAAATTAAACCTCAGTAAAGGTAGTATTAAAAAAGAATATTATGATCGCCTTACCCTATCACTAAATACCCTTTTATAACAGTTTTAAATAACTATTTGGTACTCATTATATGGAAGCACTGTAGTTTATTTAATAATTTATCTATAATTGAACTTTAAAATTGCTCCTAATTTCTATTGTAATAAATGGAGCTGTGGCTAAAACCCATATACATGCATGTGTAGTGAATATGAAAAACACTCTACAGTCTCCAGTTTGAAAAATTTTATTTTTTCATGACCATTTAAGTCTAATTGTGATTCTGCATTTAGGCTGGTAAGAAATTAAGTTTTTTTCTTACGTCATTCTCCCAGAGTGAATACTTTATGTCTGGAAAATGGGAGAAGCCCACTGATTTGATTAGTTTACAGCAATGTTTGATGCCACATATGGACATTTCATCTTCAATAGTAAATTTATTGTCTATGTATAAGGGAATGGATAGGAATCTATTCCTATTAAATAATAAGTAGTAAATATATTTTCACATGATTTTTTTTTTTTTTTGAGATGGTGTCTCACTCTGTCACCCAGGCTGGAGTGCAGTGGTACCATCTCGGCTCACTGCAAGCTCCGCCTCCCAGGTTCACACCATTCTCCTGCCTCAGCCTCCCGAGTAGCGGGGACTACAGGTGCCCGCCACCACACCTGGCTAATTTTTTGGATTTTTAGTAGAGATGGGGTTTCACCGTGTTGGCCAGAATGGTCTTGATCTCCTGACTTCATGATCTGCCTGCCTTGGCCTCCTACAGTGCTGGGATTACAGGCGTGAGCCACTTTGCCCGGCCTCCATTTGCTTATTTTTCTACTGGAGCATTCATCTTTTTCTTTTTGATTTGTGAGACTCTATATATTAATCTTTTTGAACCAAATATTGTAAATATGTTCCAATTCTTACTTTACCTCTTAATTTGCTTTATTACACTTTTGCTAAAGCAAGATTTTAAATTTGTATCTATCTAAATCTTTTAATATTTTATTTACAATTTTTGCCTTTGGTTTTCTCACCCCAAGATTATGAAAATATTCATCTAAATTTTTGAATAGTTCTTTTATTATATTTACTTAACTTTTCATAATTGACTGCTTAGTTTTTGGAAATTTATTGTGGTGAATTGATGTAAAATAAGAATCCATATTTTTTAAATAACTAATGATCAAGATCAGTTTAGTTAGTCGTTCATCCTTATGCTACTGACCTGAAGTCCACCTTTATCATGTACTGTATATGTTTGGGTCTATTTCCAGGGTTTCTTTTCTGTTGCTTCAATTTGTTTGTCTATTCTGGTGAGAGAAAGCCATTGCTTTCATCATCATAGATTTAAAATATGTCTACACATCTGCTAGTGTAAGTTCTCTTTCATCATTCTCTTTCCCTTAAAGGTTTCTTGTTATTTTTTTTCAATATATCTATAAATTAACTCTAGAATCCCTTTGAAAATTTGATTAGCATTGCATTAAATTTATACATTAATTGAAAAAGAACTCTTATCTTTTAAATACTAGATGCTCTCTATTTCTCTCTCTCTATTTCTCTCTCTCTCTCCCCTCTTCTCTTCCTTTTCCTCCTCCTCCTCCTGCTCCTTCTTCTCCTCCTCTTCTTTCTTAATACTGGTACAGTATATTTCTTGTTCAATTTACTCTTGTCTAGTTTATACATAGTATTGCCATTGTGAATAACACTTTTTCTTTATATTTTTTATCTGGTAAGTCTTATACTGGGAAAACTTTTTGTACATTTATTTTGTAATTGCCAACTATCAAATTTTTGTTTAAGTTTTTGTACCTTTTCAGTAGATTTCTTTGGAAGTTCTAGGTTAACAATATTGTTATTTGTGGTTCATAATAATTGCCTTTTCCAAAGAGTTTTTTCTCTTATGTGTTTGTCTCCTCATTGCAATGAGCAGAATTTCCAGAACACTGGTAACTAATGGAGGTCGTGATGCTCTTGTTGCTTAATGGTTTGTTTAGTTGGGGATGTTTCTGGGGCGTATCTTAGCCTGCCTTCAGTTGTCTTCTCCTGACCCCACCATTGTCTCCCACTCCTCCATCATCGCCCCGCACCATCATCTCCTGCCCCTCCATGTGTCCTGCAGCTGGAATGACTGACCCAGGCTCTATTTCTTCTTCTTTAATCTTGTTTTTGAGACAGAGCCTCACTCTGACACTCAGGCTGGAGTGCAGTGGTGATCACACTCACTTGCAGCCTTGACTTCCCAGGTTTAGGTGATTCTCCCGCCTCAGTTCCCTGAGTAGCTGAGACTATAGGCATGTGCCACCGCGCCTGGCTAATTTTTATAGAGACAGGTCTTCACTATGTTGCCCAGGCTGGTCTCAAACTTCTGGGCTCAAGAAATCCTCCTGCTCTGGCCTCCCAAAGTGCTGGGATTGTAGGTGTGAGCCCCTGTGCCTGGCCTCTACTTCTTTTTAACTTCTATTCCTTGCTCCTCTCTCTATGCATCGTAGGATCCTCATCTTCCTTTACAGAAAGGGCCTGTCTTATTAAAGAGACTTAAGGAAAGTCCAACCACAGTGCATCTTCATTTGTAGGTTGCAGCATCACCTGCAACTCCACCCTGGGCTTCCCGAAAGAACCCTGCCCCCCAGGCACTCCTGCTCTGTGGCACCCATCTCAGCCTAGGCCTAGAAGAGTGAGATGACATGAAAGGCAAGGCTGTCAGATGTCCAGTGGCTCTTGGCCATAAGAATGCTCCATTTTGCCCTCTAACACGCAGCTTTCAAAGCTCAAAAGCTAGGTTTTTTGAAGTCTAATTTACCTATCATAAAATTCACCCATTTCAGCATATAGTTCTTCGAATTTTGACAAATGCATACAGTTATGGAACCACCACCATAATCGAGATATAGAACACTGACATGCATTTTTAAAAAAAAGTATTTTGATTTTTTTTTCTGATTTACATAATAACTGTCCCAGTTCTTTGCTTTGTCTTCACGAAGAAAAAGTCAAGTTGCAAAATTTGAACAAACATATTTTCCTCCTACCCAAATTCACATGTATACAGGATCTATAATAAGACAGTGAAAGAACAAAGATGTAGTTATCTGCCTTTCCATTGGGAAAGGCATGGCCAAGTTTATAACAGAAATGAGCCAGCAGCTACTTGAAAATTCAACAGAATGAGTTTTGGAGTTGGAAATAGAAGCAGAGTAGAAACATATGCAGCCACATCAGGCATGGAGTTACACGGCCCACATATGTGTTTCCAACCTCAAGATAACTGCCCTCAGTCACAAAGGAGCAAGTCTAGCTGTTTTCCTTACAGCTTCCTACCTGTGTCAATGTTCAGTGGTCTCAGACCACCAGATGATCTGTCTTATAGCCCAGAACATGATGTGGTGGGGAGAACATCTTATCTATGCTCTCAGGCAGAAGGACTTTTATTATTAAAATACAACCCCTTTGCTTAGCAACTGTCACTAGATCTCTTGGAGCTCACTCTCTAAGCTCCGGTCTCAATCTAAGGTGTAGCTTATCCAAGGCCATCAGGCAGCATAATGATGATTAATAGTCACTGGAGCCTAACGTATCATCTGCCTTTTCTGCCCTAGGTTTTTAGCACTCACCAGTTCGGACAATTCTGTGATGACTCAAATAGTAAACCCATGATCAGTTTAGAACTTATCACGAACTGCATTGGGCCAAAATCCTAGACATCTGATATACCTGGAAGAACAACAGAAAAGCTCTCCCCACCAGGCTCTTGTAATTCAGTGGTTAACAACATGAGAACAGGTTGTTGAATCTCTCTTTTGACTCATTTCCACATCTGGAATATGCAGTGATAAAAATAGTACCTACAATCATAGACTTGTTGCATAGAATAAAAAGATAATATGTGAGATAGTGAAAAATGGTGCTGGCAGTCAGGCTGTGATAGTCCTAACAGAATGTAAACATACTCCCGGAAGACAAGCAAAACTCAGAAAAAGCCATTCCAGGATCATGAGTAAACAAGGCAGACATAAGGCCACTCTACAACCACAAAATAACCAAAGAGCCCTGTCTTCCAACTTATGCATTGATTACTGCTTGTTTACTTGTTTGTTTCTTAAAGTAAAAATCTTCATTGCTA